>NC_090930.1:78511115-79711115 GCF_040938575.1 Ambystoma mexicanum | reverse complement strand
GGGAAACAAGTGTAACGCTCACCTTGTGTCTCCACGGGGGCGCCTCTCGATAACCGGGAAGTTCTTCGGAACCCTTCGCCTGCCCCTGGAATCGGTAGAGGTAACACTGGAAGACAGGAGGGGCTATTTAGAAACTACTCCTTTCGTCGAGACTCTCCACCCGGGTTCCCCCTGTAGTTTTCCCCCAGTGACGGCTCTCACCTTGTATAATGTAAAGATGCGCTCTCTGTCCTGCCACGCTGGGCAGGGGCGTGCCGATGTGGCACTGTATCGCCGAGTTACTTCACTGGCGAGGGCCGGAGTTCAGGCCGGCTGCAACTCCTATCCAGGTAAGTATTCAGGTGAGTCTTGATTGGTGGAACAATGTCGTTGGGTGGGGGTTTTGCCGTGATGAATTCGCCGGTAGTAACCTTCTTACTATTGTTGCAGGTGATGATGCTGCGAAGTAGCTGAAGGCGAGTCCGAACAGGTAAGTGAACGCCAGGCAGCGCGGAAGCGTCCTTGCAAATGGCTAACCTGTGATTTGCTTTATCTTGCAGGCCAGAGCGGCCCGGATGTGAATTATCCTCGAAAATCCGGGAGGAGAGGGTACTGCCCAGGCGGTGGATGCAGCTGTGCAGGGAAGGATGAAGACGAGACTGGTCTTGGAAGTCGACAAAGCCGGAGGACACCGTCTAGCCGACGGATGCAGAGATGCAGGTAAGGATGAAGAAGAGACTGGTCTTGGACGTCGACGAAGCCGGAGGACACCGTCTAGCCGATGGATGCAGAGATGCAGGTAAGGATGGAGAAGATTTGGGCCTTGGATGTCGACGAAGCCGGAGGTATGCTGGACAGGACCAGATGAGCGTCACGCTGCTAAAGCAGATTAACGCGAAGCACGTGCCTCAAGACGGGCGTGGTTTAAATAGCAAGGCGGTCTCCCAGGTGTCTTTGGGGTGAGCCCCACCCTGGAAGCTAGACCGCAGGATGCAGTTCTCCTGTATTCCACCTGGGGGCAGCCATGCTGGTCCAATGCTCATTGAAACCCCGTTGCTGCAAGCGTCTCCTATGCCAGCAACGCCAAGACTGGCTCCAGGGCATCCGAGGTGGGCCAAACGAGGTCCTTCAGGGCCCGTGACATGGGCATTTTCAATGTGTAATTGGAGAGGGTCAGCCTTTCACAACTTGTGGCGAACTCTGAATGCATTAGGATAATCAATATTTTGAATTGTTTTTCTAGATTTAAGGCTGCACATTGGTTCCAAATTCTGAGGATGATCGGAATGTTGAAAGAATCTTCGTCTTGTATTTATTTAGTTACATGAACTGTCCAGTTGGTTTTTCTTAAGTTGTCAGTTAGACAAGACACCCTTTTCCGATTTGTAATTACTTTACAAACATGAAACACGTGTAGAGGTTGTTGTCATGGATGAAACAAAAACTCTGGTACTGTAATAAAGTAATTACAAACCGGTAAAAGGTGTCTTGTCTAACTGACAACTTAAGAAAGACCAACTGGACCATTCATGTAACTAAATAAATACCAGACGAAGTAGAGCGCACACGCTTCTTTCTTTTCAGATACTGACATGAGCATCTGAGATGATTGAGGCTAGGGATCCCAGACTACAACAAGTAATTTATTCTATTTTCTCACACTGATGGTGTAGTGATGAAGGCAGTATCGACACAAAAGCCAACGATTGGCTATATGCCAATAGCTTACTAAAGTGGGCAACTTGACCCAGTAATGAGAGGACACTATCTGTGCGAACAAGATTTGGCAGCTGCCGCATTCGCAGTGGAAAAGTCAGCAGCAAAAACGATGTGGTGCACCACCACTCTTTAAGTGGAGCATGCCCTCTTTGCAATACTGCAGAGGTCAAAGAGCACTCTGGCTACACAAAGAGCATCATGATATGAGGTGATACTATCCAATGTAGGCCTGAAAATAGTGAGATGCAGAATTGTCAACCCAGCAACATTCCTAGCAGATGTCCTACAGGTAGGAGACTTTGCACACAACTGTACAACAAACATAGAGATGGTCAGTGGCACTCGAATTGTAGAGGAAGATGCACTCGAGGGGGAGATGTGCTCTACATCAACGGGTCATCAACAATTGACCAGACGGGGGGTGGGGCATACCGGGACTGCAGTGGTAAGACTGAAGGAAGATGGGAAAAGTGAAGTGGTAGCAAATGTGTGACTGCCATCCCATTTCTCAGCACAAGCAGTGGAACTAGTGGCTCTAATACTAGCACTAGAAAATAGCATCAAGAAGGTGGTGACATCTATTCTCACTCTGCCTATGTCACATCCACTGTAGACTCTGGACTGTCACAATGGCTTAGGAGAGGGTTCATAAGGGCAGATGGGACTCCAGTACAACATGCACTTTTATTGAGCAGAAGTAATTGCTTATCCAACACAGGTGGCAATAGTGAAGTGCCAAGCACACACGAAAGGGGAAGATCCCATCTCAAGGGGAAATGAAGCAGTAGACTTTGAGGCCAAAGGTGCAGCATATTTTGGGGAGCAATAGGAACTAAGGGGGCGTCAAATGTGAGAAAGTGCACCATAAATATGGTAATTAAGGAAGTGTACATTGTACTGCCAGAAGCACAGATTATAGAGTTGCAGGGAGCTGCACCCAAGGAAGAGAAGGAGCTGTGGATAAGAAGGGGATGCTCAATGTCGCTGAAAGATGCCCTATGGCTGCAGGATAACACAGGTAAAGTGGTGATGCCACTAGAACTATTGAACACTGCATTGACACAATTGCACTAGCCAACACACACAGGGAAAGAGCTGATTGCTACATGGTTTGGAGAAACATGGTTCTGTCTTAATTTGAATCAACAAGTGGCTGAATTTGTGAGCAACTGCTTGACCTGCCAACAGTTTACAGCAGGGTATACTTTGAGGGTGGTGAGAGGAGCACTACTGAGACCAGTACGCCCTTTCCAACTTTTACATATGGATTATGTCGACATGATACAGGTCTGTCAAGTGTACCACTACATGATAGTGGTTGTATGCCCCTTCTCTAGGTGGATTGAGGATCGGGCTTGTTCACATGCTGACGACCTTAGAAGGGAAAGCTTCCTAGTGAGAGAGGTATTCCCAAGATGGACAGTGCATGAGGTCTTGCTGTCTGACAATGGGCCTCACTTCACCAATTAAGCATTTCAGTATATCACATCATTGTTGGGCATCCAACAGAAATTTTCCTGGGTGTACCACACGCAAGCGGATGGGATGTGTGAACACCTGAATGGCCTCCTGAAGGAGTGCATAGCTAAGACACAGCAGAGTCCAAAAAGAATTGGCTGCACTGTTTACCTCTTGCCTTGTTGGCATTGCGCAATAAGCCGGGGTCCGACTACCATTTAATGCCCCATGAAGTGGTGACGGGATAGTGCATGCATCTTCTCCTCGTTCCTCCCTCAAAAGCACTAAAAGATTTTGAGAATAGTGTATATGTGTTAGGACATGAGATGAATGATTAAGTTACTTCCTTGGTGGCTAGTGCTTCTTTTATCTCTCGCCAGATACAATGACACCGGGGAGGCCCAGAAGACAGTGAAGAGAGCAACAGTGACAGGGTACCACAAGACTCTGGACTCAAAAACCCTGTGAGTGAAGGAGGCACAGTTCTCCTCAGGAATTACGTAAGGAGCTGGAATGCGCCAATGTTTACCAGACCCGATGTGATGTAAAATGTGGCCACCCGCACTGTCAAACTAGAGGGTAAGATGGTTTGGAATCACTTGGCGGATGTCAAGCCCCTCAAAGCAGCAGCCTCACCTGGCAACAAGGTCGCCTTGACCAACAGGGCCAACGTTCAACACCTAGAAGAGTTACAAGAGCATTCTGGACTCACACGACCCAGAAAAAGGCATCCAAAGGCCACGCACTCACGAGCAGCAGAAGTAGAGACTGGAACATTCATGGAGATAGATTAGGCTACACTGTCTGTTGTTATTTTTCCTTTTCCCACACAGAATCTACATTAAAGCCGATGTGACTGCACTGTTTGTGTATATCCATGTTGCCCTCTACCCGCCACCCAAATACTTTTTCCAACCAGTGTGTCCATGATGTGAGGAGACCCAGCAGATTCCGAGCCTGATCCCCTGGAATATACTATCTTGCCTTCATAGAGTATTTGGCCCAAAGATACCCACAGCTCAAGCACGGTGATCCCCCAGTCCTTGCCACACTAAGAGACCCATTAGTAACGAAATTGTGGGAAGAGGTGTTTGCCTTTGCCATCAGTGCTTACTTGGTCCGCTGGGCTTAAGAGCATTTTCAATACTAATAAGATAACGCATTCCTTCACTCGTTTCAGGCAGGTAACTATATCTTCAAGATGCAAGGGTTAAGCACCGTAAGTGAAAATGAGGGAAACAATAAAGAGCATCGTTATTATGTTGTGTCTATTATATCCAAGCAGGTTGGTGTGATTCATATTTTAGCGATTATACTGTAGAGGAGTCAAGTACCCCCACCTCAAGCATCGTTCCCATATTGCCTATATGCTGGGAACTGGAATGTGAACTATGTGCAGTGCCAGTGAAGATACCAATACCATAGAGAATACTGGAGGCAAGGTTCACATTGAGAAAGCCATACCTGCATACACAACAATATGATGGCCATTTGAATGGGATGCCATAAGAAGAGGGGAAAGTGAGCAAAAGAGCAGATTGGTGACATCATACGAAGCAAGACTGATACACCCAGAAGAGATGCAGAGATAAGAGAGCATAGACATTCTATAGGCATCAAGAAAGTATTAAAGATAAGCAATATATAAGCTCCAGATGAAGATGCTTATTCTACAGAAAAGATGAAGACATTAAGTCATTTTACACATGTACAGATGCAAAGAAAGACAAGCAGACAAAGTATTCTAAAGGCTAGCTATGTAGTGAATAGATTGCGGCATGTGCCAACATATATAGATATATCAGAGTGAGTGAACTATGGACGATTCCACTACGCAGTTTAGCAGAGCTGGACCAGAAACAGGAAGGCTTTTCGAGTGAGTGTGTTGCAGCTGAAAAGCAACTGAAGATGAATCAAGAAGGGCGAGGCTGGATCAGCCCCAAGAAGCCAAGGCTGCTCTAGGCTAGAATTATCTGACAGTAGCTACAAACGCTTGAAAGAACAAACTCCTGTCCAGAAGATGAAAAATCAATGACGACGTCAGAGGTTCATTAAATAGTAGTATTTTAAATACAGCAGAGCTCAAAACCATGGTCTTCCATCACGTGGATGGCTGAAAATGGGCAATCATGACGAACCACACCTACGCAGGTAGACAGAGCATGCCATACTCCTTCATATTCTCCAGAGCAAGGAACATTTCCAAGGCTGAGTTCAAAGCATTAATTGATGTGCAGATCACAGAGGTGTTGATAGATGATATGTTAATTGGTGGGAAGCTATAGTGAAGGTCAACCCACGAGCACCTGGAGGCCAGCCTGCGTGCTGCTGGCATATGTGGAAAGGTACTGACGGATGTAAGGATTCCAACAAATTATAGAGGGCCACGTAGTCAAGAGCCCTATAGTTTGTGTAACCAATGGGACATCGTGTGTTAAATGACATTCATAGTGACCTGTTTGAGGGGAGGGCTTAGTTACCTCACCTGATACTAGAAACCCTATCATTCTCTTAGACAAGAATGGAACGTATACCTAGATGTTCCCGCGTACCCAATCACTTTCTCCAGGTTTTTTAGTTTGCCACGTAGGATGATGTCAGCAACCACGTAGGTTGACGTCAGTAATGATGAGTTTTACTATATAAGATACTATTTCATAAAATTAGTTGAGAGATCATGCGTTGCGATGTCAGTTGATGTCCGGTGTACTCCCTGTTTTAGACAATTAAAATAAAAACTGTTTTGATTTGCCAACTTCCTGAGTTAGTTTGTTTATTGATGTTTGAGTGTCTTCTGCATCCCCATCCATCTCAAAGTATTGCTACCACACTTTAAAGGGCTGGGTCGATAATCCCAGTTCAACACTGAGCATATGGCCCTTTTAATAACGTGCATGCAATGGATGGGGATGCAGAATATCTCTGACACCAAATAATAGAACCAACTGAGAAAGATGGCAAAGGTGCTGTTTCATTAACAATTATATAAAACAGGGAGTTACAACGGACATCGATAGATGATTGCCCAAGCTCTGAGTGCATTTCACATAAAACAACCTTATATGCAAAAAATACTGGGTGGCAAATAAGAAAAACCTACGAGGGATTGTAATACATTCAAGGGGAAAATCTAGCAAGCACTCACTATTGTTGTTCTAGAAATCCACGCTCTACTCAATTTCCATCCTTGGTTCATGTGACAGGTGACCACAATTTGGTCCATTTTGCAGCACAGGTGACCACAATTTGGTCAATTTCTCAGCATTTAAATATTATAAATGAATAAAACTTGCCACGCTTGGTGTTCTTTCTTTTCACCTTAACAAGGATGATTCAGCTTTGCACGTTCACAGCCTTCACGAATAGACAACTGACCTTGGCTGCTACAGCTTTGATACCAGGCCAAACAGCCTCGCCATTTGTTTCCACAATCTCAGCTTATTCTTGCTGCAACACAGTTCTCGCCTTTTCTCTCCATGGGTCCTGGCTTACTAATTTCATGACACTGATGTCCAGTTGCAGTCTATTCATCATATATAGCCAGCTTCTAAGATTACTTAATCTACTTGTGGTATCTACCTTCTCCTGTTTACTTCTCTCCTTGCAGCATGTCTTGGCTGCTGCGTCTCACTCCCCTGACATAGGGAGCCTTCCAGAGAGCCATGCAGCACCTTTGATGTCACAAGGTAAACCCGCCTTGAGCTTATCACAACGCGCACTTGGCGCTTTTGTTTTTTACTCTAATTTGGAGCGCTGATGGCACTGAGGAAATGCACATTTCGTGGACATGGAAGAAAATGTGTGCCAACTTGGGGAACCCTGTGATTGACTTTTAACAGGTCTTCTCCCCCTTTGTCTAATGCGATCCGGCATTCCAAGATGTTGGACTGCATTTTGCATGCTGGAGCCTTTGTCCTGGTCTTTTGTGCTTGCCTCCAATTGGTTGATGGCCTCTTCATCACGGCCTATGGGGTAGCCGGCAAGCTTTGCCGGACTGCCCTCCAAAAGGCCCACTCCAAGGCCCCTATCTACCGCTGTCCACCACAGTACGCCACTAGCCTACCCTTTCTTGGTCCCTTGAGTGTTGCCTCTCACCCCTTCTGCCCCCTGCCAGTGTCCCCATGTCTGCCCTGCCCCTGCCAGTGTCCCCATGTCTCCCTGCCCCCCGCCAGTGTCTCCTTGTCTCCCCTGCCCCCCGCCAGTGTCCCCATGTCTCCCCTGCCCCCGGCAGTGTCCCCATGTTTCCCCTGCCCCCCCAGTGTCCTCATGTCTCCCGTGCCGCCGCCAGTGTCCCCATGTCTCCCCGGCCCCCGCCAGTGTCGCCATGGCTCCCCTGCTCCTGGCCAGTGTCCCTATGTCTTCCCTGCCCCCTGCCAGCGTCTCCATGTCTCCCCTGCCCCATGCAAGTGTCCCCTTGTCTCCCCTGCCCCCGTCAGTGTCTTCATAATTCCGCTGCCCCCCGCCAGCATTCACTTGTCTCCTCTGCCTCCCCCTTACCAGTCCCACCCCCCTCTTCTGCTTCCGCTTATTTTCCCTTTGCCCTCTGTGTTTGTTTTCTTTTCCCCCTATGAAAACCTGGACAGTAAGGCACGCATTGAGAAAACCATATTAACAAGTGAGACAGAATGACGATTGTCAGAATACAATAACTGAAGAAGCTGCAAAGATGCTGGAGGAGGACGAATGTTGACGTCATAAGAGCCTGGACTGACTCACATATAGAAGATAAGATGACCTATGAATGATGAAAGGAGACAAAACACCATGGATAAGTGACATCCTGAGCCTAAAGTGAAATAAGTGATGTCAAGATTTCAGAAATTATGCCATATGCACATTGAAGATGTTGGGCCTCATTATGAGGTAGGAGGTAGCCTTGGTGCTAGCAGCGCCATGGCTACCCCCTTACCGCATTCCGGGCCCGTGACACCTCAATGGGAACTTACCATGTCATTACGACCATTGCGGGACGGGTAAGTCCCCATTCCGGGAACCATTCCCCATTCCCATTTGAGCCCCCATAGGGCTCAATGGGAAGGGGGAAGGCGGCAATAATGTTACCATAAATTACGGTACCGTCATTGACCCCGGTGTTCCTTTGCGGGTCCCGTCCTTAACGCCTGCTAAAAGCAGGCATTAAGGAAGGACCCGCAAAGGGAACTCGTAGTAGGGTGCAAAGGGATTACCGGCACCAGTGTCATTACCGGTGCCCGGTATCCTTTTGTGCCCTACTTGTAATAAGGCCCATTCAGTTAGTTTAAATGTGTACATATGCAAAGTAACCGCAAGAAGCACAGAAATCATGAGGTTTGCTTATTCTTAGTAGTAAGATAGATTGCGGCAAGCTCCACCTATACATATATCTACCGCAAGGAGGACTTTATATAAGGATACTTCCACTATGCACAAGAGCAGAATCAATCAAAGGTTACTAAAGGTCTCAAGAGGAGAGTTTTGAAGCAAACAAATCGAGAATTAAAGACAGAGAGAACCTCAGATGAGGTTAATCATGCCAAGAAGCCAAGGTCGTATCAGCTGAAATAGGCCAATAGTGGATACAATTAATGAGAAGAAGAACAGAGTATCCTGTGCAGAAAGGTCAAGATAAGCCACAGATAGCAGACAATGGGCAGAATTAAATCAAATACACGAAATTGCATGAAGAATAAGACGATTTCACGGTGTCAGAATCACGTGACCAAACAAGCAGAATGGATGAAACTTTCACACCTACACATGGATCTTGGCCACGCACAGACGCCTTAAATTTCCCAGACCAAGAAGCAGACTCGAGGCCAACCACAAAGAAATAATTGACACATGACCACTGAAGTGATGATTGATTGTAGCAATAATTGGAGAAAACCTGGGGCTGCAGACAAACTCCCTGCACCTGGCTGGCTATTTTGCACGCTGCTAAGCAAGTGGAAAAGTATGAGTCGATTGATGCCAACCCAATCATAGTGGACCATGTAATCTAGGGTCCTATAGTTAGTAGAACCAAAGAGACGTCATACTTTTAGTGACGTCTACAGTAGCCATTTTGAAGGAAGGGCTTACTTGCCCCACCTGACATTGTTTATCCAATTCCCTCTCCCTGTTACCATATACAGATATAGTGCCCATATTAAAGTTACCTTCCTAGAACCAATCAAGTTGCATGCTAAGTTTTGAGAGGTACACATCAGTGATGACGAGATTTTGGTATAAATACTATGTTTTTTCTGAAATTAATAGGAGTTGAAGCGAGAAGGAAGATCGAGCGATTGCTGATATTCATGAACTCCCTGTTTTTTGTACTTGTCATTAAACGGACTCCCTTTGCCAAACTATTGAGTTGTCATTACTGATTTGATGCAAGAGTATTCATCTGAATCCCCATCCATCTCAAGGGTGCTGCTACTCATCTTAAGGTGCTGTTGGCACCCCCCAGTCTTATGGGCCAGCTGGGCTCCCTGCTGCACAGTACAGTTATTGAATGGCTTGCATTTTCTGCAGTGCTTCACGCATGTGCAATCTTCTTTTCGCATATGAAAGTTTACTCAATTCTTAACTTCGCCATCAGTTTCTGTAAGATCCATGCATTCTCTTCAACCAGTATTCTCAGGGTGTCATGCTTGTCTTTCATGACGTCACCAGCTTCTGTTCTTTACTACTTTTCATATTCCTCCAGATATCTCCTCCATCAGATTATCATCTCTTCAGGGATACATTCGATAGGGTTGTCTCAGTGGGTACCTTCTTTCGAATACTCATTGTGGTATGGTCACAACTGCTGGTGTTAAACATTGCACAATATCAGGCTTCCAACATGTAGGAGGTCGGGCGGGATTTCCTGCAGAGGCATGTAACTGCTCCTCTACATTCCTCCCTCCGGTGAAGTCCTCGACCACCTCCTCAATTGTCTCCAAAACTTGATATTTTCTCTTGAAAGGTGCTTCTTTGGAGTCCAGATCTTCATCATCCCCCCTCAGGGTGCCGGCTGATTTGACATGCTCATCTACACTCCAGGTCATATAGTTCCACTGTCAGGTCATGTAGTTACACTGTCCTTTCGGATTACAATGGAACCATCATCCCACGTACTTCTTATGATTCTTTGGATACAAGAACTTCATTCCTTCAGGTGCTACGATGCTGGCCTTTATGTATTTTCTGACATCTTCATCAGTCAATTCCTTGGGCCCAAACCCAGATTTGACATTGATCATAATCTTCATTCCTACTGCTTTCTTTGCCGTCTTCATGCATTGGGCGATCACTATCCTGATTACACAGAATCCAAACATCACCATCACCAATATTGCTCCAAGAAACTTGAAGATGTTTGCCATCCACTGCGGAATCCATGAGGATATGGAAGCAAACCAACTGTCATTCGTAACGTCCTCTGTCTCGTTTTCCATCTTGTTATGCAGGTTCGTTAGCAATGTTATGGCCTTTGTCAAGGTCCCATTCTCGTCATTGTGAGAAGGTATGAATGTGCAACACCATGGCCCGATTTTGGCACAAACTCCTCCTTCCATCGCTGTGACCATATCAAGGACATATCTGTTCTGCGGGGTCATTGGTCGTATGACCCTCAGCTCTTCCTTGATAGCATTGAATCCCTTTTTGGTGGTGATGATTGTCTGCAGACGCTTCCATCTCGTAATCTGCAACCACTTGCATTGGCCATCATCTGGGTCACAGGCATGAATATAGTCATAAATATAGAAGCAGTCTTGCTGGACAACCTGTGTTCATAAGGAATGGAGTCCTATGCTTCTATTGACTTGTCTGAGAAGTAATTCTCTCTTCTAGTTCGATTGAGAAATTCAAGCGATTTTCTTTTTCTCAAATGGGCAGCTACTTCTGGAAATTCTCCAATGTTAAGGTCACTCTGAGGAATCACTAATGCTGGAACATGGATGAGCACCAAGGAGCACACTCCACCCCAATCCTTGGGCAACTTCATGTGGGCCCTAGGCCAACAAGCCCAGTATTGATCCATGAGGACAGCTATCCCTTCTCCTATCCTGGAAATGTCAACTGTAGTTTTGCAGTCTTTGTTATCTCCCACACGATTCTTTCCATGTCTTCAGAAGCACAGTGGTGCATTCACCAATGGAATCACAACCATTGGACCTGATTCATCTTCTACCTATGTCAGTAGTTTGGCATGTTTAGCCCATGACATCAAACATCCATTGTTCACTCTCTGCACCTCTTGCACATATTCTGACTTCAGTAGATGAGCTGCACAGGACATCAGTCCTCCTTCCCATCCCATCTTGGACTTCACTCATCCATAGACTAAGACTTGAGTTTATTCCCAACATCCAGGCGATTCAGCTATTTCTGTTACATCATGGCAATCCATTCTCTTTAAGTCTTAAATGACTAACTCTTCCTGTCCTGCTACAGGATACACAAGCATCTCGCTCTCCCATCCAGGTTCCCTTTCCATCTGTGTAGTCTTCAGATAATCATCCTGGAATGGAAATTACCATTTCAATCTCCATCGTAGATTGGCCCAACTTCCCTGAAATTGTCCTCTGAAAAGATGAATGAGGCACCTGGCATCGTGTTCTGGCACTTCTCTGGAGATTAAAGTTTGCACTATATTCATGGCATAGGGGATGAGTGCACAGACAAAGCAACTCTCCTTAGATGTTTGTCCAATACTTCCCTCATATGCTGGTACCACATGTGATTACCCAAGTGTGCTGCATTGTCTAGATAGGCATGTATCCCCTCATTATCTTCCTCTACAACTCTCCTGTATCTTTTAGAATCCTTGTACCATTCATGAAGTATATCAAAGGAAGTTCCCATAGTAGGAAGAACCATAGGGGCCTCTACCTCAGTGGAAGTAATAACAGGATAGTGACTGTGAAAAATAAGGAACAGAAAGACAACGAGAGTAATCGTACAGGCATACATTATGCACAAAACATAGGGATCCATTTCTCGCGCCATCCTGGTACTTGTTGCACATGTTCATTCTCTAGAACCGTGCCGGCTTCTACATTTCTCATCTTCACATTTCTTTATACTTACGACTGTAAAATCTGCCTAATTATTGCGATGAGAAGCCTTCTTATCACTAGGCACTTTTTAGGATCCTGTAAAAAAGTGTGAATATAAACGCCTCTTCTGACATGAGCAGGATAAGCTTGACGTATAAACACAAAGACAGCAAGTACAAGTCGATTAGCATTATTGTTAGTAAGTACCACATGTTTCACTGCTTAGAATAGGTATTCACATAACAGTTGTGAATATGTAAGTTATTACCTATATCCCTAATTTTATTCTCCACCCGCTCACCAACTCTCACATTTGGAACATGTTCAGATCAACTAGAAACCTAGTTTAACTGGCCATTACAGTTCCCTGAGTCGCAGGTGGATGAATTTTATATCTCCAAAATCACCTGGAAATTACATAAAAATGGTACATTGATGAAATCCATCTGCCATATGAAGGCTGAGAAAAAAGCCTAAATGATAATACTCCTTTTACATTAATTGTTAATGTTCATGTGGGACAAATGGCCCTTCTCCTGCCTTCTGGCCATTTGTTTTCACTGTGTCAGCCTGTACCTTTATCAGTCTCCTTTGTATTGGAGGCTTGCTCTTTGAAGTTGCTGCCCCCATTTTCACACATATTAGTCATGCTCCAACCAAAGGGAACTTCTGTTGCAGTCAATGCGTTCCGAGGCAGCAGGTCTGGAGAACAATGAATTTCAACACCTTTAGCAGGACACTTTACTGCAGTTGGTAATTAGATTGGAGATGTGATATCCGGGCTGGGAGTGGACGATTTCCTTGTGAAGTTTCCCACAGCCAGCAAAAGGGTTTGTTTTGGGCTGACATTTTTTCATGAACACAAAGTGGCTTTTCAAATGTCTCTGGAGTTTTGTATGTGAAACCTAATATACATTGCTTTTTGTCAAACCGCCCATCATATTTATTTTACCTGGCATTTTCTGTTAGCAGTGATACATTTTTCCCATTTAAACTGCTTTTATTTGCACACACCTATGCAAACCGTTTGTGGCGCTGTTTACAAATCCTATTTTCCATGTGATAGGGATCTTTGATTCCTCTTTATTCTGTTGAAAAAATGCTGTTTTCCTTTGGTAATGACAGGCAGGCCCCTTTCCACATGGCTCTTCAATTTGACTTGAAAAAAAAACAAAGGCCAAGCCCTATTTGTTTCAGTGTTTAAAATCCTGCTGTTCATGGGAAAGGGACTTCTGTTTGGGGCCTTTGAATGCACATCACAATCCGAACAAAGTGATTGGGCTGCAATTTTAGAACTGCCTTACTATTCACATCTGCAAAGTGGACCATCAGGCAACTGTCAGACTGTGCGGGTTAACATTTTGAAAAATCAAAGTCTTTTTGCGGCAGAGCATACGTGTTTGGAGCATGACCCGGTTACTTTGTCGAGAACTTTCTTCGCCATGTTTAATCTCCCACACTGCAACACGAATCTGCTCGCACTCCACCTCGTGCAACATTTTAACAGACACATTTCGAATGGCGGCGCTACTAAACTTTCGGGGGTAGAGGGCCGGTGGGTGCAGAGGAGAATGTTTGTTTTGAATCAAATGAGACTTTATCAGTGTTTTACTTTGGACTGTGTGCAAACTAGACATTTGTGTAGGGTAGTCAAGGGTGGGGGGGCAGAGTGAAGAGAGTGGAAGATAGTTTAGTTTCTTTATTTATACCGCTCGCCGAACCCTGGGGTAACTGGGCGCCGGAGACTTAGAGGAGGTTACAACATGATATGGACATACAACAAAATAACAATAAGTGAGGTTGACCGGGTTACAGGGTGGTCGACAGTAGACAGGGACAGTGCGAAGAAAGTCAGATGGCGGTGGAATTCTTGTTGGAGAGCCATGATTTAGTTTTAGCTCTAAAAGTCCAGAAGGATGGTTCTGCTCTATGGTTCAGTGGTATAGCATTGCACGTTTTGGCGGCTAGGACCGGGAAGCTGGAACCGCCTGCTTTTTTAGGGAGAATTTGGGGATGGATAGGCAGTGTGTGTATGGTGTTCTGGTTGGTCTGGATGAGGTGTGTTTAGAGAACTTGTCTGCCAAGTATTTGGGGGCATCATTGGAGAGGGATTTGTGGATGATAACCAGGGATCTGAGAGTAATTCTGTCTCGTACAGGGAGCCAAGGAGCATTTTGTCTGAAGCTGGAAATTTGTGTGTGTCGTGGGATACTTAGGGCGGCTCCTAGGGCATTGTTCTGAAGCACCAGCAGATTGCGTTCTGAGGTGCCAAGAAAGAGAGTGTTACAGTAGTCTATTTTTGAGAGCACTAGTGCTCTGGCTAGGGTAATGCAGCTGGAAGGTGAGAGGAAGGGTTTGAAGGTGTTGATGAGCTTATTTGTATAAGCTGCGTCTGAGGCTGTGGCGTTCACCTGTCTTTTGAGCGAGAGCGTCGAGTCTAGATAGACCCCAAGAGTTTTTATTTCTTTGGCCACAGTGATAAGGTTACTGTCAATGTTGATGGATGCACAACGGGGTTCCAGTTTGTTAAGCCATGGTTGGGAGCCAACAAGGAGCTCAGTTTTCTCGTTGTTGAGGCAAAAGCCGTGCTCTGCCATCCAGGCTTGGATCTCCAGGTAAAGATTGTTGATCTTTGTGGAATCCTCTTCATAGCACCCTGATAAGTTGATGAGAACCTGGGTGCCATCCGTATAGTTTGTGTATGTGACGCCCAGGTTGTCAAGGCGGTCGAACAATAGCTTGGTGAAGATATAATTGTATAAGGTCAGCGAGACGCACAAACCTTGAGGAACGCCGCAGAGGATGGGGTTGGGGTGGGCTGAGACCCCAGGGATGAGACCCGGGCAGTTCGGTTGGCTAGGAAGGACTGGATCCAGGCAGTCGCCTGGTTAGAGAAAGCCACAGATGCTGTCAGATGTTCTGTGAGGATCTGATGTCGACAAGGTCAAAGGATGCAGAAAGATCTAGCAGTATGAGAATGGCTAGATTGCCCTTATCTTTAGCCTCGTCCATCTGGATTTTTAGGTCCAGGAGGGCTGTCTCTGTTCCGTGCCTTGGTCTGAAGCCCGATCGTCTAAGGCCCAGGAGGTTGTTCTCTTCCAGGTGCTTCTGAATTTGCAGGTAGGCCACTCTGTGTAAGATTTTGAGGATGTAGGGAACGCTGGTGATTGGCCTATAGTTGGTTGGGTTGTTAGGGTCTAGTTTTTTTTTTTTAGTAGAGGCATGACCCAAGCCTCCTTGAGGCTGCTAGGGACTGAGCTTGATTTGAAGGATGCGTTGATTAAGGCGGTTATGAAAGGGGCCAGATTGTTGGCACCTTCCTGGATGATGGTTGCTGGGCATGAGCCACCTTGGCATCTGGAAGGCTTGAGGCCTTTGATGATGCATTCAACTTCTTCCGTAGATATCGGGGAGAAGGAGAAGGGGTGGCAGGTTGGGGTTTCGGAGCAGGGCAGTGTTGGGGGAGTATTTGTTTTTTTTTGCTAGGCTGAGCTTTTTCTGTACTATTTTGGATTGTAGCATGGTTATTTTGTCTGACAGGGTTTTCTGGATCCTCTCGCACCAGTCTGCATCTTTCACGCAGGGTTTTGAGGGTGTGGACGGGGACTTGAGTTCCTTGAGGATGGTGAAGAGCTCCTTTGTTTTAGATTTGGCGTGCTCAATTCTGTTGTCGTAAGTCTCTTTTTTTTCCCTGGGGATGGCAGTTTTGTAGGTGGTAGCTGCTACCGTGAATTGTGTTTTTTTGGCTTGGTTAGGTGTTTTTCTCCATGTGGCTTCTGCCGCTCGTTTGGCATTCTTGAGGATTTTTAGCTCTGGGGTGAACCATTTGTTCAGGTGGGCTGCCAGTTTGGCTTTGGTGAGGATTTCTACTGCTGAGTCAAGGGTTTTGTTATAGAGGTCAGCGAGTTTGTCCGCCCTGAGATTGGCATAGTTTGCGGGGTTGAGGATGTTGTGGATAAGAGGGCGAAGGTTCTGCAGGGTGATGTTATGGTTGTTCCTGGTGAGGGTTTGCAGGATGATGGCTGGGGGGGTGAATGGTTGTGGCTTCACTTGGAAGGAGAAGGAAATTACGTGATGGTCTGACCATGCAATTGGCGCGTTTTTTTAGGATGGCTGTGGGGTAGTAGAGATCCGCTAACCAGTCCAGGGTTCTACCTTTGTTATGAGTTGGGGCTGTGATTCTGAGTTTGAACCCTAGTTAGGATGTAGTGTTTTCCAAGGAGAGTGCATTGGCATCATTTGGATTGCCGAGACCAAGGTTAAGATCTCCTAGTAGGATGATTTGATCCTGTTTTGGTGTTAGTGGTCAGGAGGTCAGAAGTCTCTGCCTCAAATGAAGAGATGGCACCTGGGAATCTATATATGAGGTGCAGAAGTACAGTTTGTGTGGCCGAGAGTTGAAATTGGTTGACAGAAGTTCTGCCGACCGGAAGCTTGGAGGTGGTGTTGATCTAAGGCCAAGGGATGTTTTGGCGATAAAGGCTACCCCACCACCTTTATCTGAGTCCCTGTCATTCCTAAGTATTGAGTAGCCTTCTGGGATGGTGAGGGATAGGGCAGGGCCTGCTGCCTGGTGCAGCCAGGTTTCGGTGATAGCCAGGAGGTCATGGTTGTTAGCGGAGATGAGGTCTGCAATGTCTAGCGCATGTGCGACCAGGGAGTGGGCATTGACAGGGGGGTGTTCAGTGATGCTAGCGGGGGCTGTTTGGGCATTGTCCAAGATTTGCGATGTGCTGGCTTGAGCTTGGTTGTGCGTTGGATGAGGGTTTTTTTTATGGGTGGTTTGGGGGTTAGGAATCGAGAGCCTAGTCTCTGGTTTCTGTCCTTCAGTGGGCACGGTACCCAGGGGGTGGGCAGAGCAGCAAATCAGCGGATCCATTCTAAAGGGCTGAGGCGCAGTTTGCCTGGTCAGTTTCTTTAGTTATGGCATACTTCATATTCGTGATATGTGTGGGATGGTAAGGTAGGGGTGCTTGTAGTTGTGGTTGAGGGAGGGTGATGTTGTTGAAGTGGAGCAGGGAGAGTTGCCGTTATGGTGAGAGTGGTTAAGTAAAGGATTGCAATGAACAGACAGTTTGGAACTAAGAGTGCAGTCAGGCGCAGTTGACTTGGGCGATAGACTAGTTTGAATTTGGGCAGAGAGCAGATTGGTTCGCAAAGAGCAGGTCGGTACAGTCCTAGTAAAGTGGGCTGCCAGTAGACTAGTGCGAGACAGGCACGGTGGGCTGCAGTGGGCTAATTCGAAAACAGGCACAGTGAGCTACAGAATGGGGTTATTCAAAACAGGCACAGTGAGCTACAGAATGGGGTAATTCAAAACAGGCACAGTGAGCTACAGAATGGGGTAATTCAAAACAGGCAGATTGAGCTACAGAATGGGGTAATTCAAAAACAGGCACAGTGAGCTACAGAATGGGGTAATTCAAAACAGGCACAGTGAGCTATAAAATGGGCTAATTCAAAACAGGCACATTGAGCTACAGAATGGGGTAATTCAAACAACAGGCACAGTGAGCTAAAGAATGGGGTAATTCAAAAACAGGCACATTGAGCTACAGATTGGGGTAATTCAAAAACAGGCACAGTGAGCTACAAAATTGGGTAAATCAAAAATAGGCACAGTGAGCAGCAGAGTGGGCTAATTCAGGACAGGCACAGTGGGCTGCAGAGTGGGCTAATTAAAAAATAGGCACAGTGAGCAGCAGAGTGGGCTAATTCACGACAGGCACAGTGAGCTGCAGAGTGGGCTAATTCACGACAGGCACAGTGAGCTGCAGAGTGGGCTAATTCACGACAGGCACAGTGAGCTGCAGAGTGGGCTAATTCACGACATCACAAGGAGCTGCAGAGTGGGCTAATTCAAAACATGCAAGATAGGCCAATTCAAAAACAGTAACAGTAGCAGTGGGTTTCAGTAGGTTAGCACAATGGACACAGGCATAAAGGCAACACGTGGTGTAACATGGGCAGTGTGCAATAGGAGGCTGATTCAAGGATAAGGTGAGCTGCAGCGTAGTTCACAGTTGGCACAGTGGCCAGCGTTGTTGCGTGTGGCGGTACGGAGCAGTATTCCCGGAGCGGAGGAGAGAGACTGCTGAGTGGTGCCGCAGGTAGGACGTAGAAGGTTGTTCGGTGGTGCACATAGAGAGCAGGTGCCGTAGAGTGTACACAGGTTGGTGCTCCAAGGGAGGCAGAGCGGTCGCAGGGGCTTAATGGCCTAAAGTACGGAGGAGCATTGCTGTGGTGTTGGCAGCAGAGCGAGTGGTGCACATACTCGGCCTGTGCGCATTCGTTGGGCGAGCATTTGGGGGGGAGGGGGTGATGCAGCTAGCGGGTGGTTAAGAACGGGATAACATAGGCTGAGTAGTGTGGGTTCCCCCCCCTGCTCTTGTCCCTGCTGTTCTATGCCCTGACCCAGAAAATGATAATGCGTACACAGTTATGTTTACGTGGAAAAAATTTGTGGCCATAGGCCTTTTTATTATATACAAAATTGACGCTACACACTGGTTATGACAACTGTACAATAACCAAACGCTTTTTGGGCACCTCGTGTCCAGGGGTTGGGATGCCCCCTTCCTTTAGCCTCCATTTTGTTGTCCTGTGGCATCCTTTCCTGGACACGTGCCGCCGCCTACGACTTTTCTTTTACCGTGTACCGAGAAAAAGTACTCGGCGTTCCTGTTCCGGCTTTCCTCCTTCCTTTCTTGTAGGGCGGGTTGGGTGGTAAACGAATCCTTGACCGCCTTATCCAGGCCCTGGGAGCTTACCCGAGTGAGGTGAGCTCCTAACCTGGTTGTGACTTGGTCCTGCTTCTCTGGGGTACTTATACCCCTTCCACCTTTTGTTGTGCAGATTGGGGCCCGGTGCTCCTTCCTGTCCTCCCCCCCTGTTCCTTTCCCACCTAGTCTCTACCTGCTTGCATATCTTTGCGGCACGCCGCGGGTGGGGGCGCCGCTCTGGCTGCCCCTCCCTTTGTTTTCCCGCCGGTTGTGCTCCCCCCACCCTGCGCCTAACTCCCCAGGCCCTCCAACGTGCCGCACTTCGTGCAGCACTGGGCCTGTGGCAGAAGGCAGCAGAAGTAATTAATGGGCAAGGATCACGTTATGGCATAGTCAAAACATAGGCGGTATTACAGAAACTTTGCACCAGGGAAAATTTCCCAAGTGCAAAAGACGTTGGGCCTGATTTACACAAATGTTTTAGTATGGGAAAGTCCCACTGAAAACCTTTTTGTAAATCAAGCACATTTACTTTCAATGCACTTTGCCCTAGGCATACGTTTGCCCTGGGCCCTTGACCTGTGCAAACACGCATTGAAAGACTGTGTTTTGGGCACGAGAGCATATTTTTACTTTAGTGCTAATTGTACTTTTCCAAGTTAAAAGTCACTTTAATATGGCTCAGATAGAAAGTGGAAAGAGAGGGAAGGGTGATAAAAGGCCGAGGCAGAAAAGGAAGAGGGAAAGAGAGCTATGCGACATGTGCAAATGATCCTAACTTGCCAGGAGCCCGCGCAGAATTGACGTCATCGGCGGACAGAGAGCACGAGATTCACGCGACGCTCCTTGATGCATGCGGTGAAAGTGAGCTGGAGGTCAGAGGGGGGGGGCGAGGCTTCCACTTTGCAATGGTAGAGAAAGCGAACTTATGGCGCGTGTTTACACTGCAGATCCTGAGAGACACGAGGGGAACGTCAGGCAGACAGAGAGCTGGAAGCAGGGCTGCCCTGACCCCTGAGGCCACCATGTTCGTGTGTATTATAAATACTACATACCATAACAGACTGACCATCCATCTAGCGGCCCGGGTGAGACCTGCTTGGAAATAATGACGCTGGAGGTGAGAGTGTGAGAGGCGTTTGTTGAGACCTCTCGTTCCCTCCATAGAAGTCTGACCCCTCTCTTGTGGGCTTGGGGCTGCGCCATCAATATCCCTTGACCCCGGCAGTCAGTACTAGGCACAACAACCCATGGGCCCCCAGTGTACACAGAGCCTGGGATTCTCACATCACTGCCACCAAGCACTCCTCTGCAGCCTGGCCCCAGGCCAGGCCAATCCCCATCCATCACTGTAATACATACACTGCTGAGCTGAGCTAATGGGGTCTCCCTGCCTGACCTCAGAGGAGAGGGTGGGCAGGGGAGCTGTCCCGAGGCCAGCCGCTTTATTAATCACAGACACTGGTGCCGCCCCCTCCCCTGGACCCGCAGCCACTGAGCCAGTCCTCCGGGCATATGTCTGTCACTGGCACACGGGGTCAGCCTCTCCACTTCCAAACGTGACCTCCCTGACTTCACTCAGACGGTCCGAAGAGGCCCTCGGCACCACCCCCCATCCAATTACCCAGCACACTTTCTGAAAGTGGTGTTTACACAACAGCTTCCAAGAACGGGTGCCTTTACCTCAGTCCGGAGCCGGGAACAAGAACTACTTGAATGCCAGGGGTGAGAGTGTGAAAGTAGCACGGCGCACTACAGTACATGTTTCTTCTTGGCTGCCATTGGGGTGGTATTAAAAACATGTTGAAATAATGAACGACAAACGAGAATCTTTTTTTCTTTGACTTCCGACTGGCCAGGCCCTGTCTGACGCCCGCTCACCGAGCGTCGTTCATTCCGGCCTAGAGATGTTGATAATAAAACGACTGGATGTTTTGAACGACCTCTCCCATGATTACTCACTACTGGCTATGCTGACTGGGATAATGGGTGTTGTAGTCAAAAACATGTGAGGAGCAGGGACGTCATTTCACCAAATTGCCAGGGGTAGCGGAAGTGATATCCCCGTGTCCCTTGACCTCTGATGACATCACAGGAAGTGGTGTCATTTGACCCCACCATAAAGTGACATCACATAAAGCTATGGAACAAGACCACTTACCCCTTGACAAAACAGGAAGTGGCATCACATAGCATTGTTTCTAACTCCATTATGAAAAATATGATTACAATATCACTTTAACGTGATATACATTTCATACAAGAATGGATCACCATATGTATCAGCAGAAAAAAACATGCTATAACTGCAACTTGCGAAAAGCAAAATACATACTCCGAAATGGATGCTTATTCTACTCGAAATGCTTTTTGGAGGATTTTGTCTTCATTGTGAATTTGAGGTGTTAAGAACAGACTAAATTAGTGACTCACCTCCTGAAGCGTGCCTGGAATACACCTCTATGAGTCTAGCAATTATTGTATAGAATTCCAGAAAGACACATTATTTGTTATTCCTATTCTTTCTTATTTGGGGTCACTGCTCAAAGTGTTACACTTGTGGAACCCCCTGTTTTTTTTTTGTTTTTAAGAAGACTGTAGAAGAAAGCCAGCCACTCTCGAAACAAAGAGCCACATGGCACTGGCCACAGCCCAGGAGCTACAATTTGTAAAAAAAAAAAAAAAAACACAAAAAAGTTTTAAAATGATTCTTTTTTAGGGATAGCAAGGGAGAGAGACGCCAGGGTTCGCAAGTACGACCCCTGGAGACTCCGAAATGACGTCCCTGTTGAGGAGCCAAAGGCTGCAGACCCCACAGGTAGTTTGCACTTGAGCAGAAACCTCCTACCTTCATAGAGTATGGGGGTGACATGCCATGGAAACATGGGGCTGGCGCACAGATAATGATTCACAGAACATCAGACCCCTCAAAATAGTGCACAGGGTGAGCTTTTTCTAGTTTCCTGTTTTCCGGGAAAAAAAAACGGTCACCTTATTCACAAAGGCAACCTGCACTTGTCCTGGCCAGCCTCCTTGGAAACAGTAGCGGCTGAAGTATGAATGGGGGGCCCTCAGCAGCCACGTGGGGGCTGGACGTGCATTTTTCGGGGACCAGTCATTGTGGGAAGAAGCCCTAAGATCTGTGGGCACTAGACCTGCAGCTGGGTCAGAATAATTTCACACCGCAACTGCATGAATTAAAGAAAATACATCAAAGGGCCAGAAAAGACCCTCCCAATTGTTGGGCCTCCCCCTGCTCCATAAAGGGGTAGGGAATTCATTTCAGTGCATTGCAGGGTGCAAGTCTGAAGTGTGAATGAACTTTGCGCCTTGATTTCTGTGGGTGTTTGTGCGCTTTACAAATGCAAAAATAAATAAATAAATGCGCCGAAATGGCTCTTCGTTTGCATAAAGGTGCAGTGCCTGAGAAAGGGCATAAGAATGTGCACATCGATGATGCGCGCGGCCAGGGGCCTTTTGTGAAGCGCGCACATCTTTTTTTGGCACGATTGAAGAGTGTATCCCGTCACTTGGCTCAAAAGAAGTTGAAGGTGTCGGGCCCACAGATTGACAGCGGACAGGACCTGAGTCTCTGCAGCCCCGGATCTTCAAGCGTCCCCCTGGGCCCTGAGCCATTTCTAGCGGGCCCATGGGCACGCCACTTCTGCCTCCCTCGGGTGAAGTGAGGCCATGGATCTCCGGGGGGGGGGGGCGCAGAGGTGCAGCACGCTATGCTGGATGTCCCTCTAGCGCCCCCTGCGGGGACTGGCCATCCACTTCAACAGGCCCATCATATATTTACTGTTCAATTCTGACAAAAGGGCCTTGCATGGTCTCCAGTATTACCCTCGATCCCTAGCAACTAATGATACACTCTGTTTACCTAGCTCTAATGAAAACAATTGCTGGTTTATTTATAATGTCACATTTTCACATGCAACATTATCTTTGTAATAAGGCAAAGAGGGAGAATCAAATGTGCTGGATGAGAAAATATGCTGGTTAATCATGTGCTTACTGAAATATAACATTCCAGGTGGTAAATTGGCAGATAATGAGGAGACAATGCCAGATGGCAAAGCACGCTTATTAAGTTCTATTTACACCATGTTATACGTCACGCTAGATTGTCACCTGGCACTCTTTGCTCTGTTACCTGGCTTTTTTCCTTGGCAATTACCTGTGCCAGATTTTATGATATGATTGGTTATTTATAGCGCACTTAATACCCAGAGGTTTCCTATCGAACCTGTGTTGCCGTGCGTCCTCTTGCTTCCAAGGCGAGCACGTTGCCCCTGAGCTATCCTCCCGGACTCTTAGAGTTTTACTAATACCAAAGTTGTTTTGCTCAGATATACAGGCCAGTTCCCTCCCACTTCTGGACGCTCTGATGTGTTTGATAATTAAAGGTCCCTTTTTTCCGTTTTTACTGATTTTTACACAGTAATACAAACGGAAATCAGACTGCTTTCTTTCTGTATTTCTGAAAATGCAAAAGAAAATTCGAAAATAAGGTTTCTGTTCAATGTCTTTGCAGACTGGCACCATGGAGGGTGTAAAGGTTGTGTGAACAATACTTTTGAAGTTCTTCTAAATTGCTGGCAGTATATATCTTAAGCCAGCCTGCCATTTACTGGTATGACAGAAATGCAGCTTATAATGGCGTGGAATACTTCAGTCCCGCGTGTGTCATGTATGCCTTCGTCTGTATATTAATACATACATTTTTCATCCCAATACATACAGAAAATTACCTTGTAAGGGGTCCAAAAAAAATGTGTATTGAAACAGATAAAATGGGCGAGAAATAAATATGGATAAATACAGATGGAAATGACAGGGGAAAAAATACCATAAAGGCAAGACCTTATTTATGATTGCCCAGGTGAAGTACCATCGAGTCCGCTCTAACAGAACCGAAACACACTTCATATAGATATCTGCCGTGTGACCTCAACTCACTGCTGGACGTAGCAGCGGCAGCGCCCCGGACAGTGAAAAATAATTTAGCACGTGCCCCTGGTCAATGCCGGGCGGGGGTGGGTGGGGCACCACATTATTTTTTACTCCCCGCTCCTTCGCTGGAGCAGGGAGTTAATCACTGGAATAGGGTGCACATTATTTTTTACTCCCCGCTCCTGCGCTGGAGCAGGGAGTTAATCACTGGAATAGGGTGCTGATTTCACATCAGCTCCCTATTCTAATGAAAACCATCCCCCTCCGTGGCGGACTGATGTGGGAATCACCTCTATAGGGCGCTGATGCAAAAGCATAAGCACCC
This sequence comes from Ambystoma mexicanum, assembly GCF_040938575.1. Classification (NCBI taxonomy): domain Eukaryota; kingdom Metazoa; phylum Chordata; class Amphibia; order Caudata; family Ambystomatidae; genus Ambystoma; species Ambystoma mexicanum. The sequence continues at coordinate 79,686,945 of NC_090930.1, read as the reverse complement.
TATTGTTATTAAATGCATACCACTCCCGCACTGGAAAGTCCGGAACAGCACAATAGCGGACGCATTTAATTTAAATAGGGATCCTGGCGTGCATTCTTCCACCACGCCAGCTCGGGGGAGCCCTTGAAAGACTCCCGTGAGCTGGCGTGGCAGGGGCTAAGGCGTCCCGGGCGGTCTCCCGAGCGGACCAGCCCAAAGGCCGGCCTGCCTCAACTCTAGACCTCTAGTGGGGACTCTGACCTGACCAAGCAATGTCTATTCCATGCACTGGCTAAACCACAATGTATAGACTTGGTCTTTCAAAAAAGTGGCCATTTTGTTTCACGGTTTCAAGGAAGGCAAAGAAACTAGAAAGCATATTGTAATCACCCTTTAAGCTTGCACAAGCGAATAAAGACATTTTATGGGTTCATTTAAATGATATTCTTTTTTTGATCATGTAAACGCTGCCTTTATCAGCGGGCGAAAGGGTAGCCGGTCTCTCAGCCGGAGCGCTTCTGAACAGCCTCCTAATATCAGGGGAATTATAGCGTGCTTTCATGCTTTGCGCAGTTATATTTCTATACGTGTGCCATATTAAGGAATTTGAAATGTGCATTTATCATGCACCATTACCCGTTCGGTTTATGTTGTAATATAAATTATAATATTCCCCATGGCGGGGGAGACGCTTGTGTGATGTAGGCCGCATTGCGGTGACCCAGTCAGCGGAACTCCTTCACGCGCTCCTCTGCCGGGGTGGGACTGAAATGCTTTCACCTGTTTGCACAATGATTGATGACTCTAATTTGGATATGCCATGTACCACATGAGATGAGGGACAAGGCACATTTTTGCATATGTGTCATTTTTTGATCCATTTGAATTTTCAAAAAGTATTATGGTGTCCCGGCCTACCACTACCAAGAGATTTTTTGTTTGGAGAGATTTTGTCATTTCATAGGACAGCCCTTGGGGTGTCCTTGAAAACTGACCTTAGTCCTCCTGAATTTGTTTCCGTTTTGGCGCGGTTAGCAAGCTGGCAACATTATTCTGCGGGTAGGTTCGCACAGAGGTGTGGAGGAATACAGTAATTTGTATTATGTTAAATAGTCCTCTCAGAAACCTTGTTTGCCACCTACCGCATGCCAGGAGGAAAGCTGAGATGGCATGCACTTCAATCAGGGTGTATGGGGAGGCCAGTGGGCGAGGAGAGGAGCAACCTAGTACCCCTCACCCACCCCGTCTGCCTGGCACATGCAGGGGTCCCCTGTCACTCTTGCTTCTCCAGCCCGAAGGCTTTGAAAGCAGGGCTATGGAAGGTGGGCGGGGCTAGGAGGAGGGTAGGAATGACAGTCGATATCTCCTGATCACTGATATCAGCCCCTGGCAATATATTGTTGTCACCTGCGCATGAAATGAGAAACACCGACAATGGTGTAAGTAGCTGGGCAATTAATAGGAATGCCTAGCAGTAGTGTGTGTGCCTGGACCATTAAGTGCACTAGCTTGCAATGCTATGACTACCTGAACATGTGCTTACAAATGGTTTGCGTCCCTGATTTCTTGATGGTACAACCCAGCTATGCCGTGAGACGTTTGGTGGCAATAACTGGCAATGGTTTGAGCACCTGAAAATGCAATACCTGCAAGCGCTGTGCTGGGAGGAACAATGACAATACCTGCAAGTGCTGTGCTGGGAGGAACAATGGCAATACCTGAACGTGCTGTGCTGGGAGGAACAATGGCAATACCTGCAAGTACTGTGCTGGGAGGAACAATAGCAATACCTGCAAGTACTGTGCTGGGAGGAACAATGACAATACCTGCAAGTACTGTGCTGGGAGGAACAATGGCAATACCTGAAAGTGCTGTGCTGGGAGGAACAATGGCAATACCTGCAAGTACTGTGCTGGGAGGAACAATAGCAATACCTGCAAGTACTGTGCTGGGAGGAACAATGGCAATACCTGCAAGTACTGTGCTGGGAGGAACAATGACAATACCTGCAAGTACTGTGCTGGGAGGAAAAATGGCAACACCTGCAAGTACTGTACTGGTGAGGAACAATGGCAATACCTGCCAGTGCTGGGCTTGGAGGAACAATGGCAATACCTGAACGTGCTGTGCTGGGAGGAACAATGACAATACCTGCAAGTACTGTGCTGGGAGGAACAATGACAATACCGGCAAGTACTGTGCTGGGAGGAACAATGACAATACCTGCAAGTACTGTGCTGGGAGGAACAATGGCAATACCTGCAAGTACTGTGCTGGGAGGAACAATGACAATACCTGCAAGTGCTGGGCTGGGAGGAACAATGGCAATACCTGCAAGTGCTGGGCTGGGAGGAACAATGGCAATACCTGAACGTGCTGGGCTGGGAGGAACAATGGCAATACCTGCAAGTACTGTGCTGGGAGGAACAATAGCAATACCTGCAAGTACTGTGCTGGGAGGAACAATGGCAATACCTGCACGTGCTTTGCTGGGAGGAAAAATGGCAATACCTGCAAGTGCTGGGCTGGGAGGAACAATGGCAATACCTGCAAGTGCTGGGCTGGGAGGAACAATGGCAATACCTGCAAGTGCTGGGCTGGGAGGAACAATGGCAATACCTGCAAGTGCTGGGCTGGGAGGAACAATGGCAATACCTGCAAGTGCTGGGCTGGGAGGAACAATGGCAATACCTGAAAGTGCTGTGCTGGGAGGAACAATGACAATACCTGCAAGTACTGTGCTGCGAGGAACAATAGCAATACCTGCAAGTACTGTGCTGGGAGGAACAATGGCAATACCTGCAAGTGCTGGGCTGGGAGGAACAATGGCAATACCTGAAAGTGCTGTGCTGGGAGGAACAATGACAATACCTGCAAGTACTGTGCTGGGAGGAACAATGACAATACCTGCAAGTACTGTGCTGGGAGGAACAATGACAATACCTGCAAGTACTGTGCTGGGAGGAACAATAGCAATACCTGCAAGTACTGTGCTGGGAGGAACAATGACAATACCTGCAAGTACTGTGCTGGGAGGAACAATGACAATACCTGAAAGTGCTGTGCTGGGAGGAACAATGGCAATACCTGCAAGTACTGTGCTGGGAGGAACAATAGCAATACCTGCAAGTACTGTGCTGGGAGGAACAATGACAATACCTGCAAGTACTGTGCTGGGAGGAACAATGACAATACCTGCAAGTACTGTGCTGGGAGGAACAATGGCAATACCTGCACGTGCTTTGCTGGGAGGAAAAATGGCAACACCTGCAAGTACTGTACTGGTGAGGAACAATGACAATACCTGCAAGTACTGTGCTGGGAGGAACAATGACAATACCTGCAAGTACTGTGCTGGGAGGAACAATGACAATACCTGCAAGTACTGTGCTGGGAGGAACAATAGCAATACCTGCAAGTACTGTGCTGGGAGGAACAATGACAATACCTGCAAGTACTGTGCTGGGAGGAACAATGACAATACCTGAAAGTGCTGTGCTGGGAGGAACAATGACAATACCTGCAAGTACTGTGCTGGGAGGAACAATAGCAATACCTGCAAGTACTGTGCTGGGAGGAACAATGACAATACCTGCAAGTACTGTGCTGGGAGGAACAATGGCAATACCTGCACGTGCTTTGCTGGGAGGAAAAATGGCAACACCTGCAAGTACTGTACTGGTGAGGAACAGTGGTAACACCTGCAAGTTCTGTATTGGGAGATGTAATGGCAATACGTGCAACTGCTGTACAGGGAGGTGCAATGGCAATACCTCCAAGTGCTGGGCTGGGAGGAACAATGGCAATACCTGCAAGTACTGTGCTGGGAGGAACAATAACAATACCTGCAAGTACTGTGCTGGGAGGAACAATGACAATACCTGCAAGTACTGTGCTGGGAGGAACAATGGCAATACCGGCAAGTACTGTGCTGGGAGGAACAATGACAATACCTGCAAGTACTGTGCTGGGAGGAACAATAGCAATACCTGCAAGTACTGTGCTGGGAGGAACAATAGCAATACCTGCAAGTACTGTGCTGGGAGGAACAATGACAATACCTGCAAGTGCTGGGCTGGGAGGAACAATGGCAATACCTGCAAGTGCTGGGCTGGGAGGAACAATGGCAATACCTGAACGTGCTGTGCTGGGAGGAACAATGGCAATACCTGCAAGTACTGTGCTGGGAGGAACAATAGCAATACCTGCAAGTACTGTGCTGGGAGGAACAATGACAATACCTGCAAGTACTGTGCTGGGAGGAACAATAGCAATACCTGCAAGTACTGTGCTGGGAGGAACAATGACAATACCTGCAAGTGCTGGGCTGGGAGGAACAATGGCAATACCTGCAAGTGCTGGGCTGGGAGGAACAATGGCAATACCTGAACGTGCTGTGCTGGGAGGAACAATGGCAATACCTGCAAGTACTGTGCTGGGAGGAACAATAGCAATACCTGCAAGTACTGTGCTGGGAGGAACAATGGCAATACCTGCACGTGCTTTGCTGGGAGGAAAAATGGCAATACCTGCAAGTGCTGGGCTGGGAGGAACAATGGCAATACCTGCAAGTGCTGGGCTGGGAGGAACAATGGCAATACCTGCAAGTGCTGGGCTGGGAGGAACAATGGCAATACCTGCAAGTGCTGGGCTGGGAGGAACAATGGCAATACCTGCAAGTGCTGGGCTGGGAGGAACAATGGCAATACCTGAAAGTGCTGTGCTGGGAGGAACAATGACAATACCTGCAAGTACTGTGCTGCGAGGAACAATAGCAATACCTGCAAGTACTGTGCTGGGAGGAACAATGGCAATACCTGCAAGTGCTGGGCTGGGAGGAACAATGGCAATACCTGAAAGTGCTGTGCTGGGAGGAACAATGACAATACCTGCAAGTACTGTGCTGTGAGGAACAATAGCAATACCTGCAAGTACTGTGCTGGGAGGAACAATGACAATACCTGCAAGTACTGTGCTGGGAGGAACAATGACAATACCTGCAAGTACTGTGCTGGGAGGAACAATAGCAATACCTGCAAGTACTGTGCTGGGAGGAACAATGACAATACCTGCAAGTACTGTGCTGGGAGGAACAATGACAATACCTGAAAGTGCTGTGCTGGGAGGAACAATGACAATACCTGCAAGTACTGTGCTGGGAGGAACAATAGCAATACCTGCAAGTACTGTGCTGGGAGGAACAATGACAATACCTGCAAGTACTGTGCTGGGAGGAACAATGACAATACCTGCAAGTACTGTGCTGGGAGGAACAATGGCAATACCTGCACGTGCTTTGCTGGGAGGAAAAATGGCAACACCTGCAAGTACTGTACTGGTGAGGAACTATGACAATACCTGCAAGTACTGTGCTGGGAGGAACAATGACAATACCTGCAAGTACTGTGCTGGGAGGAACAATGACAATACCTGCAAGTACTGTGCTGGGAGGAACAATAGCAATACCTGCAAGTACTGTGCTGGGAGGAACAATGACAATACCTGCAAGTACTGTGCTGGGAGGAACAATGACAATACCTGAAAGTGCTGTGCTGGGAGGAACAATGACAATACCTGCAAGTACTGTGCTGGGAGGAACAATAGCAATACCTGCAAGTACTGTGCTGGGAGGAACAATGACAATACCTGCAAGTACTGTGCTGGGAGGAACAATGACAATACCTGCAAGTACTGTGCTGGGAGGAACAATGGCAATACCTGCACGTGCTTTGCTGGGAGGAAAAATGGCAACACCTGCAAGTACTGTACTGGTGAGGAACAGTGGTAACACCTGCAAGTTCTGTATTGGGAGATGTAATGGCAATACGTGCAACTGCTGTACAGGGAGGTGCAATGGCAATACCTCCAAGTGCTGGGCTGGGAGGAACAATGGCAATACCTGCAAGTACTGTACTGGGAAGAGCAATGGCAATATCTGAAAGCGCTGTACTGGGGGTACCATGGCATTACCTGGCAAGTGCTGCACTGGGAAGCCAATGGTTGTACCTGGCAAGCTCTGTACTTGGTGCTCAATGGCATTACCTAGTAGTGTTGTGAATACCTGGAACTTTGGGGGAATTAGCTTGCAATGGTATGACCACCTGAACATTTGGCGGCAATGGTCTTTTGCCGGTACAATCCAGCTATACTGTAAGTGCTAAGAGTTGTGGTGGCAATAGCTGGTAATTGTCTGAGCTCCTGAAAATGCAATACCTGCAAGTGCCATACTGGGAGGAACAGTGGCAATACCTGCAAGTGCCGTACTGGGAGGATCAGTGGCAATACCTGCAAGTGCTGTACTTGGGAGGAACAGTGGCAATACCTGCAAGTGCTGTACTGGGAGCAACAGTTGCAATACCTGTAAGTGCTGTACTGGGAGGCACAATGGCAATACCTTGCAAATACTGCACTGGAAGGCACACTGGCAATACCTGCAAGTAATGTACTGGGAGGAACAGTGGCAATACCTGCAAGTACTGCACTGGGAGGTGCAATTGCAACACCGTGCAAGTACTGCACTGGAAGGCACAATGGCAATACCTGCAAGTACTGCACTGGGAGGTGCAATTGCAACACCGTGCAAGTACTGCACTAGAAGGCACAATGGCTATACCTGCAAGTACTGCACTGGAAGGCACAATGGCAATACCTCCCCGTACTGCACTGGGAGGTGAAATGGCAATACCTGCTAGTACTGCACTGGGAGGTGCAATGGCAATACCTTGTAAGGCTATGAACCTTGGCATTCTTGGCTGAATGCCTTTTGGTGGAAGTAAAGATTGAACAAATCATTATTATTGGAAATGAGTAGGTGGTCATGTTTGGCTTTGTGGGCGTGGTCTGTGGAGTTGGACTCAAGGCCCCAGTAGGTAGGGATGTAGCCTATCCTCTGACTGCATTTCCTAGTTTATGCCGAGAGTCTTTGCTTCCTCCCCCAACATACAACATGACATCCATGCAGGTCTTTCCCTGTTCATGCTCCGCTCTCGACTCCACGTCCCAATATTCAGTAAGTCTTCAGTGTTGGGCTTTCTTAGGCCCTGCAGTGAATCTGGACTCCATATCCCAACATGCAACACGTATTCAATACTAGTGTTCCTTGGTTCATTTTGGAGATCTGAGCTCAAGGAGTGGTTCACTCACGGCCGGCCTTGGACATGCTGGAGCTAGGCAGTTGCCCATGGCAACAAGACAAAGGGGGCGCCCAGCAGAGCCAATGCAAACAGGGCAGTACACACATTAGGGCGGAAGTGGCACGCGGCATTGTATTTGCTTGTGCTGCTTCTGCCCATCTTTTCAAATTGCCCGCTAGAATTCAACAGACTTTGATAGAGTGTTAGCAGACTGTTGCTGGCTCAGGGCCCCTTTGGCGCCATTTCCACGGGTGCCACCCCCTCTCACTCTCCTCTGATGGATGGTCTCTTCTTTGAATGCTTGCGAGCGCCGCCATCTATTGGCTGTCAACGGGGGCGGAGGGGGGGGGGGGCTATGATAGACTATGCAGTGACCGCATTTGTGTAGCTCGCTATGTGTTTGAGCCGCTTTGATGGCGAGTGAGGACGCAAAGGAGAGCTGTGTGAGTCAAGGTGCAGAAGTGTGCTCGTGCCGTGAGTGTTTTATGTGGCGCGTGACCCTCCTTTGCTCCTGCTCAGCGGCCCTGCCCCATGACTGGACATTCTGGAGGACTGCAGTGTCTACTATCTACCACTCAAGGCAAGCAGTGCCTTAGGCCTCGGTTTTCCCTGCCTCCTGGTTCTTGCCACTTTCTGTCTCTGGTGAATCTCCTTCGTGGGGTGGAGAGCAGCGAGTCCTTCCATGTTCACGTTATGCTTCCTGGCACAGTTTTAATACATTAAAATGTGTCTTTCTTAGTAAAAGAAACCCAGCCCATATGAGAAGCATACATCTCTTATGACATGTGTAAATGTGGGTCTTCATAACAACTCTTTTGCTCATACGTGTAACTAGTTTTGAAGTGTGTCTTATCCCTCCTTCGTACATACTCGTAATTGGATGTGAGTTATTTATTTTTCAAGCTGTTGCATGCATTGACTGAAGCGCCAACAGTGGGTATTAGAGGATGCCTTCTGTAAAGTGATCTTTACAGTGTGTCAAAAAAGGTAGCAGGCGCTCCTCTCCAGAAAGAACATGGCGTGATAACCTGTCCTGAGATGAACATATTTGCAAGGAACTTGGGGTTGGTCACTCTAAGTTACCTGGGGGCAACCAGACGTGGACTCCCTGCTCACTGTGCTCAGAGAGGCACAGCTTCACCTCACTGATGATGCCCAACAAGGCTGAAACACGTGTATGGGGTTGCTGTTGGTACTCTTGTTCAGAGAGGAATAACCATAGCATTTCGGTGCTGGACTGCCCATGTGGGTGGGACAAAGACTGATATGCATATGGATATTTCCCATCTGTGAAAGGTACAGTGAGCAAAAAGCGTGTGCTGCAAACTCTCATCTCAGAACAGGTTATCCCGCCATGTTCTTTCTGGAGAGGAGCGCCTGCTACCTTTTTTAAAATCTTTAGTTTGCCAGGTTATTTGAGCCCATCCACCTGTAATCCCCCCATCTGTCACCACACCTATATTAACATTTCATCAGTGTCAATGTCATGCCTCCATAATTCCTCATAGGACCCCCAACGCTTCACCCGCCCCTCCATGCCCCCAGGAGTATCATAACTTGACACCCATATAACAATGCACACAATTACTTTTAGTTACACAGCTGCACTGCATTTGTTTGGATTGTGGTGCAGGACTGAAGGTTGCGAGAGGCGAACACATGAAACGGGGAATGGGAACATGTCACTTTGCCTGCCACAGCAAATGCCCTTGCACAAGCGCTGGCAGGTCTGTGCGTATGAGGCGGTGCACTGCACATGGTAACTATATCGGGCATGCAAGGCATTCAATTGTATTTGGTGGCATTAGTGATACATCTGAGGGCGTACAATGGCAGCAGCAGCCCATGTGAGACCGTACATAACGTATGGTGGTATTGCTAGACAGGTACTTCACTGATCAGCATTACATGGCAATACTAGTGCATTTGACCGGTCCGATAGCCCAGCGAGTGGAGCGCTCGCTTTGACATCCGTGCAGAGCCAGCTGATGCAGGTTCGAATCCCGGCAGGGCCAAACTCAGCCTTCCATCCTTCCGAGGTCCATAAATGGGCACCTTACACCGTGGGTTATGATAAGCAGTGCTCAGTTGCCTGAGGGGTCGTAGCGCTATATAAATGCCAAATTATATTATTTGAGGCAGCATTTGGTATATGACGTTAGCACCTGGTAATGTCAGACCCTACAGTACATATGGTGGCAATGCTAGACAGGTACTGCATTGATCGTCATTACATGGCGTGCAAGTTGAGGCCGGTTTCACCTATACCGTCCCCCGTGCACAGTTATAGTTGCATTATATTTACTTGTGGGGATTTGTTTGACTGACATGTTTATTAATTGTGTGCACGAGGAAGAACTATTGACTGCGCAATCCATCTGTATTACATTAGCTTGTGACCTTGTAGAAGTTGCATAGCACTGTCTTATTCCATCTAGATTTGAAAGTTTATCTCACAAAGAAATCTATTTTTCGCTGCACTCAGCGTGTAGTACTTCAAAAAACGACATTTCCCTGGTGGCCTAGTGGCAATTTGCGCCTTGTTGGTGGGTCCCGGCGTTAGACTCTCTCCGCGCCGATTACTATAGCTGTTACAGCAGGCACTAAGCGTCAGACTAGAACATTTGACAGCATAAGGGAAAATGGTGGTAGGGGACTCACTCCCACAGAACAGGTAACTTGTCTGACTTCTGAGCTTTTCATGCCTTTTACATGGTCCACAATGCTGGAGCCTCAACTCCCCACTACATCTACTCTCTTAACTATTGCCTGTAACACAGGTGATTCGCAAGAATGTCCCCAATCTGATCACCACTCGACAGTGCTAGAAACCAAACAACCGCTCGTGTTGGCACAATCTAGTCCTAAATAAATAAAATTGCCCCTTTGCTCAATCCCGCAAATAATGATTCACGACATGTGGGGGCATTAAAATGCATGCTCCTTAACCCAAGATCTCTTATTAAACACTCAGCGGATGTAGCCCACTATATCAACACACACACAAAATTAGGGAATCTTGGCTACATGAGGCTGCAGGACCAGCATTAACTCTTGCCCTACCCGTAGAGTTCAATATTCTGAGAACAGATTGTGGCAAGGGGATTGGTGGAGGAGTAGCTCTGCTATACCATAACTCTCTACATATCAAATAAATAGATCAAATCTGCTTGGCAGATCGTGAACTATTATGGGCTAAGTTACAAATAAGACCCCGACGAGACAGTAAACATCTTCCTCACTGATCAGCCACCTCAGAGTATGCCAGATTTTCTGATTAATCTTTGTGACCTAAATGTAGCCAGCCATATACCTAAATCTGAAGCATTGACTTTGGGTGATTTTAATCTGGGCTATGAGGACGCATCAGATTCTTATTCAACATTAGTCAATAACACATTCTGTGATTTAGGCTTTCCTCAACATGTTAAGACGCCAATCCACATTAAGGGCAGAATCCTGGACCGGGTGCTCACCCAGAATCTCTCCGTCGGCAACTTGGGATTAACCACTGTCCCTGATCTGATCATTATCTCCAAAGATGGAGTATGCCTCCTCGTAGTTATCATAAAAATAAAACGGAGAAGACCTGGGTGACGTATAGAAACTTGCGCAAACTGACTCCGGATGCCATGGCGCCCTTTATAGCTGCCACCATTGACAATTTAGACACACTGAGCACTGCAAGAGCTTGCGAAGGCTTATTGTGATACCCTTGAAAGAGCCACTAACCATCTGTCCACATGGAAAACACGTCTGACTAAAGTCAGACCTAACAAAAAATTCTTCTCTCCTAATATTCACACTTTAAGAATATCTAAGCCCCGGGCATTGAAACAGTGGGAAAATACCCATTCAGCTGAAGATACAATGCTGTACTCCATCTTGACAGAATCATACAAAAAGGCTATTTTGAATGCAAAAATATGCTACTACGACCAAAGAATCTCTGGAGCAGCCTCCAGTTCAAGGGAATTATTTACAATTCTCAAAGAACTGGAGTATCCCTGCCCAGTTCCCTCACAGGTGGTTAAATACTCTAGCTGGTGTACATCCATCCAGCAATGATCAACAAAATACAGAACCTTCAATAAAAATCTTGCCATCAAAACCAATTTGGGGGGTGGAGTTAGTTTGACTCCCTCACCCGCATGTTCTTATATGGACTATTCTAAATTTGAATTTCAGCCCATTACTGAGCAATACCTAAGTGAGGTATTCAGTCAATTAAAACCAACTTACTGCAAGGGTGATGTCTGTCCCGCCTCAACCGTTGCCAACTTGCCCCTCTTATTACTACATTTATAAACCTCTTCTTTAAAGAAAGTAATGTCCCCACTAACATCAAAAAGGCCTGGATTTCTCCACACTGGACCAGAACTTACCGGGAAACTACTCGCCCATCATGAATGTTCCTTATTTGTTAAATATACTTGGCAAAGTGTCACAGCTACAGGTTGAGGAGTTCCTGCTTAGACATAAGGTTCTAGGGTTAAAACAATCTGGCTTCTGACGAAGCTACAACACTGAGTCATCTCTTCTTGACTAGAAGACCAATATGTTCTAGTGGATCACTCCATTCTTGCGGCCAGACTGTTAAACGGCACATTTTTCCAGCGCAGCAGCGAAATGGGTTCAGTCATTTTTGTCAGACCGTACTGCGAGAGTCCTTTTTCAGGACTCATTGGCAGAAAAGGTCCTGGACCCCACGTCGTGCCACAGGGATCCTGTGTATCACCAAGGCTGTTTAATATCTTCATGCTCCCACTATTTAAACAACTGGATGCAGCAGAGATCATTTATGCAAATCACGTTGATACCTTGTGCCACTGGAATTTACAAAAACCGACAAAGGGGTACTCACACTCGAGACAGTCCTCGATTCTGTCCGACATTCAAATTAAATCTCCATAGTAATTTAAAGGCTAGTGTTTGCGAGGCAAATCACTGAGGATACACCAAGGGAGCAGTCTGAGAAGTGCTAACCATAAATTTATTGTTGAAAGCATAGTTTTTTTGAGATTTTACACAATTTCTAAAGCAAAAAATAAGTAGAATAGAGCAATTGAAAAATAAAGAAAAACAGAACATTCATCACAAATATATCAAGTGCAAAAGAAGGGATAACATATTAATCACATCAAGATAACACAATTATTACAGGCTACCCATAGTTCCTGCAACCTAAGGCCTACCAGGGTGTATCAAAAATTACCCTGGCAGGTATGTAAAAAGAATATTATTTTAGCTGAGTTTGTATATTTAATCTGCCCTCTATATGTGACTATATCACTGACTCCACTGCCCTCAATTGTATCTATGGGGAGATACAAGCATGGATGCAGGTGAATAGACTAGCACTCAATGACTCAAAGTCAAGTCTGAACTCATGGTTATGAGTACAGTACCCCAACTACGGAAACTCAGTTAGGAATACTGCCAGTTCACCATAGCAGGCTGTCCGGTTAAAACACAGCCCAAGGTCAAGACTTTGGGAGTCACCCTTGATAAGAACCTGTCCATGAAGGCACATGTGAGCAGCCTAGTCTCCTGTAACTCCTACTACCTCAAACCTTTGACCCAGCTTCGGCTGTTTTTGGACAGCAATAACTGTGCCATGATTGCCGTGCTATCATAGAGGCCACGCTGGACCAATGTGCTAGCCATCTGCTGGGGGTAGCCAAAGCCTAATTGTCCCGAATACAGGTTGTTCAAAATAATGCTTTACGTATTGTGATGATCTTTGCCAGGGCAGACCATGTCTCCTTAGCCAGAAGGGCATTGCACTGGCTGCCGGTGAATAGCCGTGTCTTGTTTCACATGCATTGCATAACACACCAATGCCTCTATGTCTTTGGTCCAAGGTATCTGGCCAAACACCTCCAATGGCTGCCTGCGCACAGGATATTGTGTTTGAACAACACCTCTCTTTTGGTGACGCGATGGTCCAAACGTTCCTGTGTGGCAGGAGGGTAATTTACGCATGCAGCCCCGAGGCTATGTAATGCGCTTCCTCTCTTATCTATGAACATGCAAATCCTTCTCTGTTTTATAAAGTGGCTTGAAAACAGCTCTTTTTTTCTGAGCCCCCTTTGCCTTAGAATGATCCCAACTGTTTCCTATCTTTCTTTTTCTGTTATATATGTATGTCAAGTTTAGTGCCACCATGCCTACGGGCTCTGTCTGTGCGCTATAGAAATAAAATAAATAAATAAAAGGGCATTACTAGGGCATTTGAGGTTTCATTTGGTATGTGACATCTGCCCTGCAAATGTCAGACTGTACATTACATATGGTGGATATGTTAGTGTGGGGTTTAATCAATGGCCCCAACAAACAGACTGAAGGGCCCACTGGAAAAATGACCTACCAGCCTTCATTAAAAAAAATCTTCATGCTGAAAATGGGCATATTAAGGCAGACTGTGGGGATTTCTGCAAGTAACACAAGGAAGTGGTATGTGAAAAAGGCCTACCTGTCATTACAAAAGGAAAAGCAGCCTTTTAATTCACAGTGGCAGAAAAAATTCAAAGGCCCCTTTCACATGAAAAGCAGGATTTTCTGACCCTAAAATGGCTTTGCATTTGCGTTTGCACTTTTAAAGGAAGACATGAGAAAAATGTTCCATTGCTAACATAAGATTTCAGGAAAAGACTTAGTGTGCATTGACAAGATGCAATGTATTGTAGAGAGGCAGATGTACATGTCATCTATAGTGCGAGCCCCCTCACCTCTATCATATTAGAAGAATAACAGGAAGACACTGTGCATGACACCAGGTATCATCGCAATACCGCATCGCAGATATGGGAGACGTTATGCGCTCAGACAACAATATCGAATGTACCCTCAATCTGACATGGCAGAAGGATTCCGGCAGACACCATTAAAACATAGAAGTGAAATCTGACAAGAGTAAAGTAATGTTATGAAGAGAAGACCAGAGGACATGCTGAAACGATATGCAAATACTTAAATAATGAAAATGTAACTGAAGTAACAAAGTTAACATTTATACAAATACGAAGAAATCATATACACTGAGAAGATAGGTGAGAATAAATACACAGAAACGCAAGGTAGATGAGACCTATAGAAGCTTGCTGCAGTAGAAAATGTACCAGGGGTAAACCATGATGAGAAAAGGGACGTCAATGCTGTATAAATAGTAAGCGAGAAGCCTGAAGGAGAGAACCAGGGCTGGAAAACTGCTTCATGCAAAGAAGAAAGGCTATTTGCTTGGCTTGGTATCAACGGTGCTACAGCAAGAAGAAATTGCAAAGTATGAAAGGAGTCGAAGAGGATAAGCTATATACACACAACATATTTCTCTTAGATTAAGCAGAGGAATGAACATTTCCAAATGCCAAGTATTGAACAATCAAAGATGCAGAAAGCATATGCAAGATGGATCAACCAAGTTTCCAGAGACTAGCAGGAGTAATAGCACCCAGTATAATTGAATTAAATAGCACTGAATAGAAGGACAGGAAGGACAAAGTGTCGTCTCCTCACATATGGGGCAATACCAGAAAACAAGGCCTATTCATTAAGCTCCCACTGAAGACAGCAATGTACCTTCAAGGTCAGAGGAAGAGAATAGTCAGCAAGGTCAACTATAAAGAAAGAGCTTTGGCTTAGGCCTATCTGATAAGAGATGGTAGGCTAATTGGCCTAGTGGGCAGTTGTCTGACATTGTTCCCTGCACCTGGGTTTCGTTTTGCTTACGTGCTGCAAATTAATCGAATGTCCAAGGTTGGGAGAAAATGCCAACTAATCATGTGTTCCTATGTAGCAATGGACTATACATTGTTGCAGAAGCCAATCCGCTGCTGTTATTCTGCTAGTATATGTTTAGTTAAGATGTAGTTTTAGGTGTGCCTACCAGATAAGGATCAGCCAATGATGGTACTAACACCTAAATGAAATATATACACTTGTAGCAGTACGAGCAGCTCAAACAAGCATACTATTATTCAATTCTCCACACTGTTGGTCCTAAATCTTTGCTTCTCTGCAGATTCTGTCCACCAATGTGTTTTTGATGTTAACATCATTTATTGGGTTAGCCTAGAGGAAGACCGTGAGGACAAGCTTGTATGCCCCAAACCCTTTTTATCTGAATTAAATATACGTATACATGTTCCCGTATCCAATCCCTTCTTTCGATATGTTTTTACTGTTTGTCACATAGGATGACGTCATAGCTGACAAACATCAAGGTATAAAGCTTTTGTGTAACTGAAATGTATTTGAGAGTGTGTGAGCTGCAATCCGACTGTGCACCAGGTTTCCCTATTTTATTGAGCTGATAATAAAGTAGCATTTTGCCATATTCTTTGAGTCGGTCCGGTTATTTGGGACTGATATCATTTAGTGGCAATTCCATTCGGCATTTAGAACACTCCAGGTGCTACTGCACAATATATTATGCTTTACATGCAAAATACCAGCAACAATTGAAAAGAAAAGGTCACTTTGTTTCCACGGGTCACATTTCATTTAGGCCAGAGGCAGACACTTCTGCTTGTTGTTGAGCAGACTTCACAAACAACTCCCCCACTGCAAGCCTGGCTTTTGCATTCCCAGCTATTTACAACTGCAATAAAGTGTGGCCTGATAAGGGTGTTGAAAACAAACCCCCCCCCCCTGACCTGTTGTTTCTTAAGGCTCCTTTCTGTGAATGGCAAGGGGCAAGCCAGTGTGTTACAGGAATGTGGGAGGAGCTAAAATCAAGAGAAGCTGAGTACTTATCCCAATACACATTCCTTGTTGTGAGTGTCTGAGAGGGAGAAGAATGGTCTGAATGCACTGAATGCCTGATTGGCGGACTGACTGCTGAATGCCCTTCTGAGTGATTGGTTGCCTGAGTGTGACCCAGCAGAATGAATGGGAGATCAACTAGTATATCTGTGGGTCTCTCACTGCTAGAAATCGTTCAGAAGTTCAAAGTCGAAACTGATGCTGGATCTCGAAGCAGAGCCCGAAGAAGAAGGTTGACTGCTGTTACCTTCACCGCAATCTGAAAGCTGCTGTGACGTCGAGATTGATCCAAGAGAGGACCTGGTTAGGCGCCCTCTTCCCGAGCACCAAGGGACCATCGAGCACCGCTAACCTTCGCCGAATCTCCCTGGAAGTCAGACTCTCAACAGGCTGCCGACCGGAGACGGGGACCGCCGAGGAGAACGAAGATAAGCACCGGACATTTCGTTCACTGTTGTCAACCAGGGTTCGCAGGTTTGCTATAACCGCTGGAGGCCCGTCGAAGCCGTGTTGCCCAGAAGCGGGGACTGCTTGACACCATGACATCGACGACAGGAGCCGCAACGCTCCTTTGCCTAAGACCTTTGATTCACGGACGCGCTTGTCCGCCCCGCTGCCCACATTATCCCGCCAGAGAAGGCCAGGCCATCGAGGCACTGAGGAGCATCCGCCGGTGGGTTTCCCGCCACCCAAAGACCGTAGAGACGCCGGATGACTCAACGCCCTTGCTGGGCCACAGTTCAGGGTGACACGGTCTGAGTCGTACCAGGAATTGCAATTGGCTTTGAGTGGATCCTCATGACAGGGGCAAGAACATCGACAGTATCAGATATAGCAGAGTGGAGCATGTAATGGGCTGTGTGAGTCAGCCAAAGGGGTAGGGGAGAATGAGAAAGTGGCGGCAAAAGCCTCAACTGACACACGGGTCGGATAACCGAGAAGGTGGGTAGCAGTGATGGAATTGGCTTAGGCTGGGGGGAAGAGAGGGTGAGCTGGGAGGAATGGAGAAAGTGATCACTCTAGGAGAGAGGAGTGGTGAGAGGGAACGAAAGAGGATGGAAAGGGGACGGTCTGAGGAGATCAGAACATCCACAGTCTGCCCTGCTGAGTGAGTCGGGCCAGAGGGGAGAATAGAGAGTGAGAGAGAGTCGCAGAGATCATGAAAGAGTCCAGAGGAAGGCCAGGAAGCATCCAGGTGGATGTTAAAGTCTCCAAGAAGGAGGAGTTGAGTGGTTGAGACTAGGAGGGAAGAGGAAAGGTCCGCCCATTCAGAGAGGAAGGAGGAGATCTGACCAGGTGGCCGATAGATAGTAGCCACAGTAAGGGAATGGCTAGGAGAGAAAGCCTGCAGACGAGGCATTCGAAAGAGGAGTAGCCTGCATAGGAATGACAGAGGCAGGAAGCCACTCGGGGAAGATCAGGGCTACACCCCCTCCGGAGTGGGTGGACCTGGGCGCGGAGAGGATCTTGTAGCCGTCAGGGAGGAGAGTGTCAAAGCTTGTGAGAGAGCTGGCCATGAACCATGTCTCGGTGATACCGAGGACATCGAGGTCAAGTCATCCAGGAGGCGGCAGATGTCAGAAGAGTGTTTGACAGCTGAGCGAGAGTTAAGAGTGGCAATGTGGAGAAGGTTGCCGTCCTTGAAACATTTCCAGGGAGGGGTGCAAATCAGCGATACGCCCTGCTGAGGTGTAGAAGAGGAAAGAGGAGAGGGCAAGGTAGCCAAGGAGGAGAACACAGGGGAAGGCGAGGAAGCCATGGAGGGAAGAGAGGGACAGCATGAGAAGGAAGGAAATTGATGAGGTGCGGGAAGCGTCTATCAAAGAGGAGAAGATTGGTCTGAGGGACTTGGACCAAGATGGTACCATTCAAGTAAACATTAATGATGACCTTAGAGGAGTGGAAGAAGGCCAGGAGGGCCTCCTACCGGGTGCCACCATTGATGGGAGAAGAAGAGAAAGGAGAAAGCACAGAGACCATATGAAGAGTCCATAGATCTGGCGAAGCAACGACAAAGAGGATGTCGGTGAAGGTTTGCCTAGAGGTGGCACTGGTATAGGTGGCAGCGATAGGGAGGCCTGGGTTGTAGACCAGGATATCCTTTTTTAAACTGCTTCCTACCAGATTTACTGAGGAGAGCAAGATAGTCAATAGAGAAGCAGTGTTACGCTCACCTGGTATCCACAGGGACGCCACCCAGCCGGGTTACTCGTCGGTATGCTTCTCAGCTTTGCCCTGATGTGGTCTGCGGGGAAGGTTCTGCCTTGTGGTAGAATTAGGCGTGCCCTCCGTCCTGCCTTCTTTGCAGGGGCACCTTGTCTTTCATGGGCGGTCGCGATCCATTTGCTTCGCTGACGCCGGCCCGTTTGATATTTTTCAGGTAGGTCTTATTGCTGTTCTTTAGTTTTGTTGCTATCCTGCATGCCTTTCTTTGTTTAAAATGTCTCTTTTTTCATCCTTAGGTATGTGGAGCTTCAGCGCTGCGAACTTGCTTGGTTGAGCCCCGGTGGTAAATGATGGCGTATTAAGAGCGCTATGATGGTGTTCGTCAGCGCGAGTGGAATGTCCGGAGTGGTGCCAGCCGAGAGGCGACCCGCCAGGTAAGCCTTTTGAGCAGTTCGTAATTTGTAAATGTCTCTATGGCTTTCTTTAATGTTGCCTCTATCTTCCTCTTTCAGGTCGTTCTGTCCGGGAGGCGTGCAGATTCGAGGAAGCTGTTCTCAGTAGCTGCAAGTGTTTAAAGATGAAGACCGCAGGTAAGATGCTGCTGCTAATGATGTTCCTTTTGTCTCCTTGCAGGTTCTGCTTCTCTGAGGTTCGAGGGAATAGCTGGACACGGTGAGCGTCATGTTGCAAGCTGCAAAGTAACACGAAGCATGTTCTGCAGTCAGGGTGAGGTTTATATAGCCCAGGTAAAGTAGTACCAGGGAAAGTAGTTCCAGGCCTGCCACACCCAAAACACTAGACTGCATAGCTTGGTTCTTAGGGAACCAAGCTATATGGATGCCTCCATGTTGGCTGACAATGCAATAAAGTAGTTCCCAAGCACATTGTTGTTCATGGTGTATGAGCCTGGCGCCATAGGCACCAGGACTGGCCCCATGAGGGCTTTTGAAGAGGATTCCAGGCTCTAGAGGCAGGAGTCCTGACTCCACCTGGCCAATGGGTTTGCCAGAGGGGGTTTTGGGCGAGGGTCGTGACAGCACTCCCCCGTAAGGCCCCTCCCATTGTGTTCCTTCTGTCTGGCCCAGGTTTGGTTGGGAAGTTCTGATGGAATTTCCTGATTAGATGTGGTCCGTGGATTTTCTCACTGGGCTCGCAGGATCTATCTTGTGGTCCAAATCCTTTCCAATCGACGAGATGATATAGCTTGGTCCTAGAGTATTTAGAATCCAAGATTTCTTTGACTTCGAATTCTGGTTCTCCGTCAACAAGTATGGGCTTAGGTGGTGTCCCAATCCGTGTGCCGTGTTGCATTGGTTTCAGTTGGGACACATGGAATACCGGGTGGATGTGTAGATTAGGTGGTAAATCCAGTTTCACGGCTGCTGGGTTGATAATTGCCTTAATGGTATAGGGTCCTAAGAATATGGGATGAAAGGTCTGGGTTCCCTTGATGGGTACGAATTTAGCAGCTAACCAAACTTTGTCTCCTACTTGATAATCAGGGCCCTTTTTCCGGTGTTGGTCGGCAAATCTCTTTTGTTTTTCTTTGGCATGAATAAGGTGTTCCTTTGCCCTTTTGAAAGCCTGAGTAATGGTTGTGTGTAGAGTCTTTACCACTGGCATTTCCAAGCTGGCTGGAAGGTCTAGTTCAGAGGTACGTGGATGTCTGCCATGAAGGGCAAAGGAGGGCGTTTGCCCTGTGCTTGAATGCAAAGCATTGTTATATGCATATTCAGCTATCCATAGTAGGTCTTTCCAATTCCTTTGTTCGTGGTGCAGCATGTACCGTAAATATTGCTCGAGTGTCTGATTGGTTCTCTTGGTTTGGCTGTCCATTTGGGGATGGTGACTGGTCAATAGTCGAATGTTGATCTTCACCATTGCACAGCATTTTTTCCAGAAGTTTGAAACAAACTGGCTGCCTCGATCAGATACCAGAACCGAAGGCAAGCCATGTAGCTTAACCACGCCCTCCAGGAACACTTTTGCTAAAGTGGCTGCGTCTGGGAGGCCTTTGAGAGGAATAAAATGGGCCATCTTCGAGAATAAGTCCACAACTACAAGGATGGTGTTGAACCCTTGGCTTGGAGGTAGATCAGTGATGAAGTCAAGGGAAAGAGTGTGCCATGGAACTGGAGGAATGTCCAATGGTTGTAGGAGGCCAGATGGTTTTTGTTTCTGTGATTTATTTTGTGCGCAGACACCGCAGGACTGAATATACTGAATGATGGCCTTATGCCAGGTAGGCCACCAAAAGTTCTCTTTCACCTTAGCTAGGGTTTTGGCGATCCCAGGATGCCCTTCGATCATTGAATCGTGATAGTTTGAAATAATATGCTGTTGTAATTCCTTCTTGGGTACATATAGGCGATCCCTAAAAAAGGGTAGGTGGTCCTTGATGGTATATTGTTCTCCTTGAGTTTTACATGCAAGGTAGGCATCAGGATTCATTGTCCTTTGGATTTCTTTTCGTAGTTCTGCTTGTGTTAAGGCTGTCGAGATACCCAAGAGTTTGTCTTCAGGTATAATAGGTACTGGGTCTGGAGTTGTATATACTATTTCATCTATGCCCATGAGAGATACGACATACGTCTTTCCGTTTCTGACTCCTGGTCGAAATGTGATTACATAATCATATTCGGCGAAGAAAAGGGCCCACCATAATTGGTGCGAGGACTGGGCCTTGGCTGTTTTGAGATATTGCAGGTTTCGGTGGTCTGTGATAACTGTAATGGTGTTTCTGGCCCCCAGAAGGTAGTGCCTCCAGGTTTTAAAGGTGGATTTTATAGCCAGGAGTTCCTTGTCTGTAATGGCATAATTAATCTCTGGAGGTGAGAACATTTTTGACCAGAAGGCGAAAGGATGTAGCTGGCCGGTTTCCGGGTCTTTCTGTGAAAGGACAGCCCCCATTGCGAGACTGGACGCATCAGTTTCAACGACATAAGGGAGGTCTGGATGAGGATGTTGCAGGATTGCAGGAACTTTGTTTAAGTTCCTGAAAGGCTTCTTCTGCTTCTTCGGTCCAAGCAAACTTTTTATTGTTTTTTCGTAATAGTACTGTGATTGGGTGTACAACCTGAGAGAAGTCTGGGATGAACCGGCGGTAGAAGCTCGCAAAGCCCAGCATGCTTTGAACCCCTTTCAGAGACGTCGGTGAAGGCCATTTCAGAATGGCATCTACCTTGTGCACGTCCATTCTGATGCCTCCTGGAGTAAGGATAAAACCAAGAAATTCTACTTCGGTGATGTGAAAAAAGCATTTTTCAAGCTTTGCAAACAAGCAATGTTGACAGAGCTTGGTGAGGACTGAACGAGTGTGCCTGACATGATCTTGTTCCGAGGCTGAGTATACTAAGATGTTGTCTATGTACACTAAGGCGCACACATCAATTAACTCCCTTAAGATGTCATTCATGAAATATTGGAATGCCGCAGGAGCGTTGCATAACCTGAAGGGCATGACTTGATATTCAAACAAGCCGTACTTAGAACGGAAGGCGGTTTTCCATTCATCTCCTTTTCTGACTCGGACCAGGTGGTACACTCCTCGAAGGTCCAATTTGGTATAAATCTGGGCATCTTTAACTTGGTCTAGCATCTAAGGGATAAGTGGCAAGGGATAGCGGTTCTTCACGGTGATCTGGTTCAATGCGCGGTAGTCAATACAGGTTCTCAAGTCTCCTTCCTTTTTCGGTACGAAGAACAAAGGACTGGCTGCGGGGGATTTCGAAGGACGGATAAATCCGTTTGCAAGGTACTGGTCTAAATAGGATTTCAAATTAAGGTTTTCTGGTTCTGTGAGAGCGTAGATCCTGCCGTGCAGGATTTGTGCACCAGGAACAAGGTCGATCTGACAGTCATAGGGCCTGTGCGGCGGCAATGTATTGGCTTGGACCTTTCGGAAAACATCCTGGAAATCATGGTATTCACTTGGCAAGGTAGTAGTTGCTCCCAGGGTTGATACTGTCGCTCCGGGAGTCATGTGGATACAGACGTCGGATTTCTCCTCTTGGTAATAGCTGGCAGGGGAGCAGTCACCAGGGAAGGTTAATTTTCGTGCCCACCAGTCTATCAAAGGGTTGTGAGCAACCAACCATGGCATCCCTAGTATTAGCCTGAACTGAGGTGCCTTGATGAGATCGAATGAAATAGATTCCCGATGTCCGTCCTGGCACAGCAAGGTTACCCTGGCTGTGCACTGGGTTACTGGTCCGGAAGCGATTTCTGTCCCATCCACGGTGGTTACCTTGTCCATAGTTGGCTTAGAACACAAAGCAAGCTCCATCTCTGCTGCCAGTTCTTGATCAATATAATTTCCAACTGCTCCGCTATCGATGTATGCTTTAACGGCATGCATTCTTGACGACTCTTGGTGGTTAATTAAGATCACTGGTATTGTAAAGTGCAAGGTCAGCAACTCTTTCTTCTCACTCGACAAACTGACCTCTACGTTTGTCGAGCTTGGTAGTTTCCCGATTCCTTAGCTTCATCCTTCTCTGTGGCCCTGACTGTTCTTCTTGGGGGTTTTACTGGACAGTCCTCCAGGAAATGTCCTGGTTTCCCACAATACAAACAAAGCTGTTGTTGTCTTCTTTGTCCCGCTCTTGTTTTGTTAATGGAGGCCGTATCCCTCCAATCTGCATGGGTTCTACAGCATTTTCAGGTACACGGGGTGTGTTTTCCCTTGGTCGAACATACACGGTCCGAGGGTCCGTCTTAGACCGGTCTGCCTTTCGGTCCTGCAACCGGTGGTCTCGCTGCACAACCAGATTTATGAATTATGCACAGTCTCTGGGTGCATCAACCACCTGGGCTAAGACATCCTTTAATTCGCCTCGTAAGCCTCGATGGAATAACATGGTTCTTTTGTTTTCTGGCCACCTAGCTTCGGCAAGCAGTCTGTTGAAGGTAGCAAATGTACGTTAACAAGTCCTGATTCCCCTGTCGGAGGGACAAGAGTTCATTGTCTACTGCTTGTTCCTGGGTATGGCGAGCAAAAAGTGCTTCCATTTCTCTCTGGAACCCCCCAAGGTCATGTAATATAGGATCGTCATGGGTTACCAACGGCACTGACCAATCTGCTGCACTACCACTCAGGTATGATAAGACAAAAGCTACCCGAGCTTGGTCATTTGGAAATGCTCCAGGCCTACAAAGAAAATGAAGGCGGCACTGATTGATGAATGCCGCATACTTCCGTGGGTCGCCTGAGAACCTTTCTGGTGGTGCCAGGGGCACTGTTCCAGGTAACGTGATCTGTATCGGAGTGGGTGGTATGGCAGGGTTTTGCATCGTTGGATTGCTTCCAGGTAGAGGCGTCTGTCCTACCTGTGATTGCAAGTATTGCCTGCTAATCTCTTCTGTGCGTTCTTTGGTCACTATTAGGTCTCTCCGTAGGGCATTAGTCTCTTGTCAGGCAAAATGAACCTCAGCACAAAGCTCTCCTAGTAATTGGGCCAATTGGTCTATTTCTGATGTCTCCATGGCGCCCAGGTGGATTTGTTATGGTAGGCTTCGTGTTCTGTTACGTTCACCTGGTATCCACAGGGACGCCACCCAGCCGGGTTACTCACTGGTATGCTTCTCAGCTTTGCCCTGATGTGGTCTGCGGGGAAGGTTCTGCCTTGTGGTAGAATTATGCATGTTCTCCGTCCTGCCTACTTTGCAGGGGCGCGTTGTCTTTCATGGGCGAGTGCGGTCCAGTTACTTCACTGACGCCGGCCCGTTTGATATTGTTCAGGTAGGTCTTATTGCTGTTCTTTAGTTTTGTTGCTATCCTGCATGCCGTTCTTTGTTTAAAATGTCTCTTTTTACTCCCTTAGGTATGCGGAGCTTCAGCGCGGAGAACTGGCTTGGTTGAGCCCCGCTGGTAAATGATGGCACATTAAGAGGGCTACGATGCGGTAACTAAGTGCTATGCGCAGCGCTGCAAGTCTTGCCTTTGCTAACCTGTGTTTTCCTTCCTTGTTGGTCGCGGTGTTCTTCAGCGCGAGTGGAATGTCCGGAGTGGTACCAGCCGAGAGGCGACCAGCCAGGTAAGCCTTTTGAGCAGTTCATAATTTGTAAATGTCTCTTGCCTCTATCTTCCTCTTTCAGGTCGTTTCAGGTCGTTCTGAAGACTGCAGGTAAGATGCTGCTGCTAATGATGTTCCTTTTGTCTCCTTGCAGGTTCTGCTTCTTCGAGGCTCGAGGGAATAGCTGGACACGGTGAGCATTACGTTGCAAGCTGCAAAGTAACACAAAGCATGTTCTGCAGTCAGGGTGTGGTTTATATAGCCCAGGTAAAGTAGTACCAGGGAAAGTAGTTCCAGGCCTGCCACACCCAAAACACTAGAACGCATAGCTTGGTTCTTAGGGAACCAAGTTATGTGGATCCCTCCATGTTGGCTGACAATACAATAAAGTAGTTCCCAAGCACATTGTTGTTCATGGTGTATGGGCCTGGCGCCATAGGCGCCAGGACTGGTCCCTGAGGGCTTTTGAAGAGGATACCAGGCTCTAGAGGCCCGAGTCCTGACTCCACCTGGCCAATGGGTTTGCCAGAGGGGGTTTTGGGTGAGGGTCGTGACAAGCAGTTGGAAAAGATAGGAGAAACAGAGAGCACCATAGCGTAGGTAGGGAGAGAAGAGATGAAGAGGGGGGTGGGAGGGGGTGAGACACTAGGGAAGCGCACAGGGTGGGGTGCAAGCAGACGAGACAGAGAGAGACGAGCCAAGTTGACAGTTGGAAAAGTTGACAGCTGGAGCGTGGAAATGGATCTAGGGGTGGGTTGGGCAGGTAGGGAGTGATCCGGCGTTGTGAGATTTTAAGGCAAAAAATGCAATAATAACAGTATGAGGCCCAGAAAGGTCTCAAACCACGCTGCTGCTGCTCTCACCTGAAACGCCAGCAAAGTGGGGCGCGGGAGACTCAGCAGGCCACTAGGCCTGGGACAAGAAGAATCAGACACCAATCAGGGGAGGTGGCAGGGCTGGGAGGCGGAAGGCGGGAGGGAGCTGGAGTGGGGAAATGGATGCAGGGGAGGGGTGGGGAAGGAGTGATCCGGCGCTGCGAGTGCAAAGGTCTCAAATCACGCTACTGCTGCTCTCATCTGAAACGCCACCAAAGATGGTGTGAATCTTTTTTAAAAGATAAAACATACATTCTAGTTGTGTTGGGTGGAGGATCCTCAGCAACATGGCTTTGCGGGGGCACATTGACATCAATTAAGGGTGGTGAGAGTTGTCATTTGTTTATTGGTGATGTTTCGTAGAGTGCCACATAGACCTTACCACGCGCTTCTGAGTCTTAGAAATTAAATGCCACTTTCAACCAAAATCATGTCATTGATAGGGTGGGGGGTAGGTGATGTTAAATGTTAAAGATCATGTGATGTCATTTCCTTTGAAGTCATTCAGTGAAGGTTCGTATATCACTCATGACAGGGCAGGTTGAAGGATTGGATGCTCTCCTGGTGCCTCTCCTTGTGATGTGACACTTTTTTACTTAGTCCTTAGCCATAAAGGGGGGGGGGTCGTTTTTATCTTTTTAAGATAATATGGCGTGGTGTGCTGCGTAGTGTGTTTGGTGAGGTAGTGGAAGCTGCTGCTATTGCTGGGTGGCCAAGTCTTTTTTCCCTGGACAACATTGGGGAGGTGCCTACACATTGAAAATACACACCTGAGCGTGAAGGGCTGCGCAATGTGTTTTGTGTTCGGGGTGAGGAGGAGTGGAGGAGTGACCACCAACACCTCAATCCTAATCTGTTGGCCACCAGATATTTACAAGGACGTGAAAGTTGACTTTTTCTGTTGTGTGTAAATACTTAAGTGCTTACAGCATACATTAATTTCCCTTGCTTAACAATGAACAAACACTGGCTTAGAAATAAAATGCACATTGATAGAATATATTAACAGCTCTTGTGATCTCGAAGTGCGATGCCCGCTGTGGCTAAAAAATATCAGCTTCGTAGTGCTGTTAGAGCTGCCTGCAACCACACTCCATTAGGCAACGGCACTAATAAAAAAAACATCAAGAGTAAACTACAGACTAAAGCGGCGGAGGCCCGAATTATTGAGACTGTCTGGGATAAAAGAGGGGCAACTATCATGGGACAAGAAAAAATTACATCTTTCTTGAAGCCCATATGCATACATTCTAGCCCGCCCCTAGTGTCCTGAGACCAAACAATAATGACAGACACGCAAGGGCCAATTGAAACATCGGACTTGGAACCAATTGACTACAATGTTCTCTTTCATTTATGCCTCAATTTGCAAAGTGAGACTGTTAAGACCAATCAAGTTATACAGATGGAATCGGCTTCTGGCAATATTGTAAACGATGAGGAGATCAACTCATGTCCTACCCCAAACCTATCTAATTGCAGACAATGTCTAAGCTTGTTCACCGGTACACGATACATCATTTTCCTTCTCTGACTCATCGGACGGAGATGATCATACAAACCCGGACCATTTCAAAATTCTTAAAGCCTTGTTTTCTCTCTGTAACACTATCTTCAGAGAACAGCAAACTAAACAAAGGATTTACCAAATTGGTGAATTTGGTTCTCTACAATGAATGCTGTTTGATGAACACAGAGATCCGCGAGTGAGACTCAACACAGAGGGGACTGAGCAAAGGTGTGCTGTGAGCAATATCCACGTTCAGCCTAGTGTATCAAATAATGCCAGTGATACAATTCTAACCACAAACAATGAGACTCCTGCATCTCCTCCAGTGGTAGCTCACCCCATGCAAAGGAGAAATTGAAGATAACCCTTTGACTCATTTGCAACAACAGATAGCCCCTTCCTAAAAGGGCAAATGTTCTGGAACTGATCCATGGCCTGCCCCAATCAGAGATTATTTCCTCCAATCATATGGTCATAGTGGAAATCCCCTCTACAGCCTTGCACTTAAATTGGGCAATAATCCCCCTGGGGACCCAGATGTTACAGAGCTAGTTGTATCCTGTTCCGTGGACTTCACAGAATTTGGCTATGAAGTTAAAAGTGTTGAAGAGAAGTGTCCTGTAAAGAGACAAATCTTTCAAGCTCTGAAATTGGCATTTTGGTTAAAAAATTGTAAAAGTACTAACATCCAATACCAACATGCCTTCTTATAATGAGAATTATTTGAGCACTGCAATGGACCTGGATGGTGTTTCTTGACCAAAAACATGTATTGAACCCCAATTGATAGTTAAATCTTAGAACGCACACCGCTATAGACCCTCCATAAATCTGGTAAACGTAATCAAAGAGGTAGTCCTTATGGAGGTCTAATGATTGGAGCTAAAATGTCCTTTCTTTTACTGAATATGAACCACTGCATAAACATGTTAATATTTTGACTGCCACTATTGCCCTGCCAATGAAATGGGAGAGCAGCTGGTTCTCATTATAAAGGTATACAACCCTCCAGGGGATATCTTCACCCCAGAGATTATAGAGGAGGCGGAAAACATCTTAAATGACTGAGCAATAAACTAACTCAAAGCCCTGTTCATGATTGCAGGTGATCTAAACTATCAAAGGTTCTTCTACATGAAAATAGAGGAGCTGCTTGATCTCTCTATCAGTACAAATCATTACAAATCATCATGGAGTTCTGGTTGTTGATTACGCAGATGAAGAGCTCCGTAAAAATGTAGATCCTTGGACGATATTCATTGATGCATATGGCCTCCTACAGTTGTATACAAGAAATGTAGCCTCCTGCACTACTCTGTTTACTTGGTCAAATAGGACGGCCTCTAATTGGATAGATTATGTTTTGTTCCCTGAAGCCATATTTGAATTTATTAGAAGGTTCCAGATCATTCGAACAACAGCAAGGAATCACACACTATAATGAAAATCACACCTCAAAGTATACAGAGCATGGATTGGGACACACAAGCAATAGCTGGGAAACTTAGCATTTACAATGAAGCAAACAGAATCAAGTGGACCGGATATAATATAGAAGTTTTTATCACCTATCTTTTTCTCAGGGGCCCATTTATGAAAGAGTTTGACATGGCCAATTTCACAAGGATTCTGGAGAAAGCCAAATACCACACAGAGAAAAACTAAAAACAATATGCCTGTAAATCTACAGTGAATGAAAAACATTTTGATGAGAATATCACAGGAGAAAATAAACAACCAAAAAAGGATATAAAGAAGGCTCTGGTAGGAAATTGGTAACCTTCTTACAAAACTTCTTGCAAAACTTACAACTAGATATAGAAATTCTGGAATCTGTATAAAACCTATGCTGAAAGCACTATAGAGAAAAAGGAGGTTAATCCTATATCACAGTCGTTATGGATAACATATATCCATGGCCTATACTATGCAGAAACAGATTGTACCAGTGAATGAGGCCAAATTTCCTGTTACTTTGGCAAAAGATAAATTACAGTTCGCAACTGAAGATCTGGAGTGAATGATAGTAAAGATCAAACCATCGAGGGCACCAGGTCCCGATGGGATATCAAATATCATCATGAGAAAAGACCCATAAAACTGGCCTCTCATATTAACTAGATTGTTCTGCATTGTTATGGCTACGGCATGCATACCTTGCAGTTGGAAATCGTCTATATTGATCCCGATATTCAAAATGGGAAGTAGGGATTATCCATCAAACCCCTATTTACTTGCAATGGTAGATGCGAGTTCCAAGTTATTCTCTCAGCTATTATTGCAGGAACTCAATATTTATATAAAAGAGAACAAACTCTGACAAAAACAGCAATCCAGATCACGGAGAGACATGGACACTCTCCCCAATTTATGGACTTTATTTTATTCGCTTCAAGCTGAAGAACAAGAAAGGCATCCTTTGTACATGTTTTATAGATTACAAGGCGGCCACCAATACTGTAAATCGTCAAACGTTATGGGCTACACTAAAAAAGTGGAAGCTGCACAAGGTGATATTACATCTTCTAAGCAAGTTATTCTCTGATGGTATGGTCCAAATGAGAATGAATCAGGAGTTATAACTAAGAGCATACAAACTAACCATGGACTAAAAGTAGGCTGTTTATTATCCCCCATCCTGTACAACCTTAATGTGGCGGTTCTGGGAGAAGCATTGTCACAATGTTCCACTGCGGATAAGGAGACAGCATGTGTCATGGCTCGCCCATGTGGACGACACTTTTACCGGACATAACCGAAAATAGATTGCAGCTAAGTATAGATGGACTTCATAGATATTCAATCAACAATGGGCACGTCATTAATCATTAAACAACTAAGATGATGAGGATTTGTTCTAATAAGAGAAACCAGAACAAGTTTGGTTGGAAGATTGATGGCCAGCTCATAGAGGTAGTCCGTTCTTTTTCTTATCTGGGTGTCACTATCATGGACACCCTGAAAACGTCTGAGTTGGAAAAGGTATCATTCTTAAAGTGGAGAGAAATGTAATGCTGCCCGCAACTTCATTAAACATAAAGATGGTTACTCAGTCGAAGGGTTATTGAAACTATATAAAACAAGCTTTATTCCCAGAGCATTATATGGTTTAGAGCTTTTCACAGATAAATAAACCCATTGGGCCAAGATACTAGCAGGTAAATTATGGCGCAGATCACTAGAACCACCCAGATTCCCATCAGTAGAAGCGATATATTGCGAACTGGGGATACTATCTTTATGTACCCTGTACCCTGAGGGAAATTGCTACTGGTATCTTTTATGCCAAAATGTTTACGTAGGGAAACAATTCTGAATCCATGTTTGCCCATTTTGCGGAATGACTGAATCCAATCTCTTCCACCAATGCCTTGAGAGAATGGATAAAGGCCAGTATCTCCTGTTTTGATGACACTGAATTTGTTTTCGAGGAAGCATTAACGTTACATTGGAAGAGATAAAAATCAAGACATTGGCTGCAATATAGGATAGAAATAATAACTTAACATTATTGGGAAGGCAATCAAAGTACTTATTATATATCAGACAACTCCCCCTGTTAATGCCCGATGTAGATACAGAGGAAAAGAGTGTAATGGACAAGCAAGAAGATGCCCCTTGCATTTAGGGCTCAAGAGTGTAATGGACAAGCAAGAAGATGCCCCTTGCATTTAGGGCTCAAGCTACTTCCAACCATGTCTCGACTGGGAGCATACCAGGAACGCTCATGGAAGCAGAAACTTCTAGACATGTATCTATAGCCTGCAGGAATCTAGCTGAACTATATGTAAAGGGATATTATAACTTGCGTTTGAAACTAAAAAAAATTAATTCAGACCAAGATCAAGACTCCGGAGCCTGACCTCCCACTTCGTATCATCTCAGCTGCTGTCCATCCTCTGCACTTGCTTCGGCTCACCCTGCCCTTGGAGGTTGCACTTACCTCCTTCATGGCACTTCACCTGCTGCTCAGCATGAGCACGACACCACCTATCCCATACCCCTCTCCCCTCTGCACTTGCAGGCTCTGAACACTCACAAGGCATAGTAGGTTTGTCTTCCCCTCCCTACTTATCTTCTCTTGTTTATTTAATTAATCTAATTATGTATTATTGTTGTATTGCATTTTTCCATCATCCCCTGTCCCCTCCCTGTTGCCTTTTGGGTGCTTTGAAACAGTATTTGATCCCTGTATAAGGGCCTAACAAGTGAACACTAAATACATCATGGGGACTTTTATACTCTGCAAACAGCACGACTGTGAGTTTTACACTTTATCACATTTGGTTGCAAATATTGAAGCATTTGTAATGATCACTCGTATTCTAAGATATAGGTAAGATGGTATTATATATTTATTATTATTGCTTTTATCTAATGCTTTTGTTATTGATTATGAACAGTTATGAATGTATTTTAGGAGGTGTTTTTATAAGATGATTTGTAATGTTGAACTTACATTGATTTTATTTATATGTATAATAGCTTATTCTTTTTTCTGAGACATAGGGCCTCATTACACGGACGGCGGTAAGGGTTAACGGTCACCGTTAATGGCAACGGTGACCGTTAACCCTTACCGCCGTACTACGAGGTCCCTTTGCGGGTTGGAGGAACTAACGCCTGCTTCTTGCAGGCGTTAAGTACCAACCCGCTAAGGGACCTCGGAGCTAATTACGGCACCGCAAAATTGCGGTGCCGTAATTAGCGCCTTCCCCATTCCCATAGAGCCCTATGGGGCTGAAATGGGAATGGGGAAGGGCAATGGCGGAAAGGGGATTTACCGCCCCTCCAACCTTGGAATGGGGCGGTAAATCCCCTTTCCGCCAAGGCGGTGCCGGTAATTTACCGGCATGGTCCAGGGTGCTAATAGCACCCTGGATTACCGCCTTCCGTGTAATGAGGCCCATAGTGTAAAAAGGTTTACTTAACCATACAACACTAAAATAAAAAATAAATAAAATATAAAAAATATGGCATCCCCTAGTGCCTGCTTGCTGGTGGCACCACAGGAGGACGCTTGACCTTCCCTTATGTGCTTTGCACTAGTATGATTTTATTGAAATTAGTCCAGGGCACAACAGTAAAGTCCAACCAGTCAATTCCAACAGAGCTTTGAAGGTCCTTCGAGACAGGCCTAGAAGACAATGTGCCGTAAGTTGGACAAGGCTTGCACGCTCTGAGACCGCTGCGGTGGTGAGGTGGAGCAGCACGAAGAGGCAACGATGAGCTACTGGATTGAGTGTTGGCCTGTTTGACTGGGGAAATAGTTGAAGGCTTAGAGATGGTCGCTGTGTGAGCCTTCACACAGCACACAGCCTTGGAAGGGACGGGGAGTTAATCGAGGTAATAGGAAGGAGAAAGGTACTTATGTTGCACATAGTTCTCTTTGCATCCAGTTTTGCACACTCTGCATGGCATGAACCTAACTACTACACAGGAGCAGGAAGCAGCAGAGTGACAGGTGTCAGAGGATACCTGTACACGGAGGACAGGCGAGGAGGTGACGAGTGGTGAGCCCTCTACCATACACTGCACCTGTACGTGGTATCGCAGAGCAGCCGCTAGGCGAGTTTAACATTTAATGCTCAGAGTTTATTCATTCATGTTTAACTACAAAAAAGAGCATACAGAGCGTGTCGGGTTCACATGTGAGCTTATCTGCTTCATAGCGCTGAGAAAAGAAGGATGCTGGGGGGAGGCAGGATGCCAAAAGGAAAGAGAGGATCAGCGGGTGGAGCACAAAGGGTGGGGCGGGGGGCATACCATGCACAGCTAGAGATAGGGCCGCCTTCTTCACTACATAATGATTCCGTAACAATTTGAGTAGCAAACTGTGTTGTTTGAGCTTCACTGTCTGTGGTCTGAAGAGCAGTGGAAGAAAAATGTTTTAGTAAATGAAGGTTTGGGGTGTCAGCTTCCTCCTGATCCTGTGTTTACCTTATTCGAGTCACCCGCCAGAATTGCACTGAATATGTGACGTGCT
The DNA here is from genome assembly GCF_040938575.1 of Ambystoma mexicanum. NCBI lineage: Eukaryota > Metazoa > Chordata > Amphibia > Caudata > Ambystomatidae > Ambystoma > Ambystoma mexicanum. Next base: position 79,654,519 of record NC_090930.1, on the reverse strand, counting down.
GATCAGACCCTATCCATTGAAGGGACCTGCGGGCTGCAAGGGATATGGGTCCATGTTTCCCTAATCTGGATATCCGCTGTGCAGCGCGTTTCAGACGGCGATAGAAGAGTGGCAAATGAACGAGTGGAACTGACACAAGAGAGAATGTGGGGATGACCGTGGGGGCACGGGGGTGCGGGATCATAGAACAACATGTGTTGAAGGGGCAGCGCCTCTGTAAGTACCCAAGTGTAGTTAGTGGCCTCAAAGAGTCCTTAAGTAAAATGAAGTGGTGTGGCATAATTCACGGTACAAAATAAGAGTTGTGGTACTAAGTTACCATGAGTTCCCGCTCACTTCAACCTCTGGTTTCAGAATGGATTGGTGTTGTTCTTTGTGGCCCTGATCTCTTACTTACAGAGTACCAATTGGGAAATAATAGTAATGTATGTAAATATGTACTACGTAAAGCGCTTTCGATTAAAGCGCTATATAAAACACACATTATTATTATAGGGTGTGCTGCTCTAGTGCAGTCATGGCATTACTTTAAAGGAACCAAACTCCTGTATACGCTGCCCATGGGCGTAATTTTAGGGGGGAGGGGGCGTTTGCCCCCCCCCCCAACTTTCACGGCACACCATTTTGTCCCCATTCATTTGGCTGGGGCACCTTTTCTTCAGATGTCAAGTCCCCCCAACATTTTCAACAAAGTTACTCCACTGACGTTGCCTACTCCGTTCAAGGAATGGCGCTCTGTTACTGTGCCATGAGGTTATGTTTTGGATTGTGCAGTCTTGCCCACAATGTGAGCTTGTTAAGGGTTTGTTGGCAGCCCTGGCAGATTCATTTCTTCAAAGAATCTTCTTTTTCTCAGAAGTGGAAGTCGATCTTATAGGCGGCGGCTCCGGCCTCGTGCCACACCTGCGGGCACAGGAAGGATTTAAGGAGCAATCACTTTCCATACATACACGCAGGCTGCAAGCACATAATACTCTGTTTACTTTATTTTAAGTCCGTCAGTGAGAACCTTACAGGCAAGGTATAACCTTGCCAGCAGCAATCTTCAAAAACAAACACCAAAGTCCCCTGACATGGGCGTTTTCCTGCCATGTTAATATATGTACATAATTCCGCCTCGCAACATGAATTAACATATTCCGGACGCCTAATAAACATGCGAGGAACATGAATAAGGCAGTGTAAATGAAAAGTAACATGGCGGCGCGCGCGCCCCGCAGCGACGCCGGAAGCACGCACGTCACGAGTGCACGTCAACAGGATTTCCGAGCACGTCGGCGCGCGAGACGCGCAGCAGCTTCCGGCATTTTGGGAAACTGTCGGTTTCTTGTGCGCTAACTGCTATTCCTAATCCCTGATAACATATTGCATAAAACGAAAATGGGTTTATTCACCCGCCTTTGCCACACAAATGGTTGAGAGCTATGACAAACTGTGTATTATGCTGGGTTTAAAATCGGAGGCCTGTGTGCCATATACCATACATGCCAACATTCAGGGGCACCTAAGAGGGAGTTTTGATCGAGAAAATCGGAAGACGTCGTTTTTCTCATAGAAATGTATTGGCGCTGGAATTATCTCAGGCGGGAGAACGTGAGAAAAAGCAATATTTCTCATTGAAAAGACTGGAGTCTCCCGCCTAAATCGGGAGGGTTGGATGCATATACAGCCGACGACCAGTGTTGAGTCCCCTTACACGGGCACCCTCCCAGCCAAGTTTTTCAGTTCCATGCTTGATGTTGCAGAGTAGCCCTCCCATGTGCGTTACCACTTTAAGGGGATGTGTCACCTCCCATGTGCATTGCCCTTGGCCCAAGCTAATAAAAGGAAGCCCTGCAGGCACGTGCAACAGAACGGATGCAGACTCCGAAACAGAATAATCTGAGTGAGTCTCTCTTATTGGCCTGCAGGCCCACCCTGTGTAAGCAGGGCCTGCAGGCCAGGTTTCCATGGGGCCCCCTTGCCATGAAGGCAGCCAGGGTCCGCATGAGCTGGCCAGGTGTGCCCTGCCCCTCTAAGACTGGGTTTCCCCCCAGCACTCCTTCGAGGCACTGGGCCTCTGAGGTGTTGGTGTCCCAAAGCACCTCAGGCATAGCTCTCAACCATTTGTGTCGCAAAGGCGGGTGTAATCACCCGATTTTGTTTTTGCAGGGTGAGATGCCCATTGGAATGAATGGGCTTGCAGGAGGCTTGGCGGGTGAGTCAGCCCTTCACAAGGCGGGTGACACCCGCCAAAAGCGTGGAAGTTGAGAGCTATGCCTCAGGGGGCTGGTGCAATATCCATGACCAGCCCCCATCCATCAATCCCTAGAGGCACTGGGCCTCCGTGGTACTGATGTCACATAGTACCACAAGGGGGTTGGTGCGGTGTCCACGACCAGCCCCCCCGTAACATTGGCGAGGAGGACGACAAGCCCACGAAGCACAATCCTGCTGCCTTGGTGTCGTAGGTAAAAGAAAGGAGGGACAGTGAGAAGCAGAGCGCCTGATCCCCACCTCAAGCCCGTATTGGCCTAAGCCTCACCGCCTTAGCGGCCACCCTGCGGTGAGGTGCGCCCTCGCAGCTTTCGGCCGCAAATAGAAGAAGTGGCTGCCTCCCCAAAAGAAGAAAGGAACAGAGCGGCCGCTGCCATGAAGGAAAAGACATCTCCCGCCCGGGGAGAGAGCCACGCTGCTGTGGAGGCAGCCCCTGCCGTGCTGCGAGGCAGGAGACAACAAAAGCGGCATCTACCGTGAGGAAGGAGCAGGTGCCACCCGCTGCCCTGGGGAGAGGGGTGCGGGCTATGCCAGCGCCCTTCCAGCGGTTTCCCCCTGGCCGCGGTCTTCAGAAAAGAGGTTGCTTGTGTGGCCAGTGAGAGGATCCACCAATAGCCCCCCGCGGCGTGATCCGCGGGAGGAAAGAAAGAGCTGTCCCCAGCAGCATCCATCGTGGTAAAAGGAGGGTAAGGATGACCCAGCACCCTGCTGCGGCGGGGGCGTAAATCCGCAGCCCTGCGGTGCTTGCCTCTCCCACAGCGTGTGTCAGCATGCCATCAGGCTGGGGCGGGCATGAAACCACAGCCCCTGTGGCACTAGCCTTCCCCGCAGAGTGACTAATCCCGCACGAAGTACAAAATGCAACTCCACCATCATTACTCCAGAGAGGAGAGGCCCGGCCTGCTATAAAAATATCGATCCTGGCCCCGCTGGCGGCAAATAGCTGAAGCGCTCCATGACAGCGCTGTGGAGATAGAGTACACACAGCCCCTTGACAAGCCCGGGGCCAACAGCGGTGAATATCACGTTTCAATGCCAAATATAAGTCATGCCCGCATTTGGTTCCAGGTTGTCCAAAAGTTGGATCGTTGCCGACAGTACACACGACGGCAGTACACACGCACTCCGGGCAACCACAGGGACATTCAAAGAGTGGCTAATCACACGACGCTAACAAAGGAGAAAGCCAGTGAACCAATAAATTACCTGCTCCTGTGCCATGGGTTATGAAGAACTGCAGCGGGCATGTTACTGCACACTCTGCCACGCTGCATTGCATGCATATAAGAAACCCTGGCCAATGCTGGGCATCCAGTGATGAAGAAGAAGCAAGTGGCCCTCGAGAAAAGCCTGGGCCGCTGGCGGTGATGGACATAAGCGCTCCGTTATCGTAGTTCTTGTTTGCCATGCCAACTACAGCCCTCCAGGCAGAAAAGAATGTGTCTAACATCGGAGCAGAAAGCAAGAAGTATGCTTGCTCTGCAGGCACTAAGAATGAAGGCATATCGTAGGAGCCTGAGCCATCAGGTGGTGTAAGTAAGGAAAGTACTCACTGCTCCCAGCGAGATCCCAGGCGCCCAGTGGGAATATAGGTTGCAGCTCTCTGTCGGAGCAAGCGCGCCACCGGGGGTGGGTGCATGTGCTCCAGTGGGAGCGAACTGAAAGTGAAGAAGAAAGCATGGCACTGACAAAGCACCAGCTAATGTGGGACTTCCACTCTCATGCTCACCTGAACTCCAAGCCCAGGGTATGTGAGCATCCTGCGCTCCGTGCACCGCGCATCCCACAGGTGAAAACCCCCAGCACCGGGGAAGAGGCGCTCAGTGCTGTCAGGTGATCTGAGAGTTCAAGTCCCATCACGCACCTAGGACGCCTGTCCAGTCCCACACTGTCACCCGGGCTAGAACCCGTGCACTGCACCGGCACTCGAAAGGCATGGCACAACAAGGATGAAAGTAATCACCCCGGCGAAGTGCCACCAGGAAACGGGACACCCGGCCCTGGAAGACACCTTGCCTGCCTGACAAGTGGCCTCAACACCATGCCACCAATATCTCCTATGGTACTGCCCATGAACCAGAGAGCTGGTGGCCCAGACTGCCTGCCGGTAGCATCACCCGGCATACTATGCCATAGGAGGACCAGGCCAAATTGGGTTTGTGGGCGATACCTGCTGGCTTCCTGAGCCGAACCAACGGCTTGTGTCAAACCAACCAAACTATGAAGCCCGGGCCCCCAACTCCAAGGACCAGTGTGATGGGCAAGAAGTGGGTTGCAGCTCATTACGAGTGCTTGTGCGCCCTCTTGTGCCCCTCAAGGAAAGAGACACTCCTGACTTGGGGAACATCGCCGAAAAAGGGGGTGAGTAATGTCCCGTCACCCCGTACCCTGTCAGCAGTACGTGGAGCTGCCACGACGCCCCCAGCGATCTACGTCTCGCTGCCTTGCCCACAACATCAAGGGACTAGGCCGATGTGGCCCCTGGCACCCGCCTGGTGCGGCTTTGCCGGTTTTGAACTGTATCATCAATATACCTGGACCCAGGGAGGTGACTCCTGAACGGACGCTGATGGAAGGTGACTGGTCTCCTGCAGTCCTGCCAGTGCTTAAAGAGGACTCAGTAAACATGCATTGTGATGCTGTGAACCTGCATAGTAACTACATGCTTTAAGTGGTCTCAGTAAAGGACAGTGATGTGAAGCTTTGTTCCCGCAGTTGGTAGGGGTGCCCCAAATGGTACCAGTGGCTCCCCGTGAGCGTCACGCAATGGTGGCAATTCCGTACCCCAGGTTAATAAAGGGTTCTGTAACTTGCGGTCTATCTGTCAACTATCCACCAGAGGTTTTCCCACTGTGACTGTCGCCTGAGGGTGATGGGTCGATATGTGATATGTTTATACGAAAATGAGACCATATGTGTGTTAGTAACATATACTGTTTGAAGATGGTCCCAGAACTCTGAAGTAATGTTGTTCTGTAACGGGGGAAAGGGGGGAAATCAGTTATGCTGTAATCACACTTGTTTGTTCCTTATGAAAAAGGAGGGAGGTGCATTGCCCTTTTAAGATAAGGGAGCCCTGCAGGCACGTGCAACAGAACGGATGCAGACTCCGAAACGGAATAATCTGAGTGAGTCTCTCTTATTGGCCTGCAGGCCCACCCTGTGTAAGCAGGGCCTGCAGGCCAGGTTCCCATGGGGCCCCCTTGCCATGAAGGCAGCCAGGGTCCGCATGAGCTGGCCAGGTGTGCCCTGCCCCTCCAAGACTGGGTGTCCCCCCAGCACTCCCTCGAGGCACTGGGCCTCTGAGGGGCTGGGGTCCCAAAGCAACTCAGGGGGGTGGTGCGATGTCCATGACCAGCCCCCATCCATCAATCCCTAGAGTCACTGGGCCTCCATGGTACTGATGTCCCATAGTACCACAAGGGGGCTGGTGCGGTGTCCACGACCAGCTTCCCCACCCCCACGTAACACTCAAGACCTCGAGTCATTTGCATGCTGGATTTTTTAGTTTTGTATTTCTCATTGCAGTCCCAGCATGCAACGTGAGAAAAAAAAAACAGGTCTGGCACAACGATTATGCATGGAACTGGGAAACTTGGCGGCTATGGGGCACTGAACTCGAGGGTAATTTATATCATCTTTTAAAGGTATTTGACCAGGGCACCTTATTCTGTACAATTCGAACCCAGTTATGTTTTTTCTATTTATTTATTTATTCAATTATTTTTCCATTTATAAAGTGGCCAAACGTGGAGGCATCAAGGCGCTTTTACAGTACTAGTTACACATAATGTCAGAAGCCAGAAAGTCTGAAAAAACAGAGGAGGAAAGCCATCCCCTGCGCAGTTATGTGAATAGCCACGTCTTCAGCGATCTCCTGAATGCCCAGTACGATTGTTCGGCTCTCAGGGCGGGCGGGAGTCAGTTCCATTGTTTAGCAGCAAAGGTGGGAAAGCTTGGCCCACCAGCTTTGGTCCGTTTGAATTTCAGCTGCACAAGTCTGTATATGCAGATCTAAGGGGCCTATTGGAGTGAGCGCTGGTGGTTTTCTGTGAGTGGTAGGGTGGGGCTGATTTGGTCAGGCATCTATGTGTAATAGACAAGGTCTTGAATATGATTTGTTCACGGATCAGAAGCCAGGAATATTGAGGGCAGTTCTGATGGTGTTATTCTGGATCACTTACATCTTTTGCATGTTATGTCGCAAGGTGGCAGTAAGCAGGGCATTGCAATAGTCTAGTCTTGACCCAATAGTCGCTCGAAATGGCTCCCGTCTGATGAAGCACATTTTGCAAGAGTTCCACATTGACCGCTGCTAAATCAGGTGATCAAGAGAGAGAGAAAAGCTGAAACTTTGCACAGTACTTTGTCTTTTGCTGATATTAACACACATGTGGGGATATCATTATTTCTTTTTCTGATTCTCATAATTGATAGTGCCATATGGGCCACTTTGGGAAACCCCTGACTCACGGGCACCACAGTGCATACAGAGATCCACGCCACAGCATTCTTGAGCGGCTGTGTAGTGCCTATGTTTCTGGACCACATTTGCCAGCATTCTGAGGGATTCCCTATTTACTGTCAAGCTCCTGTGTTTTTTGGTTGATTAAGCATATGCTTAAGCTCCCTCCACTCCCTACCCTATGTTAGATTGGGTCATCTGATCCCCACTGTTTCCTCCCCTGGTTGCTTCTTGATCCCCTGCTGAAGATTTCCCGCCCTCCCCTTCCCCTGTAGTTAGCTCCTCAGTCCCTTTCCCTGCTTCCCTCACCATGTTCTTCCCCCTCGGATTATAAAGCGCTCTGTTGCTTCCTAAAGCTAGGTCTGTGCTTAATAAATACCCTAATTATAAAAAAAAACAGCAGCTCGGAGACTAGGGCTCCTCAGTGAGACTGGTCTCTTTCTGCACTGTTTGTGGACCTCTTTGGGAGATTTTTACTTCATCTTTAAAATCTGTGCCTGGCTTTGTTTGGACTGCCTCCTCAGTGCCCCTGGTCCATTTGCCACTAGACTTAGGTATATCCTTTGACTTGCTTTATTTGCCCTTCTGTGTCCTATGTGCTCACATATTGTAACCCAGGACTACCCCAGTTGTCCCTCTGGTCCCTTCTGCAAGACATGCATTGCCCGCCTCCCTGATTATATTGCAGGGTTGTCTGCTGTTTCGTTGTCTCTGGGAACCTGCCCCTTCCTTCAGTTGACCTCTGCATCAGGGACGGCCTTAGGAATTGTGGGGCCAAGTGCGGCAAGTTAAATGTGGGGCCCCTTCATTTGCATTTGACATCACAGGAAGTGACATCACAGGAAGTGACATCATTCCAACCTGACCTCCGAAGGGTGAAACTTGAGGGGATTGTTACCCATGGCCAGCAGAAGGCACATTAATCCAATGGCTATCATTGCTGCATGCATACTGATTTATGACACATTGAGTATAAATATACTTTCTTGCTGTCCACCTGTCCCTTAACCCCAATACACACACATAGACACTTCATGATTTTATAGCAATTTGTTGTTCTCAACTTCAACTTTTGAATATATTTCTTTAATATAAGTTTATTTTGGAAAATGTAAACCGTTCCATAAAAACAGACATCCTACAAAAAGCTAAAATACATCACCATAATACAATATATGTATCATTTATTAAAACCAAGAAGAGAAAGTAAGCAAAATAAAAAAAAGAAACGGGAAAACTAAATTAATTCGAATGTGCCCCCTTATAGCCATGCACATGTGCTATACTAGTGAACATGGCATAGCCATGCACATGTGCTATACTAGTGAACATAGCATAGCCATGCACATGTGCTATACTAGTGAACATGGCACAGCACATGTGGGGCTGCATGGCTCAGTCATGGCTACACACTACAGTGCAACACCTTGGAGGGCTTTCATTTTACTGGGCCATATATGTTGCCTGTCCATTGTTACAAAATGTTATTAAATGTAGGTCACTTCACCTTTGCCTGTTACTCAAAACAGACTTTATTAATCACAACCAGAGCTTTCTGCGGCCTGATTACATACTGTTGAACATGTTTAGGCCACATGGCAATAAGTAAAGCAAGGTGTAATAGTTCAGTGGGTGATGGATGCATGTGAGCAGGAATCAGGGTGCAGCTTGAAATTGACAGGGCTTAATCCCAGCCCTGCAACTCCACCCTTTAATCTTCACATCGCTGTAAAATGAGCAGCATGGCCTCAAATAATGAGCACTAGCATAACAGATGAATCCTAAAAATCCCCCATATGCATGCAGAGAGGTGATGCCCCATCCCTGTAACGCATGCAGCAAGACACAATTGTGTGTGCGGGTGTGCTGCAGAAATGACCAATGCTCCTTTTCAAAACACACAAGGGGGCAAAACCGCATTGCCAATCAGATTCATCAGTAGAATAATTTTGAGGGTGAGAACAGAATATTGCACCATGTCCGGGGGGCGGGAGGGGGAGGAAGTAGAGCATGTTGCCTTTTTTGTAAATGGTTCTCTGTCCAATATTTCACAAAATACAAACACCCCTCTGCTGAGAAGACAAGAGGGAGAAGGGCTCATGACATAGGTGGGCTACATGCCGATGATGAGGAGGAGAAGGAGCAACTCACAGGGGAAGAAGAGGCAAGAGACACACGGTAGGAAGGGGCTTGGGCCAAGTGTGGGGTGGGAGAGGCAGTGACATGGGGGAAAGGTGTGGAAGGGAGGTGACACAGGGACAAGGGACAGGTTAAATGAGTGGAGACGGGGAAGTGACACGGCAGAGATGGGCTCTGGTTGTTGACTCCCTGGTGAGTCATTCTACTATGGTCAGTCACCCTTGGTTCGTAAACCCTCTCTCTGCTCATTGGCTGTTGGCTGCTTTGTGAGCTGCTTCTCTGGAGCATCATTTCTCTAGTGCTTAGAATGTGGTTAACTTTGTCACTTAATAGTTAAATGGTGCAAGTCCACCTGCATTGTACCATAATGCCATGTAAGACTGAGTTGTGCCATGCATGCCAACATGCACCATTCCTTTCGGGAGATGATAGTTTAGACCTGGTTTTAACTTTCTATTCTGGGACTTCTAGTCCCAGACTTCCCTGTTATAAATCTGGGGCTACAAGTACCAGGAGGCACTTTTAAACCCAGGACCAGATTAGCATCTCCCGACTGGAGTGAGGCAAGTGGTAGGTATGCAGGCTCATAGCTGCGAGTGGGACTTGTAGTTCTGATTTTCACATTTTAAAGCTCAGACTACAAGTCCGACAATGCAGCACAAAAACCAGGACGCTATAAAAACCTACAGATTGGAATGGATCATGTTGGCAACTATGCTAGCCCACCACAGATACACTAACAGAACTCTCCACAATCCTAAACTGCCACTTCAGCAGACACCACTTAAAGTTGCCAGCATGGAGCACACATTAACCACTGCTTCAGATAACTCACAAAACGTCAAATGTACACACTACCGAGCACCTATCTTTCGAGATATGTACACATACATTGCCACAAAACAACCTTGTCCCAGTCCTAAATTAGTCCCATAATCCGGCTCCAGCATATGTTGGAACTCCAAGAAACCGTCAAAATGGTAGACACTGTGATATAAAAGATTCAATAACAGGACGTAGGAAAGAATTTCACTCTTTCTCCTGATGTGCAGTACTCTTGACAGCCCATGCCACGTTGGTGACTGGCAGCAAAAGGCAAAGAACATTCATGTTGGCTCTAATGCAGCAATCCTATATACGGAAAGAGAGGACATTATTTGCCCAGGATCACACACTTTGGCTTAACAGTGAACCTGGGTATATAAACCACTCTACAGTTTACGCAGTTAAACACAGGAAACTTGAGAACTGATAATTTCCTTGCAAAATACAGATCTTGTATGAAAGCAAACTTGCAATATGTACATTATTAAAGAAACATGTTCAGCCAAAATAATATTGTTTTAGGTTTAGTATCCACTAGCTGAATGGGAAACTAGATGTCTCAGATTTCATTCTAAATAATGCAAGCCTGAACAATAGTTTCCACTGTACTTTAATCACTTTTAGAGTCACAAAATAAGTTGAGTGGTAAAGTCACTTGGGTACGGACTACGTTTGTGATAAACTTCCAGTTGGCTATGGGACATGGAGTCAAGAACATTTGTCTATACATACAAAACAATGCCTTTTTGCATGTCGGTCATAGACATCATGACTAACGTTTACAAGGAAGCTTTCTCTTCTTTGCATACATTTGGGCACTTGGCACTGATGGGACCCCTATTGGTTAGCCTGTGAGGGGTCTTTCAGGTGGAACGATCCCATCAATGCCTAAGGCCTAAACATATGCAAAAGAAGATGGCAGTGAGAATATGGCCAAAACAAAGGAGTGATTGGCCATCATTAAAGCACTGCCAAGCACGAATTCCGTGAGCTCTCTGGCCTCGGTGTGGAATGGGCTTGGCTTAAATGTAAATGTGAGGAATTCAACCATCCACAAGGTAGGTGTGCCCTCGCCTAGGCTTTTTTGAAATTTGAAATGAAATTGAATGATGGTAGATCAACCTCCGGAAAATGTGTGGGACTAATCCGCACACATTTTCCTATGCTCGCTGCACGACATACACATAGACCCGTGTACTCTGGGTGGGCACAGCCTACGGGGGCGACCCCCCTGTTATATTTAGTTGGAATATGACAACCAAGAGTACATCAAGGCATCTCAGAAGGGGGAGGGCAAACCATTCCTCCTGCCACGACCAGCCTAATTAACTAACAAAGGCTCCATGGATCTGCCCTTTTCTTTGTTAGCTGGTGGTGGCAGCCTCGCATACTAATTAGAGTTAATTCAAACAGGCCCACGGCAGGCCTGGTTGCAGGAATAACAAAGGATAGGAAAAGCCCAACAACCTTTGATATGCACCGTGGCAACCTGAAGCCAGCTCCCGCATCTCAGTATCAAGGGCCTGTCATGTCTGGGACTATGTATTTACAGGAGTCATCCCCGCAGGGGCACCCCCCCATTCAGAAGGTACGAGTATGTGGTTTGGCGAAGACCAAAAGTCTGGTCCTGCCACAGCTTCATGGGAGACATACTGCTTTAATCAGGAACCAGTGTCCCTTTGATTCACAACAGACAGGAAGATAGGTATTACATGTTCTCACCCCTTTACCTTTTCTGTTTCAAAGCACTCTGGTTATGACCTCACACATACAGGAGATTGTTGTTGGGAACCCAGGAATGGTTCATTAAGGTAGGCTTAGCCTACACCAAGCCCATTTGGCTTTTAAATAGGGTTGAGCTCCTCTTTCGGCAGATCACCTGAAGACTTCACAAGGAGTAACCAGAAGAACTCATTTGGACCCTGACTGAAGGAACAGTCTGCCTCACAGCTTCCACCAGTGAAGGAAGGCCAGGATTTACAATGAGGGAAGCACGATACCTCCCCTTAACTTCTCCCAGGGAACAGAGGGAGATACTGAATCCAGAGGACTCTCCAGCAGCTCTAGAACCAGTACCCAGCCAGCACACGGTGTGCCCTGTTCGGCTCTGCAAGCAAGATTCCTAGGTGGGAAGTACAAGAGAGTCTCTGAACCAAACCAAGGACAAGGCCGTGGCCTGCAACACTCTCCTCAGCTTTAGGCCGTCCGCCTTAAAGGATGACACGATCCCAGTGTAGAAGCTTGGAGGAGTGCATTGACATGCATAAACCAGCGGCTGCCATAAAATGCATTTTGAGCCAGATGAGCCCCTTGAACTGCAACTGACTGCAACACTGACTGTTGTAATACCGCAGTCGCTCATACCATCTGAAACGCCTCGACCAGTGCCTCAGACGCACCAACCAGCACTGAGACAACGATTCCTGACACTGAGCCGCCATGTAGGCTAGCCTCCAGCCGTCCATCCAGCCTTGTTCGCTGAAATGCCTGCTGCCTGATACCCACAGCTGTTACCCGTCTTGAACTCTGTCCCAGGAGTTGCAAAACACCCTGAAACCGACTTGACCCTGTTGAGCACCAAGAACTTCTATAAGCACAAGGTACATTGTGATTCTGTCCCCCTGGTCCTTTTCTGAAGGCCCCTAGTGACATTTTACAACCCATTGCTCCCTTTGTGTTGAAACCAAGTATCCTTGAAATATTGCGATTAATTACTTTACCAACTACCCTCCTGTATCCAGAGTGAATTTTCCTTTTTGAAACTGTCTGTCCTCTGCTTTTCTTTATTTTATTGGACATTTGTATGGGGCCTATACACAAGTGTTTCCCAGTGCCACAAGACAAGATTGTAGAACAACAAAAACGGTTATATTGGCCTTGTGACAATCCTACCGTGCAAGTGCATGACAAGGTGGTAAGTGCAAGGGGAAGGGGGTAGAGGGATAAGTGCAGGAGTGGGGTGCCCCCAAGGGTAGGGGTGGGCAAGTGCTGGGCGGGCTGAGGAGATGCAACTGAAAGTTGGACTTCTTGGCAAGGTCCATGATGTGTGTAGTGAAAGATGAGTCAAAGATTATCCCAAGGCGTTTTGCCTTACAAGTGGGTGAGGGGAGGGGAGCCAAGGAGTCTGGCGAGAGAGTGGGGGGGGGAAACAAGGAGCATACGTCCCAATGAGAAGGATCTCTTTCTTAGTGGCATTAAGGCAGAGATCATTGGCAGAGCACCATGCCTGAATAGCAGTCAGGCAGTCAGGTATAAGGGGGGAGGAGGAGGAGGTAGACGTTGGCAGGTTGAAAGTGAGCTGTATGTCATCTGCATAACACTGGGAAAGAGGGGAGAAAGTAGAGGTCAGGTGAGCCAAAGAGGCCAGGCAGATGTTGAAGAGCCACGGTGATAGGATAGAGCCCTGAGGGATGCCACAGGTAGAGACAGAGGTGAAGGAGAGAAAAGGACCCATTTACACTTGCGAAGGTATGTTTGAAAGGAATGAGGTAAGCCACGCCAGTGCCCTGTCCGTGATGCCTAGGATATCATGGAGACGGTTTATGAGGATGGAGCTGTTGACTGTGCCAAAAGCAGAAACATGATTGAGAGGGAACAGAAGGAGTTTTTGAGTCCAGGTTAGAGAGTAGGTCTACACGGGTGTTCAGGAGAAACGTTCCCGTGCCTCTGACTGCCCTGAAGCTGGACTGGTGGTCATGGAGGCAGCCAGCCACTTCAGTGTGGAGGGTCAGTTGGGGTATGACCAGCTTCTCCATGAGTTCGCCCAGGAAAAGGGTGATAGATATAGAGTGATAGTTGGCACTTGCCTAGCGCTGGCCCTGCTCTGCATAACCACTCTATAGCCCCTTTGACCGAATTCCCTTCTGCATTGGACATTTGGAACAGTTTGAGTTTGTCGTCATGCTGTTGGTCCCTGGACTAAACTACTGTGTTAGCCTCGGTCTTGGATTGTCATTTTGTCAAGCCCGGATCATTAAAAATCTTCCTGAGTTCCTGCACAACACCACCATAGGTGTGCTGACTTCTTTGCCTGGGTTAATTTAATCATAACTACTGATCTGTCCAGCTTGTCATGGTACCTTGCATGGTACCTTGTTCGCCTACCAATAGTGTACAATATCCTGTATTTGCTTTTGTAGCACAGGGTTAAACATTTTCCTGTTGTATCCTGTCTTAGTGGTTTTAATCCTTGACATAGCTGGGAAGCTGCCGAAACAATTCTGTGAGGGCTATCATGTGTATATTGCCATATTCACAACCTGGCCCTCCTGAGGTTTTTCTTTGATTACTCCCTCCCTCGAAACCCTTTTCTAGCAGGTCCTTTTTTGTGCTTGTGCTTACTTGTTTCCTAATCTTTGATAATATGCACCAATAAGAGTTCCCTTCAGAGAATTGATCAAAAAGAGGGAGAAACCCTGTCTGGCAACATGAAACACAACACCATGTCTTGACTCAGTTAATGTGAATTAGGTGAAGAACTCTATTTGGACGTCTATGATGAAGCTGCTGTCTGTTTCCCTCTCCTATGATTAATTATACGGTCCATATATTCCTCCATTTGTGCCCTCTTAATGACCTATCAATGGGCCTATATTTAGTTCAACAATTAAACTAAATCCTTGAATAAACAAACTCTAATTCTAACCGTATGTATTAGCTCTCAATCATTTGTGTACCCAGGGTGGGTAAAAAGAGCTGATTTTGTTTTTTGATGATTGAGAGCCCATTGAAGTGTATGGGTATGTAAGGGGTTTTGCAGGAGAGTGAGCTGGTGGGTGACACTTGCCAAAAGCGTGTGAGTTGAGAGATATGCCTCAGTGCCTGAGACATGTCCTAGCAGCCTGGACAAGTAGCCAACCACTTCAACAAACCAGTCTCCCTCCATGGGCCATTTCCTTATAATCTTGCACCAACATTCTCGAGGAACTCACAGCACTGAAAGCGCTCAAGCTACCCTTTGAGGACCATATTCTTAATACTTTCAAGCCAGAGTCTTAGATCATGGCAGTAGTAAACCTTCTCTGTTGCACTATATGGCAAATTGAGAAGAAAGAGAATTGTTTCTCTGTCCAAAAGGCTGCAAGAGAGTGTGCCAGGGTGTTCTATTTTACAATCCAGTTCTGTTCTCTTCTAGGTTGCATGCCATCACGGACACCCCATGAGAGATTGTTGATGGTCAAGACCCCCGGGAGCCCTAGAGTGTGGAGCAGTTTGTGGAGGAAGTGTAGAGGTGAAGGCGGGGAGCCCGGTTTACCCATGCACTGAATTTCAATGTAATGCAAATAAAGGAGTGTATATCTTACGTGTGTGCTGTCCACTCTTTAATAGTGGTGATGAGCTCATGTTGGGACCTCCAGAAGATCATCTTGCCATTTGCATGTCGGAGGGCCGTATCAGAAACTCTTTACAGTGGTTTGGGCAAGACAGCAAGACTTGCTGGTGCTGGGGTGTGGAGGATGTCAGCTGCTGCTCTCCGCTGGCACTACGCTGCGGCAGCCATCTCTAGTCCCAGCAATTGGGTGCTCATCTTGGAATCAGGTGCAATGTCGGCCATCTTAAAGTCAGGCAGATTCACTTTGGACAGTACTGCAGACACCCACTGAGTGGCCATTACAGTGGATTAATTAGCTTCCAGAAATGTTGATGTTGTCTTTTTCTTGTCTTTTGGCCATTGGACAACAATTTTCCAAAGCAATGACACACACACCGCTTCAGTTTCTGGCAAATCCCGAAAAGCCTGTGGTGCGATGGGAAACATGAAAACAAGATTTTCTAGATTACGTCCTTTCCATCCATGGACCATCATTTAGTGTAGATCTGAAGCATGCACTCCTGATTCGCAGTCTAGGTTTTGAAGGACGCAGATCCTGAAAAGCCTGCCAGAGCCCAAGGGCTTCCCTCTTGGTGGGGATGGTGAGGGTCAAGCTGGTAGGGAAAACTTAAATCCATACAAAGTGATATTGCGCAATCTCGACATTCACTTTGAGAAAAAGTTCAGTATCATACTGGACAGGCCCTATTTTGGCATATGAGAACAAGGCATGGGGAAGACCATTGAAGACTTCACTTCCGGATTACGCGAATTAGCTAATAAATGCAACTTTGGAGCGACTTACAATTAGCATCTTTGAGATCAGTTCATATTCATGGTGAGGGAAAATAAAATTCCAGAGGAAATATGGACGAAGGGAGATCCAGGCTTGCATGAAGTTCTTGTCCTTTCTAAGAAAATATATGGAACATATGATGGTTTGTGTCAAAGAATTGGAAAACAAAGGCAGTTCAGATAGAAAAAGACTGGAGCCGAAGAACTTCCTGACAATGACAAAGTGACAATGGTAAAACTAGTGTGTTGAGGGAGTTAGCTGGTTGGTCAGCTAAGTTGGTTCCAAACCCAAAAAAGGAGAGAAACCGCATGCAGTTGTAAAAGTGCACGTGGCTGAAATCTCCATGCTAGTGGACACAGGGTCGGACTATACCATCATTAAACGTGATGTATGGGAAAAACATGTCAAGGCCTCCGACTGGATCCACCAGGACTAAAGGTGAATGCCCATTGTGGCATTCACATTGACATTTTAGGCGTGTTTGAAGCTTGCCTGGAGTGTAAGGGGAGGGACATTGTTGTCAAAGTGTATGTCTCGGAAAGGAGAGGACATCTTGTAGGATGGTATGAGCAAAGTAAGATGGAGATTAAGATTGATCCCAGTGTGCCAGGTCATGTTGTGGTTGTGAGTCAAGAGACAGGTTTAGCTGTGGGGCTTAAAGTCTTCAGCACGCTTGACTTAGCCTTGGCATATCACCAAGCAGAGCTACAACCGGTAGTCAGTGGAGGAAGCAGGGAGATGAAGGAGGGTGGGGACCCCATTTACCCATGCTCTGTGCATCCATGATATGCAAATAAAGGAGGGTATATCCTACTCGTGTGCTGTCCATTCATTGATACAGGGATATACTCAACCTGAGAATCACATTACTTGTGCTACAAGTTCACTTAGTCTATTGGCCATTACTTCAGTCAGATACTTCATATCTGCATTGAAGAGTGAAGCTGGATGACAGCAGATATATTGCAAGAACCACATTCATATCTCCCTGGACCTGAAGGATTGCAGGTGCCATAATGTCATGAGAAAACAACATTAGGAGGCATCCACATATTAACATGCTTTATGTACCGTGAACACTGCATGTATGCACATGCATGTAGGATGTACAGTACCTTCGGGCAGTGCAGTGTAGATCATGGGTGTGCAACCTGTGCCTCTGCAGATATTTTGGGGTACCACTCCCATGACTCCTATACATTGACTATGCTGGGTAGATCAGATAGGAGTTCTGCACCAGAACATCTGGAGAGTCAAAGGTTGCAGACCCCTCCCTGGTATAGACCTATAATATCTATGTAGGTGTAGTGCACGGTGTGACGTGCATACTTGTTTCGCAGCCTTCATGCGCCGAGAAACCTTCAGTTTATGAAGTGCTTGTTTGAATGTATCCTCCTTCGCAGGAGCGGGGAGGTCACTGGATGTACATATCGAACCATCTACAGTTTGTATTTGTATGTGCGATTTCTAGAGCGTCCGCTATCATGTTATATTGAAGAAGATTGTGCTACAAAAGTGAAAAAGAAATCAGGTTTATAGGGCCCTTTTAATCATAAGAAGAGTAGATTCTAAATGAAGATGGGAAGGCAGTGCATTCCAGTTCGATGATGCCTGAACAGAGAAGGACCTACCTCCCATTCTTGTTTGTGATCTTATTGCGACGTAGTCTATGCATGAGTATGGTCGCCCTGCTGTCATGGTCAGTCCTATGAACTAAGCATAATGCCTTGAGCAACACTCTCTTCCTGAACAGCAGCCAGTTTAGTGTGGCCAATCCAGGTGAAATGGGTGGTTTTCAACATGAGCCTGGTCCACGATCTTCTGGACCCTCTGCAAGTGCAGCCGTTGCTTCTTCGTTCATTCCAAATAGGTGCTATTCCCAAAGTCTAGCCTCGATGACACAAAGGCGTTCACAGCCATGACTTGCTGCTCAAAGGATGGAAACGGAAGTAGGTGCTTGAGTCTAAGCAGGTAGAAGAAGTGGAATCGTACCAAAATGTTGCCACGATTGTGGTGACATTACTAAAACTGTGCATGAGCGTGGTACAAAAGTCCCAAACCCCATTACTGAACCCAAGCACAGCAGGGGTTGCGGGGGTGTGCTCCGCTCTCCTTGGATGCAGCAACAGGAATCAGGGGTTAAACAACAAAAAAGGAACCTGCGCCGTCAGCACTGCCCCACGTAAGTGGGAGGAGCTAATGCCGCAGAGGTACAAGGATGTTGGTGGTGCACACAGAAGTGTGCCGCTGTAAAGGTAAGTGGGGGGGGGGGTGATTTTGATGATTGCAGGCCAGGGCATGTGGGCAAAAGTGATCACATAGATTTGAAGAAATGTGTCTTGACTACCAAGGTGATCTGTGGCCCCACAGACTATCTATTTATTTTCAGGAGGAACAATGCTCTTTTGATCTCAAAAGAACGTACAATAGATGAGAAATCAGTTTGATTTGACTGGAAGTGGTGAGCTTCTTACAATGGGGTGAGTTTGAGGGACTTTCTGACCAGGTTGTACAGGGGAGTAAATGGAGCAGTCACCGGGGACAAGACATGAGCGGATATACATAGATTAAGGACAACAAACACTGGACATCTTTAAGTGCAGGTAATCAGCAAGCTGTGCTCGGGATGTGACCATGATGTGTGAAGTGCTAGAGTGGAGCCAGAGGAAGTGAGGGACAGGGGCAGGTTAGAGGTGAGGGAAACATGTTAGCTTGCAGGCAGATGAGAGGTAGGTTAAGAGGGTAACTCGGAGGTGAGGAGGGAAGCTTTTAGTTTGGTTTTGAACAAATCCGTGCTAACTGTTTCTCGAGTGTCCAGGGGAAGGGAAGCAGCTCTGTCTCACCCAGGGTCACTAGCTAGTATATCTCTGAATTACATTTTACCAGCATTTGGAGATCTATAAATTAATTAGAAATTGTAGCTGATGCCTTCTGGAGACAGTCTATCCAGCTCAGGCTCTGTCTCTGGGATTTCAGGACAGCATGGCTATCCTTAAGTCTTGTTTGTAAGGTTGTATACGAATTGTTCGTTTTACAACTGTTCGAATGACAATTGACCTTTTCACAATTGACCGAATTGTGAAGGTCAATTTTACCATAAATGTCGGGGGAACCCCCCACAACCCCCCACCCAATGCCAAACCCCCCAAAACCCCTATATATATATATATATATATATATAGGGGTATATATATATATCTTTTTAAGTTGGTGTTTCCATAGGAAGAGCACTTTTTGGGCGGCTTATAACTTCGCTCCCCCTGGATGAATCCTCACCAAACTTTGCAAAAAAAGTATATGGCCCACTCTGAATTTTTTGCAAAGTGTGGTGAGGATTCGTCCAGGGGGGGAAAAGTTATAGGGGGCGTCCCAAAACTTTTTTTTTCCCATAGACTGAATGGGAAAAAACTTTGCGCACGGCTACAGCTCAAACCGCTGGACGGATTTACACCAAATTTACGGCAGTAGCGGCGGCCTGGTCCCGAAAGCGTGCTTTTGCAAATTTGGTGTAAATCCGTCCAGTAGTTTTTAAAAAAATGACCAAAATGTAAAGGAAAAAAATTAGTGATATCTGTGTTCGCTTCGCGGACGGTCTTCCCTGTTCGCTCCGCGGACAGCACCCCGATTGGCCCATGGCCTTGCGTCATGTCCGCGGACATGTGACGTGTTCGCTGATTGGACGGCGAGGGGCGTGGAGCGCGTCAGATTTTTTGTAGCGCCCGCCATCTTGTATTCGGCGTCGACCGCGTATAGCGTGGTGAAACGTGGATAAAAAATTGTATTTAGTGCCCTGTGTTGGTGTGTAAGAGTGTTTGGGGAGGGTGTGGGAGTATGAGATAGGTTCAATGTTTTGTTTTTTTATGTGCTAGATGTTTTTGTTGCGATCGATTTGTCCGCGGAGAACACCGCTTTTCTGACATTTTGTAAATAAACTAAATGGTGGGGTGTTTAGAGGTCGGAGTATGTGTCATTTTTGTTTGCAAGGAAGGTAAAAATGAGCTATGAACACTTGCGGTGTACTTAATTGTTCGTAAATACACAAACTGGGGGTGTCCTCAGGACGCTGTCCGTATTGTAATCTGTCTAGTTGAATGTGTTCTAAGAACACTCGCGGTGTCCCGAAATGGTTGCAATTACACAAAATGGGGGTGTTCTGAGAACGTTGTTTGTATTGTTCGTTGTCAGGGTGAAAGTGTTTTAAGACCACTCCTTTTGTCCGCTAATAGTACAATTTCCTATGGGCGTCAACCGACTTTTTGTCCACTAAAGAAACAATAAA
Source organism: Ambystoma mexicanum (assembly GCF_040938575.1). NCBI lineage: Eukaryota > Metazoa > Chordata > Amphibia > Caudata > Ambystomatidae > Ambystoma > Ambystoma mexicanum. Next base: position 79,634,448 of record NC_090930.1, on the reverse strand, counting down.
TCCGGCTGGTGTGCGCCGACATTATGTGATAATCCTATGACTGGCGCTATTGACCTGGCTGACTTGCTTTTGCTACACTAAATCATATCTCCCGCCCCTAAGCCTGATATTATCAAAGCATTCATATTCCCTGCCTCTCTCCGTGACGTTACAGGGTGTGTCATCAAACGCACCCAGTCCTCTCCAGTCCTAAGTGACTTTACACAGAACCCGGAAGACAACACATATTATGCCACAACACAGCGCGCCACAATTCGGAATATGAAACAGTGATTTAAAAGCAAACAGCAAGATTGTAAATATTGTAAAGTACATTTATTTGACATCAAATGTTTAGAGAATATTCAGCAATTTGCATTTGTCTTTGTTGTCGATCCGCAAAAGTTCATGTTGAGGCACGCAATGTTCCTTTGCGGTACAGAGGGTGTTAGATCAGCTTACAACTCAGTCCGCCACAATTCGGAATATGAAACTGTGGTTTAAAAGTAAACAGCAGGATTGTACATTTGGTAAAGTACATTTATTTCACATGAAATGTTTAGTGAATATTTAGCGATTTGCTATTGTCTCTGCTGTCGATCAGCAAAAGCTTATTTGGAGCCACGCGTTGTTCCTTTGCGGTAGATAGGCTGTTGGTTTATGATAAAAGCAGTAAATGGTCGCTCTGATAATCGGAAGGTTGCTCCAACAACGAGCCATTAGACCACCCTATTGGTTGGTATGTTGTTTGTAGCCGCTAGTACTGCGTAAGGGCATATTGGTCCTTGCCGATTGTCCCATAAAATGGTGAGGATCATGAAGTTGCATATTTGGACCTGCACCTGGCAGTTGAAGATCCCATCCGCTGGAGTCTGTAAATCGTGACATAGGCAAAATGGGGCCACATACCTGTTTTTAAAAACATAAATTAGTCTCACCAGCCGATCTTCATTAAAAATCATCGTTTTATTTATTAGGGCGTGAAACTATTTGCTATCGAAGATAGTGCAACGGAGTATGTTAGTAATAAAATAATAATATTTTCCCATTCATATAGCGCTAAGAACCGTGAGGTATCTAAGCGGTGCTTATTATTAACCACAGTGTATGGTGCTCATTTATCGACCACGGAAGGATGAAAGGCTGAGTTTGGCCTTGCCGGGATTCGAACTTGCATTAGCAAGCTGTGCACGGATGTCAAAGTGAGCGTTGTACTCGCTGTGCCACTTGACAGGCTACAGTGAAGTGGCACAGCGAGTAGAGCGCTTGACCGCCTATAGACCGGTTAAATTATTTATATTAACCCACCCTGTGTCGTCTGCCTTTTTCAGAGCCCTCTAAACGACCTGGGATCAATTCGGCGGTGATAGTGCGCGGTAGAAAACATTATGCCACTTTCAACGAACAAGTTTAACTTGAGTGGTCTTTAATGCTACGCTATTGTAATTATATTTGGTATAAAATAATCTAAAGGGTTACTTACAGTACAATTGCAATTTCCATTGTCTACGAGTGGTGCAGTCCCAAAGTACGACTCCGCGTGTGCCAACGATCTTTCGCATAGTGATATAATATATAAAAGTGGTTTCGTTTCAGAAATTTCATACTTATCTTCTCTTTCGTTTTAGCAACACTACTTCAAGAGAATTCTTTCATCACAATCTTTGTCTGTCAAGGTCAAAACACAATACAACCTTATAGTCCGCTTCGTGAGCCTCTCCGGGGCCCGAGAAAAAAAATGGAAGCAGCTGACCTTCACTGTGAACGAGCATAAATTCTTACTTTGCAACATTCTGTGTAAAGCCATCTGTAGAAGTTGGTTTTTGCACGCCATGTTTGTATATTGTTTGCGTGATATTAAAAAAAGTTTGTTTAAAGGACGTTATGGTTCTGAGTACAGCCGAAAGACCCCTGAAAATCGCAAGTTATGGTAAGCTATGAAAAATAACTCGCGCCACCACCGTGCACTGCTAAGAATAACCGCCAGGACATCAAAGGTGACATCGCAAATGGTATTGATGAAATCACTGATGACATCACATGTGTATGTACTTTTCATGGAATTTGTGTACTAGGGATTTATGTTATAATGTTGCGAAAAAAGTGTCAAGGATATTGCAATAAATATCATACCGTTATTAGTGCTTTGAACGATGCATTGATATAAATAGCATTGTATTATGGGATTCTATCTAGTATACTGAGCTACTAATGGAGAAAGATAGCATTGTGTGCAGAGCACAACATGAAAGTATAATATTTGTAATGTCAATATGTTGAATAATGAAATGATAATTGTCCTGAAATGTTCGAAAATTCACAAAATGGGGGTGTTCTGAGGACGTTATTCGTATTGTGTGATTGTTTAGCTGTATGCAATGAGGGAATGGCACAGAGAGTAAAGTGGACGCCGTCCGCGGACACCGCGGCTGTTCGTGGACAGGGCGTGCTACATCCGGGTTTTTCCAGGAAATCCAACATGGAAAGAAGACTGTACGGATCAGCCAATCAGATGTCGAGGTTGTGGATTTGTGTTGAAAGAGACTGTGTGTGGTGAAGATGGCAGAAGTGGAGAAAGTCAGGGTGTTGGTGCTCGGAGATATGTTTGTGCATGGTTTACAGCAGTACGCTGAATGCAGGCATGTTGCAAAGAACTTTGATGTGAAAGGAGTGGAGGTGGTGTGGAGCACTGTGCCTGACAGGGAATTGTACAAGTTTGTGAGGATATGGCCACGATGAACAGTCCGGATGTGGTAGTTTTGCACTATGGTGCTTTCCATTTGGGCAACGTCAGTGCCCCTACTTTGTTGGCTGATTTGGAACACTTGGTTCAAGCCGTAATGAAGATCCTTCCAAATGCGAAAGTAATTTTTTCTGGATTACTACCTAGGGCAATATGGGACAATAGTTCAGTTTTTTGCCCTCAGCAAAACATTGCTAGGTGTGTCATCAACCGAGGCATGTGTGCCTTCATGCCTAGAGCTGATATGTTCTTCTGTAACAATGACAATATTGATGCCAGTAATGCTTTTAATTTTAAAGAAGATGGCATTTCTTTATCTTTTACGGGAAATGCCTTTCTATTTTGGAATGTAAGGGTTGCTTTGGAGAAGGTTATGTAAAGATTTTAGGAGTAAAGTAAGAAAAAAAAACAAGAAAAAAAATACAAAATAACAGGTGTCTGTCAAGCATCTGTAAAAAAAACAAAAAAAAACGGTTCTTTTCAGAGCCAACTTCAAAGGGGAAATGGGGCACAATATTTAAATTTACATTCACCACGCTCAGATTTTCAATATGTCCGCGGACATGGCGGTAGTCCGCGGACATGAAAATCACTACGAGGGGGTTAGTATGTTCTATGTTACATGTATATGAAATCAGGGATATTATGGTTAAGTTGTGCTACTAAAAACCTATGAAATTCAGTGAAAAAACTTTGTTAAAGGGACGTTATGGTTAAGTTGCGCTACTAAAAACCTATGAAATTCAGTGAAAAAACTTTGTTAAAGGGACGTTATGGTTCAAAGTAAAACCGAAAAACCCCTGAAATTCGGCAGTTATGGTAACATAAGCAACCATAACTCGCGCCACCGTGCACTGCTAACACTAACACCGAGGACATCAAAGATGAGATCACAAATGTCATTGTTGACATCATTGATGACATCACATGGCTGGCTCTCCCTTTTTTTATCCTTTACTGACATATCGAAGCCACATAGTTTTCTTCAGTAACAGTCAGGAAGTAAAAATTGAAAAGGTACTATATTTGTAGACTTAGGGTCAAGTCACATCATATGAAACATATACATAGCGGAAGACACAGGCTTGAAAGAGAGCAATCCTTTCTGTGCATGAAGATAATCATTAGGGTTATCAGCACTTTCTCATAGTTTTATTTCTATTACTCTACCTTCCCTGTATATGCTCATATTTGTATACATTATACTCACTCTCCTTTCCTTTGGGTGCAGTCACATCATGTGATACACATACATATGGTAAGTAGCAGCTTTGAAACAGAGAAATAGTTTCTCTGCATAAAGACAATCTGTTAGGTTATGAACTCTTTCTGCTACTATTTCAGCTTTTTTGTTTACTTCACTGTCCCTGTATATACTCATATTTGTATGTGTTGTTGTCTCTTTGTGTTTTGTCTGTAATAATTATGTATTAAGTAGGTTTTATTATCTACTTATTACATGTTTCACAGTATGCAAAACTCTAATAAGAAAGCAGTTATCATTTCAGTATTCAACATGGCAAGATTATGAATATGGCACCTTCATCATGTATGCTGCACACACTGCCTATGTTTCTGCATGAGTAGCTTAGTATACTGGATAGAACTTCATAATAGAATGCTATTTATATCAATGCATTGCTTAATGCACTAATTAGCTCATGATATTTATCCCAATGATCCTTGACAGTTTTTGGTCAACATTATAAGAATCCCTCCTACAGAGTTTTCATGAAAAGTAAATGCACATGTGATGTCATCAGTGATGTCATCAATGACATTTGTGATGTCATCTTTGATGTCCTGGGTGTTAGTGTTAGCAGTGCACGGTGGCGCGAGTTATGGTTGCTTATGTTACCATAACTGCCGAATTTCAGGGGTTTTTCGGTTTTACTTTGAACCATAACTTCCCTTTAACAAAGTTTTTTCACTGAATATATATATATATATATATATATATATATATATATATATATATAACCAAACCGATATATATATATATATATATATATATTATATATATATATATATATTCGGTCAGTTGTGAAAAGGTCAATTGTGACCCTTTAAATTCGGTCAATTGTTCATTCGAACAATTGTAAACGAACAAATTGGGTAATACCGTTTGGTAAGTGGTTGCCACAGTCCTGCATGAATGTAATGGGATTTCATATTTTGGTAGTAGCCGATCAGAAGCCAGAGATTGGTTGGTACTCCTTCTGTCAGTCAGCATTAAGAATCCTCCTCTAAAACTAGGCCGTTGATGTGGATATTGGATTCTACTTTAAATCTTGCATTTAGCTGTAAGCACATTTTGTTTTTTTAGGTAATTAATTATTCAGTCTTACAATCATTTCACCTTTGAATCTTCTCAAACTCCTAAAACAGATACATTGCATCAATGGAATCAGACAAAAATGTGTTCCGCCTTCATCCTGTCTTCGTCAGCTATACTGGGTCCGGAACAAAATCATTGAAGTGTGTCCCTGATTATAACTCTGGATCTTCAAGGCGATCTGGCAGAATCCTTGGCCCAAGGCCTATGGCAGGTGCAGACGAGCCGGCCTCCGGTTTCCACCATAAGCCAGCAAGATAGAGAAAGGACTAGAGGCACATGAAAGATGCTATGGAGTTAACCCGCACAGTGTTCCCCCGTACTATGGCTCATAACCCTAACACTCGCTTTCTAACTCAGGGGCAATCTCTCCCTACCAGAAAATATTCTACAAAATGCATCAGAATCAAAAATCTTAAAGGCTTGCATTAAAATTTCAAAGAGACTGTGTACATACGGGTTCAGTGGGGCACTCACATTCCTGCTGCCTGACGGTGCTTTTGAATCTGCAAACTTGGTTTGTACCTTGGGCAGTCATTGACAGAAAAAAAGGAACAGTAGTGTTTGTTGGCTCAAGGTAAACAATGTTTTCCTCTGCTCTACCTAACAATATGGTAGCCCTGCCAGAGAGATGGCTGGTAGGCTAGCCAGTGTGTTTGAGAAGACAAGCACAAGGCAGTTTCATGCAGAGGTCTATGCAGACATGATCTCGCTTCCCTTGTGCCGGAGCACCCAGCTCCAGAGTTTCCCTGAGATCAGAACTGTTCCTGAAGGAAATGGCACCATGGCACAGCCCTTGAAAGGGGGTCTCCTTCTTGCAGGGAGCCCATGATACCCTCCCTGCTACTGCAGGGAAGGCTGCCCAATCCCCGGAAGACCTGGCATTACAACATGTCACTCTGTTGAAGCCTGTAGATCTTCCCGTGTGAGAGACTTTCAGCGATAGTTTCCCTCCAGAGACTGTTTGTGCCCACCCTGACTAACACGTGTAAAAATGAATAAGACAGACACTCCCTGGACAGGGAATAAGGCACAAAAGCGCAGGCTGCGAGAGTTCCAAGGAAGGTTTATCTAGATCTCTGAGAGCGCTCTGACCACATCAAAGTTACAACACATTTATATAGTACATCTGCATTTTTAACATATGATGTTACGTTGGACCAGGATTGGTCAGCCGTGGTGGGGACTTAGGTTTGGGCATCATCTCTTCCTGCGGGTTGGTTGCTTGGTTGGCGGGAGGATTGATGTCAGACATTTCTGCTCCGGATGGGTGAAGGTCAGGTCGCTGTGAAACACGGTGGTCACTATCTAAGCTAAGAAAATACATTCTGAATAATACATGCACTAAATAACAGTTGATCAAAAGACTCACAGTAGTGTATCATGTCGTTATACAAATCACTCAAGAGCTTACACCATCTACACATTTGGGTTACACAGGTCACAGGTTTAAGGTCCTTGACGACTATGATACTGTCATTGAACTATAGGGTTAGTCTCACAAGAATCTCAGGTATGTGGCATTTGTTAGTACTGGGCACGATATACTGCACCGGGGTCTAATGTTAGCTGGGGGGTTTGTTGGGTGGGCTTCATAGCGAGGTTGGCAGTCTGGCACATGAAAGGGATGCCTTGCAAGGACACAGGGTTAAAATGGCAATAAGTTTCGAATGGCGAGGGTAAGAGGGCAAGGACACTTTTGTGGAGGTGGACGAGCTCTGTCCTTGGCTCATGTCGGTTCACATGCAGGACAGTGATCTCACAGGAAAAGGGATGTGTTACATTCATTATTTGTTGCAAGCAGCTCCGGCCTCAGCGTGAGAATGGAGCCGCAGAGTTTTCCAGTTGGTGTGGGGACGAGGGTGGGGGCCATGTGCTCTGAGCTGCAGCGGCGGCGGCAAAGGGGAGAGATGCATTTTGTACTATCGCAGTAAGGCCTAGCTACCAAGATGGAGTCGAAAGGGGGTATAGAAAATGGATGCCCTATGTCCTGCTCGGTGGTCCCATCTACGCAAATATAATCAAAAGTTAGTATCGCATAAGGGCAAGGGGCGTACCCATTACTAGAGGCACTTGGTCCAAGTTTTGTACTGAGAAGTGATGGCAGAGAGGGGCCCGTTGGCCCCTCGCTCCCACAAATTCCCCCCTTTCGTTATATCTAAAGTAACGAATTCTTCTATTTTTTATTCTTTTCATTTTCCCTTTGGTAGTACTCAACCTCTGCCACCGCCTCGTCCCACGCGGGGGTACCTTTTATGGGCATCCAAGCTCTGCAGACTCTTCTTAGGCTGTTCCGTCTTCTGGCATATTCATCTGGGGTACACATTAAGTAAATACCTCCATCCCCATCTAGATCTACCCATACTTCCTGGTACCATTGCAACTCTCTTGGCTCCTTTATTGTCGTGTAATGCAAATTATCCACTATGTTCCCATATTGCCTGTAAATCGCTGTCATTCTGTACTGTGTTGTGGTGTACTCCCCTGTTTGCATTAGTGCATCTATCATGGTAGTTACCGTTGTCGGTCGGCCCATTGTCACCATCATCATAGCCGAGGTTGGCATGCTTTTCTCACAGCACCGTACTCCCAGTTGGCACACACAAAAGAGCAAGAGCACAAAAACGATGCTGGGGATCCGTATTTTCATTGCCACATTTACCCATGATGGTATCCAGCTGAACAAATTGTTGAACCATGTACTTTCCTCTGCTCCTCCTTCCGCTCTCATCCTCTCCCCTAGGTGGTGTACTGTGTTTATCACATGGGAGAGTGTCCTGTTATCAGCATCTTCAGTTGGCCCGAATGTGCAACACGCCCCCCCTATTTTTCTGCAAACACCACCGTCCTATTCCGGGTGGAGATCAAGGACATATCGATTTTGCATTGTCATTAGGCACAACGCACGGAGTTCTATCTTTATTACGTTGAACCCCTCTTCAGTGTCGTTAGCCAATTGAATAAGCTCCCAGCGCACGATTTGCAACCATTTGGCGTTTGCTCGTGCTTGTAGCCCAGGGGCGAGAAGTGAGGCAAAGAATGTCTCTGCTGATGAAAAGAGCTTGTATTTCTGCGGGATCTCAGCAAGTAGTCTCGATGATTCGGATGAGATGTAATTGGAGGATCTTTTACTTCATGTCAATCTTTTCTTTTGTTCATATTCTGACAATAGTTCATATGCTGGACCTTCTGTTAGCGTTAGTTGGGGCGCTGTCGATGGTTCAGCCGATTGCCCTGCTGCCGATATGCCAGCCGATTGCCCTGCTGCCGATATGCCAGCCGTTTGCTCTGCTGCCCCCAGGATGTGGCTCTCTGGTATTACCATCAGGGCTGTGTTCCTTTCCATGATGCGGGGAGGTGCAGGTAAGCTTGTTTGCCGCAAACCCAATACATGTCCATTAGTGCAGCTGTGCCTTTCTTCATGTCGGGGATTATTACCGTCTTGTTACATTTCCTTGCTTCTCCCATGTTCACCTTTCCTTCACCGCGGAAACACAGTTCATGTGGCACTTCTTTTTGTATTTTGATAGGTTTTTCTAATGCTGTGACCCATGTTAGCTTTGCGAGGTGTTGCGATCAGATGTGGTTACATGCACCTTTTATCCATTGGAAAGTGTCATTTGATAGGCCTAGAATCGCTTCTGCTTTGCATTGTATTGTTTCTTTGTGCCATTTATTGTCTGCAAATTGTGTCCCCTTGATGACAAGAAATGGTTCTTCGAGGCAAACTACTCCTTGGCGTCGGCTTGTGCATGTTTTCTCATTCTCCAGCTTTTCCAATGTGACAGTGTGCGCCTGGAATGTGCTCTTTATCGTGCATAGAACCAGATGAATCAAACATTGGGCCTCCAACAAGGGCACTTCCTGCGGTACTAACATTTCCGGTGTTCCTGATGCGTGCGGGATGAGTGAACAGACGTAGCAGCTCTCATTGGTTGCTTGCTTCGCTGTGGCACTCATGTCAGAATACCATTTATTTGATTGATCAGGGTGGCGGGGATCCTCTATTTCATCTAATCCCAGGTCGTGATAGATGTATCTTTTCCCTCCCGCCCCCCTTTTCCTCCTTCTCCTCCTCCTTCCCTGATCATTGTTCTTCACCCTTTTGTAATGTATCAGAATCATCCCAGCCCATGTTTTATCATTACTATTCAATATGGTATATGTATCATCATTAGTATCAGCTATGTTATTGAAGGTAGAGTGTATGGTTGTTTGTGCATTAATACTAGTGTTAATTAAATCATTTGTCCAATAATAATCTCCATCACATTCGTTATATCCATAAGCATCACTCGTATTTACATCAAAACGTAACATTGACACACTTGTTGATTCCACAGCGATGTACTCTGAGGGGTGCATTCCATCTGTTTGGTTAACATTAAATCCATGTGACTCCTGCCATATTGTCTTTACCCCAGTCCATATCATTTGTGATCCTTCTCTTATCAAGTTAGCCCCGCTCCCTCCCCTTTGCATGTCATCAACAAGAGATAAAAGGGTGTAGTACCATGCTGCAAAAAACACCATTACCGACATAAAAATTGCAGCACATTTCAAAATGCATTCAACATCACTGAACCTTTTAGCCCTAATGGCGACCCTATCGCTATCTAACATTAATTCGGTCTCTCTGATCGTGGGTCGTTGGGCCATTGTTCACCTGGAGGGGCGATATAAATTCGTTAAGTCACCACAATATATACAAATATTTACATTCTTGTTCAACTTCATGTTTAATCATTATTTTCAGTCAGGCTTGTTCTGTTACTCTATTGTTCATGTTCTTTTACTGCAGAGACAACCATTAAAAAATTAAGGTGGGAGACAGAGGGGGAGAGATAGGTGAGGTATGGATAGTACGCTTGGCCAATTGAAGAAGAGAGTGGGGAAGAAGCAGAAGGGAAAGAAGGAGGAAGCAAGTTGTGCAGCACAAGATACACATCATCATTTTTACCTCTGCATGTTCTTTTACTAACTCTTTTGTCATTTTCCTACAGCCTCGTTTGTGGTCCCAGTAGCGCTGTCTTGCTCCTCTGGGGGGATTGTACTACTGTGTACCCTCCTCACATCTGATAAGTGCACCCAATACCTCGATCCCTTCACTTTCACCGAGGTGGGGGTACTGTAAATGACTTCGTAGGGGCCATGAAACCTGGGTGAATTCCACCTTCTCACAAAACTGCGGACATAAACATGTGCCCCTGGCATTAGTGGTCCGCTTGAACTGTCCGCGGCCGGTGTAGTAGTATCAGTCATCACATTTTCAGTAAAAGGCGGTGCTATTTGTCGAGCTATGCTACGTACTGCACGTGTTAACTGAGTTAGGTATTCCTTGAACTCTTCCCCAGCACTGTGGCAGCCCTGTGCACATCCGAGGCTCTTCTGATTGGGGATACTGGTGTGTGTATTCGCCTCCCAGTCCCAATTTCGTGGGGGCTTAGGTGGTGGTCTTTACACGGCTGCGTCCTGAGTTGGAACAGTGCTAGGGGCAAGCAATAAACCCAGTTCTTCTTCAATGTGTTATACAATTTAGACAACTTACTCTTCAGTAACCCGTTGATCTTTTCTACCACTCCATTCGCCATTGGGTGATAAATCGAGCATAATTTGTGCTTCACCCCAAAAGTAATGTCACTTCCTTAAAGAGGTCATTCACAAAGTGCGTGCCATTATCTAATCTAATGACGTCGCATATCCCCCATCGCAAAAACACCTCTCGCACTATGGAATTTGGCCGCACATTTCTCGTCTGGGTGGGGACATGGGCCTGCTTCCACCCACCTCGATAAGGGGCACACCACCACAATCAAATATCTTGCTCCGTTACACCGCTTTCCCATATCAGCATAGTCTATGTGGAGCTATCTAAATGGACCTTTTGGTCGGGGCAAAGTGACACGCAGTGTTCTTAATGTCATTCCAGAATTATATGTTTGGCATGTTATACATTCTACAATTAATTTTTACAGGTGCTCTTGTAAATTGGGGACGAACCAGTGTTCTTGGATGTCTGCAGAAATGTGTTGTTTTGCTACATGGCCGGGGAAATGCAACTGCTGGAATGCTATTTCCAGTAACTCTATGGGCATTACAACCTTCCCTGTTGTCTCTTGTCTCCAAATGATATCTGTGGCTGATTGTGTACATCCCCGTTTGCTAGACAGCTCTTGCTCCTCTTGGGACGCACGTTTTTGTAACTCTATTATCTGTGCTATTGGGGTATTATTGTATGCTTCCTCTTGTGGGTCTATCGTGGTTACTTTTGTGTTGCACTCAAGTGTCGGTGTCATATTGAAATACAAGGCCTCCTTCGCGGCTGCGTCGGCTGCCGCGTCTCCCAATGAGATTGCGTCTGTGTTGTTGGTATTGGCTTGGCACTTCACCACTGCCACTACTGATGGTACTTCTAATGAATCTATCAGCTCATTCAACAATTTTGCATGCTGTACTGGAGAACTGTCTGGCCTCCTGAATCCTCTTCTATGCCACCGTGACAGCCCTGAGTGCACTGTGGTAGTTGCATAGGCTGAGTCTGAGTGTATTGTCACCGCACAGCCTTTAGCAGTGCGCAGTGCTTCAATCAATGCAGTTAATTGTGCCGCCGTGCTGAATAATGGGATCAAAGGTGCTTTTGCACAATTGTCTCATATTTATCTTCCTCCATGCGCACTACCGCCATTCCAACGTTTTTTTCTCCTGTCTCGGGGTCTATTGATGCTGACCCATCTATGAAGTATAGTTCTCCCTCCGGTAGGGCATTTTCACCTGCTTTACGGATATCGTCACCTTCCCCCTCATACGTGGCACAATTGTGTTCTTGTATGTCCTCTGTCGTGCATGGCTCTGTAATAAATGTTGCAGGGTTTACTGTCTTGCACCTCACAATGTGTACGTTGGGGCTTGAGATTATTATTTCATATGCTGTTGCTCTTTGTGTCGTTAGTGTTGATTTTGTTCGCTCAAGGATGGCGAACAAGGAACGCTCCGCATATAGCATTACCGAACAGCCCATGACAATGGTAGCGCTTTTTTCAATCATGAAGGCTGCAGCTGCGTGGGCCTGTTCGCACGCGAAATGTCCTTGCATTACTGAGTCTAATGTCCCACTGTAGTAAGCCAATGGTTTGTGACCTAGTGATGTCTTCTGTGTTAGTACTGCTTTCATCAGTGTCCCATTGCAGTGTGAAAACAAGAAAAATTCCCTCTCATAATCTGGGTCCGTGAGGACTGCGGCGTCTGCGATAAGGTCTTTTAATTTCGAGTACTGTGTTATCATTTCCTGTATCCATTTTATTGTCGCTCTATTCTTCTGTGCTTTTTTTAATGCTTGTAGTAAGGGGCGGGTGAATGCCGCATAATCAAGGATCCAAGCTCGGCAATAATTACAAATGCCAAGAAATGTTTGCATGTCTTTCACAGTTTTTGGTATTATTATGTTGCGTATGGTAGCTGCTCGGTCTGGGAGTATTCGCTTCCCATCTTTTGATTTCAGCTGTCCGAGGTATACAACCTCGGCAAGGCAGTATTGCAATTTCCCTTCGTCTACCTTGTATCCTTTGGTAGCTCGCACATTCAGTAGTGTTATCGAGTCTTCTCGACACTTTTCTTCTGTATGGATAAAGACGAGCAAATCGTCTACATATTGAAGGATGGTACTCTCTACATCTATGTTTTCAATGTCTTCCCGTAATACCCTGTTAAAAATGCTGGGGCTTTCGCAATATCCCTGTGGGAGTCTGCAATGCTCATACCGGTTGTTCCCTAATGTAAATGCTGTCAGGAATCAGGATACTGGGTCAAGGGGTATGGAGAAGAAGGCGTTTTTCAAATCAATTACCATAAAACATGTTGATTCTTTTGGCACACTACACAGTAATGATGCCGGGTTGGTTAGGGACTAGGGGGAACTCTTTTTGAATGACCTCATTGAGTGGGCGGAGATCCTGGATCATCCTCCACGCCCATCCCTTCGCTTTTTTGATCGGAAAAATCGCTGTATTGCATGGGGAGGTTGATGGCACTATAATGCCTTGTTTCAGGAGTGCAGTTATCATTTCTTTAATTCCCTCCTCCGCTTCCTTTGATATGGGATATTGTTTTACTCTCGGCAGCATTGCACCTGGTTTGAGTTTTATTTTTATTGGTGTCACCTCATGCAGCAGCCCTACATCGTGGGGCCCGGTAATCCAAATTTCAGGTGCTACTTTTGTCATGTCTTCCTCAAATATAGTCATTGGCGCTTTAACGCTAGCCATCAATGGGTTATGTACCTCTCTGTATTGGACCATAATATCAGATGGTATGCTTATTTCCATTATTATTTCTCCATCATCCTCACCATCAGTGAACAATTCCTCATCTGTTATGTCTCGTAGCATTACATTTGGGTCTATGCATAACACAGTCCTCCACTCGCACCCCTGCGCATCCAGTCCTATGACCACAATACGTTTATTGGATACTTGAACTGCCTCACTTTCTATGGACATTATCGTGCCTGGTACAATGTCTGTGTGTGCAATTGGGCGAAATATAAAATCTGATGGTGTTCTCCATTCTTTTCTCGTTATCTCTGGCACCACCCATGCCAACACCTTGATACTATATATGAACATGCTTATATCAACGGGTACCCCTCGCACCACAACTTCATTCATCACTGTGCTGATCATAAACATTGCTTGTACTGGGCACACTCCCGGTGTTGAACACACTATTCCTCGTTCTGTAAAAGAGATCGTCATATTCAATTTGCTTAACACATCTCTACCCAGCAGATTTATTGGCTCGCCTTCGTGGTACAGTAAGAGTGCGTGCACGGTTTTTCCCCCCACCGTTATATCAAGATCTTTAGTGTAAGGAACTTTTAAAGCAGCCCCAGAGAACGCCTGCGTCTCTAAATTCCTGCCTGAGAGCAGAAACCGCCCTTCCATAAGGCATGATTTCTCTGCTCCAGAGTCTACCATGAAGATAAACTGCTTATTTCCTATCTCTGCCCCCACTAGTGGTTCCTCTTCTGCACATAGGGTGGTGGATAGGACTGGACACGCAAGTGTTCCCTGTGGGCTGTCCTAATCTGAATGTCTTTCTTGCCCTGGCACGGAGAAGACATTATCTCCGATCACTGTTACGCCGCGGTACGGTGCTTGTGCACCGTTCGCAGATGTTGCATAACAATTACTGGTCGCGCTTCCCACTGCATTTTGTCTTGCCATTGGTTGTGGTGGTGGTTGCTGTCCTTGCTGTACCTTAGGTTCGTTATAGCAGTAGTCTTGTTGTCTCCCACTTCCCATTGGTAGCCCGTAGGGGCTACCTGGGTAAGGACACCCCCAACCTTGTTCGTTCTCCATGGGCTGTTGCCCCTGGAAATGCCCTGAAGGCCGCATCCTACAATCTCTAGAGTAGTGTCCCCATCTCCCACAGTTTCAGCATGACCCTTGTGGTCCGCCTCTCATTCCTTGGCCGCCAAATCCCTTATTTCCCATACCTCCAAACCCCCCTCTCTGGCCACGGTACCCACCTCTTCCTCTTGCCGGTCGGTCTTGCCACTGTTGTCCACCGTATTGATCTTCTCCGTTCCACTGTCCTGGCCCTCCGGTAGCCCGTAGTGCTGCTATTGTTGCTGGTCTGTTCCCTGCTCCTTCGTCCCCCTCGTTTTCTCGGTCTGTGGTTGCGCTGGCGTTGACGGCGGCGACCTTCACTAATTTGTACTGTACCAACTTCACCTCGTCGGCCAGCCTTTTTTGTGCTATCTCCTTTTCTCTCTCTTTGATCCTCCTGCAGTGGTGCACAATTATACTCTGTATTTCAGGCCAGCCCATGCTTCTATCCCAGCTATTTTGTCCAAGACCTTCTGCACCTCCTTCGGGAGCCCCTTCTTGATTATAAAATAAAACAAGGCAGTGGACTGGTTCCACGCCGTGCCAGTTTCACTTCTCCATAAATCCTGCACCCGTAGTATGAATTGCGTAGGATCCTCGTTCTCCTCCATTGTGCACTGCATCACTAAGTGTAAATCTGGAATATCTGGAAACGTGCGCCTCAATGCATCCCATACTTGTGCTCGAACATTATTGAACGCCGATCCATCGTGGCGGTCACAACTCATTGTTACTCCAGGGAATCCGGCTCTTTCCCACACTGCGTCTGCTTGGTCACCGATTGCTGACACTAATAAGCTCTTCACATCCCCTATTGCTAGCGGCACTCCTGCTGTGTTTTTCTCAAAGGCGTGTATCCATTTCCCGGCCCCTCCCGACAGTGGGGGAAGGATCTTTAGCAAGTTGTTTTTATCCATTTGCGCCCACGGAATGTAATGTGGCCTTCCTGCTCCTTTATGTATCAATGGCATTTGTAACTTTTGTTTCTTCCCTATTTCACTTACTGCACCTTTCTTTGTCTTACTTACCATCATATTTCCCCCTCGCTGTCTTAACCTACTCTGCCATAGTGGTGGCGATGGTGTGTCTGGGTACCGGCGGTTTTGCAGTGGGGACCCGGTCTCGGCAGCTGCCTCTTCATACTCGTCTAAGTCACTCCACACTTCTTCTATTTCTGATTCTTGTTCATTGTTCCCTTCGCATCCTTCTCCTCTCTCACTTTCTGGGGTAGGTGGGCGTATAATCCTCATGGGTTTGTTATTTAGATGGAATAGGAACTCCCCTGACCACCACTCCTTCTCTTGCCCTTGTGGTATGCGTGTTCCTTGTGAAGATACTGACCTTGCTGGCTCTGAGATCGCTTGTGCCACTTCTCCTGCTGTGCTTAATGTTGGTGTTAGATCCGCTATAGATAATGATGGCACCTCTCCTCCTCCTGGCAGCATGTGGCTTCTATCGCACAATGCTCGTAGCCGCGTTATCTCCATCTGTGCATGCGCTAGCTGGCGGTCTAATTCTCCAGTGATATGTGCTAAATTCACGGGGGGTGCGCTTGTTGGGCCATACAAACCTCCTTTATCATAGGGGGCTGGTGCTGTGGCAACTGCTCTGTTGTGGGTGTAGGAGTTGGGCATGCTGGTACGTACAGGGGGTCACTATATAAAACTGCTGGTCTGGACATTAGAGGATATATTTTAGTTGTATCGCCTTCAGCTGTAGTGGTTGTGCACTCGCCCTTTGGCGTTCCACTTACATCTTCCTGTGTTTTCTGTGTGTCATTCACTTTCTCTTTACTTACCTCTGCTGCAGGCGTATCTTCTTCAAACATTCGCCACAGGTCTAGTACTTCCCTTCTATTTTGCAATTGCTTCCCCTTATACCTTGCTAACACGTGTGTAGATACTAGATTTAATACTCTTTTGTCGAATGACCCACCCTCTGGCAAATTGGTGTCACACTATCCCCTTTTATCTCCGTCAACCATTGATCATGGTATTTTTGTATTTTCTCGCTGTATAACGGAAGGTGCTGACAAATATGTGCTAGTGGTGTTATTCTTCGACGAAAGCAGGAGACCGAGTAAAAATACTAGGCCACACAGCCGCTCTCAAACAAGGCCCAGACGGGTATCAAATTATCAAGTTCAGAAACTTAATTGTATCCAAAGGTTATTCAGTGCTCAAACATAATTAAGATGCAGGAAGTCATCTGTTGATTTTTTCAAATTAATGTTTATCCAAAAAAAGAAAACAAAGCTGTCACTCTTATTTTTTAGTGAGAGGAAGATTGCCGCAACACACGTGTGTAATAGACTTAAGGCCAATGCATTTCGGAAAGAGTTCCTTCTTCAGGGCCAGTCTGCACATTTATAATTCAAAAGCAAAATATAACAATAGTAATATTGCCATTACATGTGAATAAAAATGAATATAAATGAAAATAAATATAAATACAACATACCCATCGAGGGATAGCCCCATGGAGCGAGATAAACAAGTAGGAATGAGTGAAAAGGAATATTAAAACAAAAAACATGGAAGTGTGAGAAAATAAGAAAATAATGTTACCTTAAAGGCAGTGGTATTCAAACTGTGGGTCGCGACCCCCTAGGGGTCCGCGGGTGCATCCCAGGGGGGCCCTGAGAGCTCAGCATGAAAAAAGATTTTTTTTTTTTTTTTTTTTTTTTTTTTTTTTCGCCCTGCCCATGTGGGCAGGGGTGGCCCACATGGGCGGGCTGAAGCATGAAACTGTCTCAGGAAACAATGAAAAAGTGGCCCACAGTTGTAAATGGATATTCATTCCTTTAGTCACAGACTGGGCCTCATTACTACTATGGCGGACCAGTAACAACGGTGCTGGTAAGCTACCGGCACCGTTGCTACCGTTCCGCCATAGTAAGAGTTGTGCTCGTGGGTGCTTGACAGCCCCCGCCAGGTCTGACCTCAGCTCGTCGGATGCACCAGCACCATTATTAACGGTGCCGGTGCATCCGAGCTCCCCCTTCCCATTTGAGCCATATGGGGCTCAAATGGGAATGGGGATCTACCGGCACCTTCGAAAGGGCAATTATCATGCCCGCCTAACTCGGCATGACCTAGTAATTGCCCATTCGCGGGTGCCAGACCCGGATGCAACTCCAGTGGCAGCCGTGCCGGTTTTACCGGCACAGCTACCGCCAGAGTAGTTATGAAGCCCACTGTTTCAATAGTACCCAAAGGGGTGCTTTGTGTTAAAATGTAAGTAAATTGTGATATATTCAGCAACAATGGTCAACATTACTAACTGCATAGTGGCCCCTCACCCATTATGGAGGAGCTAAGGAGCCAGCCCAGTGAAACAGTGAGCACTCCCTCAGCTGCTTTATCCAGCTAATGGAGTGCTCCTGGGCTGGCTGAACTGTCAAAGGGAAACACTGTTTCCCTTTGACAGTTCAGTTTAGTTCCCCAGCCGCACATGCTCACTGAGCCATGCAAGTGCTGGGGCGTTTTGCTTCGCCAGCATTGCATAGCTCATTGGAAATGCTGGCTGGGGCACTGCATGTCTGTATGTCCGAGGGGGAGCTCCTGCGCCTCCTCGCACATATGGACAGAGCAGCTGGAGCAGCACCCACACACAGGCCAATGCAGAAGGTACGTTTATGTTCATTGTTTTTATTTAAACATGTGTATGGATGCATTATGAGTGAGTGTATGGTGATGGATGCTCATGTGAATGATAGAGTGATTGCTGTATGAATGTGCAGCGCCTTGCATATACACATAATCATGTTCATTGTGTTAGGACCAGTGGGGCCCAGGGGACAGGGATGGTATCTTTTTACCGGACATCTATCATTCAAAACCCTCTGCCTTGTCCACAAGGCTTTCTGGGGCCTCGGTCCAAAATACCTTCAGCTATTCCTCCGCAAATACCTCCCCTCTCGAGCTCTTCACTCCTCTACCTCCAACTCCCTCAGGGTCAGTCGTTTATCAAAGAAACGAGCTGGGGGTAGATCTCCGTCTTCGGCTGGGGCCTCCCTCTGGAACAGCGCCCTGCCACTCTAAAACTTGAGGAGAACCATCTTTCTTCCTGCACTTATCAGACCTACCCTGTTTGCTGCCTTAAACGTAGCACTTGCAAATTGCTGGTTGCACTACCACTGTTTGTTGCCTTTATTATTTATTTATTGTTATTTATCTGTTTCTCCTCTGCTTCGCACTTTCCACTTCTCCCCCCTTCCATGCACTTTTCCCCTCACACTTGCGCATTCTCAATGTCACTGGGCCTAGTAAGATCGCTGTTTTATTCTCCTCTGTTCCCCTCCCTTGCCTTGTCACGCTCTGAAACACTCGTGTACGAGCGCGATAGAAATAAAATATCAATGCCTGCCCCCTGGACTCCCAGCAACAATTGCAAACTGTTTGGCTATTTACCCATTTTTTGTTAAAAGTATGCTCTACAATGCAACATTTTAACCTATTATTTAAAAAAGAATTCACAGGGGGAAACCCCCCCGAACCTCCCCTTAATGCCCCTCCACTTAAAAAAGATTCACCAGCCGCCACTGGCCCTCAGACTGTGTTGGGAACGAGATGGGGGAACCGAGGGACTATGGTGGGAGCACAATGGGCGGGAACCATGGGATAGTGATGGGAGCAGAGTGGGGAGAGCCCTGGGTGTGTGATGGGGTGGGGAGAGACCAGCGACTGGGTAGGAGTGGGATGAGGGAGCCCAGCGACTTTGATGAGAGCAGGTGACGGCGCGCAATATATACTGTCCATTTGGCATTTCTGGGGGGTCCCGACCTGCCCAAATTTTGCTCAGGGGGGCCCTGGCCAAAAAAGTTTGAAGACCACTGCCTTAAAGGTGTTGCATGTATAAAAACAAAGGTTGCTCAGCCCACATGGAGCGGGGCACAATGTGGTAGTGTGCATACAGCCGCTCAGAAAAAGGGGAGATCGCGTTAGCTACTGGAAAACATAAGGATCAGGGTAAGTGAAGTTCAAAGTCTCTGAGAAAGTAGAAAACAATTAGATCCGACGTGATCGCGTCACTTACCTCCGTTAAACGGAGAGAGAAAGTGCTTCTGCGTACAGAAGCCGGTTCCTGAAAGCGAGATGCCGAGTAAGGCGGTCGCCTAGGAAACCGCTCTTTGTTGGGACACGTGACTACCGCGGCGCCTTAGCGCGGCCGGTGTACACGAAGGTGCAGAGCAGGGGAAAGCCTGCATAAATGCAAAACATTTATAATTTGCGGGAATCTGTGAATCATCGGCTAACTAAAAATTAAATTAGCCCAAATTTCTTTTTAAAAAGGGAAAAAAATTGTATAGACATAGAAAAAATACTCGAGTGAGAGCACTCGAGAACACAGATATGTAAGTGACAGGTGCTGTGGAGCACCAAGGTATCAACAAAGCCATAGCTGGAAAAAAAAAAGAGTAGGTAAGCTGAAAAGAAAAAAGGTAGGTAAATAAATGTATTGAGAGCTAGATCAAGCACATGGATGGCATTACTAAAGTGAACAATAACAGTTAGTGGCATTACTCAAGTGGAGTAGATAATAACATATGGAATGTCAAGTACAAATAGACACATGTAATCAAAAAGGCAATTCATGTTACATAACCCCGCTGAGGGTGGTGTCGCCCCGAGGAACGACACCTTGGGTCCCAGACCAGGATCCGGGATGTCAAGCGAGGTTACTGTCAAAGTCACATGGGAACAAGGTGGAAAAGGATAAAGGATAAAGTCAGCATATCAGTGCGTTCGTAATAGGAGAAAAACAGTGTAAACCAACAATACACCAGGCATACATTGGCAGGACATATGTTTAAATATAACAGTGATAATTGATTTCCTTATTCAAAATGTTGGGGACAGACTGCAGAGTTTGTCAATCCAAAATGTTTCTCTACGATTTAGGCGTAGACTCATATCTTCATGTGGATTGTTTCTTGTTAGCACTTTCAACACCAAGAACTTAATTTGGGACAGGTTATGGTTGTTCATGGCCCAATGGCGGGCCACGGCTGAGTTTGGATTGGAGTTCCGAATGCAGGAACGGTGTTCATTCCACCTAATCTTGGCAGCTCTAGTGGATTGGCCCACGTAGTATTTTCCACAGGGACATTTTATGCCATAAATGATGTTTGTGCTGTCGCCGGTGCTAAATGTCTTGAGAATAATTTTTTTGCCTGTCCGTGGGTGAAAAACAACGTTACCTTTGACTACAGAATTGCAATTAATACAATGTAGACATGGGAATGTGCCAGTGCGTTGTGTGGACAATTTAGTGCAGGGCAGTCTTGTCTGTACTAGTTCATCTTTAAGATTCCTGCTCCTTTGGAAGGCAAACACTGGTGGCTCATTGAAAAGGTCTTGTACTCTTATGTCGTTCTTAAAAATGTTCCAATGTTTCTTGATTGTTTTTTTGATTTTATTGCTTTGGATGGAGAATTTTGACACATACACAGGTGATTTCAATTCTCTGACTGGTTTCTTAGAAGCGGAAAGTAAAGTGTCACGGTCAAGACTATTAATTCTGCTAGCAGCAAGGTCCAATTCTCCTTGATGGTAGCCTCGTTGGAGGAATTTTTCTTTCATCGGGAGTTGTTGTGCTATACAATCTTCTGGATCACTCACAATCCTTTTCACTCGAAGAAGTTGACTAAATGGCAGGTTCTGGAGTAAGCTAGGCTGATGGAAGCTGAGGCGGTGCAACAGATTGTTGCGATCGGTGGGTTTTCGAAATAAGGTGGTATTATAACCTGTGTCTTTCATTGTAATTTGCACATCAAGAAAAGTAATCTTGTCACGTGACAGTTCCCTGGTGAATTGTACTCTTGGGTCAATGTTGTTGATGTATCCGAAGAAATCCTCGAATCGTTGTTCTGTGCCTGTCCATACACCAAAAATATCATCGATGTATCTAGTCCACATGTGGATGTCCCTTTTCCATTCTTGTTTGGTGAGTATATGTTCCATCTCAAATTTAAACATAAAGCAGTTGGCATATGAGGGTAACATGGTGGCGCCCATGGAGATCCCTGAGGTTTGTAAATAGAATTTATTGCAATACTGGAAATATGAATTTTCAGAAATAAACTGTAGCAAAGTCAGGATGAATTCTTTCTGTGCGCGCACATCAGGAGATTGAAGTAACAGCCATTCAACAGCTTCGATACCAGGATCATGCGGTATGGAGGTATACAGACTTTTGACGTCTATAGTAAACATCAATTGGTTAGGCTGAAGACAGATGGCATTGAGTTTTTGTAAGAAGTGAGTTGTATCCCTGGTGTAGGTCGTGGTTTGCTGTATGAGTGGTTGCAGGAAAAAATCGATGTAGACCCCCAGAGGCTGGTTGAGGCTATCCATCCCTGCGACTATTGGTCGACCAGGGGGTTTGGTGAAGTCCTTGTGAATTTTCGGGAGTGTATAGAAATTAGGAAGCCTAGGATGATCCTTGAGAAGAAATTTGTGTGTATGTTCATTGATCCATTCAAGTTCCAATGCCTTGTCAAGCAGAATGGCTAGGTTATCTCTGATGGACATTGTAGGATCGTGGTCTAGTCTGGCATATGTGGTATTATCTTGAAGTTGTCTTCCTAGTTCCTAGCACAAACGGTTCAAGAGATACGGACGATTTAAAAAAGGTAGATTTTCGGATTTAAAGTAAAACTCAAAATGACAGGTGACAGCTTGCAGCTGCAGAATTGACAGGTGACAGTTGTGCAGCTTTAAAATGACAGATGACACTATTTCTAGGAGGCTGTTCTAATTAGGTTAAAATAGCTTGAATTAGATTATTTTAACTAAGAGAGTGGATTCTGCACAGTTCTGGCGGCACTCACAATATATTTTGGGCAGGAATGGGCCTCGCCACGGATCTGGTCAGGTTTTGGACTGGACTCCGGTTCTGGTCTCGGCACTTCACAGCGATCTGGGTCAGCTCTCTGGATACAGCGGCCTGTGGTTCTCTGTATCTCTGGTCTGCTTCCGGTCCGGATCAAGTGGATTCTGGATGTAACACTGCTTTCTGGGTACTGGCAAAAGTTCTTGGCACAGAATTCAGACAGCTCGCCCGGCTGTGGAATAGTTTGCAGATGATTTTAAGGATGCTGAGGCCTGCTGAGAAGAGTTCTCAGTTTGTGGGTTTAGGCCCTTGCTTTAAGTTCTGAAGTAAATTTCTGGTCTCTGAAGATTGATGGATGTGAAGTCTGGAGTCTCCCGGCAGAGCATCCCGCAGAAAATGGAATTGAATGTCTCTACCTGTCCCAGCAGTCTCTTTTTATGTGTTTTAAAAAGTGGGTGGAGAGGCTAGCATCCCTAAGCCTGCCCCTCTCTTGATTTGATAGGTCAATAGATTCTTTGGTCCCTGATTTGGGAAGGGATAGTGTGTCAGAGTGATGTCATTTTTATGACCTGCAGAAATGACACTCCCCTGGTCAATGTGCACACAAATCTATTCCTGATCCAAATACATATTTCCCAGGTACACAGTTGTTTGACATCACATACACACATCATATATTACTAAAAATAGTCCCTGTCCCGACTCTGGCATTTCTAGGAGCTTGCATTCAAAATGACAACTTATTTTCGATTTTAGTGGGTTTTGCAACATTGGTTTTTCATCAAAAATTATACAAAGGTACATTTCCTTTCCACATATATCCCAGTAACTTTCCATGTCTCTAGCTTAAACATATTGTCTACAATAATCATAATTAGCAGGGTTTTGCCCCAGAACATGGTACAAATTGGAGTTTGGACTCAAATCGTGAGGGCATTTTTCAAACTAAGACTCTCAAAGTTGTCCATTCCTGTCATTTGGTTACAATAAATTATCACTGTTTCTATAAACTATATATTTGTTGCAATTCAACTCCCCAAAGTGTTTGGGTCCGCCTCCAGGAGTCTGGGTGGGTCAGTGATCACATGTCTCTCCTTGCTGGCAGAGGGCTGTTGACAGGAAACACTCAAAATTAACATACCCCATTCAACAGAAAGAGCCTTTTGTGTGGGCTCCAGCAGGCTGCCTGGAAGTCTCTCCTCAATCAATCAACAGGGTCATGTGATATCCTGCCTCCTGGTGTGGGAATCTCTGAGTTGTTAAGGTTTCCCAGTCTCTTGGCCTCTGGGAACAGCAGGTGGCCAAGGTTTCCAATTAACCAACAAGCTTTGAAGTCCCTGCCCCTCTTGCAACTGCTAAATACAGTTTCCCTGTCAGAGTTTAGACCGCTAGTGCCACCTTGGGGAATTTGTCGGTACTGCATCCATTTTTGAGATGTCTTGAATTACTGCATTTCAATAGAGTGGTCTTTTGCTTGATAGTATAGGACCCTTGCTTAACATTGTTTTGATGGCATCCTTACAGTAGAGTGGTGATGTGGAACCCCCACAAGAAGGTTGTATCTTTAGAGTCGTCTTGTGCCAACTGCGCAATTCTCCTATTCTGGCGTGAATGTGGGCGGCGATAGCTCATCCCCACATCCACCCAATCTATTGATTTAGTTTGTCCTGGGATAGAATAATGGGCGGCGACAGCTCATCCCTACATCTACCCAGTCTATTGATTCAACATGGGTCAAAACCCTTGACAACATCCACATGTGGACTAGATACATCGATGATATTTTTGGTGTATGGACAGGCACAGAACAACGATTCGAGGATTTCTTCGGATACATCAACAACATTGACCCCAGAGTACAATTCACCAGGGAACTGTCACGTGACAAGATTACTTTTCTTGATGTGCAAATTACAATGAAAGACACAGGTTATAATACCACCTTATTTCGAAAACCCACCAATCGCAACAATCTGTTGCACCGCCTCAGCTTCCATCAGCCTAGCTTACTCCAGAACCTGCCATTTAGTCAACTTCTTCGAGTGAAAAGGATTGTGAGTGATCCAGAAGATTGTATAGCACAACAAGTCCTGATGAAAGAAAAATTCCTCCAACGAGGCTACCATCAAGGAGAATTCGACCTTGCTGCTAGCAGAATTAATAGTCTTGACCGTGACACTTTACTTTCCGCTTCTAAGAAACCAGTCAGAGAATTGAAATCACCTGTGTATGTGTCAAAATTCTCAATCCAAAGCAATAAAATCAAAAAAACAATCAAGAAACATTGGAACATTTTTAAGAATGACATAAGAGTACAAGACCTTTTCAATGAGCCACCAGTGTTTGCCTTCCAAAGGAGCAGGAATCTTAAAGATGAACCAGTACAGACAAGACAGCCCTGCACTAAATTGTCCACACAACGCACTGGCACATTCCCATGTCTACATTGTATTAATTGCAATTCTGTAGTCGAAGGTAATGTTGTTTTCCACCCACGGACAGGCAAAAAAATTATTCTCAAGACATTTGGCACCTGCGACAGCACAAACATCATTTATGGCATAAAATGTCCCTGTGGAAAATACTACGTGGGCCAATCCACTAGAGCTGCCAAGATTAGGTGGAATGAACACCGTTCCTGCATTCGGAACTCCAATCCAAACTCAGCCATGGCCCGCCATTGGGCCATGAACAACCATAACCTGTCCCAAATTAAGTTCTTGGTGTTGGAAGTGCTAACAAGAAACAATCCACATGAAGATATGAGTCTACGCCTAAATCGTAGAGAAACATTTTGGATTGACAAACTCTGCAGTCTGGTCCCCAACAGTTTGAATGAGGAAATCAATTATCACTGTTATATTTAAACATATGTCCTGCCAATGTATGCCTGGTGTATTGTTGGTTTACACTGTTTTTCTCCTATTACGAATGCACTGATATGCTAACTTTATCCTTTATCCTTTTCCACCTTGTTCCCATGTGACTTTGACAGTAACCTCGCTTGACATCCCGAATCCTGGTCTGGGACCCAAGGTGTCGTTCCTCGGGGCGACACCACCCTCAGCGGGGTTATGTAACATGAATTGCCTTTTTGATTACATGTGTCTATTTGTACTTGACATTCCATATGTTATTATCTACTCCACTTGAGTAATGCCACTAACTGTTATTGTTCACTTTAGTAATGCCATCCATGTGCTTGATCTAGCTCTCAATACTTTTATTTACCTACCTTTTTTCCTTTCAGCTTACCTACTCATTTTTTTTTTATTCCAGCTATGGCTTTGTTGATACCTTGGTGCTCCACAGCACCTGTCACTTACATATCTGTGTTCTCGTGTGCTCTCACTCGAGTATTTTTTCTATGTCTATACAATTTTTTTCCCTTTTTAAAAAAAAATGTGGGCTAATTTAATTTTTAGTTAGCCGATGATTTACAGATTCCCGCAAATTATACATTTTTTGCATTTATGCAGGCTTTCCCCTGCTCTGCACCTTCGTGTACACCGGCCGCGCTATGGCGCCGCGGTAGTCACGTGTCCCAACAAAGAGCGGTTTCCTAGGCAACCGCCTTACTCGGCATCTCACTTTCAGGAACTGGCTTCTGTACGCAGAAGCACTTTCTCTCTCCCTGTGACGGAGGTAAGTGACGCGATCACGTCGGATCTAATTGTTTTCTACTTTCTCAGAGACTTTGAACTTCACTTACCCTGATCCTTATGTTTTCCAGTAGCTAACGCGATCTCCCCTTTTTCTGAGCGGCTGTATGCACACTACCACATTGCGCCCCGCTCCATGTGGGCTGAGCAACCTTTGTTTTTATACATGCAACACCTTTAAGGTAACATTATTTTCTTATTTTCTCACACTTCCATGTTTTCTGTTTTAATATTCCTTTTCACTCATTCCTACTTGTTTATCTCGCTCCATGGGGCTATCCCTCGATGGGCATGTTGTATTTATATTTATTTTCATTTATATTCATTTTTATTCACATGTAATGGCAATATTACTATTGTAATATTTTGCTTTTGAATTATAAGTGTGCAGACTGGCCCTGAAGAAGGAACTCTTTCCGAAATGCATTGGCCTTAAGTCTATTACACACGTGTGTTGCGGCAATCTTCCTCTCACTAAAAAATAAGAGTGACAGCTTTGTCTTCTTTTTGGATAAACATTAATTTGAAAAAATCAACAGATGTCTTCCTGCATCTTAATTATTTTTGAGCACTGAATAACCTTTGGATACAAGAAAGTTTCTGAACTTGATAATTTGATGCCCGTCTGGGCCTTGTTTGAGAGCTGCTGTGTGGCCCAGTATTTTTACTCGGTCTCCTGCTTTCGTTGTGTATTATAGTCACGGTGTCTCCAGACTTGTCGCAGCCAGCTCCTTTTGAACTTAAATAAGTACAATTGTATTTATGGACTTTGAATTGAAGAATCTAACTAATCAGTGGTGCCCACTTACTTCTCCGTTAGTGGTGTTATTCCTCCCATGACAATGTATTTCCTTCGCTTCCTATGTCTGTACTTACTTTTCGACCTCCCTTTCCCTTTAATCACTTCTTCACCAGTTGAATGATGTACCACGAGTCTTGTCAGTTACTTGTAATTTGTATGCACATATATGTGTCAAGATATATACATATCAACCCCCTTTTCAACGTTAAACTTTTAGTTATTGCGTGTTCAAATTCAACAGTTCATTGTTGCATATTTTGCCACTTTAACCACAATTTAATCACAGTACTTGGATAGCCTTGACAAAAAATAGACAGAATAAAAAGCACATATAACACTTATCATGCACATGCACTACCTGCGTGCGTTTTCTTCCCCGTTGCTCTTTTTTCCTACTCCCTTTCCCGTTTCGCCTACTCTTCTCAGTCACTCCCCACCTCTTACACCCTCCTACTCATTTCCAAGAATCCTTTCGTACCCAGAAAAAGAATGTTCTAAATAACTACTCCGAGTCTACTCAAATACGAGACTCCTACTATTTTCTCTGTAACTTCACTTATTTAATCTGCACTGGACGAGACAATGCTACGCGGCGCCGCCTTCTACCCCGTTCGGGCTAGGATACCACTTCTCTTTTTCTCTTCACTTCTTACCAAAACCTAATGGCCATATAAAGGATAGAACAGAAAAGCCTTATGATCACTCACACAGGCCCTACTCTTCCCTGCTACCCGTTACCACCTGTCCCCCCTATTTCCCCCTTACCTTTCCTTCGTAACCTTCGCAACCGGCACTCACGTGTTCAGTCAGGTGACCCAAGGGTCGCCGCTCGCAGTCCGACCCCAGTCAGGCTCGCACCCCAACCAAGCCGTGGCCCGCCTCGGCGAGTAGCTTTTCAGTCGGGTATTCGTCAACCGGGAACCCTTGATATGATATGGCATTTGTAACGCGCCTATACACAGGTGTTTCAAGGCGCGAACCCTTGACCCTTCTTCGTAGTGCGCGCAGGCTGGTCGACCGCTGAGGCGATGGTTTCGCTGGGGGGTGACCCGGATCTCGGCGCCGGCCTCGAGGCACCCACCCTGACCAACACGTGTAAAAATGAATAAGACACCACTCCCTGGACAGGGAATAAGGCACAAAAGCGCAGGCTGCGAGAGTTCCAAGGAAGGTTTATCTATATCTCTGAGAGCGCTCTGACCACATCAAAGTTACAACACATTTATATAGTACATCTACATTTTTAACATATGATGCTACGTTGGACCAGGATTGGTCAACCGTGATGGGGACTTAGGTGTGGGCATCATCTCTTCCTCCGGGTTGGTTGCTTGGTTGGCGGGAGGATTGACGTCAGACATTTGTGCTCCGGATGGGTGAAGGTCAGGTCGCTGTGAAACACGGTGGTCACAATCTAAGCTAAGAAAATACATTCTGAATAATACATGCACTAAATAACAGTTGATCAAAAGACTCTCAGTAGTGTATCATGTCGTTATACAAATCACTCAAGAGCTTACACCATCTACACGTTTGGGTTACACAGGTCACAGGTTTAATGGCCTTGACGACTATGATACTGTCATTGAACTATAGGGTTAGTCTCACAAGAATCTCAGGTATGTGGCATTTGTTAGTACTGGGCACGATATACTGCACCGGGGTCTAATGTTAGCTGGGGGATTTGTTGGGTGGGCTTCATAGCGAGGTTGGCAGTCTGGCACATGAAAGGGATGCCTTGCAAGGACACAGGATTAGAATGGCAATAGGTTTGGACTGGCAAGGGTAAGAGGGCAAGGACACTTTTATGGAGATGGACGAGCTCTGTGCTTGGCTCATGTCGGTTCACATGCAGGACAGTGATCTCACAGGAAAAGGGATGTGTTACATTCATTATTTGTTGCAAGCAGCTCCGGCCTCAGCGTGAGAATGGAGCTGCAGAGTTTTTCAGTTGTTGTGGGGACGAGGGTGGGGGCCATGTGCTCCGAGCTGCAGCAGCGGCAAAGGGGAGAGATGCATTTTGTACTATCGCAGTGAGGCCTAGCTACCAAGATGGAGTCGAAAGGGGGTACAGAAAATGGATGCCCTGTTTCCTGTTCGGTGGTCCTATCTACGCGAATATAATCAAAAGTTAGTATTGCATAAGGGCAAGGGGCTTACCCACCACTAGAGGCACTTGGTCCAAGTTTTGTACTGAGAAGTGATGGTAGAGAGGGGCCCATTTGCCCATCGCTCCCACACAAGACTCTGACACCTTTTTCACTGAAGGTCTCTCACACAGGAAGCTCTACAGGCTTCAGGCTACACCCAGTTTCTGCCACTGAAAGATAGAGGTGTCTGAGTCTCTGGAGGGATTCTAGCTCACTTTAATAGAAGAAGACTGAAGCCTGCGGACCTTCCTGGGGAGAGACTTTCAGTGATAGAGGTGTCAGAGTCTCTGGAGAGATTCTAGCTCCCTTTGATAGAAGCAGACTGAAGCCTGCAGACCTTCCTGGGCGAGACTTTCAGTGATAGAGGTGTCAGACTCTCTGGAGGAATTCTAGCTCCCTTTGATAGAAGCAGACTGAAGCATGCGGACCTTCCTGGGTGAGACTTTCAGTGATAGAGGTGTTAGAGTCTCTGGAGGGATTCTAGCTCCCTTTGATAGAAGCAGACTGAAGCCTGCGGACCTTCCTGGGCGAGACTTTCAGTAATAGAGGTGTAAGAGTCTCTGGAGGGATTCTAGATCCCTTTGATAGAAGCAGACTGAAGCCTGAAGACCTTCCTGGGTGAGACTTTGAGTGACAGAGGTGTCAGAGTCTCTGGAGGGATTCTAGCTCCCTTTGATAGAAGCAGACTGAAGCCTGCAGACCTTCCTGGGCGAGACTTTCAGTGATAGAGGTGTCAGAGTCTCTGGAGGGATTCTAGATCCCTTTGAAAGAAGAAGACTGAAGCCTGCGGACCTTCCTGGGCGAGACGTTCAGTGATATAGGTGGCAGAGTCTCTGGAGGGAGTCCAGCTCCCAGTAGCATCAGCAGACTGAAGCCAGTAGAGCTTCCTGTATGTGAGGCTTTCAATTATAGAGGTGTCAGAGTCTCTGGAGTGATTCTAGCACCCAGTGGTAGCAGCAGACTGAAGCTTTTGGACCTTCCTGAGTGAGACTTTCAGTGATAGAGGTGTTGGAGTCTCTGGAGGGAGTCGAGCTCCCCTTGATAGAAGCAGATTGATACCTGCGGGCCTTCCTGGGCGAGACTTTCAGTGATAGAGATGTCAGAGTCTCTGGAGGGATTCTAGCTCCCTTTGATAGAAGCAGACTGAAGCCTGTGGATCTTCCTGGGCGAGACTTTCAGTGATAGAGGTGTCAGAGTCTCTGAAGGGAGTCTAGCTCCCTTTGATAGCAGCAGACTGAAGCCTGTGGACCTTCCTATGTGAGACTTTCAGTGATAGAGGTGTCAGAGTCTCTGGAGGGATTCTAGCTCCCTTTGATAGAAGCAGACTGAAGCCTGCGGACCTTCCTGGGTGAGACTTTCAGTGATAGAGGTGTCAGAGTCTCTGGAGGGATTCGAGCTCCCTTTGATAGAAGCAGACTGAAGCCTGCGGACCTTCCTCGGTGAGACCTTCAGTGATAGAGGTGTCAGGGTCTCTGAAGGGAGTCTAGCTCCCTTTGATAGAAGCAGACTGAAGCCTGCAGAACTTCCTGGGTGAGACTTGCAGTGATAGAGGTGTCAGAGTCTCTGGAGGGATTCTAGCTCCCTTTGATAGAAGCAGACTGAAGCCTGTGGACCTTCCTGGGCAAGACTTTCAGTGATAGAGTTGTCAGAGTCTATGGAGGGATTTAGCTCCCGTTGATAGAAGCAGACTGAAGCCTGCGGACCTTCCTGGGCGAGACTTTCAGTGATGGAGGAGTCAGGGTCTCTGCAGGGAGTTTAGCTCCCAGTGGCAGCGGCAGACTGAAGCCTGTAGTGCTGCCTAAGTGTCTCTGGCGGGTGTTTAGCTCCCAGTGGAAGCAGCAGACTGAAGCCTGCGGATCTTCCTGGCCGAGACTTTCAGTGATAGAGGTGTCAGAGTCTCAGAAGGGAATCTAGCGCCCTTTGATAGCAACAGACTGAAGCCTGTGGACCTTCCTGGGTGAGACTTTCAGTGATATAGGTGTCAGAGTCTCTGGAGGGATTCTAGCTCCCTTTGATAGAAGCAGACTGAAGCCTGCGGACCTTCCTGGGCGAGACTTTCAGTGATAGAGGTGTCAGAGTCTCTGGAGGGATTCAAGCTCCCTTTGATAGAAGCAGACCGAAGCCTGCGGACCTTCCTGGGTGAGACTTTCAGTAATAGAGGTGTCAAGGTCTCTGAAGGGAGTCTAGCTCCCTTTGATAGAAGCAGACTGAAGCCTGCGGAACTTCCTGGGCGAGACTTTCAGTGATAGAGGTGTCAGGGTCTCTGAAGGGAGTCTAGCTCCCTTTGATAGAAGCAGACTGAAGCCTGCGGAACTTCCTGGGCGAGACTTGCAGTGATAGAGGTGTCAGAGTCTCTGGAGGGATTCTAGCTCCCTTTGATAGAAGCAGACTGAAGCCTGTGGACCTTCCTGGGCGAGACTTTCAGTGATAGAGTTGTCAGAGTCTATGGAGGGATTTAGCTCCCGTTGATAGAAGCTGACTGAAGCCTGCTGACCTTCCTAGGCGAGACTTTCAGTGATGGAGGTGTCAGGGTCTCTGGAGGGAGTTTAGCTCCCAGTGGCAACAGCAGACTGAAGCCTGTAGAGCTTTCGGTGTGAGAGACTTTCAGTGAAAGTGGTGTCAGAATATATGAAGGGAGTCTAGCTTCCAGTGGAAGCAGCAGATTGAAGCCTGTGGCGTTTCCTGCATGTGAGACTTTCAGTGATAGAGGTTTCAGAGTCTCTGAAGGGAGTCTATCTCCCAGTGGCAGCAGCAGACTGAAGCCTGTAGAGCTTCCTAAGTGTCTCTGGTGGGTGTTTAGCGCCCAGTGGAAGCAGCAGATTGAAGCCTGTAGAGCTTTCTGTGTGAGAGACTTTCAGTCATAGAGGTGTCAGAGTCTACGAAGGGGGTCTAGCTCCCATTGAAAGAAGCAGTCTGGAGCCTGTAGAGCTTCATGAGTGAGAGATGTTCAGTGATAGAGTTGTCAGACCCTCTGAAAGGAGTCTAGCTTCCAATGGCAGCAGCAGAATGAAGCCTGTAGAGCTTCCTACATGTGAAACTTTCAGTGATAGAGGTTTCAGAGTCTCTGGAGGGAGTCCAGCTCCCAGTGGCAGCAGCAGAATGAAGCCTGTAGAGCTTCCTGTGTGTGAGGCTTTCAATTATAGAGGTGTCAGAGTCTCTGGAGGGATTCTAGCTCCCTTTGAAAGAAGCAGACTGAAGCCTGTGGACCTTCCTGGGTGAGACTTTCAGTGATAGAGTCTGGAGGGGAGTCCCACTCCCAGTGTCAGCAGCAGACTTGAACAAAGTGAGTACTTCAGGCCTAGATAATAAAACTAGAATGGAAAAAGGTTAGGCCCGCAGCCGAGCACATCTGTTCACATCCTGCCGCCTTCGAAACGTCTATGCAGCTAAAGTAACCTCAGCACTGATGCCTACCCGGCCACTCAGATCCCCGACCGAGGAGAATCCCTCTCACCTCCTTTCCCTACCTAGATCAGCCTGCCTAGATCTCTGACAGAGGACGGCCGCCATTCCACTGTCTGGGGGATAATCAACCTCCCGGGGCTGTACACGTCCCCTACTGACAATTCTTACCCCATGTGCTAACGCTTCCCATTCTGAGTCTAATACAGACCTTCCAACAGAGATCCCAGGCAGACAGTCCATCCTAATGACCAAGACAAGCCAGAACACAGTGGAATTCTATAACCTAAAGAAAAGAGAATGCTGTCATCTGCTATCGCAGGGTTAATGATAGAATCAGAAAGTGTAGGATAAGGAAATTAAATTGCAAAAGATATGAGTAGGGGGGCTCATTCTGTTGTAGATATTGTTTAAAGAAATACCTCTTGCCCAGTTTATAAAGATCTTTGATTTCCAGTACATGGTGTGACAGCAATGAAGGTGCAGAGTCCCTTAACTATAATGAAAGGATTATATATTGAGAGATAACTGCCTGTATCCCTGCCTCCCTTACCCGACTTATGGGATAAGTGAAGGCTCTGCTGGGCCTAGACACCCAGGTGACACACTACGGGGATGGTTCAACCAGGCGTAACCAAGAATATCAAAGAATACTCAGGGTGGCATAACCTATAATCCCTTCTAGTAGCAGCCAAGTTTCCCTGTTCCATGTGGAATCTTTGAGCCAGTCCTGTTTATTTTTTTCCGACTGCATGCTGGTGAAGTGGGAGAATGGAAGACCAGGCTCCCGTCCTTCACCTCTCGCGCTTGGCCTAAAGGGTCACGACCCAGACACCCGCCACGAGAAGAGTTTGCCCATCTACCAGACGACCAAATACCCTGGTACAGGAACATACGGATGTGTCCATCTGCCTGCCCAGCAGCCCGCACTGGCCATGCCGACACCTGCGGTACGGATCAACTAGACTAAAACCTACACGTCGTTAGAGATGCCATGACGACCTAGCCAACGGTCAGCACACCTGTACAAATATACACACTGGACACTCCCGCACCAATCTACACGAAGAATATACTCAGTGCTATGACGTAGGCAACAGACATACTCACGGACGTGCATCTTTATTATTTTCCACATAGGCTTTCAAAATGCAGAAACGCAAGACGCATCATTAACTCATCTAAAAGAGCTTGCTTACGCTTCTCCTAAAACCAGGTGCCACAATGAGAAATATAATGAAGACACGATACTGGTCATAAGACAATATGGTACTGTAACCTAAAGCGCCTGTGCACCAAACGGTTCCACTTATACACCAGGCCTAAGTAGGCCGCAAGCAAGAGCTTCCATGGACGTTAAAAGAACAAGAGTCAGGTTGCTGATCCTGCAGAATGAGCCTGGCGAAAGCAAACAGCCAAGGTCGCAATGTTGCAAACCCACATTCCGAGAGCAAACCATCAAGGGCACGATGTTGCAACCTCGCACGCCGCACACCAACGTTAAAGTCACACCTGCAAATTAAACCAGGCACACAGTGGAAAAACAATATTAATTGTGCAGAATTCTGCCTCAAACACGGTCCCACCTCACGTGAACCTGACAGGATGCCAAGCCCAGGAGGAAGAAGGCGTCTGGATCCCTCGTTACAAGACATAGGCAGATACAATTAAAAGGCTCAATGGACATCTGCGACAGTGGGAGTAGTCGGTCTTCCAGCTATGAATAAGTCCTCACATTGTCTGCACGTACCCATAGTGAAACATTGTTGCAAATGACAGGTACACCGAGAGCTGGGAACAGCGATGGTCCCAGGCTGGGAAGCTCGCGGGCGCACCATTCAGAACATGGGGCTCCTATCACTGACGCCATTACCATTAACCAATCATCAGGGGTCTTCATGTAACAATTCTCATGTATCTAATTGTAGGGACAACCCAGATATATCACCTGACTAACCCTTGTCCACTAATATTGTTCTCTATACGTGTGCTATACTAACCCTACCACTCGAGCAACCAATTAAGAGTGGCGATAGGTTTTTCTGCTAACTTTCCAAGGTGACGCAAGTAGCGCGTCATACTAAGGTAAAAAGGGCCTGCGAGCCCTACGATTGTGTGTGTGTCAGGACGGACGCGTACGCTCCTTGACCCATCCCTGCCGTTTTTGTCTAATAAACAGCAGAGTCACCTTGCTTCTTGCGTGTGTCTCATACTCTATCTCATCTGGGATATACGGGAGGAGTTGGGGCCTCCCTGCCCGGAGGTCTGCGGACGGCCCGGCTGACCCCGGCAGAATTTCCCCCCGACAAGTTGGAGGCACTGCTGAGATCTGTTTAAGATCCGCTTTTTTTATTTTTACTTTTTCCAGGCACTCCCGCTGCGAGGAGGCCCGGCGGCGCGGCCCCCTTCCGCCGTGGCCCCCTTCTGAGGACTACAGGACCATCGCGGAGCTGCGAGAAGACCGGACAGCGCAATCTGGATATAGGCCCTCGGGAGCCGGTTGAGAAGTATCCCGCCCGCGGTTGGCGAGTATCCAGACGTGGTCCAGACGAGGGGAGGTGGCGAGCCGCTTGGAGGGGTGCACGCAGTCGAGCGGCCCCGAATCAAGAGAACTTGGTGAGCATGACACGCACAACAAGCAATGCGAAATTGTGAGGGAGGGGGGAGGAATTAAATAAGGGAGGAGGGAGGTGTTGCACAGGTGCGCGGCGAAGGTTTGACAATCTAGTGTTGGCAATGGAATGAATGGTAGTGGAACGAGTGCGAGAGCAGTCGGCTACGTCATGCGAGAGAGGGAGGCGGAGCACGAAAACATCACGTGCGGCCGCTCGTAGACACTGATTGGCCTAGGTCGCGACTACGTGTAAGGGTGGGTGTGTGTGGTTTCCTACGATTTGGCATTTATTGATCAATGAGTAGATGAGGATCCCTATTGTTCGAGCAAGAAACTCGATAGGTAGACGACGTTTCCCTGTAGGCGGTAGCTAGTTAGTTGCCCAATACGGAAGATAATTGGCTGGTTAAGCCCTCCTGTTGAGGGGCGTATCACACGCGAGGCGACGCAGTGTGCGCAGTCCGATTATATTATTGATTTGATTACCTTGTTCCAGGAGTGACAGGAAGACAGCTGTAGGGATAACGGGGGTAGATTGCAAGTGTATTTTGAACTTAAAGAATATATGAAGAACTTACCAGTAGCTCGAAGAGATCGGTGACGTCACCAGTAGGGCTTTCATAGGATATCGCGAGCACAAGGCATCTTCGTTTTGAGAGTGGTGGGGAAGAGAAATATGGTAAGGGAGTGGAAACGGAGATAAACGGTAAATGAGTTGATCGGGGAAAGGAGAAAGGGGGGCGTGGCTGTGCACGGAGAACGCCGGCCACGGCAAGTGTAAAAGGGGGAGGAGCACGTGAAAATAGGACGACTGTATAAGAGCGTCATAAGGGGTACGCAGCCGCAGGGGGCTACGTGCGCCTCGGCCACAGGGGGCTGTAAGGGTGTTGTATAAAGAAAGACAGAAGAAAATATACAAATGTAAAATACCATATTTTTTATAATTTTTATTAGCGGATTATCGTAAGTCCCCAAACTTACGGGGCAAGGTAAACGATATAAGGTTGTATATTGTAAACTGCTAGTGAGATAAACTGCTATCAGATAGGGGAAGGGTAACAAGTGGAGCGCTACTATGTCATACGGGACAGGATCAGGAGGGTGGGGGAACACCCTCAC
Organism: Ambystoma mexicanum; assembly: GCF_040938575.1. Classification (NCBI taxonomy): domain Eukaryota; kingdom Metazoa; phylum Chordata; class Amphibia; order Caudata; family Ambystomatidae; genus Ambystoma; species Ambystoma mexicanum. Next base: position 79,598,420 of record NC_090930.1, on the reverse strand, counting down.
TACCCCACTACAACACATATGCACAACACTGCCACCCCATAGGGAGAAACTGATTAAGTATAGCATAGAATGGACCCAGGGGACGGATAACAAAATGCTAACACCGTGGCCGCCTAATGGTAGCTTCGATCCATATGCCCAACATTCACTGCTAAACCATCTGCACAATACATACAAGGGGAAGAAGTTGGCAAACCATGTGGAGGTGTTTAACTTATGGAGGATGTTCCAAGGGTCCCGACCAGGACCAAATGGAATGTTCACTATGGGGGAAATACCGGAAGAAAAAGAGATTAAGGAGGAAGCAGAGGATGGGAAAAAGGGGAGTGAAAGCACAAAGAACACGGGGAACAGAGGAGAGGGAGGAGAAAAGAATAATAAATCAGATGACATAAAAAAGGAACCGAGCAACGAGATTCCCATAACACAGGGAGTGAAAACAGAGGGAGGGGGTTGTACCCTTTAAGAGAATTAGGAGACATAGAAAGAGGACAGTTAAGGGCGGCTGAGGGTTACTCGAACCCGGCATACAGCCCTCCACCATATGTGGCTCATAGGAAGATGCCAGCGGGGGAGGGGAGGACTGGAGAAGAACAAACTGTGGAAATAGGAAACGATGAGTGGGTAGCTGCACAGATATTATTAAAATTACGAGATTCATTAACTGGAGAAGAGAAGGAGGTAGTAAAGAAAACAGACGAGGATAATGCCAGGGAGAGTGAAATGAGGGGGGAAGAGCTATTAAGACAAAAGGAAGAGATTTTGGAGGAACGACTAGCAAAGCTAAGGGATGAGCAGAATGAATTGATCAAACAGCTCGAGAGGGAGGAGAGAGAGAGAGCGAGGAAAAGGAAAGAAGGTAAGAACGAATTGGAAAAAATAAGGGAACGGAATGAGGAGCAAAGGAAAGAAGCTGAAAGGGTAAAAGCAGCAGCAGAAAGGGTATCAAGAGTAGTGCTGCGAGAGAAGAAAAGGGAAGAAGAAGAAAAAGAAAAAGAAATGGCAATGTGGAAGAGGAGGTTACTATCAGAAACAACTAAGAAATATGAAGAAGGGAGGGTAATAGAGAGTATAGTAGAAAGAGAAAGGGTGAAATGGGAAAGGAAGAAAGAGGATGAAAGAATATTGGAACAGATGAGCAATGAAGTGATGGAGGAATTAAAAAGGAAAAGGGAGGAAAATAGTAGGGAGATGGAGGAGAGAAATGAAGGAGAAAGAGAAGATAGGAGTAGGGAGAGTGAAAGATGGGGGGATGTATATAGAAACACAGAAGTAGCGACAACATCAACACAAGGGGGAGCAGTTGGTAAAGGAGAAAGAGGAGAACTGGACCTAATAGACTTACAAACTGTAACAATAAAAGGGAAAAAGACCGAGTGGGGGGTGCCGTTTATGACTGACTTTTGTAGTGAGGAAGAAGAAGGAGTGGAGAGGAAAGGAAGAAAAAGTGAAAGGGAGAGCTTAGATAAACTATACCTCACCAGAACCAACATAGACTCACCATGGATCAGTAGGAGAAAGGATGAGCTGGAGAGAAGTGAGGAGGGAGAGCAAGGACTAGCGGAAAGACAGACACATGAGGCCACACCATCCCCATCCCCATCACGCCCTCCCCCATCGCACCCTACATGCTCAACCACCTCACGCTCGTTACGCAAAATAAAACTCGCGCCCTTCACAGACGAACTAACACCCTATGCATGTCGGCTTAGAGACCTCCCTAGTCGCAGGCAGGACAGACGAATACAAATGCCCACATTAAATACAGGAAATGATGGAAGAAGGGGAAAAGATGGAGAAGAAAGAGTTACGAGCAGGGGTAATAAGGACGAAATTGAAGATGTAGAAGAAAGGGAAGAGGAGGAAGGGTGTGAGGACTCTATATTATGGAACATAAAGGGTGAAACGAGACACAACTTAATGCCACTTTTGGAGAGAGGAGGGGTTAGACCACAATATGTCCCTTGGAAGCATACAGATAAAGAAAATATAAAATGCAGGCTCCCATCATTAAGTGTAGGTGCGGGTAAGTGGATATATGAAATGGAAAAACACACCGCAGGACAGAAACTGGCAGTAGGAGATGTAAAGGGCCTTTTAATATCAATATTAGGGGATAGAGCGGATGACATTTGGAAGAGAGCGGGATTCCATGGGGTAACAATAACAAACACATCGCATGATGGGGCACCATTCGCAAACTGCAGACATGCACTATGGCAGGCACTGAGGGTACAGTACCCAGACACATCAGACATAGGAGCAATTACCTCCCGTAAGATGCGTGAGAATGAAGATCCTGTTGATTATATCCAGGAGATCCAAGAGAAGTGGCGCATGGAGACTAGAGAGCAATGGGATAAAACACCAGCAATATTCTATCATATACTAGTACAAGGGCTCCCAGAAGGAGTTCAGAAACAACTAAAGAAAGTAGTGGGAATGGAAGCAAAACCATGGCCAGAAATACAACTGACTATAGTGCATCACTGCAGGACATGGCAAGGAAAAATTAAACAAAAGGAAGAGGACAGGAAAACGGAAGAGGCTAAACTAGTACAGAAAAAACTTACTAAATACACAATGGAAGGGGCACTAATAACTACGCCCACAACAATGGCCCAAAGCCCCACACAAGTAGTAGCTGCACAAGATTCCGCCCAAATACCACCTGCACAGACTGTAACACAACAGGTGCCGCCACTGCAACCATACACAACCAACATGGGAGGAGGATACCCAATGCAAGGAGCTGGGTATTATAATTATAACAGGGGGAGAGGAGGATTTATGAGAGGGAGAGGATACGGATATAACACCCAACAACAGGTGGGAGGACTTAGAAATTCCTACCCCACGGGGCAACCAGTATACCAGGACAACACAGGGAGCTTTCCATGGCAGAGTAGGGAACCACCGGTGTGTTGGAGTTGTGGACTATTAGGACACATGTCACGCACGTGTAGAGTTAGACCAGGAACACCATCATGGAGTGAACAGGGACAACCAAGGCCCTCACAAGAACAGCAGGGCCTACAGCAACAACAGACGTTGCAACAGGGAAATGAACAACAACACCAAATAACACAACAACAGCCACAGACGTATTCACTGCCACAACAACAGGTAGCGATGACACAACAACCCAAAGCACAACAAACTCAACTGGGTAGGGTGACGGTCTTGGGACACAACCCTTACACAGGAAATTGTTACACCTCATCGCAAGTGGTCTATATGGGCTCGAACCCGTCTGTGTGGTGCCTTGATTACTCATCCCGCTAGGCGGGTGGTTTCCCTTTCTCCTCATCCGACTAGCAGCGGTCTAGTTGTTGCACGCTCCCATACCGTGCGAACAGACGATCACGTGTGGCATGGAGATCATGTGACCCTTTATACGGAAACCAAGCGACCGGCAATTTGCGTCGTTTCTGCCTTTGGCGCTCCGTGAGTTCGCTACTGAATCTCTCTCTCCTAACTCACTTGTTTTCTCTTCAACTAACAATTCTGATTTACCTGTCTTTTTTGATCCTCTGTAGAGTGTTCTCCCCGGTTTCTCCATCCCCGTTCATCCCGCTCGCCTTCGGTTCCACGGATTACTCTCCTTTGATTCCCGTCTCTGCCTCCCTTCCAGCTGAGTAAGTCTCCCACTCTTTAGGGGCTCTCGTACCTCTACCGCAGTGTCTTATTCCCATTTATCCCGATCTAGATTCTCCCGAAGCTCTCCTACCCATTAAGCTCCGGATATCACTCCTAATCCATCTTTGGATGGTGAGAAGCTTTCCATTACCTCTTTATTTCTTTTCTTACCTGGCGCTCTCCTCTAAACTTTCCTCTGCTTCTTCCCTTGTTCAAATCGACAGATCAGATTTCTGAGGTTTCCATTGAGGGTTCCTGCCGGAGCTGTCCTATCCACTGCCGTCAACTGGACCACCGTGCTTGGAAGTCGTCCAGGGTTTTCTTCCCATTAGAGGGTTTCCCTGGGAATCCTGCTTCCTCACCCGGGTTACTTTACCTCGGGCGGAGGTGTCAGGATTTGTTCAGGGTAATCTTCCTATTTGCTTTGAGTCTTCCGGTTGGAGCCTACAATCGCCAAGGTGAGCGGATGGCTTAGTACCTCTGTGTGCCAAATTTACCATTTACACTCATTGTGAAATTGACAGCTTTGACAGTAAGCGACGCCATAAAAAAGATACTATCGGTATCGCTCTTGGCGATTGTTATTCCAAATGGAACAACAAATGCAGCAGTTAATGGCAGCCATGCAGGCCATGTCGTTAGAAGTCCAATCCCTGAAACAAGACAATGCTCAACTACGTAATCGTGTAGACAGAGTGTTTTCCGATACCCCTCCGTCCTCTGTGCATTCCCTTATGTACGACGGGGATCCCTACAAATTAAAGGAATTCCTTGACAGTTGTACCGTCTTGTTTACATTTAAGTCTCGCTTTTTTCCGACCGACAAAGATAAGGTTGGATATTTGATGTCACGTCTTTCGGGACCAGCCTTGGCTTGGGCAACCCCTCTAGTTACGTCCAACAATGCTATTCTCGATTCTTACGCTGCCTTTACTAATAGCCTCAAAACCATGTTCGGAAGAAAGGAGATAACAGTTGCCACACAAGAACGCCTTTTAGATCTCAAACAAGGAAACAAAGAATTACTCTGGTACATCACACAGTTCAAACAACTCTCCTCTGAACTAGGATGGCCAGATGAAGGTCTACTTACATTATTTCGGAGAGGTCTTACAGACGAACTTAAAGATGAAGTCTCTAAAGTTCCTCGTCCTGCTAATCTAGCCGACATGATCACCCTAGCCATGCAAATTGACTATCGCATGCATGAAAGGGCATATGAAAGGAAGAAAGGGAAAGGAACAACACGATTTCAGTTGGATCAGTCCCATTCGCTTCAAAAAAGTTTGTCTTCATCGGAAGAACCCATGCAAATTGGGACCATCCGTGGACCTATTACGGCTGCCGAAAGGGAGAGGAGAAAGTCTTTAAAGCTATGTATGTATTGTGGATCTTCGACTCATGTGTTGAAGGATTGTCATCTGGTTCCCCCTCGCCGTCCTTCTTTCCCTAAGTCGGAAAACTCCAAAGCCTTACCGTGAGGGGAAGACCGGTAAGTGCCAAACAACATTCTTCCCCGTATGTGACCAATATGTCTCTTGACGATTCACTCACTAAACAGTCCATGGTGGTCGTCTCTCTTTCTATCCAGTTGTCTGAAAGGACTATCCCAGGTATTCCGGCGCTTATTGACTGTGGAGCAGCCGGTAATTATATCGATGTAGAGTGGGCTAAGATACACAATATCTCTCAGGTACCAAAGACGTTGATAACTCCGATACAGGGGGTTGATGGTACACCTTTGAGTTCTGGACCTGTTAAAGAACAAACCATTCCACTTATTTGTTCTATCTCGGGTCATATGGAAAGATTGGTTTTTGATGTCATAAGAACGGCCCATTACCCAATCATCCTTGGACTTCCTTGGCTACGACTACATAATCCATTCATAAACTGGACTGCTGGTACTTTGTTTTTAGGATCGGATTATTGTGTTCATCACTGCCTTTCCCTCGAATCAGTAGGAATCCGAATACCTTCGGATCAGACCCTCAAACCCACTGTATCCTCCATCAATCATCTTGAGATTCCTGACTGTCATCTACTCTACCGATCCGTTTTTGATAATCCGGATTTTCCTACCTTACCTCCTCATCGAAGAGATGACTGTTATATTGATCTGCTTCCCGATCAACCTATACCTTTTGGCCGAATGTATGTACTTTCTCAAAGAGAAAAAGCCGTATTAAAGGACTATCTGCAAACCCATTTGAGGAATGGCCTCATTTCTGAGTCAGTGTCTCCAGCAGGGGCATCTCTCTTCTTCATTCCCAAAAAAGATTCAGAAGAGCTCCGTCCCTGTATAGATTATCGGGGTCTCAACAAGATAACAACCGCAGACAAGTATCCGATGCCACTCATCACTGATATTATAGAAGCTGTTAGAGGGGCCTCATGGTATACCAAATTAGATCTTCGTGGAGCATATCATCTCATCCGTATCGCACCCGGAGACGAGTGGAAGACTGCTTTCCGCACTCCTTTCGGACATTATGAATACCACGTAATGCCATTCGGGTTAGTAAATGCTCCAGCAGTATTCCAGAGATTTATGGACCACTTATTTGCTGACATTCTATTCCGGTATGTGATCATTTATCTCGATGACATTCTCGTTTTCTCCAACAACAAGGACGAACACATCAATCATGTCAATACTGTACTCGAACGCCTTCAATCCAATCATCTTTACTGCAAGGCATCTAAGTGTGAGTTCCACCAAGGACAGGTCACTTACTTGGGCTTTGTTCTATCGTCCCAGGGAATCGCCATGGACCCAAGAAAGATCTCCGCAGTGATAGAGTGGCCCAGTCCAACAGGAGTAAAAGAAATTCAGAGGTTTCTGGGATTCACCAATTTTTATCGGAAATTCATCCCATCCTTCTCTGAAATCATCCTTCCTTTGACCCGTCTTCTCAAGAAGGGTGTCTCATATGTTTGGGATGAAGCAGCCCAGAAAGCATTTGATATTCTGAAGAAACTGTTTACATCAGAGACCGTTTTGATCAATCCAGATCAATCTAAACAATTCATAGTGGAAACAGATGCTTCCCAAAATGCATTAGGGGCTGTGCTTCTACAGTCCTCTGCTCATGGAGAAGAGAGACCAGTAGCATACCTATCAAAAACCTTTAGTTCTGCTGAAACAAACTATTCTGTACTCGAGAAAGAACTGTTGGCCATCAAACGCGCCTTTGAAGAATGGAGACATTTGTTATTGGGTTCCCCCTTTCCAGTCTTGGTGCGTACTGACCACCAAAACCTCAAGGTTCTCCAAAACGCTTACACCACCAACAGCAGGCAAGCACGTTGGGCATATTTTTTTTTGCCCTATCGAATAGAGTTTGTTTACTGGCCTGGCAGACATAATCTCAGAGCTGACGCTCTATCCCGCAAGGATTCCCCAGCTTCTTCCTTTCGTCCGGAAAAGATGTTTCCCAACGCTAGTTTTATCGCAGTTCTGACTGATTTCCTTCAAGAGATACAATCAGCCTCCAGATGTAATAAATCACTCTGTGAAGACTTGGCTTCTCTTCACCAACTATCCAAGGAAGCAGATTATTACTTTCATGGTACTCAGGTTTTGATTCCTATTCCTTCACTACAACTGGAGGTTTTAAAATTCTGTCATGATTCACGTGCAGCCGGACATAGAGGAATCCTTCCCACTTTGGAGCTCATCCAGCGACATTTCTGGTGGCCAAGTATGAGATCTGATGTCCAGGACTATGTTGCTGCCTGCAGGGTTTGTGCTCATGCTAAGACTCCTCGTTCCTCCCCATTAGGGCTGTTAGCAAGAATGCCTATTCCGGAACGACCGTGGCAGATAATTTCAACTGATTTCATTTCTGATCTGCCACCATCGGCGAAAATGACTACCATCATGGTCACCATCGACTACTTCACGAAATTGGCGCATTTTACTCCTTTGCGAAAACTACCCAGTGCCCCGTCCATGGCCAAGATATTCCTCTCTGAAATCTTTTCTCGCCATGGCCTACCAGAGACAATTGTATCTGATCGAGGTCCTCAGTATACCTCTCTTTATTGGCAACAGATCTGTCACATTTTAGGGGTAAAACGGGCCCTTTCGTCTGGATTTCACCCCCAGACAAATGGTCAAACAGAACGATTGAATCAGACTCTCGAGGGATACTTACGGTGTTTCATCTCTGCAGCTCAAGACAACTGGGTGGAAATGCTTCCGTTTGCAGAATTCGCATACAACAATTCTCTACATTCTGCTCTACAAACCACTCCCTTCTATTGTACCTATGGGTATCATCCTTCATTTGCTCCATCGGTGTCTCCCTCTGGATCTGGCTGCCCAGGTATAGATTCTCTGGTTGCTGATATCCATGAAGGGCAGAAGATTGCCAGACAGTCGTTACAAAAAGCTCAGGATCGAGCCAAGAAGTATGCTGATCGTCATCGACGAGACATTCAGAACTTAACCGTTGGGGATTCTGTTTGGTTGTCGTCCAGGTTTCTTCCCCGTCGTTTTGTTCCATCTAAATTGTCTCCCAAATACTTTGGTCCTTTTCAAATCCTCTCCAAGATAGGCACTGCTGCTGTTCGTCTGGCCTTACCGGTTTCCTGGTCTCGGATTCATCCAGTCTTTCACCTGTCCCAGATCAAGCCTGTAGTACAGGATCGTTTTCATCGTGATGGGGAATCTTTACCTCCTCCAGTTCTCACTGATGATGGTCCTGAATATGAGGTTGCGGCTATTTGTGACTCACGAATCCATCGAGGTCGCTTACAATTTCTTATTGATTGGAAGGGTTATTCTCCTGCTGAGAGAACTTGGGAACCTGCCTCTGGGGTTCACGCTTCTCGTCTGGTACGACGGTTCTTCCTACTTCATCCGGGTAAACCCGGGGCGCCCTCCCGGAGGAGGGGGCATACTGTTACACCTCATCGCAAGTGGTCTATATGGGCTCGAACCCGTCTGTGTGGTGCCTTGATTACTCATCCCGCTAGGCGGGTGGTTTCCCTTTCTCCTCATCCGACTAGCAGCGGTCTAGTTGTTGCACGCTCCCATACCGTGCGAACAGACGATCACGTGTGGCATGGAGATCATGTGACCCTTTATACGGAAACCAAGCGACCGGCAATTTGCGTCGCTTCTGCCTTTGGCGCTCCGTGAGTTCGCTACTGAATCTCTCTCTCCTAACTCACTTGTTTTCTCTTCAACTAACAATTCTGATTTACCTGTCTTTTTTGATCCTCTGTAGAGTGTTCTCCCCGGTTTCTCCATCCCCGTTCATCCCGCTCGCCTTCGGTTCCACGGATTACTCTCCTTTGATTCCCGTCTCTGCCTCCCTTCCAGCTGAGTAAGTCTCCCGCTCTTTAGGGGCTCTCGTACCTCTACCGCAGTGTCTTATTCCCATTTATCCCGATCTAGATTCTCCCGAAGCTCTCCTACCCATTAAGCTCCGGATATCACTCCTAATCCATCTTCGGATGGTGAGAAGCTTTCCATTACCTCTTTATTTCTTTTCTTACCTGGCGCTCTCCTCTAAACTTTCCTCTGCTTCTTCCCTTGTTCAAATCGACAGATCAGATTTCTGAGGTTTCCATTGAGGGTTCCTGCCGGAGCTGTCCTATCCACTGCCGTCAACTGGACCACCGTGCTTGGAAGTCGTCCAGGGTTTTCTTCCCATTAGAGGGTTTCCCTGGGAATCCTGCTTCCTCACCCGGGTTACTTTACCTCGGGCGGAGGTGTCAAAATTTGTTCAGGGTAATCTTCCTATCTGCTTTGAGTCTTCCGGTTGGAGCCTACAATCGCCAAGGTGAGCGGATGGCTTAGTACCTCTGTGTGCCAAATTTACCATTTACACTCATTGTGAAATTGACAGCTTTGACAGAAATGGCCAATCGTTGTACCCTCAATAGGACAGCCCACAGACGGCCTTGGTGTGTCCCATCCTGTCAGTAACACCTAATAGTGTGGAGGAGCCACACATAGAGGTAACGATAGGTGACAAAAAATTATCATTCCTTGTTGACACCGGGGCGACCCGGTCTTGCATAAGGGAAGGTAAATTTAAGATGTCAGGCGAAGCCATGAACACCCAAGGATTCTCTGGGGCTAGAGGGTTGGTTCCCTTTACTGATAACATTCCCTTATCTATTGGAGATTATGATCTGTCAGTTCCACTTTTATATTATAGTGCCTCACCAGTAAATATACTGGGGAGAGACATAATGAACAGGTTGAATATGACGATCTCCTTTACAGAGGACGGCATAATTTGCTCTACTCCAGGAATTAACATGCTCACAGCACGACAGATTATGCAAGCATACTGCGGACAGACAGCGATTAGGGCGGAGCCAGTAGATGGCGAACTATTCCAGTATGGAACAGATATGGCATTTGCATGGATGCCAGGGATAGAAGGGAAAATATGGAGGAGGCCAGCAGCCTATCTGTTCAGACCAGAAACACCTGTTAATGAACCAGAAGGAAAGGTGGTTCTAATGGACATTGAGAGCATTATTGCAACAGCTGATTACATTGCTGTGCATGCCCAAGACAAAGAAGGAAGAGCATGGAGGGCAGTGATAGCACTAGCAGAAGGATGTAGGCTAACCCAGGTGTCAGATGAGGAGCTGTTTTCAGAAGAAAAGGAGGAAGGTGAAATGGTGTTCATGATGAGTGTAGAAATATGGCTAAGAGTGGCTTACAAACAAGTAGCACAGAAAATTGCAATGGCACTTGAGGCACCCGCATGCACCCCATTCCCCTTCTTTAAGGAGGATATGTCAAAGGTACCCAAATCATTGTGGACTACTAGCCCTTATGACGTGGGGTGCATAAAAAGCATAGGGGGAGTAAGGATAAAATTGAAAAAAGGTGCAATACTCCCCAGAGTGAAACAGTGCCCACTGTCAAAAGAGGCAGATGAGGGCATATATGAAACCATAACGGCCCTTATAAACAATGGCATATTGGTCCCCTCAGAATCACCATGTAACACGGCTGTGTACCCAGTGCGCAAGGCTAAAGGGGGGTCTTGGCGCTTCATACAGGATCTCAGGCCCTTGAACAACATAGTAGAAGCAGAATATCCCGTAGCAGCAAACCCGGCCACAATATTTTGTGGCATTCCAGCAGAAGCTTCACGATTTACAGTGATCGACCTTAAAAATGCTTTTTTCTCAATACCATTGCACCCAGACTCACAAGATCTGACGAGCTTCACTTACCGAAACACAAAGTGGAAGCATACCAGATTGCCACAAGGGTATTGCAAATCACCCTCAATTTTCAATAGAGTAAAACAGATGGATTTGGGTAACATTGAAGTGGAAAGCACAGTGTTGCAGTATGTGGATGACATAATAATTTGCAGTACAAACGAGAGTAAATGCAGAGAGGACTCCTTAAAGATGTTGACAATATTGGCTGAAAAAGGTTACAAGGTAGACATGGAAAAGATACAGTACTGTCAAGAACAGGTACTTTACATTGGTCAACTTATATCCCAACATGGAAGAAAGATTGCACCACAAAGAGCACAGGCCATTTCAAGCACTCCAATACCACAAACTGTGAGGGAACTACAGCAATTCCTGGGGCTGTGCAACTACTGTAGAGCATGGGTATTTGATTACAGCTCGTACATAGGACCCCTGCTTGAGGCTTTAAGGGAAGCTAATAAAGGGGAGAAAAAGCTGGGGTGGACGATGGAAATGAAAGAGGCTTTTGATGAATTGAAAGATGCGATATCAACTGCTCCAGTACTGGCATCCCCAGACTATGAGCGACAATTTTTTATATTTTCACATTGCGACTCAGCAGTAATGAAAGCAGTGTTGGCTCAAAAAACAAGCATGGGCTACAAACCAGTAGCATTTTACAGCGGTCACCTAGATCCTGTGATGCTAGGTCACTTCCCTTGCGAACAAGGTCTCGCTGCAGCTGCTTTTGCAGTGGAAAAAGTATCAGCAATCACCATGGGGTGCCCAACTACACTGTTTGTGGAACATGTACTATTTGCAATATGGAATAAACCTAAGTCCACCCTAACCACGCAGAGGGCATCAGGTTATGAGATCATTCTATCTAGAGCTGAACTATCAATTGTTAGATGTAGCACGGTTAACCCTGCAAGATTCCTAGCAGAAGTAATTGAGGAGGGAGATTATGCCCATGACTGTACGCAAATAACTGAAATGTACTCATGTACTAGAAAGGTTGAAGAAAACGCACTAGAGGGGGGTGAGCTTTTGTTTATTGATGGGTCATCAACTATCGATCAAAGGGATGGGATAAGGAGAACTGGGGCAGCAGTGGTAAACATTATGGAGGTACCGGTGTGTGTGGCTATAAAATGTGTACAATTACCACAGCAAATACTCCGCTCAAGCAGCGGAATCAGTTGCACTGATCTTGGCGTTGAAGGAAAGCTTTGACAAACGAGTAACCATATACTCCGACAGTGCATATGTTACATCCACTGTCCACTCAGGGCTGTCGAAATGGAGGAGAAGAGGGTTTAGGAGAGCTGATGGCACTCCAGTGCAACATGCCCTCTTATTGGCTGAACTAATTGAAGTAATAAATGACCCCCAAGAATTAGCCTTAGTAAAATGCACCGCACACACCAATGGTGAAGACCACGTCTCAAAGGGGAATGCAGCAGCAGACGCACATGCGAAGTATGCTGCATACTTTGGTGAGATATGGAACCCCCCAGAGTCACAGAGAGGGAGGGGAATGGCTAAGGAGATGTTGATAAGAGAAGGGTACACCCATCTCCCAGCCACGCAGATTATGGAGCTACAAGCGGCTGCACCAATGGCCGAAAAAGAAATATGGGTAAAAAGAGGATGCACAATGTCACCAACCGACGCACTATGGCGCCAGGGTGGCACTGGAAAGGTTGTAATACCATTGGCACTTTTGAACACCGCCCTGAGCCAACTACATCATCCAGCTCACACAGGCAAGGAAGTAATTGCAGCACGAATTAGAGAAGATTGGTTCTGCCCCGAGTTAAATTCTCATGTGTCAAATTTTATCAGCAATTGTCTCACATGTCAACAGTTTACGGCCGGCCATACCCTAAAAGTAATAAGAGGTACTCTACCCCGGCCAGAGGGACCTTTTCGGCATCTCCATATTGACTATGTTGATATGATCAACATATGTCAAGGTAATAGGTATATGATTGTAGTAGTATGCCCATTCTCTAGGTGGATTGAAGCAGGGCCCTGTTCACACCCAGATGCATTTAGAGCAGCTAAATTCCTAGTGAGGGAGGTCTTCCCCAGGTGGGGAGTGTGCGAGGTGTTAAGGTCAGACAATGGCCCACATTTCGCAAACGAAATGTTCCAGCATATCACATCCTTGCTGAACATAAAGCATAAATTTGCATGTGCATACCACCCACAGGCCAACGGTGTATGTGAACGCCTGAATGGCCTATTAAAGGAGGCAATTGCAAAGATACAGCAAACAACAATGAAAGGTTGGTTATATTGCCTTCCATTAGCCCTATTTGAGCTAAGGAATAGACCAGGGTCCGACCACCACCTCACCCCACACGAGGTGGTTACCGGATGTCAAATGCGCCTTCCCCTAATGCCAACATCAAGAGCATTTACCGACCACAAAAGCACAGCGAGTGTTCTTGGTGATGAAATGTACCAATATGTGTCTTCTTTGATTACTAGTGTAGTGTTTGTGTCTCAACAGCTCGAGCGCACACGGGGCGGGTCTAACAGCAATCAACAAGAAGACGCGGATAAAGAATTGGAAAAGGAAAAACTGTGTAAAATTGCTAAAGGTGACCACGTGCTACTTCGCAATTTCAACAGGAAATGGAATAGTGCACGATTTACTGGCCCTCATCTGGTAGAGGAAGTATCAACAAGAGCAGTAAAGCTACAGGACAAGCGTGCCTGGAACCACCTACACGATGTAAAGATCTACAAACTGCAGACCCGCCCCAGCGCCACCGACAGGTCTATTGGGAGAACAGCAACAACATCACTAACGGAGGAAGAGAGTTCTACCACAGCCAACGACCCAATTGTTCCCATACCCTGTCACTCCCCAGATTCCCCGGAGACAATAACTGAAGAAGAAAGGGGTGATCCCCATACTGCCCACCCTATGGTCACACGCTCAAAGAGTAAAAATACTTCCGCGCAGCTGAGCCCAAACCCCCTGCCCATTGACCCCTACCCCCAATACAGTAATAACCGAACTGAAGGACATTGCCTTGCACACGTACACATGTAAACACGTGAATGCTCTCTTTTCTCTTCTGTCGCACATGCAGGAACTGCGTATTATTGTATTGCTAAGAAAATAGATAACTAACAAATTCACTGCCCAGGAGTAGATGGTACCCCCAGACGATAACTACCCGGAAGAATTGTCACACCAATTTGTATATGAAATAAAAAGGCCAACGTACCTGAAAAGGAGAAGGGTACGTGTCTACTACACAGCATTCCTCTTGGCCATAGAATATTCAATGCCCCACCTCCACCCATACTTGCCTGTCCTAAGAGATAGATCGCTTAGAGTAGCGTGGGAACAGCTCTTCGCCTGGGCACTGAATGACTATTTGATAGGGAGAGCTTAAAGAAAAAACAACAACTAACATTTAATAACCAGCATTTTGAGAATTTTCAGGCGGGCAACTTTAACGTCGCAAGAATACGCTGCCAGGACTGCAGCAAGGTAAGAGCAAAATGCCGGTGAAATTAGCATATGTAATAAAACTAATAGGGATTTTGATGATCACCGGGTTCTTGGCTGCCTCTGTATGGCAGTACAGCTATGCTATTCATCTTATTGCTGCACCCAAACCTAATACACCCCCATCCCCAGCCGCAACAGGTGTTACATCAGGTGATACTAGTAAAATTGCACATAAGCAAAATAGAGTTAAACGCAGCACATACTCAGATAATAAAGGTATTGATAATTATATACAAGATTCAGCACACGTCTCAAACAACATATGGTACCAACACATGACCCGCATTGCCAGAGGGCCACCGGCAGGCGGAAGCCGGCCCACTTTGAGGAAGGCCCAAGTGAGCAAGGCCCCTTCCTGTTTGCCCCGTTCGCTCACTTCATCCCGACGCTCGAGAGGGCAGGAGCCCCCTCACCGTGCACCTGATGCACCACCCGCGTCCCGCCGCCTATCGACAACACGGACTGCAGGAGCAGCCGTGCATCATCTGAAGCCAACTTCAAAAGCGCGTGGAAGCGCCCAGCTGATCCCCCCGCCCGTGGCAGGTGAGCCTTAAGCCCACCGGCGGTGCACACCCACGCCGTGCCCCCTCTCGTAGGCACTCGGAATCGTGTGCACTACGACACGAGTTCCCGACTCCAAGATGGCCGCCGCCTTTATTGTTTACTGTGTTGCCTAGCAACACTGTACTTCTCCCCCAGAGGGCCACCGGCAGGCGGAAGCCGGCCCAAGTGAGCAAGGCCCCTTCCTGTTTGCCCCTGTTCGCCACTTTGCGCCACCAGCCCGGCAGAGTGAAACCTCCTGCAAAGTCGGAAAAGCAGTTTACACTCGGCTACCAGTTAACAACTCCCGTGAGTACATATCTGCGGTTACATTCTAAATTGAACACTAAACAACGTTTCTTTTCCTGCACTTCACCTCGACTTTTTCCAAACTGGTATCTGCTAAACCCCGAACTACCACCATTGCCTATTATAACTTGCGCCCAACGATACTTACATAGCTACCACCCTGCCCCATTGCATACAATTGGCTCCTGATTATGTTACCCTGGCCTGTCATGCCTATGGTCGCCAATGGACCACTGTAACTGAATTGTGCCTTATGGTCGCCAATGGACCACTGTACCTGAGTTGTGCCCACTGTAACTTTAACTGAGTTGTGCCTTATGGTCGCTAACGGACCACGGTACCTGAATTGTGCCCACTGTAACTTTAACTGAGTTGTGCCTTATGGTCGCTAACGGACCACGGTACCTGAGTTGTGCCTTATGGTCGCTAACGGACCACTGTAACTGAATTGTGCCTTATGGTCGCTAATGGACCACTGTACCTGAGTTGTGCCCACTGTAACTTAACTGAGTTATGCCTTATGGTCGCTAACGGACCACTGTAACTGAATTGTGCCTTATGGTCGCCAATGGACCACTGTACCTGAGTTGTGCCCACTGTAACTTTAACTGAATTGTGCCTTATGGTCGCTAACGGACCACGGTACCTGAGTTGTGCCTTATGGTCGCTAACGGACCACTGTAACTGAATTGTGCCTTATGGTCGCTAATGGACCACTGTACCTGAGTTGTGCCCACTGTAACTTAACTGAGTTATGCCTTATGGTCGCTAACGGACCACTGTAACTGAGTTGTGCCTCTGGTCGCTACTCGACCACATTGATTGTGCTGGGCCCTCTGGTTGCTAGCCAGATACTACCCAAATCCACTCCCAAACTATGCCAGCCTGGCTAATTCTCATCATGTTCCCCTTTTGCATTATGCCGGACTGCACACCATGCAGTAGAAATAGCTATATCCCATTCAGTAATGGACTCGCCAAGCTTGCCTGTCCCAGACATTACCCCATACCTTGCCCTACACCCTTCCTACCTTCCCTACCTCCTTTCTCCCACAGCGCATCCATAGACCCTATTACCAAAACGAGCGCTACTTTAGGTAATACCCCACGCAGCCTCGTTACAGATGACCACTCTGACAACATCCTAAACTTGCGTAGTTCAACTGAACATAGCCCTGTAGCCTACCCCAACATCATGACCCGTAACGACAGACTAGGATGCAGACTCCCTAACCTACTTAGCAAAATGACCACGAATCATATCACTAAAATCACCAATAAAAACCCCATTGCAAACTCTGTGCCACTCAAAGGAGCCCTACTTAATGTTAGATCCCTTGTGGCCCACCCTACGGAAATTGCAGACATCATCTTCGCAGCAGACCTGGATTTCCTAGCTACCACAGAAACTTGGCTCCATACTGCAGCAGGCCCCTCTCTATCTCTTGCAGTTTCAGACAACTACTCCATCCTCAGGGCCGACAGACCGGATGCCCGTGGAGGAGGTGTAGCACTCATCTTCAAATCCTCACTTGACATTAGACCGATGACCGCCCCTACTCTAAAGTCCTGCGAATATTTATCTATCAAAATTCAAACTTCCCCTAAGAACTCCATTACCTTGGACCTATTATACAGACCCCCTGGGCCTATAGGTTCATTCGAAGAAGACATAACCACCCTCATAGCCGAAAAATCCAAACCTCTATCACAGAATATTATCCTCGGTGACTTCAACCTGGGTTACAATGACCCTCATGACATTCCAGCTGCCTCCCTCGCCAATGTACTTGGCGAACACAACTACACTCAACTTAACACCTTACCCACGCATCAAAAAGGCAGAACCCTAGACTGGCTCACTGCCCACAACTGCAACATCATCTGCAGGGACCCACAACCACTGATATGGACTGACCACTTCCTACTCTCATTCGACATTAGCACTAACAACCCCCTCCACAGACAACACCCGCCTGCACCAGCATGCCTGACGAGAAACAAACGGAACATCACCAGTGAAGCCCTCATCCCACTGGTTCTACCTACCCTTAACATGATCCCTAACACATCAGACCCTACCCTTCTAGTAGACACCTACAATAGCGTCATGACCAATGCTATTGACCGTGTTGCTCCACTAAAATTACGCAAAAGTAAACCTAAGACACACCTCAATTCTTGGTATACTCCAGAACTCAAAATACTAAGAAAAAATAAGTCCAAAATGGAAACCCTCTGGAAAAAGAACCCTTCCGAGGAACAAAAAGTCAATCTCATAAATGCATCTTCCCTCTATAAAAAAGAAATTATCCGCACAAAAAAGGAAGCCTACAACACAAGAATAAGTAATGCCAGCTCCAGTACCAAAGAGCTATTCACTATCCTGAAGGAGTTAGAAAACCCCAATCCACCAATGGACTCGTCTGTGAAGGACCAATCTTGGTGCACAAATATCCAAGACGCCCTGGCAAACAAAATCACTGGCCTACAAACTAAAATCGAAAACAAAATACTTCAACTCTTTAATAGCAGCCCCACCGTTAGCACCATCATGCCCAGCCCACCTACCACCCCTAACACCAACCAGGGATTCACCTTCAAAAACGTAACCGCACTAGAAGTGCAAAAAATCATAACTTCCCTCAAACCATCAAACTGCAAAGGGGACAGCTGCCCTGCACAGATCATAAAAGATGCTGCTAGAGACCTCGCCCCCTTCATTTCCAAGCTCATAAACGCATCCTTCTCCACTAATTCGGTACCCAACAATCTGAAACAATCATGGGTCCTCCCGCTACTAAAAAAACAGACTCTGGATCCCTCCATCCCCACAAATTACAGGCCCATTACAACTGTTCCCTTCTTGCTAAAAATACTCGATAGAGTTGCTTACCTGCAAATTCAGCATTACCTAGAGTCTAACCAATTACTCGGATTGCGTCAGTCTGGCTTCCGGCCTCAGCATGGAACCGAAACTGCTCTTGTCGACCTTAAAAGCCAGATTGACGAAATCAAAGATAAGGGTAAGGCTGCCATCCTACTCCTATTAGATCTCTCAGCGGCCTTCGACCTGGTTGACCATAAAATACTCTGTAACCACCTCTCCTCTGCTGCCCACTTCTCCCCCTCTGCTGTCTCATGGATACAGTCCTTCCTAGCCAACAGAACTATGAGGGTCTTCTCTCTGGAGGCAGCAGCAGACCCTATCCCCATATCCTGTGGTGTCCCACAAGGATCATGTGTCTCACCCACCCTCTACAATATCTTTACAAAGCCCCTCTTCGATAAACTAGACCGCCTGGGTGTCATTTATACAAATTACGCGGATGACACCCAGATACTCCTCACTATCTCGGGCAACTACGATACTGATGTAGCTAGGATCAATGAAATCTTCTCTGTCATCCAGGCATGGATGGCCACACATGGCCTCTGCCTCAATGACGAGAAGACCGAACTGCTCATTGTTGGCTCACCGAATAACCTACAAAAATTAAGTCCTAACTACTCGAACATCATAATCGATGGCAACACCATCCCGGTCGCCAAAAATGTGAAAATACTTGGCTTCTATCTCGATGCCAACGTTAACTTCACCAAACAAATTAATGCTACTGCCTCTGCCACGGCATATACCGGAAAACTCATTAGAGCCTGTAGACCATTTCTCTCCCCTAATAGTTGCCTCATACTATCCAGAGGCCTTATACAATCTAAACTAGACTATTGCAATAGTCTCTACCTAGGTGCCAATCAAGCGTCAATTAACAAGCTCCAAGTCCTTCAAAACAATGCACTTCGGGCAGCGCTAAATATCCCTAGACGTGAGCACATCTCAGCCACCAGAACGGCATGCAGATGGCTCACTATCCAACATAAAATCGACCTAAAAACACTTTGCCTGACGTATAAAGCTCTCAACAATCTAGCACCCCCATACCTGACCGACAAACTCACCATGAAACCGTCCGTTAGAACCACGAGATCTTCTAACACCTTATGCCTTGCAGTGCCTAGATTTAACTCCAAAAGAGCCGGAGGCTCGAGTTTTACTGTCCTCGCCCCCCAACTCTGGAACTCCTTGCCACTGAGCATTAAAGCATCCAACTCCTTCCAGTCATTTAGGAAACTGGTCATTGGGTGGCTACTGACAAATAGCCAACTTTGAAGTCAGACCTAGCTCTAGAATGTATTGACTGTTTATTCCTCACTTATGTCACTACCGCGTATATACCGCGTATTTCACCCTCACTGCCTGTATATAACTGTTATTTAAATTGTTCTAGCTTCACTGCTTATTACCCTGTACCGTGCCTTGTAACCTTGTACTAAGCGCCCCTATACTCCTGGGTCCGGAGCGCTATAGAAATAAATAAACAAACAAACAAACAAACAAGCATTGGTAAGCAGACAACAGAGGACAGCTGCTACGTTTGCTCATTAATACCATACGCCATGAGCGCTTCTCGAACATTTGTTGCCACAGAAATAGATGAAAAGACAGCACGATGCATAATATACTTGGCACTGTTCCAAACGAAGGGAATATTCCAAGGGACAGTGGTGCACATGGTGTGGAAAACACGAGACTCATACCCATATGAAAACAACTTCCTCAAGACTTATTTGAGTTACCACAAGAGCAGTCTACATGCTGAAGCATTCAAATACATAACAAGTGGTCCTGCAAAAGGGGAAACAAAGAAAGTAACACTGCAGTATCTACCATGTGATTGGTACGCCACTGAAGTTCCTGGTTAACCAGGATGTTGGGAGAGGCCACTGGTGATGATAACAGGGAAGGTGTACCTGGACAACAATTGGGAGATAGGAGTGATTGGCAGCAACATGGTAACAAAAGAAACTATCTCAACTATCGAGGCACACAACCACAGATGTTGGACGACGTGGATCAAGTACGTACCCATGCTCACGTGGGTGGAGACGGATGAAGACCCAATAACAATACTGCCGCTGACTGCGCCTAAGGTATGCTACCAACATAAAGGAGAGGTAGACGTAGGATATAACACCAACTGTGCAAGCGTGATGGAGTTACCTGAGGGGGGAGCAGGAACAGCAGTAATAATGGACCATTATTGGGCCTGTGGAGAAAAGGCATACCATACACTGCCTCCCCTGTGGAATGGTGTGTGCACAATGGTGCACGTCAATGTACCATCACTAGTGGTACCCCAGAAGCATGTGAATGTGGCGAACTTTCCCAAAATGGATGAAGGGGACAAAAGAAGGAAGAGATCTGCACCACCTCAGGAGGAGCAAGGGAACAGGACCAACAGCAATGATACTGTCCTAAACAGAAGGAAAAGACAAGGAGAACCTCTGACAGGAAATTACCTGTGGGGAAGGTCAGAAACGGCACTCACTTCAATCCCGCCAGAACACAGACTATTCAGCAGAGCAGCAATGTTCTTCTCCTCAATAATCAATCCGGGACTGCAGGCCTACGCAAACGCAAAATGGCTCCAGATAACTAGATGGGAACTAATGATGACCATCAATTCTACAGTAAATGGATTTAACGCAATAAAAGAGAAGCTGCGAGCTATAAGGATGATAGCACTCCAGAACAGATATGTATTGGACCTCCTCACAGCCATGGAAGGAGGAGTTTGCGCAAAGATAGGACAATCATGCTGCAAGTTCATTCCTGCCAACGATGCTGACAATGGTACACTGACAGAAGCAGTTTCACAATTGGCCCAGATGCACTCCAAAATGATGGATGAAAGTAACGGTGTAAACAAGGATGAGAGCTGGTTTTCACTATTATGGTCATGGATGCCATCCTGGCTGTCAGATGGACTGAAAATTATAGTTGGTTGTACTATTTTGGCTGGAGCTACACTGATCATAATAAGATTTTGGAAGGCCCGGAAGGCACGCACCACTGACGAGTTGCTTGAAATGGTCGGTATGCACCCCTTGATGCCAGCAGATGACGGCCAACACACAGGCATAATAATACAAGAGAGAGAGAAGTTGCACAACCAGATCATCACCAACCACCTGGACCCACCATCGGTGAAGATCGAGAACCCAAGAAACCCCAGAAGCTACATAGGGAAATGGGTATACTGTACTCCTGGAGGAACCTGTGAATATATGTATTGGTCATTTGAAGATCATGTGAACCACTATGGACATTTAGGAGGAATAACTAAGATATGGAGAGTAAGAGGAGATAATGAAAAGGATATGTTTGTGGTCGACAAGTCGACCAGAGGGGGGACTGAAGTGGGAGAATGGAAGACCAGGCTCCCGTCCTTCACCTCTCGCGCTTGGCCTAAAGGGTCACGACCCAGACACCCGCCACGAGAAGAGTTTGCCCATCTACCAGACGACCAAATACCCTGGTACAGGAACATACGGATGTGTCCATCTGCCTGCCCAGCAGCCCGCACTGGCCATGCCGACACCTGCGGCACGGATCAACTAGACTAAAACCTACACGTCGTTAGAGATGCCATGACGACCTAGCCAACGGTCAGCACACCTGTACAAATATACACACTGGACACTCCCGCACCAATCTACACGAAGAATATACTCAGTGCTATGACGTAGGCAACAGACATACTCACGGACGTGCATCTTTATTATTTTCCACATAGGCTTTCAAAATGCAGAAACGCAAGACGCATCATTAACTCATCTAAAAGAGCTTGCTTACGCTTCTCCTAAAACCAGGTGCCACAATGAGAAATATAATGAAGACACGATACTGGTCATAAGACAATATGGTACTGTAACCTAAAGCGCCTGTGCACCAAACGGTTCCACTTATACACCAGGCCTAAGTAGGCCGCAAGCAAGAGCTTCCATGGACGTTAAAAGAACAAGAGTCAGGTTGCTGATCCTGCAGAATGAGCCCGGCGAAAGCAAACAGCCAAGGTTGCAATATTGCAAACCCACATTCCGAGAGCAAACCATCAAGGGCACGATGTTGCAACCTCGCACGCCGCACACCAACGTTAAAGTCACACCTGCAAATTAAACCAGGCACACAGTGGAAAAACAATATTAATTGTGCAGAATTCTGCCTCAAACACGGTCCCACCTCACGTGACCAAGCCGAACCTGACAGGATGCCAAGCCCAGGAGGAAGAAGGCGTCTGGATCCCTCGTTACAAGACATAGGCAGATACAATTAAAAGGCTCAATGGACATCTGCGACAGTGGGAGTAGTCGGTCTTCCAGCTATGAATAAGTCCTCACATTGTCTGCACGTACCCATAGTGAAACATTGTTGCAAATGACAGGTACACCGAGACCTGGGAACAGCGATGGTCCCAGGCTGGGAAGCTCGCGGGCGCACCAATCAGAACATGGGGCTCCTATCACTGACGCCATTACCATTAACCAATCATCAGGGGTCTTCATGTAACAATTCTCATGTATCTAATTGTAGGGACAACCCAGATATATCACCTGACTAACCCTTGTCCACTAATATTGTTCTCTATACGTGTGCTATACTAACCCTACCACTCGAGCAACCAATTAAGAGTGGCGATAGGTTTTTTTGCTAACTTTCCAAGGTGACGCAAGTAGCGCGTCATACTAAGGTAAAAAGGGCCTGCGAGCCCTACGATTGTGTGTGTGTCAGGACGGACACGTACGCTCCTTGACCCATCCCTGCCGTTTTTGTCTAATAAACAGCAGAGTCACCTTGCTTCTTGCGTGTGTCTCATACTCTATCTCATCTGAGATATACGGGAGGAGTTGGGGCCTCCCTGCCCGGAGGTCTGCGGACGGCCCGGCCGACCCCGGCAGAATTTCCCCCCGACAAGTGGACTTGTAGGACCACCCTTGCAATGGGAAAAACAAAACTACAAGTTCCAGCATGCAACTGGAAGCAAGAACCCCAGGACTGGCTCAAGTAGTCACGCATGTTATGCTATGGTATCTACATTTTTAAAGCACTCATACAGCCGAGGGCATCTTGGCGCTAAGAACACACAGAAAGGCTAGCCAGCAAACTGACCTAGAAGAGCATGGTTTTCAGAAGGCGTCTGAATTCCAGATGATTTTGGATATGTTTGTGGTTGAGGGGCAACGCAATCCACAGCTTGCCAGCAGCAATCGAGAATGCTTGGCCCCCACACCCTAGAAAGGTGAAAACCATGAACCAGGAGGAGACAAGCATTGCTAGAACAGAGGCCACTCGTCTGACCAGTGGAAGCCAGTGGAGGGAATGCAAAACAGGGATAATATGTGCACCATACGTTGAGTTGGTGGCCACTTGGATCGCCAAATTCTTCAACACCTGCAGCCAATGAATAAGACCCACAGGTTGAGCCACGAACAGGGCATTACAGTAATCTATTTTGCTTAGGACTAGTGAGCTCATTACCAAAGGAGACAACCAGATAGACTATACGTGCACACCTATGCGTGAATGATAATACCCAACTGTTAACAAAGTATATATTGGCTTAAGGTGCAGGGTAGGAAAAAAACCCTGGCACTAAGTCCGAACACTAAACAATGTAAAAAGAGTGTCCACAAATTGAGACACTCCCGTTCCCTGCACACTGATTAAACTAGAAATCCAGTAATTTTTTCAAGAAATCTATTCCTCTTTTTACTAACAATCTAATCATAACAATGTAATATAAATCAACCATGAACAAATTTCCAATTTTTCAGTACAAAATCTATGCAATCAATTCGTCAAATGATATATCTCCCAATCAATGGGGAAAGCAATTTGTAACAGAGAAACATGTGGCTCGCTCTACGCGTTTCGGAGGGAATCCCCCTTCTTCAGGAGCAGACAACTTTAAAGTAACAACATCTAAATAAACCCTGAAAGCGATATATCTCATATGGATTTCCACAACAATTTACATGCACATTAAGGATACTCATACCTTATTATGTCCCTATCCTACTCATTCCCAATGTCAGAGTGAGGTAGTGAACCGTGTATATTAGCTGTAACGATTGCACCCAACCCATAGATGTTCAAGATGGTGAATACCAAGAAAGGAGGTATATTTCTAGAGGGTCGGAGTCACTGTGACCGGTCACATATACTAAAGTGCTAGTAGCAATATCATGGGTATAATAAGGGATAGTAAACACACGGTCACCAGGCAAAGTCACCTGCCTCAAATTCGTAGTGACTGTCCTCAAACACCTATCAATAAAGGAGATGAGTTGTGTACTGACATCTTCAAGTTAATTAATCAGTGAGTGTAGGGCCATGCTCAAGTGGGAACCCTACCTGTACAAGACAGCACGATGTTAATTCAATCGATCGGGGTGCATTGAATGGCACAATTATAATAGGCCATCTGGATACTTCTGCCCGCCTATGCGGTAAACGGTGAATAAAGGTTTGATCTGAAAAATCTGTCAAAGAGGACAGATGGAAATTAGTCAAAATGGAGAGTGTCCTAACTGGTAGCTAAAGGAAATAAGTATGGTGAGTCCCTACATGTCAATCCAAGTGGGGACTGTGTACTAAGCCTGTTTATGTTCCGTTTTAGCGTCAAAAGGACTATTCCGGGGAAGTTAACCAAAAAATGTAACCTGCAAAAGGTACAAGTACACTAATCAGTGTGCGTCTATCCATTCCGGGGTACGACATAAATCGCCACTTCAAATGAATGAAGTGTGCATTCTGTAAGCACCCGTGCGGTTACAATGAGTCCCCAATGGCATTACCTTAGACAACGAAGATACAGAGACCTTCACAGCATTCTCGTCTTAATACAGAAGCCGGAGTTCCAGTGATCAGGTGACCGATCACGTGGCGGTCCTAGTATGGCTTTATGTTTCGGGCCCCGGCTATG
This sequence comes from Ambystoma mexicanum, assembly GCF_040938575.1. NCBI lineage: Eukaryota > Metazoa > Chordata > Amphibia > Caudata > Ambystomatidae > Ambystoma > Ambystoma mexicanum. Next base: position 79,573,379 of record NC_090930.1, on the reverse strand, counting down.
AAAGAAATAAGCCGTAATACCTGAACGTGATGTGCATCGCAATAGCAATTGGCATTTACTTGTGTATATAAATGGATCTGTATAACTAATCCATGGACGGGACTACCCTCCTATAGATATATTAATAGGCGTAATGCTCCTTGTGTTGTCCACGTTGGTAATGAGATCAACGTACAAATGCAATACGGTACATATGTAATTTATAGTGTTGTCCTCAGGTGTGTCTCTACACTTCGAATGAAGGATGCAGACCATCTTCGTGGCCCCAGTTGAAACTGATCACAAAGAGTCCTCTGGGCAAAAAACTGTACCAGAGGCATCCTCTGAAAGAGTGTAATCCTAACCTGGTCAATTAAAAAAAATCACAGTCTATAATGACCATGGAGGGCTATAGACCATGGGGTCTTGTCCTCATCTAAATACGCAACCCCAATTACGATAGGTACTGTATAACCAGTAAAGAAAACAATAAGCTCCAAACCTTAGTGATGACAAAATAGGAGGTGGAGAGTTGTTAATTAATTCAATGTCCAGATCATAATCCTAAAACGGGCGGATGTATGGGACAGACTCCCACCATATCTCTAGGATTAAAATGAAGCAATTGAGTGAAAAGTCTTCATTCATTCCTTTGGGCTACACAGTATCTAATAAGTCAATCCAAAACATCTATCTCTGTCTCAGCCTATTCTTGAAGTCTCCCCCTCTTGGTGATCGTCTCACAACCTCGAGGATGTTGAATCTAATTTGGGCAATAGGGTGTCTCTGTGCCAAGAAATGTCTTGCAACAGATGATTTTACATTCTGGCAGCGAATAATGGATTTATGCTCTAGCCATCTTTCACGGACTGATCTGGATGTCTGTCCGACATACAGGAGCCCACATGGACATTTAATACTGTAAATGACCCCTGTGGATCTACAAGTGGCATAATCTTTAATCTGGATTTTTTTTGCCTGTATGTGGATGTTTAAAGTGATCACCTTTAAGTATATTATTACAGTGACTGCATGATAGACAAGGAAAAATCTCACTTTTTGTTTTTTTAGATGTTAATGTAGTCTGATCGTCTTTACCTATCCTTTCTGATTTTACTAATTTGTCTCAAAGATTCCTACCTCATCTATACACCATCATAGGTGGTTCGGGGAATAGCTTCAACAGGATATGGTCATGGTGTAAAATGGACATATTTTTGGAGATAATTTTCTTGATATGGTAGCTTTGTCTCGAAATATAGAGAAGAGATCTTGATTCCTTTTTCGGTTTTGTGCTCAGTAGCTGATCTTTCAATATCTTAACTGCTCTAGCAGCTCTAGCAGTGGCTTCTTGTAGCTCCTCTGGGTACCCTCTATTAGCGAATTTCGTAGACAATTCTGTAATTCTTTAGTAAAAGATGGAGCATCAGAGACAATTCTTTTCAACCGTAATATTTGGCTATATGGGAGACTTTTCATCATAGTTTTCGGGTGAAAGCTTGCAAAATGTAAAAGATTGTTGATGTCTGTAGGCTTATCATATAGTGTGGTAGACATTTTGGTATTCACAATTTCCAGCTGCACGTATAATAAGTGTAACGTTGGCTCTCCAATTTCCATTGTGAATTTGATGCATGGGTGTATACCAATCAAATATTCAAAAAACTGTTGTAATTCTATTTTTGTACCACACCAAAGGCCAAAAATATCATTGATATAACGTTTCCAAATCAATATCTTCGAAGGCCATTTTCACATTGACTAGAACATGCATTTTCTCAAACGAATACATATAGATGTACGCATAGGCAGGAGCCATTGCTGAACCCATAGAGGTGCCTGATACTTGTGCATAAAACCTTCCTTGGTACCTAAAGAAGTTGTTATACAAAATGATTGTGATGCATTCGATGATGAATACTTTTTCACATTTCACATTATCTGCTTGCAATAAGGCCCATTCAATTGCATCTATTCCCTCCTTGTGAGGTATAGAAGTATATAAACTGGCCACATCGCATGAAAACAGTAAACAGTCTGGTGCTAAGCAAGTAATCTAGTTCAAACAGTTCAGAAAATCAGTGGTATCTCTAAGATACGTTGGAATCACTTCTACAAGTGGTTGCAGGATTTTGTCTACCTAAGTGGCCAGAGGAACTAGGATACTCTCGGGGCCCGCTACGATTGGTCTTACTGGTGGTTTCAATTTGTTTTTGTGAATTTTAGATAACCCACAAAAAACCAGAATGATCGGAAATTTACTGATAAGGAGTTCTTTGGTATTGTCTATAATCCATTCTTTTTCATTAGCATTCTTTACAATTGTTTCAGTTAGCTTTCTAATGTTGGCCCTGGGATCCTGATCCAATGGTGCATATGTAGAGGTGTCCTTTAACATTTCCATACAACTATTATGATAGAATGAAGTGTCCATTATAACAATTGCCCCACCCTTGTCTGCAGGCTTTAATGTAATTTCTTCGTTATTCGATAGAGACTCAATTTCTGTCATGACCTTAACCCCGGGCCAAGGGACTCGGGCTCCGTGGCCCTCACCACAATACTCTAACAAGGCCAGAAGGGCCCAATTCAGCCCATTGTGAGTGCCTTGGACTCATCCGGGCACCGTTGGCATCAGGCTCGCTTGGCAGGTGTGGGTTTCAATGGGCAATGGACTAACATGGCTGCCCCCACAAGGATCAATGGGGAACTGCAACAAGCAGTCTAGCATCCAGGGCGGGACCAGGGCGGGGCCCCCACCCCAAAGGCACCTGGGATACCTGCTGGGTATTTAAACCATGCCCGACCCGAGGCACGTGCTTCACGTTATTCTGCTCTTGCAGCGTGACGTTCACCGGGTCCTGCTCAGCATCCTGGCCTGCACGGGCGAGTGTAGAAGAAGAACCCCCGCCAGCCTTACCTGACCAGCTTCCAGCTTTGCCATCCACCAGGAGTCTTCCTGGACATTTGCTATCTTCCTATCTTCCTCCTGCAACATCCCTCGGAAGAAGGATAAAGAATAAGACATTAAGTAAGTTTACTTACCAAGCTCTCCTGGAAATCCATCGTCAACCGAACATCTTCCATCCGGTGTCGGGTCCCTTCGATCGCCTTCTTCCAGGATTCATCCACGACCTGCCAGGAACAACAGCACAGGTTAGCCAACTTTCAAGGATGCTCATCGCGCTGCACCTTGCGCATCTTCTACCTTCTCGAGCTCAGCCTCCTGTAGCAGCTCGTCTTCACCATCATCCTTTCTGCATCTGCAATACAGAAGGTGAAGATTATTTGGGACATCTACAAATACAGACATTCATTCTAAATACAAAAGACTCACCTCGAAAGTGGCGTCACAGCTGGTCTGTGCTCCAGGGGCCACACCAGTGAAGTAACTCGGCGAAACGGTGTCCAATGATGACGCACCCCTGTCCAGCACGGCAGGACGGAGAGCGCACCTTAACGAAAATCAAGATGAGAAAGATTCCAAGGGAAACCGCAAGGGGAACCAGGGGAGGTGAGTCTCAAGGAAAAGAGTCGTAGCTAAAACCCACCTCCTGTCTTTTAGAACTGACCCTTGGCAGCATGAGCCCCGGAGAAGGTGCAGTGTCCCCAGAAGCGTCCCACAGACCTGTCGAGTGGCGTCCCTGTGGATACAAGGTGAGCGTTACAATTTCTCTAAGCTGGTGTTCTTTCAAATTGTATGTTTTTTTTAGAGTAATCATTCTTTTTAAGATTTTTCAGATCAATCCTTTATTCACAGTTTACCCGATAGGTGGGCAGAAGTATCCAGATCGCCTATTATAATTGTGCCATTCATTGCATCCCGATCAATTGAATTAACATCGTGCTGTCTTGTACACTTAGGGTTCGCACTTGACCACAACCCTACACTCACTGTTTAACTTGAAGATGAGATGTCAGTACATAACTCATCTCCTTTATTGATAGGTGTTTAAGCACAGTCACTACGAATTTCAGGTAGGTGACTTTACCTGGTGACCGTGTATTTACTATCCCTTATTATACCCATGATATTGCTACTAGCACTTTAGTATATCTAACTGATCACTGTGACTCCGACCCTTTTGAAATATGCCTCCTTTCTTGGTATTCAAGGATTGGTTGCAATCGTTACAGCTAATATACAGAGTTCACTACCTCACTCTGAAATGAGTAGGATGGGACATAATAAAGTATATGAGTATCCTCAATGTGCATGTAAATTCTTGTTGGAATCAATATGAGATATAGCGCTTACAGGGTTTATTTATATGTTACTTTACAGTTAAAATTGAAAAGGTTGCGGCCAAAAAGAGGCATTCCCTTGGCGACTGCTGTTATATACTATAAACAGAACAATTATTGAGTGGTTTAGGGTACATACGCTGGGTTGTCAGCATGAGTATTCAAAGGTGAGTCATACAGTTATTGTCAAAACAAATTCCAGTTAATGCTTTTGAAAAAAGGATTTCCTATTCAATATTGATGATATTTTTAAAGTTTTCTTTTATTCTCATGATATGTTAAGAAACAAACAAACAAAGATGATTTTCTGTCTGGTGTTAACTTCACACCTTATAATTTCCACAACAAATAACATGCGCAGATCCTTGATACTTTAGATTCTATGTCCTTAAATCTCTCTCAAGGGACGAACAAACAAAGATGATTTTGTGTCTGGTGTTAGCTTCACACCTTATAATCTCCACATCAAACAACATGCGCGACACGTGTTTCCCCATTGAAACTGTCAATGGTTCATCAGGAGAGGAAATATTTTCCTAATTGTGATGCTGAAATTTGGGGGTATTTGTATTCATCCAAATAGTTTTTCTTGTATCAGGTAAATAGTCAGATGGCTGATATATCCATATACTTCTTAGTGAATGTTTGAAGGGATTACCTTCTAATCCAATTGTAGATTCAATTGGCCAGAAGGCTTATTTTTACTCCTATTAATTGTATGGTCCTCCCTTGCCGTGATAAGCAGTTCAAGTGATACCCTGGACGTATCCGGGGTATCACTTGAACTGCTTATTTCGTCTAACTACTTACCTGATACAAGAAAAACTATTTGGATGATATTTCCTCTCCTGATGAACCATTGACAGTTTCAATGGGGAAACACATGTTGCACATGTTATTTGATGTGGAAATTATAAGGTGTGAAGCTAACACCAGACACAACATCATCTTTGTTTGTTTGTTACTTTACAGTTGTCTGCTCCTGAAGAAGGGGGATTCCTCCCGAAACGTGTCGAGCGAGCCACAAGTTTCTCTGTTACAAATTGCTTTCCCCATTGATTGGGAGATATATCATTTGACAAATTGGTTGCATAAATGTTGTACGGAAAAATGTATTGTTGTATGTTTTACGTAAAACGAGCAACTCTTTGCTTAACTAGACTGAACAACTGCTCCTAACAAAATAAATCTAAAACAGAATAATAAAACCTGCGTATGTTTTCTTCCAGATCCGATTTCGATCTGGTTACAGATTAAGACCCAATAAGAATAGAAAATAGAAAAACAAGAATGCTGATATTTTAAGAAAAATTGATCAACACGTGGGAGTTCCATTCAAATAGATAGAATGTCAACAATTTCCTACTAGGTAACTTCCAAACATTCAATGAACTAGAGCTGTGTTGTGCTATACTATTGTAAAAAGATTTACTGATAGATTACTAAAGCATGTCATTTCCTCATTTGCTTTAGAAATCCTACTAAGACATTTCAGTTAACCACAATAAAGTATCGACTTCCTTATACAATACTGAATAGAAGATTAATGTACTGAAGAAACTTCCACGTTCTAATCCGGCCCTTATGTACTAGGTAAGCCCGAATACAATTGAATATATTGCTCCAGTCACCTCTAGTGTTGTAGCCCAGTCATTTCCCACGGCAGTATGCCTAATACGATGCAAATTTAAATTGCAGGCCATACAAGACTGAATTTTGAGTCTCTAGAAGGCCCCAAGGACTCACTCCTGCTCTATTCAGGAACAGATCCCTTTGGATACACTCAAAAACAGTGGACCAGGTAATTATTCTGCCTAGCCCATTGCAGATATAAAATAAGATTATATGAAGAATTTTAAGCAACTAAAGCCCATCTTCATTGTTTTTATCTCTAATACCAACAGCTACAGTCTGAATGTGAAAAGTCTGATGCTTGAAAACGCCACACAAGAACAAAGACTCACAACGACTATTGTTTTTATAATATTTTCTGTTTCTACTGTACTAACCATAATTACAGCGACATATCTCCTGAAGAAAGTTCCTAAAATAGTATACGAGAACTGAAACATGTCGAGTTCCCTATTCTAGATAAGTAACTTCTAGATTGTCAATATACTCTAAGAATAAGAGCCAAGAGAGGTCTAAGACGGCTAATTACTCCTATACCTCTTCCATGATTCTCTTAACATGTACTAAAAATATGTTACCTCACTTCACATAGGCCCATATGTCGTAACTATATTGTCAGGTTTTAGACAGTGTTATAGTCTTTATAACAACTGAGCGAAAGTGATTCCACTCTCGTTTTTTACCATGACACCATTGTGTCTTTGTCTGATTAAATTGTTATTAATAAAAATGTATTTTTTGATCACGAGAAAACTACAGCTCTGATTTAATGTTTACTGTAAACTGTTGGTATGTGCTAACTATCTCTATTGTACAATAAGTTTGCCTCCACGATAAAAGGTAGAGCAAGTACTCTATTAGTAATATTGGGATTCCCCCCTTTTTTGTTAATTGGTACGAAAAAATGTGAAATTTGCTAATGGTTGATTTATATTAAATTGTTATGATTAGATTGTTAGTAAAACGCTGACTGGATTTCTAGTTTAATCGGTGTGCAGGGGACGGGATTGTCTCAGGTTGTGCACACTCTTTTTGCGTCATTACCAAATGAGGCAGGTGACTAGGTTGGAATGGTAAAACCTTGCGCAAAATCCTGAGATGAAATTAACCAGCCTTACAGACCGAACCAACCTGAGAGGCCATTGATAGCGTCTAAGACAGGACAACCACTAAGTTCTTAACCACAGTCAATGGCATAGGAAAATCACCAAGTACAGAAACCCAGAAAGACGGGGCCCAAAGTGTAGGATTAGGAGGAGAGCCCACCACCAAGACCTTTGTCTTGTCCTCGTTCAGTTTCAGCCAATTGCTGCTTATCCACCCTCCTCCCCCATGGCCGTCAGTCACTGACACAGGCACTACAACACCTCTGCCTGGTTAAGATCTAAACAAACCAGGATTTGGGTGTCATTGGCACATGAATAGCACCAGTGCCCGAATGAGCGGAGAAGACGAACACAGGGTTGAATATAGATGTTAAAAATGCATAGGGGACAAGGCAGAGCCCAGGGGAACCCCACAAGACACAGAGTGGGAGGGGAAGAGAAAGGAGGAAGAGAGAGTGATCAGCCCCTATCTGCCAGGAAGGAGGTAAACCACGCCAGGACAGGCATGGAGAGACCGGACAGAACCGGGTGGGACAGCAGGATAAAGTGGTCGACAGTGTCGAAGGCCGCTGAAAGATCTAACAGTATCAGGGAACCTACTCCCCCACTATCCACCAGCCTGACCATGTCGTCACCAACAGATACTAGGACACTCCATGTGCCGCGTCCTGGATGGAAGCCTGACTGAAAGGGGTCAAGGAACCCAGAAGATTCCAAGAAAGAAAAGGAGATACCAGGGCTTCCTACAGTTTCATGAAAATAAGGCAGGAGGGAGATAGAGTGAAAATTATCAGGGACAGAAGGATCCAGGGATGTTTTTGTTGTAGGGTCCTTCCCAGTTCTGAGGCACCACGTCTGTATAAGAAGTATGTTAAGTGCCAAGGTACCACACCTGGATAAGAAGTATGGTAAGTGCCAAGGTCCCACACCTGGATAAGAAGTATGGCAAGTGCCAAGGTACCACACCTGGATAAGAAGTATGGCAGGTGCCAAGGTACCACACCTGGATAAGAGTATGGTAAGTGCCAAGGTACCACACCTGGATAAGATGTATGGCAGGTGCCAAGGTGCCACACCTGGATAAGAAGTATGGTAAGTGCTAAGGTACCACACCTGGATAAGAAGTATGGTAAGTGAAAAGGTACCACACCTGGATAAGATGTATGGTAAGTGCCAAGGTACCAAACCTGGATAAGAAGTATGGCAAGTGCCAAGGTACCACACCTGGATAAGATGTATGGTAAGTGCCAAGGTACCACACCTGGATATGAAGTATGGCAAGTGCCAAGGTACCACACCTGGATAAGAGTATGGCAAGTGCCAAGGTACCACACCTGGATAAGATGTATGGTAAGTGCCAAGGTACCACACCTGGATAAGATGTATGGTAAGTGCCAAGGTACCACACCTGGATAAGAAGTATGGCAAGTGCCAAGGTATCACACCTGGATAAGAAGTATGGTAAGTGCCAAGGTACCACACCTGGATAAGAAGTATGGCAAGTGCCAAGGTACCACACTTGAATAAGAAGTATGGCAAGTGCCAAGGTGTCACACCTGGATAAGAAGTATGGTAAGGGCCAAGGTACCACACCTGGATAAGAAGTATGGCAAGTGCCAAGGTACCACACCTGGATAAGAAGTATGGCAAGTGCCAAGGTACCACACCTGGATAAGAAGTATGGCAAGTGCCAAGGTACCACACCTGGATAAGAAGTATGGCAAGTGCCTTTACTGTGCCAGGTACAGGTAAGTAATTACCTAAGTGTGAAACCACTGGTATCCAGCACCCATCTAGCTCAAGAGGTCACTCCATGGAATACTCCAAAGGCCAACGCTCCACATTCCAGGCACGCACCCCAACATTCCAACATTCTGACATACAGATAACAATCTGCAAAGCAGAAAGCTGCTGTTTCTTTTTTAGACAGGGAATAGAAATGCCCTGTTTAGGCTCTCCTGGGATGCAGCCGGATTGGCAAGAAAGGTGAACTGCTTGGGAAGCCCAGGCGATCATGGCCGGCATGATGCCTCCAAGGTCATCTAGTGGAACAGGATCCGAGGGAGCTGCTGATTTAAGCAGCGTGGCGGCCTTACCCACTGTTTCATTAGTAAACAAAGGTCAAGTCTGACCAAACGTGCGGAGAACCCATCTCTGCCTCAGCAGAGTCCATGGTGGCATCACCCTGGTGTGCCGGTGGATATTAGTACGGATATTTTCAATTTTAGTGATGAAATATTGGCCCAATGAATCACAAAGCAATTACATAGGAATAACCGTAGGAGTTAGATTCACCGGGAACAGCTCCCGCGGCTGATTCAAGACATTCTGGATTTTATGGCTAAAGAAAGCCGGCTTGGCTCCATAGATGGCCACATGGTAGCCTTTAGTGAGTTGACGGTAAACCACCTTCTCAGCCACCCCATAGACCCCATGCCACTTGCGTTCGACCTGCCTTGACTTAAGGCTGGCCGCTTTGAGTTCGACAGGGAACCAAGGCTCTGAACGGTGCCTACGAAGTTAGAGGGTGCGACGACATCAACATGGAACTGGGAAACTTGGCTGGGATGCCATCTCCTGTTTCCTTATGAAAGTAGTGTCTAGAATCCTCCGGCAGTGCTGTCTGCTGGCAGTTAGCAAGGCTTTCGAGCTGTGCCTGGATCGCCCGGGGCTCTACGGAATGGTTCACGAGAGACACCCAGCTTTCCCTGGCGGGGGGGGGGGTCATCTTTTGGGATATCAATCTGCTGAAGGGCTGATTAGGGAAAACTAACAGTGGATGGTAGAGCATTCTCCGCTCAATCAAGCCGCACTGTAGGTGAGGGGTATTTCCAGACTGCCCGCCCAGATGTGGGGGACAGCAATTTGCAGAGGGTGGGGTTTGCCCGATCCTTTGTCGAGTCTGCCAGGTTCCTGCTGGACTCTTCCCATACCCAGCAGGTTGAGAAAGGCTACAATGGCCATCTTTACTCATTTGGGGCCCTTCAACCCTGGTAGCTGTCTCCCACACTTTTGGGCTACAGCACCCTTCACTCTTGATCTCGTAAGGCCAATTTTCCATGTGTCTGCCGGCCAACTAAAGACACAAAGACCCTGGTCACAGCCTTAATGGCAACGGTAAAACAGGTGGTATTGCAAATGCGTTTTTTTTTTACCACCTTTCACATTACAGGTATTTATTGCTTGCAGTAATTAGTGCCTGATTACAGTTGGGGTACCGCGGTTAACACTATCAATGTTTCTCTGCACCCAAACGCTGGAGGTACAAATGATAAGAGGCCCCTGAAGACATACAAGGTTTGCTTTGCTGTGTTAAAGGGGGGTGCGCACCTCCCTTCACTGTAGGAGAATAAAACTTGCACGAGGCTCCTCGAAGAAGTCAGAAACTCTTTACAATGCAATACAGGGAAGGGCCACGAATGGTCCTTATTTACTTTATAAAAAAATGCATAACCAGGTGTTCTCCACACTGTGCATAAGCCATTTGCATCTCAAGAGGAGGCTACACAGGGTTCAAACAAATGTACATAATGGCGGCGGGATTTCAATGAACTTGGAATCACTGGAACCGTCATTCTCGTTGTCCTGTGTTTAACCAGTCCAGTGTTTTTGTGTGTTTTTTGTTCGCGCCCTGATGCTTGCGAGCTTCGGCGCGCTGTAAATATATAAATAAAAAATGAAATAACCATGAAGGTGGTATTCTAAACCTCAGATGGACTGCAGCTATAATGGTGAATACCGCTGGCGATAAACCGGTCCAAAGAGCGCTAAAGCGGTAATGCGGTGTCAACAGTGAAAAGTGAGAGAAAGACAGAGAGTGGGAAAGAGAGACAGAGAGAAACCGAGAGGCAAAGGGTGAAGAAAGAGAAAGAGAGTGAAATGGACAGCCAGGGAGAGCAGACCACACAAGAGGGGCCTTGGGCCGTCTAAGCAGGGAGTGGTGTTCAAGGCAAAACCCTCAGAAAGGGGCAGAGATGACCAGGGAGAGGGAACTGTGAGAGGACAGTAAGATCTTTCCAGGGCGGCCAGATGTAAGCAAAACAGTTCATGAAGGCGACCCATTTTGCACGTGCAAAGACAACAGGCCAACGTCATGTGCGCAGATGTCAGGCAGGCCACCACGCAAGCGTGCACGGGTGCATAATGTGTACATCCCATGCACATTCTCAAGCAGAATGGTGTTTCTTCCCTCGTTTGGTGATTACCTGCAATTCTCTTCCCCATTTCAGGCACCGGGTGGCCCCTGTGGAGCGGGCGCGGCCCGTGGACGTGCACGCGCGCTGCGCACAGATCGCCACGCGCTGGCCCCAGCTGCCTCCAGCATTGATCGCCCCTAAAGCCGCCCCCAATATTGGCCGCCTAATCTCCCCGGCCTCGTCTGGCCCTAGCTCCCAAACAGCTTGGGTGCATCCTGGGAGCCCGCGCTAATGAGCAATTCTTGGGGGATACGTCTTGCCTTGCCTCACTTTGGTGGCACCCCCCAAGGCCTGGAAAGACCGCAGTCACTTATCTGTCTCTAAAAAGCAGCAGGGCCCCCGCCGATATAAAAGCGGCCTTTTAGCTTCCTGCAGAGAGGGGCGTGGAACTCGGCAGGAGGGAGCAGGCCAGCAGGAAGCGGATCCAATTACTGATGGATATATTTATTTAATCTTCTGAAGCTCGGATGTAACGCCAACAGCTGCCCAGGATGGCTTTAATGGTAGCAATCCGTATGTATATATCTGAAAAGGAATTCAAAGGAATTGTGTAAAAAAAAAACCAAATATTCAGCTTCGGTCAACTTCTTTAATGATTAACAAATTCCATCGATTCACGCTGGTTTAGACAGAAACATCTATTTAGTTCAGATAGACTTGATGTCCAGTGAATTGCTCGTTTACCTGTTTTCATTGCACGAGATGGTGGTTTAAAAAAATGAGGAATTAAAGGAACGTTTAGAAAAATGTAATTGCACAACTTTTTTTCAACTTCAAAACTTTTATTGAAGAAAAAATGACTGATCATCTCCGCTGTTTGGCATTTGGCCAAATACTAAAATGTGCTTTGGCCGATTCCCAAACCCTAAGTATCAGTGTGGACGATGGAGCAGAGGTAATGCTCAATTATTATTGGGTTTCAATTCCTTGCATCGCATAGACACGTTGTACCCATAAAAGGGGTTTATTTATTTATTTATTTATTTTATTTATTCACAGGAGGAAAAATGCTGTTTTGATGACACACGAACTTCCAATAGATATGAACTCAGATTTGAGGGAAAGCAGTGAGCTTCTTACAATGGGAGCGTTTGAGGGAAATTCTGACCAGGTTGTGGAGGGGAGTAAATGGAACAGTCACTGGGGACAATACCTAAGTGGACACAGGGGTGCACAGCGTCGAGGTGGGGGGGCTATCCCTTTAAATGTTGGGAGAGGCACTAACTTCAGAGACTGTTGGGGAGGGGCAAACTTACTTGTGCAGGGGAATCCAACTTCTTTACGTATTCTAATGAGACCAGTCTAGTGCAGCATCAATGTTGCAAGCAGTGAACTCCTTCCTTCACGTCTGAAACCACACACTCAAGGGCTCCTGTAAGAATGAGCTTTCTACTGCCCCCACAACCCCAATTCCAATCATTCCCCTGGCATGCAAGTATAAATCCCACATCACCATTTCAATTGCCTAAACAAGTATACATATGAATGCAGGTGCTAACAATGAAATGCTTTAATTGCAGGGTCTTTGTTAACAGCAAAGCCCAGGCGCTGTTTAATGTCTGTGTCCTGTTCTGTCGGCCACAGCTCTGTAGGCCAGCCAGGTTGAGTCAACATAGCCCAACATTCGTGGGGGGTGGGGAGGGGGCTCTACAGCCTGTTCAGTTCAATGGCTTTGCACCACTGAGTGCATGTACATAGATTAAGGAGAGCCAACATAGTATATTTTTAAGTGGAGGTACATGTAGGGCCAGCTGACCATGATAGGTGAAGTGCTAGAGTATAAGCAGAGGAAGTGAGGGACGGAGGCAGGTTAGTGGGAGGGAAACATGTTAGCTAGAAGGCAGATGAGAGGTAGGTTAAGAGGGAGAGTCAGAGGCAAAGAGGTCAGCTTTTAGTTTAGTTTTCAACAAATCCATGTGGACTGTTTCACAGATTTCCTGGGAAGAGAATTCCATGCAAGTGGAGCAAGATGATAGAAAGTGCGGAAGCGAGAGGAAGCACACGGAGAGCGAAGAGCCACACGGGTAATCGAGGAGGCAGAGCAGCGATTACAGATGACACAGCACTCTCTTTTGCACTCTACAACTACAGCACCAGACACCGCCATCTTGGGCAAAGTTTAGCCCTGCATGAAAAAAAAAATGGGATGAGTCTGAAAACATTAAAAACCAAGCTGTGCCTTATTGACCCCCTTCCTAGAAAAGGTTTGCCTTGGCCAATAGTGTAAAATCCTCAGTGTTCCTTTCAGAGGACTCAAGTGACACAGTCTCAGGTTATTTTGATCAGAGGAACTACAAGGATCTTAGCCTTTCAACCTGAGATCCTGCTTCCTGTACAAAAATCTACTTCCTGCCATCGCTGGTAAAAGAACTGGCCCTAAGGATGATGACTTTAATCCTATTTCTCAGCAGTGCCTCAAAGAATCTCGTCAACAGGCTTCAAAGGCTCCAAGCCCTGCACAGCGACAGCATGGCACCTCCTGAGGCCGCCCCACTGGCCTAAAGCCCAAGACCGCGTGGACTGCAAGCTCTGCATGCCTACATGCATGGTATCACATGGCAAAGGCCCCAATTACCTGTCAAGGAAAACTCTGTCCATACCTTTTTTTCAATGACTTAACCTTGCTGTGGTAAGTGGTCTTGACAGACCCCAAAATGAAAAGGTTGTTTAGTGGGGACAAAGCTTTCTCATGGGTTCTGCAAAAAGGAAGGTTCGACGTTAAAATAACGTAGCCGACAAGCTAGCGGCTGAAAACTGCGAAGCTGAAAGCCTTGCATTCGCAAAATGCCAACTACCCGCTTTCTCTCTACCCACCCCTTTGCCCCTATATACTTACCTTACTCCTGCATCCCTCTCCCTGAGACAGCCCCTTTCCCTGTGACGTCAGTACCTTCTCCCAATTATGGGTCGGGACGTCCGTCGCAGGGTCCTCTTTTTTATATTTTCTTTATTGTTCCCTGCTTTCCATATAATGGGAATGGGGGACACTCCCGCATCCCCGGCTCCCCTTATTCGGCATTATGGGATTTGGGTTTTTCCCATGCCGAATGCGCATTCTGTATTTATTTTGGGATATTTTCGGGGAATACCAAATGGAACTCTCTTCCTAAGCAAGACCTGGATCAAATTGCCTTCAACCTTTTTACCTTATATATTTCAAGAAAAAAGTCTGGCCTTTTTAGTGGAATACTGCCATCTGCTTTCAGCGCAATTCCTATGCTCATCTTTGTAATGAAGCAAATATTATCAAAATTAGAAGCAGGCAGATTCTCTCTATAGCACAGTGTAAGGCACTGAGCAGATTTCCTACTATGTCTCCCACTTCATGCAGGGGTAGGCCCGGCTAAATATGTGTGGGGGCCCATTTCAACGTGATGGTTGGAGGCCGCCTGCTTAGAGCAAAGACAGTCTGAGGCACCCCTGAAGTGCATACATTACAATGGCGACAAGGATAAGGGTAATGGCCGCCGATTATCACGAGACGGCCAGCCTGCAGGGAGCTTAATCACTAAATGCCCACTGAAGAGCTCTAATCCCTTCTTTGTCAGTAAGTGGCTGATTTGGAAAGACCAGTATAAGAAGGAAATGAGGTGACAGCACGTGTGTATATACCGTGAGAAGAGAAAGCGCAGCTACTAATGCAATCCCTACAAAGCGCACATTTTAAGCCCAAGAATGAAAATAGAGACATTAATATATTGCTGTGTTACAAGACTGCTGACTGGCAACATGGGGGCGGTTACTGGTTACTGGGGGCCCCCCTGGGAGCTCGAGGCCCCTTTCATGTGAAAAGGTTGAAAGGCCCTGATGCCGTCCCTGTGCAGGATTTCCCAATAAAACATCCATAGCGTCAGAGAAAAGACATGGATCTCTTGTCTCAAGTATTTTCGAGGTTCAGTGTCATTTTATGAACTTCTGAAAAGGCGGCCATTAGTCCTATTAACCCTTCTCCTTGGGGGTGGAGGGTGAGTGTGAGGGTGCTGTAGCCATGTGTGTGTTAGGAAGAGGTGTACCCGTAGCATATGCTCAATTAGTAGAATGGTTGGGAGGTACTGTTAATTAGCTGTGAATTAGCCGTGCAGGGTTTGTTTGGGGTCTATGTGGCATGTTCCGAATCTCTGACCCAAATGACCCAATTAACCAAATTCCATCCTCTGATTGCCTATCCACCTGCCCCTCTGCCTAATCCCACCCTGCCTAATGTGCAACTTCCCCCTCCCCACACCCTACCCTCGTGTGCTCTGTAATGAGGGCAAGGTCACCCAGTGCTTTAAGTGGGATAAGAATTTGAGGGTGGGCTCTAATGCCTCATCATGCAGTATTTGGGGGTGAAGTCTAACAAGTGTCTCGCGCAGCCTATAATCCCAAAAGAGGCGTGGCCTGTGTAATTAAAGGAGTGACCTAACAGAGCCAATCGAGTTTACATAAGTGCAATGAAAGGGCAAGAATTCTGGTTTAAAAGATGTATTTAAATATGGTTAATGTGTGCACATTTTTTGATCAAAATAAATATATTCAAATATGAAACAGAACATCAACACAAAAGGTGTCAGTACACCATGCAATCCCACAGTACTTCTGAAAGAAATAAATTATTCCTTCATACTAATTAAAGGCAATCTAATGATAATACTTTAATGCAATGTCTGGCAAAACTCAAACAATGCATTCCCTTAATAGTCCCCTTTCCTGTTTGAAAAATACCTAATTTCGCATTTCTTTAACTGATGTTGTGATTGTAAACATTACTGAAAGTGACATCTACTGGCAAAGAGCAGTACTATCATTCATATTTGTAAAGGCATTTGGCGAGGGAGGTCAGTTTGGAGAGCGAAGGTCAGTTCGGAGAGCTCTGGGTCAAGGACAATATTTGGAGACTGCCAGGGCTGAGTCCTGGCTTGCCCTGGCCCTCTTAAAGCCCTGGTGTCTCCCCTATCTTCTCCCCGCCTCCTGGCTGCCATAAGACCCGTGCCCAATGCCAATTCTTGCCCCAAAGCCCTTCACACCCGAGGCCATGTTTTCTTTGATTCTGTGTCTACCATGAAGTGTGGTAGGTGGGCTGACATTCTGGTGACTGGGTGTGAGAAACCAGAAGGTGTCTCACCCGCTAGTTCCCGAGGATCTGTCATCCATGTGGCCAAGACAGAGCCATCAGTTGTGGATTCAGTTCCTGGGGGTGGACCAGTGTGGGAGGATCACCTGGGTGAGGGGCCTTTGGGGAGAGGGACACAGGGTGGCAAGACACGGTATCCCCTTCCCTGTAACACCTTTACCCCATCCTACCAGGTACGATAATGAGGAACTCAGACCGCCCGTCATGGAATTCCCCCTTTCTCACCAGAGAGCGATCTTTGCAGGATTTCTTGGGCGGTGTCTTCTTACGAGTGAACAAGTCAATGGTGACCATGATAGTCTTGTATCCCCTGGAAGGTGGTAATTCCACAATGAAGTCTGTAGTGATGAATTCCCATGACCTTGTTGGTAGTGTAGGTTGCAGTAGGAGACCCGCCGGTCTCTTGTTATCGTGTTTGTTTTGACTACAGATAGAACAGGCTCGGATGTACAGTTGCACGTCAGTCTTCATTCTAGGCCACCAAAATTGTCTTTGTATAAGACGGAGGGTGTTGGTGATGCCACGATGTCCAGAGTGAAGGGTATCGTGGCAGAGGTTTATTATCCTTTGTGGTAATTTCTGTGTGGGGATGACTAGAGCATTATCCTTGAACAAATATCCATCTTTGGTTCTCAGATTCAATTGATTCTTCCTTGAAATATCCTTCCAGGGCTCAGAGGATTGGGTTTGCATCCGAACTTCTTCCAGAAGACTGACTGCTTGAGCTACAAAAATCGTGTGGGGAAACATCTAAGGATAGGCCCGATCTTCAATAGTTTCGTAGTCAGGACGTCGAGATAAGGCATCAGCAATTATGTTTTGTGATCCAGGGACATGACTGATGTGGAACTGGTACTGGGCAAAGAAGAAGACCCAACGGGCCCGACGACTGTTCCTACACCAAGGATTGTAGAACTTGAAGATTTTGATGGTCCGTGCGGACCTGGACTGGATGTCTAGCTCCCAGGAGTAGATGCCGCCATTCTGTGAAGGCTTGGCGGATGGCTAACAGTTCCTTTTCCAAGATGGAATAATGTGTCTCACTGGGAGTCAGAGTTTGTGAAAGGTAAGCAATGGGGTGTTCCAATTTGTCCTCAAATTCTTGCTTCAACACTGCTCCTATTGCGTAGTTAGAGGCATCTGTCTCCACTAGGAATGGGTGATTAACGTCGGGTTGGGCCAGGATGGGGGCTTGAGTAAACTCTGTCTTTAAACGTTGGAATGCCTTGGCTTGAGGTGCAGACCAGAAAAAGGGAGTGTCCTTCTTCAATAGAGCAATGTTCAGTTGAACAATCTCAGAAAAGGTGGGTATGAACTTCCAGTAGAAATTGGCAAGCCCCAGGAAGGATTTCACTTGTTTCACGGAAGTGGGAGCCGGCCAAGATAATATGGCCTTTACCTTCGAATGATCCATACCAATTCCTTCTGGGCTAAGGACAAATCCTAGGTAATGAACAAAAGTAACGTGAAACAGGCATTTCGCGGGTTTGGCTAGGAGTCTGTGTTCACGTAGTCGTTGTAAGACTGGCTTTACATGCTCTTCATGCTTTAGAAGGTCCTTGGAGTAGATCAAGATATCGTCCAGGTAGACGATGACGAAGAGGAACAGCATGTCAGAGAACACCCTATCCATGAAACATTCAAAGACTGCGGGGGCATTAGCAAGTCCAAAGGGCATGACCAGATATTCAAAGTGTCCAAAGGATGTTCTAAAGGCTGTTTTCCATTTGTCTCCTTCCCTGATATGAATCAGATGATAGGCACCCCTTAGATCCAGTTTCGTGAAGATTACAGCTCCTCTCACCACTTCCAGGATATCCGAGATCAAGGGTAAGGAGTAACGGTCCTAGAAGGTGCATTGATTTAATCCACGATAATCTAAGGTCTAAGTTCCTTGGTGTCCTTTTTGGGAACAAAGAACAAAAAGGCTGCAGCTGGGGATTTCGATGGTCTTATGGTGCCATTTTCAAGGTTGGTATCCAAGTATTCTCGAAGGGGCCTTTTTTTCAGGTTCGGATAGGATGAACATCCTCCCAAAGGGAATCACTGCTGAAGGCTCTGTGTCTATGGCGAAATCTTCAGGTCTGTGAGGGGGTAGAGTCTGAACTATGGCAGTTGAAAACACATCAGCATAACCCTGATAGGCCTTTGGGACCTGTATGATATTGGAAACCATGAGTGGTACTTGCTGATCTATTGATGGTTCTTTGGAAGGTGTCAAGGAGGAATCCAGGAATAGACAGTGAGACATACAAAACTCAGAGCCGAGAAACAAGGATCCTGCTGCCCAGTTGATATAAGGATTATGTTTCTGTAACCAGGGCATACCCAGTACCATGGGGTAATGAGCCGACTTAATGATGTCAAATCGGATCACCTCTTGGTGATGGTTTATTGAAAGCTGGATCTCTTTAGTCTGCAGGCTTATGGGTCCTGAAGTGAGGGGTCTTCCATCGATCGCTTCCACCGGTTGCATGGTACTTCGTGTCTCGTATGGAATGTGGTGACTAAAAACCCAATCTTGATCAATGAATACTCCCATAGGTCTTATTCTTGGATGGCGATAGGAAGGCCTGTAGAATCAGTAGGCTGTTTTGTCCAGGAGAGTTCAAGGATGGAATAGACATGGAGCAAACATCTCTCTCCCGAAGCCTTGCTCCATCTAGGATCGGGAGCTGGCGTTTCCTGAACGCCGAGTAGGGGCTAGAGGACATTCTCTAACCAGGTGTTTATCCGAGGCACATGCATAACCCCGTATGAATCCTCATCCTCTCTTGAAGGGATATGGGTCCACGGAAGGCTCCTATCTGCATAGGTTCTGGTTCAGTAACTGACCCTGGGTTTGTGTCAGTTTTGGAGGTAATCTCAAAGGACACCTTCGGGGGGGGTTACTTTGGATTTTTTCTTCTCTGCCTTCATTTCCTGGATACGAAAATCAATTTGAATGGCAAAGTCCATAAGTGCCTGGAATGAGCTTGGGCGAGACACTCTGGCCAACTCATCTTTGATCTCCTCATTCAGTCCTCTTCTGAAAAAGAGTAAAACATGCTTCAGGAGACCAGTCAGCTTCCTTGGCCAATTGCTTGAATCGGGTTACAAACGTAAGCATATCCTGGGATCCCTGCTGAAAGTCTAGCAGGCGTTCCTGGGCACTATAGACCTGCTCTGGGCGGTCAAACGTGGTTTTAAGGGCCTGTATGAAACCATCATAGTCATCCAGGAGGGCATCTCCAGAATTGACTAAGGGCGTAGCCCAGGTTAGAGCATTTAAGGAAAGGTGTGAAATTATGAAGCCCACCTTAGCCCTGGGAGTTGAAAAGTAGTAGGGCTTAAAAGTAAAGTGAACCAAACAAGAATCAAGGAATCCACAAAGGGTTTTTGACGACCCATCGTATTTGTCAACAATGCCGCCCAGCAATACACTTTCCTTTGTGGCAGAATCACGGGATAGAACTAATTGTTTGAGAGCGGCGTTTTCCGCTTTTAAATTCTGTACCTCGGTTGTTAGTTCTTGCATGCCACGCATGAGATCCTGAACGGCCGCTTCCATGTCAACTTCGACTTCGGTCGTTTGGCGTCTCAAACTGTCACGGAATTCCCCCTTTCTCACCTGAGAGCGATCTTTGCAGGATTTGTTGGGCGGTGTCTTCTTACGCACGGACCTGGTCTTGTATAAGCCCGCGCGAGCCTCTTCTGGCTCCAGCGTGCGTTCAGAGTTCCGGGATACAGATACTCCGGGGATCCAGGAAACGAAGAAGGTGCGAAAGCACGGCACACGAGTCCAGGAATTAAGGAAGAAGGAAGAGGGGTAAGGGAATAGAATTAGAAGGTCCAAGAACCAGGATAACAGTTCAGCGAACTACGGAGCACACGTCTAGTCACTACTTGCAATAGCATTGAGACGCGTGGGGCCGCAGAGGCGAGGTCTATTTGTAGATTTCGCTACATCCGACGTGAAGACCAAGGAAGGCGTTTCACTTTAGACGGCCATGTTGGAAGTACCAAGGAGTGCGAGCCCCGTTGTGATAAGGACCATGAAGTCCAAAAGGGGTGCGTTCTGTGGGTCATGACACCCCCCCCCCTTTCCCAATGCAAACACTTTCTCACGGACAGCTCATTATGAGAGAAAACGGACTAACACCCGAGCCGTATACCTAACATGTCCCAATACAATGGTCGGGCACGGTCGGGCAATTGCTGACCATTACACACACCTGACTTCCATTACACTTCCCCAAACGGATAAAAGGCGAAGCATGAGAGCACACTCTGAGCGAGGCAAAGCACACGAAGAAGCAGCCGTTTCAAGATGGCAGTTTAATACGAGGCGAAGGATGGCAAAACGGAAAGGGATCGCAAGGCCCCAGAAGGCCTTGTGGACAATGCAGAAGGTCTTGAACTTAATCCTTGCAGCCACTGGGTCAAAATGCAGAGAGATATGATCCCTTGGCTTGAGGCCAATGACAAGTCTCGCAGTGCTGTTCTGGATTTGTTTCAGAGGGCAAAGAGTAAAAGCAGGCAGATTTGGAAAGAGGCTGAGCAGTAGTTCAGCCTAGCGACAACTAGAGCTCTAGAGACAATGAGCTTCTGGGTGAAGGAGAGGAAACTGAGAAATTGAGTGCTTGTGAAATCTGAAGAGGAAAAGAACAGGATCTGAGCCTGGCTGAGGGGGATCCGAGGTGAATAGTGAATCACCTGGGAAATTGAGCACTTGTGAAATCCTAAGAGGAAAATAACTTATTGTTTGTGAGTCATATCAGACCCTCTGAAAGAAGAGACCTTGAGAGGCAAAGAGACTTGGGCACAGAAGGCTCTGATGCTAATGAATGAACTGTAGCCTTGTGCTAGAGAAGCCAGAGACTGTGCTAAGCTCGAGTGTACCACCTTGTCCTGTGTTGAAAACATGGGGCAGGGAGGACAACAGCCTGAACATCCTGACATATCACCAGCGTGTCAAGTGGCACAGAGAGTAGTATCAAACCGGATATTAAATTATGCCTCTTATTACAAACGATTTGTATGTATATTGGCCTGCGCCAAGTTGCTTAAAATTGTATGCGAATAACTCTCTACGGCAAGGTCTTGACCTTAGAAATTGATGTAAGCTGCCATCTTGAATCAAGCCTCCATTTTAGGTTAGAAATCGCCATTTTGGGGTTTTATACAAAGTCACCCTGTAATCTAAAATGGCCGTCTCGTGTGTCCTTGTTCTTGCCTTAACCTCTCCAACCTCTGTAGGGCAGTTAATGTCCAACCTGCCCTCAGGCTATATGTTAGGGTCATGTAGACCATGTCCTTTGTTGACCTCGGGAGCAGGGGATTACTTGAATTAGCAAAGTTAAACTACAAGTATATAAGGACAGTAATGCTATCCAAATATAATAAGTGAAACATTTGTTTGGTTTGTATTAAACCAGCATGTAAAGAGTGTAAATGTTAGATTAAAGAATAATGGAGTGTGTTAGTAAATGTATTCAAAAGTAAACCGCATGCACAAGATATGTAAATTAAGAAAGTAAACCTGGCGCGACCCTAGCGCAGTATATGATTAACCTGTAAGAGGGCTGGCCATCATTTTACAAATTGTATAAATGCGTCGATGTCCAGCTAGGAAATTCTGTCACTGCTCACATTGAACCCTGCTGGTGGTCTCTGTGATGTATTGACGGCCAAATAGCTATTTGTGTACTTTGTTGAATACTGTTCAGTTTTGTAATACAGATTCTGGGAATCTTTATAAGCCTGTGTCGGTGTATTTTCCTTTGCTCGGTGTAACAGCCGTAATATTGTATTTTTTCTGATTCCACAGATGGCGCCCGAATAGGGACCCTCAAGATTGACTTCCTCTCATTGAAGGTTGGCTCAGATATCGGACCGGGATCGGACGGTGCCAACAGAACCGGCCACTCTAAGATGAGAAGTGAATTCCTCGACGAAACTGCACGATCCGATCCCTGGACGATGAGCTGTAGCCCGAGACAACGTCTTGACGAGGGTCCATATATTTGAGGTGGGTAAATTTGCTGAAAATCACCAGACACGTGGGTCCTTTGCATTGTCCTTAGTAACCTGATCGGGCCTCCCAGTTCTTTGGTCAGGTGACTCGTGTCCCGATTCTTAATCTAACCCTGACAAATTTGAATTTGGAGCATTGTACTCGCGAGCACAATTATTTAACCAGGTAACACCAGAACTTTGATATGCCTGGGAAATTGTCTGCCTGCTTTAGGGCATTTTTCCGCAGCGACAGACAATCTTTGGAAGATAGCCGTCCCGCACCACAGGAGGGGTCGCCGGCATGTACTATGTACTGTAAGAAAGGCTTTGGTAGTATAGCATTTAATGACATTTGGCACAGACAAACCAGACATAATTCTAATCTCCGGTGGCCAACCAATAGTAGTTTTGAAATCTCTCGTAGAGAATATTTAGAGTCTGTATTAGTAAAGAAAAAGGCTAGGCCTGCAGCATTTGATGCGTTGCACAGTTGGAAAACAGAAGCTTTGCAGCAACAAAAGAGTAGAGAGAAACATATGCATCGACATATGACGAGTGTCGAAAAGGCACGGTTATATGATCAAAATAAACAATTGGAGTCAGTTAGGAATACGGACAGGGCATTTCAATTAGGCATTCAGAAAATCTACCCTTCAAAAGATTTTCATACGTCAGACGAATTGATTAATAAACTTTTGCATGAACGAAGGCCCGATGCCTCCGTGCCACCTCCATACGTCCCTCCTCCTGGCGCTTTGCCCCTTCCTGTTGTAGCTCCCCCTCCTATAGTAGCCGGAGAAATTCCTGCACATTAAGTTTCACAGTTTGTTCACTTCCCGTTTTCAAGACAAGAAGTGAACACCATAAAGCAATCTATTCCTGATATAAGAAAAAATCCGACCGGATTCTATAAAGAAATAGAGTCGGTCTTACAGTCATCGGTATTCACTCTAAGTGATATTGATCTATTATTTCCCGTACACCTGCCAGTTGATTTGTGGAAGCAGATTAGGGCTATAGATGACATACCTGGGTTGGGAGATACATGGGATAACATGACTAGGCTGGACAGAGAAAGACCAGCTGGCGAACGACCACCTCAAGTGATATTAACCTTGCCTGATAGAATTATTGTAAAATTGAAAACTATGGTTCCAGAAAAAAAAATCATTTGGGACAAGCTTACGTCCTGTGTCCAAGGAAAGTCTGAGGGTAATACCGATTTTTTCAATCGGTTGGAGCAGGTATTCTCGGATTTCAGTGGACAAGACTTGGGCACAGAGTTGGGGAAAAGGTTTTTTGTCGACAAATTCGTACGTGGATTGCTGCCTGACATCCAGTTACAGATTATGTCTTCTGAAAGCGCTCGGCAGGCAAAGTCCCAATCAGAAGTATTGCATATGGCTCAGTACTATGAAAATCGTGTAAAAACTGAAAAAGAGAAACTTGAGAAAAAAAAGGGTGACTTGAAAACTAAAGTTTTATTGCAGCAGATTGTTAGAAACCCTAGAGGGGGTAATCAATTTAGAGGTCAGTACATTCCACAGGGAAGTGCGCCCTTGGCTCTGGTAACTATTAACCAGTGTGCCTATTGCTGGCAGGAAGGCCACTGGCGCGCACAATGTCCGACCTTACAGCAAAGGTCATTTGGGAACATGAGTAGACGATCCAGAGGTCGCCCAGATGCAGGGTGCCCTGGCAGAGGTCAGTTTACACCAGAATCACAGCAACCTCCTTTACAAGATAAGCAAGTTTCAAATGTGGATAATAGAAACATTTTTGATCACCCTTCTGCAACGTTCCTCTCTGAGGAGCTTCCGTTTGATAATATTCTGTTCCGCTAGGATTGCCCGAAGCAGGATTTGGAACCTACGCCTAATCCTGTTCATCAGAAAGGCCCCTACGTTGAGATGGCGGTGGGAAATAGGAAGCATCTATTTTTAGTAGATACGGGAGCACAGAAATGTTCCATTGATCAATCGCGGGTTCCAAATATTCCCCTGTCAGGGCAATCCAACATTTCCGTAGGGTTTTCAGGCACACCTTTAGTTTGCTCAGTCTCTTTGCCGGTACCGATAACACTGGGTCCCTTCACGGAACAGTGTCCATTTCTACTTACCACAAACTGTGGGGAGAACTTGCTGGGGCTAAATTTGTTGAAGGCATTACACGCAGTAATTCATTGTTCTCCGGATGGAATTCGGCTAACAATCTCACCTCAGCAATCATTCGCCTCTCAGTTTTTGACTCGACCTTTACCGCCAGAATTTAGTAATGTTCCAGAATGCTTATGGGCAATTGAAGATAATGATGTGGGCATTCTCCAAATTGAACCTGTTAAAATTACTTTGAAACATGGAGTAAAATTGCCTCGCATCCCGCAATATAAGATCTCAGTTGAAGGTGAACAGGCTTTGAAATGTATAGTTTCTGATGATGTACATAGTGGAGTAATTGAGGAGATTACGGGTAGCATATGTAACAGCCCTATTTTTCCAGTATACAAAAAAGGTGATAATGCGATTCCCTTTCGTTTTATAATTGATTTACGTGCTATTAACAAAATTGTGGCTCCTCAATTTCCTATTGTACCTGATGTCACAACGATACTAACTATGATTCCGGCTTCTGCCACTCATTTTAGCGTTGTTGATCTTAAAAACACGTTTTTCAGTATTCCCATACACAAGGATAGCAGGTATTTGTTTGCGTTTACCCTAGGTGGATGCTTGTTTATATTCACTCGTGCACCACAAGGGTACACTGAGAGTCCAAGTATTTATAGTAGGGCATTGAAAGAGCAGCTTGATACCCTCGAGTTGCCTACTACTTGCACGTTACTGCAGTACGTAGATGACCTCCTCTTGGCTGCTGATTCTGAGGGTGCCTGTAAAAAAGGCACCGTGTTGTTGCTTTGTCATCTAGCAAAACATGGCCACAAAGCTTCACTTAAGAAATTCCAATATTGTTGCCAGAAGATCGCCTATTTAGGCTATCTCCTGTCAAAGGAGAGAAGACAGTTGACACCTGAACAAATAAAGACCATTTCTGGTATGTCTGTCCCAAATACGCAAAAGGAAGTTAGAGCCTTGATAGGTATGGCTTCTTATTGTAGATTGTGGATCCCTAATTTTTCATTAACGATTAAACCAATGCTGGCTTTGACAAAGAAGGGCATTTCTTTGCCATTGCCATGGACCTTGGAACACCAGACATCATTCGATTTGCTCAAATTCGCGCTGTGTTCAGCGCCTGTTTTAGGAACTCCGAATTATGATAAGGCCTTTGTATTGTTTGTGCATGAACGTGATGGATGTGCTTTGGCTGTGTTAACGCAGGAACATGGAGGGAAGAATAGGCCGTGCGGCTACTATTCCTCCGCCCTTGATCCTGTAGCATGCGCTTTGCCAAGATGTTTGCACGCTGTTGCTGCTGCTGCTGCGTCTGTAAAACAGAGTGAGGGAATGGTCCTGGGTCATGCGTTAACCCTAATGATACCTCACTCTGTAGATATTCTATTGAATAGAACTCAAACGCAACACCTCACTTCTGCACGATTGACAAGATATGAACTGATCTTGTTTGCCCCTCACATTCAAATTCAGAGGTGTTTCGTATTAAATCCGGCTGAACTTTTACCTGTCTAACAAAATACTGTTGATGATGACGATACATCACACGATTGCCTTTATATGACAGAACAAGAGACTAAAGGCAGAATCGATTTGAAAGACACGCCTTTGAATAGCCCTCAAGGAGAGCTATTTTGTGATGGCTCTTGTTTTAAACTTCCAGACGGTACATCCACGGCTGCTTATCCTGTCACTACTTTAAGCACGGCTGTGGAAACTAAAAGAATTATGCATAGCAGAAATTATAGCGTTAACTCGAGCTTGTGAGCTTTCTGAAGGGCGTACAGTGAACATATATACTGACAGCCAGTATGCCTTTGGGGTGGCCCCCAATTTTGGTAGACTTTGGAAAGAATGAGGTTTCTTGACCTCGCACGGAACAAAAATTCAGCATGGCACTTTAATAGTGTGATTGCTTTCAGCACTTGCACTCCCTGTTCAGTTAGCTATCATAAAATGTTCAGCACATCAAAAAGTTACAGATGATGTAGGAAAAGGGAATGCCTTTGCCGATCAGATAGCTAAACAAACTGCCACTGATTTCAGTTC
The DNA here is from genome assembly GCF_040938575.1 of Ambystoma mexicanum. Lineage (NCBI taxonomy): Eukaryota > Metazoa > Chordata > Amphibia > Caudata > Ambystomatidae > Ambystoma > Ambystoma mexicanum. Next base: position 79,546,930 of record NC_090930.1, on the reverse strand, counting down.
AGAAATGTACGCTGTAAAAGAAATTGTAAATGTTTGCACTTTGGGTGACAGTATCGATGCTGTAAAAGATATTCAAGCAGATGCTACCATAGAGGAAACTAAGAGATGGATCGAGGGTGCAGGGAGATTGGATGATGATGGGTGTTGGGTAGACAATGTTGAAGGGAAATGGTTACTCCCTGACGCCTACATTACAATGATGGTTATTATGGCTCATGGTCCGACACATGTGTGTGCGCAGAAATTAACAAAAATGCTACACAGTGTATGGGCCAATGATAAGATTTTCAAAACTGCGGAGCGTTTTGTCCAGAACTGCATGGTTTGCTTGCAGCACAATGTAGGAAAAGGTACCTCGACTCCTAGAGGAAGTTTTGCTCCACCTTCTGTCCCGTTTGAGGTTATTCACTTTGATTTTATTGAAATGGAACGGTGTAACAATCTTAAATATGTATTGGTTGTTATTTGTGCCTTTAGTAAGTGGGTTGAGGCCTTCCCGGTTAGAGATGCAACAGCCATAACCACGGCAAAAACTCTGTTGAAAGAGTTTTTTCCTAGGTTCGGGCTGCCGAGAGTCATCTGGTCAGATAATGGGCCACACTTTATTGCCACTGTAATCCTACAAATTTGCAAAGGATTACAGATTGACAAGCGGTTCCATTCAGCTAGACATGCCCAGAGTGCCGGATTAGTGGAAAGGCACAACGGCATTATAAAGAACAAACTCGCTAAAACGTGTGCTGGCACCAAGCTAAAATGGCCGGACGCCTTACCGATCGTGTTACTATCGATGAGAACAACCCCTCAAACTAAGACTGGGCTCTCTCCCTTTGAGGTGGTAATGGGGGGACCTGCTAATATTTGGGGTATGCCAAAAAGTCGCTCATTACGGGATATAGAAAATGTGCTTCTTTCAGACTACTGTAACCAGTTGACTAAAAATCTGTTTTCAATTTATCGCCAGGTGCGAGAGGCATTACCTGTGCCCTACGAGGGTCCTAGTCACAAGTCTACGACCGGGGGACTGGATCCTCATGAAGGTTTTTGAGAGTCATCTTGCCTTGCACCTCAGTGGAGGGGTCGCTACCAAGTCCTGCTGGTCACTCAGACTGCCGTACGGGTAGCGGGTCGTAAACACTGGATCCATGCGACGCACACCAAGTGGATCCCACAGTCCATGCCTCACGATACAGAAGACACAAAATCCCTTCCCACTGCTGTAACTAGCGTGCCTGAAACAGCAACAACCAACAAGGGAGAATCGGAGACCGCTTCAGAATCCGCAGGGCCGGACAAAACGGCCATCTTGTCTCCGCACTCCCCAACAGTGGCACTTCCAGATCAATCCTTTTTTGATCCCATTTCCGTCCATTCACCACTTCCAGGAGGAAGTGACAACACTTTGTTCCCACCAGAAACTGCAAAATATAATTTGCACCCAAGGAAGTAAATGTACAGCATGGTCTGACTGTGCAATTGAGAAAAATCATTTGAGGGCTTGTCTTTTTGGCCTGATTGTACGGAAAGATTCTGTTGGCTAAGGGTTGTGGGAAAGACATTAAGAAGACGTGCGACTGGAGTCGCCAGCAAACAACCAATTGGTGTTTTTTCGATTGAAGACTTTGATGCCTGCACCCGCTACCGCTCGTACTGAACTCTTAGATAAAAATGTGACTAGCAGAGACAATGATCAAATATGTAAGGGGACCCCCAAAGTGTATTGTTGCCTTCTCGTGATAATTACTGGATTTGTAATAACTTTTGGGTTTGGGTTATGGTATCTGGAAGAAGCATATCCGTTAGAGGACCTTTTACCTATTGAAAATGTATCTGTTATTCCCACTCCTTTTGTGCAATTGCATACTTTGTCGCCTAGAGATTCTTTGCATAGACAGAATTATCAGAATAATACCCTTTTGTTAATAATGAATGCCACTCATGCAATTTTTAATAAGACCAATTGCTGGATCTGTACACATCTACTGCAACATGGGGATAAGGGGATAGGTTGGTATATTTACCCTCTGCCTCTGACAACTGCCTGTTACACTTCTCTTAGAGCACTATTTTTTGGTGGATTGAATGACAGCATCTCAGGGAACTTTGATGGTACAAATTTAAATAGTTTTGAAAAAAATGTTTTGATGCCCCTGGGATGCACACTTTTTGCAAATAGAAGTAAGCCAAACGTTGCTTCTGTTAGGCCCTCTGATAGATTGTCTGGTCCTTTTCAGTCTTTAATCTCTTTCAAAATGGCTCCTATAGGCAATAAGGATGCCATGCCTCCATCTTATTCTGTTAATCATAGCCCCGATTCAGTATCCTTCTGCATACAGAGGAATGGAACACGGTCGATGGGTAATTTTTAGAAAGTGCGCCAACGTTGCAAATTTGACTAGTGAAAACAGATCTCTGTACGTAGGCGAACCTGTCTATTTTGTTTGCATTTCCATGGTTGCCCAGGGATTGGCAAGGAACCTGTCATTTAGGGATTCTATTACCTGGGGTATTTATTGCCAGTACTACAGAAATGTCAAAGACTCGTCCACGACGAGGTGTAAAAGGGGATACTCCAGCGCAAACTCTCGGTGATATTATGAAATCCTTTGTGCCATTTTTTGGGCAAATTACGAATTCAGAAGATATTAGGGGACTAGCGAGAGTTTTGGAGAGAACCATCAATCGGACCACTGACATACTCTATAATATGACGTTAGAGCAGAGAGCGATAAGATTAGTGGCTCTTCAGAACCGGATGGCATTAGATGTCATCCTGGCAGAGCGAGGAGGAGTATGTAAATTAGTGTGGTCCGCTTGCTGCGTTTACGTACCAGACTCCTCTCCAACGATCTTTAGGGCGATCCAAAATGTACATGTTCTTAGTTCAGAAGTACATGTTCCTGAGGGAAACTGGGAACTTGGTACATGGTTTTGGGACCTCCTACGGTCATGGGGATGGAAGTTGTTCTCGGCCCTGCTGATTATCTTGGGAAGTTTTCTGTTTCTTTGTTGTTGTATACAGTGTCTCCCTGGAATATGCTCAGTATTAGGGGGATGTTGCGCGCAAGCAACAAGTGTATTAGGGAATAAAATATACGCCCCAACGGAGCTCTCCAAAGAGTATGTGTTGAAAGAAACTCTGGTATCAGACCTAATGGCAATGGATATGTCCTACAATGATTCGAGGTGTATGGACGATGACGCATGGAGTTACTTGCAAGCAAATCAGAAGTAGTATTAGCACTTGGCATAGGCCAAAAGGAGGGTTTGTCAAACCGGATATTAAATTATGCCTCTTATTACAAACAATTTGTATGTATATTGCCCTACGCCAAGTTGCTTAAAATTGTACGTGAATAACTCTCTACGCAAGGTCTTGACCTTAGACATTGATGTAAGCCGCCAGCTTGAATCAAGCCTCCATTTTAGGTTAGAAACCGCCATTTTGGGGTTTTATACAAAGTCACCCTGTAATCTAAAATAGCCGTCTCGTGTGTCCTTGTTCTTGCCTTAACCTCTCCAACCTCTCAAGGGGAGTTAATGTCCAACCTGCCCTCAGGCTATATGTTAGGGTCATGTAGACCTAGTCCTTTGTTGACCTCGGGAGCAGGGGATTACTTGAATTAGCAAAGTTAAACTACAAGCATATAAGGACAGTAATGCTATCCAAATATAATAAGTGAAACATTTGTTTGGTCTGTATTAAACCAGCATGTAAAGAGTGTAAATGTTAGATTAAAGAATAATGGAGTGTGTTAGTAAATGTATTAAAAAATAAACCGCATGCACGAGATATGTAAATTAGGAAAGTAAACCTGGCGCGAACCTAGCCCAGTGTATGATTAACCTGTGAGAGGGCTGGACATCATTTTACAAATTGTATAAATGCATCGATGTCCAGCTAGGAAATTCTGTCACTGCTCACATTGAACCCTGCTGGTTGTCTCTGTGATGTATTGACGGCCAAATAGCTATTTGTGTACTTTGTTGAATACTGTTCAGTTTTGTAATAATGATTCTGGGAATCTTTATAAGCCCGTGTCGGTGTATTTTCCTTTGCTCGGTGTAACAGCCGTAATATTGTATCTTTTCTGATTCCACAGTAGAGCGCTCGCTTTGACATCCGTGCAGAGCCTGCTAACGCAGGTTCGAATCCCGGCGGGCCAAACTCAGCCTTTCATCCTTCCGAGGTCGATAAATGAGCACCACACACCGTGGGTAATAATAAGCAGCGCTCAGATACCTGAGGGTTTGTAGCGCTATATAAATGCCAAATTATTATTATTATTATTATTATTATTATTATTATTATTATTATTATTACTGGTAAGGATTGCCAATAGGCTTATTAGTACAGGTCCTTTTGTTTTGGCAAGACACCACTTGGACTGCATTATTATTATTTGATGGTCGTAGCTTGCTCCCATCTGTAGATGTAGGATTCGATAGGTGTTTTTCAAACCCTTTTTGAAGTTTAATAAACACCCTTGAACTGTGGTCTCTCTTACTGTTATCTACTTCCCAAGCATTCCTTACACTGGGTTTGAGTGGGGAATGATTAGTTGAATCCATCTTCCAACTCAGTGGGTGAATCTACTGTTTGAAGAGGACAGACATTATTTGATCTCAGTCATTGGTAGCTCTGTCTTTTGATGAATGTCGGCCATGTCACTTTCAATGTGCTTCCTCCTTGCTTTCACACTTTGAACCTGATCCTGCTCCTCAGGAAGGACTGGCTAGCGCATAGGCCTGGGGGTCAGGGGGGGGGGGGGCTCTAGCGGGTTGCTATCTTCTTCGGGCATATTGGTTCAATGCTTGTGCGAGCCTTGTGGGTTATTCACTCGTCCAGCACCCAATGGAGTGCCTCCAACTTTAGGATTAAATATTTGCACTTCTTGGCATTTATAAAAGAAGTTGCTACCTTGTTTTGAAGACTTTGCAGTCTCTGGTTTCTGGATTCGGTCAAGTGATCTGGAGCATTCTTTCTTGTGGCCAGAGGTGAATAACAGCATCACTGTTTTAAGTCTGCTGTGCTTTGGTGATTAGCCTTCACCTCAACACTTCTGACATCAGAATGCAGCGCAGACTAATGACAAGTTCAGACACACTGGAAACATAGCGAGTCTATAGCACTTAAGCCAACTCCTGACTCCTCTCAGCACCCATCCACATGCCTGACCGCATGGGTTGCTCTCTGCCAGAGCCTGGCCAACACTGCTAGGCCTTATTCGGCCAAATGCACACACGCATCCTTATCTTACTACTTGACCTCCAATACTCTGGACTTCGATCCTCTGACAGCATTCCCACTCACAGCGCATTGAGACAATAATAATGGGAAAAGGCGCTATATAAATGACGGGTACAATACAATACAATTCTCAACCACCATGTTAAGCTGAGGAGCAACCAGGCCTGTATCGAAGTGTACGCCCAGGTTCCTGACGTTTATACCATTTGAGGAACATCTCCTGCGACGTCGACCATTTCAAGGGAATGATGCTCCCTCGAGGCATCATCCACTAGTCGTTGTGCGCCAGGTATTGCAAGATGCCTTTTTTATTTGTCTTTGCATTTATCGACATTGCATAAGGCTTTTGCCAAAGTACTCAGCAAACAAGATACAGTACAACAACAGGCAAAAAAAGAACACAATTAGAAGAACATTATGGGTATAGCAGATGTGTTTTTAGAGAAGATTGGAATGAGGACATGGAAGCAGAAGATCGGATTGTGAGAGTTAATTTGGTTTAGTATTTAGGGGCCACTAACGAAAATTATCAAAAATGGGACAAGGCATAAGGGGGTTTGGAACTGTTAAAAGCCATTGAGAGCGTAGTAACTTACAAGATATAAGGAGGAAAGAGAAGAAAGCTGGGGGAGGTGAAGACCATGGGCCTCATTATGAGTACGGCCTGTGCTACCAGTGGGTTGCCGCCAAACTTGTAACACTGTTTCTGCCACCTGATATCCTGGTGCCACTGGGATTACAGTTCATTATCAGGTGGCAAAAAGTGTAAGTCCCCATTTGCATGGAGTCGGGACTCCATGGGAATGGGGACACGGAAGCACCGGCTAAAGGTGCCGGTGCTTCCGTGACAACTCAGCCTACCGTGGCTGCTGCGCCCGGCAGGTTAGACCTGCCAGGCGGAACGGCCCTGGGAGGCAGAATTGGAGTGTGGCCGTCCGGAAAGGGTGCTGATACGATATGACCGGCACCCTTATTTCTGGACCGCCACACTTGGGATGAGGCTCCATGTATGCATTTTAAGATAATGCAGAAGAAGTTGTGATGACGTGATTCAAAAGGGAGCCAGGAAACGGAATGACGGGAACTACATAGAGATGTACGAGCTGAGAGAGAGAACCGAGTGCAGCTAAGAGTCGAAGATGGGCCGTAGACGTGTCAGGCGCTAAGCAGGGAGACCAATCAATGGAGCAGAACAGTAATGAAGAAGAGGCGGCGCAGAGTGATGATGAGGAGTTTAGAAGATTCAAAAGACAAGAATAGGTGGACTTTGCGAATGTTAAAGAGCTAACAATGGCACGAACGAGCCATGTGAGTGGAGATGAGAGGGAGGAGTCGAAGGTGACATGAACAATACGAGCCTGTTGTAAAAAAGAAATATGTGAAGGGGTGTAGGAGATGTCCGGGGGAGGAGTGGAAGAAATGGAGGAAGAAAGAAGGAAAAGGGTTTCAGTTATTGAGGGGGTGAGATGGAGAAAGGAAGAGTGCATCCAAGATTGAATGGAGAGTAAGCAAGCAGTAATCTTACTTTGGATATGTGGTCAGTGGAATAGGAGAAGGCTAGAAAGAGCGCAGAATCGTCCACATGGAAATGGCAGGACAGTCCAAAACGGTTTACGATTGTCAGCAAGTGAGGAGGTATAGAGTGAGAAGAGACGCGACCCACGCACATATCCCTGAGCTACGCTATGAATTAGTGGGAAGGTGGGGGAGCAGGTACCACCCCAAGTAGGATTGTAGGATGTTCTTCGTTTGAAGAAATAAGGAGACTCTTATTAGAGCCAGGAGACCATCAGAGAGTTTACTTACAGGCGATATGCACAGATGTTTTCTGAGGGAGAAGACTATCCAAGAAATGTGCTTCAGTGAAATACACACAGTGGCCTTGCACTGAGGAAGGAGAATATCACTTGCTTGAGTGAAATACACATAGTGGCCTTGCACTGAGGAAGGAGAATATCACTTGCTTGAGTGAAATACACACAGTGGCCTTGCACTGAGGAAGACTACCCGAGAGACTTGCTTGAGTGCACTATTCCCATGACTTTTTTGAGGGAGGAAAATATCCAAAAGACTTGCTTGAGTGTAATACACATGTGACTTTTTCCGAGAGAGGGCAATATCCAAGAATGTTGCTTAAGTGTGATGCACACATGACTTTTTCTGAGGGAGGAGGATATCACAGAGAGTTAAAATAGGGACCTAACTGATGTGAGGCTAAGAGTAGATAGTTTGGTCCCAACGTGTTCAGAGCCTAGAGGTGTGCCAAGGATACGGGGAAGCCTGTAGTCTGTGGTTTTTTACACCAATCACACGTTTGCTTTATGCACTGGAGAAGCCAGAATTGTGGGTGGTCCTTTGCATCGATCAGTCCAGCAATCGGCACTGCCTGTCACATGTCGCTTTGTATGGCACAGTATCGCACTGAGATTTCCCCCTGACCAAGTGATAGTGGAGGAGGTTTATTACACATTAATTGGGGAATAAAGAGAAAGACTAAGGCCGCATTTGGTGAAGATCAGAATCATTCAAAACAAAGGTCAGAGAAGAAGGATGTATAAAATGTCTCATCTCCTGCCACCTCTACCAAGCTTGAGTAAGACGATGATGGCCAATATAAGGTTATGATTTAATGTATTTATTATTATTATCATTATTTATTGGGGTATTTATTGAGCATGGAGCTAGCTTTAGGAAGTAATGGAGCACTTTTCAATCATAGTACAAATAACCCAGCGAGGGAAGCAGAGAAACAAGGGAGCAGAGAGCTAACCACATGGAGGGGCAGGGTGAGCAATTGGCAGCAAGGGATCTACAAGCAACTATGTGAGTAGACAGCGTGGATCAGGTCAGCAAGTCTCAGGTGAGGTGGGGAGTGGAGGGTGTTAGGGAGGAGCCATTCCTTGAAGAAGATGGTCTTGAGCTCCTTCCTGAACTGCAGACGGGATGGGTGCGTCTGATGTTGACTGGGAGGAGCTTCCAGGGTCAAGGGGCACAGGCCGCCAAGGCCTGTGAGTCCTAACTTGGACAAGGTTGCACCATACTGAGAAGGACAACTAGAGAAGAGATTGGAGGAATTGACCAAGCAATCGCTGAGATCGGTTGAAGGCAGCAGGGGATCCAGCCACATATTCAAGCGCTGGTGCAAAGTCTCTATCAAAAACAACCTTAAAATGGGTCTTAAACTACACAGCACAGCACCAACACCAGACCATTAACACAGAGATAAGCTCAGGCCACATCTTAGCCTGCCCTACACAGTGGAGAAGTCCTTCAAGCAGCACACAGCATGGCCACATCCTTGCATCCTCACTCAGACTGTGTGCTGATGAAAGGCAGGAACCAACATGTGTAATATGCTTATGCAGGTACATATGAAGCTGTACCATGCATGTGACTGGGAAATATGGACAGGCCCTGAACTGGGATCCATCACCAAACAGTTACAGCCTCTACCACACCATGTAAAATACTACCGCTGAGCAATCACCAGCGGCCGTACCTCCCCATAGCATCGGTGAAGTGTATCCTTGATACAGTATTTTTGGCAGTGACCCCTTATGCGATACTATAGTATGTTGATACGATTTGATTTTATACTGTTTCTAATCACAACTGTGGTAGATTCATAGTACCTAGGCCTGTCCGTGGAGTGGTGCACTCTGCTCCTCCTGTGCTATTCAGACCATAGTTTTCTGTAGGAAAGCAAATGAGCTGGGGAAGATAAGAGGATGAGAAAGCGGGATATAGATGCTACAAGCACAGGGAGGGAGGGATGCAGCAGGGAATAGTTTTATGGGTGCAATATACCTGCCTGTAATATATGTAATACATGTACTAAGTTTGCATTCATTACAAATGCCATCAGATTCCTCATGTAACTAAGCTGATCACATGTAACAGCGCCTCGATGCCCAAGGGTTGTTTGTGCGCTATATACATTTAAATAAATACATTAATAAATAAATAAATGCAATCTTGTCCGGTGGACCATCGCCCTGCAAAATGGAGGAAGCAGATATGTCTTAACACGTTGCGATAATTGGGTTGTGTTCCCATGGCTGATTTGGAGAATTGCAAGTTAGTACACAATGTAATTTCTGGATGCATCTGGGGCTCAAGAGCGTGCTCGGGCAATCCTGGAAGTTTGGTGGCTTATTTGCCCAGGGAACTCTATGCACTGTACCCCAGTTAAAACTCCATAATGTTAATGTAACGCTTACCTCTGGGGCCCTGCAGGAGTGCCCGGTCCGGTCTGTCGACGAGTTCAGGTCCGGGCTGTAGACGCCTTCTGATGATGCCCAAAACCTCTCCCTCTGCTCTGCTCGCTGCAGGTGAACTCACCCAGCAGTCAGAGGGGCAGGAGTGATCTAGAGATCCAGGATCTGGATCAGTTGCGCCTACGAGGCGTAGCGCACCAAAGTCACTATTAGTCTCTTGGTTTTACTGATGCTTCTGCCCAGTTTCCTCACTGGACTTGTACCAGTCCTGTGCAGTTAGCTTATCTCCAGTATATTCGCCTCCAGTTCCTTCACTGAGGCGTGGCGGTTTACCAGTTACTCCACTAGTTATTTGGGAGCCGAGGCCTGCTGTGACCCCCAAACCGCCTTCCTTTGTGTAAAGGCACCCTCCCACTAGCCAGTGGGTTATATGTCTGAGTGCCTGTTGTTGCACTGTTTTAACTCTGTTCTCTATTTTCTCCCCAGGCTTAGGATGCTGATGGAAGAGGTCAACATGGAAGAAAAAATGGGCACTGCTGCTGGAATACAGTTCAGGTAAGGCAATGCACGAGTGGCGGGTGGGGTTGCTTGATTGGACCACGACTCACCAAAAGTCTTTCTTTTCAGATGCAGAAGGCGCTGACTTCGAGGCGCGGATGGAATCCAGCTCGCGTTGCGGTTCAGGAATTGCAGGAGAAGTCAGAAGAGTTCCAGAGCTCCGGTAAGTAGCAGATCTTAACTCACGTCGTGAAGTCTTTGGATTTCCACAGAAAAACACGGTGCCTAGACTCGTCGTGAAGAGTAGGAGTTCCACATTTGATCCAACGTGCAGAACGGAACGGACTGTGAAAAGCAAGCGTCGCGCCGGAAGCCAAAGAAAACTCTAAGCACTGGGTGTGGCCCAGGGCGGGGTTTATATAGCCCTGGGCCCACCCAAATCCACTAGTGAGAATCCTCATTGCGCCCTCTAGGGGCCATGTTGAATAACACTGTCTGGTTCAAGCTGGGGGCCATCTTGGAGGGGGCCAAAGGCATGCAAAGGCCTGTTTTGGCACCAGGCAGTCCAGGTGTCTCCCTGAGCCCTAGGGCTTCCAGAAATCGTGACAGTTAACTCTGTGACTGCCAAGCCCGAGGCAAGAGTGGCCGGTGAAGAATAGGCTGTGTATAAAGGTGAATGTTGTTGGTGACAGATGGTGAGGGAATGGTGTGGTCAGAATAAGACTTTAGAACTGTAAAAGCATGGCACCTAGATGTTAAACGGATAATTATTAAGGGCGTGTTCCATGTCATGCTGGACCTTATTTAACTTCAGAGCGAGACATGTTCATGCCTTACATAGGAGTGATCTATCACTACATACCCATCTATAGTGAGAAAGTATACCATGAGCGGTATCAGGTAATATTATCCCCATATATATGGTCGCCGTACATTATATCGCCGGGAAAAGGTTGTGGCGATATTATATGGGTGACCATATATATGGGGGTAGGGGCAGCATTTTTGCATGGCAATATTTTTGAGGGGACATTATTACATGGAACCCCATGAGCGTCCCATGAAGGCTGTGATCCCTAGTTTATGTGAATGGCAGAGATAGATGTGTGACAAACAGAGCATGTATGGAGAGAAGGGCCCCATGCCTGACCCTCTGCATGCAGCAACAGTCTAGCATACCTTTGTATCAAATGTTTTAATGATGTGAGCATGTCTTTGGCTGAGGGGCAGTCGGAATTTAAGCCTTTCACAACCCCAGTGCGTCATTGTGAACCTGGGTGTGTTGAAACCATATTCCAGGGGACAGAAGAGCAAATGCCCCTCTATGTCGTTCCTAGTCCATGAACGGCCATGAATAGCCAGGTTCTATAGCCAGGAGCCTGGGAGGGACTATACGTACTTTGAAATTAGGGTGTGTTTAGAACTGTGGCTATTCTGGGAGCCAAACTCTGATCTGTGAAAGAAGGCTGTTGCAGCACTTACAGGGGCAACACACATTGCTCCATCACCAGACACCAGTAACGGCTGTAGGAATTACACATTGTGCATGCTGGATGGGCTAAGCGAGCAATGCATTGCAGTAAGTGGCTTCTGCAGCAGAGTAAAGAGTGGGACACCCCTTACACTCCATCACCAGCAGCTGCTGCACATTGCTCCATCACCAGACACCAGTAACGGCTGTAGGAATTACACATTGTGCATGCTGGATGGGCTAAGCGAGCAATGCATTGCAGTAAGTGGCTTCTGCAGCAGAGTAAAGAATGAGACACCCCTTACACTCCATCACCAGCAGCTGCTGCACATTGCTCCATCACCAGACACCAGTAACGGCTGTAGGAATTACACATTGTGCATGCTGGATGGGCTAAGCGAGCAATGCATTGCAGTAAGTGGCTTCTGCAGCAGAGTAAAGAATGGGACACCCCTTACACTCCATCACCAGCAGCTGCTGCACATTGCTCCATCACCAGACACCAGTAACGGCTGTAGGAATTACACATTGTGCATGCTGGATGGGCTAAGCGAGCAATGCATTGCAGTAAGTGGCTTCTGCAGCAGAGTAAAGAGTGGGACTCCCCTTACACTCCATCACCAGCAGCTGCTGCACATTGCTCCATCACCAGACACCAGTAACGGCTGTAGGAATTACACATTGTGCATGCTGGATGGGCTAAGCGAGCAATGCATTGCAGTAAGTGGCGTCTGCAGCAGAGTAAAGAATGGGACACCCCTTACACTCCATCACCAGCAGCTGCTGCACATTGCTCCATCACCAGACACCATTACCTGCTGTAGGAATTACATATTGTGCATGCTGGATGGGCTAAGCGAGCAATGCATTGCAGTAAGTGGCTTCTGCAGCAGAGTAAAGACCAGGACACCCCTTACACTACATCACCAGCAGCTGCTGCACATTGCTCGATCACCAGACACCAGTAATGGCTGTAGGAATTCCACATTGTGCATGCTGGATGGGCTAAGCGAGCAATGCATTGCAGTAAGTGGCTTCTGTAGCAGAGTAAAGAGTGGGACACCCCTTACACTCCATCACCAGCAGCTGCTGCACATTGCTCGATCACCAGACACCAGTAATGGCTGTAGGAATTACACATTGTGCATGCTGGATGGGCTAAGCGAGCAATGCATTGCAGTAAGTGGCTTCTGCAGCAGAGTAAAGAATGGGACACCCCTTACACTCCATCACCAGCAGCTGCTGCACATTGCTCCATCACCAGACACCAGTAACGGCTGTAGGAATTACACATTGTGCATGCTGGATGGGTTAAGCGAGCAATGCATTGCAGTAAGTGGCTTCTGCAGCAGAGTAAAGAATGGGACACCCCTTACACTCCATCACCAGCAGCTGCTGCACATTGCTCCATCACCAGACACCAGTAACGGCTGTAGGAATTCCACATTGTGCATGCTGGATGGGCTAAGTGAGCAATGCATTGCAGTAAGTGGCTTCTGCAGCAGAGTAAAGAGTGGGACACCCCTTACACTTCATCACCAGCAGCTGCTGCACATTGCTCCATCACCAGACACCAGTAACAGCTGTAGGAATTCCACATTGTGCATGGTGGATGGGCTAAGCGAGCAATGCCCATTGCTGGGCTAAGCGAGCACTGCATTGCAGTAAGTGGCTTCTGCAGCAGAGTAAAGAGTGGGACACCCCTTACACTCCATCACCAGCAGCTGCTGCACATTGCTCCATCACCAGACACCAGTAATGGCTGTAGGAATTACACATTTTGCATGCTGGATGGGCTAAGCGAGCAATGCATTGTAGTAAGTGTCTTCTGCAGCAGAGTAAAAAATGGGACACCCCTTACACTCCATCACCAGCAGCTGCTAAACATTGCTCCATCACCAGACACCAGTAACGCTGTAGGAATTAAACATTGTGCATGCTGGATGGGCTAAGCGAGCAATGCATTGCAGTAAGTGGCTTCTGCAGCAGAGTAAAGAGTGGGACACCCCTTACACTCCATCACGAGCAGCTGCTGCACATTGCTCCATCACTAGACATCAGTAACGTCTGTAGGAATTCCACATTGTGCATGCTGGATGGGCTAAGCGAGCAATGCATTGCAGTAAGTGGCTTCTGCAGCAGCGTAAAGAGTGGGACAACCCTCGCACTACATCACCAGCAGCTGCTGCATATTGCTCCATCACCGGACACCAGTAATGGCTGTAGGAATTACACATTGTGCATGCTGGATGGGCTAAGCGAGAAATGCATTGCAGTAAGTGGCTTCTGCAGCAGAGTAAAGAGTGGGACACCCTTCACACTACATCACCAGCAGCTGCTGCACATTGCTCCATCACCAGACACCAGTAACGGCTGTAGGATTCCACATTGTGCATGCTGGATGGGCTAAGCGAGCAATGCATTGCAGTAAGTGGCTTCTGTAGCAGAGTAAAGAATGGGACACCCCTTACACTACATCACCAGCAGCTGCTGCACATTGCTCCATCACCAGACACCAGTAATGGCTGTAGGAATTACACATTGTGCATGCTGGATGGGCTAAGCGAGCAATGCATTGCAGTAAATGGCTTCTGTAGCAGAGTAAAGAATGGGACACCCCTTACACTACATCACCAGCAGCTGCTGCACATTGCTCCATCACCAGACACCAGTAATAGCTGTAGGAATTACACATTGTGCATGCTCGATGGGCTAAGCGAGCAATGCATTGCAGTAAGTGGCTTCTGCAGCAGAGTAAAGCGTGGGACACCCCTTACACTCCATCACCAGCAGCTGCTGCACATTTCTCCATCACAAGACACCAGTAATGGCTGTAGGAATTCCACATTGTGCATGCTGGATGGGCTAAGCGAGCAATGCATTGCAGTAAGTGGCTTCTGCAGCAGAGTAAAGAATGGGATACCCCTTACACTACATCACCAGCAGCTGCTGCACATTGCGCCATCACCAGACAACAGTAATGGCTGTAGGAATTCCACATTGTGCATGCTGGATGGGCTAAGCGAGTAATGCCCATTGCTGGGCTAAGCGAGCAATGCATTGCAGTAAGTGGCTTCTGCAGCAGAGTAAAGAGTGGGACACCCCTTACACTCCATCACCAGCAGCTGCTGCACATTGCTCCATCACCAGACACCAGTAATGGCTGTAGGAATTACACATTGTGCATGCTGGATGGGCTAAGCGAGCAATGCATTGCAGTAAGTGGCTTCTGCAGCAGAGTAAAGAATGGGACACCCCTTACACTCCATCACCAGCAGCTGCTGCACATTGCTCCATCACCAGACACCAGTAACGGCTGTAGGAATTACACATTGTGCATGCTGGATGGGCTAAGCGAGCAATGCCTTGCAGTAAGTGGCTTCTGCAGCAGAGTAAAGAGTGGGACACCCCTTACACTTCATCACCAGCAGCTGATACACATTGCTCCATCACCAGACACCAGTAATGGCTGTAGGAATTAAACATTGTGCATGCTGGATGGGCTAAGCGAGCAATGCATTGCAGTAAGTGGCTTCTGCAGCAGAGTAAAGAATGTGACACCCCTTACACTACATCACCAGCAGCTGCTGCACATTGCTCCATCACCAGACACCAGTAATGGCTGTAGGAATTACACATTGTGCATGCTGGATGGGCTAAGCGAGCAATGCATTGCAGTAAGTGGCTTCTGCAGCAGAGTAAAGAGTGGGACAACCCTCACACTACATCACCAGCAGCTGCTGCACATTGCTCCATCACCAGACACCAGTAATGGCTGTAGGAATTACACATTGTGCATGCTGGATGGGCTAAGCGAGCAATGCATTGCAGTAAGTGGCTTCTGCAGCAGAGTAAAGAATGGGACACCCCTTACACTACATCACCAGCAGCTGCTGCACATTGCTCCATCACCAGACACCAGTAATGGCTGTAGGAATTACACATTGTGCATGCTGGATGGGCTGACCGGGCAATGCATTGCAGTAAGTGGCTTCTGCAGCAGAGTAAAGAATGGGACACCCCTCACACTACATCACCAGCAGCTGCTGCACATTGCTCCATCACCAGACACCAGTAATGGCTGTAGGAATTACACATTGTGCATGCTGGATGGGCTGACCGGGCAATGCATTGCAGTAAGTGGCTTCTGCAGCAGAGTAAAGAATGGGACACCCCTCACACTACATCACCAGTAGCTGCTGCACATTGCTCCATCACCAGACACCAGTAATGGCTGTAGGAATTACACATTGTGCATGCTGGATGGGCTAAGCGAGCAATGCATTGTGTAAGTGGCTTCTGCAGCAGAGAAAAGAATGGGACACCCCTTACACTCCATCACCAGCAGCTGCTGCATGTTGCTCCATCAACAGACACCAGTAATGGCTGTAGGAATTACACATTGTGCATGCTGAATGGGCTAAGCGAGCAATGCATTGCAGTAAGTGGCTTCTGCCGCAGAGTAAAGAATGGGACACCCCTTACACTACATCACCAGCAGCTGCTGCACATTGGTCCATCACCAGACACCAGTAATGGCTGTAGGAATTACACATTGTGCATGCTGGATGAGCTAAGCGAGCAATGCATTGCAGTAAATGGCTTCTACAGCAGAGTAAAGAGTGGGACACCCCTTACACTCCATCACCAGCCGCTACTGCACATTGCTCCATCACCAGACACCAGTAATGGCTGTAGGAATTACACATTGTGCATGCTGGATGGGCTAAGCGAGCAATGCATTGCAGTAAGTGGCTTCTGCAGCAGAGTAAAGAATGGACACCCCTTACACTCCATCACCAGCAGCTGCTGCACATTGCTCCATCACCAGACACCAGTAATGGCTGTAGGAATTACACATTGTGCATGCTGGATGGGCTAAGCGAGCAATGCATTGCAGTAAGTAGCTTCTGCAGCAGAGTAAAGAATGGGACACCCCTTACACTACATCACCAGCAGCTGCTGCACATTGCTCCATCACCAGACACCAGTAATGGCTGTAGGAAATACACATTGGGCATGCTGGATGGGCTAAGCGAGCAATGCATTGCAGTAAGTGGCTTCTGCAGCAGAGTAAAGAATGGGACACCCCTTACAATACATCACCAGAAGCTGCTGCACATTGCTCCATCACCAGACACCAGTAATGGCTGTAGGAATTCCACATTGTGCATGCTGGATGGGCTAAGCGAGCAATGCATTGCAGTAAGTGGCTTCTGCAGCAGATTAAAGAATGGGACACCCCTTACACTCCATCACCAGCAGCTGCTGCACATTGCTCCATCACCAGACGCCAGTAATGGCTGTAGGAATTCCACATTGTGCATACGGGATGGGCTAAGCGAGCAATGCATTGCAGTAAGTGGCTTCTGCCGCAGAGTAAAGAATATGACACCCCTCACACTCCATCACCAACAGCTGCTGCACATCGCTCCATCACCAGACACCAGTAATGGCTGTAGGAATTACACATTGTGCATGCTGGATGGGCTAAGCGAGCAATGCATTGCAGTAAGTGGCTTCTGCAGCAGCGTAAAGAATGGGACACTCCTTACACTCCATCACCAGCAGCTGCTGCGCATTGCTCCATCACCAGACACCAGTAATGGCTGTAGGAATTACACATTGTGCATGCGGGGTGGGCTAAGCGAGCAATGCATTGCAGTAAGTGGCTTCTGCAGCAAAGTAAAGAATGGGACACCCCTTACACTACCTCACCAGCAGCTGCTGCGCAATGCTCCATCACCAGACACCAGTAATCGCTGTAGGAATTACACATTGTGCATGCTGGATGGGCTAAGCGAGCAATGCATTGCAGTAAGTGGCTTCTGCAGCAGAGTAAAGAATGGGACACCCCTTACACTACATCACCAGCAGCTGCTGCGCATTGCTCCATCACCAGACACCAGTAATGGCTGTAGGAATTACACATTGTGCATGCTGGATGGGCTAAGCGAGCAATGCATTGCAGTAAGTGGCTTCTGCAGCAGAGTAGAGAGTGGGACACCCCTTACACTCTATCACTAGCAGCTGCTGCACATTGCTAGGAATTCCACATTGTGCATGCTGGATGGGCTAAGCAAGCAATACATTGCACTAAGTGGCTTCTGCAGCAGTAACCTTACACTCCATCACCAACAGCTTCTGCACATTGCTCCATCACCAGACACCAGTAATGGCTGTAGGAATTACACATTGTGCATGCTGGATGGGCTAAGCAAGCAATGCATTGCAGTAAGTGGCTTCTGCAGCAGAGTAAAGAATGGGACACCCCTTACACTCCATCACCAGCAGCTGCTGCACATTGCTCCATCACCAGACACCAGTAATGGCTGTAGGAATTACACATTGTGCATGCTGGATGGGCTAAGCGAGCAACACATTGCAGTAAGTGGCTTCCGCAGCAGAGTAAAGAACGGGACACCCCTTACACTCCATCACCAGCAGCTGCTGCACATTGCTCCATCACCAGACACCAGTAATGGCTGTTGGAATTACACATTGTGCATGCTGGATGGGCTAAGCGAGCAACGCATTGCAGTAAGTGGCTTCTGCAGCAGAGTAAAGAACGGGACACCCCTTACACTCCATCACCAGCAGCTGCTGCACATTGCTCCATCACCAGACACCAGTAATGGCTGTAGGAATTACACATTGTGCATGCTGGATGGGCTAAGCGAGCAATGCATTGCACTAAGTGGCTTCTGCAGCAGAGTAAAGAATGGGACACCCCTCACACTACATCACCAGCAGCTGCTGCACATTGCTCCATCACCAGAAACCAGTAATGGCTGTAGGAATTACACATTGTGCATGCTGGATGGGCTAAGCGAGCAATGCATTGCAGTAAGTGGCTTCTGCAGCAGAGTAAAGAGTGGGACAACCCTCACACTACATCACCAGCAGCTGCTGCACATTGCTCCATCACCAGACACCAGTAATGGCTGTAGGAATTACACATTGTGCATGCTGGATGGGCTAAGCGAGCAATGCATTGCAGTAAGTGGCTTCTGCAGCAGAGTAAAGAATGGGACACCCCTTACACTACATCACCAGCAGCTGCTGCACATTGCTCCATCACCAGACACCAGTAATGGCTGTAGGAATTACACATTGTGCATGCTGGATGGGCTGACCGGGCAATGCATTGCAGTAAGTGGCTTCTGCAGCAGAGTAAAGAATGGGACACCCCTCACACTACATCACCAGCAGCTGCTGCACATTGCTCCATCACCAGACACCAGTAATGGCTGTAGGAATTACACATTGTGCATGCTGGATGGGCTGACCGGGCAATGCATTGCAGTAAGTGGCTTCTGCAGCAGAGTAAAGAATGGGACACCCCTCACACTACATCACCAGTAGCTGCTGCACATTGCTCCATCACCAGACACCAGTAATGGCTGTAGGAATTACACATTGTGCATGCTGGATGGGCTAAGCGAGCAATGCATTGTGTAAGTGGCTTCTGCAGCAGAGAAAAGAATGGGACACCCCTTACACTCCATCACCAGCAGCTGCTGCATGTTGCTCCATCAACAGACACCAGTAATGGCTGTAGGAATTACACATTGTGCATGCTGAATGGGCTAAGCGAGCAATGCATTGCAGTAAGTGGCTTCTGCCGCAGAGTAAAGAATGGGACACCCCTTACACTACATCACCAGCAGCTGCTGCACATTGGTCCATCACCAGACACCAGTAATGGCTGTAGGAATTACACATTGTGCATGCTGGATGAGCTAAGCGAGCAATGCATTGCAGTAAATGGCTTCTGCAGCAGAGTAAAGAGTGGGACACCCCTTACACTCCATCACCAGCAGCTACTGCACATTGCTCCATCACCAGACACCAGTAATGGCTGTAGGAATTACACATTGTGCATGCTGGATGGGCTAAGCGAGCAATGCATTGCAGTAAGTGGCTTCTGCAGCAGAGTAAAGAATGGACACCCCTTACACTCCATCACCAGCAGCTGCTGCACATTGCTCCATCACCAGACACCAGTAATGGCTGTAGGAATTACACATTGTGCATGCTGGATGGGCTAAGCGAGCAATGCATTGCAGTAAGTAGCTTCTGCAGCAGAGTAAAGAATGGGACACCCCTTACACTACATCACCAGCAGCTGCTGCACATTGCTCCATCACCAGACACCAGTAATGGCTGTAGGAAATACACATTGGGCATGCTGGATGGGCTAAGCGAGCAATGCATTGCAGTAAGTGGCTTCTGCAGCAGAGTAAAGAATGGGACACCCCTTACACTCCATCACCAGCAGCTGCTGCACATTGCTCCATCACCAGACACCAGTAATGGCTGTAGGAATTCCACATTGTGCATACGGGATGGGCTAAGCGAGCAATGCATTGCAGTAAGTGGCTTCTGCCGCAGAGTAAAGAATATGACACCCCTCACACTCCATCACCAACAGCTGCTGCACATCGCTCCATCACCAGACACCAGTAATGGCTGTAGGAATTACACATTGTGCATGCTGTATGGGCTAAGCGAGCAATGCATTGCAGTAAGTGGCTTCTGCAGCAGCGTAAAGAATGGGACACTCCTTACACTCCATCACCAGCAGCTGCTGCGCATTGCTCCATCACCAGACACCAGTAATGGCTGTAGGAATTACACATTGTGCATGCGGGGTGGGCTAAGCGAGCAATGCATTGCAGTAAGTGGCTTCTGCAGCAAAGTAAAGAATGGGACACCCCTTACACTACCTCACCAGCAGCTGCTGCGCATTGCTCCATCACCAGACACCAGTAATCGCTGTAGGAATTACACATTGTGCATGCTGGATGGGCTAAGCGAGCAATGCATTGCAGTAAGTGGCTTCTGCAGCAGAGTAAAGAATGGGACACCCCTTACACTACATCACCAGCAGCTGCTGCGCATTGCTCCATCACCAGACACCAGTAATGGCTGTAGGAATTACACATTGTGCATGCTGGATGGGCTAAGCGAGCAATGCATTGCAGTAAGTGGCTTCTGCAGCAGAGTAGAGAGTGGGACACCCCTTACACTCTATCACCAGCAGCTGCTGCACATTGCTAGGAATTCCACATTGTGCATGCTGGATGGGCTAAGCAAGCAATACATTGCACTAAGTGGCTTCTGCAGCAGTAACCTTACACTCCATCACCAACAGCTTCTGCACATTGCTCCATCACCAGACACCAGTAATGGCTGTAGGAATTACACATTGTGCATGCTGGATGGGCTAAGCAAGCAATGCATTGCAGTAAGTGGCTTCTGCAGCAGAGTAAAGAATGGGACACCCCTTACACTCCATCACCAGCAGCTGCTGCACATTGCTCCATCACCAGACACCAGTAATGGCTGTAGGAATTACACATTGTGCATGCTGGATGGGCTAAGCGAGCAACACATTGCAGTAAGTGGCTTCCGCAGCAGAGTAAAGAACGGGACACCCCTTACACTCCATCACCAGCAGCTGCTGCACATTACTCCATCACCAGACACCAGTAATGGCTGTTGGAATTACACATTGTGCATGCTGGATGGGCTAAGCGAGCAACGCATTGCAGTAAGTGGCTTCTGCAGCAGAGTAAAGAACGGGACACCCCTTACACTCCATCACCAGCAGCTGCTGCACATTGCTCCATCACCAGACACCAGTAATGGCTGTAGGAATTACACATTGTGCATGCTGGATGGGCTAAGCGAGCAATGCATTGCACTAAGTGGCTTCTGCAGCAGAGTAAAGAATGGGACACCCCTCACACTACATCACCAGCAGCTGCTGCACATTGCTCCATCACCAGAAACCAGTAATGGCTGTAGGAATTACACATTGTGCATGCTGGATGGGCTAAGCGAGCAATGCATTGCAGTAAGTGGCTTCTGCAGCAGAGTAAAGAATGGGAAACCCCTCACACTCTATCACCAGCAGCTGCTGCATATTGCTCCATCACCAGACACCAGTAATGGCTGTAGGAATTCCACATTGTGCATGCTGGATGGGCTAAGCGAGCAATGCATTGCAGTAAGTGGCTTTTGCCGCAGAGTAAAGAATGGGACACCCCTTACACTACATCACCAGCAGCTGCTGCACATTGCTCCTTCACTAGACACCAGTAATGGCTGTAGGAATTACACATTGTGCATGCTGGATGGGCTAAGCAAGCAATGCATTGCGTAAGTGGCTTCTGAAGCAGAGTAAAGAATGGGACACCCCTTACACTCCATCACCAGCAGATGCTGCACGTTGCTCCATCACCAGACACCAGTAATGGCTGTAGGAATTACGCATTGTGCATGCTGAATGGGCTAAGCGAGCAATGCATTGCAGTAAGTGGCTTCTGCCGCAGAGTAAAGAATGGGACACTCCTTACACTACATCACCAGCAGCTGCTGCACATTGCTCCATCACCAGACACCAGTAATGGCTCTAGGAATTCCACATTGTGCATGCTGGATGGGCTAAGCGAGCAATGCATTGCAGTAAGTGGCTTCTGCAGCAGAGTAAAGAATGGGACACCCCTTACACTCCATCACCAGCAGCTGCTGCACATTGCTCCATCACCAGACACCAGTAATGGCTGTAGGAATTACACATTGTGCATGCTGGATGGGCTAAGCGAGCAATGCATTGCAGTAAGTAGCTTCTGCAGCAGAGTAAAGAATGGGACACCCCTTACACTCCATCACCAGCAGCTGCTGCACATTGCTCCATCACCAGACACCAGTAATGGCTGTAGGAATTCCACATTGTGCATAGGGGATGGGCTAAGCGAGCAATGCATTGCAGTAAGTGGCTTCTGCCGCAGAGTAAAGAATGGGACACCCCTCACACTCCATCACCAACAGCTGCTGCACATCGCTCCATCACCAGACACCAGTAATGGCTGTAGGAATTACACATTGTGCATGCTGGATGGTCTAAGCGAGCAATACATTGCAGTAAGTGACTGCTGCAGCAGCGTAAAGAATGGGACACCCCTTACACTCCATCACCAGCAGCTGCTGCACATTGCTCCATCACCAGACACCAGTAATGGCTGTAGGAATTACACATTGTGCATGTGGGGTGGGCTAAGCGAGCAATGCATTGCAGTAAGTGGCTTCTGCAGCAGCGTAAAGAATGGGACACCCCTTACACTCCATCACCAGCAGCTGCTGCACATTGCTCCATCACCAGACACCAGTAATCGCTGTAGGAATTACACATTGTGCATGCTGGAATGGGCTAAGCGAGCAATGCATTGCAGTAAGTGGCTTCTGCAGCAGAGTAAAGAATGGGACACCCCTTACACTACATCACCAGCAGCTGCTGCGCATTGCTTCATCACCAGACACCAGTAACGGCTGTAGGAATTACATATTGTGCATGCTGGATGGGCTAAGCGAGCAATGCATTGCAGTAAGCTGCTTCTGCAGCAGAGTAAAGAATGGGACACCCCTTACACTACATCACCAGCAGCTGCTGCACATTGCTTCATCACCAGACACCAGTAATGGCTGTAGGAATTACACATTGTGCATGCTGGATGGGCTAAGCGAGCAATGCATTGCAGTAAGTGGCTTCTGCAGCAGAGTAAAGAATGGGACACCCCTCACACTCCATCACCAGCAGCTGCTGCACATTGCTCCATCACCAGACACCAGTAATAGCAGTAGGAATTACACATTGTGCATGCTGGATGGGCTAAGCGAGCAATGCATTGCAGTAAGTGGGTTCTGCAGCAGTGTAAAGAGTGGGACACCCATCACACTCCATCACCAGCAGATGCTGCACATTGCTCCATCACCAGACACCAGTAATGGCTGTAGGAATTCCACATTGTGCATGCTGGATGGGCTAAGCGAGCAATGCATTGCAGTAAGTGGCTTCTGCAGCAGAGTAAAGAATGGGACACCCCTTACACACCATCACCAGCAGCTGCTGCACATTGCTCCATCACCAGACACCAATAATGGCTGTAGGAATTCCACATTGTGCAAGCGGGATGGGCTAAGCGGGCAATGCATTGCAGTAAGTGGCTTCTGCAGCAGAGTAAAGAGTGGGACAACCCTCACACTACATCACCAGCAGCTGCTGCACATTGCTCCATCATCAGGCACCAGTAATGGCTGTAGGAATTACACATTGTGCATGCTGGATGGGCTAAGCGAGCAATGCATTGCAGTAAGTGGCTTCTGCAGCAGAGTAAAGAATGGGACACCCCTTACACTACATCACCAGCAGCTGCTGCACATTGCTCCATCACCAGACACCAGTAATGGCTGTAGGAATTACACATTGTGCATGCTGGATGGGCTGACCGGGCAATGCATTGCAGTAAGTGGCTTCTGCAGCAGAGTAAAGAATGGGACACCCCTCACACTACATCACCAGCAGCTGCTGCACATTGCTCCATCACCAGACACCAGTAATGGCTGTAGGAATTACACATTGTGCATGCTGGATGGGCTGACCGGGCAATGCATTGCAGTAAGTGGCTTCTGCAGCAGAGTAAAGAATGGGACACCCCTCACACTACATCACCAGCAGCTGCTGCACATTGCTCCATCACCAGACACCAGTAATGGCTGTAGGAATTACACATTGTGCATGCTGGATGGGCTAAGCGAGCAATGCATTGCGTAAGTGGCTTCTGCAGCAGAGAAAAGAATGGGACACCCCTTACACTCCATCACCAGCAGCTGCTGCATGTTGCTCCATCAACAGACACCAGTAATGGCTGTAGGAATTACACATTGTGCATGCTGAATGGGCTAAGCGAGCAATGCATTGCAGTAAGTGGCTTCTGCCGCAGAGTAAAGAATGGGACACCCCTTACACTACATCACCAGCAGCTGCTGCACATTGGTCCATCACCAGACACCAGTAATGGCTGTAGGAATTACACATTGTGCATGCTGGATGGGCTAAGCGAGCAATGCATTGCAGTAAATGGCTTCTGCAGCAGAGTAAAGAGTGGGACACCCCTTACACTCCATCACCAGCAGCTACTGCACATTGCTCCATCACCAGACACCAGTAATGGCTGTAGGAATTACACATTGTGCATGCTGGATGGGCTAAGCGAGCAATGCATTGCAGTAAGTGGCTTCTGCAGCAGAGTAAAGAATGGACACCCCTTACACTCCATCACCAGCAGCTGCTGCACATTGCTCCATCACCAGACACCAGTAATGGCTGTAGGAATTACACATTGTGCATGCTGGATGGGCTAAGCGAGCAATGCATTGCAGTAAGTAGCTTCTGCAGCAGAGTAAAGAATGGGACACCCCTTACACTACATCACCAGCAGCTGCTGCACATTGCTCCATCACCAGACACCAGTAATGGCTGTAGGAAATACACATTGGGCATGCTGGAAGGGCTAAGCGAGCAATGCATTGCAGTAAGTGGCTTCTGCAGCAGAGTAAAGAATGGGACACCCCTTACAATACATCACCAGAAGCTGCTGCACATTGCTCCATCACCAGACACCAGTAATGGCTGTAGGAATTCCACATTGTGCATGCTGGATGGGCTAAGCGAGCAATGCATTGCAGTAAGTGGCTTCTGCAGCAGATTAAAGAATGGGACACCCCTTACACTCCATCACCAGCAGCTGCTGCACATTGCTCCATCACCAGACACCAGTAATGGCTGTAGGAATTCCACATTGTGCATACGGGATGGGCTAAGCGAGCAATGCATTGCAGTAAGTGGCTTCTGCCGCAGAGTAAAGAATATGACACCCCTCACACTCCATCACCAACAGCTGCTGCACATCGCTCCATCACCAGACACCAGTAATGGCTGTAGGAATTACACATTGTGCATGCTGGATGGGCTAAGCGAGCAATGCATTGCAGTAAGTGGCTTCTGCAGCAGCGTAAAGAATGGGACACTCCTTACACTCCATCACCAGCAGCTGCTGCGCATTGCTCCATCACCAGACACCAGTAATGGCTGTAGGAATTACACATTGTGCATGCGGGGTGGGCTAAGCGAGCAATGCATTGCAGTAAGTGGCTTCTGCAGCAAAGTAAAGAATGGGACACCCCTTACACTACCTCACCAGCAGCTGCTGCGCATTGCTCCATCACCAGACACCAGTAATCGCTGTAGGAATTACACATTGTGCATGCTGGATGGGCTAAGCGAGCAATGCATTGCAGTAAGTGGCTTCTGCAGCAGAGTAAAGAATGGGACACCCCTTACACTACATCACCAGCAGCTGCTGCGCATTGCTCCATCACCAGACACCAGTATTGGCTGTAGGAATTACACATTGTGCATGCTGGATGGGCTAAACGAGCAATGCATTGCAGTAAGTGGCTTCTGCAGCAGAGTAGAGAGTGGGACACCCCTTACACTCTATCACCAGCAGCTGCTGCACATTGCTAGGAATTCCACATTGTGCATGCGGGATGGGCTAAGCAGGCAATGCATTGCAGTAAGTGGCTTCTGCAGCAGAGTAAAGAATGGGACACCCCTCACACTACATCACCAGCAGCTGCTGCACATTGCTCCATCACCAGACACCAGTAATGGCTGTAGGAATTACACATTGTGCATGCTGGATGGGCTAAGCAAGCAATACATTGCACTAAGTGGCTTCTGCAGCAGTTTAAAGAATGGGACTCCCCTTACACTCCATCACCAACAGCTTCTGCACATTGCTCCATCACCAGACACCAGTAATGGCTGTAGGAATTACACATTGTGCATGCTGGATGGGCTAAGCAAGCAATACATTGCACTAAGTGGCTTCTGCAGCAGAGTAAAGAATGGGACACCCCTTACACTCCATCACCAGCAGCTGCTGCACATTGCTCCATCACCAGACACCAGTAATGGCTGTAGGAATTACACATTGTGCATGCTGGATGGGCTAAGCGAGCAACACATTGCAGTAAGTGGCTTCCGCAGCAGAGTAAAGAACGGGACACCCCTTACACTCCATCACCAGCAGCTGCTGCACATTGCTCCATCACCAGACACCAGTAATGGCTGTAGGAATTACACATTGTGCATGCTGGATGGGCTAAGCGAGCAACACATTGCAGTAAGTGGCTTTTGCAGCAGAGTAAAGAACGGGACACCCCTTACACTCCATCACCAGCAGCTGCTGCACATTGCTCCATCACCAGACACCAGTAATGGCTGTAGGAATTACACATTGTGCATGCTGGATGGGCTAAGCGAGCAATGCATTGCACTAAGTGGCTTCTGCAGCAGAGTAAAGAACGGGACACCCCTCACACTACATCACCAGCAGCTGCTGCACATTGCTCCATCACCAGAAACCAGTAATGGCTGTAGGAATTACACATTGTGCATGCTGGATGGGCTAAGCGAGCAATGCATTGCAGTAAGTGGCTTCTGCAGCAGAGTAAAGAATGGGAAACCCCTCACACTCTATCACCAGCAGCTGCTGCATATTGCTCCAACACCAGACACCAGTAATGGCTGTAGGAATTCCACATTGTGCATGCTGGATGGGCTAAGCGAGCAATGCATTGCAGTAAGTAGCTTTTGCCGCAGAGTAAAGAATGGGACACCCCTTACACTACATCACCAGCAGCTGCTGCACATTGCTCCATCACTAGACACCAGTAATGGCTGTAGGAATTACACATTGTGCATGCTGGATGGGCTAAGCAAGCAATGCATTGCGTAAGTGGCTTCTGCAGCAGAGTAAAGAATGGGACACCCCTTACACTCCATCACCAGCAGATGCTGCACGTTGCTCCATCACCAGACACCAGTAATGGCTGTAGGAATTACGCATTGTGCATGCTGAATGGGCTAAGCGAGCAATGCATTGCAGTAAGTGGCTTCTGCCGCAGAGTAAAGAATGGGACACTCCTTACACTACATCACCAGCAGCTGCTGCACATTGCTCCATCACCAGACACCAGTAATGGCTGTAGGAATTCCACATTGTGCATGCTGGAGGGGCTAAGCGAGCAATGCATTGCAGTAAGTGGCTTCTGCAGCAGAGTAAAGAATGGGACACCCCTTACACTCCATCACCAGCAGCTGCTGCACATTGCTCCATCACCAGACACCAGTAATGGCTGTAGGAATTACACATTGTGCATGCTGGATGGGCTAAGCGAGCAATGCATTGCAGTAAGTAGCTTCTGCAGCAGAGTAAAGAATGGGACACCCCTTACGCTCCATCACCAGCAGCTGCTGCACATTGCTCCATCACCAGACACCAGTAATGGCTGTAGGAATTCCACATTGTGCATAGGGGATGGGCTAAGCGAGCAATGCATTGCAGTAAGTGGCTTCTGCCGCAGAGTAAAGAATGGGACACCCCTCACACTCCATCACCAACAGCTGCTGCACATCGCTCCATCACCAGACACCAGTAATGGCTGTAGGAATTACATATTGTGCATGCTGGATGGTCTAAGCGAGCAATACATTGCAGTAAGTGACTGCTGCAGCAGCGTAAAGAATGGGACACCCCTTACACTCCATCACCAGCAGCTGCTGCACATTGCTCCATCACCAGACACCAGTAATGGCTGTAAGAATTACACATTGTGCATGCGGGGTGGGCTAAGCGAGCAATGCATTGCAGTAAGTGGCTTCTGCAGCAGCGTAAAGAATGGGACACCCCTTACACTCCATCACCAGCAGCTGCTGCACATTGCTCCATCACCAGACACCAGTAATGGCTGTAGGAATTACACATTGTGCATGCTGGATGGGCTAAGCGAGCAATGCATTGCAGTAAGTGGCTTCTGCAGCAGAGTAAAGAGTGGGACACCCCTTACACTCTATCACCAGCAGCTGCTGCACATTGCTTCATCACCAGACACCAGTAATGGCTGTAGGAATTACACATTGTGCATGCTGGATGGGCTAAGCGAGCAATGCATTGCAGTAAGTGGCTTCTGCAGCAGAGTAAAGAATGGGACACCCCTCACACTCCATCACCAGCAGCTGCTGCACATTGCTCCATCACCAGACACCAGTAATAGCTGTAGGAATTACACATTGTGCATGCTGGATGGGCTAAGCGAGCAATGCATTGCAGTAAGTGGGTTCTGCAGCAGTGTAAAGAGTGGGACACCCATCACACTCCATCACCAGCAGATGCTGCACATTGCTCCATCACCAGACACCAGTAATGGCTGTAGGAATTCCACATTGTGCATGCTGGATGGCCTAAGCGAGCAATGCATTGCAGTAAGTGGCTTCTGCAGCAGAGTAAAGAATGGGACACCCCTTACACACCATCACCAGCAGCTGCTGCACATTGCTCCATCACCAGACACCAGTAATGGCTGTAGGAATTCCACATTGTGCATGCGGGATGGGCTAAGCGGGCAATGCATTGCAGTAAGTGGCTTCTGCAGCAGAGTAAAGAATGGGACACCACTTACACTCCATCACCAGCAGCTGCTGCACATTGCTCCATCACCAGACACCACTAATGGCTGTAGGAATTACACATTGTGCATGCTGGATGGGCTAAGCGAGCAACGCATTGCAGTAAGTGGCTTCTGCAGCAGAGTAAAGAACGGGACACCCCTTACACTCCATCACCAGCAGCTGCTGCACATTGCTCCATCACCAGACACCAGTAATGGCTGTAGGAATTACACATTGTGCATGCTGGATGGGCTAAGCGAGCAATATATTGCAATAAGTGACTTCTGCAGCAGTTTAAAGAACGGGACTCCCCTTACACTCCATCACCAACAGCTGCTGCACATTCCTCCATCACCAGACACCAGTAATGGCTGTAGGAATTACACATTGTGCATGCTGGATAGGCTAAGCGAGCAATGCATTGCAGTAAGTGGCTTCTGCAGCAGAGTAAAGAATGGGACACCCCTTACACTACATCACCAGCAGCTGCTGCGCATTGCTTCATCACCAGACACCAGTAATGGCTGTAGGAATTACACATTGTGCATGCTGGATGGGCTAAGCGAGCAATGCATTGCAGTAAGTGGCTTCTGCAGCAGAGTAAAGAGTGGGACACCCCTTACACTCTATCACCAGCAGCTGCTGCACATTGCTTCATCACCAGACACCAGTAATGGCTGTAGGAATTACACATTGTGCATGCTGGATGGGCTAAGCGAGCAATGCATTGCAGTAAGTGGCTTCTGCAGCAGAGTAAAGAATGGGACACCCCTCACACTCCATCACCAGCAGCTGCTGCACATTGCTCCATCACCAGACACCAGTAATAGCTGTAGGAATTACACATTGTGCATGCTGGATGGGCTTAGCGAGCAATGCATTGCAGTAAGTGGGTTCTGCAGCAGTGTAAAGAGTGGGACACCCATCACACTCCATCACCAGCAGATGCTGCACATTGCTCCATCACCAGACACCAGTAATGGCTGTAGGAATTCCACATTGTGCATGCCGGATGGGCTAAGCGAGCAATGCATTGCAGTAAGTGGCTTCTGCAGCAGAGTAAAGAATGGGACACCCCTTACACACCATCACCAGCAGCTGCTGCACATTGCTCCATCACCAGACACCAGTAATGGCTGTAGGAATTCCACATTGTGCATGCGGGATGGGCTAAGCGGGCAATGCATTGCAGTAAGTGGCTTCTGCAGCAGAGTAAAGAATGGGACACCCCTTACACTCCATCACCAGCAGCTGCTGCACATTGCTCCATCACCAGACACCACTAATGGCTGTAGGAATTACACATTGTGCATGCTGGATGGGCTAAGCGAGCAACGCATTGCAGTAAGTGGCTTCTGCAGCAGAGTAAAGAACGGGACACCCCTTACACTCCATCACCAGCAGCTGCTGCACATTGCTCCATCACCAGACACCAGTAATGGCTGTAGGAATTACACATTGTGCATGCTGGATGGGCTAAGCGAGCAATATATTGCAATAAGTGACTTCTGCAGCAGTTTAAAGAACGGGACTCCCCTTACACTCCATCACCAACAGCTGCTGCACATTGCTCCATCACCAGACACCAGTAATGGCTGTAGGAATTACACATTGTGCATGCTGGATGGGCTAAGCGAGCAATGCATTGCAGTAAGTGGCTTCTGCAGCAGCGTAAAGAATGGGACACCCCTTACACTCCATCACCAGCAGCTGCTGCACATTGCTCCATCACCAGACACCAGTAATGGCTGTAGGAATTACACATTGTGCATGCTGGATGGGCTAAGCGAGCAATGCATTGCAGTAAGTGGCTTCTGCAGCAGCGTAAAGAATGGGACACCCCTTACACTCCATCACCAGCAGCTGCTGCACATTGCTCCATCACCAGACACCAGTAATGGCTTTAGGAATTACACATTGTGCATGCTGGAAGGGCTAAGCGAGCAACGCATTGCAGTAAGTGGCTTCTGCAGCAGAGTAAAGAACGGGACACCCCTTACACTCCATCACCAGCAGCTGCTGCACATTGCTCCATCACCAGACACCAGTAATGGTTGTAGGAATTACACATTGTGCATGCTGGATGGGCTAAGCGAGCAATGCATTGCAGTGAGTGGCTTCTGCAGCAGCGTAAAGAATGGGACACCCCTTACACTCCATCACCAGCAGCTGCTGCACATTGCTCCATCACCAGACACCAGTAATGGCTGTAGGAATTCCACATTGTGCATGCTGGATGGGCTAAGCGAGCAATGCATAGCAGTAAGTGGCTTCTGCTGCAGAGTAAAGAATGGGACACCCCTTACACTCCATCACCAGCAGCTGCTGCACATTGCTCCATCACCAGACACCAGTAATGGCTGTAGGAATTCCACATTGTGCATGCTGGATGGGCTAAGCGAGCAATGCATAGCAGTAAGTGGCTTCTGCTGCAGAGTAAAGAATGGGACACCCCTTACACTCCATCACCAGCAGCTGCTGCACATTGCTCCATCACCAGACACCAGTAATGGCTGTAGGAATTACACATTGTGCATGCTGGATGGGCTAAGCGAGCAATGCATTGCAGTAAGTGGCTTCTGCAGCAGCATAAAGAATGGGACACCCCTTACCCTCCATCACCAGCATCTACTGCACATTGCTCCATCACCAGACACCAGTAATGGCTGTAGGAATTGCACATTGTGCATGCTGGATGGGCTAAGCGAGCAATGCATTGCAGTAAGTGGCTTCTGCAGCAGAGTACAGAATGGGACACCCCTTACCCTCCATCACCAGCAGCTGCTGCATATTGCTCCATCACCAGACACCAGTAATGGCTGTAGGAATTATACATTGTGCATGCTGGATGGGCTGACCGGGAAATGCATTGCAGTAAGTGGCTTCTGCAGCAGAGTAAAGAATGGGACACCCCTCACACTACATCACCAGCAGCTGCTGCACATTGCTCCATCACCAGACACCAGTAATGGCTGTAGGAATTACACATTGTGCATGCTGGATGGGCTGACCGGGCAATGCATTGCAGTAAGTGGCTTCTGCAGCAGAGTAAAGAATGGGACACCCCTCACACTACATCACCAGCAGCTGCTGCACATTGCTCCATCACCAGACACCAGTAATGGCTGTAGGAATTACACATTGTGCATGCTGGATGGGTTAAGCGAGCAATGCATTGCAGTAAGTGGGTTCTGCAGCAGAGTAAAGAATGGGACACCCCTCACACTACATCACCAGCAGCTGCTGGCCATTGCTCCATCAGCAGACACCAGTAATGGCTGTAGGAATTACACATTGTGCATGCTGGATGGGCTAAGCGAGCAATGCATTGCAGTAAGTGGCTTCTGTAGCAGAGTAGAGAGTGGGACACCCCTTACACTCTATCACCAGCAGCTGCTGCACATTGCTCCATCACCAGACACCAGTAATGGCTGTAGGAATTACACATTGTGCATGCTGGATGGGCTAAGCGAGCAATGCATTGCAGTAAGTGGCTTCTGCAGCAGAGTAAAGAATGGAACACCCCTTACACTCCATCACCAGCGGCTGCTGCACATTGCTCCATCACCAGACACCAGTAATGGCTGTAGGAATTTCACATTGTGCATGCTGGATGGGCTGACCGGGCAATGCATTGCAGTAAGTGGCTTCTGCAGCAGAGTAAAGAATGGGACACCCCTCACACTACATCACCAGCAGCTGCTGCACATTGCTCCATCACCAGACACCAGTAATGGCTGTAGGAATTACACATTGTGCATGCTGGATGGGCTGACCGGGCAATGCATTGCAGTAAGTGGCTTCTGCAGCAGAGTAAAGAATGGGACACCCCTCACACTACATCACCAGCAGCTGCTGCACATTGCTCCATCACCAGACACCAGTAATGATTGTAGGAATTACACATTGTGCATGCTGGATGGGTTAAGCGAGCAATGCATTGCAGTAAGTGGCTTCTGCAGCAGAGTAAAGAATGGGACACCCCTCACACTACATCACCAGCAGCTGCTGCACATTGCTCCATCACCAGACACCAGTAATGGCTGTAGGAATTACACATTGTGCATGCTGGATGGGCTAAGCGAGCAATGCATTGCAGTAAGTGGCTTCTGCAGCAGAGTAAAGAGTGGGACACCCCTCACACTCCATCACCAGCAGCTGCTGCACATTGCTCCATCACCAGACACCAGTAATGGCTGTAGGAATTACACATTGTGCATGCTGGATGGGCTAAGCAAGCAATGCATTGCACTAAGTGGCTTCTGCAGCAGAGTAAAGAATGGGACA
Source organism: Ambystoma mexicanum (assembly GCF_040938575.1). NCBI lineage: Eukaryota > Metazoa > Chordata > Amphibia > Caudata > Ambystomatidae > Ambystoma > Ambystoma mexicanum. Next base: position 79,513,844 of record NC_090930.1, on the reverse strand, counting down.
CCCCTTACACTACATCACCAGCAGCTGCTGCACATTGCTCCATCACCAGACACCAGTAATGGCTGTAGGAATTACACATTGTGCATGCGGGATGGGCTAAGCGGGCAATGCATTGCAGTAAGTGGCTTCTGCAGCAGAGTAAAGAGTGGGACACCCCTTACACTCCATCACCAGCAGCTGCTGCACATTGCTCCATCACCAGACACCAGTAATGACTGTAGGAATTACACATTGTGCATGCTGGATAGGTTAAGCGAGCAATGCATTGCAGTAAGTGGCTTCTGCAGCAGAGTAAAGAACGGGACACCCCTTACACTACATCACCAGCAGCTGCTGCACATTGCTCCATCACCAGACACCAGTAACGGCTGTAGGAATTCCACATTGTGCATGCTGGATGGGCTAAGCGAGCAATGCATTGCAGTAAGTGGCTTCTGCAGCAGAGTAAAGAATGGGACACCCCTCACACTCCATCACCAGCAGCTGCTGCACATTGCTCCATCACCAGACACCAGTAACGGCTGTAGGAATTACACATTGTGCATGCTGGATGGGCTAAGCGAGCAATGCATTGCAGTAAGTGGCTTCTGCAGCAGAGTAAAGAATTGGACACCCCTTACACTCCATCACCAGCAGCTGCTGCACATTGCTCCATCACCAGACACCAGTAACGGCTGTAGGAATTACACATTGTGCATGCTGGATGGGCTAAGCGAGCAATGCATTGCAGTAAGTGGCTTCTGCAGCAGAGTAAAGAATGGGACACCCCTTACACTACATCACCAGCAGCTGCTGCACATTGCTCCATCACCAGACACCAGTAACGGCTGTAGGAATTACACATTGTGCATGCTGGATGGGCAAAGCGAGCAACGCATTGCAGTAAGTGGCTTCTGCAGCAGAGTAAAGAGTGGGACACCCCTTATACTCCATCACCAGCAGCTGCTGCACATTGCTCCATCACCAGACACCAGTAATGGCTGTAGGAATTCCACATTGTGCATGCTGGATGGGTTAAGCGAGCAACGCATTGCAGTAAGTGGCTTCTGCAGCAGCGTAAAGAATGGGAGACCCCTCACACTACATCACCAGCAGCTGCTGCACATTGCTTCATCACCAGACACCAGTAATGGCTGTAGGAATTTCACATTGTGCATGCTGGATGGGCTAAGCGAGCAATGCATTGCAGTAAGTGGCTTCTGCAGCAGAGTAAAGAGTGGGACACCCCTTACACTACATCACCAGCAGCTGCGGCCTAATGTCTATTCTGTGCTATAACCATTTCAGAAGGCCACTACACATGAGCCAGGAAATGTGGAGTGTGGGTATTTTCCCAGTAGACATGAGCCAGGAAATGTAGAGTGTGTGTATTCTCCCAGAACACATCAGCCAGGAAATGTGGAGTGTGGGTATTCTCCCAGTACACATCAGCCAGGAAATGTGGAGTATGGGTATTCTCCCAGTACACATCAGCCAGGAAATGTGGAGTGTGGGTGTTCTTCCAGTACAGTACACATCGGTGGAGTGTGGGTATTCTCCTAGTACATATCAGCCAGGAAATGTGGAGTGTGGGTATTCTCCCAGTACACATCAGCCAGGAAATGTGGAGTGTGGATATTCTCACAGTACACATCAGCCAGGAAATGTGGAGTATGGGTATTCTCCCAGTACACATCAGCCAGGAAATGTGGAGTGTGGGTGTTCTTCCAGTACACATCGGTGGAGTGTGGGTATTCCCCCAGTACACATCAGCCAGGAAATGTGGAGTGTGGGTATTCTCCCAGTGCACATCGGCCATAAAATGAAATGTGGAGTGTGGATATTCTCACAGTACATATCAGCCAGGAAATGTGGAGTGTGGGTATTCTCCCAGTACACATCAGCCAGGAAATGTGGAGTATGGGTATTCTCCCAGTACACATCAGCCAGGAAATGTGGAGTGTGGGTGTTCTTCCAGTACACATCGGTGGAGTGTGGGTATTCTCCTAGTACACATCAGCCAGGAAATGTGGAGTGTGGGTATTCTCCCAGTACACATCAGCCAGGAAATGTGGAGTGTGGATATTCTCACAGTTCATATCAGCCAGGAAATGTGGAGTGTGGGTATTCTCCCAGTACACATCAGCCAGGAGATGTGGAGTATGGGTATTCTCCCAGTACACATCAGCCAGGAAATGTGGAGTGTGGGTGTTCTTCCAGTACACATCGGTGGAGTGTGGGTATTCTCCCAGTACACATCAGCCAGGAAATGTGGAGTATGGGTATTCTCCCAGTACACATCAGCCAGGAAATGTGAAGTGTGGGTGTTCTTCCAGTACACATCGGTGGAGTGTGGGTATTCTCCTAGTACACATCAGCCAGGAAATGTTGAGTGTGGGTATTCTCCCAGTACACATCAGCCAGGAAATGTGGAGTGTGGGTATTCTCCTAGTACGCACCAGCCAGGAAATGTGGAGTGTGGCTATGTGGAGTTTGGGTATTCTCCTAGTACACATCTGCCAGGAAATGTGGAGTGTGGGTATTACCCCAGTACACATCAGCCAGGAAATGTGGAGTGTGGGTATTCTCCCAGTACACATCAGCCAGAAAATGTGGAGTGTGGGTATTCTCGCAGTACACATCAGTGGAGTGTGGGTATTCTCCTAGTACACATCAGCCAGGAAATGTGGAGTGTGGGTATTCGCCCAGTACACATCAGCCAAGAAATGTGGAGTGTGGGTATTCTCACAGTACATATCAGCTAGGAAATGGGGAGTGTGGGTATTCTCACAGTACGCATCAGCCAGGAAATGTGGAGTGTGGGTATTCTCCTAGTATGCATCAGCCAGGAAACGTGGAGTGTGGGTATTCTCCTAGTACACATCAGCCAGGAAATGTGGAGTGTGGGTATTCTCCCAGTACACATCAGCCAGGAAATGCAGAGCTTGTGAATTCTCCCAGTACACATCAGCCAGGAAATGTGGAGTGTGGGTATTCTCACAGTACATATCAGCCAGGAAATGTGGAGTGTGGGTATTCTCACAGTACGCATCAGCCAGGAAATGTGGAGTGTGGGTATTCTCCTAGTACGCATCAGCCAGGAAATATGGAGTGTGGCTATGTGGAGTGTGGGTATTCTCCTAGTACACATGAGCCTGGAAATGTTGAGTGTGGGTATTCCCCCAGTACACATCAGCCAGGAAATGTGGAGTGTGGGTATTCTCCCAGTACACATCAGCCAGGAAATGTGGAGTATGGGTATTCTCCCAGTACACATCAGCCAGGAAATGTGGAGTGTGGGTGTTCTTCCAGTACAGTACACATCGGTGGAGTGTGGGTATTCTCCTAGTACACATCAGCCAGGAAATGTGGAGTGTGGGTATTCTCCCAGTACACATCAGCCAGGAAATGTGGAGTGTGGATATTCTCACAGTAAACATCAGCCAGGAAATGTGGAGTATGGGTATTCTCCCAGGACACATCAGCCAGGAAATGTGGAGTGTGGGTGTTCTTCCAGTACACATCGGTGGAGTGTGGGTATTCCCCCAGTACACATCAGCCAGGAAATGTGGAGTGTGGGTATTCTCCCAGTGCACATCGGCCATAAAATGAAATGTGGAGTGTGGATATTCTCACAGTACATATCAGCCAGGAAATGTGGAGTGTGGGTATTCTCCCAGTACACATCAGCCAGGAAATGTGGAGTATGGGTATTCTCCCAGTACACATCAGCCAGGAAATGTGGAGTGTGGGTGTTCTTCCAGTACACATCGGTGGAGTGTGGGTATTCTCCTAGTACACATCAGCCAGGAAATGTGGAGTGTGGGTATTCTCCCAGTACACATCAGCCAGGAAATGTGGAGTGTGGATATTCTCACAGTTCATATCAGCCAGGAAATGTGGAGTGTGGGTATTCTCCCAGTACACATCAGCCAGGAAATGTGGAGTATGGGTATTCTCCCAGTACACATCAGCCAGGAAATGTGGAGTGTGGGTGTTCTTCCAGTACACATCGGTGGAGTGTGGGTATTCTCCCAGTACACATCAGCCAGGAAATGTGGAGTATGGGTATTCTCCCAGTACACATCAGCCAGGAAATGTGAAGTGTGGGTGTTCTTCCAGTACACATCGGTGGAGTGTGGGTATTCTCCTAGTACACATCAGCCAGGAAATGTGGAGTGTGGGTATTCTCCCAGTACACATCAGCCAGGAAATGTGGAGTGTGGGTATTCTCCTAGTACGCATCAGCCAGGAAATGTGGAGTGTGGCTATGTGGAGTTTGGGTATTCTCCTAGTACACATCTGCCAGGAAATGTGGAGTGTGGGTATTACCCCAGTACACATCAGCCATGAAATGTGGAGTGTGGGTATTCTCCCAGTACACATCAGCCAGAAAATGTGGAGTGTGGGTATTCTCGCAGTACACATCAGTGGAGTGTGGGTATTCTCCTAGTACACATCAGCCAGGAAATGTGGAGTGTGGGTATTCGCCCAGTACACATCAGCCAAGAAATGTGGAGTGTGGGTATTCTCACAGTACATATCAGCCAGGAAATGTGGAGTGTGGGTATTCTCACAGTACGCATCAGCCAGGAAATGTGGAGTGTGGGTATTCTCCTAGTATGCATCAGCCAGGAAACGTGGAGTGTGGGTATTCTCCTAGTACACATCAGCCAGGAAACGTGGAGTGTGGGTATTCTCCCAGTACACATCAGCCAGGAAATGTGGAGTGTGGGTATTCTCCCAGTACACATCAGCCAGGAAATGTGGAGTGTGGGTGTTCTCCCAGTACACATCAGTGGAGTGTGGGTGTTCTCCCAGTACATATCAGCCAGGAAATGTGGAGTGTGGGTATTCCCCCAGTACACATCAGCCAGGAAATGTGGAGTGTGGGTATTCTCACAGTACATATCAGCCAGGAAATGTGGAGTGTGGGTATGTGGATTGTGGGTATTCTCCTAGTACGCATCAGCCAGAAAATGTGGAGTGTGGGTATTCTCGCAATACACATCAGTGCAGTGTGGGTATTCCCCTAGTACACATCAGCCAGGAAATGTGGAGTGTGGGTATTCTCCCAGTACACATCAGCCAGGAAATGTGGAGTGTGGGTATTCTCACAGTACATATCAGCCAGGAAATGTGGAGTGTGGGTATGTGGAGTGTGGGTATTCTCCTAGTACACATCTGCCAGGAAATGTGGAGTGTGGGTATTCTCACAGTACGCATAAGCCAGGAAATGTGGAGTGTGGGTATGTGGAGTGTGGGTATTCTCCTAGTACACATCTGCCAGGAAATGTGGAGTGTGGGTATTCCCCCAGTACACATCAGCCAGGAAATGTGGAGTGTGGGTATTCTCCCAGTACACATCAGCCAGAAAATGTGGAGTGTGGGTATTCTCGCAGTACACATCAGCGGAGTGTGGGTATTCTCCCAGTACACATCAGCCAGGAAATGTGGAGTGTGGGTATTCTCCCAGTACGCATCAGCCAGGAAATGTGGAGTGTGGGTATTCTCACAGTACGCATCAGCCAGGAAATGTGGAGTGTGGGTATTCTCCTAGTACGCATCAGCCAGGAAACGTGGAGTGTGGGTATTCTCCTAGTACACATCAGCCAGGAAATGTGGAGTGTGGGTATTCTCCCAGTACACATCAGCCAGGAAATGTGGAGTGTGGGTATTCTCCCAGTACACATCAGCCAGGAAATGTGGAGTGTGGGTGTTCTCCCAGTACACATCAGTGGAGTGTGGGTATTCTCCTAGTACACATCAGCCAGGAAATGTGGAGTGTGGGTATTCTCCCAGTACACATCAGCCAGGAAATGTGGAGTGTGGGTATTCTCCCAGTACACATCAGCCTGGAAATGTGGAGTGTGGGTATTCCCCCAGTACACATCAGCCAGGAAATGTGGAGTGTGAATGTTTGGTGGCAATAGTGAAACTCGCAGGTCTAGCTTTTACTGAGTCTCAAACCGCTAAGGGAGATTAGCGGACTCTGATTGGCTGACTCGAATCCCCTCTGTAGGTTCAATGCTGTGCATTGGTGTCTTGAAGTCTTGGCAGGCTAGAACGCCATATATGAGATTTGAGAAGAAGTTTGAGGTTCTATGAATTCTCACTGGAAGGCCCAAGTCTCCTCAAACGCCAATGAGGGTCGCACAGGAAGATTGCTGAGGACGGTGGCGGGATCGAGCAGAACAGCGAGAAGTCCACATTTCCACGGATCTGTACGCAGATGCTTTCTGTTTTATCCAGGTAACAGGTCTGGGAGTCTACGCAGAGTTGATTGGATGTCATGGTAGTACTCTTTAAGCACTCTGCACCCATCATTGGATGGACAATCCTTTGTTTGAGTGAGTGCCCAGTTCCAAGGAACTTCCTCAAAAGTCAGCTTTCTTAGCCCATTTGACCACTGCGTGCTCTCTTCTTTGGTTCCACGTGCAGTGAAGTGTGCCTACCACTGTGCTGGGTTCCATCATATCTTTCTAATATCTGGCCTTCCCTTTTCATGGGGGTCTGTATCGGGTACTGTAAAAAAGGGTTTACCCACTTACTCCAATGCTGTTCTCGCTCAATCCATAAGAATTCAACATGCTTTAGCGAGAACACCAATGAACTACAACACTACCTAATGCATATGTGGTCTTTTTCTGTTGCTCCGCTCTCTTTTGCCAATGGGCACTCCTGCAAGGGTGTGTTTCAGGGTGAGGGCAGCGCTGCTAAGAAGGGAGCAGAGAAACCTGGAGTTGGAGCAAGTTACAGGCTTAACCCCAAAGTGATGAGAAAAGGAGGCCTGGGTGTGTAGAGTGGAGGGCCCCCCAAGTGCTGGGAGATGGCAACTCTGGCTGGGTGCGGGTGAAGTAGGTCCAGTGGAAAGGGGACAGGGAATTGAGGGAGGACTATGGTGTACCTATGACGGATTACCATTTGGGTGTAGAGGCGATGGCTTTTTAATTTTAATTAATTTAATACAATAATACAGATAATTCCATCTCCTGAAGTGTAACCTGCCAATCAGATTTCCCTTTTATACGCTCCATGACAAAATCAGAGTGTGTGTCTGTGTCCTGCTGCATCAGTATCCTGACCTCCAGTACCTGCTCTACCTGTGGCACAGGGCCCTTTTGACAACTGCAGTGACAGCCAAGTCTCTGCAGCACAGGGGCTGCGTTTAATATATGCGCTCCTCTACGAAAACCCTATAATTATGAATCTGCTCTTCTGGTGGCAGATACATATTTAAATAAAAGCTTTACCCCAGGTATGGAATGGTGGCTGGTATCTCACATAATGACTACAGGCCACAGCAATTGGTTGGGTTGGTGTAGAATGATGGAGCTCTATACAGTTGGGGGAAGGTTCCACCCTCTTGTTTCTCTCTGCCTCTATCATTCATTCCTGTCCCCACCAAACCCTCTACCACAAAGCCTTTCGCGTGGGATGTCAGCATCCAAAGTCATTGTGTGCTAAGAACAGGGTTTGGACCCCTAAAGCAGTCACCGGTGGGCTTTTGCCTTTAAAAGAAGTGGTCTCCCACTCCTTCTTTGATTCCCTCTGGAATAAACAACGGAGGAAGCATACATTCATACCTCTTTTGGGAGAGTTGTACTTTCTAAAGCCCTCAATCACTAACTGAAGTTAGAAAGGCACAGTCCAGGGCATTGTCCACCTCTTTTTCATTACTCAGAGTGACACATTGTACCATCTGTGCGTATTCTGCGCTCTTTCCGCGGTGGTGGGTATTGCAGAGTGTTTTTCTATTTAGTTATTTTGCACATGGTGTGTTTTATTAAAGTATCTCTATTTTGGAATGTTATACTTCACTCTTTGGGTCCCTAGTGGACCACATCCACATCCCTCGTGGGAGTACAGCCTTCTCTCGGCCCACGTTACCACCGAAGGCAAAGGAGATTTATCTCTTAACTGTGCCTGTTTGACCTTTATGATTACGATCACTGTTGGTTTGTAGAAGTGCGAGGGCTGAGTGGGTGCTTTAACCTCTACTCATCCTTGTACTCCTGCGGGGCACAAATCGAATCATCACAGTGCCCCGCTATTGCTTGGAGGTGGGGGAGAGAGTCGGGAGTTTGGGCGATATGGCAGTGTTTTACGAGGGAAATTCTTGGCATCCGATGGAATTGACATGCACTGCGGTGGAGGGCGGGAAAGGGTGATTCTCGCTGAGATGCCGATTCGGCCACCGTGACCCCAGATAACAGCGGCAAGTAAAGTAAAGGCCCCCGTTCCTCCGGCAGGATGCGCAGTGAGTGCAGATACCACAGTGAGAACCTTACACCACAGCAATCAGTGAACACACAGAGATTTGCTGCCGTGCAAACCCCTAAGTCACAGGTTCAAGTGGCGACGGCTGGTAAATCCATCCCATTAGCCTTCTAGGGATCACCAAATAAGCACATTTAGATTTGGCGATAATAAAGCTCTTACTAAGGCCTAGACACTATTTAGGGTGTTGTCTATACACTAAACGTAATTGTTATTTATTCTAAGAGTATAAACTGTTTATGACAAATACTCATGTTATCTTATCCAGATTTATAAAGCGCTCCTTCACCAACAGGGGCATCATGGCGCTAAGGTGTAAGCCTATCTGTTTTCTTTATTTCTTCATAGAGAAATGGGTAAAACATCCATCGGCCATCTAAAAAGGAAAGATGGAAGATGTTAGAAGCCGGATATAAGGCTAAGATTAATTTCAACCAAAAAAGACTTCTTTGAAAAGGAAATGGGGGGGGGGTGCTTTGAACAATACAATAAAATTGTTTGAGATGTTAAAACTGCTGGAGAGAGGAAAGGCTCTATCCCAACACTTTCATCCAACAGAGAAGCATTGTAATGAGGTGCACATGGCTTTCGCGAATAAAAACAAAGTTGCTTGGGATAAAATAGAAAAGAATGTTGTCAACAGAACATGCAAACAGCCCCGGGCAGGCGACACCCATGATAGGCCACGTGATCAATCAAGTTTTGCATTCAAGCATGTGAGCCTCCTTGAAATGGAGTCCACCCTGTCAACAATGCATCCCACCTCATGGCGTGAAAACATTATCCCTGTGAAGTTTATCGTAGAGCACAGCAAGGAATGTGCACCCTTCCTCACAAGACTGGTCAACTCCTCCTTTGATTGTGCCGCAGTTCCGGACAAAATAAAGATAGTTACCGTCTCGCCATTAGTGAAGAAAGCAGGGCTGGACCCAAAGCAGGTGAAGAACTTAAGGCCTATCACCAATACTAACTTTTTGCTGAAAACCCTTGACAAAATGGCCACAAAACAATTCCAGGGATACTTGGAGACACTGCATATACTCCATCACAGCATGAGACTGCCCTCTTAGAATTATAGGCAAACATGTTAGAACTAGCTGATGAAGGAAAGAATGGACTATTGGTCCTTCTCAACATGTCAGCGGTGTTTGATCCGTTAGATCACAACCATCTCATGGACACGCTTCTTAAGGTAGGGAAGTGCGAGTCCCATGCCACAAACTGGTTTTAATCCTTTCTACCCAACAGGCAATCCACCATCTCCTGGGATGGTGTCTCCTCTCAGTCATCCCCCCGCAGGGGGCTTGTGTCTCACCAACCCGATTTCATATTTACATCAGGCCTCTGTGTGACCTGCTTGGGTCCCATAGGGTTTTGTTTACCAACTACGCAGACGACACACAACTGATTCTGGAAATCGTTGGAGATCATGAGAAGGACAGCAAGAACCGGTCTACAATTTTTGAAGTAATAGAGAGTTGGATGACTGAGAATTGGCTTTGCCTTAATGAATCTAAGACTGAACGGCTATTGTTCGGGAGCCCAGGGGCCTGGGCAAAACTGGGTCATGAATATCAACAGTTTAGCATCAAAGACTCCATCATTACAGTGGCAGATAAAGTTAAGACACTAGGGGTATTCTTTAACACAGACATCAATGCAGAGGCACAGACCTCTTACACTGTAAGAAACTGCAACTACCGCCTGAAACTGATGAGGAATATTAAACCACTCATCTCAGAGGAGAACTGTGCCGCGATTGGCAGAGCCATCATCCTATCACCTATTGACTATTGCAACTCCTTGTTGATTGGGGCTAAGAAAAAATGCATCCAACGGCTGCAAACACTCCACAATGACGCCATCAGAACAGGGGCACCCCCAGGGGGTGGCCAAGGGGGGCCATGGCCACCCTTATAAAAATGCTGCCCCCCCCCATCGGCCACCCTGCAAAAAAGCAAACAAAATAATATTTTTTTTTCTGCACTGAACTGTGCATGGACAAATAACATGCACAGTTTGGTGCGAAAAGAAATGTCTTTTTATTTTTGCTTTTTTGCCTCTGCCCGGGGTTAGAGAGGCACGTATGATGGTGGCCCCCCCATTGCTGACTGATCTCACATGCTCAGTCAGTGAACCCCGAGTGAGGGCCTGAGGTGGAGAAGTAGAAAGGCATGATGTGGGAGAGAGGACACAAAAGATGATGAGAGGGAGGAAGCAAGTGCAGGTGGACTGGGGATTCAGCGACTACAGAGGGGGGGGGAGAAAGCACGAGCAGGGAAAGTGACTGTCCCCACTCCGTCCAAGTCACGGCTTAAATTAGTTACATTTTCCTTTCGAGTTGGGTCCCTCTATATTCTGAACAAACAAGCAAAAAACATGCTGAGATTTGAATTTATGCTGTTGTCCTTCCAGAACACCCTCTTTCTCTCAGCCCACTACATAGAGATGTATGAACATGAAACCCTTCATTCCACGCTACAAATTATTGTTAGTACTGAGTGCACACGAGAATAAGCACTAGAGCTGTGGCAGTGAACGTTTTTGTTGTTGCTCTGGGTGAAAGGCCATTTTGCCATCCCATCCAGACACAGGCCCTTGCATGCCGCAAGCACCACGGCCACGTGGACTATTTCCCTCTCAGGTTTTAAACTATCTTTTTAAAACATACCAGGAAAGATTATGAAATGACTATAGCAGGAAAGATTAAAAGTGAAGACCCCCATGCACCTCTGCCCCTAAACACTCACGCACACGCATTGAGCAGGTCGTCATTGCTTCAGCTGTGCAAACTTTTAGCCCATTGAACAGGGGAGGCGCCATTAGTCACAAGCACTGAAAACTGCAATCTACCCTGCCAAACGGGACCATAAAGAATCTTCAGCACGAATACTACAACTCAACATGTAGTGAAGGCCCCTGTACACCTACCTATCTACAACATGTATAGCATAGCTGAATTCATGATACCCTTGGGAAAATAAAAAGATCCCTGGGTGACGGTGGGGAGCATGTGTTACCAGGGTATCTTTATAATTATTCTAAGGTATTCTAAGTGCAAGACCAGGATCCAAACCTGTGTTGCTATGTATGTTGTCAAGTTGCCCCTGAGCTATCCACCCGGCCTATGTAAATGATAGCATTGATGTCTCCTATTTGTACCTTTACTCAACAAAGGGCTGCTAAATTGATGTATGAACAGGGAGGCCAGAGTTCTAATGCCAGCTCCACTGAAGCAATGTGTGTGATTCTTGGGAAATCACCTTATATCGCTTGTCCTAAATCCCCTCATTTGGCACACTTGGGAGTATTCAAAATAACTTAAACCCTGTATCAAGCATTACATGAAAACTAAAGTACATTTTACTATAGAGTTTTTCCTATCCCCCAAACAATATAGATATGCAGTACCAACCTGTCCATCATGGAGGATAATGGATAATTAATTATTTAACTGGTTTGGGTAGGGAACCCAAGTGAAAGCAATTCAGAACTGGAACCAAAGAGTGATGCTGAGAGCACTATAAGAACATGTTTATTACCACGCTGCGTCTGCACTGCACGTACTAGGAAAAGTGCATGTATGTTTCTTGATGCATAATTATAAGCAAGAACTGACCCAAACACAGGTTAAGATGTATAAGTGGGATAAAGCAATTCAATTAAATTCCATTTAAAAATTGGAACATCTGTACAGTATATCTCAAAATTGGGAATTTGCACTTCCACCCACAGATGGCTGCAGGAAATGAGCCTTGCTTTCACTGCAGACATGGCTGTGCATGCAATGACTACCCATGACAGCCACTATCCTGCAATGCTTCCCAATAAGTATTGGAATAAGCACACTGTGCATACCTAGATCCTCAGAACCTGAGAGGCCACTGTGACACTAAACAAAGCCGAAAGGTGAGAACACTTGAACGGGCACTCATCTTGCAGAAACGCAGACAAGCAGACCGCAAGCCTAAGCAAAATGGCGGCATACGCACCCGGAAATAAACACATCCTGAGCCTAGACATGCGCATTTCTGCATTGGCTCATGCTTCCAGCCAGGCTGTGTTTATTTCCGAGTTTCCATCCTCGACTAGACTGCATGTAGGTTGTTGTGCGCAAAAGGCTTTTAGGAACAATTGTGCAGGGTCTGGCCAGTGGTTTACGTCTTCGTTTCACCATCGCCAAAGGTAGAGGTTTTATTTTGTTGTTGAATTGAAAATAGTGTTTCTGTAACGACGATATGCATTTTACTTAATACAAACATGAGTACAGTTCTTTCCATTTCAGCAGAGCTGTCATGATGTGAATATCTTTTGGTGTGGTTGCAAGTGCTTGCTTATGGCACCTCATTCTAAAGGCACTTCCATGGTACCTCCAAGTATCAAACACTGATGATATTCCTTGAAATTTCCATTTCTGTCAAGTCATTTCTATTGGTGCAATCCTTATGCACATTTGGAGGTTTTCATGTATTTTGCCCAGAGAGCCTGAACAGAGCTCTAATAGATGACTTCCCTGCATCTGTAATGATTCTGCAATTTTCTTTTTGTTGTTGTGTTAAAATGCCATCGGCCACTAATGTTACCAAAAAAGTAGATTGGGGCAGGTGTGGGTGGATTGGGGGTGCGAGTGAGACCGTACGGAATTGAGGGCATTGCATTTGGGGGGAAAGTAGCAGGACTTTTTCAGTGGCTCACACCCCCACTCTTGCAATGCTGGATACTCCCCTGACCACCACCATAGAATATTCTCTTGCCTCATCCATGTTCACTCGAGCTTTCTGTCCGGGTTGCTTCCTCCCTGAATAATATGATTGTGACACTTTAGCAAACTGTCCTCTCCTGCTATATTTCCAGCACACCCCTTTTATTGCTGAACAATCCGAGTCTGACACCATGTGACCTATGAATTCATACTGGAAACAAGCACATTTGAAGCTTGTTCCCACTAATGGACTTCCTTGAGCACTTGGAGCTTTGTTCTTCTTGGCCACCACTGCTTTTATACCTTGCGCTGCTGGAAGTGGATCCGAGGTATTCTTAATAAGGCTTACTTACTGACTCTTTGCCCGAGCAGTTCATTAATGTGGTATGTTTGGGTCCATCCGAAAATGTGTTGCCACCCATTGCTAGTAAATAAAACTTGAACAAGTCTTCCCACTCTGTAATGGGTTCTCCCTGGCTGTCCAACAACTTGGCTGGAGGTGTTATTCCCAGATTTGCCATTCTTTGTTCCTTTTCTGCAACTGTCCCTTTCCACAAAACAGGATAATTCAGCTGTTCTCTTCCACGATCTTTACTCCACGTGGAACATTCCCTGCTAGCTGGGTCTTTAGTGGCTCCACACTTAATTTGTACACTAAGTACATCTACTTGAGTAGCCACTCAGATGTGGCTGGTCTATTCCTGGTGTGGTAGCAACATGTAACATCGGCATGTTTTTGCGTTATGTTTAGTGAATTCACGTTGACTAGTTGCACATATGGCATATCATATTTCTTTGCACTTTGGATGGGCTGTGCATAAATACAAGAGGAGAAACTATGTGGATTCCCTATTAGTGGTAGCAAGCGTTGTTATAATTTAGTTTATTGTTTGGTCTATGTGTGTGTGTGGAGTGTTTTACTTGTAGCATAAGGATTTTTAGAGTTTGGTGTCTCGTGGGCTGTATTTTGGGATTGTGCGCATGCTTGAATGTGGTACTGGTATTAGTCTGTGCTCATCAGATACATTAATTAGTTAACTGTTAAATAATCCATGGAACTATATCAATGTACAATTCGTTCTCTCATATACACATAGTTTTCAACTGGACTATATACTACATCACCATAAGAGATTTCCTGAAATTCAGTTATGTGTTTGTTTTGGTGCCACCCCAAGATTTCATGTGGCCTCATCAGGCCACCCCTATGAAAAATGGCTGGGGGCGCCACTGCATCAGAATCATTACGTTCATCCCCTAGACGGGAACACATTTCCACAGGGAGAGAATCACTTCACTGGTTGCCCAGTGTGGCTCGGATCCACTTCAAAACAGCCAACATGGTCCATAAATGTCTTTATGGTCAGGTCCCAAAGTATCTAAAGACCTGCATGTTCCCCTACATCCCCAACCGGGCCCTAAGATCGACTAATTTGGGAACATCAAAATCACTTTGATTCAGAAAGGCCGGAGAATTTAGTAGAGCCTTCCCTATGAGGGCTGCACAGATCTGGAATGGGCTTCCAAGCGAACTCGGGCTGTAAAGAAATGTGAACAGCTTTCGCGCCCAATTGACAACATTACTGTTTAAAATGTGTTAACGAGCACCTTCTAGTACATCCCGGAGATCGCCACATGTCCGGACCTGCCTATTAAATGTCCTTTTGTGTCAATGTACGCCCTGATGCCCGAAGGTTCCCTGCACTATACAAGTAAATAAAATAAATAAATAAATAAATAAATAAATAAATAAATAAATAAATAAAATAGAGTACTCTGGTGCATGAACCAGGGCCGACATCTGAGCATTTTAAACCGAGGCCAGGAGAGAATTCTTGCGACTCTACATAAGAAACGCTGGGGAAACCACGGGCATGGGGAGAAGATTAGGGGGGCAAGAGACGCCAAACAACGCATTGTCAGGAAACGGAGCAACACAAATACCGCCAGAACGGGGTCCTGGTTAGAGTTGCAATCAATCTAAATAAAAAAATTGCAGTCAACTGTGCATTGATGATTATTAATTTGATGTCCAGTTGTCCCCAAATAAAGCGCTTAGAAGTGTACACCAGGATCTTAAGCGCTACATAAATTAAGGGCCATACAGCATACCTATAGAGCGGACGAGGGCCAGACAAAGTCGCAGTCTCGCAGGCTGAGACAGAAAAATGGCTCCCACCTTGTCAGTAAGCGAGCCAGCCCTGACACCATGTCGCCGTTTGCAAGGAAAAAAGGCAGTGATTAGACGACGGCTTGTGCTACAGCGCCTCTGGCGAGCGCCGCTCTCTTCTGCTTCACATTCCAGACTTATGGTCTTCTGTAGCGGCCACATTCCAGGGAGAAGCTCACATCCTAGACGCCTCCCTTTGTCTGGAAGAGATTTGGTGCCATCAAGTGGTGATTCTGTGAAAGTGCTGCCCCTGGTGTTTCTCTGTGTAGCTCTGTTTTGATCGTCAAACAGCAACAATTGTCAGACTCTAGGACAGGGGATGAAGTGTAAAAAATAAAGTGGTGATTTAAGACATGTATTAACAGACGTTGTGTAATAAACTAAGATAGATATGCATATTCGTTATCACAAACTTCCAGCACGTTCTTTTATCCATGATGATGTTGAAAACATTTCATTAGTGACTTAATGCAACTTTGTTTTTTTGCCTATCAAGATAGTAGACATCAGGGAAGAAATAATGAAATGGGCGCTTTGTGTTGCTCACTTTAAATTGCACCGATTTAGAAGGTGACTGGTGCTTTGCGAGCTCTTTGAGTTGGAAATGTTGCAACCAGAGCAATTAACCTACCTGCGGGGTTGCTGGGTATGTGTGTGTGTCTTGGCTGTGACTTGGGAAACTGGCAGTGCTTGAATGTCCGGCCTGAGCCGATTCTGTATTTGGCTCAGGAGAAAGACAAAGCATCCTTCTTGAGACTTTGAACTAAAGGTACGCTCTGTAAAAATGAAAAGAACTAGTGGTACTGCATACCAATGATTTATATTACACTTCCATCTCTACCCACAGCCCTGAGTTTTACAACTGTACAAAACACAGGCAAAGTAAAAATGCATTTAAATGACGCCCATTATTTCAGGATTGTCCCCCAGAGCACGCACCTTCTCCCGTGCCTTAATTGGCAAGGGAACATGAACAGGGCACATCGAGGGGGTGTGGCCTAATGTCAGCAGGTGGGGGGGGGCGCTTGCTGCTAACCACCCCCTTGATGCCGCCACGGCTTAATGGGGTGCAGGCACCCCACAAAGCAGTGCTTTTGTGGAGATCAGCGCTCTCTGCTGATGCACCCTTTTCAAGGGGCACCTCCATGACATTATCAGGTCAGCAGAGGGGGCACCCTCCCCCTCTGGGTGCCAGGAAGTCTGAAAAACAACACATTATAATGTTCAGGTGAAGAACATGTGGCAAGAAGAATGGCTTGAAATATGAGGGTACCACCTGAATTGAATACACAGGGCAAAGGTGGGGTTCATGAGAGTTGGTGGCTCTGAGAGGTTTCAGAGTACGGAGCATAAGAAGGTTCAAGCTCTACAGAGTCATTGCCGGTCAGATAGCACAGTGAGTAGAGCGCTCGCTTATACACCTGTGCAGAGCCTGCTGAGGCAGGTTCTGATCTCAGGCAGGGCCAAACTCAGCCTTTCATCCTTCCGAGGTCGATAAATGAGCACCACACACCGTGGGTAATAATAAGCAGCGCTCAGATGCCCGAGGGTTCATAGCGCTATATAAATGCTGCATTATTATTGCTTGTGAAACACATTGCTGCCCATTTAAAGACGTGTTTGTCTATATAGAAGCACACTATTTCTCATCATTCTTCTGATGTGAAAACACCACTATTACTGCCCATATATATAGCTTTTTTTCACCTGTTTCTTAGGACTGGCATTGCCTGACTGCAGTTTCAAACTGTGCCCACTTCTTTTCACCTGTTTCTTAGGACTGGCATTGCCTGACTGCAGTTTCAGACTGTACCCACTAGCACACCAAGGTAAGACCAGCCTGGCAAGGTGTAAAGGCAGACAGGGCACTGCCTCTACGTTGCGGACGTACAGTTCAGTTCATTTCTATTTCTCAGGGGGCTACATTTGTGACAACAGTTTGAATTTAACTAAACAACCTTGTCTTTGCACACCACTTAACTGAACCAAGAGAGAGGGAAAAGTACGGGGAGGTGGCCAAAATCAGTGTGCCAACATTACCCGGCCACCATCCATAGGCAGCCTTTTTCATGGGATAGGTTTTCGTACATATTGCTTTGAATTACTGGAGAGTGAATGTTATGTGTTTGCTGTCATTTCCACAGTGGCTGGAAATGGGCAGGAAGCAGCAACATCTTCAACCCCAAAGTTGAGAGCATGGGACTGAAACACAAATACATTTTCTCCACAGCTGACTCACAGGCAAGGCGATTGGGGACCTGGGCTGCTGATGCACTAGGAAACGCTTTAGAACAACAAGCATTAACACATGCAACACAATCCAGGAATTCGCCCAAACCGGACTCCCTGACTAAGCACTTTGGCAGCAGCAGGTGAAATGGAGAAGTTGCCAGTAGATCTGCTTGGAAATCATCCGCAAAGCCTTTGCATTAAAACAAAACTAATTTGCACTAAAATCGACTCCCAGGCTACGCGAGCCCTGTTCCAACAGCAGTAGAGGTGCATTTTAGTTCATTCAAAAGAATCCCGAATATCATTTGCCTGTAATGGCTTTCCAGTAAGAGGCAAGGACGTTTTCAGATTTGTGGGAATCGCAGCACAAAGGTGGAAATGTGGGAGAAGGTGTACACATGTATTATCTTTTGTCAAGATATGTGTTGGAATAGCTGTCATTTAAGTAAGAAGCAATTACATTAGCGGTTGATGATAGCTCGATTGCAGTGAATATGAAGTAGATACTAATGAGGTCATGCCCATTACCTACCACCACAGGGTCAGAATGCCCCTCCTGGAGCTCACCACCGACGCTCAAGCAACATTCAACCTGCCCTTTACCTATAGATAACCTAACAACCCCCTGTATCCAGACCTTGACATCCGGCCCCTGCATGGAACTCTCTACTAAATGCCTGATCTTGGGGGAGCTTGGCCTTGGCTACAACCATGCCACTGACCCCAAGGCCTCTGCACTCTCAGGCGCTCTCAGAGACATTAGCTTCACCCAACTAATAACTGCCCCCACTCATTCTAAAGGGCGCACCCTGCATTGGATAGCCAATGCTACCATCAACATCTCTGCCATCGACCCAATTCCCTGGTCTGACCATATCCCCATCCACTTCAACCTTTCCCTGGCGAAGCCCCTCAAAACCCTAGCTGTGTCATTGAGCTCTATACAAGTTTGCAATACTCGTAATCTGGCGCATGCGCGTCTTATGCCTTCACTCCGAGCTTCAATTAGTATGCATGCCCAAGCACAGACCCACTATGCCCATGACCTTGCCAACCCATCCCACGCGTGCCTGCTCCAGACCCTTAAACGGTATGGACCGATCAAAGAAAAAATATCCCAAACCACGCAAACCAAATAACACCTGATTCTCAGCCTGTGGGCTCTGGCGCATTATAAACAAGTAAACAAATAAACATAAACAAACATAAACAGAGGAACTAGTCCTCCTACGTAGGGAAGAAATATCCCTAGAACACGTATGCAAATAACACCCCTCAACAAATAACTGCACGGCACTCACCATAGTGGCTTGCACCTACAAGAAAGCTGCAATGACAGAATCACCAATGCAAGCTCCAACAGTAGAGAACTATTTGCTATCCTCAGAGAGCTTGAAACCCCTTTCGCCCATATCGCTGGCTCGCGTTCTGGCAAAGCCTATTGTAGCGCGCTACAAGATGCCCTCTCTTACGAAACTGAGGTACTACTTACCAAGTTCACAGCCAAAAAGGTGATGAAGTAATAATGTCCCTATATATATATATATAGACGTTGTATATAATGTCACTGGGAAAAGTTTGTGGTGATATTATATAGGTGACCATATATATAGGGACAAGGGGAGCAGGGGTTGCGGGACTGTCCCCCACTCCCCTTAAACCCCTGGGAAAAAAAGGTTTTGGGGGTTGCAGGGGTGTCGTCTGCATGTTCCATGTAATAATGTCTCCGCAAAGAATGGCCATTTTTCGGCGAATTGTTTGCATGGTGACATTTTTGCGGGGACATTATTACATGGAACCCCAAAAAGGCCTTGCTTGCTAGCAAACTGCCCTTGCCAAATACTGATGTCCACCGCCAGTGGGGCCGACACCCCCAATACCCTCCAATTTGCATTTTGCCGCGTCACACAAGAGCAAGTGGCTGCTACCATCAGAGCACTAAAACCCTCCAAATGCAAAGGAGACTCTTGACCTGCCCACATAGTGAAGCTCTGCTCTCCACTGCCAGCGCCTGTTGTCACTGTTTGCTAATGCCTCATTCATGACTAGTTTGGTGCCCTGGAATATCAAATCTGCTGCTAAAAAAACTCCCTAGACCCCTCCATACCTGCAACCTACCGCCCCATTGCCACAGTCTCTTTCCTACTTAAAATTCTGGACCGCCTACCCTATGCTCAAGTCCAACAGTTCCTGGAGCAAAACCAGCTTCTCGGGAAAAGGCAATCTGGCTTTTACCCTAAGCATAGCACAGAAACTGCTCTGCTGGACGTAAAAATCCCAAAATGGACTCCACCTGTGACACTGGAAAAAGAGCTATCCCCCTTTTGCTAGATCGCTCTTCTGCATTCGACCGAGTCGACCATAACATACTATGCCACCGCCTCAGCCGACACTTTCACTTCTCTCCTGAATACTCCTCTTAGATCAAATCTTTTCTTAGTGATCGCACACACGAGTTTTCATCACGGAATCAGCAGCCGATCCCATCCCAACACCACCAGGTGTCCGTCAAAGCTCGTGTCTCTCTCCTACTCTGTATAACAAATACACAAAACCCCTATTCGATCTTCTCGACGCCAGGGAGATTTTTTACACCAACTTTGTGGGTGAGGCCCAAATACTCATCCCTATCACGGGCGACCACGTCCATGACACGATCACAATCAACGCAGTATACAGCACAATCCAAAACTGGATGGCCACTCACAACTTATGCCTAAATCATGAAAAAAACAGAGCTCCTCATCATTGGCTCTCCACACCGGCTCAAACACCTGGATGCTTTTGATTCATCCTTCTGTATTGATGGCACGACTATACCTGTCCTGAAACAAATAAAAACTCTGGGGTTCTACCCCGAAGCAGACCTAGCCATGACCAGGCAGATTAATACCCTAGCATCGTCTACTGCTTACACTGCAAGACTTACCTCTCGAAGCAGACAATTACTCTCACTGAACAATTGCCTCACATTGGCAAGTGCTCTGGTTCTTACAAAATGTATTTATTGTCATGTCCTACTTATGGGCACTATGACTTCCAACATGTCCAAACTCCAATTACTTCAAAAGAAAGCACTTCACGCCGCCCTTTAGATTAAACGCTCAGATCACATTACAGCTACAGGACATATTGGCTCTCCATCAAAGCTTGTGTGGATTTCAAAACATTGTCTATCACACACTGCTGCATCCACAAGGCGGCCACCCTCTACCTCAACAACAGTATCACCCAAATTGTCCCAGTGTGAGCGCACAGATCCAACGCTAGCACTTTACTGGTCACCCCCTGCTTTAAGAGCAAAAGAGCCGGCGGTGTCAGCATCTGCGCCACCGCTCCATCACTCTGGAACTCTCTGCCTGCACACATCAGAAACAAACAATCGTTAACCACCTTCAAAAAACGAGTCAAGACCTGGTTGTATGATAAATAGGAGTAACATCAGATTTCTGTGTTCTGACTATGGTCTCATTATACATACTTTTTTCGACTGCCTTTGCACTGTACTAAACACTGTGATACCCTTGGGTTTGGGTGTTAAAAAAATGTTACAAATAAATAAATATATAAATAAATAAAGATAAATAAATTAATAAGTACATGCTAGCTTACATGATGCAGAAGTCACATTGTACATAAAATAATATCTGTCTTACATGACCCAATATTTAACGTGTGCACACGCTCTGGACACTTTGGGCCTCATTCACAGAACGTTTCCCCATGGGATTGCACCATTATAAAACACTTTCATGAATCAGGCCCTTTGTGTGACATACTCTTTCTTTTTCTCTTTTGTTTTCATGGTGTCACTGGAAATAAGAGGCCTGCTCTTTATGGTTGGTATTTATGAGACAGTAGATGCAGAGGACAGACACGCTGTACCTAGAAGTCCTCTGCAGATGGCGCTATTGATCACTTGTACAATCACCTACGCATGCGTAGGCCATGTGGAAGTCTGCAGCGCACTTGAGTCTACATTGAGGACCGCCTGCGACCAGATATTGCCAAGAGGGCATGCAGAATCCGCCTGACTAGTCCAGAATGCATTTCTCTGGCCGCCAGAAAGACCTGCCGTACACGCCACACCCTTTCTGTTCTCCCGCTGGTGTAATGTAGGTTCTTACCTCTAATCCCAACCTGGCTATGTCATGTAGACTGTGGAGCTGAGGATAGGACGCCTTGGCTTACTTCCACAATGGTTTGGAGCCCTACCGCCGTGCACCAGTGGATCCAGGGGCGGGAGAGTCCACAGCGAAGGTCCCCTCTAGGCAAACACTTTGACAAGAGAGGACAAAACATCTCCATAATGGTTTAAAAATGTGCATTTCACGCCTCCCCCAGCCTGGGTCATCCTTTGAGCCAAGGATCCCTCAAGGTGTTGACACCTCTTTAAGAGAGCATTTCATCACATCTCCTCATTCTTATCCCATGAAGGGAAAGCGCAGGTGAACCGCGGACCAGATGATGAGTTTACAGGGCTAGAAGAACGTGGACAGGGTAGTCGTAGTCCTGAAAGAAGGATGATAACCAAATTCTTGTTTCGCGGCCATAGCTTATACATACCAAGCTGCAAACCTTCCAGCTCCTATGCTTTAAGACAGCACTCCCACTCTTGACAACTGACACAACACAAAACAGGACTGCTCCAAACATTTGAACACATGAACAAGTTATCCAAAATGGCCGCCAACCTACACATGTTCGACCACATAAACATATCTGTAAAAGTCTTCTCTGCCTCCCTGTGCTGAATGGCCCATGTATAAACTCTCATTGCTTCTCCCAGAAAGCCTACTGGTCAACGAACCGACAATGTCTGCAAATGGCGCCCCCCCGCTCAGCGTCATGGCGCCCCCCGCTCATCTCCATGGTGCCCCCCGCTCAGCGTCATGGCACCCCCGCTCAGCTCCATGGCGCCCCCGCTCAGCTCCATGGCGCCCCCCACTCATCTCCATGGCGCCCCCCACGCAGCTCCATGGCGCCCCCTGCTCAGCTCCATGGCGCCCCCCGCTCAGCTCCATAGCGCCCACCCAGATGTTCTTCTGTGTACATAATCGCTATTGGCAAGCCCTCCTTAGCCAACATGCCCTTTCCTGATCCCTGGTATCTGCACCACATGAAACCATGCTCGGCTATGCGCCGTATGTCTCTTACTCTTGTGTACCGGCCCGCCGTTAGCGGGGCGCCCTATTGACTTCACTCCAGCAAGTAGCACCCTGTAAAGCACAAACAAAAAATAAACTTGGTACACTCTGTTTATCAATATTTTGTACGAATGATCACAGCTTTGAGCCTGTCCAACATAGGGTTAATGTAATGTAAAGGGATCTTATATTGCGCAGCTTCTGACATTTTGGTGCCCTCGCGCGACACATGGTTCTGGAAGAGAAGGTGGAATGTATCACAGTGGTCGAAGTGCATGAAAAGAAGTAGTGGCGCTATGTTCCCTGCTGGCCTTCCCCCGATCGCCACAAACCCCATTGCCACACCCACTCACACGCGCAACACAAACCCCAATGCCACTCCCCTCCCACACACATTCCAAACCCCCAAACAAAGACACCTGCTGTTTAAGGTAATGTTCAGTGCACTGATGTGCAATATTCATCTTCTTCCTACACTTTTCTTTTCAAACTAAACCAATGGTTTCTTTTTTAAATAAAAGTATAGGAACAGTAACACTTTTTATTTATAAAGTAGAGGAGCAAGACTCCCAACCGCCACCTCCCACTTCGACCACTGAATCTATGACAAAATATGTCTTAGTGGGGCGGTATGATCAATAAAATGCATTGGGCCCGATTCATGGAAAAGTGTGCAGAGATCCTGCAAAGGCTGCGCTCCAAGAACGCCTCTGCGCGAGCCTGTGCGCAGAAGTTATTTGGCGCACTCTGCGTATTCATGGTTTTGTTTGCGCAAAGTGACCATACACACAAGTCGCTGCCAGAAACGCCCCCGACCCACAGCCATGCAAAGCAGAAATAACCAGATACAGCTAGCTTTGCAGGCTCCTCGGGCGCAAACACATGCACCTCTGAAACAGCACGTGGGGTCTTCCGCAACCAGGTCTGCACCTCAGGGACACTCTGTGGGGTCCCCCGTAACTACTACCGGCACCCTGACAACATGCGTACAAATTACCATAACTCAGGTAAAACTCTGGTAAATCTGTGTGCGAACCTCTGTAAATCATTCCTGCACCCCGCTACACTGCTTACGTTCTCACCCATAACTTATATCAGAACCTCGACTGCGTGCACACACCCCTAATTTCAATATGCAATCTTACCTTTGCGCTGTGATTCCTATGCGCAAATTTCAGTTACATCTAGAGTATTCCGTGGTCCCTACCCCGACATGAGGTTGCGCGGTCAGATCCATGAATATGATTTTTCCTGTGCAGTTGTGGGCGTGTGATCGCCTCGTACGGGCTGTCAGTCAGAACGCCCACATTTTGCCTTGTTCTTCCCCGTTCTGCGAGTTCTGCCCCTTACTACGGTCTCTGGGCAGGACACGCCCAAGCTCTACAAGGTGTCTTGTGCAAGGCATTCAGTCGCTCACATAGACGTGTCAAGAATGCGCTAAGGCCCCGCAGAGTATGAAAAAGTCCATGATTCGACCAATGAGATTTCACCCACAGTTTGCTGCACAGTCCATGAATCGGGCCATTGTTGGTGTTTAGCCCAAAATGGCAGGGCTTGCCTCAAGTGTTTGCACTATATTCCGGTATGCAGAACAAAACATGGCAGTGTGTGATACATGTTTTCAAGACACTCTATTTAAGATGAGCTTGATTGTAGCCAAGTTCAGATCCTGCCTGTCCCTTTCATGTGAAGGAACCCTGATCATGACAAGGCCTCTCCAGTCTGCCCCCTTTCCCTGCCCACTCTCGACGAAGAGAGTCTACCTGGTCTCCTGCTTTATCCTTGCTATCCTTGCTATTCCAGCAGACATGTTCACCTAGTTCTGCCCCCACTCCTCACTGATGGGCAGGGCCGGCCGTAGGGTGGGACGGGATGACCACCGGTGGCGCCATTAGCCCCAGGGCACCATTAGCCCCCCACCACGCCAGCTCGGGAGAGTCTTTCAAGGGCTCCCGCTAGGTGGCGTAGTGAGAGAAGGCGTGGCAGGTGCCCAATTGTTATTAAATGCACCCGGGAATGCATTCCACCCTATTGAGATGATTACCTCCTCGCTCTGACGCAGGAGCGAGCCAGTTTTCATTAGAATAGGGCGCTCATGAAAATGCTTGAGCGCCCTATTCCAGTGATTAACTCCCTGCTCAGACAAAGGAGTGGGAAGTAAAAAAGAAAAGTGCCCCCCGCATTGACCAGTGGCACATAGGGAGGGTGCACCCATAGCACTTTCCATGACATAACCCAAAGTTACACGTGAGGCGCCCCTCTACAGTCTCAAGCGATTGCTCCTCTTAACAGGAGGGCTTCCCTGCTTCAAAAGTGTGCAAGCGATGCACTACGAGCGTTTATGCTGCTTTGTAATGCACGATGTTTGTAACAATTCTCGTGCATTCTTTTAAAACACGTGCATCAACTTTTTGCAACATCTGCGTACTTCTTTGGCACGTTGCAGAATTGTGCGCATTCGCTCACAAATGTATGAAATTGCGAAGACTTTTCAAAAGGTTAATTGGTGTATTTGTCCCTTTAGGATCAAAGGGCGTTGCAGAGAGTCCATGGGAAGGAGTGGACATTTTTTAAACCCGTGTATGGTAAACGAATCCCCCGGGAACCCCACCGCAGGGCGTTGGGGGCGGAGTTTTAGCCGCCTCTTATCCGCCATTTCCTCCAGAGCTGATCTCCGCACGCAGCCACAAACATATTTGTTGGCAAAACAGTCTTTTCTGGAATTCTCTAAACCCTCTTTTGTCCGTCAGACTCATTTCCCCGAGAGGGCGTGGGAACCGAGGCTGACCTCAGTCCCGAGAGAATGCCAGGTAACTTCAAAAGGGGCCGCATAGAACCCCCTTCTTAAAATGGCGATTTACGGGTTACCAAGGGGTTGCACTGGATCCAGTTATAGGCAAAGGTGTTTTGGGGCGCCTGCTGAACTACTGGACAGAATAACAGCCGGGGATTCCGCGTGCGCCTACGAGCTGGTCACTGCAGCCTGTCACAGGTTCTAGTGAAACATTTTTTTAGGATATACCGCGGTTTTCCCATGGAGAGGAGCTTTTGGGTATTTCATATAGTGCAGAATATGCGCCAAGAAGTAGTGTAGCGCCTTGCGGGTGAATATTATTGCCAGGATTATCTCAGACATGACGTGATGCAGGGTCCGTTTGCGACCAGATTACATGGACGAACCGCTCACATGTACTATTTAGGCGAGATAAAGTGATCACGTGATCACATGATTTGTTGGCCAAGTGTCAAAGCCAGGATGGCCTTTTGAGTTACAAAGTGGGCAAGAGATTGCTACTCTCCTGCGTGAACACTGTGCCGAAACACGCACGAAAGTAAAAGGGCCAGCCTGTATTCTCTCGCCCAGGGGTTTAAGTGGGCTGGGGTCGTCAGGCTTTAGCCAGCAGGCTCCAAAAGATGCCCTCCATTTAAGGCCCTTCCAGGGATCCCTGACCTGACTTACCAGCAGTAAAAGTCAATGAAAAGACAGTAGAAATACCACCCTTTGCCGGTAGATGGCACTATTACCGATGTTTAGCGACCCCTCCCCTTCGGACATTTGGAGTTGGATTGTTTGGTCTGTAATACTCTGAAGGGGACTACAGATAATGCTATACATTTGCAACATATTATATTGAAGTTTTGCCATTGCAATTATTTATTAAAATATATATTTATAACATATAGGAATCATGGATTTTCTTGAAAAAGGACAGACGGGCTGGAAAGTGCATAAACATATGATTTTCTTTTTTCAAATGTGAATATTTTTAAATTAGTTGATGTTTGGACTTCTAATGTATATTTAACACACCTCTTAAAATAGATTTTCCTCCCTATCATTGCAGATATGAACACTCGGCTGTGTCTGTTAATCCACTCCGTCCGCTACACAGGACACATATCTTGTAAAAGCTCCTTAGATATTTGTGAATCTTATGCTCGCACCAGACATCTCTAAGGCCCTGCTCCCAAATATTGTTTGCAGGACACCCACGCCTTTGAATAGCAGTAGCGGTCATTTCAAGTCTTTACTCAATTTTTATCCGACAAAGTAATTCAAGGAAATTTCTTGCATCTACGTGTGGCTTCCGCCGTGCTTTCCCACTAAACAAATCATGGATGAAAAGCCTATATTGACTGATTCCTGCACATTAATTAGTCTTGCTCATGTTGTAATCATTTCTGGGGGTCCACTGAATTTAAGTTCTTCTTCAAAGTTTTGGATGGGGACATATAGATTGTTGCTTTGAGGACAATTGCAGTGGCATATCCAAACACTGCTTAGAAAAACGAGTTATATTTGTATGAGTTATCCTGATGAAGGTTTGCATTATTTGGTAAATGCCGAAACAATAGATGTTCTTCATTCCATAACGACTGTACCCAAAAAGGAATCATTCAGATAGTACATATGCACCCTTGATGAAGTGGCTCACACTTGTATGTTCTGAATTCTTTGTAAGACCATCAGTGAATTGGGAAACTCAGGACCGGCCTAACTCGGTGCATTCCCGTTGTAAAGCACACAAGCAGTTGTAAGAGAAGGAATTTAAAATGCCATAGAAAATGTCATTATGGGGGGTATGGCGTAATGGGGGAGACCAACAGGAATGCGCCCGAGTTAAGCTGGTCCTGAGTTTCCCAATCCGCTGAATTTCAAGGATTTTGTTGCGTTAAGTTTTTGCACCTTAACTGCACTTCAACTACATTTTCTTCCTTGAATTTCACGGGTTATGTTTTGCCATTGTTTTTTTCATGCCGCTGTATATTTTTCGGCCACCACTGGCTAAGGCCTTCGGCTGTGCCGACTGTATTTTTTAAATCACTCCCTGCTCACTAGCCATGGCATTCGGCTGAGGCTAGTCTCTATTTTTTTAACACCATTTTCTTTTATATAACTTGTTTTCTATAATGGCAGTTACATTGTAATGTACTACAGATACACTCAGTTATAAAGTCGGTTATTTAGAGTCATTATACCCACATTTATCAGGAAGAACAGGGATAAAATCGTTTTTGCCCATCCATGCCCTCACCAAGTGCCCCCCTTATACGTGCCAGCTCCCCCCACTCCACTCATGGCATCCTCTCCTCCACTGCCCTATCTCATTCCCCCAACACTTGTTGCTTCTGTGACACCGTTTCAGCTGCGACGTCGGATATTCGCAGTTATTCCTTCAATACATAAGGGCACCGGAAAGCTTTGTGTTGCAAACTCTGTCCCTAACCTATCTCCAACTGACAACCTTAAATTGGTGTCCTCAAGCCACCCCCTTACCCCTTGCCTAATGGCATTTGCTTGTTTATGCCCTGCAAATTGCACTTTTGTGCCTTTTCCTTTTCTAATACCTTTTGCATCGAGAAAAAAAAAGATGGCAGCTTTTACATTTCTGTAAAGCCTCATGCTGCAATGCATCATGGGTATATAGCTATCATTTTGGGAGAAGAGGGTATCCCCTTCTCCATCAAATAATAAAAAATGACTGGACAGATTAACCCCAAACCAGAAAAGGATTGTGAGTCAACGCAACGTGCCCAAGTTGTTTTGGACCTGGTCCAAATCCGTCCAGCGCTTTTCGCTGTACGCTTGTCTAAAAGTTGACCTTTTTTGTCTACGGAAAAATGAATGTGGACTAGGCTGAAAAGTGCTTTTTTAATTGTCTTAATAACTTTTTTATTTTTTAACTTTTCTTCTCCAAACTCTCCAGTCTGGAGGTGGTGGGTTTGGGGGTGGGGTGGGGGGGGTGGCTGGGTAGGCATACACATGTTTGCAGAATTTAAGCCAAATCTGTTGCACACGTCTTAGGTTATTAGCAATTCATTTTTGTTCGATTTCCTGTGGAACTCACTACTCACATTAACTAAAGGGCAGCGACAGCAGCCATATAATATATATTAGAAATATATTAGCAAGTGTTAATTATAAAGTTGTTCCAAAAGAAAACAAGTTGATTCCTTTATTAGGCTAATAAAGTCATTTCTTTGCAAGCTTTTGTGTTTGAGACTTCCTCCTCAGGCATAAAGGAAATTATACATTTGAATAACACTACAGTTTATCTAGATCCTTCTGGAATTCCTTATCTCTGCAGTCGGTGTCCTTGATTTGTAGGGTGTTCTTGTAAGCGCCATGCATTTCAGATGTTACACTAAGAGTCATGGGAACTCTAGTTGGCAAGCACAGCCACCTTCCGTGGCATGACGGTCACACACACACAAAGAGTTGACGAGTGACATCACTGCCTGCTACAATAAAGGGCCCCGCCCCTCCACTCAAGATGGCCTCTGTGTCTTTTGAACATGGCCACAGCCTCCTTCAGGCTGCCTGCGATACCAGGACACGGTGGATAGAGATGGGGTTCATTGGCTGCTGCTGTAGGCCCGGGAGGTCAAAGAGTAGAGACAGCTGCTCTGAGGGGAAGGGGAAGAAAGCCTCTGCTCATTGAAGGGCTGGGGAGAGGAGACGATGCAGCTTGAAAGAAGGCCACACGAAGGGACACTGCACCGTACGTGGAAGGCGGTGCCGGGTCAGTGGTGTCCGGCCTAGCTTAAGTGTAGGGGTTTGTATGGGTTAGGGGGCGGTAATGTTGGAAGATGATTGTTGGAGAAGGATGTTTAATCAGTTGAAATTGGGTATCTTAAGTGGGTGGATTTCCGCTATATACACTATAGTGCTCCAAACGTGTGGGCGGGGAGTCATTTGAAATCGGTGAAGGAACACCACACATTGGTGGCCTAGAAGTTGGAAAAAGTCATAAGGAAGAGCAAGATGGCACAGTCCTTTTGCACAGGTGCTTTTAGCAAATGTGATTTGCCTGATGGAGATGGTGCCAAAAATATTTTTGGGGTAATTTCTGTGGGGTGAAATAGCCCCTGGATATGAGAAATAAAGAGGCCAGAGTCATGGGGGGACATGCCCCTAAGTAAAAGGCCTGCCCTGAAATAGTGTGGGACATAAGGTCTTGTACATTCAAATCAAAAGGAAAGGAAATGTGCTAAATTTCAAAATATGGAAAGAGGCGAGCTGCCTTGCACAAAGGAAGAAAAACATACATGGCAAGAATAGTCTGACTAATCCATGAAGAGCTGGACTGATATTCCATGAAACCACAGTGCACAAAACCAAAGTGCATAGTATCTCAAAGGAAAAATGTCAAGATTATGTTTAAGCAGCAGCAATAAAATGAAGTTTCTCTCATGTGTGAACTACAGAAAATGTCCTTTCGTGTTTCCTCCAAAAGCGACAATCTTCAAAATCAAATGTTCAACAAAGCCACTAAAAGTGTGATTATGATGCCCTCCTTTAACCACTGTATGCAGGGGACAACTTTGTAGTGATACCTATACACGCTGAAACTGTGTGCCTTCCAAGAGTTCATTTAAGTGAAATGTGAAGTTAAAAAGGCAATTCATGGCTGAGTTTGAAAGGCCTGTGTTGCTTGCCATTTGTTTTTTTTTCTCTTTACTTAAGATGTGAAACTGCATTCCAGGGTCCCAGTTGTCCTGGAGATCTGGGCCTTCAACTTCAAACCTCAGTGCCTTCCCTTAAAAATACAACTTTAAGAAACTGTAGAGATCAAATCCACAGAGCGGACAAGATAAACACAGGTCGAACATCTGGGTCACACAAGCCGCAATAAAAAGTGCCTGAGTGCTCATTAGCTCTTGAAGGGCTAAGCTATTCTAAACACAGAACCCTCTCTTGACGTCAAAGCCATGAACAGGGAAATTGAAACCGGTAGAGTAAGGGTTGTGGCCAGAGCCAAAGAGTGGTTTGGCTGCCCATTGTTTAAAAGAGGAGAAATGCTTTTTATCGTTTAACAGTCATTGTGGGATTCCTGGAAAGGGGAAAGTTAACCCCTTGTGGTCATCCCAAAAAGATTTGTGTGAGGCTAACACAGCTAAAGTTATTCAGGAAAATGTGATTGGGGCCTTATTGTGTTTACCAGTGATGCAAACAGTGTATAAAGCATGTAAAATATGATCAGTATGGCACCCATAAAGGCCCATATTTTTCACTGATATGAGTCCAGAGTAAATGAAAAAAAACTGAAGCTCTGCGCAGGAATGACACACAGACTTCTGGGTAATGTCATTGGATTTGCAGCAAAATGTAGTTTTCAAAAATACATTAATATCTGTCAAAACTTGTAAGTTAAGGATATTTGCAAAGTAGTGAGATTTCAAGTGCAAAAACATGACCAAGCCCACCTGTCGAGAGAGATGATGAAGTGCTCTCCTCCCCTGGTGTCCCAAAGCAGACCCACATTTTCTGGACCTATCAGCACACAGGTGGGCCTGGGGTACTAGAGCATTAACCAATCCCTTCTGCAGGAACTATGACAAGCCATGATGTCATTTGCACTATAACTAAGTCTGCCCGCATCAGAGAAGGACTTTTCCCACTAATCCCATGAGGTGATCGGCTGTCAAAATCTGGAGAAACATCCCAGCAGTGAGAGGCCTAAACCTTGCAGAGGGGCCAGGAGATTAGATGCTGATTCGAGACCCATTGGAGGACTCAGTAGAGACCTTGACTGGCCCCCTTGTGCAGTCCCAGCAGTGCCCTGATGCTCCATGATGTTCAGTCCAGACCTTTCCTGTAATTAGAACTAAACCCCAAAGGTCGTAGAGTGTGTAGGCCCTGTATTCTTGTAGCATTGCCTTAGATAAATCCCCATTGCAAAATCCCCATTTGCCTGTGTTTTTCAGTCATTTCCCCATTGAAGAATTTCCCATTTGCCTGTGTAGATTCCGAGTCTATTTATCAAAGTAAATCAATTAATTCCCCCATTGAATCCACGGGATCTGTATTGGTGGAATTCGAAAACAACAATATATTGCCAGTGTTTTGTGAGCCGGTACAGTCCTAAAGATTTGCCAAAAGAATTGACTTCAAAAAGCCCTTTTTCCATGTGTGTTCTGTTGTAAGGTGTAAAATGAAATTGTCCCTATTGTCCCATTGTAAGGTGCAAAATTAAATTGTTCCCATTTTCCCATTCTGCTCCTACTTCCCCATTGTATGGTTAAAACGCAATTCCATGCATTTTCTTCCCCAATGAAATTGTGCTAAACATCCCAAAATTGATTCTCCCTTTTTGTTCTGATAATAAACCTAAAGCCCTGTGTGTTGTTGTCAGGTGTGGCAAAACAAAGAGTTCCATTGCATCCCTGTCTCCTATTTAATGTTGTTGTGATTAAGCCTTCCAAAATCCGATTTTGCCCTTGTGTGCTGACTAGTATTCTCTAAAGCCCTGTCTGTCTTTCTAAGTATAAGCAAAACAAATTCCCTTCCTTTCTATTATTTCCCATAGCAGTTGTGATAAATAATTTTAAAAGCCATTTTCCCATTGTGTGGTGTCAAATGAATTTTCCCCTTTCCTTTCTGTCTCCCATATTGTTTCTGCAAGCATTCCTACTCCCTGCCACTGCCTTCCATTCGAAGGAATCAAGCCCAATTGATGTTTGGGGCATGGGGGCCGCTGGGGGTTGCTTAACCATTGTGCTATTGTTGTGTGTTGAATTGTTCTTCTTCTGCCTTGTGATTTAAAAGGAAGTATTTGTGATAGTATATCTCAACCTGGTCTTTTTACAGAAGTCACTGGGGTCATTATGAGGTTAGCGGTAGCCCGAAGTCATGAATTTTCCGGCGCCTGGGAATGGGGAACTACCGTGGCATTACAGCCCGGTGGTCCCTTCGGCCAGGTCCCAGAAAAAAGAAAATCCCCATTCCCATCGAGTCCCACTGGACTCAATGGGAACGGGAAGGACGGATGCACCGGCACTGTGTTCAGCAGAGCTGGTGCATTCGTCAAGGTCTACGAGCGGATGCCGTTCCACCCGCCAGGTCAGACCTGGCGGGCTGAAAGGCACCTGCTTGCAGAACCCGTAATTTGCCAGTCTGGAAACAACAGTATCGGCAAGCTTACCGGTATGTTGTTTCCGGGCCGCCAAACTCGCAATCAGGCCCATTGTGTTTTTGTGTTGCCCTACATTGGTGGCTGATGTAATCTGTTGGTTCTAATTTGATTTTAATAAATACATTAATAAATATCTTATTGCTGGGCATTCATTTTGATGGGTGGATGTGCATATGGGTATACATATGCATGAACAGGCCAACGCCCATCGGATGTTGGATGATGTGCGCCATTTTGGAATGCTTTAACACGTTTTGAGAGAGAGATTTTGTCAAAGGGGTTGGGATATTTAGAAGCGTTGCATTATTAATTTATCTAAGGTGGGAGGGAGAGAAATGCTTTGGATGACAGTGTATTTAAGCCAAACACCTTGTGCTTAGTACATAGAACCGTCACCTCCGTGTTGCCGGCATATTACTGTTTACAGTAATATCCCGGTGCGCATAGGTCCCTGTGCCCTGTTGGCCATGCCTAAATGGGACCTATGCAGCAGAAACTGTGCCAAAACGGCTGGCACCAAAACATCCACGCCGCAATGTCTCGCTTTACTCAAAGGAACAAGCGAGCAGTGGTCGAAGTGCGCGGGAACGGTCGGGAGCGGTGTTCCACTACTTTTATTTTTTACTGTTAACAACATTTCCAGTACTTTTTGCAACCATTTTCACTATTCTGGAACTGTTCTTTGTGAAGTTAAAGCACACTTCTCCACTTTAACACCGGATATCAATTACAGCTGAATTGAAATCTGTTACAACTCAATTGGCTTTCAACCAGCATGGCGGCAACCCTTGAAAAACGTATTGCACGCTGCTCCCTTCCTTCCTACTCTGTCCCCCGCCAGAGTCACAGTTCCACTACTTTTTTGGTACACTTCTATCACTGCTGAGGTGTCGAGAAGTCGGAGAGATACGGTGGAGAAAGTTGCATGTCTTTCTCTGGGAGGTGGGCCGCAGCAGGGGGCAGATATGTGTGATCTGCCGCTTACAGGAACTGCTGGGGCATCTCAATTTCACTTTCAAGATTGTGTCACTGAGAGTGTTCAGGAGCGTGGGTATTTTTCTGGCATGCCTGGGCATTTGATTTGTGTGAGTATCGAAATGACAGGTGGTGTGCAGAAAATTTGCAGGCGTCGTGGGGCAAGGGACGTCAGAGCATAACCTTGCTAGGGTTCTTGCCAGCTCTGCTGGTTTTGCACTTTTGGCAAGCTGAGTGGCAGAACAGGGCAGTAGAACCGTGCGGCTGTGGTAAATGGCCAGTATTCCAGTGATGCCTGGGGGTTGAAGTTGTTGAGGAGACTAGTTTTGGAATGCCTGAGCAAGAAACTTCCATTGAGAGACATAACAGAGTGTGTTTTGGTAATTTGGCAAACATAGGTTCGAATCCTCACTCTGCCTTTCATCTTTCTGAGGTCAGAGTTCCACTGAGATATGATTCCATAAGCTGTCACGCAGACACCGATGGCCTCATTACACGGACGGCGGTAAGGGTTAACGGTCCCCGTTAATGGTACCGGGTGACCGTTAACCTTTACCGCCTTACTACGAGGTCCCTTTGCGGGTTGGAGACTTTAACGCCTGCTTTTTGCAGGCGTTTAAAACCAACCCGAAAAGGGACCAGGGAGCTAATTACAGTACCGCAATTTGCGGTGCCGTAATTAGCACCTTCCCCATTCCCATTATGCCCTATGGGGCAAAAATGGGAATGGGGAAGGGCAATGGGGGAAGGGGGAATTACCGCCCCACCAACCTTGGAATAGGGCGGTAATTCCCCTTTCCTCCAAGGCGGTGCCGGTATTTTACCGGCATGGACCAAGGTGCTTATAGCACCTTGGTCCACCGCCGTCCGTGTAATGAGGCCCCAAGACTAACTTCACAGCCTGCACCCTCAACATAGTGAAAACTGTTGTTCTTTTTCTGAATTATTGCACCGGTGCGGCAGATGCGAGGGAGCATTTAATTTCTCTGCAATTGCACTCGCCTCCTGGCACTTTGGAGTATATAGGATACTTTAAGCGTTGCTCCATAACCTTGCCAGCAAATTCAATTCTTAATTGCACTTACGTGCTTAAAAAAAAAAAAGACATTAAAATGTCTTTTGACATGCTGAAAAAGTTCACAAACGGCAGCACTGTGCCCTGAGGACATGACATGTTATATTTATGGTGCAAATCTTCCTGCAAAGTAAAGCCGTGACTTTGACATTCCTGCTTGTTGAAGCACGTGAGATGGGTGGTGGGTGTGTGCGCATGCGCAAGCGCTCAGCCACCGTGCCGGAAATCCTGCCAGGCCTGTTACACTTCTTGGCGCTCAGAGTCCTTCATAAAAGCTATGTGGTTGGCTGGTTGGTTATGCAACCTTGTATTTAAAAACAAATTGGCATCTCTATGTATAATGGGCGCTATATTAACAGTAGACATCGTGTGGTGCTGTCACTGTGTCTTTCTCCCTGCAAAAAAGAAGGAGACGGGCCGGCGCTCTGCTGTTATCTTATTTTCTCATTTTTTTTGTTGCAGAGACACCCAGCCCTTCCCCCGCCGCTCCTCACACCTGCCCGGCTGCAGTGATGACTTGTTTGACAGCCTGTCTCCCTCCTGTTTAAATACAGCACCAGACTAAAGCCTGCCCCAGCACAGCCTGAGGGGCCCGGGGTCTTGTCACTTTTATCAGCGAGCAGGTTGGGGGGAGAGCAGGGTGCCTTCGGCGCATTCTTCGAAGCGTTAGTGATCTGCAAGTGTTGACAAGTTATGTGAAAATGTTACAAAAATGCAAAAAAGAGAGAGACTTTAGGAAGCAGTCAAGCAGGGCTTGTGTGAGGAAGATCCCCCACCCAAGGTGCCCCCCACCCCACCCTCACTCCTCTCCAGCCTGCCTGCCTAATGGCGCCATTATATTTTCTCTCGGTGCATGTCTGTTTAACATTGCATTCTGTGTTTGAAATGTCATGGCCTCCCCGTCACATTCTGTCATTACAGGCACACATGTGTATCTGGTAACATAGCTCAGTGGGAGAATGCACCACCTGCGGAGATCTGAGTGCAAGGCACAGGGTCAAATATGGACAGTGCACGCTCAGCATTTCATTTTTCCGAAGTTGATGAAAGCAGTATAGTTGAGTGATGGTAGTCCAACACAAATATAGTTACAAGTAGTAGGAATAAAAACGCTAACGTTAAAAAAAAACTCACTCTTGATTTAAAACGTTTTGTTTTATACCAACATAATTATGACTGGTTTATAAAGGCTTGAAAAAAAACCTTTCACCTAAAAGGTGAAAGTGGACTATTCCATTTGAGCCAAGTCACCCATGCACAACGCCATCGCTGGAAGTTCTCCCCCAGTTCATAACCACATCAGCAAGCCATTGCAGGCGTGCAGAGGATGCCAAATGCAAGCCTTTTGCTCCATGACATGGGTTTTGAGTTACAGTGCAGTGTTTCTTTAATGCATAGCTTTATCAATTGAAAACCGATATTTCTTGGTAATCTTCTAAAATGGAAAGATAAGCTTCAATTAGAACATGCTCCAAATATTCTGCTTGTTCAGGAAACGATGGCGCTTACAACCATTGAAATTGAGGGATTTGCGGTATGTTTTCACCACGCAAAGAAAGGTGGTGAAGGAAGACCCTCAGGGGGGCTAATGATTTTGATTGATACCACGCTAAAATTCACTATTAATAACATATATCACAATGATCTGCTTATTATGTGCGACATTTGCTTTGATGTGGACTTACATGGTCATCTACTCTTGATTTCTCTTTACTGGAATCCATCACAACTTTCCATAGAACAAGCCTCTGAGCTTTTCAGTGAGACTCTCACCACTGCTCTAGCCAAAGCACCTAATGCGGAAATATTTATCGGAGGTGACTTCAATGCACTATGCACTGATGATAACTATAATAGGAACGTCAGTTCCCCCTATCTGCAAGCCTCACTTAATAAAGGAGACAAGTGGATTAGGCTTCTTAAAGATTGGAACATATTTCTTGTTTTAAATTCTGCACTGCATTGTCAATTTACATGGAAACGAGGAAATAGTCAATCATGGATCGATCACATGTTTGCATCCAAAGAGATTTCAGGCAGATTAGCGCCAGTGAAATCTTTGAAAATAGTGTTTGGGGATCATGCTGTGATTTCTTCTGCTATAGTAAACTACTTTGCACGCTGCGTACCCTTGACTCACTTAGGTCTTATTCAATGTGATAGACCTACGTTGTCTATTAACTGGTCTCGTTCCACATGTCGGAGGTTTACGGCTCTGATAAACAGAGACCTTTGGAAAACTCATACTGTTAACAATATTGATAATGCAATAATCTCAAATTGGAACGGTAAGACAATAGCGGCGCACCTTGCAAAGTTGTCTACGGACGATTCCTCGAAGGAAAGGAGAGTAGAAGGGAGTGTTTTGTATTGTCATGCCACTGCTGAACTAAAAATAAAGAAAACTTGTGAGCTACGTAAAATAACGAATTCCAGGCTCACTATGACTCAGAGTGAATATCGCTTAGAGAAAAAAAAAATATTGTGGCATTACAAAAAGAACCTTAAAGAGCTACGTATGTTAAAAAAAATTCAACAAAATCAACGAATGGTTAACCTATTATGTAACAGGAAAAACAAAGATATTTGGAAAACGATAAGATCTTTTGAAAAAGAGACTCCTCGAGGTTTCGAATCTTGCATAGACAGCACAGCATGGTACTCGTTTTTTCTTAAAAAATTTGCTTTACCTGTTGAATTTATGGAGTATCATCATGCACCTGCGTCGCAATTAATTCCTGATAGTTGTCCTTGGAACAAGAACGACATTTGTGCCGCAATTTATAGGCTAAAAAGCTCCAAATGTCCTGGGCCGGATGGCCTTCCACCTTGCCTAATTAAAGACGACCCACTGTTCTGGGCTAATATCTTTTATGGCACCTATCAGGAGATATTTCGAACCAAGGCAATTCCAAGCTCATGGCTTACGTCTATCATTATTCCGATACACAAAAAGGGTAGTATTTCAGATCCCAATAACTTCAGACCTGTAGCAATCATTGATGTAGCGGCTAAAATCTTTGCTGCTTTAATTCTTGTAGAGCTTGAAAGTTTTGTTGCTATAAATAGTATTCTGAGTCCGTCGCAAGTTGGTTTTCGTAAAGGGATGGGAACACCGCTTAATGCGTGTATTTTGGCGCATATTATTGCCCATGCTACTAGTCCTAACAACACGCCTGTATTTGTGGCATCGATAGACTTAAAAGCAACGTTTGATTGTGTAATACGAGGAAAGTTATGGGAAAAACTTCATAGAGCTAAGATACCACAATATCTCATTATATTGATAGAAATGCTGCATTATCAAACACATTTTAAAGTAAGATTAGATCGGTTGGGTTCCCTTACAGAGAAAATACCTTCACGAATAGGGGTTAAACAAGGCTGTAACCTTGCAGCAATGTTATTCAATCTTTATCTGGCCGGAATCGACGAAATTTGGGACAAGGAGAAATCTTTTCCGATTCGCATAGGAGCACTGACCATATCATGGTTGGCATATGCAGAACGATATTCTGCTTTTCGACCGCACACAGGCTGGATTGCAACATAAATTAGAAACCGATATTTCTCAAAGTTGCCAGAAATCAAATAACCCGGTTTCACCTTTATTAGGGATCATCAGTGCAGTGTAACCACCACGGCCTTGTGGTTGGAGCATTGGGGCATGTGTATAAAACACCAACACAATTATGCTGGGTCAAAAAAGGCTTAAAACAAACCCTTTCATCTGAAATGTGAAAGTATAATAATCCATTTGACCCCAAATCACATATGACACAACGCTATCACTGGAAGTTCATCTCCAGTTCAAAGCTGCATCATCAAGGCATTGTGGATATGCAAATTAGCCCAAATGCAAGACAGTTGCTCCAGGAAAGGGTTTTTGTTTTAAAAGATGTGCAAACCCACAAAGCCATGCTGTCACGATTTATTACATGGCACAAGCAAGTGAGGGATCTCCTTCCTCTACAATGATTGTGGCGCACAATAAAAACATGATACTTGTTTTATACGTCAGATTCTTTTTGAGAATGCCCGCAACCCATCTCACACCCATCATCCACAAACACCCCGTGTCACAATGGACTAGAAACCCGGCCGGTGTGTATCAATAAGATATTTATTAATTTATTTATTTAATGTCAAATTAGAATCAACCAATTACAACAGGCACAAAACACAACACAAAACACAATATCCTTTTTTATGAAGTAGTACACTGAGATAATCCAAAATATACAGTACAAGAATTTACTTTTACTTTCAAAACACATCAAGAAAATGAAGGCAAACAAACAGGAAACTGCGGGTGCACAAAAATGAGGCTTGAGTCCCAGCACCCCTCAGCACCCCAAACATACACTAGGCTTGTCAGTTTGAGATGGAAGGCAGTGGCAAGGACTGGGAACACCAGGTAAACATTGGATTTGGGATCTAGTTCATAGAAACAATATGGGTAGCAAGCAAAGAATGAGACGATTTGTTTTAGAGCACAATGAAAGGATGGTGTTTTAATTATTTAGCACAACTGCTTGGGAAACAGAAGGGAATTTGTACAGCTTGCACTTAAAAGACAGGCAGGGCTTTGAGGGAACACCAGTCAGCATACAAGGCGAAAATCATTTTCTGGATTTTCAACACCTAGGCAATACGAAAGAAAATGCAAATGGAAATCCGTTTTTGCTGATGCTTAAAATGACAGGCAAAGTCTGGGAAAGGGGGTAGCTCGCAAGAGGCAAATCGGTTTTGGGTTAGGATGACAGATGCAATGGGAAAATACAGTTGCAGATGGAAATCAGTGCCAAATTCGTTTCTCTGATCACAATGGGATTAATTATTTTGGGCAACACAACACTTTATAACTATAACAATTC
Source organism: Ambystoma mexicanum (assembly GCF_040938575.1). Taxonomy (NCBI): domain Eukaryota; kingdom Metazoa; phylum Chordata; class Amphibia; order Caudata; family Ambystomatidae; genus Ambystoma; species Ambystoma mexicanum. Next base: position 79,474,490 of record NC_090930.1, on the reverse strand, counting down.
ACAAGATACTGGGCAGAGATGGTTGGTTTTGAATTCCAACCATACCAACCCCATGAAATAAATGGGGAAATTAATTAACTTGGAAAAATATACTAAGGATTTACACAGGCAAATGGGGTTTCTTAAATGGGAAAATTAATGAAATACACTAGCACACAAGGAATTATGCACTAAGAAAATGACTGAAATACACAGGCAAATAAGGGAGGGGATTTTTCCATGGGGAAATCTCTATGGCAATGCTGAAAGAATATAGGGCTTATGCAATCTATGGCTTGGGGTATATATACTTACAGGAGAGGTCTGGACTGGACATCAGGTAGCGTCAGTACACTGCTGGGACAGCCAATGAGGTCAGTCAAGGATTCCATCTTTCCTCCAAGGGGTCCCAAGGCAGCTACTAAATCTCTTGGCTCCGCTGCAAGTTCGGCCTCACTGTGCTGGGATGGTTCTTCCAGATTACGCCTGCCCCTCGCCTCAGGATTTAGTGGGAAAGGTCCTGATTTGAGGAGGGGTTACCTAGTTATAGGGTAAATGACATCACAGATGTGTCATGGTTCCTGAAGAAGGGATTGGTCCTGTGTCAGTAGTCCACTCCCATCTGTGTGCTAATCGGTACGGAAAATGTGGGAGTGTTTTGGGACACCAGGGGAGGAAACAACTCCATTATCTGACTTTGACAGGGGGGCTTGGTCTGGTTTAGGGACATACAAATCTCATTGCAAGTACCCTTAATCTCCATATTTTGACAAATATGAAGGCATTTTTAACACTATATTTTTCAGTGAATCACCTAAGCCTTGTCTGGTGTATGTGCATCATTCCTGTCCAAAGATACAGTTGTTCTTCATTTAGTCCATAGTTACATCAGTGAAAACATGTGTCCCTTGATGGATGGCATATGAATAATATTTTACATTTTTGGCAAATGTTGGCATCAACGGTGAACAACATAAGGCCCCTATAACCTTTTTCTGAATAAGTGTGGTTGTGTTCACCACACAAAAATCGTTTTAGTATGATCAGAAAGTCTGAAGTGACATCTTTCCAGAAATCACAGAATGACTATTGTGGGATGAATATTCTTGATTTTATATGATAAAAACCATTTCTCCCATGTTATACAATGGGCAAACCCAAACCACTCCATTGTCTATGGCCCCCACCATTGCTGTCCATGTTCCTGGCTGTGACATCAAGAGGGGTCCTGTATTGAGATTAGATTACATATTCCAAGAGCTAATGGGCAGCTAAGGCAAAGTTTATTGCAGCTGAAGCAACCTGGTTCATAAAAGCTGGGGAACAAACCTCCCTTATCTTGTCTTCCACTGCAAATTTGATCTCTAATGTATTTTTAAGGAAAGGCCCCTCTGCGTTTTCCAGGAAAACCCCAGGGAAGGAATTCAATTTCACATTTCAAGAAACAAGCTAATGGCAAACTCCCACAGGCTTCCCCCACCGAAATTGCCTGTTAATTCACATTTTACCTTAAAATCAGCTTTTAAGAAAGTGCACAATTACAGCACCTATCAGGGTCATGGTAAATATTTCCCTTGCATACAACTGTTAACAAAAGAAAAGAACATAATAAGCACATTTTTACTGGCTTTGGGGATCCTTGTCACTTTAAAGGAAACACAAAAGAACATTAGATTCATGTCAACAGTGAAAGAAACTCCATTTTGCTGCAGCTGCCTAGACCCAGTTCAGCCTCCCATTATAGATTCTGTGCATGGTTGTTTCGTCTGTGATGGGCTCATGATAAACAGAAACCAAGTTCATATTTTAACCATCTTGCACACATTTTGCTGAGCATATCTTTGGTTAAAAGGGAAAACCGAAATGTACTAATTTTCTGTAATGTTCATGACAGACGGCAATCTGCTTCACTGCAACTGCTGCTCAAAATGCAGACATCCGATTGAGGGTTTTGTGGACAGTGGTTTCTGCAAATGTTATTTCAGCTCTCCAATAATTTTGGTAAACTTTGCAATGTGCCTTTCCATTATGCCAGGCAATTGGCATTTTAAGGAATGTTTTGAGGCCCAATTTCACTTCTTTTTGCTTTGAGAGTGCAGGGCCTTATTTCCACATTATTTCAGGGCAGGCCTTTCTACTTAGGGGCATGTCCCCCAATGACGCCTGCCTTTTGTTTATGGCATCTGGGGCTATTTCACCCCACATAGCTGATGCGGCTCTGAACTAGAGGTGAACTTCCAGCAATTGCTGTTAGGTGGTGTTGTGGCGAGTGTGCCTGGGGTGAAATGGGGTTTTCTATTTTCACATTTTAGGGGAATGGGTTTGTTTCAAGCCTTTTCAAACCCACCATAATTCTGTTGGTGTTTTATAAACCTGCCCCAATGCTCCGTTCACAAGGCTGTCAAGACTTTACTGCGCTAATGATCCCTTATAAAGGTGAAATCAGGTGTATAGTTGATGGTACCCTTGAGAAATGTCTATCTTTGGTTGATAAAGCTATCTATAAAGTTGTGCTACCTTATAAGACAAAGACAATTTCCTGGATCAAAAGCTTACATTTGGGCTAATGTGCATACTTGCCATGTGTTTCTGATATGGCTATGCACTGGCTGTGAACTTCCAGCGATTGCTACTAGGTGGCGCTGTGGCATATGTGACTTGGTTCATATGGATTATTCTACTATATATATTTATTTTACCTACTTTGGTGTTGGATACTGTAACACCCACTGAGTCTATGGGTCTATGGAGACACAAAGGCATGGGTAGGTGCGTGACCTCCTAGGTGTGGTAGCACTCCACTTCCGTCCAGACTACTTTCGGACCTCTGTATCGAAGAATGGCTCAAACCTCACAGAGGAGAGTTGTTTTTGCAGCAGTATGCCCCACAGACACACGTCATGGACCAGGCACACACTCTACCAGTTGTCATTGCAGTATGTTAATAAAGGTACTGACCCGGGCTATAGTCTGAGGAGGGGGTCTCATAGTAAACAATGCTCTGTGTCCTGCTCCGCTCTTCACTGTCCACTTTTTAAAGCCAGTGAGGACAGGACACTATGGTTAGAAATATAGCAGGTGGCAGTGAGGGAGACTGAGCCAACCAAGGGGCACCAAGGACTCGCCCATTTCTGCGCAGCCACTGCACATGACACCATGGCATCATGTCGGACACTGGCCACATACAGCCAATGTGGCACATGACTCATACAGTCTCCTGCAACTGATGATGTGGCATGTCCAGACTGTTTTGACTGTGGTGGCCCAAGTGGGGCACTGACTTATGCAGGTGTGGCATGAAGTATGGGCGCGCACACACACACATAATGATCATAGTTTAGGACAATCGGGTGGCACCTGGATTGGCAAATCAGATTCCATGGGTAGCACGTGCCACACAAGGCCACTCCCTGGACACGCCAGTGAACTGCTAGCATTTGGCATTCACAATGGTGCACTCTCGATTGGCCCGCGTTGCTCCATGTGGCTTGGTTGCCATTATAACTCCTTCTGGGCCACCTGGGAAGTTGGTTCAGGGGTAAAACAATCCATGCTGATGGATTTCATTGCTGAGGATGTCCATAAGGTGTTATTGTCACTCCCAAACATGGGTGGTGATAACTATAATGCATGGACAGCAGCCCTCACTGCACAGTTCCACCTGAGTCACTGAGTAGCTTTCCTGTATGTCCGGCATATATATTCATGCTCACGTTATCCAAGGGTGCGAGCCGATACAGTTCCAAAAATACATTCTCTGAAAGTCCTGTATTTTGCTGAGAAATATTCTAAAAATGGCGCTCAACCATGAGTTTGTTAAGCTTCCCTGCACCCATGCCACCACTCATTACACTCAACAGCACCCCGGCACAAGGAGACGGGATGCATGGGGTTGGGCCGATGATGCAAGCGCGACAAAGGGTCAGTCCGCTTAGCTTTTATCACCAGGTAGCGGTCAATATTCTAGCTCACACCCAAATAACTAGGAATGCTATACCGGACGGATTGAGCACATGTAGTCTTATTTGACCTCCAATGTGGCGGCGAGTTCAGTGTGGTCACCGACACCCGTAATTCATTGGCATCACCTTGGATCCAGTACCATGCCATTCAGAAATCAGCTTTAAGCATAGCACCGTGCAAGGTCTCCCTCCTCTGTCTGCATTTCTGCAGTCTCCATGAGAGCCCCCAATAGCATTGGCTCCATGACAAGGCTGGTTCGAAACCTATTTGGAGGCCATTGATTGAATGGAACATGCCCCTGAAAGGAAGTCTGCAATATTGCACAGTGCCTGGGTGCAGACAGTCACAGAAGCTTTGCAGTTGCTGAGCAACCAAGCAAACCAATGGCTCCCCTTTCAGGGATGCTTTCTTAGAAACAAATAGACATTTGGGGAGCAGATTTGGCAAGGTCCCCAACATTGCTTTAGGTTGCCAAACCAGGGGTGGACTGGTCTATAGGGAACTCTGGCGATTTGCCAGTAGGCCTCTGCACCCTGGGCCTCTTTTCTGTTCGATTTCCACTTGCTCCCATGGGAGAATTGTAGGGCTTGCTGAAAATGTGCACTATTGGGCTACTTTCAACATTATTTCCAGGGTCTCTTTTGGTTCCCATTGCACCCCTGCGCCAAACATTGTACACACAGCTTCAAGAGCCTTCAGAGTCAATTCATGAGGTTGTCTCTGCCTTGCAAGAAATGGCAGCACATCTGCCTTCGGAACCTTGGCAGATCAACAAACCAGAGCCAACCTCACAGTGCAGTGCTACAACTCTAAAACGCAAGAAGCACTCATGAGCAAGCAATCACCATAGCAAAGACAGTCCAATGCACCATCCGCTCATTAAGAGCGATCAAACTATCAGAAATGAAAGAAGAAGCTTGCACCGTGAGCCAATGTCGTCATGAATATGACAAAGCCCGCACAGACGGCAGAACCACAGACGAGGGTCCATGCAGATGCCCCTTCAATACCAGGCAGAGAGAAAACACAGAAGAAGGTTCCTGCGGCTGTCCAAACCTCTTAGCCAATGAAAGAACATGCCCGGCCATAGGCAAGGAGAGCACTGAATGCAGCAAGATGGGGCATTCCACAGCAGCGTGCATCTCCAAGTGGCGCCGCACCGTAGCAGCCGTGCGTGATGACGCAGACGCAGAAGAGGAAAACCTGGTGTTCCGAGTTCATGATAGCCTTCCATCTCAGTGGAAGACATTTGCCAATGTCGCTGTCAGTGCCGGCCTTAGGGGAGGGCGGGCCAGGAGGCTGCCTGGGGCACCATGCCCCCCCCACGGCGCCATTAGCCCCCCACCACGCCAGGTAGGAAGAGTCTTTTAAGAGCTCCCGCGAGCTGGCGTAGTGGGAGAAGGCGCGGCAGGTGCCCTTTTGTTATTAAATGCGTCTGCGGCAGTGGGGTGCATTTAATAACAATAGAGTGCTGCTGCTTGTCAGCACCCTATTGTTAATAAATGCACCCCACTGCCGCGGGCGCATTTAATAACAAAAGGGCATCATTAGCCTCCCACCACGCCAGGTCGGGGGGAGTCTTTTAAGGGCTCCCCCGAGCTGGCGTAGTGAGAGAAGGTGCAGCAGGTGCTGTTTAGTTATTAAATGAGTCTGCGGCGGCAAGGCGCATTTAATAACAATAGTGTGCACCCTATTCACATCCTGATTACCTCCCTGCTCTGACACGGGAGTGGGGAGGTTTTCATTGGAATTGGGTATTCATGCATTGGCATGCATGAGCGCCCTATTCCAGTGATTGGCACCCTGAAAGGCACCCGAGCAGGGAGGGACACAACAAATGTGGCGCTTCTGCCCCCCGTCTCTCCCCCTGTCGACCAGGGGCATGCGAGGAGGGCATTGTGGAGACAATTCGCCCAGGGCGCTGCTGCCTCTAAGGTTGGCTCTGGTCGCCGTTTATTAACCAACGCAAGACATGTTCTTTTGACTTTTTGCTGGACACATACACAAACTGCGTGAAATGGATACAGTGATGAGCACCTTTAGTGGTCACAAAATCTGGTTACTGGGATACGGGCGAAGCAATGCATTCTTTAAAGACAGGTCAGGGGCAGTGAAGGTGTATGTATCGATCAAAGGGCCATCAGTATTAGGCTGGGATGATCAGAGTCTTCTAGAAATCAAATTCGACCCTTGCTCCAAGGAACAGGTGTTCTTCATTCAGGACACGTCTGCACCAGCCCTCCTCACTCAGCACGTCACTGTGGTTTGCAAGACTGCTTAAACCCCAAGAAATATGTCAGTAAAATCGTTCTACATTCAAGTGCCGTGCCACTGCAGGCATGTTGCTAGGTCTGGAAAAGATCCGGGGCTATGCACATTTTGGGACTGGGAGCTAGCTAGCCTTTTTGGTTGTAACCCCTGAGCTTCTATCCAAGGCTACAACCAAAAGACCCGGGCTATAACCCCCTCAGCCCCAAACTAGCAATGCCTCTGCGTGCCAGTGAAGAAAGAGGGGTGTCCCGTGTTAATCACAGCACGCAATGATCTCAGACCACTACTCAAGGATCTTCCATGCAAGACCATTACCGCAAAAATTAAAGCACTGCAATGGCTGGCCCAGAAAATCTCAAGAGACAACAAGACCTGCAGGGCCTCTGCTTATGCATGGACCTCTGCTTATGCATGGACCTCTGCTGCCTCAGCAGCAATGCAGTCACTTATTGGCATTCCCTTCTCTGCATCTCAGAAAGAATCCCATCTGGTGAAAGAAGCCAAGTTCTTCTCGGAGTTGGCACTCAAGAGTGCATACCACCAGGTCCATGCCCACCTGGACTGAAACGTGCCTTCATCACCCCGAAGGCACAAAGCAGAACAAAAGAATGCTGTTCGCACTCTCGCCCGCAGCAGCAGTTTCTCGAAGACTCATCACCAAACTTCGTTGTGACATTATTATTATTATTATTATTATTATTATTATTATTATTATTATTATTATTATTATTATTATTATTATTATCATCATTTAATGCTTATACCCTCCTAGTCCTCAGGTGCACATAAAATAAATAACCAGGCGGCGACACCAAACAACAAGCAAATGGAAGACCAGAGCAAGGACCAGTAACCAAGGAGCACCTACTTAATCCTTCTTGTTAAACAGGTCCATGTTTGACCGCCAGACTAGCTAGTGACAGGACTAGCACATAAAGTAGATGAGAGGTAATTCACTAGGATCTCACGCATTAAGCCTAGTTCCCCAAACATCTGCAATTTTAAACGCGATTGCAAGATCTATTTCATCATTATTCGACCAGAGCTTTCTCCTGCAAGGAATGGCCTTTAGTCGTTCGACAAGATATCGGGGTGCATTACCAGTCCGACATTTGTGAGTCAATTTGTGAATTTTGTAGTTGGTACTCTTACAAAGTGCGATCCCCAGAAAAAATCAATTTTTTGAACAATCAATTTTCCGATATGGTTTGATTTATTAATTTTAATTAATCTTTTACTGGTTATGAGTCCATTTCCATCTTGGATCGAGAGCACATCAAGGCAATCGCACCGTGATGTGGGAAATGGACTCATAACCAGTAAAAGATTTAACCATTCAGAAAAACTGCAAAAACTAAATAAAGTGAATGATTAGCACAACCTTACCGACACCCAAGATCAAGAAAATAACATTAAGGAATCTCTCCTGAGGAACCACAGCTAAAGCTGTGGGGAAACACGTGTTGGGAGATCATTGATTTGATGACAATTCGCAGCTTAGGACTGTATATATGTGTATGTAACAAATACATGGAAGCTCATACTGAAAATAAGCAATATGGATAATGCAATGAATTAAATGTATGAAATGAATACACAAAGAATCAGATACATACACAATTAATAAATCAAACCATATTGGAAAATCGATTGTTAACAAAAATGATTTTTTCTGAGCATCGCACTTTGTAAGAGTACCAACTACAAAATTCACAAATTAGGTTTGATATTGTCTCAGCCACAATATAGGCAGTCTTCGTGAAAACCCTGGTACCCTGAAAAGCACAAAAGATTTACTTCAGGAGGGGAATAAAAGCTGACAGAGGCTGAAGAACTTGTTTTTCTAATATTTGTGAGTCAATGTAAGAGTTTTGTGCACAATTCTATGCTTGACTGCCAACCAGTCAAGGGAATGTCTAACTGCAGAGACGTCTTCCTGCCTACCAAGTCCACAAATGGCCCTCAATATCCCATCTTGGATGGTTTGTTGACTTTTTTGAAGATAAGCAAGGGAGGTGCCTGGCAGCAAGCTATTACATTATTCAGTTTAGGATTCATAAGGGCACAAGACAAGAGTGATCTATTTTCCTCTGATATATATGGCTCGATCTGTCCCAATAGTTTGATGACATAAGCACAGAATGACCTCAGATGAGCAGTGTGCTTCTTGATAGAGACCTGTGAGCCCAGAAAACAGAAATCGTGATAGTCAAGTCAAAAATTGTGAACTGATTATAGTAAGGCTGAAGTTTTTTTAGCCAAGGGCCCGATCCCACAGTCACAAGTTCAATTTTATCATCATTCAAAGTTAAGGAATTAATAGCCATCCACGATTGAATCGATGTATAAATCCGACTGATGGCGTTTGAGTCCCAGCCATAGTCACCCGAGAGTTCTAAGAGTATCTGGGTATCATTCACGTAGTTTGTGTAGCTAACACAGAGACTGTCCAAAAGATGAAAAAGGGGACGGGTATAGATGTTGTAAAGAGTCGGGGGAGACAGGAGCCCTGAGGTACCCCACATGTTAACTCGATGAGTCTGAAAGTCGGCCTGAGGAAGCAAAGGCCCAAAAAGTACTCCATCCAAACCACAGCGCTACCGAAGCAATTTCGACAAGCCTACTGATTAGTAGGGTGGGATCGACCGGATCAAAAGCTGCTGAAAGGTCAAGTAACATAAGAAGTGCAGTATGCCCATTATAAATAAGATATTGGCTTGAGGTCAAGAAGGGCCCTCTCAGTGCCATGCTAAATGCAAAGCCCGACCGGCAGACCCCAATAAACTCCTGCAACTGTAGATAAACTATCCTGTCCAGAATCTCATGTAGGAAAGGAACATTTGCGATGGGCCGGTAATCACTGGCCAAGGCAGGAGCCATATTTTCCCTTTTCAACAGAGGGGTGATCCATGCCTCCTTCAATACACTGGAGGCTGGGGGGCGTGGCCAACGGGCGTGCGATGAAGACGTGATCCTCCGTCGCTCCTGGGCCGCCAGCCTAATCCTGCATTCATTCTGATTAAAAACTACTTTGAAAATATCCAAATACTCTCCAGCGATGTGCGAAACACTGCTGCAACAGAACGCGGTACAGTGGACCGTAATTGGAGTGTATTCTCGGAGTTACGGTGGTTGGAGTTCAGACAAACAAACTGCGACTGAAGACATCCAAGATGGCCGCCGGAGATACGAGGCGAGCGGAGAGCACGGCAACCCAGTGAAGAAGCCAGCCTAGCAAGAGCGGCCACCATCTCCGGCGGCACAGACATCGAAGAGGTGGAGGTCGGAGGGCACATCAGCCCCATCTGGCGACTCCCAAAGGAGGGCGGCGGAGAGAGGCTTAGTGGATCGGCGCGCCCGTGAGGCGCGAGGACAACGAACCACCCCCCCCCCTGCACGAGGTGAAGTGAGGGGGCAGAGCCCGGAACATCTGAGGCGTGCAGGCGGACCCTGCGAACCAGGAGGAGTGCCTGCATAACCTGCCCTGTCCCCCCACCCCTCATGTGAATCCAACGGGGTGTGACAGTGTACCTGTATCCGGCTGATAAGACCAGCGATACGGACGCGGGTGCTCCACTTGATGTAGAGCACCTACAACTCTTCCCCCAGCGCTGCAGCATTGTGTCCTGGAGCTGCAACATGACACAGAGCGGCGGTAAGGAGTGGGAAGAGCGGGTGACGAAGGGCAAGAGGGACAGTACATTGAAAGCAGCGGAAACACACATATCAGCACTACAACAACGAATATGGCTGAATATCTGTGAACTACAGTTACTCCTGCCTAAAGTGGTGACTCATGATATATATCCAGCGAGCACCCAAGGCATGAGGTGACAGGAAACTCCGGAGCACCAGAGCTCCTCCACGGGCTGCACCCTTACACGCGCAGGTGGAATACCGCACCCCGATTGCAGATCAAGCCATACAAAACTCTAAGATACTTTTCTGGTGTGTCGGTGATGCAGGTGCCTTGTGGAAACTACACTTACACGCATAGACCTCATATTCGATTGTGGTCCGGACGAACTCAAAGCAATCCCAGCATTTGAAGCCCGTAAAAACGCTTGGACTACGAAATCGCCCCCAGGAGTTCCTAGGCCCTGGTGATCATCGACACGCACGCTAGAACCCTGGAAACAGCTGGCAAGACCCGTAATACGGGCGCGGGCGCTCCGCTCTGCGTAGAGCACCTGCCGACTCTCCTTCAGAGCAGTGAAGGCGGCTCTGAGGACCCAGATATTGGGGCAAAGGTAAGGAGTGGGGGAAGAGGGTAACAATAAGGGCAATTGACCATCGCGGTCCCCGGCCCGACCTCTTGGACTTCAAGAGCTCGCGATCTACGGGCCCCCCCCCACAAACTGAAAGAGAGCCTAGTAACACAACAGCGCCAAGGCAATATGGGGAAAGATAAACCCAGGAAAACCACCACACAGAGCAGGATAGACCAATACGCCACCACACCACTCTCTCGCTCACCGGAACGGCCGGCATCAATTGAACCTGACAATATGGAGGATGACATCTCCCTCAGAGATGTCATGAGTGCAATCGCCAGCTCCAGAACATCAATGGAGAAGAAGATGGACAGCATTGGTGCAGACGTATCCCTACTGAGACACGACCTCCAAAAACTAACCTCACGTACTGGTGAGGCCGAGGCACGCATCTCTCAAACTGAGGATGGACTCCGTGGAGTCAATCGAGGTATGTCTGGAATGCTAGACCGTATCAAAATCCTGGAAGCAAGAGTGGATGAGAGTGAAGGAAGATCCAGGCGCAATAACATCCGTATACTCGGCCTCCCCGAGAAGGCAGAGGGAGTAAGTATGGAACTTTTTCTTGAGGAGTGGCTCATGAACATATATGACGCAAAATCCTTCTCCAAATTCTTCTCCATAGAGCGGGCGCACCGCATTCCAACAGGTAGGATTATACCAGGAGCACCACCACGCACAGTCATCGCAAGATTTCTAAATTATAGGGACAGAGATGCTGTGCTACAGATTGCAAGGGCGAGAGGAACTGTCACTTATGATAGATCTAAAATAGCCTTCTTCCCTGATTTCACCAGAGAAGTGCAAAGAGCGTGCCAGTCCTTCGATCTACTCAAAAAACGACTGCAGGCTATGGGTGCGAAATATGGCCTAATCTTCCCCGCCCAGCTAAAAATCTTTCACAATGACACGACAGTATACTTTACGGACCCAAAAGAAGCGTGGAACTGGGCGGAAAACCACATAGAAGGCGAGTGGACCGCCAGAAAGAAAACAGGAGGTGAACGCAACAGACCACATCCTGAGAGGCCACCGGATATCAGACCCCAACAACAACAGGACGCCATCCCGCCACAAGGAAACAAATAACAATGTATGGCAACACTTGAAAATAGCACAACCACTGTAAACCGGAACATAATGGATCCTCTGCTTCAACGAAAGCAAGTATCAAAGGGCGCAAAATGGCTGGCAGCCAAAGTAAAGCGCCCCCCCCCCAACGAGGAAGCGACTATACATCAGCGAGCAAGAGTACTGGGCTCCCAAGCTTCAGTGTATACACACAAACTGTGAGGCTCAAACAGTACGGAGCTGATCTACGATAGAAAGCTTATGCTTTAGTTTAAGCGCAAGTTAGGTTTTACTTATGTTTGGGCGACAGGTACTTCATGTTGGGGTGGAGTATGGGGTGGGGGAATAAGGCAGTTCAGGTTCTTTTTGTATTATTTTAAAACTATGGTGCATTCATGGATTCATTGAGCAACTCCGACCGTCACGTGTCGCCATGTGCTACCCCCAAGCAGCAACACACCCTCCCCGCGACCAGCCCCCACATAATGCCCCTATGCAAAAGCTCTCAAAAATCTGTGAACCCGACCCTAGAAGTTATGAATGCCACCTACAATGACCCATTCACCACCCCATGAGCGACCCAAATCCCTCAAATTGATCACATGGAACGTAAATGGACTAGGCTCTGGAATTAAGAGACATCTTGTGATGCAAATCCTGAACAGACACTCCCCAGACATCGCCCTACTTAATGAAACACACTTAGCCGGTACCAATTGCACTTTCTTTCAAAGAACTAATTACTGTGTGGCACTACATGCGGGATACACCATGGGATCCAGAGGGACACTCATACTGGTTCATAAACGCCTTCCACTCGAAGTACTGACAGTAGAACGGGATCCCAGAGGTCATTATGTGGTAGCAATTGGAACACTATGGGGAGAAACCTTAGCCATAGCATCAGTGTACTCTCCGCCAGGGCTCGGAGAGGATTTATTGAAAGACCTCGTTATCCTCATGGCAAAACACCAACCCGACATGTGGGTTTTGGGGGGCGATTTTAATGATGTTGTGTGCAACAGTAGGGACCGCATTCACATTAGAGACCGCAACCCGAGCACCTCCACTAATCTGGCTAAATTTCTCTCAGATCTGGGCCTCCGAGATGTGTGGCGACACCTTCACCCTGACACCAAGGCATACTCGTTCCACTCTGGTGCACATGGCTCCATGTCTATATTGGATTACTTTCTCCTCCCGAACACCGACATACACAGGGCGACGGCCGCGGCCATGCTCCCCCGTGGCATCTCAGATCACTCACCCCTGACAATGGTGTTGGGGATGGAAGGCAGTGCCCCCCCCAAATCATGGAGATTGAACAGTTACTATCTGGGCTTCCCCGACTTTGTCGACCGGGCCACCGAAACAACGAATTAATACTTTGAAAACAATACCACCACAGTGGATGACCCCGTTATCATCTGGGAGGCATACAAAACAGTGCTGAGGGGGGAGATAATCTCCTGGACAGCAAACAAAAAGAGGGAACGGCTCTGGGAACTAGCAAAAGCAGAAATCGAAATGAGTGACTGGGAGACCAAGTACGTTCTCGACCCATGCTCTGAGACCCTTAGATCCTTCAAGGGCACTAGAGAAATGCTTCAGAACATCGAACTATACAACGCTAAACACACTCATCGGGAGTCCAGAGCGAGGGTCTATGAAAATGGTGACAAGGCGGGGAAAATGTTGGCTTGGCTTGAAAGGAGAGATGAGGGTCAACGCCATGTCTGAGAAATTATAACTCCGCAAGGTGAGAGATGCGATGCAGACCACAAAATAGCGAAGGCGTTTGCGGACTTCTATGCCACGCTGTACAGCTCCCCGGTATCTCCATTGAACCCTTCTCTCCTTGAGGACATTGCACTGCCCCAGCTGTCGGAACAGCAAAAGGAGCAATTAGAGGCGGCTCTGACCGAAACAGAGATCGCTGAGGCCATGGCCCAATTACAGTCCGGGAAAACACCGGACCCCAACGGATTCCCGGTTGAAACATGGAAGAAACTGGACGGGGAGAAACTAGCACCATACCTCCACGGGATGTTCCTCGGGGCTCGGGAGCAGGGTACCCTCCCGCCAGACCTGCGCAAAGCCACGATCGTCGTCATTCCCAAACCGGGCAAACCACCGGAGCAGTGCGCCTCTTATAGGCCCATCTCCCTACTTAACACTGAAACCAAAATCCTTGCCAAACTCCTAGCTAACCGGCTACAATCAGTCATTACCTCCCTGATCCATCCGGACCAATGTGGGTTTATGCCACATAAATCAATGCGGATGAACATACGACGCCTTCACCTACTATTAGAAAGAGCCCCAGTCATAGACGGACCGCTGGCATTACTGGCCATAGATTTTGAAAAGGGGTTCGATTCGGTTCGCTGGGACAGCCTCTGGGAAACCATGCAGAGAATGGGCTTTGGGAACAACTTCCTGAGCTGGGTACAACTCCTCTATACAGACCAACATGCAGAGGTGAAGGTAAACGGGTGGCCCTCGGAATCCTTTCCCCTCAGTAAAGGCATGCGACAGGGTTGCCCCTGTCCCCCCTCCTCATTGCTCTGGCAATAGAGACACTCGCTTTATGGCTCCGCCAAAGTGAGGAGTGGACCGGATTTAGATGGCCAGAGGGACATGAGGATAGGGCGTCTCTTTACGCTGACGACCTTTTGATCTACCTGGGTGACCCGATACGAACCTGCCCCATAGTGACGCAGATGCTTGTTTGCTTCGGTGAATTTAGCGGGTTGAAAATTAACTGGAGCAAGTCAGTCCTTTTCCTGGTGAAGGGCGGTATACAAGCCATTCCCCAAGACTGCCCGTACAAAGTAGAATCAGCCGGATTCCGATATCTGGGGATTTGGGTATGAAAGGACTTGACTCGTTACACATCCCATAATCTGCAACCAATCATGGACCGTTTTAGAGACGATGTCCGCCACTGGAAACTCCTCCCGTTGACACTTATGGGCAGAGCCGCCCTCTTTAAAATGATTACCCTGCCCAGATTTCTTTATGTGTTACAGAATGCCCGCTTGAAATCCAAGACTCCGAATTCAACCGCCTCGACAATCTCCTTAGAGAACTCATATGGGGAGGCGGTCAACCCCGCATTGCATTAGCCACACTGCAGAGATCAATCTGGGAGGGAGGAATCAGCGTGCCCCGCACCCGAGTATACTACTGGGCCTCGCAGCTAGCTGTGGTCAATGACCTACTACACGGGGACCGGGAGCTACCACATATAAAGGCCGAAATAGCAGCCCTGCACGATACAGACCCACTTCACTTGCTCTATCAGCCCCTGGGAAGACCCTCGCCACAAACAATGGCAGCACATTTTGCCATGGTTTGGAGACGGGCACATGCTTTTGTAGGTTGGAAAGACAAGATCACTACTGCACAACCTCTGTGGTACAACAGTAACCTGAAAGAGCTGGGTAAATTTAAACCATGATCCAAATGGGAGAAGGGTGGTATCACCAAGATCGGGGACGTCCTAGAAGGCGGGGAAATTGCCTCATTCGACACCCTGCAACTAAAGTTCCAGATCCCAGCGACTGAACAATATCACTATACTCAGTTGGCCCACGCTCTACGAACACATATTCAGTCGGACTTTGCCATTCCAGAAAGCACACCCATAGAACGCGACATACTCCCAGCATACATTCCCACCAAATGCACCTCTATATTGTATAATGCCATGGCCTCATTTGCCACCCCGGAACTCCCTCACCTTAAGTCCAAATGGGAGGAAGACTTGGGAAGCATAGACCCGGAGGACTGGATCCAAGTCCTAATGCACCCCAGGGAAATTGCAATCTCTTCCAGGCTCTGCCTGGTGCAGCTGAAAATCTTACATAGAATATATTATCCTAGAACCATAATATACAGATGGGGGCAGGCCCCAAACCCGAACTGCCTCCGATGTGGGACAGAAACTGGAACATTCATACACATCCTTTGGGAATGCCCCCAAATCCAGACTTTCTGGGGTGAATGCTGTGGGGAGCTGTCCAGAACACTGGGTCGAAGCATTGCACTAGACCCCAACATTTTGTTGTTGGGTACGCCCGATGAAAACACTGCAAATAAATGGGAGGGACTGCTCCTGGCAACGGCTGCAGGACTGATGAAATGCAACATCGCACAGAAATGGGGTGCTCCAGCCTCCCCGACACTGGATCGGTGGGCAGACGACATGGACACTTGTGCAATGTTAGAACATAGAATCTACAAGGCACGGGGATGCCACACCAAAGCTTCCAAAATCTGGGGGAAGTGGGAGGATGTTATGGGCGCGATTCCCGGTAGCTTCTACCAGTCGGCGGAAACGCGCACTGGGAACACAAGAAGCCGGCTAAAAAGGGGACTCTGACCATACTTAATTATTGATTTAATCTTCGAATGCACAAGTTTTGTTTTTGTTTATTTTCATGATCTTGTCTCTTGGCTTGTTTGTTAATTATGTTTGTTGAAGAAATCAATAAAATATATTATTAAAAAAAATACACTGGAGGCTGCAAATGATCCAGGGAGGAAGACTAATTAACGAGTCCTTAATAACATTTCCTGGGCAAATGTCGCCTTTATTAGAGGTAGGTTTCATGCCCTTCACAAATCTATGGACCTCACTTCCAGAAACCTGTTTAAAAGAAAGCGTATTCAGCTCAACGTTAGTAGACGTGCATAAGGTTCTCTCAGCAACTTCCGGCAGGAAAGATCCTGTCTCCAGGGATTGTTTCAAAGCTCTAATAGCCTGCAGATGACTTGTCAATGTATGTTCTGACATCAAAGGTCACTTTTTTAAATCTCTGAGTTCGAGCCTATTTTCCTTTCTAGCTTTCTCAAAATCGAAAAGAGTTCCTTCGAGCTCGATTTGGCATTGGCTATTCTAGAGTTGTAATCGGCCTGTTTTGCCAAAGTAATAGCTTATTTATAGCCTTCCACAGCCTTCTTATATGCAGGTATGGATTCAAGGCAATGGTTTTTATGCCAGGAGTGTTTGCAGGTCCTCCTAAGCTTCCTGCACCTAATGACCTAATTACGGAACCATGTAGCCTCAGTGTTTATTGTTTTCAATCGCTCTGGTGCCAAGGTGTCAATAACACCAAGATTATCTGCTGAAACTGGTCAACTAGTTCTCTAGTGTCGCAAATTGATACCAGATTAATAACCCTCGGTGTAACCAGAGCTGAAAAGGTCTCCGGGGATAACGTTTTTGAGGTTCCTCATCCTTTTAGTCATACTGGGATTGGCATCAACCCGCTGCGGCTTGGGAATGAGCTGTAAGTCAAAAGATATCACAGAGTCATCTGACCAGGGGGAAGGAGAGGACAAGACTGGGTAGATAGTGATGTTATGTGTTAAGATTCCATGAGTGGGTACATTAAGATGCTGAGTAAAAGCCAATGACACTATGGCAAGGGTTAAATACGCTGCTTCCAATTCCAGATCACTTGAAATCACCCAGCATGATCATACCTAAAGTTGACTTGACCAAGACAAGATATAATCCTATAGACATGACACAGATTCCCATTACCTCACGTCAGAGGCGTTTCTAGGGGCAGGGGGGCTGAGGGGGCTATAGACCCGGGCTTTTGGTTGTAGCCCCAGATAGAAGCTCAGGGGTTACAACCAAAAAGCTAGCTAGCCCCCAGCCCTGACAGTCCCAAAATTAGCATAGCGCCAGATCTTTTCCAGACCTAGCAACATCCCTGCCTCACATTAGGCAGAGTTCTACAGAAATTAGAGGACAGCGGGTTGACAGGTACTAAGATCCACGATATCAGCATCTGCAAGCCGCCTAAAAAATCTCTCGTGTTCACTACTGCAGGCTCATCACGCCGCAGAACAACTTCGCTCATTCATCGGCTGGACAGAATAGTAGGCAAAGTTCGTTGAAGCATTCTCCTCAAAGACGGAGCCGCTGCAATGTCTCGTCAGAAAAGGGTTTCGGTATGAATGGTTGTAACAATGCCAAGCAGCTTTTGCCAAAATCAAGGCACATATTCTGGAAGCCCTGAATTTGTACACATTTCAACCTGATAAACCCACCGTCTTTACAGCAGGCGGCAGCATGTATAGCTGGGGGTGGAAGGATAGTTCAGGGGCAACGTGTTTGTCTTCGAAACAAGACAACGCAGCGCAACACAGGTTTGAATCCCGATCCCGCACTTAGAAACCACTCGCTGTTATTAAGCAGGTTATAAATTAAAAATAAAATGAAATAAATGCATGACGCAGAAAGACAGAAACAGTGACTGTGTCATCACATTTGCAGCCAGACTGATTTCAAATTCAGAAAAACATTATCCACTGATATAAAGAGAAATGCTGGCGTGCGATTGGGCAACAGAACTTATCCAAAAGTCCAAAAGGGGCAGACTATTCACATTACTATCTGACCAAAAGCTACTGATCCATATCCCCGTCGCTGGCGATATCACAAAAATCACTTCACAAATTAGCTAGTAAATTGCAGGAATGTATGGTCCATGAAGAGTACGTCCCAGGTTGCAAAAACAAGCAAGTAGACTGTCCATCACGACTGCCCTACCAGCCACAGGCCACATAACTGGAACACCAAGGACAGTGTGGTAGCCACGGTACTGGCGCAGCGCAGGACACACCGACCAGTATTTCAGCCCAGACGCGGGAAAAGTGCTCCCAAGGAAACAGCACGCGGCAGCTCCTCAGGTCATAACCTAAGCAAGGCGGCCATTGCATAAGAATCTTCCCCCAGGCGTGCAGCAATTCAGCAAAGTGCACCCTGCAATTACTGAAGACGACCTTTGGTGTCAGAGCGACACATGACATTACCCTGTCTATAACAGTTCAGTCTACTTTACCTACCGTAAAAGCTGTTGACATCACATTTAATAACCTGCTTATTAATAAAATTAGGGTTACTCCTCCTTCAACTATGAGCAGTCAACAAGATAGTGAAAGCAATAGGAATGTTAGTTTGAATAAAGATGATAATCAGACAACAGAAATAGGTGCAACAGATGAAGTAATGCTGGATGGATATTGGCAATGGCTGCCAGCTGCCCTTAAAGCTCATTTTTCATTGCAGCCTCGATGTTGAGAACTTGCTCCTTTCCTGGAACTCTCGTGGGTTCTCCCACATATTTGTGGGAGAGTGGCTAGCAGAAAATATGGAGTGTTTCATGATATGATATGATAGTTTCTTTATATAGAGCCTATACATTGTGGGCCTCATTACAAGTTTGGAGGTAGCCTTGCCCTTAATAAGGGCACGGCTACCCCCAAACTCTGGTCCGGGTCCCGCAAAAGGGGATTTACCAGGCCATTCTGACCTTGGAGGGCCCGGTAATTCCCTTTTGCGGGACCCGGACCCGGTACGTCCCCATTCTCATTTCAGCCCCCATAGGGCTCAATGGGAATGGGGAAGATGGAAATAATGGCCCCGTTAATAATGACTTTGCTGCCACTCGGTACTGCTCGCGAGTGCCGCTCTGCACGCCTGGGCTGTCCTGGCGTTCCAGAGCTGCACCCGCGAGCACACTCGGAATGTGGCGGCCCGGTATGAATGGTGCCGGTACCTAACCTGCACCATTCATACCGCGGCCGCCAGGATCCTAATGAGACCCAATGTGTTTCAAAGCGCTTCAAGGCAAGGGAGGGAACAAGGGAAAATACAATGACATTGTTACAGGACATGAAGAGTAAGGATGCGAAATTAACTATCATACTCAGTCTAACGACATTTCAGATAGTTCAAGAGCTAAAACATAGATAAGGGAGGGAGGGGGAGAGTGGCAAGGAAATGGAAAGAGACAGGCGACTACGATGGTAGATATACAGGAGACTTGGCTGGTGAATAAAATTCAATTTGATGGGTGTGTGACGCTTCAACAGGCTGCCACTAAGGGTTTGCGTGGTCGCCCGAAGGGTGGCCTACTTTGGACTAAAACATCCTTGGAATTTAGTAGGCCTTAAAGAAAGTCCATCTAACATACAAGCAGCCTATTTAACCCTAGGCAACTGGAAGATATTGGTGATAAATATTTATGATCCCCCAATTGTGTAGATAATAAAACAAATATCACATTGCTTAAACAATTGATAAAGAGCTATTCACATCTTCATCCAATGTGGCTTATGGGTGATTTTAACGCCAAAATAACGATAAACAAATCTTGCTTTAATAAAAACAGTGCTTCTGCCCCAGTAACAAAAATGTTGAATAATCGTCAGAGTAAGCTTCGGATTACCTTTCTGGGAGACACTGAATTTACCAGGCTTAAAGGTTTTTGCCCGGGAGATGCGAAGAGTGTCACACGCTCTGCAGGAAAAAGCGCATCAATAATTTATTATTTTACGGACAACCATGCAGGTTTAGCATTGATTTTGGACATGGGTACCATTTCAAGGGCAGAGAGTGATCATTATCCTTTATGCGTACTTGTGTGGAATAACAACGCTGTGGAAAAGGGCAAAATGATTGCCCAGGAATTATTACCAGCCTATATAATGAAGAACCAAGAGCTAAACCACATGACACATGATGAGACTGTAATAGGATTCTCTTGTATGGTGGCTCAAATTGTTGAGACCTACCGATCTAAGCACAAGTATAAAAATCATGTGGAACAGTCGAGATTTGAATTGACTAAAAGAGCCAACTATGACTAAAATATTGCTACTGCGAAAACAAAATGCGCTGGGACATAGCTATGAAATTGTACCCAGCTAAAGGTTTTGAAAGCTCTGATAGCAATGGACAAATAAAAGCAATTAAGCTCACCTATCGTCGATGGCTAACTACATATAAAAGATTATGTGAGGTCGACTTGTGGAAAGAAATAGCGCTACTCGCTAATCAGAAATAATTACTGAAGTTTGGCAGGTTATACGGCGCTCAAAGACTAGGGACCTTCCAACCAATTGTGTAATGGAATTGGAGTGGGAAATATATATCCAGGCCGGTCTGGGCAAGCTTGAAATATCAGAAGAAAGGGTTTACCCTCCAGAGTGTCCATGGATCTGTTTGGCAACAGTGAATGATACATACAACATTATCATTTGCTTAAATAACTCTCGAGCAGCAGGTCCGGATGGAGTATGTAATAATTTGATAAAAGCATCTCCGGAGGGCTGGGCCTGTGCCTTGTTTCTTTTATTTAATGAAATTGGTCGGAGAGGGTGTATTCCTCCAACATGGAAGAAAAGCAATATCTTGCCTCTGTATAAAAAGGTAGCATGGAATAATCCAGCAAACTATCGTCTTTTGGCGATGCTGGATATCCCAGCAAAAAATGTTGCGCGTGTCCTCCTGGCAGAATTTAAAGATTGGATTCGCGAAAAAAAGATTCTCCCACCTAACCAGACAGAATTTTGTACAAAAATCCAACACCTCAGACAATATAATGATTCTAACTACCACAGTTGAATACTCCTGGAAGCGTTGTCAGTCTAATATGTATTGCGCATACATAGACTTTAGCGCAGCCTTTGACCTGGTGAACAGAAACAAACTCTGGACCAAACTCAATAACTGGCACATTCCACCTGGTCTGTTAAAAATGTTGATGCTATTATATTCAGAAACTACTGTGCAAATCCGTTTAGATGCCCAAGGAAAACTTTCTAAATCTTTTCTCACTTATCTCGGCGTAAAACAGGGCTGCATAGTTGCTGCTACATTTTTTAATCTTTATCCGGAAGATCTTCCTGGCTCTATGTCAAGTCCCTTATGCTGTCCAGCAAAAGTAGGAGCATTTAATTTAGTTTTAATTGGTTGGCCTATGCGGACGATCCGCTTCTACTAGATCACACTCCACATGGCTTGCAAATATTATTGAATGCGCTGGGAGAATTTGCCAAAAATAACAACTTGACGGTAAACAATGATAAAAGCAAAATCATGGTTTTTGCAAAAAATCACTCACCCCAGAAAAGACATGTCTGGACTCTAGATCCTTGGACAAGTAGATACCTACACATATCTAGGGCTGCTTGAGGATGCCACATTGAATTGGAAATTACACTGGTCCGATCTTAAATGTAAATGTTTGAAGGTAACTAGAGCCATTAGTAGCTTCATTGGTAAAAGTATGGGTATTTCTACTGAGACAATACTACTCTTATACAATGCAAGAGTTAAATCTATAATACTATATGGGGTAGAAATCTGGGGTTATAAATATCTTCCTTAAATCCAAAGATTAGAAGAATTGATACTGAGGAAATTGTTGCGTCTTCCTCAAAGTGTGTCAATAGAATATACCCTCCTTGAATTTGAAATCAAGAGCATCACTGCAGGTGTTATTGGTAGAATAACAAAGACTTATGAAAAACTGATAACAACACAATTGGTGTCCCATTACTGGCTGCATTTAATGCATAGATGTATGAGGATTGGATGTCTGGGTATGATGATGGGCACTCATAAAATACAGACGGACAAATATGCCAACACTATGCCCTGGCACACTCTAAGTAGCTATAAAACGTGGTTAAGAAAGAAGATTAAGTAAGTCAGTTTGAAAGCTAATATTGTAAATCTGGAAACTTTAAAGAACAGTGGTGTCTACTTAGAGTATCGACTCCATCAAAAATCTCCACCAGTATACATTAAAGCCTACCCATCCCCTAAAATAATACAGCAGTATTTGCTAATGAAATTCAATTCTAGAGCAACTTGGGAGCAGAGGGGTGAATTCATTGGAGTCCCGAGAGCTAGTAGGTGGTGTCGACT
Organism: Ambystoma mexicanum; assembly: GCF_040938575.1. Taxonomy (NCBI): domain Eukaryota; kingdom Metazoa; phylum Chordata; class Amphibia; order Caudata; family Ambystomatidae; genus Ambystoma; species Ambystoma mexicanum. The sequence goes on along the minus strand of NC_090930.1, from coordinate 79,452,194 downwards.
TTGTGGCAACCTGTTATTGGAAACACTGAAACACTTATTAGTTGAGTGTGAAATCTTGTATGGTCTTACAATGTCGTATCTAAAATCTTCTAACAACCAGTTTAATTGTGTAGATATCTCACAATGTTGGGATCTATTAGTGAAAGGAAAGGATATGAATTTTATATACTATTTTACACTGTTTTATTGGAAATGTGTGGCTATTCTAAATCACCTGTCTGAAGGAGTGTTGTGAATAGAAATAGAACCTCAGTTTTTGTTCACATTGATTGTATAGATATTAAGGATGTCCATTACTGCTGCTTACATGTTTTATGTTGTAAAGATTTTACTGTTGTTTTAACCTAATTTTCCCACTTTTTCGTTTGTCGAAATTATGTTATTAATTTTTAATATATGACATGTTTTCTATTTTATTATGAAATGTGATGAAATGTTTGATATGGTATATACGAATCCTTTGGTTATAAGTATATTAAAATAAATTACTTCAAATTATTCTTTCTATAAAAGTTGCTCGCATTTTATTTCACGAATTTCAATATATCTGATAATGTGATACAATTGGATTTTGTGTATCTGAATTGTAAAGAGATCATTTTGGATCTTGCTCCATCCTAAATTACGACAAATCCTTCTTGCTATCACATATTGGTATCATAGAGTATCCAGCTATTAATAGAATTCCTGAATATAGTGTTTTGTGCATAGATAATATTATTGGATTTATCATTTGCATGTTTAGTGATCAGTATGTAAACATGTATTTTGTAAGTATCCCAGACCCAACATAAGACCTGTAACAAATATTCCCAAAAATGTTATTCATAAAAAACATTGAACTGTTATAGACATAATAATATTCCAACATTGTTCTATATGACAGTACTAATCCTGACATTACCAAATAAGGGCCAAACATATGAAGTTGATGTGCATTCCTAACCATTATAGAATACAAACTGCACTTAGTGTTGATAAACATTAGAAAACCAAGTGTAGTTTAGTTTACATATGACAACATCTAACGTTAATACATGACATGACATCATCATGTATTCAAACATTGTTCATAAAATGGCGGCCACAGATAACACACAGAACACTGTGGTTGCAGCGTGTCTACGTCACACAATATATTCAATATCGGAGAAGGTAAGGATAATATATGTTTGTATATACTAACTCATATAATAGTCCCACTTTGATTTAATATCTGAATATTGATATTCAGAACTAAATAAGGCAAGGTTCTATCATTTTACCTCTTCTCTTTTAGACACCAATAGGAAACATCCAAAGAGAAGCAGTACAAATAAGAACAGTTACAGCTTCTCTTCTCTCCTGTTGCATGAACACTGAGCTACAAAGATACAACATATTTGCGGAATTCCACAGAGAAAATGTACTAATACTTCACAACAAAAACGGAAATAAGCTACCGTAAGATTTATATGTATTGCAAAATATCAACTGATTCTAAAATAAACATTTTGTAATGATGATACATTGATTACTTAAAGATAGCATCATTATCTAGAAGGGCCATTACACTTAAGCAATATTACCTGAGCATGGGGGCATTACTGGGCCAGGTAATGCCCCCCAGTGAGGGTAATATTGTTACTGGTACCCCAGCACATTGCACCGGGGTACTAATATTGTTTTTTCCTTAAATTAAGAAACAACATGTTCGCCATTTCTCAATTTAAGAAAAACGACAAAATAAGAGGGCCGCCATTGGATCGGGGAGAAGGGAACTCATAGTCCCTTCTCCCTTTCCATTGAGGCTATTCACATGCCTGGGTCTTGCCAGGAAAACGACTATTTCTAGCTCCGGCGAGGGACAGCAGCGCAAGGTAAGTGGGCCAGCGATAGCTAAATATGTGGAAAAGGGGGCTAGGTGGTGGTAGAAGTTAGAATGCAAATTTATTAGCTCATGCGACCTGATTTCCCCTATTCATGCAAGATTGTATGTGTGCCATTATTTCTGCATTATCAGTACCTGTTGTTTAGTTTAGTTAGATAGATGTGTGCTCCCTTGCCCTGACCTTCACACCGTGAAGATGTGCCCAGCTGACCCGGCAGCCAATTATTATCTTGTTTCCCATATAGTATCTACTGTTCTATGGGCCCCTCGCCAATCCGATGCTAGAATGTGCACCCTATTCATGACATCATCAGTGATGCTGTTGGCCCTTTTAATGTGCTGTCCATGGAATGTTTCAGCAGAGCGCTCTTGGGCAGCAGAGTTCTTTGCTGTCAATTTTTATGATTATATAAACTTTGTTTTCTTTGCAACTCATCTCTTGGTTTCATTTCCCTGATGGGGGTTTACCTTGTTTTTGCATATTATTGCGACACGTGCAAGGAGGCTTCCTTCACTATCAACACAATACAATGCTTGTCTACACCCTTGCTATGAATGGGTCCAACGATATCCATGCCTACCCTCTCCCTCAGCATTTGGGGAGCCCGAACGAGTGACATTGGACATTCTCTTGGCACAATATTTTTCTCGCTCAAGCAGCATGACAAACATTTCCTTACTATCCTCTCCACTTTCAAGTCATACCCAGGCCAGCAGAATTCAGCTCTCACTGCCTGTTTAGTTTTTATGATACCTTGGTGGCCCTCATGGTCCGCTTCAATTATTCTTTTTCTCACTCCAATAGGTGGAATACCTCTATCACCTCACATGCCCTCTCTCCACATGCAGTTCATCACTTCCTCAACACTCCACCACCCACCAGAGTCTCCTTCAGTCTTTTGAGACTGTCATCGTCTTCACTGCTTTTCTCCCATGCATCACTCGTTATCATTCATTGCTCAACATACAACACGCACTCTTATTCCTCCATGTGCTCCCTATCTTCCTCACCATCGACACCCATGCGAGATAAACAATCTGTAGGGGTATTTCGTTTTCCAAGTATGTATTCTATGTCAAATCAATATTTCTGTACTGCAATCACACATATTCTTATGCGTGAATATCCACATCCAGTCCTTTCTTTTGTAAAGACTCTCTCAATGGTTTGTGATCCGTGCATACTACGAATTCTATTCCCCATAGGAATGTTCTACATTTTTCTATTGCCAATTTGACTGCAAGTTGTTCTTTTTCAATAGTAGAGTAATTTACTTGAGCCCCTCTTAGAGGTTGTGAAGCAAAAGTGATGGCAAATTCTTTATTTCCTTCTGTTTGCGTAAACACAGCCGCTAATCCTGTGTTGCTGTCACCAGTTGATATTATTGACTTTCTGCTTAATCTAAAGTCCATAAGCGATGGTGTACATTCTAATGCAGCTTTTATTGAAGTGAATTCCTGGGCTAATTCTGAGTTTCAAATGAATTGCGAGTGATTTTTAAGAAGCATTCTCATGTTCGCAGTCATGTTTGCAAAATTGGGAATGAATCTTGAATAGTAGTCCGCCATACCTAGTAACGTACGCACTGCATCTTTGTTCTTTGGCTCCACTGCATTCTTTATGTTGTTGGCAAGTTGCTCCTTCACATTTTCACCCTCAGCTGTGACAGTATGTCCGAAATACTATATATTAGTTTGTTTGATTTTGCTCTTTTCTTTGCTGTCAGGCCCCTCCTAATCAGCATTTTTATCACCTTGTACAGCTTCTGATCGTGTGGCTGCTGATCCGGGCCGTATATCAGGATATCATCTTGAAAACCTATCACTCCTTCTATGCCCTTGAAGGTCTCATATATAATCCTTTAGAATACCGAAGCGGCTGATGCAAGACCGAAGGGCAGTCTCACAAACTGAAATAGGCCTTCTTGTGTTATGAATGCCATTAGTTGTTTTGACTCTGGATGTAGTTTAACCTGATGATATGCTGCAGTCAGATCTAATGACGAAAATATTGTAGCACCATTCATGGTCAATAGAGTCTCTAGTAGGGTGGAAAGAGGGTGGCAGTATGGTATTACACATTTGTTTAGTGCACAGAGATGTACACACAACCTTATTTTTCCATTGGGCTTGGCAACCTTAACTATAGGTGAGACTCATCTTGATGACTCTATTCTCTGTATTATGCCACCTTCTCCCATTTCGTTTCATTCCTTGTTTACCTCTTGTCTTATAGGGACAGGTCTCACTTTATGAACCACTGGCTCCGCATCAGGTATCAGGTGAACTTTATGGACTAATCCTTTCAAGCATTCCAGTTTCTAGTTGAATATCTTATTTAAACTCCAGTTTATCAATTTGTAGCACACATTCTATGTCATTGGGGTTCAGTTTAATTTTTAGTTTTTTTCTGCTGCAACCAACTCAGAAGAGGCATTTTTTCACCTTTCCGTCACATACAATTTCCCTGCATCTGTTCTCCATTTAAACTCCATCATGTTCTCCATCATGGCCTCAAACCATCCAATCAAATACATTTCTTCATCTCTGTAAGCTTGTGGTTTGATATCAACTTCCAACAATTCTTTTTCTGGGAATGTTTTTTCAAATATTCTTCTCAGGAGTAAGGTGTATTTCGCCCCAGAATCTATCATCTCCACTTTGATGCCATCTATGTTCACCCAGTCTCTTGGACTATCTAAATCTTCCTCTTCGCCATCACCAATTGCAGAAACAGCTTCTTTATAATTGTCATACCAATTGTCTACCATATTGATATTGCGAAATCAACAGCATTTTTTAAGATGTCCTTTTTTCTTGAATTTCTGGCACCTAGCATCAAGAGCTGGCCACATGGGATTGTTGGCAAAGTGACCACTAGCTCTGCATCTGAAACATCTTTTATGAGGCCTTATGATGGTCTTAGAACTCAAGCCGGGTTTGTTCATGCATTCTACTTTTGGTCCGGTCGATGATGAGTGTTTGTTACCAGAAATGGCTGATGTTGTCTCAGGAACGTGACTGCTACTCTTCTCTTTTGGCAATTCACTTATTGAATCTTTGTTTTGAGCGTTTTCACACACTTGTTGGTGTGTTCTACTTCTTTTGCTATGCCTAGTACTTCCTCAAGTGGTGGATCTCCCATGGACCACAGTTATTCTCGGATTGTCCCGTCATTGCACTCCAACATAAATTGGACTTTTAGTCGCTCGTCTGTTATTTGACCACTATTGCAGGTTCTTGCTAGTCCTCTTAGGGCTGTAATAAATGCCTCCACCTATTCACCCTCAATCTGCACCCTCTTTCCGAGTGTCCATTTTGCATTCACATTGCTCATCAGGTTTCGCTATGCACTTTTCATACTCATTAAGTTTGTGAGCCTCATCCGCTGGTAGATTAGGCAAGTCATCGAATTTGTCCTGCCCTGGGGTGCATAAGCAATGCATTAACAGTGATGTCTTCCGTTAAATGCCATAACTAGCTCCACACACTGCTGAGGCGTAGTGCTCAAAAGATTTCTTCCAGCGTTTCCATGGTATTGGTGGAACACCCGGGCTGGGCAAGAATGTGATTGGTGGAGCAATATTCTGCATTTCCTGAAGTGGGTTGTGTCAATCACCTGAAGACATCTTGAGATTATCCTTTGGTACCTTTCACATCTAAATTATTTGTATACTTGTATATGACCTGTGGAATAGTAATGCGCATATATGTATTAGAAATTGAGGAGTGATTTGCTGTGTGTACACATGTATTTGAAAGCACATTATCCTCTACTGCTTGGCTGAAATATATATGCTGTTTGATTTCCTTTCCTTATGTATTTATAAACAAAATTGGAGAGTGCTTTATTCTGTGCACATATGTATTGGAAAGCACTTTTTCATTTACTGCTTGCTGAAATGTCAATGCTGTCTGACTTCCTTTGCTTATGGTATTATAATTGTCGCCTGACTTTAAAAAAAATGTAAATAAATTATGGCCACTGCGGGTAGTTTTAACAGTGAGTCTCCGTTCTATGTTTTTCTTGTAGGGAACCTGTCGAACGCACGTTGAGATGAGTAGAAGGATTTTGCTCATTGCACAGGCTGTTTGAGCGTTGTTGGCGAGCGCCTGTCGAAGCGCACGTTAGGATGTGCAGACTCGCTGCGTTCCGCTCGTGACGCAGTTTTCTATGCAATGCAAGGATCGCCTCAGTTGCGGGTCCTCCCAAAGCTGCATCAGCAGTTTCTGGGTAGATTAGGCCTCTCCTAGGATGTCGCGAGACGGCTTGAGGTGCTTTGCTCGAAAGCACTGCCATCTTCTCATGTATAGTTTCAACAGCTTTACTCGCGCACTTAGAGTCGGATGGTATAAATATGTAGTGTCCTAACACTATAACAATGTAGACACAGTATGCATCAGGAAAGTGAGACCGTCCACGTGCATTCCGCGTGCCAGGAGAAGAAGAAAGGAGATTGGAGCTTGAGGAAGGAGAGAAATTTGGAGAGAGGCAGTTGGAGAAGAAGCCAGAGAGGGAGCAGCGGATCAATTCATGTCCCCTATCATAGATAGTATTTAGTATAACGTAATCCACAAACGTTAATGTAAGATACATAACTAAACACACGTTTATGTTAATCACCTCCGTGCCCCTCATCACTTCAATGGCGACGAGGATGGGATTACGTTGCTGCCGTTGAGAAGGATCTCCGGCCGCCACGAAGGTAGGAGCAGCACCGCCCACGTCCCGGCATATTCCTTCACCCGGAAAAAGAAAGCTGTCCTCATATGAGAGATCGCGGCGCCGCTGCTTTCATTCCTCCCTGCTTCCTGCTTATGGCTGCGCACGTTGGGTTTCTGAACGCCCACGTCGCGTAAGAACGGGGAAGAGGACACTCCCTTTGGACGCTCCCCTTACACACCCTTTCGCTCCCGTGTGGCTGCGCTGTACACATCATAACGAACTGCTGCCAGGGGGCGTATTGGTGCTCGAGAGAGTCTGTGATTACATATCTGCACCTGACGAACGCTGTGAAATGCAAACGTTGAAGTAACAGGTGTTACCAAGACAGTGCGCATGTTATTGCATTGCAGCAACAGTTTAAAAAAAATACTACAGAGTACAGCAGGAAGATTTCAGTTTCAAATATACTACAATTGCAACAACAGTTTTAAAAATACATCAAACTACATTGCAGCAACAGTTTTAAAAATACTACAAACTATTTTGCAGCAACAGTTTAAAATATTACAAATTACAGCAAGAAGATCTCAGTGCTGGACACCACAAGGACACACTCCACTTCTCCACAATCCACCAAGTTCTTAGTGCACACAGTTCAATTTTGCCACCATGGCAATGCAAGGGGTCCATCCTCCAAACATGTTTCTGCCAGAAGTGGGAGAACCAACTCTACCCTGGAAGCGTTGGCTCAAATCCTTTGAACACTATGCACACGTAGTATGTGAAACGAACTATAGCATAGAGAGAAAGAAGTCTCTACTCTTACACTGTCTTGGTCCAGTAGGGCAAGAGAAATATGAAGATCTTCCTGATCTGACAGATCAAGAGAGAGGGGACATGAATGAATATAACGTTGCAATATACAAACTAGATAAGCACTACGAAAAGAAAATCAGTACCATACTGGAGAGGTACAGATTTGGGAAGAGAGTCCAAGAAAAAGATGAGACAATAGAAGAATACATCTCTGCACTGAGGAAGTTAGCACGGAATTGCAAGTTCAATGAACAGCTAGAGGAGAGAATCAGAGACCAATTTATGCTCGAATGCAGAAGCAGCAAAATCAGAGAAAAACTCTGGTCCGAGGATGATCCCTCGCTTGATGTGGTCTTGAGATTAGCTAAAGAAGTTGAACACACTGAGACATGTGTTCTTGCATTAGAAAATAGAGTGAAAGACGTCGCTATCAAACCATCTATCAGCTCAATACAGTCTGACCAAGATGAAGAAGTGGGAGAAATAAGCGGCAGCAGCAACAGGACAGTAACTCCCAGACATAGTAAATCACATGCTAAACCCTCAAAAGGAAGGTCCACACATCATTTTAGAAGATATAAATCAGACAGAGATGATACCAGAACGCCTGGTGGTGAGAATTAAAATAAGGGACAAAACTCTCAAGGGAGGAGAAGTAGAACCAGACAGAGAGCATGTTATAGATGTGGAAGTCCTTCTCACTGGGCGAACAGCAACATATGCCCTGCTCTGAGATTGATTTGTAGGAAATGTGATGGAAAAGGTCATGTAGCCAAGTGTTGCAGAAGTTCGTACCGGGAAAACCCAACTCTTAATTGGATTGAGGGCAGCGATAAAGAAGAAGAATGTGTATTTCTAGTTTTTGATGAAGGTGTACAAATAGAAAGCCCCAGGGCGGAGATAAAAGTGAATGGCTGTCCCATAGAGATGATGATAGAATCAGGGGCCAAATATACCCTGATTCCGGAGAGTGTATGGAGAACATGTGGCCTGGAATATTTACGTGAAGTTGATGTAAAGCCCAAAGCCTATGGGGGAGCTAAAATAGAACTGATTGGTTGGTTCATAGCTACAATATAATTCAAGGACAGACAAGCAAATGGACGCATTTATGTTTCAAGAAATGGAGAACCATCGTTACTCAGCTGGACACATCAGAAACTCCTAAAAGTCTGTCTGGATCCCAATGCCAGTGATACTGTATACCAAATAGATGGTGAAATCGGTGATAATCTACAGAAAATAAAGGATGAAATATTCAGGGAAAATATAATAGGATGCCTGAAAGGTTTCTCACATCGTATATTACTTTGATCAGGTTCTAAGCCTGTTGCACAAAAACTACGCAATGTACCTCTAGCCCTCAGAGATGAGGTGAAGAAAGAACTACAGAAACTGGAAAGTCAAGGTGTAATCGAGAGGATCGATGCAGCTGAGTGGGTATCACCAATGGTAATTGTAAGGAAAAGTTCAGGGAAGGTGAGGCTGTGCGTTGACATGCGAGAACTAAATAAATGTGTAATACCTGATTGCCATCCTCTACCAAATATTCAAGAACTCATTTTGACTCTAGGTCCGTCAAAGATCTTTTCCACTTTAGACCTCACAGCCGCATATCATCAAGTTCGATTACATGACCAATCCAAACATTTGACGGCTTTCATAACTCCAGAAGGTCTATACCAATATTGCAGAATGCCTTTTGGCCTGATATCAGCGGCATCAGCATTTCAGAAAGTGATGTACAAGATATTAGCTGGAGAAGAAGGTGTAGCATTGTTTCAAGATGACGTCCTAATTTATGGCAGCGATCAGACTGAGCACGACATGAGGTTGAACAAAGTTCTCAAGAAATTGCATCAGGCAGGACTGGTGCTCAGTAAGGAAAAGTCCAAATTAAATAGGAAGGAGATCGAATACTTAGGACATGTTATCTCAGGAGATGGCATTGCACCGAAAGAAAGAGCTAGCAGACTCCATTGAACTGATGATTACGCCATGCAGTAAAGATCAACTCAGAACATTCCTAGGTATGGCAGAATATTATGCGAAATTTATCGAGAACTTTTCTGACCATACGGTGAATTTGAGGAGTCTGTTGAAAATGAATAAAAAATTCATATGGAATGCTGAGTGTGACAAGGAGTTTCGGTTCATCAAGGAAGCACTCGCTAAAGCACATTTTATCAAAAGTTTTGTGAGGGAAAAAAAAAAACAGTAATCACAACAGATGCGAGTGAAGTTGGGTTGGGTGCTTCCCTATCTCAGTTTTACGATGGGCAGGAATCAGTGATCGCTTTTGCCTCTAGGCTTCTCAAAGGAGCAGAAAAAAATTACTCGACAATAGAAAAGGAGGCTTTGGCCATAAAATGGGCCACGGAGAAATTTAGAACTTTTGTTTGGGGTTTACAATTCAACATTCATACTGATCATAAACCTTTGGTGGAGACGTTCAACATGAAAGGACTGGATAAAGTATCTAGCAGAATTAGGAAGTGGGTTTCCAGATTTCAGGAGTTCGATTTCAAAGTAGTACACATTCCAGGGTCGAAGAACTATACGGCGGACTGTCTGTCATGACTGTCTGGTGTTGTTGCAGAAGAGGACAACACAGAAGATGAAGAAGTCGTTTGTGAAATTTCTGACCAATCAATATCTAAGGAAGAATGGGACGGAGAGTTAAAAAAAGACATGATTCTGATGGAAGCAATGAAACGAGTTGAAGAAGGAAGATGGAAAAAAAATAAGACATATCATGATGGAACTGAAGCTTTCTGGGAAGTTCAAAGCGAACTATACCTGCAAAGTGGGTACTTGATGAGGAAAGATAAAGTGGTGCCCCCGAGTGGTCTCAGAGAAAGAATATTACGGATGAGTCACGAAGGTCATCAAGGGATTGTCAAAACAAAGAGAAGAGTCAGAAACACATACTGGTGGCCCGGATGTGACCGTCAAGCTGAAGAACTCGTCAAGAAATGTATCCTTTGTATGAAAAGTGACAAAGTGTGTATGGGGGCAAAATACCCAATGGTTTTGAGAGATATCCCTGAAACACCTTCGAGGAAGATTGCCATGGATGTGATTGGTCCGATATGGAGTGGTGGTTGTGCTACGTTTTGCTTGGTCATTATTGACATGCTGACTAGATGGGTAGAGATAGCTTTTATGCCACAGGTGACCACACAGAAAATTATTGAATTCATGGAGGAGGTGTATGAGAGAGAGGGTTGTCCTGAGGAGGACCTAACGGACAATGGTTCACAGTTTAAATCCAGGATGATGGAAAAATACTTTTGTGAAAGATCCATTAAGCATGTCTGTTCTGCAATCTATCATCCCCAGTCAAATGGGATTGTTGAGAGGTATAATCGTGTTATCAAGGATGCTGTGAAAGTAGCCTGGGCCAGTGGAAAAGAATGGAAGACGTTTGTTAAACACACAGATTCACGCTTCACACTACCACAGGAGTATCCCCTTTTGAATTGAGCAGAGGCAGGCGAGCCAAAACCAAGCTATTCCCTGGGTGGATTAATGTTTTTGTTGATACATAGGTGAATCTGCAAGGTGTGAGAGACAACATAATGAAAGCTCAGATGTCCAATAAGCTGTTACATGATGTTAAGAAATTCAAACAGAGAATAATCCCACAGGTGGGTTGTTTTGTGAGACTCAAACTTCCTGTACCTCTGAGGAAGAATGATTGTCATTGGTCCAGCTCATGCTGTGAAAACCAAAGATGGCAGGGTCTAGAACAACGTAAGAGTGATGTTGTTAAGTGAGAAAGATGCAGATGAGTGGACTAAGTTGGAGGAGAGGAGAGATGAAGAGAATGGGAAGACCAAGTTATGCAGTGAAAGAGGTAGAGGAGAAGGAGAATGTAACAGGGGATATAGAAGTGGGATTCAAGATCAAACAAGTACTTTGTCCTTGGCAAACATTCCAGATGAGCGCTCATTGATAGTCAGCAGGAGATCCAGAGCAGAAAGACGTTACAGATGACCGAAGCATTTCTCGGACTATCTGAATTTGTAGTTTTGTTTTCATGTGTTAAGGAAGGGGGTTGTGTAGTGTCCTAACACTATAACAATGTAGACACAGTATGCATCGGGAAAGCGAGACCGTCCATGTGCATTCCGCGTGCCAGGAGAAGAAGAAAGGAGATTGGACGTCGAGGAAGGAGAGAACGTTGGAGAGAGGCAGTTGGAGAAGAAGCCAGAGAAGGAGCAGCGGATCAATTCATGTCCCCTATCATAGATAGTATTTAGTATAACGTAATCCAGAAACGTTAATGTAAGATACATAAATAAACACACGTTTATGTTAATCACCTCCGTGCCCCTCATCACTTCAAAATATCTCCCATTAATATTGTTTCAGAGATGGTATGCAGTTTATTATGAGTGTGCATGGTAGCAGGAACGTCAAACAATACGATTGGGCAAAGCAAGCAATGAGCAGGCATGCTCCGCCCATACCCTCTTCACTTTGTGGTGAGGTCACTTGCTGGATGCACACAAAGGCCTGGGTACACGCGGGTCCGCTGGTGAGCGCCTCGTCACCAAATTGAAGTAAGGGATGAGCCAAGATAAGTTCTGAAATAGGTTTTATTTCTTAGAAAGCGTCTTCATTCCCACCTGCAGCACGGTAGGCTCCCCCTGTAATAATGGACTCATGCACATTCTAGAGCCTTCACATCCTTAACCTTCCCTACTGTATGTCATCGACCTTGTGCTTGCTGCAAGCCTCCAGGTTCCTAGACAGGTCCAGCTCTCTATTACCCACTGCATTGTTAAGGGAATTTCTCCTTAGATGTGCGTGTTACAGGGAGACACAACATAATAAGATTTTAACCCCACACTTCTCACAGAGCCACAGGAGCACCTTGAGTTCATGCACATGATGGCGGTGTGGGGGGGGGGTTAAAGCAACTCAACTTATCATAACATTAGGGGGAAACAATGGAGTACATCATTTTGAATGTAGGGACTTCATGGAGTTTTCACGATGAACTATTTGAGGATTTGACAAACTTAAATCACGCAAAGGTGCAGGTTTTACACAAATGGAATACGGTCCCTCTAATCTGCACAAATAAGAGGACCATGCTTACTTTCCTACCAGCGGTCCCCCCAAGCCTCATAACACGTGCGCATGGTCCACATAGAGAGGAAACTATTGCGGTGCACAATACTGGGAGCACAGGGGGAAGGTAAGAGCACAGGCCACCAAAATAAAGTGACCTGAGGGGTTTCGCCAGGAACATCCAAAGCAGCACAATATTGCGAAGCCGATGAAGTCAAACTGAGCCACAAGTCATTGGGAATTGGGCTAGAGGTGCAGGGCGACCATGGCGTTTGGGGTTCCTAGTCTTCTCTCACTTTTATTTTGTGGTTTCACGCGGTTACAGGAGCAGTTGGTATTACGTCAAAGTGGTTAGTGCACTCTCTTTGCGGACAGATCAACAGGTGCAGAAATAAGGTATAATGGGGCACTCACTCGGGAGTACACTAAGGGAAGGGAGGGGCTGCTGGGATAGTGTCAATGTTTGGGATAGCAGGCCTTGACCTATTTGCATCTCCAGCAGGTTAAGTTATGTTTGAACCAGGAAGCCCGGGCCTCGAGATAGTGGATGACACCCAGATAGAAGTAGGGTTAATAGAGGAGGTGTTCAGGGGAGCATCAGTGACAGGCCGGTCGATGGACGCAGAGTCGTGGGAGAGATTTACCTCTTTGGCGAGAAGCGTAGGTTGAGAAGCAGCAATGTTAAAAATGGGGGCTACCTTGTGGAGGGGGAGGCGATAAGCATGACGATCATGATCACCCCTTCCCTTAACACCAGCGTGGAACCACAGGCTTGACCAATTCTCACAAGAGACCAACAAAGATGAGTGGTGGTCCCCGGCAACAGAGGACAAAGAAGGAATTGGAGGATGAATTGGCCTCGTTAACTGCACGTGTTGACGGGCCTTCACTGACGTCTACGGGAGCACTGGCGGCCAGAACTGCGTACTCGTCCTCAAACTGTGCTATTTCGATTGACACTATCCTGTTTAGATGGGAGGGAGCATGTATGCGGACAAGGCCATGAGCTTGGAGGGTGAGTTGGATCTGATTAAGAAAGTGGCTATTATTATGGGTTTACTGCAAGGAGGGAATGCTTTGTCTCAGGCCTTGTCGCAGGCCATCAACAGACATGTCTACCAGGTGGCGGACGGCATCAGCCGAGAAGCTGGTGTCAGCAGGGTGTGGTCAGGCATGTGTAGGTGCAAATCCAACGTCGCAAGCACAGGGGTGGGGAAGGTTTTCTCCGAAGGCCCAACAAGGTCCTTCAAAGAGGAACTGCCTGGTCTGGCAAATGGTCTGGCAAAGAAAGCCGACGATAGATTCTCAACCATCACAGAGGACAACTACCTGAGTTGGCATATTCCAGAGCAGGTAAAGCATGGCATTTAGAAAAGGAGGTTTATTGAAATGTTCTCGCTCCTCGAACATGAGACCAAGGGTTTTGACAGGTTGCAGTGCAATGAAGGTAGGGAAACGGTGAAGGCCAGAAAGAGGGTAAGACCCGAGGAAAACTTGGAGAATTGGCTAGAGGCTTTCAAAATCATGGCACAAATCATTGTTCAGAGGGAACCCGACCAGGGGCCTGCACTATATAAATACAGCAAGTGTGTAACAGAGGAGCAGAGAAGGTTGGGGGGTTTAGTGTGGCTTCTGAGGGACCGACAGTTTCGGAAGAAGTTAGAGAATGATCCACTCATGAAGTGGGACCACAAGCAGGTGAAGGAGTGGCTGGATCCTAAAATGGGGGCAACAGATAAGCTTCTCAGCAAAGTCACAATAGGCTTGGGCTCGTTCCCAGGGAACACCCAGTTAAGGGGCGCGGCACCCTCACCGATGACAAAGCAGGATCAGAAGGATGTTTTTGCAGGCAAGGCCAGGTTGCTGTTGGTTAATTGGGGTCGGGGCAGTCAATGGCCCTCCACCTTCTGATGGGCACTAGGGGCCCAACCTAACAGCGAACAGGACAAGGGATCCTCAAGCAGGACCACAGGGAGGTTTTAGGGGCATAGGCATACCTGGCAACCAGGTTGTTGGATGCCCCACTTTCCCACGCAGGTACTTTAGCGACAGTGACTGCCAAAGGGGACCCAATTGCTGTGATCGTCATGTCTGTTCACTTTGCAGAATTTTTGGCCATCCGGCAAAGCTCTGCAGAAGTGAGGGGGTGGGGTAATTTCATGGCCAGCGATGGGAGGAGGTAGATTTAAAAGCATAGGGCAGGACGGAAGGATGGTCTTGGTCCCTTGAAGGGCCGGCTAATAAATGTTTGAAATGAATGTAATTTTCCCATGACCTGCACTAAATACAATTTTGTCTTTCTTCAATGTGGCAACGTTCATCGGTCATCGAAAGGGAATTTACACAGGGCTCACCGAGCCTCCAAGTCATCTGTTCGACTGCAAAATGGTAATGACAGTTTAAGATTTGGGAAAAGAAGGGCCAGGATATGGGGCGTTGGGTTGGGGGGCAGTGGACAACCTGGGCGTAGGTGAGGTGAAATGGGTTGGACCCAGAATTGGGGGGCAGGGTGGATAGGGGAAGGGTGTTCACCACCAAAGGCCCTTCTCCGATTGGGGTTGACAAGCTACTCCTGTGGCTGGCACAGTACCCCCTGGCACACGAGAGGGAAGTCTTGGCAGGGTGCTTTACTATCGGTTTTGTTATACCTTAAAAGAGATCCCAAGGAGAACGATAAGCTGAGAACCTGAGATCAGCCAGGGCTTTCCATGACTTGGTGAGGGATAAGACCCTGTGCAAGGTGGCAGGTTCATGCTCGGCCCTGCCATTGGGCAACTTAATAATTTCTCCTCTAGGGGTGGTGCCAAAGAAGGGAAAATATCTGTTGATCCACAACTTGTCACATACGAAAGGGGACTCAGTGAATGATTGGTTAGATGAGAGGGCTTGCTCAGTGTCTTATGCTTCTTTCAACCAAGCAATCAGCCTGGCCAGCAAGGCTGGAGAGGGGTGCTGCTGGCTAAAGTGGACATTGAGGCAGCCTTTCGATTGCTGCCTGTACATCCAGGGAGTTTTCACCTTTTGGGTTTCCAGTTCATAGGGGATATCTACGTTGATAGGTGTATTCCTATGGGGTGTAACATATCTTGCGCGTATTCCGAAGCATTCAGCTCTTTCTTAGAATGCGCATTGAACAAATTGGAGAGCGGCGGGCGTGCATTACCTGGACAAGTTCTTGTTTATCGGGAAAGGGGGTTTGAACGCCTACAAATAACTCCTTAGTGAGTTCCTTAGTTTGTCAAGTGAATTAAGGGTGCCATTAGCAGCAGAAAAACATAGGGTCCCTGAACCCCTTAACTAGCTGACTTATCTGGCCATTGAAATTGAAAGGATTGAAGGGATTTGCCGTTTGCCACAGGAGAAGATACTCGAGTGCATCTCCGACATCATCAGAGTTTTAGCATGCAGCAGGGCAGCACTGAGGTCGATACAGTCATTAATAGGGTGGTTGAATGTTGCTGGCAGGGTCATTCCGGCAGGGAGGCTATTCGCGAGGCGGCTTGCCTTCGCGATGGGGTAGAAGGGCAGTGAAATTCTGGCATCTGGTGCGCTTCAACTCAGGACTAAGGGAGGACCTTCAGGTGTGGTTGGATCTCTTGAAATACTTCAATGGCTTATGGCAAGCCCCCTGGGTCCCCTACTCCCAGGTCCAGCTCTTTACAGATGCCTCGTGGAGACATGGTTTTGGGGTCATCCTGGAGAGGGAATGGCTCAGGGGCAAATGGCCTAAAGCTTGGAACAGGAAGAGTTGGAGCAAGAACATCAATGTTCTGGAGCTGTTCCCATTAGTGGTGGCCTTACATTTATGGCCCAAGGAATTATCTAACAAGTGTTTGGTAGTGTGGTCTGATACCTTGGCAGTGGTGAAAGTAGTCAACATGCACTTGCCACGCTGCCCGGCAGCCTTGAGTTTGCTCCGGCACCTAGTAAAAATCAGCTCGAAGAGAAGCACGGAAATGAAGGCATGGCTTATCCCAGGTGTGCTTAATGTAGCAATGGATGCACTTTCTCGTTCACAGATGGGGAGGTTCCGGAAGGCTCACCCAGGGGCACAAGAAACGATGACACCTTTTAACACCCACCTGTGGAACATAGTGAGCTGGAAAACAGTATGAGGGAGCAAGCATCCCAGGCACTATCGATGCACACAAAGGGACAGATACAGCAGGGACTTCAACACCTTTTTGCAGGCAACTAAGGGCATAGGTCATGATAATTGGGGGAACAAAGTACAGCACTTTCTGTTATGGGCTCGGGACATGCAAAAGGCGAAGTCCAGGCCACCTCAGCGTGATCGCATTTCATAGCCAACTAGCGGGTATTGGGGATTCAACCAAGAGTTTCCACATGAGAGCGGCCTTGAGGTGTTGGAATAGAGGAATACCGGCAAACAGGGACGACATGCGGTCTATCAACTTTGACCTTCTGAAAAAGATGCTGCCCTTGCTTGAGACTGTGTGTTACTCGGCATACGAACGCATCCTCTTCAACGCTTGCTTTACGCTGGCCTTTTTCGGGCCTTGCACATCAGCGAACTCGCTGCACGAGCTAGGGAGGACTCAGATTACAGGGCACTGCTGAAAGATGATGTGGCCATCTCGCGGGCGGGAGGGTACATTGCACGTGAGGATAAGGTTGCCCAAGACCGATCAGCATGCCAAAGGGAGGTCAGTGGTACTAGGGAGGCTTGGGCAGGACACATTTTGACCAGTGTTGGCCCTGACTGCATTCCTCAGTACAAGGACAGAAGGGGCAGAGTGCCTCTTCTCACACGCAGACAGACCCCACCTTACGCAATTCCAGTTCAGGAAATTAAAAGTGGCAACTTTAGCCAGAGCTGGGTGCGACTCAGGCTATTACACTCCGCACTCATTTCATATAGGTGCAGCCACGACAGCGCATAGGTAAGGCCTGGGGGATGAGCCAATAAAGAGCATAGGGAGAAGGGAATCCGACAGATTTAAACTCTACATCAAACCTAAGGGGGGACTGCGGGTGACCGGCTTTTGATGGGATTGGGCTGCATAGAAGGGAAGAACGGTCTTGGGGAGGGGGGGTTGAATGTGTGTAAGATGTTGGGTAGCGGGAAAGGGGTACTGCCAATTAGGGAGAAGTCCACGGCCCATATCCAGGTTGATGTGTGCTAATCTCTCCACAGATTATACTGTATAGGTATAGGTCGTAGACCACTCGTTCATTGCCAGAGCAGCGGAGGGAACAACGAAGGAGAGGCAGAACAGCAATTTGGGTTTCTCACGGACACAAATTTGGTGGATCGGGAAAGGACGGTTGTTATGGGGACAATTGTGGGGGGTCTTGGACATGAGTACACAGCACTATGCACCACCGGATGTTCTAGTTATCCATTTGGGGGTAACGACTTGGTGTCGCTGGGAAGAAGGGAGCTTTTGAGCAGAATGCAGGGAACTCTGACACAGGTGGGCAATGGGTTTCGGGGTGCAGAATGTGGTCTGAAATAATACCATGGCAAGCATGGCGGGGGGCACACTGCCTCAAAGTAATCGAGGCATCCAGGTGGAAATTGAACACTAAAATGTAACATTTGTAAAGCATGGGCTGGATCAAGCATCCTCTAAGCACATTGGAAAGGCCTGGTTACTGTGGGGGGGATAGGGTACTCCTATTGGACGTAGGTGTTGCCTTAAGGATCATGGAGCTAAGGGACGCCTAAGAAATGAAAATGGCCATGGGTAGTGAGGGAATGGCTCAGTGGGGATGGGGTCTACCCAACAGAGTCCCCTTGGACGCTGATGGCAGGGGAGGGGGCAAAGGAAGCCACACCCAGTGCAGAATCCTGAGGTGTGGTGGAGGAACAGATCACCTGTAAGTTAACTCCTGGCTCGATGTTCATTAAAGCTTCCGGCAGCAATGTTAACTTCCACCTTGACAACTGGTTCTGCCTCTTCATTCAGGGGAACTGCAAGGGAGTCTTGGGGATGGGGTGGGATGAGGGGTGTGCAGATACAACATTGGGTGTCTGGTATGATTGGTGTGGGGGCGAAGCATGTGTCTTAGGGGGGCGCAAGTGTGGGCTGTCCACGCTAAGAGAGCCGTTCCACAAGGCAAACGCAACAGTGAAAATGAGCATCATTGTTGGTAAGCAAGTAAAAATAAGAAAGACAAGACACCTCTTCAAAGTGTAGCGCTCCCACCAAAGTCATCGCCACATTCAAAGGCACCACTGTCACAGGTGTGTGAAAGCTATGGAATAAGCGCAGAGTTGCTTTTTGCCAGAAAACACACATCAAGGCGTTCAGTATCCTGATAGCACAGAACAATGTCACAACTCTCGCAGGGAGTTTTACTCTGCAAATAAAGAATCCAGGAGTATGACCCAAGAACAGCAAGATGTCAGCCAGTACCAAACTGAGCAGCATGCAACAGGGTTTGAGAAACTCATGGGCATGTCAAAGGCACGGACCCTAACTCAGTGGTGGAAGATCAACCCAGTACAACATGCCATCCTGCGAGCTGGAATTCCAGAGTGATCAGGTATACCCAATGTGATCTTCACTAAACTAACACAAGGAGGTGATGTCGTGTTGGCTCCTCGAAGAGTGGAGCTGTGCCGGGACCATAGCACCGCGCACATCGCCCGAGACATTAGACGTGAGGAAGAGACCACAGTGCAACGAGAAACAGCACATGCGCCGGGTGCAGTGTGCATCACCGGGTACGGGTGGATGTTGTAACTTACAGTCAAATAAGACAGAATGCAATGGAGCACACCCAGGTATACTTATTAGACATCAACACTCTTCCATTGTGAGGGCGAGAGACTGGCAGATAGGCCATTATTGGAGAGCAAAAGGGGCTTGTGCCTGAGCCCCCACCTTGGAGGGGGAGGGGCAACATGCCTGCCTGATTCAAAGAGGTCAAAGAGGTCAGAGCACATTTATGGTGCACTGCTAAAGCTCTAACCCTGCACCCTGGATGTTGCTCACAGGTACATTCTGTTCTGATCAATTAATCTGGTCTCGGAAGGATAGCTCAGGGGCAACGCGCTCCCCTTGGAAGTAAGACGACACGGAGCAACTCAGGTTCGATCCCCGGCGCTTGGAAACCTTTGGGTATTAAGTGCTTTATAAATAACCAATTACAATCTAGTAAAGCTTTCTGAGTACACAAAGGGAGCCTGATTCTCAAAACCTTTCAGGAGGAAGTGATGAAATGCACTAGTGCATCTCACCTCTTTGTGCAAAATAAGGTGCACCCAAATCCACAAAAGTCCTCTGTACGTGTGAATCTTAGATGTGCCGCTGCAGGTGCCCTTTTTCACTCCCTTTGCTCATTTGCACACGTAAAGGCACCTTTTAGCACATTTCAATGCACATCCCGAATCCACAATTGAGATGTACGTTCCAACGTACAAAAATGAAAAGACGTTCCCCTGTGCCTGTTTGGACTAAGTGCAGGAGATTCCCCCAATGAAAGACTGGTTAATTTCTTAACCTTTCATGCATTTTGCTTGAAGTGGTGGAGCTGCGGTGTTAGCAGTTGATCTCCCACTTGCATTTCTATCCTTTAAACAAGGATAGCAAAGCATTTTTATTTTGATACCGCATTTATTTATATTTGTGTTTATTTTTTATTATACAAGGTGGATCTTTTGATCACAAAAGAACGTACAATAGACGACAAATCAGATTGGACAGAAAGCAGTGAGCTTCTTACAATGGGGTGAGTTTGAGTGACATTCTGACCAGGTTGTAGAGCAAAGTAAATAGAAGTCACCGGGGACAATGCATGGGTGGACTTAAGGACAACCAACATTAGACATTTGTATGTGCAGGTAGGTGGTACGGCCAGCTGTGTTAGGGAAGTGACTGAAATATGAAGTGCTAGAGTGGAGGCCGAGGAAGTGAGGGACAGAGGCAGGTTAGAGGCAAGGGCACAATGTTAGCTAGAAGGCAGATGAGATGTAGGTTAAGAAGGTAACTCAGAGTTGAGGAGGTAGGCTTTTTGTTTGGTTTTGAACAAATCTATGTATAGTGTTTCTCTGATTTCTGGGGGACGAGAATACCATGCAAGTGGAGCAAGTAGAGAGATAGAGTGGTAGAGCGAGAGAGCACAAAGATGGAAATTACGAGACGACCTCTAGAGTTGGATAGAGGAGCATTGATATGTGGTACCTTACTGTGGATAGATTTGTGAGTCAGGAGAAGACATTTAAATATTGCCCTGTTTTGCCTTATCAACCACCCAGTCTGGTGATGGTATGAGGAAGTAGGTGTGAAGTGAGCTCTGGTAGCGAAGTTAATGATCTTGTCGAAAGGACAAAAAGCATAGTTGGGGAGACCAAAGGGGGTGCTGGCACAGTAGTCCAGTTTAGAGAAGGCAAGAGTGGCTAAGAGATGCTTGCTGGTGTTGGAAGGAAGGAGGTGCCTGATTTATCTAATATTCAGAAGGCTGAGGCGAACTGCTGTTCCAGTTTTGGAGATGAAAGTAGAGAAGGTGTGGGAAGGGTCATAAAGACGACACTGATATTTCTAGCTGAAGAAGGGTAGGGGAGAGTGTCAGGTGGGAAATGGATAGGCAGAGGAAGAGATGAGAGAGAGTTTTTGGCACGGAAGAAGAGCGCCTCTGTTTTGGTAGAGATTAACATCTGAGAGTATGAAGCCATCCAATATTTAATGGCAGAAACACAGTTGGAGATTTTGATAAAGAGAGCAAAGGAGAGTTCAGGAAAAGAGACGATGATTTGGGTGTCATCTGCGAAGAGTTGGTATGAGAACCCAAAGGAAGAGATTAGTGCCCCGAGGTGGAGAGTGTAAAGAGGAGTGAATCCAAGACAAAGCCTTGTGGAACCCCAACAGTTAGAGGAGTGAATTGAGAGGTGTTGTTGCTCCAGGAGACAGATAATTGGCTAGGTACAAGGTAGACTTAATCCGGGCAAGGGCTTGATCATGCATCCCAAGAAGAAATAGAGAATTAAGGAGATCAGGGTGATCAACAGTGTCAAAGTCTGCGGACAGGTCAAGGAAAATTAGGATAGAGGCTAGGTTGAAGTGCTTAGCCGAGGCAATGAAGTTGCAAACATTCATGAGAGCAGTTTCTGTGGAGTGACAGGAGCGGAAATGTGCTTGAAATTTATGGACGTCTAAGAAAAATGTTGAACTCAACCCTTTCAAATACTTTAGATTTGTGTTGAAGGAGAGACAAAGGGTGAAAGTTAGCCGGTAGGTTTGAGTCAGCCCCTTGCTTTTTTAAGAGAGGGATGAAAATAGAGGTAAAGCTGGTGGAGTCAAAGGACAGGTTGAAGAGTTCAGAGGCCACTAAAGGAGCAATAGGCTTGACTAGCGGAGGGGGAAGAGAAGAGTGTCTTATGGTGCACAAGGGGGGGGTTGGTCTTCATCAGTAGAGTTAGGACTGCTTCCGTATTATTGTGACCAAAGTGGGCGATAGAGGCAGAGGATGATGGTAGAGTAGGCAGAGTGTATAATTTAGGAGGAGGGAGTGTGAGGAAGGTCAGGAGAGAATCCCTCATTTTGGAAATGTTTGCAGCAAAGTATTCAGTTAGGCCATTAGCTGTGAGAGTGGATTTGATATGCATAGGTTTAGGAGGAGTGAGGGGTGAGTTTAGGGTGCCCTGTAGCCGACAAGGATGGTTGCAGGGAGAGTCAATGAAGGTGCAGTAGAATTCGGTTTTTGCTCATTCAAGAGGGGACTTGAGCAAGTTCTGGGCAGACTCAGCCTTCCTATGTCTATGGTCGATAAACGTGCATGTCTATATACTTTTGTAATAGTAACACTGAGTACACTACAAAGATATGTACCTGCCCCATATAGTATTAGCTATAAAAAGTAACATAGCATCATTATGATGCAGGTCTAGAGCTTGGCTCCTCCAAGCAATGTTTGTAAAAACCAGCGGCCACACCCAATAATGGGTATAAAGAGTTTGTTTTCGGTAGTGGTGTTTCGGTACTCAAATTGAAGAATGTGGAGTTAAAGTGTTAAGGCTCATATCCTGGCTTTGCCAGTGGATGATACAGTGGCCCTGCACATATCATCTTATCTTACTGTACAGTACTCTGCTGCCTTCTGTGAGAAGGTTTCACTTCTCACATACTGGCAGAATTATTTAGCCCATTCCCTGTTCTTTCTTTGTATGTAGGCCATTCAGGTAAAGGGGTCATATACAGAAAGAGACAACCACATGTCACATACCTCTGGTGAGGATATTTTCAGGTGTGCTTATGTAGCATAAGAAATTGTTCACTTTTTGTATACAATTTCAAAGGTACTTAAGCACATCATAAATAACAG
The DNA here is from genome assembly GCF_040938575.1 of Ambystoma mexicanum. Classification (NCBI taxonomy): domain Eukaryota; kingdom Metazoa; phylum Chordata; class Amphibia; order Caudata; family Ambystomatidae; genus Ambystoma; species Ambystoma mexicanum. The sequence goes on along the minus strand of NC_090930.1, from coordinate 79,429,470 downwards.
TCAAGACATTTGTCTGTTGGGTGTATTTAAAGATTCACACTACAGTAGAAATTCCCAAATTAAATCTTTTAAATTCACATCAATCAATATTCCAGTACTTGTATACTTGCCTTGAAGATGGAGAACACGTTTCTATAAAGTTTTGTTTTTAAATATTGTCAAGTTGGGTAATTGCATCCTTTCCACAAAACAGGGTACCATTTTAGTACATGAAAGCCAAATAGTCACAAATAATTGCACCTTGCTCTATTATAAGATCTGGGAAACAATGTGTCAAGTTCAGAAATTACAGATGGGCTCAACTTCCAGCTTCACCTTTTAACCAACGTGTGTGATCTTGGGCAAATCATTTAATTAAATGTGAAAGTTGTCAGGCCCTAAGAGTGATTTATTTCTCAGGAAATGCTCTTCTAACTCATGGTTGCTTCATGTATAATAAGAGTGGCTTTGATCTATTCCTCACCAAAAATTGTTTCTGCACTAATCAATCATAAAGCAATCACCCCTGCTTAGGGGGCTTTACAGGGCCAGCAACGGCCCACCAGCGAGAGCCTAGATAGGCCTGAGCAAAGCAATGGCCTGAGCGAGGGCTCAGGGCCTTTACTGCTATGTACGCCGCCTAAGCTTTTCGTATCCTATGGTTAATCCAGGGTGCAAATAGTTTTATTTTGTTTTATTGCACAATCCCAGTCCCTTTTCCATTTCTATGACCGACGTGGTCGTCCGGAGTGCCGAGACTGGAGCACAAAGCTCCGGTACAGCAGATATCTGGGGAAAGAGGAAGAGGGTGGGGCAATGGCGCAGGATTTGTTGGAGAGGTGGGGAGGAGAGTGGGGACGTGGGGAGGCAACAGGGAGATGCTCCCTCTTGCCTCCCCACAATCAAGATGGCGGCCCCTGGGGAACAGCCTTGGTTGGCTGGAAAACGATGTGTGTTCTTGCCTGCGTTTCCTGCCACCTGATTGGCTGAGCGCCCTTCCTTGGGTGCGACTACTGTTTAAAAACATAGCTCTCTTCGAATCTCAGCCTATGTTAGCATACATGAATCTTTCTGGTAGCTTCTAGTTTGTATCCACTATTTATGTATGTATGTATTTTTTAATTTTTTTATTTATTTATTTATTTATTTATTTGGATTTTTAAAGCGCACAAAAACGGCCCTTGCATCTCTTCTATGCAATGGTAAGTGTACCTTTCTCATTGCTTCCACTCGTTCCCCATGCCTAAGCACCTTTACATTATGACAGAGTCCTAATATAAGTCCTCTGTCTATGGTGGGGTAATTGAACATTCTTAATATGGCTTATGATCTGTACCCTGCATCTAAGAATACACAGCATCGTGACTGTTTTTAAAATGTGTCCTGTCCCCTCGTCATGGACTGCTAATGTTGCCCTTCAAATGGCACGTGTATATTATTCTGATTCCAGCAAGACTGGAGAGGGTAAAGGGTGCAGAAGGGAGTACCCATGCATACTGTGATTGATTGCTCTGGGCTGTGATAGTATTGAGGGGTGGGCAGGAGCCCAGATTATGGATCTTCATTTCTTTGGTTCGTGTTGCCAAAAGTTGTCTGTGCCCAAGATAGCCCTTGAGACTGGCCATGGAAAGGCCAACAACCTAGCCTATCCTAGACCGAGACTCTGAGCTATTCTCTGTGGGGAACAGAATCACACTATTAGCGGCCACCGTAGACTCGGAGCACTGCAAACACCAGCACCCATTTGCTGGCTGCCCATCACAAGGCCACATGTGCTGCCCGAGTGCTAAACTCCATGCCTTTGCCACAATGTGGAGGGATGCAGATAAGGGCTGGGATTATGACGCGGGCGGACACTGGTCCAAATGGCCAACAAGGTGGATAACAAGACAGGAGGAACTGAAGTCTCGAGCCATTCACCAAAAAACAAGAGAACCTTTCTACGTCTGTGATGTCAACAAGAATACCAACACAGAGCACCATGTACCACCAAAGTCCAATATTGTTTCCATTTTTAAGAAAAGACAAAATATTATGAGGTTTACTGTTCGCTTTAAATTCTCACCTCTCACATGAAACCAGTCTGCACTTCACAAGTTTGAATCCCATCGAAAGACCAACCCAGCCCTCCTTCCTTCTGAGGTTGATAAATCGAGTACCATTTGAGCATTTCAATGTGCATCCCAAAACCACAAGTGTGATGTGCTCATAAATGTGTAGACATTAATCACACCCGCTGCCCCTGATCATTACAGCCGAAAATCAAAATGGCGTCTTTTCTGATCCTGTCATTTCTTTTTTTTAAAGCGTGATTGCAACAACTTGAACCTGTGCTGTCAAACTAGTATTTCTCTCCCTCAAACAGGGCTAGAACCATAGAAAGGTTTTGTTGATTGTTTACGTTTCACTGCGACGAGCTGTTTCAGGTCCCATGTTACTGTAAAGTGCACCGCCAGCAACCACGTGGCTGCTGAGAGCCTGTCATATGTATGCAAATTGTCAGTATACAATCAATATATTGTTATATAAAGTAGTTCGACTTTTAATTCAACTTTGCAAGATGAAACTAAAACTTTGCACACCTTTATGGTCAACCTGGCCAGACCAGTAGACCATGGCCTATGTAAGTGGTCTATGTAATGGTCTGTGTAATCCGAGAGCCTCTAATGTCAATCGCCAATAGCACCAATTGATCGCCACTGAAACAGGCTTGTTCATTCATTGCCCTGGATGTCCCCCCACACATTTCCCAGAATGCTGGGGCTAAGGCTAGGAATAGAGAGATCTACTCGGCTTTGACGTTCAGCACTGGCAGTGTAACTCTTCATTAATGCTGGCCTACATGTATGGCACCCATTCTGGTCCGATAGCACAGGGAGTGGAGGCTTGCTTTGACATCAGTGCAGAGTCTGCTGACACAGGTTCGAATCCGGCAGTTCCCATCTCATCCTTCCAAGGTCAATAAATGAGCAGAATGCACCGTGGGTAATAATAAGTAGCGGATACGCAGCACTATATAAATGCACAATTGTTATTATCATTAATGCACCTATCAGACTTTGCAACAATAGTTGCTTCGAACATCCGACTGGACTTTCCCACTACTCCCCGAGGAGTCACGTGACGCATCTCATTGAATATGGAAATGACTTTCATTTTTGTTTTTAATAATTTGTATAATGGGGAATTCTTTGCCACGAAACCGAAGAAGGCATGTCGAGTTATGAGGATTTTAGTAAAAATGACACATTTTTACATCATTCAGAAGGTATTGTAGTGTGAGTGCAGCACCTTGCCATGGAAAGGGTTTGGTTTTCTTGGGGTTTACAGCAAGACGGCACTGTTACCATCGCGGTGGGAAAGCTGTGTGTACACTTTGCACACACATTAGTTACCATCTCTGCTGTCAGCGCATCACCGGTGGGTTTCCCAGGCCTGGCCAGACTCGAGCATCAGAAATGACAACAAAGAAATAACAAGGAAACACGCATTTTCCATCTACACCCCAAGACCGTGGAACCTCAAACCCATCAACATCAGATTCACTCCAACCACTCCGAAAAGAAATCAAGACCCACCCTTCAAAGAGCATCTCCCTTATACCCCGTAAAATATGCCCCTGAATCCATCAGGCCAATTATCCCTCATGAAAACACCCTGTGACAACCCACACCACTGCCCCTTTAAGCATTGCGATGTTTCCCCCACTAACTGTGCAATTACTCCGGGTGAAAAATGCGCACTCGCCACTAGCCACTGGCGAGTGATAATTGACTCTTGGCGAGTCAGACATGGTGTGCTGTGTGTATGTAAAGAATGGATGTGGCGAGTGACTTTTTACGGCTGGCTATAGCTTGCAACTTGGGATGTCGGGAATATTGAAAAACATGTTATGTTGTGAGAATTGTTCTGCCCTGTTACCATGGAATGTGTGCCTGTAAGTGCTCCCATTGGACAGCGCTCCAGAGCAAACCATTGTGTGCCTGCATCTGTGAAGGATATCCATCTGGCAAAGCTGTAAGAGCCCTTATTTATAAGCAATGGTATTAATAATACAATGATGCGTATAATCCATCTTGCAAAGGGTGGTTTGCTAACCAGACCCCCTTTCATAAATCTCCATGCCAAAAGATATGCTATATGCTATGATAAGTCATTCATAAGGCGCCTGTACACAAGTGTTTCTGTGTGCGAGTGTTCAGATGTGCCCCGCTGCACCAGTCTCCTCATAGAGCTTCTGCACCTGCTCTCCAGTGGCACAGTGTGGGTTCCAAGGTCGCAGGTGCCCTTTACACAGCTGCTGGAGCACTGGGCTCCTTCAGGCAGAAATTGCATTACCTTCATAACCTGTTATACAAAACACCTTAATAATTGTCATAAACTATCGCCTGGTGGCAGGATAATCTTGAAATATAAGATACCCTTAGTTTAGGTATGGTGGCTGATTGTTCACATAATTATTAAAACCACATCACATTAGATTCATACCAGTGTTAGCCCTATAAGCTCAGGCCAGCTATGAGATGCTATGTGTATTGCAAGCAGCCTGACTCTTTGCATTCAAGCAAATGGGAGAAAATACAGGATGCCTGCCTCGGTTGACTCTCTGGGACGATGGGCAACTCCGCCCTTCCAGGCCTAGTAGCTCTCAGCAGGAGATCTCCTGGGAGCCTGGCTTCAAAGAAGTAATTCCATATCAAAGCCTGCCTCACCCGTGGGGGTGGCATAAGTGGCAGCATATGAAACTGCAGGCTGAGGGAAGGGTGGAGACAGGATTGCCAGAGCACCAGTAAGTTTGGGCAAGGGTTTCTTACCTTACTATGGGCTGTTCTTTACTTCCTGCCCTCTCCACCTCCTCCGGAACAAGACACACTGGGTATGACACCAGGAGACAAATGCCACTTATTCCAGGCACATGGATTGGACCCCTTAAAGCAGGCTTGCTTTCAGCCAATCCCCGGTGGATTTCAAGCTATAAAAGAGGGGCTCTCCCACTCTTTTTTTCATTCACTGTCAAACAGTCTAAGAAATGCAACCAGGTGCTATTGAGAGCTCCTGTCCCCTTGGTTATTTTTTGGGGCCCTAAGAATGATTCAAGCCCTTGCTGCATCTTTATCCTAAAGAAAATATCCCTTGGAGTGACATTACTGCAATCTGTGCCTTTGGCCTCCCTGCTACAGTATCCATAGTATCTACACAGATTTGTTCTATATTTTCTGTCTTCTTTTACAGGAATAGTCCTGATTGTGCTTTTAATAGTTATATAATGATAACAGTGATGTGTTATTTATATAGTGCCTTAATCCAAAGCGCTTTACAGAGCACATATTTACATACAATATCACCTAACCGAAATTGGTACTCGTTTATTGACCTCGGAAGGATGAAAGGCTGAGTTGGCCTTGCCAGGCTTCGAATCTGCAACCAGCAGATCACGCTCAGATCGCAGCAGCGACCGCTCAAAACGCTGAGCTATCTTACTGGCTTTATAAAATTGATTTGTTTGATTAAGGTTTATAGATCCCGTAATGGAGATTATTTAAATGTTTGTAGCTGACACATGTTGCGATGACTGTTTACGCCTCTCTATAAAAGGTAGGCACTATTGTACATGACGTGTGTTACATGGATTACCTAGCATTATTACGACAGAAATGCTGCAGCCTGCCTGCTTCACGCTGGACTTAGGGTTCCATGTTCTTTCATCGTCAGGCTTTCTAACGCCTGCTGTTTCAATGTGGAAAGAACAACGATAACGTTCATCGAATTCTTTTCTTTTTTAGGGGGGGTTCCACACCTCCAACCCCCTTCACCGACCCCTTTTTTTTTTTTTAACTTTACTCAGTTATCACTAAGTTTTGTCAAAACCTTCTAGGTTCCGCTGGTAGCGACAGGAAAAGGAGGGTCATGCAAAAACCTCCCCAGGGGGGGCTGGCCAGGCCTCTGTAGCAGGAGAGAAACAGCTGACATGGCCGATTTAAGTCATCTTTCCGCTGGATCAGAACCCCAGACCGGGCCACCCTCAGGCTGTAGGCTGTTTATCTGATCAAACACAAGTTCGATCAGTTTGGCCAGGGCTTGGATCCATCTTGTGTTCTCACCAGAGATTAGTTCATCTGTTTGAAAAATCCACAGGTTTTCAGCCAATGCGGGGAGGTATAGCTTTCTACTTTCTGTCGTGCTGGGGCACTCTATCACCAGGTGCTTCAAAGTCTCAATGACAAGATCGTCTTGACATAATCGACAGCGCTTCTCGACACCATCTCCTCTGATTGTTATAATCTCTCTCGTAGGCAGGAGATTAAGTCTGGCTCTCATAATCGGGTTTCTCAGCTTCTTGTTAGGGAACTTTGCACATTATTGCAAGGTTTTTTTTCCCTTGTTGACAGTCGGGGGTAGATGTTTTAACAGTTTATTCCCCACCGCTTTCTCTGTTGTCAAAATCCAGTCCATGTTTTCAATTTTTCTTTTAATTCGGTCAGGCTTTTCTTTCAGGTCTTCCTCCGTACATTCGATTTTAATCAGGTCATTCTTTCTGGCATTCACCCATTTGTTCAGGGCCTCACATTTACCTAATTCAATTTCTTCTCGAATGATTTTGTATATCGGTAACGTGTCTGACATGATGATTCGTCTGTACAAGCGCATATCGCTTTGCTCGACCGTTGACACTAATGATATGAGGCCCAAGTCTCTCCTTATCGCCGGCATAGCAGTGGATTTGGGTAGGCCTAAGACCGCTTTCCACAGGTCGCCTTCAAGTTTGTTCCAAGTATCCCGCCGGAGGTATAACGCTGCCTCCGTTCCGTACGTCAACGCTGGGACCACTTTTGCATTATAGAATGTTATGGCCGGAATCAAGGAAAATTTTCCGTATTTGCGTTCCACTGCTCTTATTTGGGTCGTTAACCTTTTCGCTTTTTCACATAGTTGGTTTAAGAGGCTCTTTTCTACTCCGGAGCTGTCCATTTGTATCCCCAAGTATTTGAAACTAGTTACAATTTCAATTTTGGTCTTATCCAGGTAGATCTTTAGATTCTTTGTATTTTTGCTGGGGACTTTCTCAAACACCATAACTTTAGTCTTCGCTTTGTTGAGTTCAAGGTTGTTTTCCACAATATAGGACTCCAGATTGGAAAGTTTTCTTTGTAGGCCCACTTTCGTCTGATCGATCATGATAATATCGCCTGCGTAAAGCAGACGAGGGATCTCAGTTTTCCCGATTTTAGGGGGGAACGATCTAATTTTTTCTTAGGAGAGTTGGTAATCGCCTAAGAATGCCGTAAACAGAGCCGGCACCAGGGGGCACCCCTGCTTAACTCCTTGGTTCACATTTATCTCCTCTGAAAGCGCGCCCTGTTGGTTTAGTTTGACTCTTATTTTAGTGTTCGAATGGAGGGCTTTTATGGGGTCCAGTATACTTGCAGGACAGTTCCAACCTTGAAGCTTAGTCTAAAGAGTTTGTCTGTCAATCTTGTCAAACGCCTTGGAGAGGTCCACGAAAGCTAGGTATACCTTGGGCGCTCCCTCTTTGACTTTTGCCTTCAAGATGCTAAGTAGCATGAGATTGATGGAGGTGCAACCATTTTTTTGAAAGCCTGTTTGGAGTCGATCTTTGGCCTGACTGTCTTTTTCCCATGTTCGAAGATGAACAAGAAGACGGGTAGCGTAAAGTTTGCCTAGAATGTCCAGGAGGGCGATAGGTCTATAACTCGCTGGTTCTTGTCTTGGACCCTTTTTATAAATCGGGACTATCACCGCTTTTTGCCATGATTCCGGCACCATGTTCGTTCTGCCACATTCCGAAAAGATTTTGCTGATCATTTCTGCCCATTTTTCTGGAAACATTTTTAAGTCCATATTCGTGAGTCCATCCGGACCCAGGGCTCTAGATGTTTTAAACTTCCGTATCGATGCTTCTATGTCTTCAATATTTGACAAGTCGACCCACAATGTCTCCGAGTTCTGCTGTGTCGTTAGTGTGTCGGTGGTCAGACCTTCAAATTCCGCAGTAAAGTATTTGATCCAATTTTCTTCTGCTACTGCGTTAGACATAGAGGCAAACTGGGTGTCGTTCATCTCTTTTATCAACCTCCAGAATTCACTCGATTTTTTGGTTTGTAATTTCTGCATCATTGCTTCGGCGTCGTTTTGATATTGTATGGCTCTGTGTTGTTTACGCCAGTTATTATAGCTTTTGATTTCCCTGCGCCAGATCTTCCAATCACACTCAGCGTTAGATTTCTTTGCTATTCTTAGCAGTCGACGGCCGACTTTTCTTTTTTCCACTAAGGCTTTGTCATACGTATGTTTGTTGTCTAGGCGATTTTTCGATTTCTTTGAGCCTTTCACCTGGAACGAAAGAAGTAAGGGTAAGTAGTTCGGTCTTTCTTTCCTGTCATTCCGGGCATGATCACTGACTCTCTTCTCCCAGCTCTGATTGATTTTCCCAATGTCTTGTTCCGTTAGACGAAGGCGGGTCTGTTGCGGGTTTGTCTCGATCGTCCAGTCATACGTTTTCGATCTCATGATTGTAGTACGCCAGGTACAGCGGAGTAGATTGTGGTCACTATGGATGGTCTTTTGGACCTTGAAGCCTGTCAGCCCGTGAATGAGTCCATTGGAAATGAAGATGTCATCCAACGTAGCTTTGGATCCGTTGCGTTCCCATGTCGGACTGTTCGTTTGATTGGGGAACAAAGAGGCAATATTTTGCACATTTCTTTGGCTGATTGCTTCATTCCAGGCTTTACCTCTTTCAATAGTTGAATTGAGACATCCCCGCTGCGCGGCAGCGCATTGTTTGTCACCCAAAGCCTCGGTACATTTAGCATTCAGATCTCCGCATATGATATGATATGATGAGCTCGATTCTGTCGAATTCTGCGTAGAGCTGGTCTATCGTTTCAGAGATGTTATCGCAGAAAGTTTTGGTTGACATTCTCTGGGGATTCCAGTAACAGTTTATTGTGGCCACTGTCTTCTGAAAGCCATTTTCCCTCTCGGCTTTTCCCTGGATTTGCTAGGTGAAGATGACTAGCATTTCGTAGGACTGTTTCCACTTTTTTAGTTCGCTCAGTCCCGTTCCTGTTTTTATGGCAGTTAGAAGACCCGATGACGGTCTACCTAAAAGGCCTTTGACTGCGGGGGAGATCATCACCGAGAACTGGTTGGTAGACAAGCCAGGTTTCTTGTAGGCACAGGATGTCGAAGGAACCCAGATCGACATCTCCGGGTATCGTGAGGTGCATATGGCCTCTTGTGTTCCATGAGCCCAAAATATAGGATTCCTTTACGGGTTGCTTGCTGCTTTTATCATGGAAATTTTCGCTGGAGTCGCTGAGGCAAGCTAAACCTGGTCGTTGCTATTTACCATCCTTTTTCAACCAGTTTGTCATTAGCCACTTCCATGGGCCTTTCGGATGTCTTTCGTCTGCCATTTTTTCCTGATGCGGGACCTCTCTATTTGTCGTGTCCTCTGAACGTTCACGATCTGACCTGGTGTGGGATCCGACGTATCTCTGTTCTTCTTTGTTGTAGCGTGTAGAATTCCCCGTACAGTAGGACTGATCTTTAGTGCGTTGGTAATGCCTTTGATTTGTGTGATCCCTCTCCGTCCGGTCCATGGGCCCTTTTATGTTTCGGCCTTGATGGTATGGACGTCTATACGTCTCCTGCCTTTCCTGAGTTTTATACCCTCGGATTTGCTGGTATAAATCCTCTGTTTTAGATCTGTAGTGGTATTGGCGTTTAGGCTTTTCCGTCTTTACCTCTTGAGGGGCTTGACTGTCCGTATTACTTTTATGTTCCATCAGGGAAAAGCCCAGTTGATCGAATTCTTCGTAGACTGACTCGTCGATATATTTGATGGCGACTGCTTTTAAATGTAGATATGCTTTCGCCTTCTTTTCCCTATGATAGGGTTAAACAAGCAGGAGGTCCTCTGTTCTGATCTTTTTCAAGGTTCTCATTCTCTTTGTTATTTGAAGTATTGTTGGTCTGTTTAGAATGCAGAAGTTTTTCGCCACTTCCTTTTGTTCCAGCTTAAAAACTTGTATCTCCTCTTTGGATTCTTTTCTACTTTACAATTCATTTTTTTCTGGTCGGTACTTCCGCAGGCTTCTTTGAGTATCCGCTCTTTCACGGTGATCTCTCGACTGAGGAGGGCTTCTTCTTATTCTTGGCACATAGGTCTGAAGCTTCTCATTTTCCTGAGTTGCTTGGTTGCCCGCTCCTTGTGTAGCTGGCAGGCTTGGTACGCTCTTTTCCCTCTGGCTTGGTCGCTCCCTGTCCCTTTTGGGCTTGGCTGTGTGACATTCTGATCGATCCGAGGGGTTTTTCACCCCCACTTCTGTGGTGGATTCCTTTTGTTCCAGTGGCCCCTTTTCTGAGTGAGTAGAGATGTTCATTAGGTCGGTACAATCTAGAACTTCCTCTATTGTTCTTGGAGATCTCGTGGGGCCGGTCTCCTCTGTGCTAGATCTCGAATCTTGTCAATTTTTGCTCGCTAGGGATTCGCCAAAGCCCTGCACCCTCAGGTCTTCTTTGACCGACGTGCTGACATCCTTTTTTGGATTTGATTTCATTACGATCAAATCACCTTTCGGTGGCTGCGTTTTTTGTACTTTGGCCAGTGGCCTCCCTTCTGTTTTTTCTTGAGTCAATCTCAGCACAGTTTTCTTTTTTTCATTTGTCTGTGTCACGGGCTCGTCTCCCACATCTTCGGAGGCCAGTGGGCTTGTTAAGGACCTTTTATTCAAGAGTTCCAAGCTCTCGATCTTTTTTTCGAGCGCTTCAATTTTGGTTTCCCACATTGTTTTCCGATTTGGCAAAATCTGTGGTCCCTCTATCGGTCTTACTGGGTTAATTCCGATCGGGTTTTCCATGTTCTCCATCTTTTTCTCCAGCGCTGCAATTTTCCTTTCCCAGTGAGGTTTCTGATTGAATGGATTTTCAGCGTTTGTTGGTAGACGGGAGTCCATCTGGGCTAATTTTGCCATTATGTTGGAAAGAATTGCTGTATTGTCTTGTACATTTTCTTTAATTGTTTCATACAGCTTACAGAACGGATCTAGAACAATGGTCATGGCCGACATGATGGAAATCATTTCTGGTTTCTTATTTGGCGATTCATTTTGTAGAGCCACTGCAATTTCGCTGAGTCGTCTCTTTTTCGGAGAGGCTCGGATGTTATCCGTTTTTTTCAAATTTACTGATGAGTTTATTTCCGGACATTCCCCTGTTAATCTTAGATTTCTATCGGTGTTTGTGGGGTATCTTGGTGATCCAAATTTCGTCGATGACAGGGGTGAAACCGAGGATAACCTCCTGGCCAGATGTGGCTTTGTCCAGGCCAAACGATCCTATCTGTCTTATTGGGCCTGGTCCGTACGATTGTATCCCCCATCGGAATGTGCCCCCTTTGAGCCCTCTTCTTCCTAGTCATCATCCGAGATGAGGATCTCCTCTATTGTTTGGGGAACCCCATTAAGGGCATTTTGAGTTTGGGGAGTTCCGCTCCTCCCTCTCAGGTTGTCAATTATGCTCGAAGGGACTGGTTCCGGAGTCTCTGGGCCCTTTTCTTTTCCACTCTCAATTTGTGGATCATTTATGGGGATTGTGGCTTTTTCCTGCTGAAAACCTTTTGACCGGGCTTGTTTGTCTCTCGCCACTTTGGAAGGGTCAGTTTTCCTCTGTTTTTGTGCGGGCTGGGATTGCATTGCTATTTCCAGCATCTCCACGTCTGATACTTCCGTATCAATGCTTTGTTTTCTTTTATGTTGCTGTGTAAAGAAAGCTTTAAATGGGCGTGATAGCAGAGGATTTGGCAGTCCTTTTTTGTTAAGTTTTCTTATTTTTTGATCCCCCAACATGGTGTTTTTTGGCAATCTTATATTTGCCGTTTTTTTTCCCCTCCTTGCGGCCTGGTTGTTGCTAGGTATTCGATGTACCTCTTTTTTTTCTTTTAGGACCAGCTCCGGTTTTCAGTTGTTCACCGTCCGTTTCTTTATTAGAATCTTCTGATTCACCCTCCGTTTGGTTTTCACTGTCTGAGTCCTCGTCAACCGAATCTGTGTCTTTATCTGGATCGACGATTATCACAGTGTCTCTGACTTTTCTAGCAAGGTTGAGTAACCTTGCCCTATTGTTGACCCGGCCTTGCATGTTTTTCTCGCTGTCACAATCAGTCTCATGCATCATAGCTTGAATGGATATCGCATTAGGCATGGGGTTGGTTCTTACTGTTCCAGCTAGCAGATTGGCCGTCCTTTTTCCTTCCACCACGGGAGCATTTCTCTCCCCCTCAGAAGTCTTTCGCTGAGTTTGGGTTTCTTTTTTTTTGGGTTCATCCGTTGTCATTTCTTCAAACCCTGTCACTGTTCCCCCCCTTGGATCTATGTGGCCAGCAGTGGGATTTCTGGCTTGTGTCCCCGTCTCCTCTGTGACAGGGTCTCGTGTGGGAGGGGAGAGCACTCCAAGGCGATCCTGATCGGGTTGTTCGGGTTCGGGTTCCATGTCTTTCTCGCCGCCACGGGCCAATAGCCTCCAAACGGGGACGGACACAGGCGCGGGCGCCGGCTCGGGCACTTGCGCATTCGGGAACTGCTCCTCTGCTCTTTCTTCCCCGGTCTTCCCCGACAGTGCCGCCGACTGGGCTGCCGACGCCCCTCCGGGCTCCTCCGCTTGCCCTCGCGAGTCAGGTACGTTAGCGTTTCCTGGTTTGATGTTCGTCGGAAGCTCCTCCCCCGGTGCTTGAATGTTCATCGCAGCCAAGCTTGTGGCCTGTTTGGGGGATATCTGAGCCGTTTGTAACAACTCTAGGATAGAGGGGGACGCCATCAGGGTGGTCCTCGGTCTGGGAGCTGAGTCGGACTTACTCCTCCTTTTTCCCGGGCTTAGTTTCCCTCCCGAGTGTGATGTTTTTTTCGAATAAAGGTCCTTCGAGAACGTTATAGGACTTTTCAAAGCTTTCGGGGGACGTACCTCTGGCTCCATTCGGCTTTGGCTTCGCGTCTGCAGCGGACTGCTGCATACTGGCTCACACCTCAGGCTCACAGCTCCGCTCACCGCTCCGCAGTGTTTCACAGCAAAAATAGGCACTTCCTGGCGCTTCCACACAACGATGTGGACTGGTGCTGCAGACTGGCTCACACCTCAGACTCACAGCTCCGCTCCGACCCCCCAACTCCTTATCTGCCCTTGCCCACCCACCCAAAAAAAGTTGAGGAAATGTTTTGTTATTCTTTCCACGTTTAAAAGCCTGGCAATAAAAGAACGTCGTACCACAGACGAGTACTCATGCTGTGATGGTGGAGTACTGTCAATAGGCAGTCCCGTGCACACTGAAGCACAGACAGGCAAGCTGGAATCTTAAACCGCTACATGGTATCTTAAACTATGAAACAGTGATGTGGGAGTGGGTGTGACTGTCCTCCAGGACACAGGTGAAGGAGCTCGTGTTCAGAGGTCTGGAAGACAGACCATGCCCCTGTACTCAGAAGCTGGCCTAGTGTACCATACTTCGAATATATTCTTTGGAGCTTATTATGTGGATACTTTGAACATATCCCCAGGATCACATATACAAGCATTATGAGATATGTTTCACTTCTATTGGAGATATCGTGATATTGCACTCGGACACGGGAAATTAAAGATTAGGGCATGGATACAGTTTGGATTTAGGAATTGAATACATGTTTTTTTGTTTTTTTGAACATTTTTTTTGTTTGGTATTTGGTTCATTCAACCTTTTACCATTCATCACTTTGCAGTACACATCCATAAAAACACAGAAGACATCATAAAACATATAAAAACACAGTTCATTACCAAATATTAAAATACCTGTATCACAATTAATTACTCATTGGTCAGACTCTAAAATACAATTAATCAGTTAACAAAGAGTCCTACTTGGACCAATCCCGACAGTCCAGACTAATACCACCAATCCCAGCCAATCACCCCCAGATACCACCAATCCGAACCCTCAAAACATCAATACAAATTGCAATCCTCCAAAATGAGCACGTTTTCCCCAAATATCGTAAAAATCAAATAACACATTAAAAAAAACGTTAATTCTGTGTCTTTTTCACTTTTTTTAGTTTTTATTTATTTTTCTATATATTTATTTTTTTACAGTTTTTCTCCACATTGGTGTTTATACTTTATTAAATGATGGCTGCCCTGATGAAGAACAATGTCCAAAATGCACTGGCAAGGGGATATGCAATATGTCTGGTTCCCCTGGAATGAATTTATACATTAAATTCTGACCACAAAGAAGATTGATATTATTGTTAAGGTCTGCTTTAATGTATGAATAACCATAAGTAGCTGTTTCAGCATTTGAATGTGTGTACACATTTGTCTTTGAGGTACTTCAGAGTCCAGACTCTGTACATCTGCCACTGCCTGATCTGTACATAAGTAATACATGAATCATGTTACATCTCACACCTGCTTTGATGTAGATCATTGCATACTGTGTTGGTTTATTGAGCGCAATGTCACCTCCTACCCACTGAGGGTGCGCGTCTCCATGCGCCCCCGATCCAGAGGTAGGTTGAGGCACTGAATGAGGACTGCTCTTTACAGACAGAATTGTGATAGAAGAGAGTTATGGAGGGTTTCAGATGGTTGAGTGCTCCAAGTAGTCAGGTCCGCCGCGGCGATTCCCGCGTCTGCTGAAGCTAGTGGAAGGAGGAGGACCTGCCGTTGGTTGCTCCAGGTTCCGACCACCATCACCCTCATGGTGAACCCTAGAAACCCAGTTGGCTGACAGTGAACTACATTCCGGTGCCAATTTCCCTGTGCCAGATTTTGAGACTAGAAAGAGTGGGTGGTGCTCCCTGCCGGCTCCTTAAAACTGTAGGGTGAAGGGTGGAGGAACAGGAAAGTCCGGCTGGATATTACTATTTGAATCATCTTGAGAGTGGCGTCACTGATTCACTATTCTTGGCCTAACCAAACATCACACATATCACCTGCAAGAGATGTGGAATTGGCAGCTTGACTGCTAAGTAGGAAGAGCTGTGACTCATCTTCCTCTGCTCTGGAATCCCCGCTCTGGAACCTTGTAGACCCTCTACCTTAGCCACGCATTAATTCGACGGAGAACCCCCATCAGCAGCCTCGACTACCGCTGCACTCAACCTAGGCCTAGACCCCTTTCCACAACTTCCTGCAGCTCTTGGTCAGGAAGAGGTTTAGCAGGGAAAGGACGCCGGCTTTGCAAAATGCTCTAAATGACAGCAACAGCACCAACAAGCTGTCCTTCAAGAAAAATATGAGTTCCTCATTCCCTGAATCCACCTTATATCCACTCCCACTAACTAGGAAGCACCTGCTAGCAATAGGTATTCACCGCCGCCTTGATCCATTTATTCCTTCAGGAATTTTTGAGGTTTTTGGGGCTTAACTTTACTGTCCCACATAGCACAGAATTATCAATGATTAAGAACAACCTGTCTTTTTGGGAAGATGAAGGGTCCCCCAATTTACTCTTGCATTTTAGACATTCTTAGTTCTTGGAAGAGCTTATTTTTTCCAACTCATAATGCAGATGAAGGGGAATCTTCGCCGTCGCAGAGTGCATCCTGACTGACAGCGGGGAAAGTCTACTTAATTCGTATCTTTTAACCTCTTCTGCATCATGTCAATATTTCCGTATAATCTGCCTCTTGCAGATCTTAAGGACTTGAACGTGTTAACATTAAAATGCAGCGCTGGATTCTGCCTCTGTCTCCTTCTAACAGGGGCCTTCTGTTTTTCTTAACATGGGTCCACAGCTCTGATATTTATTTCACCATGTTTCCTAATCTAACAAATTATTGGCTTGGATAGTATTACCTTCAGGGACGTCATTTTACCAAAATGCCAGGGGTAGCAGAAGTAACATCGCACAACCCTTGACCTTGGATGACATCACAGGAAGTGATTTCATTTGACCCCACCCCCAAGTGACATCACGTGAAGCGATGGAACACAACCTTTCACCACTTGACAAAAGAGGAAGTGGCATCACATATCACTGTTTCTAAGTACACTACAAAAAATATGATTACGATATCACTGTAATGTGATATACATTTCATACAAGAATGGATCACCATATGTATCATTAATATCAGTGTGTATAGGTCCATATTACCAAATTACTGTGAATGCAAGCAGACGTCCATGGTCAAATAATAATAGTGTTTTATTGTATAGCACTTACGCTTGAGCGCTTCATATAAAACAAATATGCATACAATATCACCCAACCTGTGTTGGTACTCATTTATCAACCTCAGCAGGATTAAAGGCTGAGTTTTCCTTGCCGGGAGTCAAATCTGCAACCTGCAGATCACATACACACATTTCAGCAGTAAGCACTTCCCCCACTGAGCTATCTTACCAGCTATAGCTATCAGAAAACCAGCTACTCCAAAATCAAAGAGCCACATGCTGCAGGCCACAGTCCATGAGCCTCAATACATTTTTTAAAAAAGTTACAATTTCTTTTTTTAGAGGTAGCAGGTGCGACCCCTGGCGACTGCTAAATGACGTTCCTGATTAGCTTAGACTGCAGAAAATGAAAATGCCCGTAAAGGACAAGGGAATTTCTTAAAACACGATACCCTTGAAATCTTATACTGTTGAAAGAAACCCTGTATTAAGAAAGAGACAATTAAAAGACAACATCTTAGCACATTGACACGATTTAGAAGCAGCTTTGAAAATAAAAAAAAAAATGTGTCGCGGCTTTGAGTGTTGATAAAGGCACATACATACCAAGCATGATGCTCAGTATTTTAATGTTATATTTGTTCAGTGAACTTGACCGTTATCGGTATTCAGTGTCAAAATGTTGAGCATCTCACCTATAGCAGACTAAAAAAACATGCAAACATTAATAACAGAAGTGTTTTTGCTCTGTTTGCCCATCCATATCTTGCTCTGTACTTTATGCTCTGCCTGTCTCTGTGGTGCAAACAGTTAATGCATAAGGCTTGTACCTGGAACATTGGGGGTTTGAACCGATCCTATGTTATATAGTTAATTATTTGTTATTGTTAAAAAAAAAAACGGCACTGTCATTCTTTCCTTGCCCAAAACCGGGACAGGGTTTTTTAAAACATGAACGCTTTTGGGACAGGGGGACAGAGGTCCCAATCCCGGGACAGTCCCCACTCCGCCTCCTTAGTGTTCGCTTGTCGTTCCCACTCTTCTTCCTCATACATTGTACATTTTATCCCACTGCCGCTGATCTTCCTCAATCCTCACACATCATGTTGCTTTCTCATTCCTTGACCTTATTCCTCATTCATCTTCCTCTGTCATCAGTTTTCCACTTTACTCCTCATCTCCATATGCCTCACCCATCATTTCCCTTCCTGACACCTCCTAAGTCATCACTTGCATATCTTGCTTCTCTTCCCTCCTCCTTCCTCCTCCTCAATTATCTCTTGCACTCCTACTACTTTTGTACTGCTCTTCTCTCCTCAGTCCTCAGACTGTCTCCTCCTAATACCTCTCCACTCTCATCAATCATCTTCCTTGTTCTTCCTACCTCACTCCCCCGCCTAACATCTCCTCATGACTCAGTCATCCTCCTCCCATTGCATTGCACTTCTTCAGCCACCCGCCACCCTCTAGACTCTTCATGCAGGACTCTCCTCTTTACTCATTATATGTGAATCTCAACTAGTGATTCTTACTTCCTCTTCCTCCTTCATTCTTCATCCTCCTCACTCCTCCTTCCTCTCACTCTTCACTTCTCACGTCTCCTGTTCACTCTTGAATCCTCCCTCCTCACACATGGAAGAGGCTTGTTTCAGAAAGTTTAAGGTGGCCTTGTGTTGGTAAAGAATTGTCTGAGAAGTACTGGGTGACATGGTCCATGGATATGCCCAATCCATGCCTACGAGAGATCCCTGCCACAACCCTGTACACTACCCTGACATCAACAGTGAGGGGCAAGCAGAAGTGCATGTTTTTGGGAAGTGTGGTCTTGGGGAAAGTGTGTCAGTTGGAAAGTGTGCCAGTTGGCACTGTTTCCAGCAAAGTATTCTGGACTCCAACCACAGCCACATTTCTCATCGCAGATATCTGATTTCCCTGTTTGTCTTTAAAATATAGAAATGTTTTCTTCTTGCTGCCTGACACAAAAAGAAAGAAACATTCCTCCAGTACTGATGGCCCTCAATGCAGGTGACCATTAATTGAACTTCCAGTTTGGTGGCCCCTGATGCAGGTCACCGTTCATTGATCTTTCGGTTCTGGTGGCCCCCGATGCAGGTCACCATTCATTGATCTTCCGGTTATGCGGACCCCTGATGCAGGTCACTATTCATTGATCTTACAGTTATGGGGGCCCCCAATGCAGGACACCGCTCATTGATCTTCCATTTCTGGTGCCCCCCGATGCAGGTCACCGTTCATTGAACTTCCATTTCTGTTGGCCCCCAATGCAGGTCACCGTTCATTGATCTTCCAGTTCTGGAGGCCCCCCATGCAGGTCACCATTCATTGAACTTCCAGTTCTGGTGGACCCCGATTCAAGTCACCATTCATTGATCTTCCAGTTCTGGTGGCCCCTGATACAGGTCACCATTCATTGATCTTCCAGTTCTGTTGGCCCCCGATGTAGGTCACTTTTAATTGATCTTCCAGTTCTTGTGGCCCCCGATGCAGGTCACCACTCATTGATCTTCCAGTTCTCGTGGCCCCCGATGCAGGTCACCATTCATTGATCTTCCAGTTCTGGTGGTACCCGATGCTGGTCACCACTCATTGATCTTACAGTTCTTGTGGCACCCGATGCAGGTCACCAGTCATTGATCTTCCAGTTCTGGTGGACCCCTGTGATGCTGGAAATGCATTGGAGGGACAGGGCCTCCCGGTCCTTGTCCTGTAGTCCTTTTTCATTGTGTTCTGTATTGTTTTGTGCCTAGGAGTCCATGTGGGACTCCTGGCAGTGCAGCCCTTCCTGTTTTTGGTTTTGGTGTACAGACCTATGGGATACCCTTATGGCACCCATGGGCGGGGGTGCAACCCTCTGCCCTTAGTGTATGTTTTTGCCCAGAGCAGGGTATGGACTGGTGGCAGCTTCATGCTGAATTTGACATGTGCTCTGAGTATCCCCCATTTTGGGACACCCAGGCCCTGCCATTGGAATCAGTTGATTCCTGATAGGAAACAAGCTGGCCCCTGTGACCTCATGCTTTCTATTGCCTGTTACCTTGTTTTCCCAAAGTCCTGGGAAGCCCTGACTCTGTCCCTTCCCCCTGACTGGCTGTTGGGTGGAAGTTCCATATATGGTGTTGTTGTGAAGTCCAGGCTAGACTGGCTGGAGCCCTCCCAGTGACTGTATGTTGTGGG
The DNA here is from genome assembly GCF_040938575.1 of Ambystoma mexicanum. Classification (NCBI taxonomy): domain Eukaryota; kingdom Metazoa; phylum Chordata; class Amphibia; order Caudata; family Ambystomatidae; genus Ambystoma; species Ambystoma mexicanum. The sequence continues at coordinate 79,410,117 of NC_090930.1, read as the reverse complement.
TGTACCCTGTGGGTGTGACCTGGGTGAATGGAGTGTGTGTCCAATATGTACTTCTTGTTGTGGCTGTCTGGTTTCTGGTATGAGAGACAAAGACTGAGACAGCCCTGCCCAAAACTGGCATGAATGCAGTGTGTATTGTTGAATGGCTGGGTACTTGTCCCAATCCAAATTCCTTGTTGTGAGTGTCTGAGAGGGAGGAGTATGGCCTGAATGCACTGTATGCCTGATTGCCTGACTGACTGCATGAATGCCCTTCTGTATGATTGGCTGCTGAGTGTGACCCAGCAGTGTGGATGAGAGACGGAATAGTATATCTGGGGACCTCTCACCACTGGAAATTGTTCAGAAGCTGAGTTGACACTTGAACAGTAACTGGAACTGCTTATCCTCGATGCCCAGCTGGAAGAAGAAGAACTGCTGCTGCATTTGCTTCGATCCGATCCAACAGCTGTCAAGTTCGTTGAGGACTGATCCAAGAGAGGACCTGGTTAGGCACCTTCTTCCTGTGCTCCGAGGGACCACCGAGCACTGCTAACCTTCGCCGAAGCTCCCAGAAGTCAGACCCTCGAAAATCTGCAGACTGGAGACGTGGACCGCCGAGGAGAACGAAGTGAAGCACCCGGACATCCACGATGTCGAAGTCCATTGCTGTATCACCGTAACCGCTGGAGGCCCGTCGACACCGTGTTGCCTAGAAGAGGGGGCCGCTTGACGCAGTGCCGCCGACGACCAGAGCCGCCCACTCCTTTTCCTAAGACTGTTGAATCGAAGGACTCCTTTGTCCGCACCATCGACCGCTTTATTCCGCCGGAGAAACTCGAGGACGCTGACGCGCCGAGGAGAATCCGCCGGTGGGTTTCCCGCCACCCAAAGACCACAAAGACTTTGACGACTCGACGCCCTTGTCGGGCCACAGTTCTTCAGAAACCCTTTGCGGTCCTGAACTATCAATCGCCAAGGTGCCCCGCACACCTCATCCTCGCAGGACGTCGCCGACGTGCACCACCTGGATCGACACCATGGTCTCGGCACCCTCAAACTTTTCATCGACGCTGTCTACGGCAAGTTCACCTTCTTCAACGCCTCTCGACGATCCGTGGCTCCTGCTTTAAAGGGAGTCACTCAAGAAGCATCCATCGACGCCTCTTTGAAGAACTCAACTCTACCAGGTACATTGGGGGGTGGGGTAGAAACATTATAGAAGGAAATGAGGCTTATAGAACAATATATGGAATGGACTTGTGTTATATCTTTATTTTACAGGTTGCCCGGGTGGGAGGACCTCCACACAGAACTGTGTCTAGTGGTAGGGGGTAGTATTCTCCCAATTGTTCTAACCAACTGCTTTCCTCCTATGTCTTTTGTTGGTTGCCTTTATTAAGTGATCTGTGTGACATTTGACCAGAGTATAGTTGATGTACTTTAATGAGACCTGATAATAACTGTGTTACCACTTTAGAACTGTATATATTTACCATTGTTGATTTTCTGAGCACAAAGTGAGTTATTGTGATAGTGTACATAACCTTGAATATTAATTATATAAAGACTGTGTTTTGGCCCGCTCTGAGCCTCCACACGGCTGGTGGCTGCCATCGGTCCCCACCGGGGACAACGGAGCAAGAAGGTAAGTGGGGTGGGGAGGCCAGGGAGGAGGGAGGAAAGGGAAAAAAAAAAACCTTACCTGAGTCCCCGGCGGGGGGCGAAGGCAGCCTCACAGCCGTGGGGAGTCTTGGAGCAGGGATGGCCCCGCTTCCAGCCTCCTCATTGGCTGAGGGGCTGCCACATCCCCCGCTGGGTACAATGGCTGTGGAATCCCGGCCGAGGGATTCCCGGCCGGGTTATGCCTCGGCGTGGGCCAATCAGAATGGTTGTTTCATTCTGATTGGGCCCTCGCCGGGTACTTGTATACATTATAGCTTTAAGTTGTGCCCTGCAAGGGCTCAGCCAGTCAAGTCCTTGCTTTCAGCACACTTCATTCCGAATCCTTACACAGTAATTGGAGTTTTAGTTTCAGACTATGAATCCAGGTTTATAAGTATCCGAATGCAATGTGATAAGAACTGGTTTAGCATCTCACACCTGACATGTGGTCGTTTGAGATATCTTCACTCTTGCCACTGGGTTATGCAAGTGATAGGCACCTACTGTTTGTCATTGATGCAAGCATGCAGCTTGTTGTGCACGAGGTGAATACCAGCAAGATGTTGCATACCTTTAACACGAAGACATCACACATAATTCATCCACCCAATAGTATGCATACGGCAAGAGACAGCGTGCTTATAATTTAAAAAGACACCATTCCCAACCCAGATTCAAATAATATGTAGTCATGGGGCTCATTACAGGATTGCCAGTAAAACCTGCTGGTAGGTGGCGGGTTAGCAGCAACCCTGTAACACCCTTACCGCCGCCTGATATCCCGGTTCCACCGGGATATCACAAGCGGCGGCAGTAATGGTTAATCCCCATTTCTGTGGAGTCCCATGAGAATTCATGGAAATGTTGTCACTGAAGCACTGGCACTGCTGCTAACAGTGCCGTTGCCGCAGTGACAACCATGCCGGTAGGGGCCTGTAATCCCGGCAGGTCAGGCCTTCCGGGGATCCGTGGCACCTATTGGCATTGTTGTAATATGGAGGTCCGGAAAGGGTGCCGGTACGTTGCTATCACCAAACTTATTTCCAGACCCCCATGCTTATAATGATGGCCATAGACTGTGTTTAACAAAAGAGACATCAAATATAGCTCATATATAATGTAGTCAAAGAACGTCTGCTTAACAGACGAGCTATTGCCCAATGGCACTGTGTACAGGAGCATGAGAGGGCAGCTTCCCCTTTAGATATTTAGCAATGGGGGCAGGAACTTCACTTTATTCCTAGGTTTGCAGTTTCTGGCTGTACATCCAAAATGACTGCGCACAGGGTCAGTTTTTCTGGAGAGGAAATTCTGTTGGCTTTAAAGTCATGTACACAAACTGCATTGTTGGTAATACAGTTCTTCTGAGCGCAATCAGGGTACATATCTGATGCTGAATTATTTAAAGGTCGAGTGACACATCCTCAGTAGGAATCTTCCAAGATAGCTCAGCAGGTTGAGTGACTTTTGGAGAGATATTAAATGTTTAAAGCGGCTGTAAATCAGATGGCTTTCTGCAAATTCCTTGTAAAAAATAAATAGTGTTTTAAACTGTACTGTTCAGCCAAGGAATGGGCTGTGCAGGTTGTTTGTTCCTATTCAGTGTAGGGGTGGGTGAATTTCAGCCCCCATTGTGAAAATCCGAAGATGGCACCTATGAAACCACAACTCAGTTTCCTAATAACTGCTGTCAGCACAACCACAATACAATCTTGTACTTTCAACTGAGCAGTTTGACAAGCAAATAACATGTTTACAAGTTAAATATACCACGAGACAAAACTCAAAGCAAGGAACATAACAACGCACCAACAACATTGCAGGATATTTGTGGGGGTAGTCTGGCAAGAAAACTAAACACAGTTCAAATAAAACCAGTGGATTTAAGTTTTAGAACCATCTTTTACTTTGGAAATAATATATTTTTTGCTGTGCCGATGGTAAGCTACACGTTTAGAAACCGATAGTGTGCCCAGCATATGGAAGCCTGTTTTTAACATAGATGCCCCCCCCCCCCGCCTCATGGCATTCATGGCCCATCTAGTCACGTGGTGTCTGCCTCAGGTCAAAATAATGAACAGCCAGGCAAAGGGACTGTAAACACGTGATTGACTTCTGGCCAAAGGAGCACATTTAAGGACTTCTGGAAAGTGTTCTTTGGCCGAGGGAGGGGCAGGGCACCAATTAGGGGTGTAATGCATCAATTAGGGGGCAATTTCTTCTCTTTGCCCCCCTCTAGGGACACCAATGCAGTGGTCTAACCAAGAAAGATGATCTCCAAATACCAGCTCATGCAACAACACATAGTGATTACTGACCGAAAAACACACCTAGGCCCAGCGGTTTCTCCGAAACAGAAGCTGCCAACAGCACATCACAGCTCTCTTGCTCTTTTCTCGCTCAGTCCTACTAACAAACCCGCCACCCTCCTTGCATTACAGATCCGCCAGAGTGCCAAGAGATCAGGCAGGTAGCAACAGTGTGCAGTATATACACACCGTTAACATAACATAATCAAATACAGCAAATGCAAAACCCTGCCACCCCCCAGCAACCGCACGGAACACACTCAAAGCCCCATGTCACCATTGGCTTCTATGTTGTTATATCAAAGCTCTTTCTTCCGATGGTTTTTTCAAAATGTTTTTTAACGAAAAAGGTAATTGAATTTTTTACAAATATTTCTTGGGGGTTGTTCCCCCAATTCCCCTCTCCCCTATTTTTTAAAATATATTCCCGAAAACCCCCACCACTTATATGCACTTTCTGCCCTCACCCCTATATTTTTCGATGGGTTTTTTCATAAAAATGTTTTCAAAAGATAATACCCGTCGATGTAAGAACGTTCTACCCTCACCATTAGAACAACGCCACCTTCAGCACCACCCCACATCAGTGCAGTTTACAGACGGAGGTGGCGCTGATCTCAGGCTGTGGTGGGGGAACGTGTCCACGCCCCCCAAAAGCTTAACAAAGTGATGTTAGGGCAGTGTCTCAGCAGGGCCTTACAGTGGGTTGCAGTTAATGATTCGGCTCAGCCTATAGGTTTCAGCTAAGAACGTTTGCAAAGAAAAGGCTCTTCTTGTTTAGGAGGCTGCAGCAGACAGAGGTACTGTGGAAGAGAGAGTATGAGTAGCCATTTCTCTGCTAAGTCCCAGGTCACTGGGAGGGGGCATTAGCACTGATCCCGCCTACCCCCAGTTGGCTTCTCAGTGTGTGCCTGCTTCAGAGTGAATTCATTCGAGTAAGCCACATATTTGAACGATGATGCAATGCCTGCCTTGGTGACACATAGAATGTCCACTATTTTGTAGAAAGACCCATTTCTCATCATGTGGGCTTTTCCCAAACAATGACCGTAAGACTTATTATGTGTGTGGCGAGGGCAGTGTCGGGAGATGTCAAGTTGTCTCGTGTCAGGTGCAGTATAATCAGCCAGGCCTGGCTTTCAGGCTCACACACCATTTCCTTCTGGTGCAAGCAGATCCTGCATCTACAATGTACCTTAACTAAAAAGAGTAAAGCAGAATGCAAAAGGACAACTACGTAAACAGGGAAGTCATTTAGGGGTCGCCAGGGGTCGCAACTCCGACCCCTGAAGTCTCCATTGCTACCCCTGTGGTCTCTCTTGCTACCCCTAAAAAATAAAATAAAAAAACACTTTTTTTTCAAATGAGGCTCCTGGGCTGTGGCCAGCAGCATGTGGCTCTTTGGGCCAGCAGCATGTGGCTCTTTGTTTCTGGAGTGGCTGGTTTTCGGGTAGCTATAGCCGGTAAGATAGCTCAGTGGGTAGAGCGCTCGCTGCTGCAATGTGTGTGTGATCTGCAGGTGCAGATTGAACTCCCGGCAAGGTCAACTCTGGCTTTCCTCCTGCTGAGGTTGATAAATGAGTGCCAACACAGGTTGGGTGATATTGTATGTATATTTGTTCTATATGAAGCGCTTAAGCGAAAGTGCTATATGATAACACATCATTATCGTTAGGCCTTGGACGTCTGCTTGCATTCACAGTGATTTGGTAATATGGGCATATACACACTGATATGAACACTACATATAGTGATCCATTCCTGTATGCAATCTATATCACTTTACAGTGATACATAACCATATTTTTCATAGTGTATTTAGAAACAATGCTATGTGATGCCAATCCCTGCTTTATCAAGGGGTGAAAGGTTGTGTTCCATCGCTTCCTGTGATGTCACTTCGGGATGGGGTCAGATGACCTCACGTCCTGTGATGTCACTTCCGCTACTCCTGGCATTTTGGTGAAATGACGTCCCTGTACTAAAGAAGACAGGACTTAAATATCATGACTCCAGAGCACTTGTTGTGCATATTGTGAGAAATATCAGTGTGACTGAAGTAGTTGCGAGAGAGAAGTGGTCAGTGGTGTGTCTGCATTACTTGGCCAGCAGCTACCTTGCATACAGATTGCTGTTGGGCAGCAGATAGAAAACATTGACTTCTGCAAATAAGGTGCTTACTCCCTTGAGCTAGTTAGACGTCTATTAAGACCTTCAGAGAAACGTCAGGGCGTCTGGAGGGTTTATAGTGATAATTTCGAATAACATAATGTCGAAAGTCAAAATGTTGAAAAGAAAATGGCCGGAAAAAAAAATGTGCATGTCTTTTTTTCTGTTCGAAATGGGGGGGGGTACCCCTCAACCCCCCCCTTTTTTAACCCTTTTTTTAACGCACGCAAACAAAAAAAAACATGTATATTAAAAAATGACATTCTAAAAAAATGTGTCTTTCCACGTTATGGATTCGACATTTTAACTGGACACCCGTCTGGAGATTTGTGTGTAACCTGGAGGCAAATGCTGGAATTATGGAAGACCACGCGCAGACGTGCCTGCTTTGGCATTCTATAATACGAGGTGGCTAATAACATCTGCCAGTTACAATGAGAGGAAGGAGGACAGCGGTGCTAGTAAGTACTACACCAAGCAAAGTGTTATTGTGGAGAATAGAGGATGGTTCGGAGGGCAAAGCAGACCAGCCTGGATAGATGGGGATGGGCTTCTGGAGAGAGGATGGGAGAGACAGACAGCGGGTTTGAAAATGAAGCCTGGAAGAGTTTTTCTCTCAGTAGAAGGAATTGAATTGTGGATCCGAGCACAGAAGCAGGGTCTCACGCTGAACCCATCTCTGTTTTTAGCCATATCATATGGGCGTCTGCAGCTCAAAGCCAAACCCCTACACATGGATGCCACCGATGCCTGTGGGCTGCTAGTGCGCTCTACAAATATAAATAAATAAATAAATGTGTACCTGGATTTAAACAAACACCATTCAATACAATGCATACGATGTCTATTCGAGCTTCATGATGGCTGGTTTGACAATGAAAAAAGCATCTGTTTTACTGGCCTGCAGATATAAGTCTTAATTTACAGAAGCGTTTTATAATGGGAACGTCCCATTGGAAAACGCTCTGTGAATTAGGCCCTTAATCATCTCATAATCCATAGCAGCACGTTTTGGGCCTGTGTCAACAAGTTACTAAAAAGCAAGGGCTTTCACAAAGGCTCGCCTAAGGAAGGTCTTTAAGTCTTCACAATAGTAGGACAGTTTGCAGAGATCCGAAGTTGGCCCTCGCCGGATGCAAGATTTGCATCTAGTCCTGGTTATAGGCCCACTTCACTTTGCAATCTGGCACTTGAAGCCCCAAATTTATGAAATAAAAAGAAAAATACATTTAAAGCACTTGGCATCAAGATTTTTAATCTTGACTGACATGTTAGCACCCTAGTAGCACATAAATCACTTCACACACTTTCTTGCATCCCACAATGCTCTGAAAACAATAGACGCACATTATTAGCGAGATTGTTACTGTAATTTCAACCACTAAAATCACAGCTGTGTACAGCATATGCCAAAGTAACTTACATATACATTAATTAATTCCCTGACATTTAATATTGTTAATATTGTGTTTCTGGAGTGTTGGGCTACTTTTCATTCAAGCAGCTATTGACTGTTTAATTACATTGTGTAAATCGTATTTTAGTGTGTTGTTATGCATCGTGTTACTCACTGGGTGCCTGCACTCTGTTTCATTCACACAATGTTTATTTATCTTTTGTTAATGAACACAGCAATGCAGGTTTGTGATTCAGACATGAAGAGAGACACTGTTTTCCTATTTCATTGCTCCATGCTCTGCCTTTGGACAGCGGCCATTGTCATGAGAGTACTTCATATCGGCAGTTCTATCCCTGTCAATGGAATCCTTTCTCACTGGATAATGCTCATCCAGATGAGTAGGTACTGCAGGAAGAAAGGGCTAAATGTACGGATGTTTCTCTCACGTAAATACTGCACTTCAAAAGCGTTTACCTACATTTCACCGAATACCGTTTCAACGAACATTTTTTCTTCGAATTTGGTTGGGTAAGTGGTTATATTTTAAAACTCGATGGGGGTGGGCTAAGGGTATAGGATAAAATAGTAGTAAGGCGGGGCGAGGGGTCTCCCCCCACATTATAAAAAAAAAGATTAGAAGAAAAACTTAATTAAAGTTTTTCCCTTTAGGAGAAATCACATTCATCCCTTTAAAAGGATATGGGCCAATAGCCCGGACTCTAGAACATCGTTTGCAGGCTCTCCATCCTTCTTATAATATATTCATCATTTCCTCCACACCGGTTACTTTGCCTGCAGATTACTACTGCGCGGCAGAGGAGATAACATATTCTGCTGCCAATCAAGGAAATCTAACCCAAGTGGCATGGTATTCTCCAGTTTACTGCATAGAATTAGTCGGCATGCCAATGCTGGGCCACCGCAGGCACATAACTTTTATACCTCTCTACTGCCTACAGCATGATCATCCTCTCCAGCTTAACTAACCTCTGGCATGATCACCATTATATTTATTTATTTTATTTATTTTTTAAATTTTTTATAACACGCCTAATGCCATACCTGAGTTCAGTTTTTAAGCACAGATCTGGGATTCAAACCTCTGCTCCGCTGCGTGGTCTTGCCTCCAAGACCAGCGTGTTGCCCCTGTGCTACCCTCCGTCTGAACGAGAGATCATCAGGAGTAACACTCTTCCCATTCACCACCCCTTGTCACCCCTGGCCAACAGGGTCTTTCAAGGTTCCACCATGTTACCACAATTTGTTACTATGCATGTACATCAACCCACAGCTCTCATATAATCATACCGGCTGTCTGTATAGTTATGCAGATGGCACAGAGCTGCTGGTGACCCCCTCTACAGAATCTACTGCCAAGTTGATACAATTCACTTGTGTTTATGAGCCATGAAACTTTACATTTGTGCACTAACAGGTTAAATCTCAACCCTTCTTGATAAGAGGAACTAGCACCCAATGTGTTGAAATGACTACTTCTCTGCAAGGGAACAGCGATGAGCAGTGTCTAAACCGCCTACTCAGACCCAAACTACTACTAAACCAGCAGTGGTCCCAATACTAAAATCTAAAACAGGCATAGCCCAATGGGTATACCTCCTTTTGTGGTAACGTCGACAGAGAGCAGGGAATACTCCTAGCAATAGTATGTATCCAAACACCAATAGAACAAAGACTTCAAAATAAAAGAATGTCCAATCAAGGTTCAAAACAAAAATGTACACTTTAATTAAACATAAAAAAATGCAATCAACTCCCTGTAAACACTAGAAACACCCACCGCTGCAGGGAGAACACAGCAAATCCAGACTGCTGCACAGTATGGCACTCTGGGTACTAGAGTGACGGTGTTCAGGAAAAAAAAAATGCTGAAACTTCACTGTTCAAAGGATATGATTTTCAAGAAAAGGGGATTACAAGTAGCTATCGTCCCAGAAAGTAGCCCAGGGAGAGAGAGCCTCTTGACACTACCTTTTTCTTTGGGGATCATTACAATGTTGGTGGTATTCCGCCGGTATATCTGCCGGGATGCCACCAAAATGGTAGTACTGTTACCGGCACTTGGAATGATGGAATTACTGACATATTCCAAGTGCAGGCATCACTGGTAAATCCCCATTCTATGGAGTCTCACAGTGCTCGATGGAGGGGATTGCTGGAATTAACGTCACCGGAATTACCAGTGTCGGTAAATCCAGCATTTTTTTGCCAGTGGGGCCAAGATTTACCTCCAGCTCTTGGGTGAAGGTAAATCAGTGCCCCAACCGGCAAACTTGTGTTTTCTCAGTGCGGAAAAACAGGAGGTAGCGGTATTACCGCCACTGTTTCTGCCATTTTTCCAGCGTGAGAAAAATTGTCATGAGGCCCTTTGTCTTCGGTGATTTGACAACGTCAAAATGGCTTCTTGGTGCTTTCTTGGATTTGAGCAGGAATACGGGTCCAGTAAACCAGCAGCAACACAGGGTCGAGACAGAGGGCATTGTGGTTTGAGTCGGCACTCGAGACACTGCGGTTCAATTTCAATGAGCTCTATGGTGCAAGTTGGCGATAGAATCGGGTCGAGACCATGGTTCAGCTGGATAGTCAATGTGTGGCACAATGGCTTCCAGTAGTTCAACTAACCAAGAAAAAGTAGGCCAGGTCGAGTACTATGAGGATTCTGTCTTATACTAGAAATGTCTGTGTAATTACATGTATGAAAGACACTTTTTAATGATAGTGGTACTTGTAGTCACTATCATCTAGTGTTTTGAAGCAGTGCTCCAAGATGTAGTGAGTAGGGCGCATCCACAGCAGTGAGCTCGCGTTTCAGTCAAGGTGATGAGAAGTTCTACTAGTGAGAGAAAGCTTTGAACTGTTCCAGAGATGCAATCAGCAGGTTCAACTATGTAAAGTGTGCAAACAGTAGACCCCCCTAGTCCTGGGGTGGTTTGAAGGCACTGAGCCCCATCGAAGCAGTTTGTGGGCAGCTTGAAGCACTGAAACAGGATTCCAGAGTGCTTTGTATTTCTCAACGTACTGTGAGTTCCAATCCAGGGGCTCTAGTACAAGATGCGGCCTTCAAGCTCTTCACTCCCAGTCCAGGAAGTCTGACTGGTACCATCAGCTGTTTCTTCACCTCCAGTGAGTAAACAAGTACCAGTGCAGCTGGCAGAGTGGCAGTTTTTGGTCCACAGCTGTTCACCCCCAATGCTCCCTGGGGGTGGTTAGGGGACAAAGCTCCCCTCTGCCTTCGATGCCTTCTGCCTTCACGTCTCTGCCAGAGGACGTTGGAATGGACTGCACTCCTCGCAGAGGACTCAAAGTGTATTCTTCTTCTTCACATGTCCCAAGTAAATCTGTTTCTTATGAATGTAAAATGTTACAGCGGGATTACACAAAAGCAAGTCTGCTATTAGAGGTCCAGCCCCTGTTGCTGCAACAAGTGACCCTTGCCTTCAACATGAGAGGTCCAGCCCCTGTTGCTGCAACAAGTGGCCCTTGCATTCAACATCATATCCAGAGTGCCCTTTTCCTGCAGGGGACAGGAAGAAAGGGAGCCGCGATAGAAAACCAATATGATGAAACCACATCCAAGGCAACCTTTTTTGGTGCAGTTCCCTGGTGTGAGGATGACCTTTGTTATGTCTGTGCCCCTTGGAATCAGGGTTCCCAGGAGATCTCTTGGTGAGGGCTCTTGTGCTTTGAGGGGAGGTGTTACTGATCCTCATTGTGAATCAAAGAAAGGCAGATTCTCAGCTATTTGTTCACTTGTAGCAGTGGAGACTAAAGACTAAAGCCAGACTACACATGACTATATATCCCCTAACATCACTGACCTGGACTCATAGGGATGGCACTTGGATGATATTGAATTGGGGTGGGTTTAATGATTGCTTTTATCAGTTACCATATCACAACCACGCATGGATTATATTTAGAGATTACCCTGCCATGGGACTGATAAGGCAATAGCTATTTTGTTTTAGTTCAGAGGGGCAAAGTTTAAAATGCTTCCTCTGTCAGCAGGTGTCCGAGCGGCTTTCCAAGAATGCACATGCGACCGTTGAACCTGCCCTGTGGCACTGAAGAGCAGGATCTGCAGACATTAGAAGACTGGTGCCGCAAAGGCACATGGATGCACTATGCTTTCGGCATGGTGCTTTTATGAAAGGCGGGTGTGATTACGAGCCTCCCTTTCAGAAACAGAATTGTCCAAACTGTTTTATTTATTAATACAAATTAAAAAAGCCCAGTGCCAGTGCTTTCAGACCCTTGTAGATGGCCATCCAACACACACGGCCTAACCCCATTCTTAGTAACATGGCAATCTGGTATTTGCATTTGGGTACCTAAACTTCTCTGGATACCACACATAGCTACTTTTATTGATTAGAAGCTGTCCCTGGACTCCCACATTAATGCAACAATGGCTCCTGTTTTTTTCTCACTAATGTGGTCTCCTGGAGTGACATAACAGTGTTCCTTTCAAGACTACATGATGCCAACAAAGCCGGTCTATGTCTTTTGAACTGTCTCCATCACCGGATACATACTATAGGGCAATGCCGTAAGTGCTGGCAGAACAGTGTTTGTTTGTTTGTTTGTTTGTTTGTTTGTTTGTTTGTTTGTTTATTTATTTAGTATTGCGCACCAAACCCTTGGTAGCTGGGTGCAGAAGGATAAGATAACTTAAGCTTAGTTTACAGAGTGTGTAGAATGAATGAATATACAAATACATACAGCTAATAGAGAGTAACTGGCAATCTGGTTACAGTGGAATGGTACATTACAGTTTTGTATATAAATATGACATGATACAGATAGTGAGGCATGGTTAGAGTCGAATACAGTGGTAGTGCAGGGTAAAGATAGGACAAGCTATCGGTCCTTAGTTCGTAGCCATTTAAGTATATTAAGTCTAAATTTGGGATACAGTTGTTCCTTTCTGAGGTCAGGCGGAAGTGTATTCCAAGTTTGTGCCGCTATAACTGGGAAGCTACAGGCATCACCTTGATGAGATTGTTCTCGATATTAAAGGCGGTATAGCTAGGGCTGAATATTTTATTATTGGTTGCAGAGCCTAGGATTAGTATCTCGGTTTTATCGTCGTTCAGGCAGAGGCCATGAGATGCCATCCGTGCCTGAAAGAGGAGGTATACCCTGTTTACTAAGGCTGTGTCCTCTGAAAAGTTGCCTGAAAGGGGATGAGGATCTGGTTATCATCTGCATAATTTGTGTAGGTGATACTCAGTCTGTCAAATTTGTCAAACAGAGGCTTAGTAAAAATGTTGTACATAGTGGGTGAGACACAGGATTCTTGGGGTACTCCACATGATATTTGAATTGGGTCTGCCGCCGCTGATGGGGAAAAGACTTGCATTGTCCCGTTGGCCAGGAAGGATTGGACCCATGCTATGGCTTCCCCTGAAAATTGAGCCACCGACCTAAGGTGGTTGCATAAGACTGCATGATCCACTAGGTCGAAAGCTGCAGAAAGGTCCAGGAGAAGTAGCATAGCTGTTTGTCCATTGTCCTTTAGCTCGTCAATTTGGGTCTTAAGGTCTAGCAGGGCAGTTTCCGTTCTGTGAAGTGGGCGGTAGCCAGACTGTCGTGATCCTAGTAGATGATTAGCTTCTAGGTATTCCTGAATTTCAATATAGGATACTCTGTCAATAATTTTGAGTAGAAAGGGGACAGTGGTAATAGGTCTATAGTTACTGGGGATGGTAGGGTCTAGCGTTTGTTTTTTGAGCAGGGGGAGGACCAAGATTCTTTGAGGTTATTGGGCACTGTATTTGTTTTAAAAGATGCTTTAATGAGCTTGGAGATAAACAGGGCTAAGTCTCTGACAGCGTCCTTTATTATTTGGGCAGGGCAGCTGTCACCCTTGCAATTTGATGGTTTTAGGGAGAGTATGATTTTCTCTGTGTGAAGGATGGAGATTTCTTTAAATGTAAATGGAAATGTCATATTGTTCCCTGTGTGAGGGGATGGTTGTTGCTCTGAGGGAGGCAGCGAGGCCTTTTTAATCACTATTTTCTAATGGAGCAATGTAATTTTATTTGAGAGGGTATTTTGAATTGCAGAGCACCATGGCTTGCCCTTTGGGACAGTGTCTGCCAGCGGAGTTGGGGATTCCATTTCATGAAGGATAGTGAAAAGTTCCTTAGTGTTAGATCTGGCCTTTGCAATTCTCTCATTGAGTATATTATTTTTAGTGTTGAATATTTCTTTTTTGTACAGTTTGGAGAGTTCTGTTAATTTAGACTTGTTGCCGGTGGTCGGGGAGTGGCGCCAGATAGATTGTAGCTTTCTTTTCTGTAATCTTAATTCTTTAAGTCAAGGTGTGAACCATGCATTGAGGTCAGATTTCTGTCTAGGTTTGCGCATTTTAAGCAGGGCAGTAGTGTCCAAGGCTTTGGTCCTGGCATTATTAAAAATCTCTACTAATGGTTTTGGGTCAGCATTATTGTTAGCATTGTTAAGAGATGGGAGGAGGTGAGGGAGTAGTTTTTTCTGCTGTAATATCCTTTTTACTTCTGGTGGGGAGTGGAGGTGTCATATCAATAGTTTTGGGACTAAGGAGGTCAAGCGTGGCTGAGAAAGTAATAAGGTGATGGTCAGTCCATGATTGCGGTGCATTATCTGTAATAGTAATGTTACAGTTCAAATCGGCCACCCAATCGAGGGTCCTACCTTTGATATGGGTGGGGGAGAGGACTTTTTGTAAGAGTCCATGGTCTTTGAGAAGCGCAGCTATAGATTGGGTATGTTTGTTGTTGACCTCGTTGAAGCCAAGGTTGAAGTCCCCCAGCTGTAGAGTTTGTGAGTGGTCTTTAGTATTGTTGGCTATATACAGAGGGTCTGTATACCAGGTTGATAGTTAATGTGCGGTTGTTGGATAGAAGACGTTTAGCCGTGAGCACCTCACATGAAGGACATGCAGGTGAGGTGGCAAGTCTGATGGGAAGGTTAGTTTTAGAGATAATAGCTAGGCCACCGCCTCTAGAGTTAGGCCTGTCTACTCTGAGTATCTGATAGCTATCAGGTACCGCCGCCATATGGGCTGGTCCTGCTGCCTCATGGAGCCAGGTTTCAGTTAGGGCTAGTAGGTCTAGATTTACATTATGTAGAGTGTCAGCCATTTCAGTGGCTAGGGCCACCAGAGATCTGGCGTTGATGAGTGATCCAGATAGAGTCAATGTGCCCTTAGTTGTGGAGTTGGATGGAAGTTTAGTTGCTAATTTATTGGGGCTCGGAGAGTTTTTAGGGGTGGTAACTGCATGTGCAGCGTTCCAGTTATTAGGGTTGGGCATCAATGTTCGGTTATTTGTGTTAGCATTTTTAGGTTCATAGAGACGGGACAGTCTGGATCTAAGTCTCGTATTTCTGTCCTGAGGAGGGCATGTTAGGGGGGTGGCCAGGGCCATAATGGCTAGGAAGCTAAGTATAAGTACTAAGGGTTGGGTCCTCTGGTTTTCAAACATATTCATGCACTGCACTGCACTGTTGTATCTAGACAACTATCAGACTAAATCAGTTGCACATATAGGATAGTATCAAGCTAGACTCGATTGCACAAAAGGGCGAGTCCCAGGCTAGAATCAGTGTAGTGTATTGTAGTGTGGGCCACTGTTTTGTGTAAAAGTAGACCAGTTTCTTGGCCCAAAGTAAGCTTCTCTGAGTTACTGCACTAGTTTACCATACACTCGTCTTTGAGTAGTGTGAGGAACCTGAGGGCGTCTTCACTTCTTTTCCCCCTGTATCCTCCTCTCGGGTGGCCAGGGAAAGGCCATTTATTTATTTATTTTACTAACCCTGAGTGATCCAGGTGCAATACTTAGTCATACAGTATAATTGCAATATAGTTTACAGGCACATGGCAAACATGATAGGCATTTTATAGCGAACATTTGCAGTTGTGCATCTTATTGATCATGTGCAAAGAGCCACGTTTTCATTTCTTTTCAGAACATCCAGAAGGATGCTTCTGTTCTGATAGCTAAGGGCAAGGAGTTCCACAGTTTTGCTGCTAGTACTGGGAAGCTGTTGCCCCCTGCTTTTTGTAGCTTAAATCTGGGAATGTTTAAGCACTGCGAATGGGTCTAACGAGTGGGCCTGTTGGGTTGATATCTGGAGAATTTATCTGCCAGATATTTAGGAGCAGAGTTAGATAGGCATGTGTACATGATGGCTAGAGTTTTAAATGAAATTCTGCCCTGCAGTGGAAGCCAGAAGGCATTGGCCCTCATTACGACCCTGGCGGAGTGGGTTTCCGCCAGCGGTAATCGCGGCGGACCCGTCCGCCGTACTACGAGTTCCCTTAGCGCCATGGAGGTTTTCTCCGCCTGGTTTTACCGGGCGGAGAAAACCATGGCGCTAAGGGACCTCGTTGTTAATTACGCCGCCGTACTTTACGGCGGCGTAATTAACTCCTTCCCCACTCCCATTATACCCTATGGGGCAAGAATGGGAATGGGGAAGGGTAAAATGGGGATTGGGGATTTACCGCTCCGCCAAGGTCGGCATGGGGTGGTAAATCCGCCAACCCCCATGGCGCTATCGGCGGCTTTCCGCCATGCTCCGCGGTGCATTTAGCACCGCGGATTCCGCCAGGGTCGTAATGAGGGCCATTATGTCTTGCTGCAGGGGTG
The DNA here is from genome assembly GCF_040938575.1 of Ambystoma mexicanum. Classification (NCBI taxonomy): domain Eukaryota; kingdom Metazoa; phylum Chordata; class Amphibia; order Caudata; family Ambystomatidae; genus Ambystoma; species Ambystoma mexicanum. The sequence goes on along the minus strand of NC_090930.1, from coordinate 79,393,942 downwards.
TGATTGATATGATATGGCATTTATAACGCGCCTATACACAAGTGTATCAAGGCGCGACGAAGCAAGGAAGGGCGAACAAAGGGAGGACGGACAACGATCCTACTAGGCCATGTGTCATTCAGATCGCGCAAGTGCATGGGATGGGGAAAGGGGAAAAGTGAGGGGGGAAGGGACAGAGCAATACATGGGAATAGAATAATAACAAAAGTAAAAATAATGACCAGCAGGTGGAAAGTGCAAGGAAGTGCAGAAGTCGGGTGTCAAGTGCTGGTAGTGGGACTGTAGGGATACAGAAACAGTCTCCTAGTGCATGGGTTGCCGGGCAGGCAGTGCGGGTGTGTGCGACCGGTGTGGGAGGGTCCGGGACCGAGATCAGAGGGTGGCCAGGTAACCAGTGTAGTTGCCGTTTCAACCAGGAGGTCAGCAGGGGAGAGGGGGAGAAAAAGCAGAAGCAAAGAGAAAGGTTTTGAGGTGCTTCCGGGACCGGAGATGGATCTCCTCAAGTTCAGATCGGAGGCCCCAGCCGAAGGAAGAACCACCAACTCATTGCTTGGAGAAGTAACTGACCCTGAGGGAGTTGGAGGCGGATGAGTGAAGAGCTCGGGAAGGAAGATATTTAGGAAGAGAGAGTTGAAGATATTGAAGATATTGAGGCCCCAGGCCCTAGAAGGCCTTGTGGACAATGCAAAGGGTTTTGAACTTAATCCTCGCAGCCACTGGGAGCCAATGCAGAGATTTCAGTCCTGGGGAGATACGATCCCTGGGCTTGAGGCTAAGGAAAAGTCTTGCAGTCCTGCTCTGGATAGGTTGCAGAGGGTGGAGAGCAGAAGCAGGCAGATTTAGAAAGAGGCTGTTGCAATAGTCCAGCCTGGAGAGAACCAGAGCTCTGGAGACAGTGAGCTTCTGGGGGAAGGAGAGGAAAGGAAGAATACCTCTGAGGAGGTGCAGTTGGTAGTGTGTCTTCTTAGAGACGTCAGATATCTAAGGAGAGAAGGTGGCTCTAGGGATGTTCAATGCCGCTCTAAGTGACTTATTTTGTAGCACTTTTAACTTTTTTACATTGCGTTTATTAGTACCTGGGTATAGGGCATTGCCGTAGTCAAGTTTTGAAATGATAAGCGCTCTCGCCAGGGTCATACAACTGTCAGGGGACAAGAAGTGTCTGCAAGCATTGATCAATTTGGATGTGTAGGCTGTTGCTGAGGTTGTTGCATTAATTTGTTTGGTAAGTGAGAGGGTAGAGTTGAGATAAATGCTGAATGTTTTAACTTGTTGCGACTTTGATGATGTTACCATCAATATTAAAGGAATTCAATTGGTTGTCTAGCTTATTGAGGCGGAACTGTGATCCAATAAGGAGTATCTCCGTCTTGTCGTTATTCAGGCAGAGGCCATGGGTGGCCATCCTTGCCTGAATGTTTTGGTATATTTAGGAGTTGAGGAGTTTAGTGTCTATTTCGTAGGTGCCTGTAATGGGACTGAGGATTTGGGTGTCATACGCATAGTTGGTTTCAGTGACACCCAAATCATCTAGGTGGTCGAATGATAACTTAGTGAAGATATTATATAATACAGGGGAAACACAAGAGCCCTGTGGTACACCACAGGAGACTGGAGCCAGTTCTGCTGAGGCAGTCAGTGCGAAGACCCTCATTGTCCTATCAGCTTGGAAGGACTGTATTCATGCAGCGGCATTTGTGAAGAAGAAAGCAGCTGAGATAAGGTGTTTAGTGACGATTTTGTGTTCGCCTAGATCAAAGGCAGCTGATAAATCCAGCAGAAGGAAGAGGGCCATGTTGCCTTTATCTTTTAATTCATCCATTTGGATTTTCAGGTCTAAGAGGGCGGACTCTGTGCCGTGATCAGGTCTGAAGCCTGATTGTCGAAGGCCTAGGAGATAATTGATTTCAAGGTAGCTCTGTATTTGTAAATAAGCTGCCCTGTCCATTATTTCCAATATGAAAGATACAGTGGTGATGGGTCTGTCGTTTTTAGGGATATTTGTGTACAGCATTGGTTTTTTGAGAAGCGGTAGGACCCACGAATCTTTTAAATTGGTTGGTACCGTGAATTTTTCAAAGGAGGCGTTTATTAAAGAGGTGATGAATGGTGCTAGCTCCTTTGCTGCTTCTTTAATGATTGCTGCAGGGCAGATGTCTCCTTGGCACCTAGCTGGTTTAAGGCTTGATATAATGCCTTCTAATTCACTAGCTGTCAGAGGGGGGAACTGAAATGGACTGCAAGGTTTGGTAGGTCGGTCATGCGGCTGGGCAAATTTTGTAACAGTTGGCAAGGTAGCTTTTTTGATTCTATTTTGGTTTGAAGGAGAGATATTTAGTCATGTACCACTTTTTGAATATGTGTGCACCAAGAAGTGTCTTTAGTACAAGATTCTATCGGTTGTGATGGGGACTCTAATTCTCTAAGGATGGTGAATAACTCTTTAGGTCCTGAGTTAGCATTCATAATTCTGTCATTATAGGTTTCGCTTTTGGTTTAAAGGATAGCCATTTTGTAATTGTTGGAAGCCTTTATAAACTTTTCTTTGTTCAGGTCTGTGGTGTATTTTTTCCAAATTGCCTCCGACGTTCTTTTAATGCTGCGTAGGGATTTCAGGTCAGAAGTGAACCATTTATTTAGGTGAACTCGTGGTTTGGCTTTATGCATTTTTAGAGGAGCTACTTTGTCAAGGGCCTGAAGTAGGGTTTGATTGTACAGCTCCACAAGAGAGGATGGGTCCAAGTCCGTAGGCTTGGGAGGATTAGTGATGGGTTGTAACTATGGCAATAGCTTCTCAGCTGTGATATAGCGATTACTTCTGGTGAGCGCTGGTGGAGCTTGTGTATTGTTAAGATTTGGACGCTGGCAATCCTGAATGGTGAAGGATATGACATAGTGGTCTGATCGGGCGCACGGCGTGTTAGCAAGAATATTAGTATTGCAGTTTAGCTCTGCTAGCCAGTCCAGAGTACTGCCTTTACTGTGCATCAGGCTAGTGACGTGGGGCGAAAAGCCTAGCTCAGTGATTATGTTGGCTATTGTTGTGGAATTGTCATCATTAGTGTCATTAAGGCCTAAGTTAAGATGTCCCAATAGCATGATTTGGGAGCCAAGTTTAGTATTCCTAGTAAGGAGTTGTGAAATGTTGTCCTCGAATGATGTTATCGGTCCTAGAGATCTATATATAAGGTGTATTAGTATGGTCCATTTGTCAGTTAGGGGTCGTTTGATGGATAGAAGTTCTCCTGAGGGGAATTGTTGATTAGTTCTCTGAGGCCTAACTGTTTTTTGCAATGAAGGCTACTCCCCCACCTCTAGAATCTTCTCTGTCAGCTCTGAGAATGATGTCGTTTTCAGGTATGGCTAGTGATAATGTTGGGCCTGCTGCCGAGTAATGCCAGGTTTCCGTGATAGCCAAGAAGTCTAGGTTATTAGTTACGAAGATCTGCTATATCAGGGCTTGTCCCAGAAGAGATCTAGCTTTATGAGCGCACCTTTGATAGAAGAAACATCTAGGTTAGAGGTTTTTGGGTGAGGCGAATATTGGCAGATGGATTACTGTTATTGTTAGGGCAGACATAGCTGTCCCTTGTCTTGAAGGGGGTGTTCTTAGTAATTGAATGGGTTCTATGGTGGGCATGATGCTGCCGGCAGTTTTATAGTCTGGAGCCTAGTCTGGAATTTCTAATGCTTACAGGATAGGGTTGACTCTGGGTGGGCCAAGGTGCATAGAGCTGGATCCATTGTAATGGTGTGAGCGGACAGTGACTGCTAGCTCTAGTTCCTTGTATGCAGTTAGTTGTGGTTGTATCAGACTGCAAGGCAGGTAGGAACTTGGTAGGTATGATATTATTGGACAAAGGTAGTTGTGAAGTCATATTTGTGGTTACCTTATGTAACCTACCTACATTACCTACATTGCTTTTGGATTCTGACCCTGGGGGGTTCGTATTTGAGGGAGGATCACCTAGGTCAAGGGAACTTGGGGAGTGGGGAGAGGACATCTTTCGGTCGAGACATGGTATCCCTCATATTCCTTTCATAATGAACCCTCCATCCCGCAAGCTTTCATAGGCTATTGTCAGCCATTTCCCTGTTCTTCCAATGAAACATTCTCCAAGAAACAACAGTACTCTACTGTGGTGATCCTCCCTCACATACGAACCCCCTAGCTCAGTGGGTAGAGCGCTCGCTGCTGCAATGTGTGTGTGATCTGCAGGTGCAGATTGAACTCCCGGCAAGGTCAACTCTGGCTTTCCTCCTGCTGAGGTTGATAAATGAGTGCCAACACAGGTTGGGTGATATTGTATGTATATTTGTTTAAGCGAAAGTGCTATATGATAACACATCATTATCGTTAGGCCTTGGACGTCTGCTTGCATTCACAGTGATTTGGTGATATGGGCCTATACACACTGATATTAACACTACATATGGTGATCCATTCTTGTATGTAATCTATATCACTTTACAGTGATACATAACCATATTTTTCATAGTGTATTTAGAAACAATGCTATGTGATGCCAATCCCTGCTTTATCAAGGGGTGAAAGGTTGTGTTCCATCGCTTCCTGTGATGTCACTTCGGGATGGGGTCAGATGACCTCACTTCCTGTGATGTCACTTCCGCTACTCCTGGCATTTTGGTGAAATGACGTCCCTGTACTAAAGAAGACAGGACTTAAATATCATGACTCCAGAGCACTTGTTGTGCATATTGTGAGAAATATCAGTGTGACTGAAGTAGTTGCGAGAGAGAAGTGGTCAGTGGTGTGTCTGCATTACTTGGCCAGCAGCTACCTTGCATACAGATTGCTGTTGGGCAGCAGATAGAAAACATTGACTTCTGCAAATAAGGTGCTTACTCCCTTGAGCTAGTTAGACGTCTATTAAGACTTTCAGAGAAACGTCGGGCGTCTGGAGGGTTTATAGTGATAATTTCGAATAACATAATGTCGAAAGTCAAAATGTTGAAAAGAAAATGGCCAGAAAAAAAAATGTGCATGTCTTTTTTTTTCTGTTCGAAATGGGGGTACCCCTCAAACCCCCCTTTTTTTAACCCTTTTTTTAACGCACGAAAGCAAAAAAAAACATGTATATTAAAAAATGACATTCTAAAAAAATGTGTCTTTCCACATTATGGATTCGACATTTTAACTGGACACCCGTCTGGAGATCTGTGTGTAACCTGGAGGCAAATGCTAGAATTATGGAAGACCACGCGCAGACGTGCCTGCTTTGGCATTCTATAGTACGAGGTGGCTAATAACATCTGCCAGTTACAATGAGAGGAAGGAGGACAGCGGTGCTAGTCAGTACTACACCAAGCTAAGTATAATTGAGGAGAATAGAGGATGGTTCGGAGGGCAAAGCAGACCAGCCTGGATAGATGGGGATGGGCTTCTGGAGAGAGGATGGGAGAGACAGACAGCGGGTTTGAAAATGAAGCCTGGAAGAGTTTTTCTCTCCGTAGAAGGAATTGAATTGTGGATCCGAGCACAGAAGCAGGGTCTCACGCTGAACCCATCTCTGTTTTTAGCCATATCATATGGGCGTCTGCAGCTCAAAGCCAAACCCCTACACATGGATGCCCCCGATGCCTGTGGGCTGCTAGTGCGCTCTACAAATATAAATAAATAAATAAATAAATGTGTACCTGGATTTAAACAAATACCATTAAATACAATGCATACGCTGTCTATTCGAGCTTCATGACGGCTGGTTTGACAATGAAAAAAGCATCTGTTTTACTGGCCTGCAGATATAAGTCTTAATTTACAGAAGCGTTTTATAATGGGAACGTCCCATTGGAAAACGCTCTGTGAATTAGGCCCTTAATCATCTCATAATCCATAGCAGCACGTTTTGGGCCTGTGTCAACGAGTTACTAAAAAGCAAGGGCTTTCACAAAGGCTCGCCTGAGGAAGGTCTTTAAGGCTTCACAATAGTAGGACAGTTTGCAGAGATCTGAAGTTGGCCCTCGCCGGATGCAAGATTTGCATCTAGTCCTGGTTACAAGGCCCACTTCACTTTGCATTCTGGCACTTGAAGCCCCAAATTTATGAAGTAAAAAGAAAAATACATTTAAAGCACTTGGCATCAAGATTTGTAATCTTGACTGACATGTTAGCACCCTAGTGGCACATAAGTCACTTCACACACTGTCTTGCATCCCACAATGCTCTGAAAACAATAGACGCACATTATTAGCGAGATTGTCACTGTAATTTCAACAGCATATGCCAAAGTAACTTACATATACATGAATTAATTCCCTGACATTTAATATTGTTAATATTGTGTTTCTGGAGTGTTGGGCTACTTTTCATTCAAGCAGCTATTGACTGTTTAATTGTGTAAATCGTATTTTAGTGTGTTGTTATGCATCGTGTTACTCACTGGGTGCCTGCACTCTGTTTCATTCACACAATGTTTATTTATCTTTTGTTAATGAACACAGCAATGCAGGTTTGTGATTCAGACATGAAGAGAGACACTGTTTTCCTATTTCATTGCTCCATGCTCTGCCTTTGGACAGCGGCCATTGTCATGAGAGTACTTCATATCCGCAGTTCTATCCCTATCAATGGCATCCTTTCTCACTGGATAATGCTCATCCAGATTAGTAGGTACTGCAGGAAGAAAGGGCTAAATGTACGGATGTTTCTCTCACGTAAATACTGCACTTCAAAAGCGTATACCTACATTTCACCGAATACCGTTTCAACGAACATTTTTTCTTCGAATTTGGTTGGGTAAGTGGTTATATTTTAAAACTCGATGGGGGTGGGCTAAGGGTATAGGATAAAATAGTAGTAAGGCGGGGCGAGGGGTCTCCCCCCACATTATAAAAAAAAAGATTAGAAGAAAAACTTAATTAAAGTTTTTCCCTTTAGGAGAAATGGATTCAGTGAAATCACATTCATCCCTTTAAAAGGATATGGGCCAATAGCCCGGACTCTAGAACATTGTTTGCAGGCTCTCCATCCTTCTTATAATATATTCATCATTTCCTCCTCACCGGTTACTTTGCCTGCAGATTACTACTGCCTGGCAGAGGAGATAACATATTCTGCTGCCAATCAAGGAAATGTAACCCAAGTGGCATGGTATTCTCCAGTTTACTGCATAGAATTAGTCGGCATGCCAATGCTGGGCCACCGCAGGCACATATCTTTTATACCTCTCTGCTGCCTACAGCATGATCATCCTCTCCAGCTTAACCTCTGGCATGATCACCATTATATTTATTTATTTTATTTCTTTTTTAAATTTTCTATAACACGCCTAATGCCATACCTGAGTTCAGTTTTTAAGCACAGATCTGGGATTCAAACCTCTGCTCCGCTGCGTGGTCTTGCCTCCAAGACCAGCGTGTTGCCCCTGTGCTACCCTCCGTCTGAACGGGAGATTATCAGGAGTAACACTCTTCCCATTCACCACCCCTTGTCACCCCTGGCCAACAGGGTCTTTCAAGGTTCCACCATGTTACCACAATTTGTTACTATGCATGTACATCAACCCACAGCTCTCATATAATCATACCGGCTGTCTGTATAGTTATGCAGATGGCACAGAGCTGCTGGTGACCCCCTCTACAGAATCTACTGCCAAGTTGATACAATTCACTTGTGTTTATGAGCCATGAAACTTTACATTTGTGCACTAACAGGTTAAATCTCAACCCTTCTTGATAAGAGGAACTAGCACCCAATGTGTTGAAATGACTACTTCTCTGCAAGGGAACAGCGATGAGCAGTGTCTAAACCGCCTACTCAGACCCACACTACTACTATACCAGCAGTGGTCCCAATACTAAAATCTAAAACAGGCATAGCCCGATGGGTATACCTCCTTTTGTGGTAACGTCGACAGAGAGCAGGGTATACTCCTAGCAATAGTATGTATCCAAACACCAATCGAACAAAGACTTCAAAATAAAAGAATGTCCAATCAAGGTTCAAAACAAAAATGTACACTTTAATTAAACATAAAAAAATGCAATCAACTCACTGTAAACACTAGAAACACCCACCGCTGCAGCGAGAACACAGCAAATCCAGACTGCTGCACAGTATGGCACTCTGGGTACTAGAGTGACGGTGTTCAGGAAAACAAAATTGCTGAAACTTCACTGTTCAAAGGATATGATTTTCAAGAAAAGGGGATTACAAGTAGCTATCGTCCCAGAAAGTAGCCCAGGGAGAGAGAGCCTCTTGACACTACCTTTTTCTTTGGGGATCATTACAATGTTGGTGGTATTCCGCCGGTATATCTGCCGGGATGCCACCAAAATGGTAATACTTTTACCGGCACTTGGAATGCTGGAATTACTGACATATTCCAAGTGCAGGCATCACTGGTAAATCCCCATTCTATGGAGTCTCACAGTGCTCGATGGAGGGGATTGCTGGAATTAACGTCACCGGAATTACCAGTGTCGGTAAATCCAGCATTTTTTTGCCAGTGGGGCCAAGATTTACCTCCAGCTCTTGGGTGGAGGTAAATCAGTGCCCCCACCGGCAAACTTGTGTTTTCTCAGTGTGGAAAAACAGGAGGTAGTGGTATTACCGCCACTGTTTCTGCCATTTTTCCAGCGTGAGAAAAATTGTCATGAGGCCCTTTGTCTTCGGTGATTTGACAACGTCAAAATGGCTTCTTGGTGCTTTCTTGGATTTGAGCAGGAATGCGGGTCCAGTAAACCAGCAGCAACACAGGGTCGAGACAGAGGGCATTGTGGTTTGAGTCGGCACTCGAGACACTGCGGTTCAATGAGCTCTATGGTGCAAGTTGGCGATAGAATCGGGTCGAGACCATGGTTCAGCTGGATAGTCAATGTGTGGCACAATGGCTTCCAGTAGTTCAACTAACCAAGAAAAAGTAGGCCAGGTCGAGTACTATGAGGATTCTGTCTTATACTATAAATGTCTGTGTAATTACATGTATGAAAGACACTTTTTAATGATAGTGGTACTTGTAGGCACTATCATCTAGTGTTTTGAAGCAGTGCTCCAAGATGTAGTGAGTAGGGCGCATCCACAGCAGTGAGCTCACGTTTCAGTCAAGGTGATGAGAAGTTCTACTAGTGAGAGAAAGCTTTGAACTGTTCCAGAGATGCAATCAGCAGGTTCAACTATGTAAAGTGTGCAAACAGTAGACCCCCCTAGTCCTGGGGTGGTTTGAAGGCACTGAGCCCCATCGAAGCAGTTTGTGGGCAGCTTGAAGCACTGAAACAGGATTCCAGAGTGCTTTGTATTTCTCAACGTACTGTGAGTTCCAATCCAGGGGCTCTAGTACAAGATGCGGCCTTCACGCTCTTCACTCCCAGTCCAGGAAGTCTGACTGGTACCATCAGCTGTTTCTTCACCTCCAGTGAGTAAACAAGTACCAGTGCAGCTGGCAGAGTGGCAGTTTTTGGTCCACAGCTGTTCACCCCCAATGCTCCCTGGGGATGGTTAGGGGACAAAGCTCCCCTCTGCCTTCGATGCCTTCTACCTTCACGTCTCTGCCAGAGGACGTTGGAATGGACTGCACTCCTCGCAGAGGACTCAAAGTGTATTCTTCTTCTTCACATGTCCCAAGTAAATCTGTTTCTTATGAATGTAAAATGTTACATCGGGATTATACAAAAGCAAGTCTGCTATTAGAGGTCCAGCCCCTGTTGCTGCAACAAGTGACCCTTGCCTTCAACATGAGAGGTCCAGCCCCTGTTCTGCAACAAGTGACCCTTGCATTCAACATCATATCCAGAGTGCCCTTTTCCTGCAGGGGACAGGAAGAAAGGGAGCCGCGATAGAAAACCAATATGATGAAACCACATCCAAGGCAACCTTTTTTGGTGCAGTTCCCTGGTGTGAGGATGACCTTTGTTATGTCTGTGCCCCTTGGAATCAGGGTTCCCAGGAGATCTCTTGGTGAGGGCTCTTGTGCTTTGAGGGGAGGTGTTACTGATCCTCATTGTGAATCAAAGAAAGGCAGATTCTCAGCTATTTGTTCACTTGTAGCAGTGGAGACTAAAGACTAAAGCCAGACTACACATGACTATATATCCCCTAACATCACTGACCTGGACTCATAGGGATGGCACTTGGATGATATTGAATTGGGGTGGGTTTAATGATTGCTTTTATCAGTTACCATATCACAACCACGCATGGATTATATTTAGAGATTACCCTGCCATGGGACTGATAAGGCAATAGCTATTTTGTTTTAGTTCAGAGGGGCAAAGTTTAAAATGCTTCCTCTGTCAGCAGGTGTCCGAGTAGCTTTCCAAGAATGCACATGCGACCGTTGAACCTGCCCTGTGGCACTGAAGAGCAGGATCTGCAGACATTAGAAGACTGGTGCCGCAAAGGCACATGGATGCACTATGCTTTCGGCATGGTGATTTTATGAAAGGCGGGTGTGATTACGAGCCTCCCTTTCAGAAACAGAATTGTCCACATTGTTTTATTTATTAATACAAATTAAAAAAGCCCAGTGCCAGTGCTTTCAGACCCTTGTAGATGGCCATCCAACACACACGGCCTAACCCCATTCTTAGTAACATGGCAATCTGGTATTTGCATTTGGGTACCTAAACTTCTCTGGATACCACACATAGCTACTTTTATTGATTAGAAGCTGTCCCTGGACTCCCACATTAATGCAACAATGGCTACTGTTTTTTTCTCACTAATTTGGTCTCCTGGAGTGACATAACAGTGTTCCTTTCAAGACTACATGATGCCAACAAAGCCGGTCTATGTCTTTTGAACTGTCTCCATCAGCGGATACATACTATAGGGCAATGCCGTAAGTGCTGGCAGAACAGTGTCTGTTTGTTTGTTTGTTTGTTTGTTTGTTTGTTTATTTAGTATTGCGCACCAAACCCTTGGTAGCTGGGTGCAGAAGGATAAGATAACTTAAGCTTAGTTTACAGAGTGTGTAGAATGAATGAATATACAAATACATACAGCTAATAGAGAGTAACTGGCAATCTGGTTACAGTGGAATGGTACATTACAGTTTTGTATATAAATATGACATGATACAGATAGTGAGGCATGGGTAGAGTCGAATACAGTGGTAGTGCAGGGTAAAGATAGGACAAGCTATCGGTCCTTAGTTCGTAGCCATTTAAGTATATTAAGTCTAAATTTGGGATACAGTTGTTCCTTTCTGAGGTCAGGCGGAAGTGTATTCCAAGTTTGTGCCGCTATAACTGGGAAGCTACAGGCATCACCTTGATGAGATTGTTGTCGATATTAAAGGCGGTATAGCTAGGGCTGAATATTTTATTATTGGTTGCAGAGCCTAGGATTAGTATCTCGGTTTTATCGTCGTTCAGGCAGAGGCCATGAGATGCCATCCATGCCTGAAAGAGGAGGTATACCCTGTTTACTAAGGCTGTGTCCTCTGAAAAGTTGCCTGAAAGGGGATGAGGATCTGGTTATCATCTGCATAATTTGTGTAGGTGATACTCAGTCTGTCAAATTTGTCAAACAGAGGCTTAGTAAAAATGTTGTACATAGTGGGTGAGACACAGGATTCTTGGGGTACTCCACATGATATTTGAATTGGGTCTGCCGCCGCTGATGGGGAAAAGACTTGCATTGTCCCGTTGGCCAGGAAGGATTGGACCCATGCTATGGCTTCCCCTGAAAATTGAGCCACAGACCTAAGGTGGTTGCATAAGACTGCATGATCCACTAGGTCGAAAGCTGCAGAAAGGTCCAGGAGAAGTAGCATAGCTGTTTGTCCATTGTCCTTTAGCCTGTCAATTTGGGTCTTAAGGTCTAGCAGGGCAGTTTCCGTTTTGTGAAGTGGGCGGTAGCCAGACTGTCGTGATCCTAGTAGATGATTAGCTTCTAGGTATTCCTGAATTTCAATATAGGATACTCTGTCAATAATTTTGAGTAGAAAGGGGACAGTGGTAATAGGTCTATAGTTGCTGGGGATGGTAGGGTCTAGCGTTTGTTTTTTGAGCAGGGGGAGGACCAAGATTCTTTGAGGTTATTGGGCACTGTATTTGTTTTAAAAGATGCTTTAATGAGCTTGGAGATAAACAGGGCTAAGTCTCTGACAGCGTCCTTTATTATTTGGGCAGGGCAGCTGTCACCCTTGCAATTTGATGGTTTTAGGGAGAGTATGATTTTCTCTGTGTGAAGGATGGAGATTTCTTTAAATGTAAATGGAAATGTCATATTGTTCCCTGTGTGAGGGGATGGTTGTTGCTCTGAGGGAGGCAGCGAGGCCTTTTTAATCACTATTTTCTAATGGAGCAATGTAATTTTATTTGAGAGGGCATTTTGAATTGCAGAGCACCATGGCTTGCCCTTTGGGACAGTGTCTGCCAGCGGAGTTGGGGATTCCATTTCATGAAGGATAGTGAAAAGTTCCTTAGTGTTAGATCTGGCCTTTGCAATTCTCTCAATGAGTATATTATTTTTAGTGTTGATTATTTCTTTTTTGTACAGTTTGGAGAGTTCTGTTAATTTAGACTTGTTGCCGGTGTCGGGGAGTGGCGCCAGATAGATTGTAGCTTTCTTTTCTGTAATCTTAATTCTTTAAGTCGAGGTGTGAACCATGCATTGAGGTCAGATTTCTGTCTAGGTTTGCGCATTTTAAGCAGGGCACTAGTGTCCAAGGCTTTGGTCCTAGCATTATTAAAAATCTCTACTAATGATTTTGGGTCAGCATTATTGTTAGCATTGTTAAGTGATGGGAGGAGGTGAGGGAGTAGTTTTTCTGCTGTAATATCCTTTTTACTTCTGGTGGGGAGTGGAGGTGTCATATCAATAGTTTTGGGACTAAGGAGGTCAAGCGTGGCTGAGAAAGTAATAAGGTGATGGTCAGTCCATGATTGCGGTGCATTATCTGTAATAGTAATGTTACAGTTCAAATCGGCCACCCAATCGAGGGTCCTACCTTTGATATGGGTGGGGGAGAGGACTTTTTGTAAGAGTCCATGGTCTTTGAGAAGCGCAGCTATAGATTGGGTATGTTTGTTGTTGACCTCGTTGAAGCCAAGGTTAAAGTCCCCCAGCTGTAGAGTTTGTGAGTGGTCTTTAGTATTGTTGGCTATATACAGAGGGTCTGTATACCAGGTTGATAGTTAATGTGCGGTTGTTGGATAGAAGACGTTTAGCCGTGAGCACCTCACATGAAGGACATGCAGGTGAGGTGGCAAGTCTGATGGGAAGGTTAGTTTTAGAGATAATAGCTAGGCCACCGCCTCTAGAGTTAGGCCTGTCTACTCTGAGTATCTGATAGCTATCAGGTACCGCCGCCATATGGGCTGGTCCTGCTGCCTCATGGAGCCAGGTTTCAGTTAGGGCTAGTAGGTCTAGATTTACATTATGTAGAGTGTCAGCCATTTCAGTGGCTAGGGCCACCAGAGATCTGGCGTTGATGAGTGATCCAGATAGAGTCAATGTGCCCTTAGTTGTGGAGTTGGATGGAAGTTTAGTTGCTAATTTATTGGGGCTCGGAGAGTTTTTAGGGGTGGTAACTGCATGTGCAGCGTTCCAGTTATTAGGGTTGGGCATCAATGTTCGGTTATTTGTGTTAGCATTTTTAGGTTCATAGAGACGGGACAGTCTGGATCTAAGTCTCGTATTTCTGTCCTGAGGAGGGCATGTTAGGGGGGTGGCCAGGGCCATAATGGCTAGGAAGCTAAGTATAAGTACTAAGGGTTGGGTCCTCTGGTTTTCAAACATATTCAGTAGACTGCACTGTTGTATCTAGACAAGTATCAGACTAAATCAGTTGCACATATAGGATAGTATCAAGCTAGACTCGATTGCACAAAAGGGCGAGTCCCAGGCTAGAATCAGTGTAGTGTATTGTAGTGTGGGCCACTGTTTTGTGTAAAAGTAGACCATTTTCTTGGCCCAAAGTAAGCTTCTCTGAGTTACTGCACTAGTTTATCATACACTCGTCTTTGAGTAGTGTGAGGAACCTGAGGGCGTCTTCACTTCTTTTCCCCCTGTATCCTCCTCTCGGGTGGCCAGGGAAAGGCCATTTATTTATTTATTTTACTAACCCTGAGTGATCCAGGTGCAATACTTAGTCATACAGTATAATTGCAATATAGTTTACAGGCACATGGCAAACATGATAGGCATTTTATAGCGAACATTTGCAGTTGTGCATCTTATTGATCATGTGCAAAGAGCCACGTTTTCATTTCTTTTCAGAACATCCAGAAGGATGCTTCTGTTCTGATAGCTAAGGGCAAGGAGTTCCACAGTTTTGCTGCTAGTACTGGGAAGCTGTTGCCCCCTGCTTTTTGTAGCTTAAATCTGGGAATGTTTAAGCACTGCGAATGGGTCTAACGAGTGGGCCTGTTGGGTTGATATCTGGAGAATTTATCTGCCAGATATTTAGGAGCAGAGTTAGATAGGCATGTGTACATGATGGCTAGAGTTTTAAATGAAATTCTGCCCTGCAGTGGAAGCCAGAAGGCATTGGCCCTCATTATGACCCTGGCGGAGTGGGTTTCCGCCAGCGGTAATCGCGGCGGACCCGTCCGCCGTACTACGAGTTCCCTTAGCGCCATGGAGGTTTTCTCCGCCTGGTTTTACCGGGCGGAGAAAACCATGGCGCTAAGGGACCTCGTTGTTAATTACGCCGCCGTACTTTACGGCGGCGTAATTAACTCCTTCCCCACTCCCATTATACCCTATGGGGCAAGAATGGGAATGGGGAAGGGTAAAATGGGGATTGGGGATTTACCGCTCCGCCAAGGTCGGCATGGGGTGGTAAATCCGCCAACCCCCATGGCGCTATCGGCGGCTTTCCGCCATGCTCCGCGGTGCATTTAGCACCGCGGATTCCGCCAGGGTCGTAATGAGGGCCATTATGTCTTGCTGCAGGGGTGTGATTGATATGATATGGCATTTATAACGCGCCTATACACAAGTGTATCAAGGCGCGACGAAGCAAGGAAGGATGAACAAAGGGAGGGCAGACAACGATCCTACTAGGCCATGTGTCATTCAGATCGCGCAAGTGCATGGGATGGGGAAAGGGGAAAAGTGAGGGGGGAGGGGACAGAGCAATACATGGGAATAGAATAATAACAAAAGTAAAAATAATGACCAGCAGGTGGAAAGTGCAAGGAAGTGCAGAAGTCGGGTGTCAAGTGCTGGTAGTGGGACTGTAGGGATACAGAAACAGTCTCCTAGTGCATGGGTTGCCGGGCAGGCAGTGCGGGTGTGTGCGACCGGTGTGGGAGGGTCCGGGACCGAGATCAGAGGGTGGCCAGGTAACCAGTGTAGTTGCCGTTTCAACCAGGAGGTCAGCAGGGGAGAGGGGGAGAAAAAGCAGAAGCAAAGAGAAAGGTTTTGAGGTGCTTCCGGGACCGGAGATGGTTCTCCTCAAGTTCAGATCGGAGGCCCCAGCCGAAGGAAGAACCACCAAACCATTGCTTGGAGAAGTAACTGACCCTGAGGGAGTTGGAGGCGGATGAGTGAAGAGCTCGGGAAGGAAGATATTTAGGAAGAGAGAGTTGAAGATATTGAAGATATTGAGGCCCCAGGCCCTAGAAGGCCTTGTGGACAATGCAAAGGGTTTTGAACTTAATCCTCGCAGCCACTGGGAGCCAATGCAGAGATTTCAGTCCTGGGGAGATACGATCCCTGGGCTTGAGGCCAAGGACAAGTCTTGCAGTCCTGCTCTGGATAGGTTGCAGAGGGTGGAGAGCAGAAGCAGGCAGATTTAGAAAGAGGCTGTTGCAATAGTCCAGCCTGGAGAGAACCAGAGCTCTGGAGACAGTGAGCTTCTGGGGGAAGGAGAGGAAAGGAAGAATACCTCTGAGGAGGTGCAGTTGGTAGTGTGTCTTCTTAGAGACGTCAGATATGTAAGGAGAGAAGGTGGCTCTAGGGATGTTCAATGCCGCTCTAAGTGACTTATTTTGTAGCACTTTTAACTTTTTTACATTGCGTTTATTAGTACCTGGGTATAGGGCATTGCCGTAGTCAAGTTTTGAAATGATAAGCGCTCTCGCCAGGGTCATACAACTGTCAGGGGACAAGAAGTGTCTGCAAGCATTGATCAATTTGGATGTGTAGGCTGTTGCTGAGGTTGTTGCATTAATTTGTTTGGTAAGTGAGAGGGTAGAGTTGAGATAAATGCTGAATGTTTTAACTTGTTGCGACTTTGATGATGTTACCATCAATATTAAAGGATTTCAATTGGTTGTCTAGCTTATTGAGGCGGAACTGTGATCCAATAAGGAGTATCTCCGTCTTGTCGTTATTCAGGCAGAGGCCATGGGTGGCCATCCTTGCCTGAATGTTTTGGTATATTTAGGAGTTGAGGAGTTTAGTGTCTATTTCGTAGGTGCCTGTAATGGGACTGAGGATTTGGGTGTCATAAGCATAGTTGGTTTCAGTGACACCCAAATCATCTAGGTGGTCGAATGATAACTTAGTGAAGATATTATATAATACAGGGGAAACACAAGAGCCCTGTGGTACACCACAGGAGACTGGAGCCAGTTCTGCTGAGGCAGTCAGTGCGAAGACCCTCATTGTCCTATCAGCTTGGAAGGACGGTATTCATGCAGCGGCATTTGTGAAGAAGAAAGCAGCTGAGATAAGGTGTTTAGTGACGATTTTGTGTTCGCCTAGATCAAAGGCAGCTGATAAATCCAGCAGAAGGAAGAGGGCCATGTTGCCTTTATCTTTTAATTCATCCATTTGGATTTTCAGGTCTAAGAGGGCGGACTCTGTGCCGTGATCAGGTCTGAAGCCTGATTGTCGAAGGCCTAGGAGATTATTGATTTCAAGGTAGCTCTGTATTTGTAAATAATCTGCCCTGTCCATTATTTCCAATATGAAAGATATAGTGGTGATGGGTCTGTCGTTTTTAGGGATATTTGTGTCCAGCATTGGTTTTTTGAGAAGCGGTAGGACCCACGAATCTTTTAAATTGGTTGGTATCGTGCATTTTTCAAAGGAGGCGTTTATTAAAGAGGTGATGAATGGTGCTAGCTCCTTTGCTGCTTCTTTAATGATTGCTGCAGGGCAGATGTCTCCTTGGCACCTAGATGGTTTAAGGCTTGATATAGTGCCTTCTAATTCACTAGCTGTCAGAAGGGGGAACTGAAATGGACTGCAAGGTTTGGTAGGTCGGTCATGCGGCTGGGCAAATTTTGTAACAGTTGGCAAGGTAGCTTTTTTGATTCTATTTTGGTTTGAAGGAGAGATATTTTGTCATTTACCACTTTTTGAATATGTGTGCACCAAGAAGTGTCTTTAGTACAAGATTCTGTCGGTTGTGACGGGTACTCTAATTCTCTAAGGATGGTGAATAACTCTTTAGGTCCTGAGTTAGCATTCATAATTCTGTCATTATAGGTTTCGCTTTTGGTTTAAAGGATAGCCATTTTGTAATTGTTGGAAGCCTTTATAAACTTTTCTTTGTTCAGGTCTGTGGTGTATTTTTTCCAAATTGCCTCCGACGTTCTTTTAATGCTGCGTAGGGATTTCAGGTCAGAAGTGAACCATTTATTTAGGTGAACTCGTGGTTTGGCTTTATGCATTTTTAGAGGAGCTACTTTGTCAAGGGCCTGAAGTAGGGTTTGATTGTACAGCTCCACAAGAGAGGATGGGTCCAAGTCCGTAGGCTTGGGAGGATTAGTGATGGGTTGTAACTATGGCAATAGCTTCTCAGCTGTGATATAGCGATTACTTGTGGTGAGCGCTGGTGGAGCTTGTGTATTGTTAAGATTTGGACGCTGGCAATCCTGAATGGTGAAGGATATGACATGGTGGTCTGATCGGGCGCACGGCGTGTTAGCAAGAATATTAGTATTGCAGTTTAGCTCTGCGAGCCAGTCCAGAGTACTGCCTTTACTGTGCATCAGGCTAGTGACGTGGGGCGAAAAGCCTAGCTCAGTGATTATGTTGGCTATTGTTGTGGAATTGTCATCATTAGTGTCATTAAGGCCTAAGTTAAGATGTCCCAATAGCATGATTTGGGAGCCAAGTTTAGTATTCCTAGTAAGGAGTTGTGAAATGTTGTCCTCGAATGATGTTATCGGTCCTAGAGGTCTATATATAAGGTGTATTAGTATGGTCTATTTGTCAGTTAGGGGGCGTTTGATGGATAGAAGTTCTCCTGAGGGGAATTGTTGATTAGTTCTCTGAGGCCTAACTGTTTTTTGCAATGAAGGCTACTCCCCCACCTCTAGAATCTTCTCTGTCAGCTCTGAGAATGATGTCGTTTTCAGGTATGGCTAGTGATAATGTTGGGCCTGCTGCCGAGTAATGCCAGGTTTCCGTAATAGCCAAGAAGTCTAGGTTATTAGTTACGAAGATCCGCTATATCAGGGCATGTCCCAGAAGAGATCTAGCTTTATGAGCGCACCTTTGATAGGAGAAACATCTAGGTTAGAGGTTTTTGGGGTGAGGTGACTATTGGCAGATGGATTACTGTTATTTTTAGGGTGGACATAGCTGTCCCTTGTCTTGAAGGGCTTGTTCTTAGTAATTGAATGGGTTCCATGGTGGTCCTGATGCTGCCGGCAGTTTTATAGTCTGGAGCCTAGTCTGGAATTTCTAATGCTTACAGGATAGGGTTGACTCGGGGTGGGCCAAGTTGCATAGAGCTGGATCCATTGTAATGGTGTGAGCGGACAGTGATTGCTAGCTCTAGTTCCTTGTATGCAGTTAGTTGTGGTTGTATCAGACTGCAAGGCAGGTAGGAACTTGGCAGGTATGATATTATTGGACAAAGGTAGTTGTGAAGACATATTTGTGGTTACCTTATGTAACCTACCTACATTACCTACATTGCTTTTGGATTCTGACCCTGGGGTGTTCGTATGTGAGGGAGGATCACCTAGGTCAAGGGAACTTGGGAAGTGGGGAGAGGATATCTTTCGGTCGAGACATGGTATCCCTCATATTCCTTTCATAATGAACCCTCCATCCCGCAAGCCTTCATAGGCTATTGTCAGCCATTTCCCTGTTCTTCCAATGAAACATTCTCCAAGAAACAACAATACTCTACTGTGATGAGGAAGAGACCAACTAGAGCAACACATCCTCATTTGAATCAAGCACACAGATATAGACCTAAACTGAGTACTGAGACGAGAAGGTGGACAGCAAGAGCAAGGCAGGACTACCACTTCAGTAGTGAGCGGTCTAGTCCTTTTTAGACCAACCATGAAGGTGACAATTTCAAAAGTCGGAATCATCACAGAAATGGAAGCAGAAGCAGCAGCTGGAAAAGCAACACTGGATCAGCGGTATGGCAGACGTAGGTCTCGAGACCCCTGCAAAGATGCAGAGTTTGTGCAGCAGCACGCGAATCTGAGAGACGCTGGAGGCCGGTAGCAGACCACGAGAGGGAGACTGGCATGACCAAGTGAAGCAGTCGCAAGAATCCCGGCCTGCAGTGGGAGCATCGCCGGAGGAGCAATGCCACGGAGAGCCGCTGTGAGAAGAAGTGAGGCACCGCATGGGAAGTGGGGGACCCGTGGCGGCAGAGGACCTCGCAACGCCATAAGCTCTGACTGGGGAGTGTGCAAAGACAGGGAACCACCGGGCTCGCAGGCGAATATTCTTTTGGATTCTGAATGATACTGGACAGATTGAAAGCAAGTTTTGAGCACTTGTGAATATGCAGTGGAGTGAAGGAAATTCGATGAATCTGGATGATACCACAAACTGTATTATCTGAGGCACAAGTATTGGCAAAGTTAAGAGAATAGAAAGGAGGGTATGATATGACAAACCAAGTATAGGCCAAAGCAAATAGATTTCAAGGAATTTCACTATATGAGAAAACAAGCATCGGCAACAGCCAAAACGGTTCAAGAAACTGCATGTTATGAGGAAACCTATATTGGCAAGAGCTGGGAGAATACAAGAAAGTGCAACAAGTGCATGATGGCCAGTGTCAGGGGTGTGTGACACTGGTGAATAAACCAAGCATCACTGTCAAATGGAAGCAGTGGCAGATTGTTGATGGAAAGCAGCCAAGAAGGGGTATCGGTTTCGTGACCTGTAATGGGTGGACCGTGTGGTCCGACAACTGTGCCGAGAGCCCCGGTATGGAAAAGCCACTGAAAGTATCCATAAAGAAGCTTGTGCTTTACAACAATCTCTTATTTGATTTTGAACTACCTATGTGAACCAGTGAAAAACACCAATATCAACAGAGCTGGGAAGTGTCCCAAGGAACTGTGTTGTTTTTGAAAAGCTGGAAGAACTCTTGGGGAAGGGTACCCCGGTGTCTTGTGGACTGTTTTGATCTTGGGGAATGGTAGCTGATTGCAAGCCAAGACCTGTAAGAAGCTCTGAACTTTATTTTGAACACTACACATTTTGATGCTGACCTCCCTACCCATTGTGTACAGTTAGTTGTGAGGGCAAGTATAGGTTTTGGACACAGTCATTTGATTTGGACTTCCTGGCACAGACTATCCTTCATTTTCTTTAGGTAGGGAAATCCCACCTTTGGATAGGGCAGGTTAGGGCTTACTCCATCCTGCCTTTTCAGTTAATAAAACATTTGTGAACCAAACTTGAACCTGTTGTCTGCGTCTACTAAATGATGCTTCAACTGTAGTAGCAGTACTCAGTCTGTCCCTAAAAGTAGCATGTTGAAATTTGCAATCAGGGAGTACTTTTCCATTGATAAGTGGGACAATTCTATGTCCCAGTACAACCCAGACTACAGGTGCTGCAGTATACACCTACATGCCTCCCAATGAGTATCCGATTCAGAGGCCATGTCACAGCACTTCTGACCCAGCACTGGTTGCTTGTACATTTCGAACCCTTTCTTCGCTCCCTTTGACATGCCCAGTAAGCGCAGAGGCGATCACAGGCAGGAGCTGTGCCGAAGCTGCTTCAGTTCATAAAGTGAGCAGGATAATACCCACACTTTAATGTAAATCACAAATCCTGGGATGAAGGACTTCGGTATATGATGCGTCAACCTTCGAACCTCATCATTCCCAAACTGGCTTATTTTTAAGGCCCTTCGGCGTGGAGCGTGGTCTGCAATCTGTGGCTCAGATGATCCCTCCTCATTGTTATGCTTTCTAGAGCTCATGGGAGTTGAAGTACAAAACATCTGGCGTGCCAAAGGTTACAGTCCCCTGGTATAGGGCCTCAATGCCCATGGAAGGATATGACATATTTCAATGTGTCTGTCATGCCCCCTCCTCCACTGTAGTTACCACTCTAACATTTTCAAATCTGCGTAGAGACTTCGAGCAGTGTGCTCTCTCTCATTCAAATTCATGGGACATATGCCCTCATATGTCTCTTAACATGCGTTAAGGTGTCCTCATTCTCTAACGTGTCACCATCCATCCATTCTCCAAAACTGGGCTCTGTCCCTTTGCTGGTTTTTAAAACACACTGGGCCTCAGTACGAGATGGGTGGTAGCCATGGAGCTATTTGCTCCATGGCTGCCTCCCATACTGTGCCCGTGTCCGGTCTCGTTCAATGGGGACTTACCGGTGTAGTCCGACCCTGGCGGGACCGGTAAATCCCCATTGAACTAACCATTCCCCATTCCCATTTGAGCCCCCATTGGGCTCAATGGGAATGGGGAGGGCGCTAATAACGGGCTCGCAACTTGCAAGCCCGTTATTAGCGCCCTGGTCCCTTAGCGGGACCCGTAAGGGACGTGTGGTAAGACCACACGTCCCTTACGGTCCCCACCAAGGGACCTTGGAATAGGGCGGTAAGGGATTACCGGCACCGGTCTCCTTACCGGTGCCCGGTATCCCTTACCGCCCAGGTCGTAATGACCCCCACTGTCATTTTAAAAATGCAGAACAGCAAAGTTGCGTTGTAGGCACTGATGTTGTCCATCGCTGGAGTGTGGCCCCTTCGAGGCAGCTTATTTTCATTGCTTCCTCCAGATAAGCCATCTCCCAAGACTAGTACTCTTGTTTTTAAATGTGTTTGGGCCTCATTACACGGTAGGCGGTAAGGGTTTACCGGTACCGGTAAATCCTTACCGCCTTACTACGAGGTCCCTTTGCGGGTTAGGGAATTTAACGTCTGCTTTTTGCAGGCGTTAAAAACCAACCCGCAAAGGGACCAGTGGAGCTAATTACGGTACCGCAATTTGCAGTACCGTAATTAGCGCCTTCCCCATTCCCATAGAGCCCTATGGGGCAAAAATGGGAATGGGGAAGGGCAATGGTGGAAGGGGGAATTACCGCCCCGCCAACCTTGGAATGGGGCGGGAATTCCCCTTTCCACCAAGGCGGTGCCGGCATTTTACCGGCATGAACCATGGCGCTAATAGCACCTTGGTCCACCGCCATCTGTGTAATGAGGCCCAAAGAGGGACGAATTTGCCATGGAAAGTTCTGGGGTGACCTACTGAACTAAGTACTCAAACCCAGACACTCCATGCTTTGTGCATCGTTCTGCACGCAAAGTAGCGCCTAGTAAAAAAACACCCACAGCACAGAATAAGGCAGGGCTATTCCAATTGCCAGCTACAAGCAGCAGGATCGATGCACAGAACCACTGATCGTCCTCATTTCTAAACTATGACAAGATTGCACACACAAACAGCAAATATAGTCATAAGGTGGATTGTAGTTTTGAAATGGCCATGTGATGCCTACACAATAGTACAAACTATTGGCTATGTCAATGCTGGCTCTGCTTGGGAAAGGCAGAGTGGTCTAGCTATTTAGTGTGAGGAGTCGTTAGAGTTTAAGAGCAGGTGGGTGATTCTGAAGGTTTTGTTTGGGTGCTGAGGTAAAGATCGACTTAGATTGACTTGTTCTTGGTTCTGTGAGTTGGGACGGATGCCAAGAACTGCTTAGAAATGTGTACAGTATTTACTTACTGTTCAAGTGTCATCTGTCAAACATCCGATGCATGTCAAGGAGTGGGATTAGTCAATCATCACTGTGTAAACAGTCTCTCTGTAACCATCCGCAGGAGCTGGCAGACAATGGGCCTTCTATGCCCCTGGAGAACGCTGGGTAAATATGTGTAGATCCGCGCCCTCGAGAAACCAGGAAGTGAAACTGTGACCTGCCAATCTGCTGCTGCATGTTCTTGCCTCAGGAATGGGGCTGGTGGTGTCTGCGACCAGGCCCCACTCTGCATGCCTTCTCCACACAAGTGGAGGGAAAGCACAGAGTCAGACCAGGGCTTTTATGCTACTTCCTGTCCCGCTTCCTCTTCATGCTGGTGGGGTTGGCACCGGGTGTTGGCACTTCCCAAATACAGCAACTGTCTTCCAGCTCCATAGGCCTGTCTCTCCAAAGGCACTTCTTCGTCATTTAACTCTATCTTGGTTCCCGTTTCATCAACCATGGAAGTATGAAGTAGGAAATTCATATGTACCTCGTCGTAACCCAGGATTGTTAAAAATTCCCTCTATCTTCTCATTGGGACCCCGACTCCCTTCTTCCCCCTTACTCTCTGGCCGCCCTCCATGGGTCCCCTCCCCCTCCCTCTTGTGAGGCTAAAAACCTTTGCATCATCTTCGTCCTCAATCTGCCTTTATCCTCCCTTCGCCTCCTTCAACTAATCTTGAATAGGACTGCAAGACTTATCCTTAGCCTCAAGCCCAGGAACTGCATCCCTCCAGCCCTAAAACCTGTCCACTGGATCCCAGTGGCTGCAAGGATCAAGTTCAAGACCCTCTGCATCATCCACAAGGCTTTCCAGGAGCTGGGGCCCGGCTACATCCAACTCTCTCTCCCTAAATGCCTCCCTGCTAGAGCCCTTCAGTCTTCTAGTTTCAACTCCCTGCAGACAAGATTCTTTTCCAAGCAGAGCGTGGGGGTAGATCTCTCTCTTCGGTAGGAGCCTCCCTCTGGAATGGCCTCGGGAATGGCCTCCCTGCCCCTCTCAGGCTTGAGCCGGATCTCCTTAAGTTCCGGAAAGCTTCTGAAGACCCTCCTTTTCTCTCCTTCCTTCCCTCTCCCCTGCTAATGCCCCCTCTGCCGCATTGACTGGCTGTCTGGTCCCTTCTGCATCCTATAGGGCTACAGGCCCTCCTCGCCCAGTCTACCCCTGCAACCCAGTCTCCCTGATCCCCCCTAACCTGCATTTGCCCTTCCGGGCCCCTTCCCTTTACTAGCCTGGCTGGGTGTGCATCCCTACTGAGCCTGTTCCACCCCAGTTCTCGCACTTAGCATGTGGCCCTAACTCCCTGCAGCTCCCGGCATCCGCATGGCACTTGCTCACTTGGCCTCCCCTTCACACTTGCCTAGCCCTTGGGGCTCTCTTCTTCCTCTCCTCCTCTCCCCTGCACTTGTATGCCTCTTGTATGCCTTCACTCTGCCCCTCACGTCCCACCTCCCCACTCCTCTCACCCCTGCACTTCTTTTCACTGCACTTGTACGATCCAATGACACAAGGCCTAGTAGGACCATTATTGTTGTTTTCTTCCCTGTCCCCTTTTGTCTTGTGGTGCCTTGAAACACCTTTTGTTGAATAGACACTTTATAAATACTGAATAAATAAATAAA
Organism: Ambystoma mexicanum; assembly: GCF_040938575.1. Taxonomy (NCBI): domain Eukaryota; kingdom Metazoa; phylum Chordata; class Amphibia; order Caudata; family Ambystomatidae; genus Ambystoma; species Ambystoma mexicanum. Next base: position 79,369,473 of record NC_090930.1, on the reverse strand, counting down.
TAAATAAATAAATAAATAAATAAATAAATACCTATATTGACCTCATAAATTGGTTTAAGCCTACTTATCCCATACCCACATATGTTCAGAGATGAAGCAAGGCGGAATGCATCTACAGGTGTCATGAATAGGTGCCATGCAGCCCTGGCCTATATTGTGTGCTTTACAGTGGCGTGTGGGCTTTACAGTGGCAATGATAGCATGTATGTTGGCACAGACAATAATGCCGGGCCACCACAGGTGAGGCAGGGTAACTGCTGCCCCATGGCATCAGGCCCAGGAGAGGGGCAGCATCCCTCCCCAAGGCCCAGCTCCCCTCTCCCAGCACCATAGGAGACACACAGTCTCCGCGCTACAAAGCGCAGGAAGGGTGCATCCTTCCACAATAGGAAATGGGTGCTAAGCACCCAAGGGAAGTAAGGGCAACCAACAAGGGAACAACAAAGAAGTCCCCACACAGGGGCACCGACAGTCGGCTCCATGGCTGGACTGGGGGCTGGATTCACAGCCCCCACGGATACACAACAAGGACCCAGGGACTACCATGGGTCCTATATAAGGAGCTGCTCACAGCCCAGAAGAATACAAACTGTTTGTGAACCCTGCATGGGGACCAAAACAGCTAAGTAGTTTGCTGGGCACTGAGCGTCTTCCTCTCTCTCTTTTACTTTCCCGCAAACCCTCCCACCCCAGAATAAGGGAGAAGAACAACGGAAGGAAAGACAGGACACTGTACGGTGGCCACAACAAGTCGTGGGACAAAGAGGGCGACACGGGCCAGTGGGGGTAATCTCAGGACCCGGTGCCCAAAAGTACTATATTATTACGATATGCAATATTTGTATATGTACCATAACCATATCTGTAACAATAAAAACCTACATCCTTTTATTGCCAACACCTGACCGAATGTTGTGCTGTAATACTTCATGGGGCAGGGCAAGGGCCACAAGACATGACAACAAATGTACGTTTGCCTGCATATGGGTCCAGCAGTTATGAAAATGTGTTGGAAAATGTTCCTGTGTATTGTTGGTGACCTGGGATCTATTTTTTTAAAATTTTAATATTTGTTCTAGTTGTCTTAACAACTTTTCAAATTTATAAACACATATATACACATATACTTACAATTTTACAAGATAAAAAAACAATACATTCTTGCAATTTATATACATATCACACAATCACTTTTCGCAACCTAGATACAATTCAATTGCATCAATTCATTCTGCTACTATAATTTTACACAATAGGTCATCTTAACTATACCTTGCCTGTTACATTAAATCCTTTAACCAATTACCTTCGTTAAATAATGCATTTCTCATTTAGAAGTCTGGTCCAGGAAGCACAATTTACAAAAATTGAACTACAGCCAGCTGGATTCTTGGACGGGTATTAGAGAACAATCCATGCCACCTTTCATTACTCTCCATTACCCTCTGAGTTACATAAATGTTTGCAAAACATCTAGCTCGTACATTACAAAGTGCCTCACATTCCACTAGTAAATGCGCAAATTCTCCCTCTGTTCTGGCACAGTACAGTATCTGCAATAGTTCTGCTCCTTTAGCAGCTTTTTCCTTTTGTAGTGTACATCTCTTGTGTACCATAGGTTTAACCTGAATCCTAGATTCAGGTTAAACCTATGGTTTAACCCCATTCTCACCTTCGGTGAAGGGCTTTTCAGTAAATACCCTGACATCGAACCATATTTTTTGACACCAAATAGGAAAATGTCAAAATCTTTGTATGTGGAGCATCTTGACATGTTCTCAGCCCAATCAGCTAAATATGTTTTCTTTTTTTCTCTATCTGGATTTAATAGTAGTAGCTCAACTGTAATATCAGCATTAGCCAATTTGTTGAAGACATGCTTTCTCCATTTAATAGCAAAAATGTTCGAGGATTTCAACAAGTAATGGGCTATCACCTTCAATATGTTGTTACTATTTCGTCCCAGTAGGCATTTGCAGAGTAGTGCACACTTTTTCCAAGTTACCTGGGCGTACATGGAGGTCAACCTGAATTCATAGCGCAGAATTGCGATTGGAACAGTACTGGGCACGTTTAAAATCTGTTTCCAGTAACTTGATTCCAACCGGTCCCAATAACACTTATCTTTTGGGAGAAATCCATCAATACCATATAGTACGATCGGGAGTACCTTCATTTTGTAAAATAAAACAATGTGTTTCATAGAAAACTTCCGATACTTTCCAATCAGCAATCGAGATTGAGAAGTAAGCTGTTGTATTTTGTTCTTCCTCACTTCTTCATCAGGATGTCTAACTTTTACATTGCTAATTAGAACCCCCAAATATTTGTATTGGGACACATTCTGCACTTGCTCATCCTGGACTTCCCAAGTATACTTTTACTCATGGAGCACTGTTTCTTTTCACATCTTAATATTTGGGTCTTTTCAATGTTAATTTCCAGATTATTTACTTACATAGAGTCCCAGATTTGTCAGCATTGTTTGAAGGCCTTGTGGCGTTTGGGACAATAGCACAGGGTCATCCGCATAAAGCAGATAAGGGATATTTTGGTCACCTAGCTTAGGGGGGTCACCCCTACACTGGTTGAATTCGAGTCCTAGATCCAAAATAAAGAAGTTAAATAGGAAGGCCGCCAAAGGGCACCCTTGTTTGATCCCTCTCTGCGTTTTAATTGAGGGGATAATTGACCATCAAGAGTAGTCCTAACTCTCACTGACGTATTTGAGTGAAGAAGAATTATCAATGAGAGAAGGGTGTCCCGGCAGTCATACTTCTTCAACTTCAAATATAGGAGATTTCTGTCTATTGAGTCAAACGCGGCTCGAAAATCTATAAAACCCAAGTAGAAAGACTGATTCCGCTCTGCCTGCTGAGCTTAGATCATATTTAACGAAATAATGTTTGGGATAGTACCCAACCCAGACATAAATCCCGATTGAAATGGATCAATCAGCCCTTTGATCTTCACCCAAGCCTGCAACTGTTTGAGAATCATTTTGCAAAACAGTTTCCCAGGGATGTCTAGGAGGGAGATAGGTCTGTAGCTAGTTTGCAACGCTCTCTCACCCTTTTTATATACTGGTACTATAATTGCTTGGGTCCAGGTCTCTGGTATGGACTGCGAGGTGTTCACTATTGAGAAGATTTTATACAATATCGAAGTCCAGATCTCAGGATGCTTTTTTAAATGGTAATTGGACAGCCCATCAGGCCCACTGGTTTTAGAATTACTTGATGATATAATAAGCTCTAGAATATCCACCCATTCAAAATCAAGGTGGAAAATTGAGGGTGAATTCAACCAAGCTAGTTAAGTAGCCCCCATTTACAAGTGCATAGAGCTTACTAAAATGTTCGACCCACAAATGTATCGGGACAGCCGTTGATTGCATCAGTAGTTGGGGGTAGTGACAGATTGATCTATCATAGTCCACATTCTAGAGATATTCTTACTAACCAGGATTTTTAGCATATTAGAGCCGTCCTCCTGATACATAAGAACTTGGTGGGACTTCAGCCAATTCGTGTAGCGCGTTCTAAGATTGTTTGTTATTTGTTGACACAGGGGGTTACATTCATTTCTTATTTGTCTGAGGTCAGCTCTAAGTTGAGCTTTCCGTTCGTTAATTGCTGGGTCAAAACGGTGTAAATGGGCATGCTTAGTTTTTGCTTCATGGCTTTGTTGTTGTGTAGCCTGGATAAAGTCAGTATACACATGTTCCGACTTACTAGGCTGCGTGTCAAGCATCTCACACATAGTAGCCAGCTTGTTATCTTATTGTGTTAACTTAGGCTCTGACCATCAGAGATGATTCCCACCTGTATTCACCACACTAATACCTTGCATGAAGTCTGGTTCATTGGGCTCCGATGAACTCATCATCCGCCATTCAGTTGTCAACATGTTATGTTCGCTTGCATTTGTTTTTATTACAGAGAACTTTTTTCATTAATGGCCATAGTACTCTGTTTACATATATATAGTCGATGATTGACTTATTATCACCCCTGTGCCATGTCTCGACTGGGGGGATGTCTGGTGATAGAGCTCCGTTAAGCATAAACAACCTGTTACACTCACCTGGTTCCCACAGAGGCGTCGGACGGACCCGGACAGCTGCGGTCTCCACCAACGTGATGCGTAGTGCAGAGATGACTGTTTGGACTGGCCCGACTAGTTTCGTCTGCTTGACCCGAAGAAGTATACTCCTGCAAGTGGAGAAAGGGATTTAGCACCCGTGGATTTTAGCAAGGACCCCCCGCTGCTCTCGATCTCCCCACTAGTCACCTCTGATATTTCCTTTTAGTAAGCTCACCTTATGTGTTTAAATGATGAGCTCTCCATCCTGCTTGGCATGCAGGGGCATGTAGATACCAGTTACTTCACTAGCTTGAAGGTACTGGAGGAGTTCTGGCTATTGACTCCGGGGCTTATAAAGTTAAAAAAAGTTCAATATGTCCGATGTTCACTCTTGTTCCATTCCCTTTTTAGAATTGCACTGGGTCAATACGGAAGGAAATCCATGTATTCAAACAATGTATTCGAGAAATTCCTTGGCCAAGATTGAAGCAGAAGGTAATCCTTTTAAAGGAATAAAGTGGGCCATCTTAGAAAAAAGATCTACAATAACTAGAATGGTGTTGAATCCATTACATGGAGGTAGATCTGTAATAAAGTCCAAAGACAAAGTGTGCCATGGTGTGGGTGGAGTATCTAAAGGTTGTAAAAGACCAGCTGGTTTTTTCTTCTGACTTTTATTTTGGGCGCAGATGCCACAAGACAGTACAAATGACTTTACGTCTTTTCGCCAGGTGGGCAACCAAAATTGTCTTTTAACTTTAGCTTCCGTTTTTGTGATACCTGGGTGCCCTTCTCTCAAGGCATCATGGTAATTGGAGATGACTAGTTCCTGTAGTTCCTTGTGTGGTAAGAATAGACGCCCTTGATAGTAAGGTAGGTCATTGATGACTGAATAATCTGGGCCATTTTTAACCCAGTCCTGCAGGGCTGCTGAATTGAAAAGTTGTTGGATTTTCAAATGAATATCTTCCAGAGTCTGTAGAGCAGTTATGCCAAGAATTCTTTCTTCTGAAATTATAGGTACCGGTTCTGGGTTCGAGTATGCTTCTCCCATTCCTATTCGGGATAAGGCATCTGCCTTGCCATTTTTACAACCTGGTCGATAAGTGATCACGAAATCGAATTCTGCAAAGATTAATGCCCGCCTAAGTTGACGTGATGATTGGGTCTTGGCTGTCTTCAAATATTGCAAATTCCTGTGATCAGTGATTATGCCGCCAAGCCTTGAAGGTGGATTTGATGGCTAACAGCTCTTTATCGGTAACCGCATAGTTTAACTCGGGTGCCGAGATCTTTCTGGACCAAAATACTACTGGATGAAGTTGACCGGTTTCGGGATCCTTCTGGGATAGGACAGCCCCCATGGCTAAACTGGATGCATCAGTTTCAACTATGTATAGAAGTTCGGGGCGTGGATGCTTTAAGACAGGTGCAGATGTAAATTTCGCTTTCAGCTCTTGGAAGGCTTTTTCAGCCTCTTCGGTCCACAAGAAGCGTTTTTTTTTTAGTAAAAGTGCTGTGATGGGGTGTACAACATGTGAGAAGTCCAGAATAAATCTGCGGTAGAAATTAGCAAATCCAAACATGCTTTTTACCCCTTTAACTGAACTGGGTGATGGCCACTTGAGAATCGCGTCCACCTTTTGAGAGTCCATTCGAACTCCTTTTGGAGTTAGGATAAATCCAAGGAATTCAAATTCTGTAGCATGAAAAACACACTTTTCACATTTTGCATATAATTTATGCTGGTGAATAGTCTTTCCATGCTTAATTGAAAACCCTGAAAATCCGAAGAAGAGGGTCATCCTGGTTGACTAGTGGAATTGACCAATCCGCTGCGCTCCCACTAAGGTATGATAGTACAAAGGCTACTTTGGCTTGGTCGTTTGGAAAGGCTCCAGGTCTGCATAAAAAGTGCAAGCAGCATTGGTTCATGAACACGGCAAACCTTTTCGGGTCCCCAGCAAAGCGTTTGGGTGGAGCTAAAGGAATGCTCCCTGGTAGAACCACTTGCACAGGATTGCTCGATGAAACAGGGTTGGATTCCCCCCGAGTCCAGGTAGTGGTGTTTGCCCAGCTTGGTTTTGCAGCAGTTGTCTAGCCAAATCATCAGTGCGCTCCTTTGAGACTATCAGTTCTCTCCTAAGGGCATTAGTTTCTTGGCGCGCAGAATGCACTTCTGCCCTAAGTTCCCCGAGTAATAGGGCTAGTTGGTCGGTTTCCATTACACCCGGGTGGGGATTTGTGGATAGGCTTCGCGTTCTTGTTACGCTCACCTGGTTCCCACAGGGGCGTCGGTCGGATCCAGACAGCTGCGGTCTCCACCAACGTGATGCGTAGTGCACAGATGACTGTTTGGACTGACCCGCCTAGTTTCGCTGCTTGACCCGAAGAAGTACTCTCCTGCAAGTGGAGAAAAGGATTTAGCACCCATGGATGTTAGCAAGGACCTCCCGCTGCTCCCGATCTCCCCACTAGTCACCTCTGATATTTCCTTTTAGTAAGCTCACCTTATGTGTTTAAAAGATGAGCTCTCGATCCTGCTTGGCATGCGGGGGCGCGTAGATACCAGTTACTTCACTGGCTTGAAGGTACTGGAGGAGTTCCGGCTTGTAAAGTTCAAAAGAGTTCAATATGTCCGATGTTCACTCTCGTTCCATTCCCTTTTTAGAATTGCACTGGGTCCAAAAGAATATTGCCTGGGGGTAGCTGATGGCGTTTGGGTAAGAGTCTGTATTTCCCAACACTGTCCGGTAAAGTTGCCTGAGTTTAATTTGTTGTTTTCTCTCCCTTTATAGGTGCGACATATGAAGATGTGGCATGTTAGAGGGTAACGCCTCTGGTGATAAATCAGGTAAGTCCATGGTAAGTGTGATGACGACGAAAAAGATGGAGAGAGCGCCGAGTTGAAAGATGCTGTGGACTGGTGAGTATAACGCGGCGCTGCAGCTAGCGATGCGACGCATGTTGGAATAATGTTCTTTCCAGGCTCGGAGACGTGCTGGGTCCGGAATCGGGTAAGGAATAAAAATGATGTTTGTTATCTAACCTTTTCTCCTTCTTTTCCCCTTTTCCTAGGAGCTCCGGATTCGAGGCGGGCATGGCAGAAGACTGGATGCAGATTTGCAGGCACGGTGAGCGTTACGCTGCAGAATGCAGAATAACGCAAAGCGTGTGCTGCTGATCGGGCGTGGTTTAAATAGCCTCCAAAGTAGTTCCAGGTAAGAAGTTCCCCAGAACCACACCCGAGGAAAAAATAGTCCCTGTAACAAAATAGTCCCATCCAAGCCTCACGTTGGCTTGGATTCAGTTGCAGCATGGTCTGCATGTGGTAAGTAATGTCTATGAGCCTGGCGCCTATGGCGCCAGGACTGATTCCTATGTTGAGCCTGGCGCCCAAGGCGCCAGGACTGAACCCAAACAGCCCCCAGCCGGGGCTGTTGGGGTTTTGATAAATATCTGGATGCCTGCTCCTGGGGCTGATGGACTCAATCCGGATGCCCGGGGGCAGGCATCATGACACAACCCTCATGCTTTGATTAGCAAATCCCATCTCGAATATCTGATCTTATTTTTGATTCCCGGGATCTCTAAGCACCCCAAATTTAAATCACCAGCTAAGATCAATGTATTAATCTTTGGATCTTGCGTGACCAAATCTAATAGGTAATTTAGATCAAGGAAAAATGTGTCTTCTGACATGGTAATCAGGTTCCAGTATATGTTTAAAACAGCGACCTCCACTTTTTCAAACATTACTTTTATCAAAAGCATATACTTATTGGGTGCAGCCCAAAATTGCGAGGTCATCCCTCTACTCATTTTTACTGCTGTTAGAAGGCCAGAATTTGGATGTCCGATAATTGGTTTGGGAGCAGCATTTATGTGGATCTCGTGGTTCTACCAGAGTGTAGATTCTGAAAGCCACGTCTCTTGTAAAAGGACTATGTCCCATTTGTTCAGCTGGCTTTGGTAATTATTGATAAGGTGCTTAACCCTATCGTGTTCCAGCTCAGGAGGGATATCCGCTCTTCTATTCTTAGTTACTTTGATTATGGTGATTCCAACACACACACATGGCATTATTTAGATTACATTTCTTGGCAGTATTGGCATGGCCAGAGGGCAGCATCTTAGATATTTCATACTCATTTTTCAGTTGCTCAGTTCTTCCCATTAACACCAGACTTAGTGCAAACCCGAATCTAGACAACTTGCCTTTATTTTGCCAAATTAGGTTTTGCACAACTCTTGATTTAATCCAGAGTCTTACTGAGTTTAGGGACCCCTTCGTTGTAAATTCAACCAGAGCAAAATCGGAAGAGACAATGGGCCTCATTAGGACCCAGGCGGTAAGGGGTTTACGGCGGCGTAAACAGCGCCGACCCTTACTGCCTGATTCCGAGGTCCCTTAGCGACATGGAGGTTTTAACACCTGCTTTTAGCAGGTGTTAAAATCCATGGCGCTAAGGGACCTTGTTGTTAATTACGCCACCGTAATTTACGGTGGCGTAATTAACGCCTTCCCCACTCCCATTATGCCCTATGGGGCAAAAATGGGAATGGGGAAGGGCAATGGGTTAATGGGGACTTACCGCCCCACTCACCTCGGAATGGGGCGGTAAGTCCGCCAACCACCATGGCGTAAACGTAGTTTACGCCATGGTGGTAAAGGTACGACCCAGGCGGTAACTTACCGCCTGGGTCGTAATGAGGCCCAATGTCTTCCAATTGTGGAATTTTGGAGAACATAGCCATCACGGCTCTCCTATTCAAGTCATATTGTGTAGTTGGGGGGGGGGGCTGCAAGCTAACACCAGGGGGGTAAAGTGCAGGGAGTTTGCTGTTGGGTTTCCCTACGTTTCCTTCAACCCCTTTTGGTGGTCTAATGTTTGGGGTCAACTTAGTTGCCTGCATGTTGTTCGCTATTGCTTTACCAACAGCATTTTCTATTAGATTGACGTTGGTGCTTACTATATTCGTCTGGGGCCCCTCACAAACGCCCTGGCAATTGTTTTCTAATGATCTCAAATCTCCCTGAACAGTGTCAGTGGGAGTCTTTAACAACTGTTTTTCACCTTCTGTGCAGGAGGGTTTGCTCATAGCACACTCACCTCCTTCACAGCGTCTTTCGGGTACAGATTTGTTGCTCAGCACCATGTTGTTGGCTATTGTGTGCTTTACCTGTAAAGAGCCCGCCACCATCTCCTGTAAATCAAAAGTAGGGGTGGTTCAACAGTTGGAATGCGAGCCTCTAACATATATGCATCAACTGCTTTCCTACTTTCAGCTCTTTGGGCCATTAGTTGAGCATCCTGTGAGGCTTGTCTGGGTCCTTCTTGAGGACCCTGCCACTCCTGATGTTGACCATTCGACTCCTCAACTTTCTCAACATTCAGCACTTCCATTAGCTCATTAAGGGGAGGATATTCCATTGCCTGTACTGGGGCAAACTTAAGGGTGCCATTCTTTTTAGAGTGTGCTAGTTGATGATATTTTTCTTTAATTGCATGCAACGTTATTAAGGTATTTCGTTTGGGTAAGGAAATGGTTTTGAAAAAATGTTTCACCAAAGCCTTGCCAGCGCTCTTAAGAGCCAGGAGGTTTTTTGGAAGTTTTGTCGACATTTCTTTTAAATTCTTTTTATTCTTTACCTTAGGTGGTTCTAAGACCTGGGGTTTCTTTTGTATTTTTGTGTCCTTCAACTTTGTCGTACTTTGCTCAGTTGATTCAGAATTCCCTTTTAAGGGATCTGTTGGATCAATAGACTTGCCATAAATAATCTTTGGAATACATGGTAACACAGGGATAGTGTCCTCTCTTACTTTTTCAGTAACACAATTATTACAAAACTGGGAAGGCCCCAGTGGAGTTTCCGTTTGGGTAGCTGTCGAGAGCACACCTACCTGGCTCTTTTTGACATAGACATTGTTGTCGCTAACAACGCCCTCTCTCTCAATTAGCCATGGAGGGGTTTTTCCCAATTTTTCATCCAATATAATTAGTTTGCGCTATCATATTTTTAGCATTTTGAAAAGAGCATGCTTTGTTACATTCATTGATTGCAAGGTTATATTCAGCATATTGTTATCCCCTTGGTGGCGGAGGAGTGATGTATATGTGCTATGGTTAAGCATAAGAACATTAATAAGGGGGGAGGCACATTAATTGGGGGCAGGGGCACATTTTTAGAGAAGGATTCCTCACAACATTGCTCACTATCTGAAAACATTACCGGGGAGCTTGAGAGGTTTTCCGACATCAGACTGTTAGAGAACACCAAATCATTTGGTTCTAGATCAATGATCACCATATCCGTTTTTGCTTGATGGTTCACTTCGGGCACCTCAGGTATCGGACATGTATTAGGCAAGGATTTCAAGATCGCAGTGTCGGTTAAGGACTGATCCGTGTGAGAGAGCTTGTCCCCTGTAACGTTAGAGGAGGCAGTACCCACATCTTCAATAACCTCTAAGGCACTGCCTACACAGGGTTCAGTGGAGGTCTTGTCAATCTCAACCGTTTCTGTGGGGTCAGCACCCAGCGTAACTGCTTTGGCACTAAAGGCAGATAAAGAGCCATTACAAAATTGCCGAATATCGGCGTTCCCCAACGTTCCGTTTCCAGACAGGCCCCGTCTAGGAGTGGAACAAGCAAGAGAAATAGACCTATTTTTCATTACCAAAGGGTCTTTCTTCTTGCGCACAGGGCTTTCTACTGGGAGCCCAACTTTCTGCGCCCTAAGAATCATGGTACCTTGTTTTCCCTTAAAAAGGGAGCCCAGATTTTGATTTAGAGATTGTCACCAGTAGCAATTTACTTAAATGTACGAGGGATTTACCACTTGCTCACACCTTGAAATTAAGGCCCAAAAGGGCTTATACCACCAAACTTACAAGTACTATTGCCTTGTGACTCAGCGCCCCGCGCACCGCGAACATTAAACAGTTCTTTCAAGTATTTCATGGTGTGCACGCATGTGCGCTGGCTGATGGCTATTTGAAGGGGAGAGATGCACAGCAAAGTCCAAGGGGCAGGGCCACCAATCGAGTAAGTTTCTTAAAGAGCCCGCAGTAGCTCAGTGTCACAGCTTAAACAATGCTACTGTGTATAATTGGTCCGCACGGCATCAGCAGCGTTCAGAGAGCAGGATTCAGCCGGCAATGAAAACGCATACAAACGTAGTCCAACGCCAGTAAACAGTACTTTCAAGTACTTCACAGTGCACGCGCGAGTGCGCTGGCTGATGGGTATTTGAAGGGGAGGGATGCACAGCAAAGTCCAAGGGGCGGGGCTACCAATCGAGTAAGTCTGAAAGCAGAAATGTGTTTTAGAAGGTGGTCTTAGATTGTTTCAGTTAATTCAGATAGCAACTGACCCGGAAGTCACCTTACTTCTTAGAAAGCCCGCAGTAGCTCAGTGTCACAGCTTAAACAATCCTCCTGTGGATAATTGGTCCGCACGGCACCAGCAGCGTTCAGAGAGCAGGATTCAGCCGGCAATGAAAAAGCATACAAACGTAGTCCAACGCCAGTAAACAGTACTTTCAAGTACTTCACGCTGCGCGGCGCCTGGGATCTATTGTTTTTTCACGTGTTGCCCTACAAACTGATTGTACATTTAATGGGGTTTTCACCCAACTTTGTGCTCTAGAATATTGGGACAATGACGTCCCCAAACACCCCATGGTTTGTTCAGATTCCTTTGCTTCACTCATCTGTCCATGCCCCTTACTGGGAAATATGTACTTCCTCCAGTGAAGAAAAGTCATCATACACCACGGCCTCACCTTTTTCTCATTCCAGTAGCTTTTTCAGCCCAGAGGCATCCTGTCATTAGAAGCTCTGGATAAGTGAGCGCGATGCTGTGAAGCCCACAACAGCCATCCTTTGGACTTCCAACATGTAGGGATGCAGATGCAACGTCCCAAACGTGGCAGGAGGGTGAGACGGAATCTGTATATAGATTGAATGGGAGATTGGCTCGGATTATGACTGTACGAAAATGCCATTTGGTGGCATTATAGTGAACAAGAGCAGCAGGGGTTGCAAGGGTGTCCCCGCACCCGTATTCACTATAATGTTAGCAAGGGTTGTGGGGGTGTCCCCCGCACCCGTATTCACTATAATGTTAGCAAGGGTTGCAAGGGTGTCCCCCGCACCCGTATTCACTATAATGTTAGCAAGGGTTGTGGGGGTGTCCCCCGCACCCGTATTCACTATAATGTTAGCAAGGGTTGTGGGTATGTCCCCTGCACCCGTTTGAAAAAAGTTAATAAGAAAAACAACAGAAAAGAGGACACTGCGGCCTCGGTTCCCATTCACATAAGGGAAGGGAACCGGCATCACAGAGCAATGCAGGAGACTGCGGCACACAAGGAGGTGTGCCATCCACAGGTAAGTAGGGAGGACTGGGGTTGTCAGAAATGTCTGGGGTTGAGAAAACCGAAAGTCAAAGTCGATCAATTCATGGTTATCTGGTTTAGACTGCGTGAATTCTATTAGCATAAGGAGCTGGTCATTTCATGTCAGCATTGCTGCCATTTTGTTTAGCATTTCTGCACATGTGCTATTTGTAGTTGGCTTGCCCACACTTTAGAGAGCAGCACATGGTAAAAGGAGGAGCAGCAACTGTATTGCTGATTATATTGAGAGTTTAGGCTCAGAAGGGCTTTGTGGCCAGTATTAGTGAAGTAGTGAAGGTAGATTGCATTGTTCTTTGCTTTTAGTGACACACAGTGCAAGCATTATGTAGGATAGATGCTGAGTTGTTAGTAACATAAGGGCTGTCGAACACGACATGCCATTTTGAAGTAGGCCCAGTTAGTCAGTGAGAGTATTAGGCCGCATCTTGGAGCTTCTGTTCGGGTCAGTTAATTAGAGTTCATTTGTACTTCCCCAGCCAGTGTTCAGGCAGCCAAGGTCCCTGGAGGGAAGGGAGGCTCTCTGCAGGTAGTAATTAATGGTACTAGGCCGAGTAGCCCGCAGGAGCTGGGAGCCCTAGTACATTATACCAGTTTAGTTCCTGGCGATTAGTTAAGTGCAGCAGCAGTGAAGGACAAATATTACTGAGAACAAGGCCTAGGGTTCAGGCATTGCCAAGGCAGGGAAATCGGTTGAGGTTATACTGCCCCCATTGTGAAGAGGCAAGACCATTGGAACGGCAGCAGACCCACTGAATAGAGCAATGAAATGAGAGAAATGAATCTCCAAGAGCACTGCCTCGGCTGTGTATTTTATAACACCACCTGGTTCCCAAGAGTGAGGGAGGAGATGCGTGGTAGGGTAGCAACATGTTTGAAGATGGGAGTCGCACAAGCTGTTGCCAAGGAGTACAGCTGCAAGGTCAAAGAAGCCATTGAGGGTTGTCTATTTGTCTGGTCTCACGAGAAATTCCACTTAATTACCACAGCGTATTGACTTCTTTGTTGACACTCACTCATGATTGGGTGTGTTCGAGGGGCATGCACATAACAAATTATCTGAAGTCGTTCTGACCAACATGGAAAGTTCATTGTTGCAACAAGTTACCTGAATATAATTAGCCAATCAGAATAAAGTATTTTTTGATGACTACACAATTAAGTCATTCACAGGGTGTTGTATTCAGGTGGGCACGGATACTCCACTGACCAATAGGATGATGCAATATAGATGATGTTTAGATTTTAGTATAGGGGCTAGCCAATAGGAGATGTGGGTTTGACTTGTGGTTGATAAATGTTGCATAGGCCAATTCTTTGGTTTTCAGCTATAAAAGGAACTGTAATGAGTGTTTGGAGAGTGTTTTCAGTTTTCCAGTTTCCTGGGGTCACTGACTGACCCTGCCCCCCACCCCAGTCATATTTGTATGAAATTAAATGTATTTTAGGTGCAAACGTTCACTCCTTATTGACCCCTTTGGATTGTGTTTTAACGATCAGTATTTGGGCCTACTTCCAAACATAACCTCCAAACCTCGTGTGATTTCTGTAGAAATTCAAGGTGTCCCATATTCAGAAAGACATCATTTGTATATGTGAGCATGTAGCAGGTTCTTTGCTGAAGATTAAATCTCACAGCAGAAATGAACCAAGGGGGGCGAGGAGGACATACCACCGCCCATTCCTGAATGGGGGGGTACATTAAGATGTGTCCCCCAGATATCTGGTCTGGAGCTCGCAGTCAGTTTGCCAGCACTTGGAACTGATGAGTAGGGGAGGATTGGCAACATTTGGCCTGGGGGGCAAGTTTAATTTTTAGGCCAATCGTGCAATGGCCCAAGCCCAGAGGACAGTAGCCCCAACTTCCTGAAAAAAGTAGTCTGAATGCTAACCTCTCCCCCTCCCACATATTCTCAAGTATATATCTCAAGAAATGTAATGACCCAAAATGTAATGTCAATGTGATGTAATGTAAACTAATTAATGCGCCCAGATATCTTCGGGTTAGTCACGCTCTACAAATGAACAAATAAATAAAAAAATATGTTACTGAAATTACTTTCCTTTTATGCAACATCATTTTCAGTTGTGTTTGTGGTTTCTTAGAGACCCGGGCTCCTGGAAATTCTCACACTTACCAATCAGTCAAATCATTTCACCAGGATAATATAGTAAAATGGGAAAGCTTGGATTTGAGCCCAGTTTTCAAAGTGTTACAGTTTGTTATTTGACAGCAGGCTACATCTAATCTTTAGTTTCAGAACAATGGAAAGAGGTGGTGAAGGTAAAGAATTCATTGATAGAGCAGAACCAACGCTGACCCATGGTGGTGTGGGTTTGCTCTCAAAGTCAAACATGAGCTGGCTCAGGAAATGACCCATGCCTGGCTGCCTGGCTCCCAAATTCACAACACAAAACCGATACCTGCACCCTGTGTACCCCCACCCCACAACATAAACTGCTCACATTTCATCCTGTCTCCTCACCAGTATGCTTAACATAAATTGTTAAAATTATATTTATAGAGTAACACTACAAAGTATAAATCAACATGAGTGAGGCTTTCTCGACAGATAGTTAAGGAAAATAAGGCACATTTGTGAAGTGATTTGCTCAGGATCACATAATGTATGAAGTGTGGAAGAGGGAGGATCCGAGCCCTGTCTTCCTGGTTTAACAGTTTCCAATTCAGAAAGCAAAGGGGACTTCATCTTCTCCTATCCCAACTTCAATATTAGAAGCAAAATAATGCTTTCTGCAAACTTGTTATTCAAGGGCTAAACGAGTATGCTGTTCAATAAATCTGCTTTTCAAAGCACCCTTATATCTACAAGCGGAAGTCTATTAATCATCTGTATCTGGAAGCCAATACATCTGAGAAAGAGACTACGATTATAATTATAATGAAATGTATAATCATAGTCTGTACACGTGTTTGTACTTTCAAAGCACTAAGGATGTGTCTGTGTTCATGTGAGTTAGCACCTAGATATCTGAATCTGGTGCTGATTTGCATGTGTGTCTTTTGTTGGTCACAGAAGTGAAGAGTGCTCGGACAAGACATTGATAAACAATCACAGACTTAGGAGGTCACTCAGAGGTGGTGATAGCAGAAAAATCGTCAGTATTTGGCAAATACCGTTGATTTTACCCCCTACCCAATTCAGTGTTCGTTCAAATACCATCAGTGGTATTCCATGGGAATAACGGCGATCGCAATTTAGGAAGACGTTTCACAGAAAATTCACCTATTTTTACCTTTAACTTGAAGGCGGAGTTAAAAATCCAAATTGGCCCCAAATGTTTTAAATCTTTCTTTTTACGATGCATATCGGAGTACAGGTGCTTCCTTTCAGTAGAGTGAAAACGTTTTTTACAAATGCCCATTTCGAGGGGGCAAAAAGGTGGGCATCGCTGATTGTCTCATTTCACCATGTGACCCACAAGATGCATAAAAGGGCCAGATTTGACCATTCTTATATATTATATGATATGATATATGATATTCTATTTATACAGCGCCCATGCAGAAGTGTTTCAATGCGTGAGAATATGAGCCACTACCATACATGACCAATTTCTCCCTTCACATTGATGCTGGAAATGGCAAAAAAGCATTTTTACATTACTGCTGTCAGAGGTGGTATTTCTGAAATAGCGTTGGAGGTAGTCCAGAAATCCCACCTCTGCTCGTGGTCATTTCTGAGTAGGGTTGATTTCCAGTAATACTACAGTCAGAGCTGGTAACATTCTTCAACTGTACAAAACAATCCGCCCACCCCTGAATAACTTCCTTAGTTTTTAGTCTTCTAATCATTAATACCTGAAAAATATGCGCTTTACTGATTATGTGCGCTATATAAGCAACACAGGTTCGATCCCCGGCTCCGCACTCAGACACCTCTAGGTATTAAGCACGTTATTAATAACATATCATAAATGACTAAATAAATAAATAAATACATAGTAGGCGCTATGCTAAGCTACTGTGGACTGTAACAGACCAGTGGTGTATGGAGAGCAGTGGTGCCAGCATTACACAGAATGTTATTTAAATGCATACATTGTCACTTGGTGGTGTGCACATGCCCCTGCAGCCTAGAGTCCTCTCCCTCTCACTCACTGTGGAGGCCCATGTGTGTGGGCCATTCAGGCACATCCACACCGTTGCTGAAATCAAGACGAGTGCCTTGCCCCATCTACATAGACGCAGAACAGGCTTTGCAGCACTCAGATCCTTTGTGGCAAGCTAGAATCAGAAGGATTTAGTATTTTACGATTATTATTTTTAGATTTAGGAGCTCTGGCCTATGGGGCAACAGCGCAGCCAACCTGGGGGGCAAATTCCCCTTTGCCCCCCTTTGCCAGTCTGCCCATGCTGATGAGGGTTTTGATTTTTAAGTGCTTTCCCAAGTCACAGGATGTCATCAGCCTTTAAAACTGGCTAGTCCTCTGCTGCCCTGGCATTTACATCCAACTATTTGCGTGAAGGATAAAGGAGGGGGCGTAAGATGGGAGGGGGTTTATTTACAGTGACTAAAAGTGTAAAGGTTGGCTGGAAACCATATAGTTTAGACTGCTTTGTCCACATATAACAAGGTACACTTTTCTCGCAACTTTTCCCTTGTTTTTCTGGATGTACGCAAACACGCATATACATTTTTTATTTAGCCCAAACAGAAAACAGTACCAAAGCTGTGCATGTTTCTATTAGATCCAAATATTGAATTTGTGCACTACGTCTACAAATGAGGTGAGCGATTCGCATCTAGCTTTCAATAGAACCCTCAATGTGCAATATCGTACGGTCACTTGAATAAACATCTACATTATTTTAATTTTACTTTGTTATGTTCAGTTTTGTGCACAGAATTAACATTCATGTATTATCTGATGAAGAAAGGATTAACCCGATCATCTGTCCTGTCCTGAAAATAAGTGTTGAAATGTCTGACCTCAACCAGTGGCATGGCACAACATTTGGGGGCCCCAACGAGTAAGGCTGATGCCCCCCCAAGTTCCACAAAAAGCAAGGGACGCACGTCACTACGGGCCAGAGGTTACCACCACACATACGCAATGCCCATGATGATCATGCTGCTTCAGCCGCACGCCACGCCCTGCACTGGGTGAAAGATGTACGTCACTACGGGCCAGAGGTTACCACCACACATACGCAATGCCCATGATGATCATGCTGCTTCAGCGGCACGCCACGCCCTGCACTGGGTGAAAGATGTACGTCACTCTGGCCCAGACTTTACCACCACACATACGCAATGCCCATGATGATCATGCTGCTTCAGCGGCACGCCACGCACTGCACTGGGTGAAAGTTGTACGTCACTACAGGCCAGACGTTACCACCACACATACACAATGCCTATGATGATCATGCTGCTTCAGCGGCATGCCACGCACTGCACTGGGTGAAAGATGTACGTCACTACAGGCCAGACGTTACCACCACACATACGCAATGCCCATGATGATCATGCTGCTTCAGCGGCACGCCACGCACTGCACTGGGTGAAAGATGTACGTCACTACAGGCCAGACGTTACCACCACACATACGCAATGCCCATGATGATCATGCTGCTTCAGCGGCATGCCACGCACTGCACTGGGTGAAAGATGTACGTCACTACAGGCCAGACGTTACCACCACACATACGCAATGCCTATGATGATCATGCTGCTTCAGCGGCATGCCATGCACTGCACTGGGTGAAAGATGTACGTCACTACAGGCCAGACGTTACCACCACACATACGCAATGCCTCTGATGATCATGCTGCTTCAGCGGCACGCCACGCACTGCACTGGGTGAAAGATGTACGTCACTACAGGCCAGACGTTACCACCACACATACGCAATGCCTCTGATGATCATGCTGCTTCAGCGGCATGCCATGCACTGCACTGGGTGAAAGATGTACGTCACTACAGGCTAAACATTACCACCACACATATGCAATGCCCATGATGATCATGCTACTTCAGCGGTATGCCATGCACTGCACTGGGTGAAAGATGTACGTCACTCTGGGCCAGACTTTACCACCACACATACGCAATGACCATGAGGATCATGCTGCTTCAGCGGTACGCCATGCACTGCACTGGGGGAAAGATGTAAGTCTGATTTCTGATGAACGCTTGAACTTTTCTCCTAGAGTAGAAACAAAAGGGTGGCACCTGTCCCCCGGAACTCAAATGTACCAGCGACCAGTGACTGCTGGTGAATTTTTCAATTGGAGTTGTGTAAATATGTGCCACAAATATGCAAGATCAACCGAGTGTAGTGAGGGAGCAGGAACCAACCAAAAGGGGTTCAGAGATTGGTGGGGCATTTTTATTCGAAAATTTTTTTAAAATCGTGAGTTTTACAGCACAATTTAAGTGAAAAATTGTCTAAAGAGCCAGACAGTTTGCAATTGGTTTTGTAGGGTAAATCATGAAAAAATCCAATAGATGCAAGTCACCAACAGTGCACAGGAGCATTTCCCAATGTGCTTTCATGATACCTTTCCCCACAATATATGCCAATATAAAAAACATTATCATAATAGCGGTACCCATATATTTCTATGTTGGCTGCACCATAATATGCCAGTATTCTCATATAAGAACATACTCATGTTTGCTTTCCGCATAATGGCCAGCAATGATACTATATGAAAATATGTCCTAGCTGGCCCTGCCAATGTATGAAATTACCCCCATGTAAGACTGTACTCCTGTTGGCTTTACCATTAAAACTGCCATCACACAATTAAAAAAGGACATGTTCAAACTGGCTGCACCAATGTAGGCCTGTCTAGAAACATAATAACATGCATCATGATTACTTTACCATCGATGACAAGTAAAAAATGTTATATAATATAAATAAATGGCTAGATTGGCTGGACCAAAATGTCAGTGTAGCCGCATAATAAAACATATGATGCTTGCTTTATAATAGATGATCAGTAAAACATGCCATGCGACAGAAAGAAATTGTTAGACTGGCTGCCCCAAAATGGCAGTCTAGTCACGTAATGACACTCATGTTTGCTTTAGCATGGATTCCCAGTAAAATATGTCATATCACAGTAAGAAATAACTAGGCTGGCTGCTACACAATGCCAGTCTAACCACGTAATAACATGTATAATGCTTGCTCTATCATGGCTGCCCAGTAAAAAATGTTTTGACCCAGTAAGAAAGGGATAGACAGGCAAAACCAAAATGTCACTATAGCCACATAATAACACTTATCATGCTTGCTTTATCAAAGGTTGGCAAAGAAATTCCATGCCTGCCCCATGGTGCCCCCAGTGATTTGAACGTACACATAATCACATTCATTGTGAATGTGATTATGCATGTGTGTGTGAGGGGCTATGTGGACATGGGGTAGGTAGCATAGCCTCTTTTACTGGGTTATGTTAGAGGCCCAGTAAAAAAAGCCATACTTGCACACTGGACCCTCCCAGCGCATCGCACACACACACACATAATCGGATTCATAACCAGTCTTTCACTCATCATTCACTCACCCATGCATCTTCTCTCACATTCACTCACAGGGGCATGCACACCCATACACATATGTATATACACACTAATAAAAACCTATGAAATTCAATGAAAAAACGTTGTTAAGGGGACGTTATGGTTACAAGTAAAAATGAAAAACCTCAGAAATTTTCCAGCTATGGTAAGCTTAGCAACCATAACTGTCGCCGCCAGCATGCACTTGTAAGACTTACACCCAGGACATCAAAGATGACATCACAAATGTGGAGTGGAGTCCCAAGGGTGGGATGCATCTTAAACATAACATCCCTTTAACAAAGTTGTTTATTACAATTTAATTGATTTTTATCAGTGAAATGTTTCATGGTGTTACATCACTGTATATAAGTTATTAATAATTGATCTTTTCACATATATGAAAGGAATATAAAGCTGAAAGGTATTTTTTGCAACACGTACCTATGTCTACCACCATCAGGATAGACCGAGCCCAGCCCACATACAAATATTGCCCTTTTACCATCGAAAGTGTTCATATGTTCACATACAGTGGTGTATATGAACACCTTCATATACCCCAAAGCAAGCAGCTTCAATGCTGCAGAATACAACGTTGAAGCTGCTTGCCTTGCAAACACCCAATTTGCAGGCTGTAATCAATCTGCAGGCTATATCAGTGCGTATAGCCCGCAGATTGACCAATCGGCTTCCCAGAAACACCACTAGGTTGTGGGGCTCGTCCTGCGTGATGATTAAGCAGCATAGACCCGTGCCTAGGGCCTTACTGGGAATTACCGACCCTGAAGATCACTTCATAGGCCTGAGGGCTGGTAGGGTAGGTACCACGTGTTTGGGCCCATAACTCCCAGTGCGGCATGTCTTCTGGGTACAGAAAGCTATTATAAAGCACTTTTGGTGTAGAAATGGACATGGGTATGCAATTGCCTGTGAACAGTACATGATTGGGTGGTCCCAGGCGGATGGCTGCAGGTGTGCTCTGTATTGCTGCTAGTAGACGTGGAACACAGCGTGATGTAGACGCTACAGGTCATACGAGTGTTCGTGCTATTCCTGCTTAGATAGTCCACAGATTGTCCAATGAAAGCACTGCACACACGTTCCAAGGGGTATAATATAGCAATAAGCACCTGTTCTGCGGGCTTCATTAAGTGGTACCACCCCGTGAAACCCCCAGAACGGGTTCTAATTTCTATTACCACCTGCAGGCTAAACCTGAGGGTGCCAACATATACGTTAGGATGCCCATAACGTGCGACCCGTTGATTCACACACAGGCATCCTCCTGACCTAACATGGCCACCATGGAACTGGAAGTCGGTGCTCTGGTGACGAGCCCCCTCTTTCATTTCCATTGCGCCCATCTGCAGAGTCGGCACCGCAGCCGGTGAGTGGGGGATGGCGGGATCGGGTCAGGGGCTGACGAGGAAGGTGACGAGGAGAGCCGGGAGCGGAACGATGCCTCCACCGCTCGTGTTGCTCAGAACCCGGGCTTGGATCGTTAGTTCAGCCCAGGTTTTGGGCCACATGGAAGGCTGACGTACCCGCCAAGGTTGCTGATAGAAATTCTATTCTACTGCATATGTAATCAAGATTTAGATCCCAAACCTGCTAGCAAAAAAAGGAATTCACCACAAAGCTCACAATTGTATTAAAAAATATTCATCGAACTCACTTCTGTAGGTGCTCAACATTTAATTAAAAAATGGATTATTTATTCTAGCTAGAAAACTGTTTCGCATTTTACACAAACTTGGTATCACAAAACCAAAGCACATTTTAGATACATTAAAAACCATCATCACAACCACTCACACATTTGTAGTACAACCATCTCCAATAGACATATCATATGATTATATGAGTCAAAGGGCAGAAAAAGGATGCTTTCAATAATCTCACTTCCTGGCCGAGTATATTAATCACTGCCACCCATTCACTGCTATTTTGCAATTACAATCTCAATCTGCAATCTGTTTTTCTTCAAATTATTTTAAATAAAGGTAATTCTTTTCAATTTCTTCCAAATGCCATTTGAAATGTCTTCTGATCTTTTAATTCTTCTAGGATGCCCTTCAGCCAGATAGCATTTCAGCCATCTTCATGTAACATGTTTCGGCTGATGCCTGGACATGGCTGGCCTTCTTCAGGGTGAATCTGTGCTTATCAGGCCTGAGTCCTGTGTAAATGTCCATGTTCATTGCTTAATGTTACGCTCACAGGTGTCATAGCCACAGTTCACCCGGACAGCGTAATCTCCGATTTATGCCAAATGCGTCCCTTCTGCTGGAATTAATCCACTCTTCCTTTTCATATTATTGGAGAGACGACCTCGTTTTTTTTTCTCCATATTAACTGTGCAACTTCCATTGCGTAGCCCCATTTCCTGGCATCGAGGAGTCTTTGTGCAAGACATTACCCACAGTACATCTCGAAATGGCGAGCCCGCCAGGTTGGACATTGTTTGCAAACAATGTACATTAATGAGTTGGTTTCAGGTTTCTCGCTTTTATTTTTGCAGTTGACAGGGCACGTAGGCAGCAGTTTCCGCGCAAACTGGGAACCGGGTGCCAGTAAGAATCCTACGTCATTTTGATAAACAATGCTGCGGTCTCCGAGCGTAGCTCTCTGAGACATCATGCCTGGCAAGCTTTTAAGACTGTACTCCAGGCTGGCGCTATCCATGGGGCAGAAAAGGCCCCCACTTTCATGGGGGGGGACTGATAGGGAGGATAGCTCAGGGGCAATGTGCCCGCCTTAGAAACAAGACGACAAGGAGCGACATGGGCTCGATCACTGGTCCGCGCTTAGAAGCCTCTCGGTATTAAGCGCGTTATAAATAACCTATCATATCATAGCCTTTGCCTCGATTCTCCATGCAACTGAACACCTCTGCCGGGGCCATCATGAGGGTGAACATTCCCGGCACCTCCAGCAGGGTGCGCTGTACACGAGTCCAGAGCGCATTACTTTGTTGTATGGCGTCGAAGGACTTCAGGAAGCACAGCACTGTGTCAAGAATGGATTATTGATGTAACCTCTGTATGAATGGAGGGTAGCACGAGGGCGACGCGCTGGGGCGACGCGCTGGTCTTGGAAGCAAGACCACGCAGAGCAGCAGAGGTTCGAATCCCGGATCCGCGCTTAGACACCGAACTCAGGTACGGTATTAGGCGCTTTATAAAAAACAATTTAATACAGATAAGTGCTAGTGGATATTAATGCCCATCAACAACACTGAGCAGGTAGCAAACTGAATCCCAAAATAACTCCCCTGGGTAAGTTGTTCAGTTTGTTTCCATGGTTTCTGGTTTTACACATGCAGAACATGTTCTGTGCATTTTCATCACTTCATGCACAACAAGCTGCACTGCACACCCCAGTCAAACAATGATTGCATGGAAGTGCCTTTATCACACATCTTTTATGTATGATTTGAAGATACAGTAGTAAAATTCAAAGAACATGTGTAATCTCAAATCACAGAGTGTATAGCCAGCTGCTTGTTCAGAGCACGGTCCGTTACCACTCAATTCAGCCCACATTCCGAGCCATCTGATTGGCTGCTCACTGCTTCCTAGGAGCTAATTAAGCAATAATCATCTGTTATGGTTATGGGGACTGAACTATGTTGTAAAGATCTGGGTCCCAAGTTGTAAGCCCAAGTGAAGCGACTTTCCAACTTTCTTTCAACCTCCACTCCTGACTTTCTCCAAATTGCCACAAACAGGCTTTTCTCTCCTGGTTGTTCACCTCCAGCTACTCTCTCTCTCCTGAGCTTCGGCTTTCTTTGAGTATTTCCATTTGGGTTTTATCAGGATTCTCTGCAGCGGGTTACTCTTTGTTGAACAGACACTTTTTCACAGGTGGTGTATAGGTTTCCAGGACTGATAGGCATAATGCCTGTTCTTGTGAATGAGCACTCGTCTCCCAAAATGGAGCCTTATCTTGTCTTTTTCACCGGAAGATGTTGCTTCACAGGTCATTGGCAAGTTACATTGTTTTATTGTAAATATGTACGTTTATTTTGCTATTTTATATTCTGTATCAAATGAATTGAGCTCTGTTGTATTTGTGCTGTTGTGATTGTTTTTGTACTTGTATGGGTATTGCCCGAAATAAAGGTGTATTTCTTCTTTTTGGCTTAAAGGTCTATCTCTTAAAGGGCAAGATGTCATTTGGTGATACATTATGCCGTCCCCTTCTCACTGGTGGGAAATAAGTAAGGTGTCAACACAGTGTCCTCCCATACCATCCCTGGGACCACTATCCACCAGTTTTGCAAGGGACTCGGCCCCTTTGATCATCCCACACGATATCCCCAAAACAAGGCAGGAGACTTGCCTTAAAAAAAGGAACATTACAAATTGCAAGGCTTGTGTTCCTCGTTACAACAAGAAGAGGCAAATGATGTCAACACCTTTTAAAATGTTATAGAAACGAAGGGGCCGGACATTGGGCCATGTCAGGTATAGGCAAACGTACGGAGACGCACACGAAAACTCTCTCAACAGCACAATCTGAGTGTGACCCGTTCCAGGACACTATGACAGCCAGATTGGTGTGCATTCTCCGTAGAAGGAGCTATTTAAAAAAAAAAATAATAGAAGTCTATGTAAATGTACTAGCATTTTAAACTGCCACTTTTTAAAATTTGGCAATGTTAATTACTAATGATCACTTACCATAAATATTGTAGTCATAATAGGAATGTTACACTTACTGAGCAAAGCACCCTACATAAACCTAGAGTAGCCACATCGTTGTTTTCTGATAGAGGTTTATCTTTTCAAGAAGAATTGTCTGGTACGCTCCGATTGTACTCGTTCGAAATACCGCAATGAGAAAGGTGAAGGGAACAAATAGCACCAATGAGGGCTCCTGCCTGCTTTGCAAACAATGTAAATTGCATTGTGGGAACAAAGGAATGACAACAGACCATTATATCCGGCAAATGTTCCAGTGATAAAAGGCTTGTAAGAATGAATCACTAAGTAGATAATGCAACATGGTCCTAGTGCTCATTTCCTTTTTCACACCACTCACCGTAATATTAAAGTCTTTGTACCTTTTAGGGAGCTTTTTTCCATAAACCTCTGTTGAGGGGTGTGAAACCATCTATCCTAACGGCGAGAATGGGTTCCAACCAGAAGATAGCCAAAACTCTCTTCATGGGCAGCTAAGGATAACCTCCAGGCTTCACTAGATAAGAAAGCTGGTGTATAGCTACAGGTAGTCCCAAAAGAATACACAAAATAGGACACTACACAGATATAGTGCATAATATATACTTTTTATTGTAGGGTTACACATGAATTACACGCAGTTCTAATACGTACCTCAGTTGGTCCACTATAACAGTAAACATAACAGTATTGAGTTTAGGCTTAACTTTCCCATTCCTAATCTTAAATGTATGACTTATAGTTTGGGGTGAATTCCGTACATTATAATAAGGCTTCCCAGTTTTCCATTATTTTTTTAATTTATTTATTTATTTATTTCTTGTTTTTAATCAAAAGAGATTTTTACAAGAATACTTTGAAAATTCGATACAAATGCTTTTTTTTTTACAAAATGCAAATAGAATGTAAAATACATAAAATACATTAGTGCCATCATAGTTTTACATTATGTTTCAATATGTCCTTAAGCATCATAAACTTGAGCATGTTAGTGCACCTGACATATAATTGTAACTAGGGCATGTTTTATGAAAAAATCAAGCATCGCATACTGTGCGCAAGCTAAGATTATTCAGAAACTCTACAGATGCAATAAATAAACTCATATTAGTGGAGTTTAGCAAATAGGCCCATCTCATGTTCTGCTGTACATTAGCAACCACAGCCACATGTTTCCTGTATGCATTGGTTCTTGATGAGCACAGAGCAGGGCATTCCACTACAATGTGTTCTAAAGTTTCTTTTTACATCTTTTGACAAAACCTACAGAAGTTGTCTGACATGGCTATTTGTTTCCGCTGTGCCAAGATGTCTCGGGTCAGCCACAAGTTGAAACGCATTCTCATTATTGCTGTGCGAACTTGAGGGGATGGTGATTTTAGCAGATCATTTTCAACAGTTCCCATTTTTTTGTCTGGAAACAGATAACTACTGAAATTTTTATAATGCAGACAAAGAGTACGATTCGACAACCAATCATGGTAAAAGATTTTTTTTTTTGCTCGGTCAGGGTTCTGTGTAAGAGTTTCTACGTCTACTTCAGCTACAGCCATTATTTGATAGACATAGGTGGCCCATTTAACTATGATTCGATGATTTGAATTAAATAGATATGCAGCCAGTACAGCCAGAATTGATTCAGTTTCGATGTTCAATAAACATTTCCTGAAAAATGCACACAGCTGCCAATGATATCTTGCCTTAAGTGATGTAAGACAGAGTTTGTACCCTATGCATGATACTGGAGTAGCTTGTGGAAGCTGTAAGATGTTTCTCCAGAATTTAGCTTCCATTCTGTCTAGATCTTTCACGTCAGTTATAGCTCGTGCCTCCATCCCATATAGAATTAGAGGTGTTACTTTTTGTTGCCAATAGTGTAAGGCAGGCTTGATGGAAAATTTACCATATTTATAAAGAATCAATTTGGGCTTGGAAATTGCTGTATTCAATTTACTTTGTAGCAGTCAATGATGGTCAATAGTCACAGAGTTAGCTTCAAATTGAGTGCCCAGGTACTTATAGCTTGAGACAATGTCGAGGGTAATATCTTTGACCCTCCATATAAACTTGGTTCTTTGTGATCTCGTAGGGGTGTCACCTATAATCTGGGATTTGATTATATTCATTGATAGCTCATTGTTTTCAAAGTAAATTGAAAGTGCAGTTATTAGCTTTTGGAGGCCTGTCGGTGTCTTAGAAATAAGCACAAGGTCATCGGCGTACCATAAGGCTTGTATTATGAGATCATTAATTTTCGGTGAGTCAGTAGGTAGGTTGTAAAATACTTCTTGGACATCGTGGATGAAATAGTTGAAAAGTGACGAGGCCAAGATGCACCCTTGTTTCAAGCCTCTTGATGTATTATTGCTGAAGAAAGCAGGCCAGTGGAGGACAGCCGAATTTGAATGGACGTGCCTGAGTGAAGAGCAGCTATGATGTCGATTAGATCTTGTGGGCACTGTGCTTTAACTAATTTTTGGAGAAGTTTTACGCGAGAAACCGAATCAAACACAGCATTTAGGTCAATAAATGCGAAAAATAATGAAGTTTTTGTTTGTTGTGCTTGAGCTTTTAATGCATTGAGGATCATTGGATTTACTGACGTCCCCAGTCCGCGAACAAAACCTTTTTGATTACGGTCTCTGCTTTTGTTTTCAAGTGTCCAGGTGTTGAAGGCTGTTAAGACTAATCTATTGAATATTTTGCCTGGGGAGTCCAAAAGCGCTATCGGGCGATAATTAGCTGGTATACTGCGGTCCCCTTTTTTAAAAATCGGCACAATGACAGAAGTGCGCCATGAGTCTGGAATCCTCTGTGTTTTCAATATGAGCTGGAAAATGTTGTTCAGAATCTTGGCCCAAAGTTGTGGATGTTGTTTTAACATATAATTAATTATGCCATCTGGGCCTGCTGCTCGCGAAGATGAAGATTTAGTTATGAGCGTCTCAATTATTTCTTCTGAACATTCTATGTTCCAGGTCACTGCTGAGTAACTCTTAGGTTCATACTGAAAAGCTTTGTCTGTGTACAGTGATGAAAAATGTGCTACCCATTGGCTTTCGGTAACTCCATTTAGTTGTGATTGCTGAATGTTCGGATTTAGTTTTAGATTGAGTATTTGCCATATTTGTGCAGAATTCCTACTTATTGAAGCTGTCAAAAAGGCTTCTCCATCCTGTTGAAATAACTGTCCTTTATAAGCACGTATCCAGGATCTATAACAAGCTTTTAGAGTTTTACATAATTCTTGGTTTTCAGGCCATGGAAGATGTCTGGCTAATCTCAGCTCCTTGCGATGTTCCTTTTTTTTTGGGATAGTAACTGATCATATGTATGCAGATGAGAGCGTCCCGAGGGAATAAAGAGGGTTTTGTAGATGGCAAGTGCTTCCACATATGTTTGAGTATTCCGTGAGTCATTCTGTAACATTAAATTTGCATTTAGGCTTATCAGTTTAGATGGTGTCCACTTAAATCATGATTTGGCATTATTGATTGCCAGTTTTTGCGGCATCCATTGAGGTTTGACACTTTCTTCCTGTGTGTCTCTTGGCCACAATAAAGATAGCATATGATGGTCGCTACTCAATTGCTTGATTATCCTGAATTCGATAGATGGCATAAAGAGCCCCGATGAGAGGTATATATAGTCTATGGTGCTTGTCGATGTTCCTCTTTGCCACGTAGCTTGTTGCGGAATATCTCCCGGTAGTGAGCCATTGGCCATTCTCATGTCAAATTGCTTCATGAGATAACTCCACTTCTTGTAATCCTGTGTTCTTTTCACTAATTCACATTTGAAAGCATCAATATTAAGATCCCCCGCTAGAATAACATCAGTTATTTCTTTAGTTTGTGCAATTATATCGAACATTTTGGACAGATCTTTATAAAAACAGACGTCCGTAATCGCGGCTGGGTTTCTGTAAACGTTTATTAATGCAAGCCTTTGGGACTCCATCAAGATTTTTACCATCTGTATGAACTTATTGGGGCTTTCCCATGCTTGTAGTTGTATTTTAGATCCCATTTTAACGGCTACCAGAAGCCCTGCCATCGGGCGACCTTTTTGAGCTGTAATTGCAGGATTAATTGTGATGGCATGATTATCCCATACTGGGGCAGCACTTAGCCATGTTTCTTGAAGGACTATGATGTCTGCGTCATTCAAGAAGGAGTTAGGGTTAGTTAGAAGATGGGAGTAACCCCTTGCGTTCCAGCTTACAAGTGTAGCGAGGTCAACTTTTTGCCCATTGAATTCTTGATTCGATGGTGGTTATGACTGAGAAGGACGGGCATTAAGAGATACAGAATCAACAGCATTGCATTTATAGCACTGATAAACACTTGTAGGTGGAGTAGCTATTACTTGTTTCTCCGGGGTTATTTCACTGTTTTTTCTTTCCGGATCTTGAGCAAGCAGAAAATCCATTGCAAAGAGTTTCATTCGTGCCTGCCATAGGGAGTTCATGACTAACCGGGATTTCATCCATAGACGCACAATCCCCAAGTTAGCATCACAAATAAATTCCACTTGGTTAATGTCAAATGAGGTGAGGTCTCCTAATTCTGGCACATCACTGAAGATGTTAAGTACACTCGTGCGAGACAGATCATATTGAGGATGGGGAGCCACATGACATTTTAAGATTAATGTGTGATGGTTCGCAAATTCTTTTTTTCTTTTTAGATCCTGTTTTTGTTGTTTTGTTGCAGGTTCTTGATTTTTGGAGAATTGTTTGCAATTCGATTCACTGGTCACTTGCTTTGTCTTTTGACAGAGGTCAAGGTCACTGTCGGGTCTTTTTTCATCAGAAAACGTGACTTTAGTAGGTTTCTCTGTTAAGCATCTTGGCATGAGCAACGGACCCAAGTGAGTATCCAAATAAGATTCAATTACTGATTTAATTTTCTCATTTTGATCGTGCCATGTCTCATCACCTTGGGATTCGTTTACTACCTCCGGATCGCTCCAGATATTGAGCGTAGATTGTCTTCTGTTTTCTCTGTCTTTTACACACTGGATTTCAGCATTGGATTTGCTATGCTGTACAGTGTTCACAGAGCATTTCGCCACAGTGATCTACGGGTTTTTTTTTGCGGCCAGATCCTTTATCTCACTTGTGCACTGGAGAATGTATGAATCTACCACATCCTTGAGTTGTTCAATTTGTAGCCTCTCCGTTGTTGGCAAGATTTCTTGAGTTATTTCTTCGATTATCTTGATTGATTGAGCCTTTGGATAAGTTTCATGGGTCAATAGATTCTTTCTTAATACAGGCTCATTCGGAATTGCTGTTTCCAAAGCCAAGACCAGTTGACTCAATGGAGACTCACTGATTTGTGGTATGTGATGGTTCGACAAAGTAATTACAGCAGGAATCTTTTGACCTGATATGTCATCACTAATTAACTGATCAACATGAGACTTTGCAGGATCAGTCAGGTCCACTGCTTGTGCACGGAATATACGATTAGATGTTTTGTTATTTCGTTTCATAGATTGGAATGGTTTAGTGATAAAGTGTCTGGCGCGACCTTTATTCCGTATTTGTTTATTAAAAAGATCATATTGAGCTCTATTTGTTGGTTGCTTCACTGTTTTAGGAGAGTTCTCAACACTTATCCATGATGTATTTTGATGCGTATTTGCTTGCGCATCTGCTTCAATTGGGCAAATAACATGATCAAATGTTGGAAGACTCGCAGAATGTGTGATGGGTACAGTCACAATTTCAATACTCTTGGATAAATCATTATGCAATTCTTCAGCTGGACAGGATTTCTCCATTTGCATCGCTTGTGTTTGGATCCATGAGGTTATGTGATCAATCTTAGCGGATTGTAAATTAATCTTACATTCAAGAGTTTCAAATAACTTGAACAAACTCTTGATTGTTGTATTTACTGCCATAAGAGTGACTTCCAGAAGCCCTGCATTCGCAGGAGCCTTTTCTTTTTCACGTGATGATTCACAATGTCTTGGCGTTGGGAGTATGTAAGACGCAGAATCCGAAATGGTAGAGTCCATTGAGCATCGTTGGTGATAGTCCGTAGGCGACCTAGTGAGAGATGTAGTCACACTTCTAGGTGTCGTTTGTTTTACTTCTTCCAAGAAGACCTCCTCATTAGAATCACTCTGTTCATCCTCTTGTATTTCTGTTATTTTTTTCAATTGTATTTTTGGATCTTTCTTTTGTTCAATTTGATTTGTAGATTGAAGCAAGGTGTTATCAGAAATTGGCATGTTGTCTAAAACCTCCGACTCTGCATTATTCGACATAACAGCCTGCATTAATGATTCCACTTGATTTAGATCTGATGTTACATTTGGCGTATTTTGTTTTGATCCAGTTTGTTCTTCATTGCACCTCGTAGAGGGGCTTGTAGGGATCTCCATTTGTGCCTCATTAGCAGGTTTAGATATGCCTTCAGCATTGAGATCTTCTTGTTGGTAGGAAGGCGTTGCACAAAGTTGGATAGGTTTTTTTAATACCGGGCAAAACTGCCTAATATCTTTGCTTGCGAGTTGAGTTGTTAAGCGTGTTTTTGCACGCGGTGTCAAGGTTATCGATGTGGATGATGTAATTTTTTTCAAGTTACTTTTGGATCTGGTTGCGACAACCTCCGTTGGTGTGTTGGAGGCCACCGCTGGGGAAGGCACGCTGGTTTTGCGCCTTTGCGGAGTTAAAGACATTTTGATTATGCAACAAGGCTGTATATTAATTGGGCGTAAGGTCACCAATACACAATGTTTACCTTTTTCTCGGGAACGGGATCAAAGAGGACACACCTCCGCAGTCTCCCGTTTGATGGTCATGCCGTCAGCGCCAAACAGCCGCACAACAGCCGACGCCCTTTTCCCCGACGGGCTTTACGCCGCAAGGGTGACTCTGGTGCAGGGATGAGGGCTTGGTCTGATCACGTGACCACACACGTGGACGGCTGTAACTCCGCCTCCTCCAGGAAGCAGGTCGCAGCAATGTAGTTCCCGGAAAGAGCTTTGCTCCTTTGCTCGCAGTGCCGGGAATAGAAGACAAATTCAAGAATGCAGCATTTCCATTATTACTGATTTTACACTGAAATACAGCTGGAAACCACTCTGTTTCCTTTCTGTATTTATTTGCCAAAGAATGGAAGCAATCAGGGTTGCATGTGTCTTGTTTAGCTCTTCAGGTCGTCATGTATTCGCCGCAGGACAGTGGTTGTACGAAGTAACACAATGGAAAGGCTACAAAAAGTTATTGATTGCATTTTGAAGTTGTATAAAGGGCTACATAGATGTCTAGCACAACAGCAGTAGGAGCAGATGTGTGTTTTTTAAGGTGATGAGGGATCTTGACTTGATGTGCAAGTGCCCAGCTCTATAAGCTTCACACTACAGGCATCAAAGCGCTACATTTGTAATTTGAACTAATGCAGAAAAGCACAAGTTGCAAATATTATTTAAAGAGCACATATGAATGTCATAACCACAGATAAAATGGTCAAAAAAATGAATGTGGATAAATTTAGATGGAAACGTTGAAAAATAAATACCTTAAAACCAGGAGCCTTAATGTACTGCTAAGGCAGGGTTGTGCAACTCCAGGCCTCGCGGGCCGGATCCATGTCGGGTTTTCAGGATGCCCCCATTAATATTCGTGAGATAAATTTGCATACAATAATGATAAATGTTGCACATTTTCCTGCATGAATATTAATGAGGGATATCTTGAAAACCTGTCAGGATCCCAGCCCTCGAGGCCTGGTGTTGGATAACCCTGTGCTAAGGGGTGAGAAGAAAGAGGGGTCGTTGGAACCAAGCAAGACACATTACTTAGTCCTGTTCAGGATCTGCAATGCCAATACATGAACCATTACTGTGTTCCCCACGTCATGATACAATGATGAACACACAGATCGAGCAGATGCTTAAGTGAAGCGCCTAGATCGAGTGGCTGGGTTAAACAGCATAAAGAATGGCCAGATAGCACCAAAGGTATTGCTATTCATACTCTACTCTCATTACTCTAGTTGTATCTTGTCTTTGCTCACTTAGTTTTGCCGATTTGGTCCTTGCTTGGTTTCGCTCTTATCTCTCTAATCGCACTTACTCTGCTTCCTGGGCTGGTTTTTCTGATACTGTAGCACTTCTACATGGTGTTCCCCAAGGCTCGTGCTTGGCCTTTTTTTTGTTTTCTTTCTCCTCTTGCTCTGGTTATTTCGTCCTTTAGGATCTCGCATCACTTTTAGGCTGATGATACACTACTTTGTCTTTCCTTTTCTTCGTTCTCATCTGCTAGTCACAATCATTTTACTTCCTCTTTGCTCGCAATGAAGTCTTGGATGTCAGACCACTTTCTTGTCTTGAACTCGACCAAAACCAAAGTTCTGTTCTTTCCTGCCAACACTATTCCCCTGCCTTCCCCCCTGCCTTTTGTCTTTTTCCCTCCTTCCTTGTTACCTCCCTCTAGTACCGCTTGTAACCTCAGTCTTTACCTTGACACTGATCTATCCTTTTTTCACCATATTCATACTATTTCTCGTTCTTTTTGTTTTCATTTTTTTAATATTCAGAAAGCTTGTCCTTTTCTGAGCTTTGGCGCTACTAAACTTCTTATTTCTTCTCTCATTTTTCTCTGCTTTTTTATTGTTCTACTATTCTCTTTGATTTCTCGTTTGCCTCCACTTAAGTCTGTTTTCAATGCTTCTATTTGCCTCTTGTATTTGTTATCCCCTTGTGATTCTACCTCTCAATCTGATTGGCTTTCCTTCTACTCACGTCTCAAATGTAATTTCCTTTGCATTCAGCCTCATCACGAGTTGGGTGGTAACCCTTAAATGCAGCAGTAACCGTATTACCGCTGCATTTAAGAGCTGGCCCTATCACGAGTTGGGAGCTAAATGTGCTGTTTTACCTCCAGCTTTTATTCTGGAGGTGAAAATCCCATTTAGCACTCTGTTTTCGGTGCTATTATCGCCGGGTGTATTAGTGTGCGGTATTGGCGCCAAAAATGCACTATTGGGTCCAGTGGACCCGATGGGGAATGGGGATTTACCGTTAGCGCCCAACCCGTGATCCGGCAGTAATAACGCCGGAGCAGCTGGCACTAACTCTATTATTGTTGGGCGGTATTACAGCTGGGTTACCGCTCAAATCGTGATGAGGTCCATTGTGTTTGAATCCCACTATGGTCTTGCATTTTTTTTTTTTTTTGCACCTAGTTATTTATTTGTCATCGTTGGTATCTTTTTATTCTCCCCCTTTTTCTCTTCGTTCTCAATCTCAATTTCTATTATCTGTCCCTCGTCCTCCATGTGCCCAATCACAATTTTCTTCCTTTTCCCTTCTTGCCCCTTTGCACTGGAATTCTCTTCCTTACACCCTTCGTTCTATTACCTCTTATTCTTTATTCCGTACTTCCTTGAAGAATTATCTTCTTCAGTCCTAAATGTCACCTCGTAAAATGTGTACAGTTGTTCAATCTGCACTTTATTCTACTGAATTTTATTTTTTGTATCGCGCTTTGGAGTAAAGCGCTCTATATAGCATAAATAAATACATAAATAAATAAATAAATAAATAAATAAATAAATAAATAAATGCAACTATTCATCATAGACTTATTATAACAAGCCTAAACAGTGTCAATGCATTCCTAGGAATAGCAGGGAAGAAAATAACCAAGGGCCTCATTACGACACTGGAGGTAGCCATGCCGCTATTTGCGGCATGGCTACCTCCATTCCGGGTACCGGGTCCGGGTTCCTGGAATGGGGAAATAGTGGGCCATTCTGACCTTGGAGGGCCCGATATTTCCCGATTCCAGGAACCCAGACCCTGCACATCCCCATTCCCATTCGCACCCCCATAGGGCTCAATGGGAATGGGGAGGATGCAAACAACGGGCCCATTAATGATGGGCCCGTTGTTTGCATCATGGTCTGCTCGCTGGACCCGCTAAAGACGCCTGGTTTTACCAGGTGTCCTTACCAGGTCCCGCAAGAAAACCTCGTAATGAGGCGGTAGGGGTTTAACGGGGCCGGCAGCTCTACCGGCCCCATTAAAACCCTACAGCCAGGGTCGTAATGAGGCCCCAAGCGTAACTACAGAATCCCAATACATCTCTAGGGAGAGGAGTGCAGTGCAGTTTAGTGACATCTTATCGTTATAGCTCTAATAGTTCACAGGTAAGTACTTATAGTTCAGTATTTGGTGAGCAGCTACAGGGACTCAAAGGAGAGCTTCAGTAAATGCCCGAAGTCAGGTAAGTGCCTTTTTAATCACTTTGCATGAGTTACATATGTTGTGGCACATGTCCCCATAGGAATAACCGGAGAAAGTCCCATGGCGGTTATGGGGTAAATCCAGATAAGTATCAGTTCTGCCCTACAGGTGTGACCTAAGAAACAACTAACCCAAAGAACATGCAGCAGCCAATCTCCGTGGCAATCCTCCAGCAATTCTGGGAAGAGTCGGGGGAAATGGTGGGGGTCTGCCCGAGATGTGCACGTCCAATGAAGGGCTGGGTTATACCAGCCGTCCAATCACCAGCCAGTCAGACACACAAAAGCTTTGGTGGCTAGCCAATCAGGCTGTCCCTCAAAAACACCAAACACTCAGCTCAGCCCACAAAGGATGTGAACTGGCGCTCTGTGGGGCAGAAGAACACATTTCAACCACAGTTTAAACCACTTTAAAGGTGCTAGTCTGGGCTCAGAGTAAGAACACTGCAGCAAACAATGAATGCTTGGCTAGCTTTGGTGCCCAGACAGACAAGGGGGTGGTTTTACACAAGATGGATGGAGTAAGACATGAAAAATGCATCTGTAGCACAATGACTTCCTTTACTGGCATGTTGGGCTATTAGTGCAGTAAAAAAGCTCCACACTTGATGAAGGCAAAACTAACTTACTTCGCCAACTGGCCAACTCTATAATACACCCGTAGGGTAATAGAATAGCACTGGGACCATGGTGGAACTATATGGACTAGCAAAGGACAACCCCATGAAGAAGGGATGCATTGATGGGGGGAATCCGTAGAAGTCCCTCTGTCCACACGTAAAACTGAAAAGATCCAGAAAACCAGCCAGGAAAAAGCAACACGTTTAGGGATCCCATAAAAAGCAGCATGAGAACCTCAAAAGTGAATTCTGTCCTAGCACTAAGCATCATCCCTATTTACATACATATTGAGGTAGCCTGGGCATTCGGATGAGCAGAGAGAGATTATCTCTCTGTTTCGAGAGATAAAGGGCCTGATTCATAAAAGCATTTTATAATGGCACAATCCCATAGGAAAATGCTCCATGAAGCAGGCCCAACATGTGTTCTGTTTTGCTGGTGTAGGAGCATCGCCGAATTGCAGAAGACGAGGCGCAGGGTTCAGGGTCAGGATGTCTGTCTGCATGTCCAGTCCCCAATGCATAGACATCGTTTGCGAATTATAAAGATAAGGTATTATTTGATCATAAAAGGTTATCATTGCAAGGTGAGCAGTCTGGTACACCCCTAGTGCACTCTTTCAAAATACCCCTATGCTAAGGTAGGGGGAGAATAAATAACACCCACAAGGGTTCTGGCTGCTCTGCATAAAATGAAAGAGCACTTTGGAAACACAAGAATGATCAACATATCTTTAATATTGGGCAAATACCTGTGTGATAACTGCGTTGCATGCTTGAATCACTAATTACATAACGCACACTAGGACTGGTGCTCATGTCGGTGTGACTCTAGCATGAAAAGGTTTGTAACCATGAACCATGCAAACACATTTGCACAGTCTCAGCATGTCAATGTGAGGAATATCCCCCCCACCTTATAATTGGGGAGCCACGAACAATTTTAGAAGAGTAAGAGCCTGGGTTTACAGGTTAGTATATCTGTGTGTAGTATGTGTAGTGCTGTGAGCTTGCCCAGTCCCCAATACATAGGCATCCCTATAGAAGTATACATTTACTGTAATGTAGTAACCGGAACACAAGTAAGAGTAGTGTTTATTAATCAGGAAAACACATCATGTGGAAAACACAATGAGGTGAGTAATTATGAATTAATAATCCTGATGTATGATATTGATTAAGGATATGGAACGGACTATTTTAAAGATTGATGGCTAGACCATGCAAGAGGACATGTTTATTTCCGTAGAAGGTTACTTGGCGCTATTGGAGGGCTTTCTCTCTTCCTCATCTGGTTTTTTTACGTCATTACAGAGCATCTTCTTGGTTTTCTTCATCCAAACAATATTTTGGAGTTTGTTTGACTTTTTAACTATCATTTCCTTGACTGGCAATCGAGGTCTGTAACAATACACAGGCTCTGGGACAATCTGCTTGCCGCCCCAACGAGCAATGAGCTTTTCAATATATTGATATTGATATTTTATTTATATCGCGCTCGTACACAAGTGTTTCAGAGCGCGACAAGGCAAGGGAGGGGAGCAGGGGAGACCAACACAGCGATCTTACTAGGCCCAGTGACAATGAGAACACGCAAGCGCATGGGAAAGGGAAAAGGGGAAAAGTGCATGGAAGGGGGAGAAATGGAAAGTGCGGAGCAGAGGAGAAACATATAAATAATAAATAAAATAAATCAATAATAAAGGCAATGAACAGAGGTAGTGCAGCCAGCAAGTGGCATTTGCTGGGTTTAGCAGACAGGGTATGTCTGATAAGTGCAGAAAAAAAAGGGGTGGGGGCCTGTATGGGTACAGATACAGACCCCAGTACACGGGGTGGGCCGGAGGCAGTACAGGAGGTTGGCAGGGTGAGCAGGTACCTGGGCCCAGAGGACAGAGGGTGGCCAGGTGCCGGGAGAGAAACAGATCAGAAGGGGAGAAGGGGGGGCAAAGGCAGAAGCAAAGAGGAAGGTCTTGCAGTGCTTACTGAACCGGAGATGGTTCTCCTCAAGTTTCAGAGTGGCAGGGAGGCTGTTCCAAAGGGAGGCCCCAGCCAAAGACAGAGATCTAACCGCAGCTCATTTCTTTAAAAAACGACTGACCTTGAGGGAGTTAGAGGTAGAGGAGCGGAGAGCTCGAGAGGGGAGGTATTTACGGAGGGATCGCATGTCAACTATTTCAATTTAAAAATACTTTCATGATGGGAGATTCAAGAGTTTCATGTGCATCCTTTTTAAAACACTAAATTGGTTTCCCTTGTTCTGCTCCTTCGGTAGAACCAGTCACTCTCATGTTTTACCTCCTTGACTCATTCTCTTGATCAGAAATCATTTTGTTAGCTGTGAGTGGATCAGAGCCGAGGAAAGCACAGTTTGCTGCATTCAGCACCTAAAAGACTCCAAACTTACGCCCTTCCCACCTCCCTGTCCCTTTGCCCTTAACTGATCTCAAATTATGAAAGGTCCAAACTTTGGAGTAAATCTGCCTCCTTAATTTTCTTGTCTCCTCGCTGTCTTTATTTGATTTAGTGGAGACAATTTATGAAAGACTGGTCTCTACTTTTCATATGATATCATATTGACTATTACCGTCTGGGGTGGGAGGAGCAGCCAGTCAGGTTCTGTGTATTGTGGGCTGAAACCAATGGTGCAGCAGTGGCCCATGCAGCCCCCATGGTGTGGGCGACCCTGCCCTGCCATGTCCTGGGGGAGGGTCCAGTCTCCTGAATCTTCTGAAGAAATAATTCTGTTCAGAAAGAAACACTCGGGTTGCTCCACGGGATGAAGGACCATTCCGCTGAGCAAACAGAACATTTCTTTGCAATGGAGGTGCCCCCTCTACGCATATCAGGAAGCAGGAGGCTTCCTTGTTCCTGTCAGTGTGGCGGTGCTCAGGAAGCATTGGTGGATGCGAGTCTGAGAGAGAAGTCCCTCACGCAGGCAGCAGGTAAGCAACAAAAATGCCTTTTCTTTAAGTGTATGTGCGTGCGTCCGTGCATGCGAGCGAGGGTGTTTGCATGTATATGATGGTTGTTTTTATGTATGTGTGCATGTATGCAATGTATCTAATTGATATGATATGATCGGTTATTTGTAACATGCTTAATACCCATAAGTTTCTAAGCAAGGAACCGGGGTTCAAACCTGCGTTGCTCCGTGTCGTCTGGCACGTGCATTGCTCCTGAGCTATCCTCCCCAGACCTTTGATTGAGTGTATGCTGGCGCTGGGCGTGCGTGTAACTGAACCAGTAGTCAAAGTGGAAAAATGGAACTAGTACTCAGGTTGCATCCAAAAAGGAGGGAGTAGAATGGGGGCCAAATGGAAGGGGGATGGGGAGAGTGCCCAAGATCATGGCTCTGCCTTAAATAATTGGATTTCAAGGTCTACAGTAATAATGTCTTATAGAGTCTGTTTACAAAAAACACACATTTCATAATAAAGCCACATGACAACATGTAAATCCTCATAGCAACATGTTAAGTCAAAAGAATATCATTGTGGCTTTAATGTTCACATCCTGAATGGAAAACTATAAGTCCCAGAATGCAAGATGATGCCAACCTGAAAAATCTAGTTATCACCACTGTACCTTCTGTGATTTAAGACATGTAATAAAAGAAGCTGTGTAATAAACAAAGATAGATATGTAGATTCTCTGTCACAAACTTCCAGCACGTTATTATTCATCATGATCTTGAAACATTTCATTAGTGACATGAAGCAACATTATTTTTTTGCATGTCAACACAAATCTTTAAATAGGCCCTTTGTGTTGTTCACTTTAATTATCACAGATTTGCAAGGTAACTGGTGCTTAGCGGGGTCTTTGAGTTGGAAATATTCCATCATGCATAGAAAAGGTTCTGTCAGTGGTAAAAGAATTGTGTTTGCAACTTGAGCACCTGAACGCCCTGCTGATGCTCATTTCATCTGTCAGAATAGTCATCAGATTTGTACTGTTTCAATCTTTGAGTTTGGGCTGTTCTAGTGAGCAAAAGACGGCTTTCAGATGCAGTTTGGAAGGCGATACCGCTGCATGTATTGAGACTCTAAATGCACAGCGTTCTAGATATCGCAGCAGTCAGGGGCAGAGACCTTCCTCAACTTTGGGGGATTTGATCCTTGAGTCTCCACAGAATGTCTCTCCGGCAAAACCATTTTTACCAAATCAGAGCTCCATTTTGTTTTGGCTTAATACATTCCCTGCGTGTGTAAGAGAGCTTTTGAAGGGACAGCTGTTTAGGAGTTGATTATGGCGGGTGTGGGCTCAGGGGCGGGATTTGGTGGCGGATAGGGAGTGGTTGGTTTTTTGACAGGGGTTTGTGCATTTTTGTCACATCCATCCATGATAAAGTAAGCTTCAGGCATGATATGTTAATACCTGGCTATACTGGCATTTGTGTGCAGGCAGTCTAGCCATTCCTTGCTGTGGCATGACATTTTTTATTGGGCATGTATGATAAAAACAAGCATGATAAGTGCTATTACTTCACTAGACTGGTGTTTGAGTGCAGGCAGTCTAGCCATTTCCCACGGTGGCATGACCTTTTTATTGGAGATCCATCCATGATTAAGCAATCATGATACGTTATTACATGATAAGTCTTATTACCTAAGTAGAGTGGCATTTTTATGCTGCCAGTTTGGACATGTTTTCTAATTGTGGCATGGCATTTTGAATGGAGAAGCCGACCGGCGTATGACTTCTGTGGGTATACTGGCATATATTGGCTGAGCCAGCCTGGACATTTTGTGGTGAATTGCTTCTGTGGGATTTTTGGTTTAAAACCATTTGCAGATTGTAGTATTCAAATATATTTCTCAGTGACAAGGGGACCCCTCCCCACCCGGAACCACTTTTGGTTGGTTCGGACTCTCTTGCTACGCTCGCACACTCTGGCATATTTGTGGGA
Organism: Ambystoma mexicanum; assembly: GCF_040938575.1. NCBI lineage: Eukaryota > Metazoa > Chordata > Amphibia > Caudata > Ambystomatidae > Ambystoma > Ambystoma mexicanum. The sequence continues at coordinate 79,328,935 of NC_090930.1, read as the reverse complement.
AATGTTGACACCCTCCAGTTAACTTCATCACCAGCCGCCAATGGGTGAGTGGCTGGTGGGTGAATGAATATGTATGTGTACATGCAAGACTGGGGTCCAGGCAAGAGGCATTGTATCATGGATGTTTTCTTACATATTGTACTGGTATTATTGGGCAAAGCCAACTTGATTGATGGTATTACATGGAGGGGGGGTGGGGGTTTATGACACAATAGGGCAGGCAGACGGGACATTTTCTTTATTTGGCATGAAATTTATTACTCACATAAGGGGCAAGGTCAACATAATGTGTGTTCATACATGGGGAGGTTGGGGGCACTTGTGCAGTCAACAAGTACATGTTTTCTTACTGTGGCATTACATGTTTTGCAGGTGTTGAAGGTAAAGTCAAAATTATGAGTCTTCTTACAAATTGGGTGGAAACACATGTGCAGCCAACAAGGAAATTACCTTACTGTAGCATTGCTTGTTTTACTGCATTGAGGGCAAAGTCAACATGAGTATTTTTACATGGTGGTGCAGGATTTGTGCAGATAATACGTCCAGCAGCAGTAACATGTGTTATTCTTATGGATAGGAGAGTTTTACTGGCATTAAGGGCAAAACCAAAAAGAGAATGTTCATACGTGTTTTCTTATGGTATTATAACTGTGCATAATATTACTAGCCACACACAGAGTTGGTGGTGTAGCGCCCTTGTTCCTACGACAGGTGAAAGATTTAAGGTCTGATTAAAACACATACTTCCATCTTTCGCCTAGTGCAGTGCGCAGCATTTCCTTCCAGGAGCATGATCATCATGCACATTGTACATGCACGGTGGTCCAGGCATGCCCTGTGTGTGGTGCGGCCCGTTCTTTGTTGCTGAGTTTGAAGAGGGGGGACCTCAACATGGCTCGCACATTTTGTGTCTGACCTCAGCCCACGTTCCACGGAACCCATACACTGCCTTCCCTGCCCTGGACCACCATCTTCCTTTCCCTTTTAATTTGTATTCTCAACCCCCCCCCCTCCTCAGCCAGACTTACCGGATTGTGGTGGTAATGAGGGCCACCGCCGCTGCTGCTTCTCTCTGCCTCACTTTTCTGGCTGCAATTAAAATGGATGAGGGGTTCCTTAAGGAGCCCTGCCTTCCATCTTTGTGGTGGCCATCTTGGAACTATCAATTCTATGTTTGAACGCAATGCCATGAGGCGTCCCATTCATTCATAGAAAGGATCCTGCTATCAGTAACCCAGGTTAACGCTTTGGTAACCCAAGGTGCTAATGGAGTTAGTAAACCATTCCATGGCCTGCATGGGGGTTTCACTCAGGCCTTTAACTCGGGCTGCCAGGAAGCTCCCCCCACCCCGGTGTTTCCCATGGAATAGGTTACTAATGCAATAAAAAAAAACACAGCAACACAAAAAATGCAGAACTTTCTCGAGATCAAGAGATACTTTGTTAATCATTTATCCTAGTTACATGGTCCAACACACTATTGGCATGAGATAATGCTAAAATCCTGTCTGCATATTTGCTTGTGCCTGGTTGCAGTGTCTGCCTCCTTCTTCTTGTAGATGCACAGTTACAATTAATTTAACTTCCTGGCATCAGATACATAAACTTTAAATATGAATGGAAGCAATGTCACTTTTTGTCACACTCATAGAGGGCACTTATATTATGCACTCACCCTGCAACACTTCCCCAAACGCCTGTATTCTGTGTGGATGGAGGCAGGGCCATCTTAACAGTTTTGGGGGCCCGGGGCACAGACAGCCTTGGGCCCCCCCGAAACCGATGTTTCCCCCGTAACCCATGTCCTACTCCCACCCACCTCCAAACCCATGTCGCCCCCCGCGACACGACACCCATGCCGCCTCCATATCTCAAGTCTAATTCAACAGATACTCCTCTAAGCTTTAAATGGATTATCTAGTAGTTAATAAAATATAAACATTATACGTCTGTGATCTGTTTCCCCAAGAGGATGCTATATTAAGGACATTTCACTTTGTTTTTGTTTCGAATAATACATTTTGTAAGAAAATAAAGGAAAAGGATTTTAAGCAAGCATTTATAAACAAAATGAAAACCTAACAGTTCAACATGAACTTTTTTGCCTGTATGAATGTTTCCAAAGTACAAGCACTTGGAGAAACATGAAATAAATAAGGCAGTACAGAAATGACAAAAGCATGTAACAAAACATCAAAATTCACTTGACATTTCAGTGCATGCCCGCACAGCAAACACATTCAAGTAATCCTAGAAAGAATGAGATGACAGTGAGGATATGCTTTCTAGACCGCCCACATTAAACTATGTGTTTCCTTCTAGATTTGCGTATTGCAAAATCCTTAATTAAGTCTGAAAATTCTATCTCTTGAACCATTTCAGATTCAATGCTTAACAGAGCCAAAGAATTCAGCCTGGCTTGAAGCATACGATTTCGTAGCTCACTTTTTATCAACTTCAATTTTGAAAATGAATGCTCCCCACTGCCGGCCTTGCTGGGATTCAAACCTGCAACCCATGGATCACACATACATCTCAGCAGCGAGCGCTCAACCCTCTGCTATCGCACTGGCTATTACACAACCCCTGATTACAACAAGTGAAGGTCTTGGATTCGCCATTCTTAAAGCAGTGAAGATCGCAGGTCCTGCTCCTGCTAAACATCCGCTTTTGTCCCCCTAACGTTTAATTGCTCTTCCAAGTTGGCAGTTTTACCGGAAACTGCCTGGGTCTGGCAAAGTTTCGTCATCTGATTTTTAAATTAAACTTGCCCAAGGAGCTAGTGGCTGCTTTCATTATTTCCATCTCTGCTCTTTTCACAGAATTCGGAAAGGATGAAAAGCAGAGCCATTTGTATTGGGTTTCAGAGTTGTGAATTGACGATTTGCTAGAAAACGCATGGACAACTGAGCATAGCTCAGCAGGAGCAGGTGTCAACTTCTAATTCCACAAGGGGTTTGTGTTGCGCCAAACACGGCGTGGTGTTCTCATCTGAAAAGAAAAGACTGGAATTGAAAAGGCAACAACTCTGAGAGGGGCCAATTGACAATCTTTCAAGGAGGAATGAGTGGGTGCAGCTGGTATCACCTGAGACACTGGGGGGCGTAGCAGCAGGTAGAAAGAGATGCATTCGCCTCCCAGTGCAGCAGGTGTGGACAGCGCCCATTTTATAGCAGTCTGGCCCACGGTCCACACACATTGCGATGCGAAGATGTGACGCAAGAGGGGTAGCTCTCAAAAGCAACTTGTCTTGAAGGGGGTGGGGGAACATATGGGCCGGATATACAAACACGTTTTCAATTACATCTCATTGAAAAATGCTCAGTAAATCAGGTCCGGTCCGTAAAAATGACTCGTTAATGAGCATCGAAACCGTTGTGACCGAATCGAAGAAGTGAGCTATAATCGTTCAGTAAAGCATTCAGCCATCACCTACAGAACCGCTAAATTCATCCAACAGAGAGTGTAAGGAGACCTCTCTCTATCAAATAAGGGGTGAAAGGGGCAGGTCTATGGAAGCGCTTTATAATCGGTGAAATACAGATTGTTGTAATAGAAATTCTCCATCATGTTTGAAATGCAGAAATTGTGAGATGCACCCAGAGAACTAAAGCGCTCTCTCCCCTTTCAAATGCTCTATTTGTGAAACACTCTGAACAAAAGTCTATTTAAAACACAGAATTGTACAACAGGAGTCTATATTCTTAAAGGCAAAGAGTACGGAAAGCGCCACGTTATTTTCAAATTCACCTATAAGAGTGATCTATGCGTCAACTACAGGCCAGGACTATAATAGGCCAATATAGAAGCCCAGTATTTTCTTTCATTAGCAAAACACGTGAACATCATCATCCACAGACGGGCCCTGTGCACGTTCACGTACGCAAACTACTTGCAACAACAAAAACAATGGCGCTCTATAAACTTTAAAATACCGAGCCTCAGCACAACCATTTAGGCAATCTATTGTTATATGTCCAATAAGGGACTGGAGCGCTTCCGTATGCGCAATACACAACTTGGTCAACATAGCAAAGCAAAGGAAGTGGTTTATACAGCTTACACACAGAACTTCATAAACATGCCCATTAAAGCGATCTATTGTTATCAGTCAAACACATATCTTAGGGCACATCTATAGAATAAGCCTGTACATTCTTATGAGACGCACCCACAGATGCGATCTATGCAAATACACAACTGGATCTACGGTGAAGCGGTTTACACTCGATAAACCGATAAAAAGAAATGCACAGAATTGCCTTATCTATACTTTCTAATACACAGCATTTGATTTACAAAATATTTGGCGTTTGCAGGAGGGTGTCACGAAAAATAAGTAACACCCTGCCCCCTCCCCCTTGCTCTCACCCTTAGGTGAAGTGTGACAGTTTGGCCCACCAACGCTTTGCATTCTGGGGCTTGCAGTATCGATCTCCACGTTAAAATATAGGCTACATGCCAGGGCCTGGAAAGCACTGCTGTCTTTAAAGCCCTGACTGGCCGACGGTCTTGCACATGACATGGGACCTCTTGGCAGCTCACCCCCGTGACTGTTCAGAGCACCCAGCAAATCCACCAGCCGGTCCATGACCCAGGAGGGACAGCCAGGTTGAGACAGTAAGCGGAGAATAGTGTTTTCCCCAAATCCAAAGCACAAAAAACAGCAGCATTTTAGTGTGCAATAAAGGACTCACTTTCAGCACGATATTCTCACTCACCTCTGAGCTCACCGTCGTCTGAGCCTCGGAATGCTACCGCACCCGCACGCGCTGCCTGCTGCTGCTGGCTTCAGTGGCTTGTTCTGAAGGAGGAGGCCACAAGCTGCGCAGCAGTGCACTGCGCTCTACAGCCCAGTGGGCTGGCACGTGCCGTATTCCCTGGGGGTGGGGGAGGGGACCGAACGCACAAGCAAGAGTTGTTGTCAACAACTCTTGCTCGTGGTCCTGCGTCGTTCCCCTCCCCCTCCCCACTGTTGTTGTTCAGAATAAAATGAATCTGGGAATCAAAACCACGGGCACGCTGCAACAAAAAAAAACAAATAAAAAAAAACACACACAACTCAACTTGCTTCTGATTGGGGGCCCCCTCCAGAGCCATCAGGATGGGGGGCCCGGGCCACGTGCCCCATTTGCCCCCCCATAGAGACGTCCCTGGATGGAGGGAGTGGCAAGGAGTTAAAAATTAAGAGGGAAAATTGATTTTTAAATTCGACCTGCTACCCCAGAATGGAAGGCCAAAACGAAAAAAGAAAACCCTAGAAAGGACTAAAATGGCATACTCGGAGTTCACTGGATACTTAGAGGTCAGTTTACATTTGCGGTAGGATAGATAGGACAGGGATTTGTGTGGCTGTACTAAAGAAAAGAGGCACGGAAGCTTACAAGCTACTGGGCAGGGAACTAAAACAACATGGACACAGGTGAGAAAATCAACTTTGGGAAGAAAACAATTCAGCAAAAATCACACGTGGTAGAATTGCAATTTCTTTTTTTTACACAGACTTTAAACAAGCAAACAGCTCAGAAAATAGGCCAAACAGTCAAAATCGAAAATCGGTTCTTATGATGGGGAACAAAGGCACATAGCAGATAGGATAATGAAGTGAAATGATGACTCTTTATGAGGTCACAGTATGGGTTTCTCTATATGAAATGAAAATCAGATTTCTTTTAAGGAAAACAATTACACGGGCAAAATCGGTTTTGATTCTACAATGATAGGTTCTATTGAGACTATATTTTAATGGCTAGTTTATTAAAGAAAGACACTGCATGCAAGGGGGTTCGTTTGCAATTTTAACCAGCTCACGCCACGTACGCTCTTATAGGGGAATTCATTAATTTATCTCAAAAATGGTACCAAGGACTTACACGAATAACTGAAATGATTAGAAAAGAAATATGCTAACAGATATATACTACAAAGATTTTTCTAGGGAAAGGGTAAACAGAGGATACAGATGATTTGGGAAATTACTAGGGTACTTATGGGATTTTTTATAGGATTTTACGAGAATGCAAGGTAACAGATTGGGGTATGCAGGCTTTGAGTACTGAGGGAAGTGATACTTACAAAATACACTTGAGTTGGGTAATTTGGACAGCCAGCCAGGTCTCTGGACAGCAGGGCAAGGATCTGGTCACTGGGCAGCGGCTGGGCTCCCTTTGATGGGAACAGCTTGGCAAAAAGGGTCTGGTCCCTGGCTTCTCCTAAAGGGAATCAGCGGCCTCTCCTCTTTTCTCAATGGATTAGTGGGTCTGCTTGCATCTAGATGGGTGGTTCTGCCTGGATCTGGATGGTTCTGCCTGGATCTGGATGGTTCTCTGGATCTGGATCAGGGGTTTGTCTCTGGATCTGGATTTGGGTCTGAGTCAGCTGGTCAGCAGATCAGGTAGTGAGTCAGGAAATTCAGTCAGTTTAGTAGTCCCTAATGTTTCCCTGCCTCCTGCTTATATAGGCAATATGACATCATATACTTGTACAATATGGGCAGAAGTAATCTGGACGTAACCCCTTGACTAGGATAGTCCAGGCTATTAGTGTTGTCTCCTCCCTCTGAGCTGATTGGTTTGAAGGAAGTGACCTCCCCTTAGGTGTGTGCCTTTTATGACTCCTTTTGTCGAACAAACCTAATCTTTCACAAAAAGGAGATATGGAATACAACTTTATATTTACAATAGTTGCCATCATAAAAATCAGATAGGCAGATCCCATATTTCAAGATGAATATGCTGGTCTGAATGCCACCTCTGTGTGATGCTGCTTCACCCTTGGGCACAATGTTGCTGTTTTTAGGAGAAACAAAACACCTAAAATTCTGCAAATGGCTACATATATGAATACTAGCATTTTGCATATTTTCCTCAAGTTTCATGCCTGCGCCATTTATGATTCACACCGAAATACATTGTTTCTGTCAGTCCAGTTCACCATGGGCTAAAACGACACACCTAGTCTCATTCTGTGTTTCTAAAAAAAAACATAAAAACTGACATATGGTCACATTACAGCTTATTCAGGGTATTGAAAGAAATGTCTTAATGTAAAAAGTTCTCTAAAGTCTATGGAGTGCATTTGTCACTGCGTGGGCGGTCCTTCAAATCTCCACAGCCAACTTGCCCCCTCTGTGTCAGTCTGAACAAAAGGGTTTCCATGGCGCCCTTTGATACCAGGCAGTTGAAGCTAAGGAGGGGTTTCAAAGGAAATCACACTTCTTTGTGACAATGCTAGTTCCCCTTGGGTCCATTGTCCCTTGCTGTAGAAATGCCGGGCAGTTTGACAAGGTTGTGAATTTCCACACTTTGACCCATACATATTTGTGGAGGGGATTCCTTTCCCATGGGGTCTGGTACCTTTGAAGTGCCTGCATAGGCTAACTGCTGTTTTCAAGTGTTTCTTTTTTCTTTTTCCTTTCTTTCAACAGAAACCAAGTCTTTTTGGGAATAAGTATAATATGCATTTGAACCAAACCCCATCCCCACACATATAATACTGTTTCTGTGCGAGTAATGGTTTTATTTCATATTTCGTTTTCAAAGAGTAATTTCCCAGATTTGCAAAAGCGGGTTTACAGTTGTTCTTTTTATCTCGTGTTAATTTCACAAAATGTGCTTTCTTGGGCATTAATTTTCTGAAAGGCATTTAAAGATCAGGTCAGTTTCTGGGCACAGAAAGATGCTGGGAATAGTTTCTTTGTAACTGACACAAGACAAGAGAGAAAGCCACGCTGTAGCTTTCCTTTGAAGTACTTTGCATTTATTTCAAAAGTGAATCCTTGCCGTGCAGATTGGAACAAGATTCTGTGCTCTTCATGGACTTTATGGGTGTCACGACCCTCGCCCTAAACCCCCGCTGGCAAACCCATTGGCCAGGTGGAGTCAGGGTTTGGGCCTCTAGAGCCTGGCATCCTCTTCAAAAGCCCTCATGGGGCCAATCCTGGCTCCTATGGCGCCAGGCTCATACACTATGAACAACAATGTGCTTGGGAACTACTTTATTGTATTGTCAGCCAACATGGAGGCATCCACATAGCTTGGTCCGTAAGAACCAAGCTATGTGGTCTACTGTTTTGGGTGTGGCAGGCCTGGAACTACTTTCTCTGGTACTACTTTACCCTATATAAACCACACCCTGACTGCAAAACATGCTTCGTGTTACTTTGCAGCTTGCAACGTGATGCTCACCGTTTCCGCCTACTCCCTCAAACCTCGGAGAAGCAGAACCTGCAAGGAGACAAAAGGAACATCATTAGCAGCAGCATCTTACCTGCAGTCTTCATCTTTAAACACTCTCACCTACTGAGAACAGCTTCCTCGAATCTACATGCCTCCCGGACAGAACGACCTGAAAGAGGAAGATAGAGGCAACATTAAAGAAAGCCGTAGAGACATTTACAAATTACGAACTGCTCAAAAGGCTTGCCTGGCTGGTCGCCTCTCGGCTGGCACCACTCCGGACATTCCAGTCGCGCTGAAGAACACCGCGACCTACAAGGAAGAAAAACACAGGTTAGCAAAGGCAAGACTTTGCAGCGCTGCGCATAGTGTTTACTTACCGCATCATAGTGCTCTTAATGCGCCATCATTTACCAGCGGGGCTCAACCAAGCCAGTTCGCCGCGCTGAAGCTCTGCATACCTAAGGGAGAAAAAAGAGACATTTTAAACAAATAAAGGCATGCAGGATAGCAACAAAACTAAAGAACAGCAATAGGACCTACCTGAACAATATCAAACGGGCCAGCGTCAGTGAAGTAACTGGACCGCACTCGCCCATGAAAGACAACGCGCCCCTGCAAAGAAGGCAGGAAGGAGAGCACACCTAATTCTACCACAAGGTGAGGAGAGGGCGCCAGAGGGACTGAAAGCATACGGGGTGGAGGGAGGATACTTACAATGTCGGTCAGTCTTGAATACAGTCCTCCTTTATTTTCAGGCAGAACATTCCCCGCAGACCACATCAGGGCAAAGCTGAGAAGCATACCAGCGAGTAACCCAACTGGGTGGCATCCCTGTGGATACCAGGTGAGCGTAACAGAACACAAAGTCTACCATAACAAATCCACCTGGGTGCCATGGAGACATCAGAAATGGACCAATTGGCCCAATTACTAGGAGAGCTTCGTGCTGAGGTTCATTCTGCCTGACAAGAGACTAATGCCCTCCGGAGAGACCTAAGAACGCACTGAAGAGATTAGCAGGCAATACTTGCAATCACAGGCAGGACAGATGCCTCTACCTGGAAGCAATCCAACGATGCAAAACCCCACCATACCACCCACTCCGCTACAGATCACGTTACCTGGAATAGTGCCCCTGGCACCACCAGAAAGGTTCTCAGGCGACCCACGGAAGTATGGAGCATTCATCAATCAGTGCCGCCTTCATTTTCTTTGTAGGCCTGGAGCATTTCCAAACGACCAAGCTCGGGGAGCTTTTGTCTTATCATACCTGAGTGGTAGTGCAGCAGATTGGTCGTTGTCGTTGGTAACCCATGACAATCCTCTATTACATGACTTGGGGGGTTCCAGAGAGAAATGGAAAAACTTTTTGCTCGCCATACCCAGGAACAAGCAGTAGACAATGAACTCTTGTGCCTCCGAATGGGGAATCAGGACTTGTTAAAGGTACATTGCTACCTTCAACAGACTGGTTGCCGAAGCTAGGTGGCCAGAAAACAAAAGAACCACGTTATTCCATCGAGGCTTACGAGGCGAATTAAAGGACGTCTTAGCCAGGTGGTTGATCCACCCAGAGACTGTGCAGAATTCATAAATCTGGTCGTGCAGATAGACCACCGGTTGCAGGACCGAAAGACAGACCGGTCTGAGACGGACCCTCGGAACGTGTATGTTTGACCAAGGGAAAACACACCCTGTGTACCGGAAAATGCTGTAGAACCCATGCAGGTTGGAGGGAGATGGCCTCCATTAACAAAACAAGAGCGGGACAAAAGAAGATAACAACAGCTTTGTTTGTATTATGGGAAACCAGGACATTTCCTGAAGGAATGTCCAGTAAAACCCCATGAAGAACAGTCAGGGCCAGAGAGATGGATGAAGCTAAGGAATTGGGAAACTACCAAGCTCGACAAACGTAGAGGTCAGTTTGTCGAGTGAGAAGAAAGAGTTTCTGACCTCGCACTTTGCAATACCAGTGATCTTAATTAACCACCAACAGTCATCAAGAATGCATGCCATTGAAGCATACATCGATAGCGGAGCAGTTGGAAATTATATTGATCAAGAACTGGCAGCAGAGATGGGGCTTCCTTTGTGTTCTAAGCCAACTATGGACAAGATAACCACCGTGGATGGGACAGAAATCGCTTCCGGACCTGTAACCCAGTGCACAGCCAGGGTAACCTTGCTGTGTCAGGACGGACATCGGGAGTCTATTTCATTCGATCTCATCAAGGCACCTCAGTTCAGGCTAATACTAGGGATTCCATGGTTGGTTGCTCACAACCCTTTGATAGACTGGCGGGCATGAAAATGAACCTTCCCCGGTGACTGCTCCACTGCCTGCTATTACCAAGAGGAGAAACCCGATGTCTGTATCCCCATGACTCCCGGAGCGACAGTATCAACCCTGGGAGAAATTAATACCTTGCCAAGTGAATACCATGATTTCCAGGATGTTTTCCGAAAGGACCAAGCCAATACATTGCCGCCGCACAGCCATATGACTGTCAGATCGACCTTGTTCCTGGTGCAGAAATCCCTTGCGGCAGGATCTACACTCTCACAGAACCAGAAAACCTTCATTTGAAATCCTATTTAGACCAGTACCTTGCAAACGGATTTATCCGTCCTTCGATGTCCCCCGCAGCCAGTCCTTTATTCTTCGTACCGAAAAAGGAAGGAGACTTGAGAACCTGTATTGACTACCGGGCATTGAACCACACCACTGTGAAGAACCGCTACCCCTTGCCACTTATCCCTGAGATGCTAGACCAAGTTAAAGGTGCCCAGATTTATACCAAATTGGACCTTCCAGGAGCGTACTACCTGGTCCGAGTCAGAAAAGGAGATGAATGGAAAACCGCCTTCCGTATTAAGTACGGCTTGTATGAATATCAAGTCATGCCCTTCGGGTTATGCAACGCTCCTGCGGCATTCCAATATTTCATGAATGACGTCTTAAGGGAGTTAATTGATGTGTGCGCCTTAGTGTACATAGACGACATCTTAGCATACTCAGCCTCGGAACAAGATCATGTCAGGCACGTTTGTTCAGACCTCACCAAGCTCCGTCAACATCGCTTTTTTGCAAAGCTTGAAAAATGCTTTTTTCACGTCACCGAAGTAGAATTTCTTGGTTTTATCCTTACTCCAGGAGGCATCAGAATGGACGTGTACAAGATAGATGCCATTCTGAAATGGCCTTCACCGATGTCTCTGAAAGGGGTACAAAGCATGCTGGGCTTTGCGAACTTCTACCGCCGGTTCATCCCAGACTTCTTTCAGGTTGTGCACCCAATCACGGTACTATTACGAAAAAACAATAAAAAGTTTGCTTGGACCGAAGAAGCAGAAGAAGCCTTTCAGAAACTTAAACAAAGGTTTACCTCCGCTCCAATCCTGCAACATCCTCGTCCAGACCTCCCTTATGTCATTGAAACCGATGCGTCCAGTCTTGCAATGGGGGCTGTCCTTTCACAGAGAGACCCGGAAGCCAGCCAGCTACATCCTGCGGCCTTCTGGTCGAAAAAGTTCTCACCTCCAGAGATTAATTATGCCATCACGGACAAGGAACTCCTGGCTATCAAAACCGCCTTTAAAGCTTGGAGGCACTACCTTCTGAGGGCCAGACACACCATTACAGTCATCACAGACCACCGAATCCTGCAATATCTCAAACAGCCAAGGCCCAGTCCTTGCACCAATTACGGTGGGCCCTTTTCTTCGCCTAATATGATTATGTAATCAAATTTCAACCATGAGTCAGAAATGGAAAGGTGGATGCCTTATCTCGCATGGGCATAGATGAAATAGTATATACAACTCCAGACCCAGTACGAATTATACCTGAAGACAAACTCTTGGGTATCATGACAGCCTTAACACAAGCAGAACTATGAAAAGAAATCCAACGGACAATGAATCCTGATTCCTACCTCGCATGGCAAAGTCAAGGAGAACAATATACCATCAAGGACCACCTACCCTTTTTTAGGGATCACCTATATGTACCCAAGAAGGAAATACAACAGCATATTATTTCAAACTATCACAATTCACTGATTGAAGGGCATCCTAGGATCGCCAAAACCCTAGTTAAGGTGAAAGAGAACTTTTGGTGGCCTACCTGGCGTAAGGACATCATTCAGTATATTCAGTCCTGCGGTGTCTGCACACAAAATGAATCACAGAAACAAAAACCATCTGGTCTCCTACAACCATTGGACATTCCTCCAGTTCCATGGCACACTCTTTCCCTTGACTTCATCACTGATCTACCTCCAAGCCAAGGGTTCAACATCATCCTTGTAGTTGTGGACTTATTCTCGAAGATGGCCCATTTTATTCCTCTGAAAGGCCTCCCAGACGCAGCCACTTTAGCAAAAGTGTTCCTGGAGGGCGTGGTTAAGCTACATGGCTTCCCTTCAGTTCTGGTCTCTGCTCGAGGCAGCCAGTTTGTTTCAAACTTCTGGAAAAAATGGTGTGCAATGGCACAGATCGACGTTCGGCTATCTACCAGTCACCATACCCAAACGGACGGCCAAACCAAGAGAACAAATCAGACACTCGAGCAATATTTACGGTGCATGCTGCACCACAAACAAAGGAATTGGAAAGACCTACTATGGATAGCCGGATATGCATATAACAATTCTTTACATTCCAACACGGGACAAACGCCCTTCTATACCCTTCAATGCAGACATCCACGTACATCTGAGCTAGACCTTCCAGCCAGCTTGGAAATGCCAGCGGTAAAGACTCTACACACAACCATTACTCAGGCTTTCAAAAGGGCAAAGGAACACCTTATTCATGTCAAAGAAAAACGAAAAGAGATTCGCCGACCAACACTGGAAAAAGGCCCCTGATTATCAAGTAGGAGACAAAGTTTGGTTAACCGCTAAATTTGTACCCATCAAGGGAACCCGGACCTTTCATCCCAGATTCTTAGGACCCTATACCATTAAGGCAATTATCAACCCAGCAGCCGTGAAACTGAATTTAACACCTAATCTACACATCCACCTGGTATTCCATGTGTCCCTCCGGAAACCAATGCAACCCAGCACACGGATTGGGACACCACCTACGCCCATACTTGCTGACGGAGAACCAGAATTCGAAGTCAAAGATATCTTGGACTCTAAATACTCTAGGACCAAGCTATATTATCTCGTCGATTCGAAAGGATTTGGACCACAAGATAGATCCTAGGAGCCCAGTGAGAATATCCACGCACCACGTCCAATCAGGAAATTCCAACGGAACTTCCCAACCAAACCTGGGCCAGACAGAAGGAACACCATGGGAGGGGCCTTAGGGGGGAGTGCTGTCACGACCCTCACCCAAAACGCACTCTGGCAAACCCATTAGCTAGGTGGAGTCAGGACTTGGGCCTCTAGAGCCTGTCATCCTCTTCAAAAGCCCTCATGGGGCCAGTACTGATGCCTATGGTGCCAGGCTCATACACCATGAACAACAATGTGCTTGGGAACTACTTACTGTATTGTCAGCCAACATGGAGGCATCCACATAGCTTGGTTCTTAAGAACCAAGCTATGCGGTCCAGTGTTTTAGGTGTGGCAGGCCTGGAACTACTTTCCCTGGTACTACTTTACCTGGGCTATATAAACCACACCCTGACTGCAGAACATGCTTCGTGTTACTTTGCAGCTTGCAACGTAATGCTCACCGTGTCCAGCTATTCCCTCGAGCCTCGAAGAAGCAGAACCTGCAAGGAGACAAAAGGAACATCATTAGCAGCAGCATCTTACCTGCAGTCTTCATCTTTAAACACTCGCAGCTACTGAGAACAGCTTCCTCGAATCTGCACACCTCCTGGACAGAACAACCTGAAAGAGGAAGAGAGAGGCAACATTAAAGAAAGCTGTAGAGACATTTACAAATTACGAACTGCTCAAAAGGCTTACATGGCTGGTCGCCTCTCGACTGGCACCACTCCGGACATTCCACTGGCGCTGAAGAACGCCGCGACCTACAAGGAAGGAAAATACAGGTTAGCAAAGGCAAGACTTTGCAGCGCTGCGCATGGCGCTTACTTACTGCATCATAGCGCTTTTAATGCGCCATCATTTACCAGCGGGGCTCAACCAAGCCAGTTTGCCGCGCTGAAGCTCTGCATACCTAAGGGAGAAAAAAGAGACATTTTAAACAAAGAAAGGCATGCAGGATAGCAACAAAATTAAAGAACAGCAATAAGACCTACCTGAACAATATCAAACATGCCGGCGTCAGTGAAATAACTGGACCGCACTTGCCCATGAAAGACAACGCGCCCCTGCAAAGAAGGCAGGATGGAGAGCACACCTAATTCTACCACAAGGTGAGGAGAGGGCGCCAGAGGGACTGAAAGCATACAGGGGTGGAGGGAGGATACTACCCCAGTCGGTCAGTCTTGAACAAAGTCCTCCTGTATTTTCAGGCAGAATCTTCCCCGCAAACCACATCCGGGCAAAGCTGAGAAGCATACCAGCGAGTAACCCAGCTGAGTGGCATCCCTGTGGATACCAGGTGAGCGTAACAATGGGATGAAAACAATGGCGTTCTACAGGGCTTGTGTTATTTCATGGCATTCAAATGCAATACACAGGCAGGGCTATGTTAAATAGAACAAATTGTGTGCTGTTTAAAATGAAAAGAGACACCAGTACAATACCATCTGGAATGCAGGTCATTTTCTGGTGCAGCCTTGAGTTTTTGAAGTGACAGAAAAGCCATGCACAGCCATTCTGAATTGAAGTTATTCTCTCTGGATTCACGTGAAGAAAACAGAATGCAGCCATTCTTGGGGTGACTATGTTCAAATCTCACGCCATATGTGCTCAACAGACAAAAGCACAGCCATTTTTGGAGAATTTCTAAAATGCAGTTTTTGTTGTAGGTGGGTTGTGATGCAGGGAATTTCTGTTGTGGCTGGTAAATGTACCCCACATAATATGTGGACAGGTACCTTATCTTCCAACTTTCAGTGTTATGCACATAACACACAGCTCTCCTTCAGAGTCCCGTCAGCCTCATCTCCTCTCTAGCTCATTCCTGACTGTCTATCCATGATTCAGGAATGGTGCACTTCCAACAATCTCTGCCTTAATACCAGTAAAACTGAGATCCTTCTCATTGGGACCCCTGCTCCAGATATCCCTCTTTCACTCTAGTCATGTTACACTCACCTGGTCTCTGCGGAGGCATTGGGGCACGGTTGCAGCCCTCCCTGAACTTGAATCACCCCCTTCAGGCCTCTCCCTAAGTAGAAAAGCTGTGAGTGGTGGTACATGGTGATACTGCTCCTGCATGGAGACAAGAGTGTGTGAGTGCGCCAATCTGTGATTGTTGTACCTCTCGAACCCTTCACCCCAAAGTACAGTTTCTGTGAGCATACGCTGGCCCATAAAGCTCACCTATAAATTATGAAAGATAAGCTCTCCATCCTGCTACTTCTGGCAGAGGCGCATCGAATGGGATCTGGTTCCTTCACTGATCCCTGATAAGGATTAGTCCAGTCCAGCTGCGACTATGCTTCTCCTTATGATTGGTAAGTCTTTCTTGAGCTCTTGTGATGCTGTTCGTTCTGTTTAATGTCTTTATATGTTGCTCCTATTTATGCCCGCAATAATGTCTCTCTTCTGTTTTCTTCCCTTAGATGGAAATGCGGCCTCAATGCAGGTGTGAGACGCGAGATGCGGCCGGATGGAAGATGGATGCTACCGCAATGTTTGACAGCAAGTAAGTGATGGTTTAAGGAAAGCGCAAAGTATGGCGAAGCGCAACCTTAAACTGACTGTTTTTTATGTCTAACCTGGTCTTCTGTTTTTCCTTGCAGGCGCTGCTGTCGACGATGGAGCGTGTCGTGCTCTGGTGCCAAGATGAAGATTTCAGCGTTACGGAAAGTGTAAAGATGAATACTTTGTACGCCGAATAGAGATGTACAGGTAAGAACAGCTTCCCCCAGTTGGTAAGTATGCTGGCAGGAAGCAGGTTGTCCAGGAATCAGGATCTTCAAAGGTAAGTCTGACTTCAGGCAACGGTGAGCGTTACGCTGCTTGCAAGTGCAGAATAAGGCAAAGTGTCTGTCTTGAAGATCGCGGCAGCTTATATAGCTAAGATCGTGGGCACGCCCGTTAGGGCCAGCTTACCAGCCACACCCTGCCACTCCTAGAGAGTGAGCACGTGCAAAGGCAATCCATTAGCAGGCACACCCAGGAATATACTTGGGGCTGCTTAATGGATGCAATGTTCAAGGTTAATGCATCCTGCTTAATGGATGGAATGTTCAAGGTTAATGCATCTGAAGTGCTATGTCCATAATAAAAGCTTTTTGGTGTTAAATGGATGTTCTTGTTTACTTTTGTTCATGAGTCTGGTGCCAAAGGTGCCAGGACAGTGTCCACCCAGGTCTCCAGTGCATGCAACCCCTGCATGCCTGTGCCCCTGACTTCGGACCATGACAGGTCAACCTCCTTGGCCCGCTCCCTGCGCCTTCCTGTGAGGCAAAAAACCTTGGTGTCATCTTTGACTCCACTCTCTCCTTCTCTCC
This sequence comes from Ambystoma mexicanum, assembly GCF_040938575.1. Lineage (NCBI taxonomy): Eukaryota > Metazoa > Chordata > Amphibia > Caudata > Ambystomatidae > Ambystoma > Ambystoma mexicanum. The sequence goes on along the minus strand of NC_090930.1, from coordinate 79,312,195 downwards.
TCACAACACAGACCTCTCTAAGAAGTCCTACTACCAGCTGCACCTCCTCAGATGTATTATTTCCTTCCTCACTTTCATCCAGAAGTTCACTTTCTCCAGAGCCCTGATGTTCTCTAGGGTGGACTACTGCAACAGCCTCTTTCTAAATCTACCTGCCTCTACTGTTTGCCCTCTGCAACTCATCCAGAACAGGACTGTGAGATGTGTCCTTGGCTTCAAGCCCAGGGATCGTGTCTCTCCAGCACTAAGATCTCTCCACTGGCTCCCGGTGGCTGCAAGGATCAAGTTCAAGACCCTCTGCATTGTCCACAAGGCTTTCTGGGGCCAGGGACCACACTGCATCCAACTCTCTCTTCCTAAGCACGTGCCTTCTCGAGCCCTTCGCTCATCCATCTCCAACTCTATGAGGGTCAGACACTTCTCCAGGCAGAGAGTGGAGGGTAGATCTCTCTCCTTGGCTGGTGCCTCCCTCTTGAACAGCCTTCCTGTCGTTCTCAAACTTGAGCAGGACCACCTAAGGTTCCAGAAACCACTCCAGACCTTCCTTTTCGTTTCTGCTTTCTCTTTCTTGCTGATGTACTTGTCTTCTGTGCCAACTGGTTACCTGGCCACCCTCACATCCTTAAGGGGCACCAGGCTCCCACCCCTCATGACCAGTAGCCCCCTTGCACTGCCTCTGGGTTTACCGTGCACTTAGGGACTGTATCTGCAACCCTACAGTCTCCTGCCTCCTGCACTTACTCAGAGCCGGTCACCCTGGTAGCACCTACTTGAGCTTTCCCTGTTGCACTTCCCTCCCACCGTCCCCCTGACACTTCTCCTCTCCCCTCGCACTTGCACGATCTGAGTGACACAAGGCCTAGTAAGATTGTTTGTTTTTTCCTTCCTTTGTCTCCCCTTCCTTGTTTTGCCGCACCTTTAAACAGACGTGTTATAAATGACTTATCATATCAGAGCTCACAGGTTAAGCACTCACCTCAGAGGTGAGCGTGCACTTTGCAAGTTTGAATGAAGTGATAAAGCCATCTTAGCCCTTCATCCTTTCTAAGTCAACACATTGGTTAACAACTCCTGTTATTACAACACTTGCAGGTGTGGGGAATCTGGAATGAAGTGTTAGTCAAGAATGCACATGTGTATTGTTATCACCAGTCGCTTCACATGCCGCCCACTATCTGACCCTACTTGGGTGACTGAGAGAAATAGAGTTCAAGGGCACTGTGTTTATCGAGTTACAACCTTTATTGAACAGGGCAAATGGCCTCTCTGCCCCCCTAAAAGTCGCTGTTGCTGTCTCTACAGAGCAGAGTGGGCCACTCACGCCCTGTCCAATCCCCTGGATTTATTTACTAAAGGGACAGCGATGAGATGCAAGATTGCCCCCGGGCTTGGGGTGTGCTCCAGGGCATCAGGGTGCTGGTTCAGGTGAGTGTTGAAGCTCACCCCGCAGCAAGACTGAGTGCTGGGTGTGGGCGTGGGTATCAGACAATGGCTGCCTATTTCTTGAGTTTCGGGGAGGAAAGTTGGGTTAACTGTATGGACTGCGAAGTCTTAAATCATGTAAACGTACCCTTTAAAGAACATGGATTTTTTTAAAATAACTTCAACGTCTCTTTACTTAAATTGGAGCACGGTTAAAATCCTGCTTACGTGGTGTGGTTTAAGGACAGGTGGGAACTTGGCTTTGAGAGTTACTCTTTTCAGACTCAAGACGTTATGATGTCACCTGTTAGACACAACATAAGATAGGCTACACAAGACCCCTAAGGACTTTCCCTGAGAAAGAGGGGGCTAACTTCCTGGTAAATAAGTCAGCGTGAAAGTGTTTTCACCTGAACTATTAGGTACAACCCTCAGCTAGCACCTGTACAGAAAGTGGCGTTGTTATCAAAGAACAGTACATGTAAATAAGTCACTGAGAAAATAATCAGAAACTCAGTATACCCCCGGACGGTATCTCTTAGTAATACCTCCTCTTAGTAACTCCACATAGTGTTAATTCTCCTCAGGTGGACAGGATCCTCAGCGACCTCTTCCTGAGGGCTCTTTTTCTATAAATTCATGAAACCGAGGCCTAACTCTGTGTCCGGTTCATCAACCTCTTGATGTTGAGCGGTAGATGAGCTAGAAACATCCTGGACACACAAGTACTCCTGTTTCCATACCAGATTCACATAAGTCCTATTTCTGACCTCAAAATTAGGGCGTAGCTGTAAGCGATATTCAATCAACACTACAGCCAAGTCAATGCCTAGTCTGGGATGCTGAGGAAAACCCTTATTAATGTATTTTATGTCTAGTTCAGTACTCTGGATGACCACCCTTGTATAACACCCCCCTCTTAGAATCCCCCTGACCCCACTGAGCCAAGAAGTAGGTTTGTTTTGCAAATTAAAAGGTTTATTTGATAATTTAAACAATATATATATATCACACTTTATAATAAATTAATATCTGATAGTACACTTAGACATATGATGTTGATCAACAATGGGTAATCTGGCACTAGCACCCTTCTTTACAATCAATGAGGAGTTAGTATAGGATGGATAAAGTAGCAAAAATACTTTTATGATTTCAAGGGAAAAGCAATGAGGAATAAAATGCAGTACAGAAATACTTGATATGATTTTAGCAAAAGATAAGATAATCACTTTTCTCTGGCAATTCACCACCCTCCCCTATGCAATGTAAGAAATGGAAGGAGATGGAAAGAGGAGCACACAGTTCTCAGGAATGCAATTAAATACAATACGAAATTCAGTTCCCCCCCAGCAAGCTTAGAGGAAACAGGCAGGAGTTTGAAACACAGGCCCAAAATGCTTTTTAAATGTGATGGCAATGGATGGGAAAATGTGTCAATGATTTTAATTCCCTCTAGAGATTCAGGGTGAGTGGGAGATGCGTGTTGGTATTAGTTCAGGCTCACTTTAGCAATGCTCTATGAGTTATTACTAAGTTGCAAACGGATTTTAACAAAGGAAAGAATGGAGCTGCTATTTTGACAAGTGGAGAAATTGAGCCAAAATCGCAAATCGCGGTAAATTTGCAAGTGCGTGATTCATGACAGTACAAGTCGGTTCTAGGCTTGTTGGAAAGCCTAGATTCTAAGCTTTCAGAGGAAAGTTAAATCTCGTTCCTAGCCCAAACGGTTCCAGAGATATGGACGATTTAATAAAGGTAGATTTTCGGATTTAAAGTAAAACTCAAAATGACAGGTGACAGTTTGCAGCTTTAGAATGACGATGACAGCTCGCAGCTTTAGAAGGACAGATGACAGGATTACTAGGAGGCAGTTCTACTTACATTAAAATAGTTTGCATTCGATTATTTTAACTAAGAGATTGGTTCTGCACAGTTCTGCTAGGTACTCACAATATATTTTGTGCAGGAATGGGCCTCGCCACGGATCTGGTCAGGTTTTGGACTGGACTCCGGTTCTGGTCTCGGCACTTCACAGCGATCTGGGTCACTGGTTCTGCTCACAGTGGTCTGGGTCAGCTCTGCTGGTCTAGCCTCTCTGGATTCAGCGGCCTCTGGTTCTGGATGCTGCTCTGCTTTCCGGTCCGGATCAAGTGGATTCTGGATGTAACACTGCTTTCTGGGTACTGGCAAGAGTTCTTGGCAAAAGAATTCAGACAGCTCGCCCGGCTGTGGAATAGTTTGCAAATGATTTTGAAGCCTGCTGACAAATACTTTTGCTTGCAGTGGGCCTTCTTGGTTCAAAGTTCTGTAGTCTCTGTTTAGCCTGGAAGTCTAAGTGTTGGATCTCTGGATGTGAAGTCGTCGGTCAGCATGCTCCGCAGCAAATGGAATTGAATGTCTCTACCTGTCCCAGCAGTCTCTTTTTATGTGTTTTGAAAATGGGTGTGTGCCTGGGCCTAGCTAAGCCTGCCCCTCTCTACTTGTCATTGGCCCAATTCTCCCCTCTCCCATGATTGGGGAAAGGAAATGGATTGTCATCATGATGAGGTCTGTTTATGAGTCAGAGGATCCTCCCCTGGTCAGTTTGCCCACAAATCTATATTTGATTCAAATACATCTTTCCCAGATATACAATTTGTTGAAATTACATGTGCACATTATATATTCCTTATGGTACATGCTTGTCCGCCTCTGATCTTCCTGGGGGCTTGCATTCAAAAATGACAACATTTTGCGCTTTTTAACTGGTTTTGCAATATCGGACATTTACCCAAAATTACACACATGTGCGCAAGGAGTATGGACATTAATTGATGAAGTGTCAGATTTTTAACATGCAGACATTTGGAGTGAGACCCTATTTTCCGCTAGCAACCCCCCAGAATACACCACAGGGTCCTAACGCCTCTCAAAATGTTCACAGAAAAATCACAAAAATAATGATATTACTTATATAATTCTGACAAGTCTGCACTATGAGTTATCTATCTTTTTTTAAATTATGCCCTGGTCAAAAAGGGGTGTGGCTTCCCACATCACAGGGTGGAATAACTGGTTTATCCACTTTCCCCAAGCTCAGCTGCTAGCAGAGGCACTGCCCCTCCCAGTTTCCCCTAAGAGGAAGCCACTTTACGACGCCCCCAATATAACATTTGCCTGAGTCAAGGGAGTTGCATTGTTCTGTTCCTTCCAGTTTCCAGGTGCTCCACCCCTAATCTAATCAGAGAGGTGACAACTCCTTTTGGCAAGGGGAAGAGTGGCTGAGCAGGTTTCTCTTGTCGGGGGTAGTTGTCAGGCAGAATCCAGTTTCACTAAGCCAGGTTTCAGCTAAATGTCACTTTTTGTTCCCAGTTTTCTACATTCAAATCAAACTGACAATTTGTACCTATACATTAAATAATTACTTCCTTCAAGTCATTTCAGAATATGGTTTTACATTCTTCCACCTCTTAGCAAGTCTTTCCTTGGTCTGGTTTTGTTTCATTTGTGCAGTTTTACACAAAAGTCTGGTGGTTTTAAAACGCCGGCTTTCTGATAGTGGTGAGTACTGGTAATGCAACCATTTTTGGGATTAAGAAAATGAATTCCCCACAGTTCTGAGTTGCTTTTTTGGCAATCGGCATTGCCATTCCCAATGGCTTCAGGCTACTGTGTGTGTAGCCCAATGGTGGTTTTAGGCAGTGCCCTCCTGTGCTCACAACACAGGCAAAAATGGGTGGCAGCCTATTCTTCATGTTTTCCCTGTGCACTCTCTAGGGAGTTCTGGCCATCATGATGTTTTCCATGCCAGTACTGCACCGTTTTATTGTAGGGCTTGGATGCATGGGTAAAAACATCCCACATAGCCTCCTTTATGTCCCTTGTCACTTGCTGTACTGTTGAAGTAAATTGACCAGGCATCTGCAGTCTCCCACAGGCCCTAAAAATAATGTAGCGGTCGCAAGAAACCATGTGAAGGCCGACTTGCCTGATTTCCTGTCTGATTCCCTGTTGCAACATCCAGGGTATCTGCCCACTGTTGGCTGCAGAGTGTCTATTAAGCCACGTCATACTGTGGCCCCTGGGCTGGTGGAGGTCTCTGAAAGCTGCTAACATGAGTATTGGCCTGTGCCATCACTGGATGAAAAGTAAACACACTGCCTGTGTCAATTTCCTTCTCCTGCTTTGTGGGACAGATGCCCTTTCTCTTACTCACCTGGGGGCATTAACAAGTTTCATTAACAGCTGGCCCTCCTGCAAAGGAAGTCTCACTCCCTGACCTGCCTTGTTCTCCTCTATCATGGCTGAGAGTGTGTGTCCGCGGAGTGCCCCACACACCAAACAGTTAAGAACACATCCCATTGGGTACACAATACCTAAGAGAACAATGATCGAGTGGGTGTGTGGGGAAACAAGGGTGGCCTGCCCCAGATACAGCTCCTACAGGAGACAAAACAGACAATTACTCCTGATGCATAAAAAAGATCTACGGTCTCCTCTGTCTGGTCGATCAACCTCTAGATACCCCAGTATGTGCTCCAGGTTAGTCAATGTCACCGGGCGCAAGGCCAGAGTTCAGGACGTGAGAAAGGAACAAGCACCCCTATAGCATGAGGATGCCAAAGGAAAAGAGAAACGATGTGCCGGGCCTATCCCGGACGGCACGAGGACGCAACTGGTCAGACAATGTCCACAAAGCTCTTAGACGATCAGTGGTACCCTGCCGGGATCAGGGTTACATTATGAAACTGGTTCTAGATCCCCAATCAGGGCACAGCGTCACAGGGAAAAGAATGGGCCTTCTCCTTCACAGGAGCGAGACATGGGATTACCAACAAGCACCACATCCGGAAGACAAAGCCAGGACCAGTCCAAAATACAGGCTGAAGTCAAATCCACAAAGCGAATGAAGTCCTAAGGCAAAGGGAACTCCAGTAGACGGGTTCAAACAAATTCCAGGAGTAAATAGCCCACATTCAGATCCCAATGAACCAACTGAAGAAGAATCATACATACACTAAAAAGACGGAACTCACCATTGTTGAGCAGCGCCAAACTGTTCTATGAATCTCTATATCTGTTTCGCTTTCTCGCGGTTCCCCGAAACCAGAAGCCTTTGTACGGAAAAAGGGAAATGACGAACAGTACATAAGACTTTATGGTACATTAGAGTTGTAGACCTGTTCCACCAGCACCACAGACAATGGGCACTCTCCCCCGCGGTGCAGTGTCTAACAACCTGCCGGTGCAATGGGCATGAGAGCAGAGACATTTTCCACTAAGTGCAAAGGGATTCATGACAGGGGACTTTGGGTGGAGCCCAATCTCTGGGGTACAAGCGACCCCTCACCGAACAAGTGCGGCCTAAGAACAGCTAGAGCAAGTTAAGTGCCCTCTCTTTCCCCGTCCTGAGCCCAGATATTTAGGACCTATGTCAGGTGATCAGTGAGGCACCATAGGACAGGTCCATGTCCCAGGCGGGTGGATGACAGATCACTGACATTCCAAGGCCGTGGAGTAACCTATCCACTGGAAAACTGATAACTGTGTACTTAAACCTATATACCCTACTTGAATTATTCCTGCAGACATGTCTTATCACCCAAAGTGGCGGCTTTATCGTCATACAGCCCAGAGTTGCATGTGTCTAGTTTAGCTTTGGTTCTCTGGCAGAAGTCGTCTCACTGACATCCTGTAATTCCTACACCTTCGTACCTCAAACCACCAGTTCTCAAAATGTGTCTTGGCTTTTGTGGGCGGCTGCACTGGATCTCAACGACAGTGGCCCTTCCGTGGCTTAGTACTTAATTTTAAGTTGACATCTCAGATGTCAGCATTGACCCTTTATGCTTTGTCTTAAATAATATTAATGTTAAATCATAAAAAATCAGAACAGCGACAGATTTTAATGTGGGTATTGTCTTGATATGATAGGTTATTTATAACGCGCTTATTACCCAGAGGTTTCTAAGCGCGGACCTGGGATCGAACCTGTGTTGTTCCGTGTTGTCTTGTTTCCAAGGCGCACACCTTGCCCCTGAGCTATACTCTTGAGTCACAGAAAATTGTCTTGGCACTGAAAAGACAGTTAAAATTCATACAAATGTACCAGGTGCTTAGTTTAAGAGGTTTATTTTAATGCATAAAGTCAAGAATGTCACCAATACTGATGGTTGAAGGCTGGAAGATGTTGAATTAATCATAACCCCCGGCATTGCTTTGGGTAACTTAGAAGTAGCACCATGAGAATACCTTTCTTTTGACGACATCCTGTTTGCAAGGACCCAGGACCTCATCTCCCATTTCCATTATTTCTACATGCAAGGGACATTGCACTTAAGTAGCTTCTCTTCTTGTGCATAAAATGGCAGCCGCCTGGAAGAACATGAACATGAGACAGGTGACCACAGAGATGCTGAAGGATCTGACTGCACCTGCACTGCATTGTGTCTAGTGTTGGTTATTTGCTTTATGATGTTTTCACAGGCACTCCATTATTGTGAAAGATTTTCAGGCATCTTTAAACCCACTGGGAATGTTCTTTTTTTTTTTTTTTTAGTAAAACATGTCTCTGATGTAGGAAGCTGAATGGGGATTTACATAATCATGATTGTGTAGCTATATCACTAGTGGCAGTGCCCAGGAAGCTCCAGCAAGCATGAAACACTTGTCGACCATTATTAGCTGATATAATTTAATCTTGAAAATAACTACCATCGTATTCTTCTCCCCTTCATTCTAAAATCTCTTGTTATCTCCAATGACCCAATTTATCATTAGGACCGCATTATATACTACAATCTACGTTGCATGGACCAGGCTCTTCTCTTCTAGTCGCGCTGTAGGGGTCTGCAGCCTTTGGCACTCTCCTTGGCTTTCGTAGTCAGAGAATAGGCCATATAGTAGCACTTCTTAGTGGTTCTCTGCCTAAAAAGTACATATGTAACTAGCACTGCTTTGGCCCTCTCCTCTGTCTACAAAACACACTTGGGCCTAACACGGCTTTGGCCTTCTCCTCTGTCTACAAAGCACACATGGGCCTAGCACCGCTTTGGCCCTCTCCTCCGTCTACAAAGCACACGTGGGCCTAGCACCGCTTTGGCCCTCTCCTCCATCTACAAAACACACGTGGGCCTAGCGCGGCTTTGGCCTTCTCCTCTGTCTACAAAGCACACATGGGCCTAGCACAGCTTTGGCCTTCTCCTCCATCTACAAATCACACATGGGCCTAGCGCGGCTTTGGCCTTCTCCTCCATCTACAAATCACACATGGGCCTAGCGCGGCTTTGGCCTTCTCCTCCATCTACAAATCACACATGGGCCTAGCGCGGCTTTGGCCTTCTCCTCCATCTACAAAACACACGTGGGCCTAGCACAGCTTTGGCCTTCTCCTCTGTCTACAAAACACACGTGGGCCTAGCACCGCTTTGGCCTTCGCCTCTGTCTACAAAACACACGTTGGCCTAACACGGCTTTGGCCTTCTCCTCTGTCTACAAAGCACACATGGGCCTAGCACCGCTTTGGCCCTCTCCTCCGTCTACAAAGCACACGTGGGCCTAGCACCGCTTTGGCCCTCTCCTCCATCTACAAAACACACGTGGGCCTAGCGCGGCTTTGGCCTTCTCCTCCGTCTACAAAGCACACATGGGCCTAGCACAGCTTTGGCCTTCTCCTCCATCTACAAATCACACATGGGCCTAGCGCGGCTTTGGCCTTCTCCTCCATCTACAAATCACACATGGGCCTAGCGCGGCTTTGGCCTTCTCCTCCATCTACAAATCACACATGGGCCTAGCGCGGCTTTGGCCTTCTCCTCCGTCTACAAAACACACGTGGGCCTAGCACAGCTTTGGCCTTCTCCTCTGTCTACAAAACACACGTGGGCCTAGCACCGCTTTGGCCTTCGCCTCTGTCTACAAAACACACGTTGGCCTAACACGGCTTTGGCCTTCTCCTCTGTCTACAAAGCACACGTGGGCCTAGCACCGCTTTGGCCCTCTCCTCCATCTACAAAACACACATGGGCCTAGCGCGGCTTTGGCCTTCTCCTCCATCTACAAATCACACATGGGCCTAGCGCGGCTTTGGCCTTCTCCGTCTACAAAGCACACGTGGGCCTAGCACGGCTTTGGCCTTCTCCTCTGTCTACAAAGCACACGTGGGCCTAGCACAGCTTTGGCCTTCTCCTCTGTCTACAAAGCACACGTGGGCCTAGCACGGCTTTGGCTTTCTTCTTCATCTACAAAACACACGTGTGCCTAGCACCGCTTTGGCCTTCGCCTCTGTCTACAAAACAAACGTGGGCCTAGCACTGCTTTGGCCCTCTCCTCTATCTACAAAATACACATGCGTCTAACACGGCTTTGGCCTTCTCCTCTGTCTACAAAGCACACGTGGGCCTAGCACAGCTTTGGCCTTCTCCTCTGTCTACAAAGCACACGTGGGCCTAGCACGGCTTTGGCTTTCTTCTTCATCTACAAAACACACGTGTGCCTAGCACCGCTTTGGCCTTCGCCTCTGTCTACAAAACAAACGTGGGCCTAGCACTGCTTTGGCCCTCTCCTCTATCTACAAAATACACATGCGTCTAACACGGCTTTGGCCTTCTCCTCTGTCTACAAAACACATTTGGCAATTTTGCTGCTTTGGCATTCTCCTCTGCTTTTTTTTTGTTTTGTCTTGTCTTTTGCATTTTTTATGTTTTGTATGTAGAAGAGAAGGCCTAAGCAGTGAGAGAACCATGTGTGTTTCGGAGGCATAGGAGAAGGCCAAACCCGTGTTAGGCCCACAGGCTAATTCTAGGCAGAGGAGAAAATCTACGAAATGTTGGGCAAATGTGTGTTTTGTTAGCAGGAGAATGCCAAAGCATTTAATCCGTAATGACAACAACAATCCACCTCAATTCTGGCTCGGCAAGCAGTCAGTGTGGCCTTGTGTACTTGTTCAATTAACTAGAAATCCTATCCTGCAACCCTGCCAGTAATAGCGCGGCACCCAAGGAAAGGGACCGTGCAAAACAAGGGTGTTCTATGTGGGTGGCAGTGCCATTACTAGCAGGAGCAATTATAAAGCTTCTTTCAAAAAAATAATGAAAAATAAAGCTCTGCCGCGCCTCATTTCTGTAGTTGTTTTTTAGTGTTGATTACACGGTTGAAGACAACATGGAAAGTGGAGCGGATTCGCAGAGGCAAAAGGTGAGTTTCCTTTTCAAATGTTATCTGTTTAAAAGGCTTCAGCACTCACGTTTTCACAATGCAGGTGCTAATAGAGGCGCGTGAGGTGCATGGAGGCAATGGTTAGCCAAACTCAAGTGGTGCATCACCTGAATGCATTGGTTTCGGGAGGATAGCTCAGGAGCAATGCGCTCGTCATGAAAGCAGGACGACGCTGAGCAGTGCAGGTTTGATCCCTGGGTCCACTCTTAGAAACCTCTGGGTATTACGTGCATTATAAATAACCCATTACAATTACGATTTAGTGCAGCCTGATAAACTGAGTAGCACAGCCACAGTACTCATTCTTCCAATGCACTAAGCGCTGGAGAAAGTCTATCCAACCCTGTGACCATAAACCATTTGAAAATTCTCTGGCTGCCCACTGGACACTTCTGTTTTGATTTGGGGTTCGTAAAAAAGAAATGATCTTAGTTACTGTCACACCTCTGGGGCCAGATTGCAGAAACTGTGCACAGATAGCAGTTCAAAGTTGCACTGTATTAGCACTAGGGCAAGGTTTTCCCTATTTTTAAAAACACTGGGACATATTAGAAAACTATTGCACCATGACAAGTACAGTTTGGCACGGTATAAACAGCAGGGCAAAAAAGATACATCATCCCTGCATTATTGCAACAAGTCAACGTGTGCCGTAGAGCTAACAGGACTTGAGCAAATTTTGTCCTGGTGGAAAAATGCATTGAGAATGTATCATTTTTTGCCCGAGAGCAATTTTTGCCCTAGTGCTTACACCGTGCCAAACTGCACTTGTGATGGTGACATATTTTTTCTAATATGGCTGAGTGTTTTTAAAAATAGGGCAAACCCGAAAAAAGTGTGCAAACCCGAAAGTGACTATGATAATTAATAGCTTCATGCAAAACTCACACAAATATTAATCCACAGTAAGGATTGCTGAGTTCACAGAAAGGTTTCTAATATTCGACACAATAGAAAAGGTGTTCGGAAAACCTTGTCGAACTTCACTGGCTCCCACTGCAAGCCTGTATCATCTTCAAATCCTATGGACAAGGCTGTCATCCTGAAGGCTCCAAGCTACCTCACTGAGAAACTCAGCATCTCTGGAGCCCTGTGATCCACCAAGAGTAAGGAAATGTGCAGACTTGAATTACAACAGTGCAGGAAGGAAAGAACCAGGAACCAAGCCTTCTCTGTCTGCGTTCCAAGACTCTGGAACCTCCTCTCAGTCAACAGGGCGCTTTGAAACACAGTTTTCTTGATGTATAAGTGCTGTACAAATGCCCAATAAAATATAAAATTAAATAAAACATCAGACTTGCTCCATCACTACTACAGTTCAGGAAAGAGATCAAGACCCCAATCTTCCAGGAATGGCTCCTCCTTAACACCTAGATCCACACCCCCTCCAGTCACCACCCTACCTGAGACTGGGTGATCTGCTCCCCACCTCTCTTCCCCTAATGCTGCTGATTGCCCACCATCCCCTGTTAGCTCCCTGCTCCTTTATTATCTGCTTCCCTTGCTGTCTTCTTCCCACTATGATTCTAAAGCACTCCATTGCTTCCCAAAATGAAGCCCGCACTCAATCAATACCCTGATAATAACAAACCTAATAGCTGTATATTTTTCTTATTTTCTTATGTGACACAAAGGGGAAAAGGAACAGGGAAAAGTTAGGGGAATGCAATTTATTAATTTTTTTAAATAAATATTATTTTTTAAATATTTTTTTTATCATAAAGAAGTAATGTTAAACACATTCAGGTAAGAGAGCAGGCTAAAATAGGGACAGACAAATGGGGGTAAAACATTGATCAGCACCCTGATAATAATAACCCTAATAGTTTCATATTTTTCCGATTTTCTTTATGTGACACAAAGGGGAAAAGGAACAGGGGAAAGTAAGGGGAATGCCATTTTTCTAAATATTATTTTATAAATATGTTATAAAGAAATTATTACATGGATGCAGTAGCATCCATGTAGTTATGGTTAAGTTGGTGTTTCCATAGGAAGAGCATTTTTTGGGTGGCTTATAACTTCGCTCCCTCTGGACGAATCCTCACCAAACTTTGCAAAAAAAGTATATGGCCCACTCTGAATTTATTTGCACAGTTTGTAGAGGTTTGGTCCGGGGGGGCAAAGTTATAAAGGGGGTCCCAAAACTTTTGTTTTTTCCCATAGACATAATGGGAAAAAACTTTGCGCACGCCTACACCCCAAACCGCTCTACGGATTTACACCAAATTTGCGGCAGGAGCGGGGGCGTGCTTCCGAAATCGTGCTTTTGCAAATTTGGTGTAAATCCGTCCAGTAGTTTTTTTTAAAATGACCAAAATGTAAGGCAAAAAAATGTGTGATATCTCTGTTCGCTTCACGGACGGACTTCCGGTTCGCTGCCCTGATTGGCCGGTCGGCTTGCGTGATGTCCACGAGCATGCGACGTGTTCACTGATTGATGGCGTGGGGCAGGGAGCGCGTCAGATTTTTTGTGGCGCCCGCCTTCTTGCATTCGCCGACGACCGCGAACAGCGCGGTGAAACTTGGATTAAAAATTGTATTTAGTGGAGTCTGTTGGTGTGTAAGAGTGTTTGGGGAGGGTGGGGGAGTATGAGATAGGTTCAATGTTCTGTTTTTTTTATGTGCTAGATGCTTTTGTTGTGTTCGATTTTTCTGCAGACAATACGGCTGTTCTGAAAATAAACAGAATGGATTTGGTGTCAAGTTGAAAGTGTTCTAAGAAGACTCGTGGGGTCCTCGAATGTTCTCAGGGGGTGTCCTGAAGACGTTGTCTGTATTGTTCGTTGTCAAGCTGAAAGTGTCCTAAGAACACTCGCGGTGTCCTGAAATGTTCGTGCATAAAGAAAATGGGGGTGTTCGAAGGACATTGTCCGTATTGTTCGCTGGCAAGTTGAATGTGTTCTAAGAACACTCGCGGTGTCCTGAAATGTTCGAAAATAAACAAAATGGGGGTGTTCTGAGGATGTTCTCCATATTGTGTGCCTGCTTAGCTGTATCCAATGAGGGAATGGCACAGAGAGTGAAGTGGAAACGGTAGAAGGGCTGTCTAAGAGTTATGCGGTCCGCGGACAGGGCGTGCTACATCTGGGGTTTTCCAGCAAATCCAGCATGGAAAGAAGACTGTAGGGATCAGCCAATCAGATGTTGAGGTTGTGGATTTGTGTTCAAAGAGACTGTGTGTAGTGAAGATGGCAGAAGTGGAGAAAGTCAGGGTGTTGGTGCTTGGAGATATGTTTGTGCACGGTTTACAACAGTATGCTCAATGCCGGCATGTTGCAAAGAATTTTGATGTTAAAGGAGTGGAGGTGGTGTGGAGCACTGTGCCTGATTGCAATGTACAGGGAATTGTACAAGTTTGTGAAGATATGGGCAGGATGAACAGTCCCCATGTGGTAGTTTTGCACTATTGTGCTTTCCATTTGGGCTATGGCAGTGCCACTACTTTGTTGGTAGATTTGGAACACTTGGTTCAAGCAGTAATGAACATCCTTCCAAATGCCAAAGTAATTTTTTTTCTGGATTAGCACCTAGGGCAATATGGGACAATAGTTCAGTTTTTTGTCCTCAGCAAAACAATTCTAGGTGTGTAATCAACCGAGGCATGTGTGCCTTCATGCTTAGAGCTGGTATGTTCTTCTGTAATAATGAGAATATTGATTCCAGTAATGCTTTTACTGTAATTTCAGTAATTTCATCAATGACATTTGTGATGTCATCTTTGATGTCCTGGGTGTTAGTGTTAGCAGTGCACGGTGGTGCGAGTTATGGTTGCTTATTTTACCATAACTGCCGATTTTCAGGGGTTTTTCGGTTTTACTTTGAACCATAACGTCCCTTTAACAAAGTTTTTTTACTGAATTTGATAGGTTTTTAGTAGCGCAACTTAACCATAACGTCCCTTTTAACAAAGTTTTTTCATTGAATATATAGACTGAATGGGAGAAAAACTTTGCTCACTTCTACAGCCCAAACTGCTGGATGGATTTGCACCAAATTTGCGGCAGGGGCAGTGGCTTGGTCCCGAAAGCGTGCTTTTGTAAATTTGATGAAAATCCGTTCAGTAGTTTTTTAAAAAATGACCAAAATGTAGGTCACAAAAAATGAGTGATATCTATGTCCGGTCTGTGGACACACTTCCCTGTTCGGTCCAGGGACAGTGTCCTGATTGGTGGAACGGCTTGCGTCATGTCCGCGGACATACGACGTGTCAGCTGATTAGATAGTGAAGAGCGTGAAGTGTGTCAGATTTTTGGAAACGCCTGCCATCTTATATCCGAAGGCCATGCACCCAAGAATCTAGGCCCTGGCGGCAACCACTGCAGCATATCACACCCATAGATCATACCCATAGAATCAAACATGGGTGTGATGTATGGGTGTGATATGTTTTGGAGTTGTGGCCAGAGTGTACCCAAGACCGAAGTTATAAGTACTGAAGTTATAAACTACTATGGGTGTAATATGTTTTGGTGGTTGTGGCAGGGTGCATGGGTGAAGGCTGTATGTTGTAGGCTGTATACTTAATACTCTAGGTCCTGACCACAACCACTGCACCATATCACAGCCATAGATCACACCTACATATTCGATTATCTTTCAAATGGTTTCAATTATACTTACTGCATGATTTGTTGACATTCGATACATTTTTTACATCAGTTTGGTACCTGGGGGAAGGATTCTTTTACAAGTTCTGTGGTAAAAGAAAAGAGCATGTTAGTGTATGTATTCTATAAAGACTTACTACATTTCATAATAGATATTTCAGCTTTTTTTTTTACCCTCATATATGGTTTACAAACCAGTGTACTGTGCATTTTGCTCAGTTTCTGTGTTTGTTTTTGAAATCATTGGGTCTGTGGGAAAAAAAAATCCTTGTCGGATTAAAAAATCCTTTTTTGTTATGCTACAGTCTACTTGTTTGTTTCCTTTCAGTGTTTACTTCTTGTTTCTGGTTAATGTTCTATCTGTTGGATTGTTGCGGATTTCTGAAGCAGTTAGATACCTGTTGGCGCATTCTAACTGTCTATTTTTTGTTACAATTTCTTGGTATTCATTTATCTCTTTGGTTGTTATACAATCTTGGGCTAGTTAGATACCTGTTGGCATATTCTAAGTTTATAGTTTTTTCTTTGAATTTTTTAAAATGTTGAAGTACAGATTAGTTATAAAATTTTGGTTTTAAGAAGATAAAAAAAGCGTTTGTAAAATTTGCTGGTAATCTCTGCTTTAGAGTAACCATCCACATTTTTGTTGCAGATTTCTGAAACAGTTAGATACCTCTTGGCGTATTCTAACTGTAATTATTATTATTGTTTTTATTTAGTGATATTCATTTATCTGTTTGGTTGTTGTAGGCCATGCACCCAAAACTCCAGGGCCTGGCCGCAATCACCGCTGCATATCACACCCATAGATCTTGTCGCAGATTTTTGAAGCAGTTACATATCTGTTGGGGAATTCTGTCTATTTTTTGTTATAATTTACTGGAATCATTTATCTGTTTGGTTGTTATAGAATCTTGGGGCAGTAGGATACCTGTTGGCGTAATCTAACAGTTTATAGTTTTCTAATTGAAGTTTTGTTAATGTTTACGTACAGATTAGTTATTACATTTTGGTTTTAAGAAGATTAAATAAGAGTTTGTAAGATTTGCTGGTAATCTCTCCTTTAGAGTAATGGTACTATCATTACATTCGAAGCATCCACATTTCTTTTTTATATGTGCAGTGTAGTGACCTGCATTGGTTGTGGCTCCTGCGTGGTAGATTATACCTATTGTTGTGAAGGATTTTTTACCAAGTGATACTTGACCATGTGTGAATCCAGTTAGCTTGCAGTTGTTTTTGGTATCATCTGCATTGTAACGTAGAAGCATTAGTATTAAGTATTTAATTTGTGTTTGTATTAGTAAGGTGGAGCGATTATCTGAATTGCAAGTAGTACATAATCTGCCATGGTTTGCATGTTGTACAAGTTGCTGAAATGGAATGGATTCACAATTTGGTATGTATACATACACAAAGCGTTTGTTAAGGATTTCTTCTTGTGTAACATTGTTGCTGAGAGTGCAGGTATGTTTCCACATGTATGAAATCTGGAAGATTTCATTTATAGGTATGTTTTTGTTTTCCAATACTTGTAGTAAGTACATTAGAAATTCTTGTGGATCTTCCTGTGAGTTTATAGTGAATTTCACCATTCCAGCACAGTAGTCCAATTGTTGTTTTATTCCATAAACACTATACGTGTTGTCAGGATTGTTTACTGCATTTCTGTGAAGTACTAACATTTGCATACACAATGGGTCTGTACTGTGTAAGTAAATGTTGTCAACAATTGGTGGCAATTGAAATAGAATATTCATTGCTAAATTTGCGTAACAACTTACACCAGTTACATTTGAAAATGTGTATGGACCAGGTAGTTCTGTGTCCAAGTCATTTCTTCGGAGTGTATGTTGCCTTTCTGAAGAAGTACCTAAGTTACTTTGACTAATAGGTTCTTCTTTACTTATGGTAAATGATGAAGAATTAGCTTCTTTTACTCTCTTTGGAGGATTTGCAGTCAGATTCTGTTGCATTTCTGTTTGAATTAGTTTTCTTTTGCAACGTTTTATTTTTTGTGGAATAGGATATGCTTTTAGATTGGAGGTGTATAGTGAACGTAGTCTATTGTATTCTAGCATGACAGGAATATCAGCGTTGACTTTACTTGTATCAAATTGATTAGAAATAGACCGTCAAGTGTACGTAAGCGTGATAGTGCTACCTAGCTCATGCCTTCTTTAAAGACTGTGTTATCAATATCTATCAATGCTTTGTCCTGGGTAAGACCTTGGGATTTATGAATGGTGACTGCATATGCAAGAGTTAGATAAAATTGTTCTCTGCGTACATACATGTCTTTGAAGAGAAGGAATCGAGCTGTTGAGCGCCCTATCCTTTTTACTTCTGAAAGTTTGTCAAAGAGTATATTGACAAACTGTCATGATGCCTACCCCCGGGGACCCAGACCAAGTCCAGCAACCCCGGAAGCAGGCATCAAGTTATCCCAAGCCAGCCCAACAACCCCTGTTAGGGGCTATTTGGGTGCAGTCCTGGCGCCTATGGCGCCAGGCTCATATGGAGAGTCAGTCCTGGCGCCCTAGGCGCCAGGCTCATAGATTAAAACTTACCTGATGCAGACCATGCTGCAAACCTACCTGATGCAGACCATGCTGTAAGAGCTCCAAGCCCAAAGAGGCTTGGAAGGGACTACTTTACCTAGGGACTATTTTTTTACTCGGGTGGGGCTGGGGAGTAATACTTACCTAGGACTACTTTGGAGGCTATTTAAACCACGCCCGAAGAGCAGCACATGCTTCGCGTTATTCTGCATCCAGAGTTTGGAGCTCCTAGAAAAAGGGAGAAAGAAGGAGAAAAGGTTAGAACAAGAGCAATACCTGTGATCCTTACCTGAATTCCCGATCCATCGCGCCTTCGAGCTGGAAGAAAGAAGTTATTTTATGCGCGTCGCCGCGCCTGCTGTAGCGCCGTGCTGAACTCACCGGCCCTCGCAGCATCTTCACATTCCACCGGATCCTCCTGCATGTTCCCGCCGCACTCCAGCACCTAAGGAGAAGACAAGAACAGCAAGTGAGCCAAGGGAACACACAGAGGAATATTAGTTACCCCCTCATAGACTTACCTGATTTTACCACCGGGGGTACCATTCCTCTTCACGGGTCGGCGCAGCTTCCACTGCATCTTCGTCGAACCCCAGACCCCTAAGGGGAAACAAAAGGACAGCAAGGTGAAACAAAGGGACTAACAAGGGAAACCCTCCTCACCACAATAGACTTACCTGATTTTACCGCCAGAGGCATTATTCCCCGAGACTTCATACTTTCTCTCAGCGCCTGAATAAGGGAGAAAGCAACAGGTTACATATTGACATTATTTTATCGAACTGAGTTGGATAATACAAATCCTTACCAGAATATTACCGGTTGCCACGAGGAACTCTTCACTAGGGTCAAAATGCAACCTGCAAGGAATCGGACAAGAGTGAAAGTCAGGCATTTGAACTCTTACGAACTACATACTTACGGCGTCTTGCCGGGAATCTCGGAGTCAATATTGTTCTGGAACTCACCAATTCCTTCCAGCCAGTGAAACAACTGGTTATCTACGCGCCCCTGCGCTCAATGCAGGATGGAGAGCTCATCTTTTCAAACCCTCAGGTGAGACTATAAGAGGGGATATCAAAGGTTATCAGTGAGGAGAACAGCGGGGGTGGAGGGATTTACGCTCAACTCCACAGGTGGTTAATTCCCTTTCTCTATTTGCAGAAGAATATTCCTACAGGCCAAGCAAACGAAGCTAGGTGGGCCAGTCCAGTCCGTCATCTCGGCCCTACGCGTCACATCGGTGGAGACCGCAGCTGCCCAATTCAGATCAACGCCTCTGTGGGAGCCAGGTGAGCGTAACAGAATGCGAAGCCTACCTACAAATTCCCACCCGGGCGTTATGGATACCTCAGAAACTGACCAATTGGACCAATTACTAGGGGAACTGAGGGCTGAAGTGCATTCCGCCCGTCAAGAAACCAATGCTCTTAGGAGAGAACTGATTTTGTCAAAGGAGCGAACTGATGACCTTGCTAGGCAACTATTGCAAAGCCAGGCTGGACAAGCACCCCTACCTGGTTCTGGGGGAAATCCAGCTCCTGTGTTATCAAGTAACCCTGTGCAAATAAACCTACCAGGAAATATTCCATTAGCTCCACCCGAACGCTTTGCTGGAGATCCCAAAAGGTTTTTATGCAAACCTGGAGCCTTCCCAAACGATCAAGCCAAGGTAGCCTTTGTATTGTCATATCTCAGCGGCAGTGCTGCTAATTGGTCAATTCCACTAGTTACTCAGGATGACCCAATTCTTCGGGATTTTCAGGGTTTTCAAACGAGCATTGAAAGACTATTTGCCCGGCACTCCCAAGGACAGGCCCTGGATAACAAACTTTTGTCCCTACGACAGGGTAACCAGGACCTTCTATCCTACAACGCGACCTTTAATAGGTTGATAGTGGAAACTGGATGGCCTGAGGTAAAACAAATCACGTTATTTCATCGAGGGCTTCGAGGAGAACTCAAGGATGTCTTGGCTCAAGTCGTGCACCCACCTCAAGACTGCGCTGAATATATAGACTTAGTGGTCCAGTTAGATCACAGACTTCAGAACAGAAAGGCTGATCAAGCCAAGTTTGAGAATCGGGTGTTGGTCAAAACCCACCAAACCCCAAAGGAGCAGATGCTTCAGAACCCATGCAAATTGGAGGGGTGAAAGGACCCTTAACCCAGAAGGAAAGAGAAAGGAGATGGCAAATGCAATTGTGTCTATATTGTGGAACTTCTGGGCATTTTCTACGGGATTGCCCTGTAAAACCACCCAAGAAGGTGGTAGGAGCTGCTGATAAAAGCCATATGGAATCAGTCTCGGGAAACAACCACGCCCGACAAGCGTAGAGGTCCGCTTGCCGAGCTTGAAGAAGGATACTCACACCTCGCATTTCATCATACCAATGGTCCTCGTAGATCCAGGGCAGCCATCGCATATGCACGCAGTAAGGACATACATTGATAGCGGGGCCATAGGAAACTATGTGGACTACAAATTGGCTTCCAGGATGAATCTACCTCTCTGCCGAAAAACCACCTCAGATGTCATCAGCACAGTCGATGGAACTGAAATTGCCTCTGGGCCTGTAACTCATTCCACCGCAGAGATGACACTATTGGGTCAGGATGGGCATCGAGAGACTATTGTGTTTGATCTAATCAAAGCCCCACAGTTCCAAATAATACTGGTGATAACTTTGTTGGAAACACATCATCCTTGTATTGATTGGTGAGAGAAGAGAATAACCTTCCCGATTGTGCACAAACCTGTTACCCAAAGAAAAATCTGAACGCAGGCCTGGCCACAGTAACCTCAGCAGTCATGCAACTACCTCCTGAATACCAAGAATTCTAGGATGTCTTCCAAAAAGAACAGGCAAACACCTTACCTCCTCACAGATCGTATGATTGTCAAATCGATCTCATACCCGGTTCACAACCCCCTTGTAGCAGGATCTATGCCTTACGGAACCTGAGAACTTTCACCTACGACAATAATTAGACCAGTACCTTGCCAATGGCTTTATTCGCCAATCCAAGTCCCCTGCATCTTCAGCTTTGTTCTTCGTGCCCAAAAAGGAAGGTGACCTCAGAACGTGCATAGACTACCGCGCATTGAACCAGATAACTGTTAAGAACCGATACCCATTGCCTCTGATCCCTGAACTACTAGACCAAGTGAAGGACGCTTGCATATACACTAAATTAGATCTCCAGGGGGCATATCATCTGGTACGTGTAAAAGAGGGCGACGAATGGAAGACTGCTTTTCGCACTAAGTATGGGTTATTCGAATACCAGGTGATGCCGTTCGCATTGTGCAATGCACCAGCAGCCTTCATGAATGATGTCCTTTGTGAACTCATTGACGTTTGTGTTGTCGTATATATCGATGATATTCTAGTATGATCCTCTTCAGAATCTGACCATGTGAAGCACGTCCGAGCAGTCCTTGAGAAATTGCACCAGCACAAACTATATGCAAAACTGGAAAAATGTGTTTTTCATGCCACAGAAGTTGAATTCCTTGGGTTTATCCTGACCCCAAAGGGAGTCCGAATGGACCCACGAAAGGTGGACGCAATCCTTAAGTGGCCATCACCAAGTTCAGTTAAAGGAGTACAAAGCATGCTCGGCTTTGCCAATTTCTACCGCAGATTCATCCCGGATTTTTCACATGTTGTACATCCCATCACAGCCCTCTTGCGAAAAAATAAACTTTTTATGTGGACTGAAGAAGCTGAAAATGCCAACCAAGAGCTGAAAGCGAAATTCACGTCTGCACCTGTATTAAAGCACCCGCGCCCTGAACTTCCATACATAGTGGAAACTGATGCATCCAGTGTAGCTACGGGAGCTGTCCTGTTTCAAAAGGACCCTGAAACTGGCCAGCTTCACCCAGTAGCATTTTGGTCCAGAAAGTTATCTGCACCCGAGGTAAACTATGCGGTTACCGACAAGGAGTTATTAGCCATTAAATCTGCCTTCAAGGCTTGGCGGCAGTATCTTCTCGGTGCCAGGCATACCATTACTGTGATCACCGATCACCGGAACTTACAGTATTTAAAGACAGCCAAGGCCCAATCGTCAAGTCAACTCCGATGGGCATTGTTCTTTGCTGAGTTCGATTTCGTGATAACCTATCGACCAGGTTGTAAGAATGGTAAAGCAGACGCCTTATCCCGAATAGGAATGGGAGAGGCAGAAGTGAACCGAGAACCAGTACCTATAATTTCCGAACAAAGGATTCTTGGCATGACTACTCTACAGACACTAGAGGACATTCAGGTAAAGATCCAGAAACTCTTTGATCCTACAGCCCTGCAGGACTGGATAAAGAAAGGCCCGGACTACTCAGTCACCAATGATCTGCCTTATTACCAAGGGCGGCTATTTCTGCCACACAGGAACTACAAGAGCTAGTCATTTCCTGTTATCATGATACCCTAATGGAGGGGCACCCAGGTTTTGCAAAAACTGAAGCTAAAATTAAAAGACAATTCTGGTGGCCCACCTGGCGAAAGGACATTAAATCATTTGTGATGTCTTGTGGCATTTGTGCCCAAAACAAAAGTCAAAAGAAAAAACCAGCTGGACTCTTACAACCTTTAGACATTCCGCCTACACCATGGCGCACCTTATCGTTAGACTTTATTACTGATCTACCCCGATGCAATGGATTTAACACCATTCTAGTTATTGTGGATCTTTTTTCCAAGATGGCCCACTTTATTCCTTTAAAGGGATTACCTTCAGCTTCAATCCTGGCCAAGGAGTTCCTCGAAAACATTGTTCGCATACACGGATTTCCGTCCGTATTGGTCTCTGACCGGGGCAGTCAATTCATTTCACATTTTTGGAAAAAATGCTGTCAATTGGCGCAAATCGATGTGAGGTTATCGACCAGTCAGCACCCCCAGACCGATGGTCAAACGGAGAGGACCAACCAGACTCTCGAACAATACCTGCGTTGTATGTTACATCAGACTGAGAGTAATTGGAAAGACATTCTTTGGATCGCTGAGTATGCATACAATAATTCAGTACACTCTGGAACTGGACAAAGCCCCTTTTATACCTTATATGGGCACCATCCTCGAACCACAGACCTTGACTCACCCCAACACTTAGGAATGCCAACTGTGGACCATCTGCACGCTACGATTAGACAAGCCTTTAAGGAAGCAACTACACATTTAAAACAGGCGAAAGAAAAATACAAGAAAGATGCTGATTGGCATAGAAGTGATTCTCCACAATACCAAATAGGGGACCAAGTATGGTTAGCCACAAAACATATACCTCTAAAGGGAACACTAACCTTTAACCCCAGATATTTGGGATCTTACTCTATTAAGGCCATTATCAACCCGGTGGCTGTCAAGTTGGACTTACCTGCTAATATGCGAATTCATCCCATCTTTCATGTGTCACTTTTGAAGCCAGTACAACCAGGGACAAGACTAACCAAGCCACCAGACCCCATCCTTGTAGACGGAGAACCCGAATTTGAAGTTAAGAACATCCTGGACTCCAAGCTGATAAAGTCAAAACTTTTTTATTTAATCGACTGGAAAGGTTACGGACCACAGGAAAGGTCATGGGAACCTAGTGACCATGT
Source organism: Ambystoma mexicanum (assembly GCF_040938575.1). NCBI lineage: Eukaryota > Metazoa > Chordata > Amphibia > Caudata > Ambystomatidae > Ambystoma > Ambystoma mexicanum. The sequence continues at coordinate 79,288,793 of NC_090930.1, read as the reverse complement.
TCATGCACCCCGATTGGTGAAAAAATTCCACAGAAATTTCCCAGACAAACCGAAACCACCGGGAAGAAGGACTTTAGGAGGGGCCTTGGGGGGGAGTGATGTCATGATGCCTACCCCCGGGGACCCGGGGACCCAAACCAAGTCCAGCAACCCCGGAAGCAGGCATGAAGTTATCCCAAGCCAGCACAACAACCCCTGTTAGGGGCTATTTGGGTGCAGTCCTGGTGCCTATGGCGCCAGGCTCATATGGAGAGTCAGTCCTGGCGCCATAGGTGCCAGGCTCATAGATTAAAACTTACCTGATGCAGACCATGCTGCAAACCTACCTGATGCAGACCATGCTGCAAGAGCTCCAAGCCCAAAGAGGCTTGGAAGGGACTACTTTACCTAGGGACTATTTTTTTACTTGGGTGGGGCTGGGGAGGAATACTTACCTGGGACTACTTTCGAGGCTATTTAAACCACGCCCGAAGAGCAGCACACACTGCATCCAGCAGCGTAATGCTCACCGTGCCTGCAAGTCTGCATTGTCTTCTGCCACGCCCGCCTCGAGTTTGGAGCTCCTAGAAAAAGGGAGAAAGAAGGAGAAAAGGTTTGAACAACAGCAATACCTGTGATCCTTACCTGAATTCCCGATCCATCGCGCCTTCGAGCTGGAAGAAAGAAGTTATTTTATGTGCGTCACCTCGCCTGCTGCAGCGCCGCGCTGAACTCACCGGCCTTCGCAGCATCTTCACATTCCACCGCATCCTCCTGCATGTTCCCGCCGCACTCCGGCACCTAAGGAGAAGACAAGAACAGCAAGGTGAGCCAAGGGAACAGACAGAGGAATATTAGTTACCCCCTCATAGACTTACCTGATTTTACCACCGGGGGTACCATTCCTCTTCACGGGTCGGCGCAGCTTCCACTGCATCTTCACCGAACCCCGGCCCATAAGGGGAAACAAAAGGACAGCAAGGTGAAACAAAGGGACTAACAAGGGAAAACCTCCTCACCACAATAGACTTACCTGATTTTACCGCCAGAGGCATTATTCCCCGAGACTTCATACTTTCTCTCAGCGCCTGAATAAGGGAGAAAGCAACAGGTTACATATTGACATTATTTTATCGAACTGAGTTGGATAATACAAATCCTTCACAGAATATTACTAATTAACTAACTATTAATTAAAGATTGTTCTATTGGACGTTGCACTCCCAGAGTGTGCACATTTTCTGTCAGATTTAATAGTAAATAAACTACTTTGCCACGAATGCCTTTCACCAATTCAGAGGGAGGTAATTTTGCTGTTTTTGGTTGAAGACGTATTATTGCTTGAAATGGGTGTACTGTTTGAATTATGATGCTCTCATATAAATTGAGTTGTTGTAGGGGTTTTGGTAGTGGGAATAATTCTAAGTTATTTGTGATAGCACGTGAAGGAGTTTGGTTGTTGTCAAGTTTTGTAGTGCAGTAACTGCAAAGTATTAAAGGGTCAGTTATTTCGTATTTGTTTTCTGCTATAAGGTAGAGAGCTAATTCAAACCATTTAGAATCTTCATTGTCGTCTATTTTGTATGTTATGTCTATAGTTTTTGTATTAGGTTTATAAAATGGTCTGCAGCAACACACACACACATGGTTTGGTATTTCAGCGGATGCACTTTTAAATTTTAATATTTCTTTTTTGTATGTGTGTAATATAAGGTTACCATGTGTACAATTGTTGCTCGTTTGTTGTAAAGGTATTGCATTTTGTAAGTGGCTTTCACTTCCAAAAAAGTTTTTCCTGATATGGTCAATTTCTTCAAGTAGTTCTTTGGCTGTACCATGTAGAAGATTGTTATTTAAATTGTCTAGTGCTAATGCAGGACCTTTAGCATAGTACAGTTTATAGACTAGATTTCTTATAGTTGGATGATGTGTTGATATCATTTTGATATGATGGAAGGTGCTTTTGCAAATTGGTTCTGAAATGCAGGCTAATGAATGTCCTTGTAGCCCTGTGTATTTACCCACTGGACAGGTATCCATATTTTGCAGCAGTTTCATTTTGATTTTGTCTTTGCCTTTCACATAATGATTGAGGAATTGGCGTAAAGATTTGAAAGATTTTTTGGGAATGTTACACATTGACGTGCATAACCATTTGTATACCTTTTGTATACTGGATGTTTTCGTCCAGTCGAATGGAGAGGTAATTCTGAGTTTTCAGGGGATATTTTCGTAAGCAATATTTCTTGTTCCATTATGGTATTATACATTTTTTCATCACCTCGTCCACTCTATGTATAACAATAGTATTTGTTTGCTTTTGTTTGTATGCTTCTTTGTTAAAATATGGTTCTGTGTTTGTGGTGTGACTCCATTCACCTCCACAGATATTTAAGAAGTTATTTTTGTTGACATTAGTTTTGTTAGTGGTTTCATTCTTTTTAACACTAAATTAAATAATTTTCTTTTGAGTAGGATTGCACTGTCTGTGAAAGATTCTAATATTAATTTCCTACGGTAGGTTTTAAGGGTTCTGTATGATTTCTTTCGTGTTTTTAGAAGATTTTGAAGGACTCTGTGGTGGAACTTTTTTGCTAAAATATTTTTTTGGTATGTTTACTTGCCATTATATCAATATTTATAGGAGCAGTTTTAGCAGTAGCGGTAGCTGCATTCTTGATAGTCGTTTTCTGTTTCGTTTTACATTTCGATAGAGGAGGCAAAGTTTCAGTACTTGAAGCATGTTTTGCTTTGCTAAATGACTGTATTAGCTGTTCTGTTTGAACTTTTTGTACAAATTCTGCTAGTGATGGATGCTTATTTTGGATACTTCTTTTTTCATTTGCTCTACTTCTACGTTGTTTTCTACAGGCTTGCTTTTTGGTAGGCATTCTTTGGGGTCTGTTGAAAAAAATAAACAATGTATGGGTTGGGTTGTTCTGCGATGCATGTCTGCTGTGTGCATGAGTGTCTGGGCATGATCGTAGAGATGTATGTGATGGTGTGTGATTGTGTATTGGGTAGCTACAACTAGTTGGGAAGTTTATTCTTCTATTTGTGTGTTACTATGCTGGGGTTCAGATGACAGTAGAAAGTAAGCTAGTGGTGAGGAGAAGCACAAATACTAAATCTAATGGTATAGAAATAAAACAGTTCTTTGTTCTGCAATAATAACATTCTAGAGGCTGAGTTATGTCATTTGTGCGCTGAAAAACAGGGATTTGTGCGGTATTTTGCCTGCAAATCCTTGTTTAACAAATGGGGATTTGTGAGCAGAAGGTGCACTAATCTTTTTTTTTGTTTGGTGCACAGATACCATGAATCAACCACACAGTGTGCTTGAGTAACAGTAAGAATATTATGGTAGTATTGTACTTACTTTTTTGTGTGGAAAGATTAGGTTTCTTCTGAGTTGTTGTTTGTACTTCGGATTCTGCTGCTTTTCAGGAGAGTGATCTTCACTGTAATTGTAAAGGAAAGAAGTTAGTAATTTTGTGTGGATATAGTATGTAGTTTCCTTTGACTATGTGCAGCCTTTATATTTTATTTACATTATGTTATTTCAACATGCTATGAAAATGAGTAGAATAGAAAGTGTTATGAAACACGCTTGGTTTCTTAAGGCTGTGTTATTGGATGTTAGGAGACAGAAGAAATAATGATATACTTTTTTTGCAATTTTTTTAAGGTAAATGGCAGATACTGTATAGAAAAGCATGGAATGTATGCATTTGTGAAGGTGTGGGTAATAAATCAGAAGGATGTGATTTACAGGTCGTGGTGTTATTGCAGTCGGGAGTTTTTCAATGTTAGTGTCTATCTGTGTGAGTGTATGAAGGTGCATGACCTTATCCTGGCTGTGTGTAATTTTATAATACACTAATTAGTGTTTTTCTACAATTATACTGTTATTTCTCCCATCTTCTAATATTATAATTCTTTAGAGAGCTGTGTGTGTAAAAAATTGTTTAGATAGCAGACAGGTTTGGAAGTGACAGTTGATTATAGCAGATGGGAAAAATAACAGTAAGTTCATTTTACAGGTTATATAGATTAAGTGACAGTTACTCTGTTTATATGCATTCATAAGAGTTGTACTTGTACTGTGAAGAAAATATGCATACCTGTAGTTTGTATTCATGCATGTGGATATGCATGCAGCTGCAAGTAGAAATCTTGGAGACTTGTACAGTAGTTTTTGTAGTAGGTGCTTACCAATGACATGAGACTTGTGCTCAGAGTAATCTACAGTACATTTGAAGTGCTGAACTATGATGATGCAGTTAAATGTAGAGGTCTTTAATGTGATTGGTGGATGGTTGTGGGACTGTTTAGCTGTATCCAATGAGGAAACGGCACAGAAGGTGAAGTGGAAATGGTAGAAGGGCAGTCTAGGTTACGATATGTCAGCGGACATAACAGAAGTCTGTGGACACCGCATATTACATACGGGGATTTTGGGGTGGAGAGGCATGCAAATGAGAATGAGCAGAGGAATTGATTGGTTAATAAAGATTGGTGGGTGTGTTGTGTAAGAAGACAGTTTGTCAGAAGGTATTTTTCCTGAGAGAAGAACAGTTAGCTATGGCTGTGTGTTTCAGAAAACAGATTGTCTGGATTTTGGGAGACTCATGGATACATTGGTTGGAGGTGCATGCACAACACTGTGGAGTAGCTGCAGATCATGGATTCCCTCATGTGGAAGTGCAGTATGGAGTATGCGGAAGGAAGTGGCTAGACTTGCTACCTCTCTGTGCTAGTTTTCAGACAGAGCATTGTGATGTCATCTTTGATATCCTGGGTGTTAGTCTTAGCAGTGCACAGTGGTGGCGCGAGTTATGGTTGAACCGTAACGTCCCTTTAGCAAAGTTTTTTTACTGAATTTTAAACATTTTATTTAGAAAGAAGTGAGGTTAAAAATGTTCAGGTAAGAGATCAGCAGAAAATATGGGCAGACAAATGGGGGTAAAACATAGACAAACATCAGAAACACCACCAACAACTTCAAAAAGAGAAAAGTAGTTCAAACAGGAATCACCACATAGCACTAACAGCTAGCAAACTCCTCCAAAACTCGCCGAAAGCACAGGTTTCTGCACTTGCCAGGCCTACTCTTCTTAATAGCAAAACATAAACCTCAAAGGAAACAGGAAGTGAGCAGGCCATTTTACAGGCCCTCAAAACAAACATCTTTGCAACCCCGAGGCCTCAAATTTCCGCTCTTTACCCCCAGTGACGGAAATACGTTTAAAGACTATTCAAATCCTCAATATCATGTATTAATACTGAATCAATCGAACTCAAAAAAATCTTTTATCCATTTTGTCTAAACAGTACTGGTATCAAAGCAAACAACAGTGGGGGTTTTCCTTCTCTAGTAAACCAGTGGCGAGAAATCACCTGCATGTAGCCACCTACTCCTGATGATTCTTTAATTCAAGCAATATCTTGCTGATTGAAGGCTGTAGATGAAGAATGTATGTAATCACATGTGACACAGAAACATCGACCATATTGTTTGACTCAGAGGTGGACTGTATCTCACACACATTGTTACTCTTATATCTATTAGAATGACATATATAAAATGCCGAACACAGTTTGGGGCTGATTCATAGAAAAGTGTGTATTAATACCTCAAACTCCCCACACCGAGAACGGTTTTGCATGTCCCGGCGTGTAGAACAATTTGTGTGCAATCAGTGTATTCATGGATGGTCCCCACTAAGTAGCCCGATGCGCAAGTACTTAGCAGAACACCCCCGACAAGCCTCTACTCAAAGTGAAACCAGCCACATACATTTGTGGGCTCCTCGGCCACAAACACATGCAACCTGGAAATACTGCGTGGGATCACCCGCAACCAAGCCTGCACCCCGACTACACTTCGTGGGGTGGCCCGGATCTGTTACCAGCACCTCAAAAACATGCGTAGCATTTTCCGTAACTTAGGTAAATCTCTGGTTAATCTGTGGGCAACCCCCCATAAACCATGGCTGCACCCTGCTACACTGCACATGTGCACCCCTAACTGTGAACGGCAGCCCCAGTGCATGCACACACCCCTCAATTCCTGATCGGACCTTACCTTTGCGCAGTGATTTCCATGCGATTAGGGCCTTACACCTGTCATAAGGTGGCAGTGTGATCGGGTGCTTTGCATGCTGATTTCCCCGACGAGATGTTGCACGGTCAGATCCATGAATATGCTTCTAGCTGTGCGATTTCCTCACGCAGGTCGTCCATCAGCATGCCCATGTAATTCCTTGTTCTTCCTCATTCTGCGCAGAGTATAGTTAATATGCATGTTCCACCCCCATTTATCTCTCTGCTCTGGCCTGGCCCACACACAGCATGGAGTCTTGTGCAAGGTGCTCGAGTGTTCGCAGAGGTATGCCAGACCTGCGCGACATCCCTGCAAAGTACGAAAATGCCCTGTAACGTCGATTCCATGAATTGACGCAGGGGGCTTTGCATGCAGATTGGCCTGGAAAGTCCCTATTTTATACCCAAAAAGTTCCATGATCAGGCCCTTTATGTGTATGCTGAGGATGTGCGTGAGAGTGGATTTTAAGTGGTTAAAATTTAATTAAATTAATTAATCTATTATAAAGCGTTCAGTACCGGAGACCAGTCTCTAAGCGTGGGACCAGGATTGTAACCTGTGTTGCTTTGTGCTGTCTTGCTTCCAAGACAAGCGCGTTGCCACTGAGCTATCCTCCTGGTTAGGAAAGATCAAGGTAGCAGTGTATATATTAAATAATGAATGTGTCACATAGAGCATTTCTTGATCACTCACAGATGCATTCATTATTATTGGCAAGGTGTTATGGGCAGGAAGATACTCCTTTGACAGTATTCATTCCTTCTTCTAGGTGTCTTGGTATCCCAGACGTGTGGGCTCCATAGTAACAGGAGCAGGACCCTGATATTGGATCAAACACTTCCTAGAATCCATTCTCCTCGGAAACCCTCCCAGGCCTGTCCACGTTCGCAATTGGCTGATGGCTTCATGACCTATCTCTCACCCAGAGAAACCTCTCAGCTTTACTATTGGCCGTGACCACTCATTCAAAACTCACACCACCTAGATGACCCTAACGGGATGCTTCAAGCCCGACAAACCCTGCATCTCCATGCCATTTCTCAATGCATTGGTCATCTGCCACCTGGCAATAGTCCTAGAAAGCCCTCTGGCTCTCGTGAAAGTGGTCTAGCACACGTGCAACACACTGCTGCAGCTTCATCACAAGACTAAGAAAATCCAACCACATCACCACATCACCACATCACCACTTCCACCAATAACCTGCACTGGATACCCCATCAAATACAAATGATGTCCAAAACAGTCTGTGTCACTTACTTTTTAATTTTTTTATTTTTTTTGTTTTTGTTTTTGTTTTATTGGTTAAACAAAGTTAAACCTTTAACATTCCTTCCTTTAAGAAGTCCAGCCCCCCAAATTAGGTTCAATTCAAGTTCAAATTCTGTAGATAAAGCCCCCCGGACCAGGTCCACCAGTCAATTCAACCTAATTTTGGATGACTTCCACTTCGGGATCCTTATCCTCCTGATCCAATTTCAAGGATTCCACAAATTTTAGTGCATCCAAAGTTCGGCCCACTTTCTCAGCTGTAATAAGTCTTTCCCAATAGTCTTCTTCAGTCTCCTCCGAGATCTTGCTTGTGTAGTTTCCCATGTACATCTGCCGTTTCGATGTTAGGTTCGGGCAGGCTAACATCACATGCCTTACAGATTCCACTTGTTCCTTATTTCTGCAGAATCTGCAGTAGGCTATTGATTTATCAATAAGCCTTCTTCGCCATTTTATTTCTATGGAGTGCCATATGTTAAATCTACAACGCATGAGCAGATCTCGATAATGTTGTGAAGGAAATTTCATCAAGTACGGTGGGAGCATGTTTAGAGCTTTGCGTTCCCAGATGACATTTTGACATAGGTTTCGCGACAATTTCTTCTCCTGGGTTTCCTCCCAATCTTTTTCCTGGTTTGTTCTTTTGGCCTTATCTGGGTTGTTCTTCAGAGTATCTTCATTGATCTCCAGATGTTTCAAGGTTACTTCACATCTCATTTTCCAATCTTGTAGAATTGTATCGTCATTGGATGCCCCAGGTCTTGCTAGGATTCTGAATGGCTGGGATGGATTGTCCAGAATACACTTTCTAAATAGAGATAGTGATTTCCACGTCACGATTGAGACAATGGATTGCAGTCTTAATTCTGATCTTATAAGTTCCAATGGTAGCGAATTTGGAAGACGCAGGATCTTTCGCCAAAAACAGGATTCGCATAGGTTCCAGGCTTCCCATTTTAGGGCTAGAAGTGCCTCGGCTCCATATGTAATGACGGCCACTACATTTTGCTTATAAAAGGTTATTATCGGCATCAGAGAAAATTTTCCATATCTACGATGTAGGAGTATGCCTTGGTTGGCCAAAGCTGTACGTTTTTCTTGAATCAGGGTATAGTGTGCCTGTTCGTTGCAGTTTTTGTTGATTCTTATGCAGAGGTATATCGTGATATCCACTTCCGCCAATTTTTCTTTTTCCAATGACCACGTATGAATTTTCCCTGCTGTTTTCCTCCCACAACTTGATTTAATAGTCAGGATCATGGATTTTTTTACATCATTTATTTTCATGTCATTGTCTTTTAAGTATTTATTGAAAGCCTCTATCTTTCGCTGGAGCCCTATAAGCATCTGATCTATGAACACAGCATCATCCGCGTATAACATCCATGGTAACTCGGTTCCATTAACCTTTGGGGGAAAGGCACAAATCCGATCTTGCGATGTCTTCATGTCAGCCATGTATAGAACAAAGAGAAAAGGGGCAAGTGCGCATCCCTGCTTGATTCCCCGGGCTGTTTTAATCTGCCTAAATAGCCCTCCCTTTGCAGTTGTTTACACCTGCATCGAGGTATCCGTATATAGGGCCTGAATAGCTTCCAGTAGGTCAGCTGGACATCCCCAGTTTCTCAATTTAGCCCACAAGCGCTCTCTATTGATTCCATCGAACGCCTATTCGAGATCAATAAAGGCCAAGTAGATTGGTGTTTTCCCTTTTAGATCCTTTGCTTTTAGTATGTTGATCAGAAACAAGTTGAGGCAAGTGCCAACACCACTCACAAAAGCAGTTTGTCTCTCATCCAAGATTTCAGTTTGAGCGGCCCATTTCTTTAAGTCCCTTAACAGTAGAGATGCAAAAAGCTTGCCGATGGAATCTAATAGCGCAATCGGCCTGTAGTTTCTTGGGTTCCCACGGTCTCCTTTTTTAAAAATAGGTACGATGTAAGCCTCCGTCCACGTAGTTGGAATTTGTCTGACTTTCGCTACTTGTTTGAAGAGAGCATATATTAGGTCAGACCAGCCTTCCTCATTTTCTTTCAGCATCTTGTTAGAAACGCCGTCCGGGCCGGCTGCCCTCGAAGAGCTTAGTTTTTTGATAAGCATTAAGATGTCTTCTCTGTCAAAGTCCAGCGCCCATACGGCGTTCTCCATTCTTTTCTCTACTACTTTTTCATTCGTTTTCCCTTTGAACAGGGCAGTGTAATGGTCGAACCAGTTTTTCTCAGAGACTTGGTTAACACCTATAGCCGATTGATTTAGATCTCTGTTGTTAATTAGATCCCATGTACTTCTCGTATTATTTGTTGTTAGTGCCGCCAGCATTTGTTCTGCATCTCTTTGAGTTCTTAGATAACGAGTTGAGCGCAACCAATTCTTATAAGTTTGTCGGCATTTCCTCACCAGCTCACATTTCTCTAGGCTATTTGTCTTTTTTATACGCTTGAGGTCTGCTCTATATATAACTTTTGTCTGGAGACTATGAGTTCATCAAAGGCATGCTGCTTTTTTATCTGCTCCCCTTTGGTTGAATCATACTTGATCACAAAGGCTTTCAGCAGCCATTTATAATCAACCACATCCTCCCCTTTTTCTACGACTTACTACTCCTTAGAGTTTCTCTTGAATCCCATGGAAGCTCTGTTTCTAATAGACAATGATCGCTATTCGCTTGTTTAATTATTAGAAATGATTTTATCCAGGCAAGCGTATTTTCTCCTACAAAGCAATAATCTAGGCATGCTCCCAATTTTCCACTGTGCCAAGTGTTAGCCCCCATTAAGTCACCTTTTGTTTGGCTATTTAACATCCTCATATCACGTATGCCCATTTCCTTCGTCCATTGACTTTCTTTTCCTAGTAGGTTTTCTGTTTCTTTGATTTTACCCCCTTTATCTAGGAACTTGATGTTTAAATATCCATTCAACAGGATAAGCTGGTCTTTTTCCTCCGTCATGGATTTGTCAATGGCATTCATGATGTATTTTAGATATGTCCCTTGATTAGGCATATTTTCCCTCCAGTATGTATTAATCAATAGCATTTTGGCCATCTCCTCATGGTTCTCTGTTTTGGATGCTATTTTCAATATTTGTACATAGGGGTTTGGGGTTTCATGTTCAAGTACTTGCAAGGGGCTGTCCATTTTTTTTAATACAATGAGTCCTGCAAATGGTCGGCCTTTCGGTCCCTTTTTTGCCGGGTTGAAATATACTTCATAGCCTTCACACACTGGGTCACCCAGCCAAGATTCTTGAATGGAAATGAGATCGTATTTGGCCAGAAAAGAACTATCCTTCAAGAATAGATGGTGAAATCATCTGGTGTTCCATGAGGCACAGAGAATAGATCTATTTCCATCCTCCTTACTCTATTGTTTTTTTTTTTTAATTGCAACTGTTTGCCATAGATGACCAGTCACTTGTTTTATTTCCTACTTTGTTCTCATTAGCTTTACCATTCCTTGGGTTTTGTGAATTGTCCACCGTAAACCTCAAAGTTTTCAATTTCTCAACATTTTCTTTGTTGATGTAAGGGTCATTTTTGTTTTTTTTTCCCCCTCTTTTTCATTGTCTTTTGAGACCTTTCTCCTCTTGTCTTCCCTTTCTAGTCCATTTTTTCATACTTTTTTCAGTAGCTTTTTCTTTTTTGCTGGACGAGAACTCATCCTTAGTTTTTCTTCCATCCTTTGTTGTTATTTTTGTATTATTTTGCTTGATGTCGGCGTCTAATTCGCCAATCGAAAGCCCTTTTTTTTCAAGATATCAGTAGCCTCCAAGAATTTCTGCTTAATGTCATTTGAATTAAGATGCAGTATGACTTGATCCATCTTCTGTTCTCTTGGGAATTCCACTACTTTTATGTCCTCAGTTGATATCATGTGTAGGGCTGAGGTTTGATTGCAAAGCGACATTACATAGCTCCTGTTGAGCAGCGCCCTTCTTGGCCCATTGGATGCAGTCTCTAACTTCAGGTAGGATCCTTTAGATTAAACTTTCCTCGGGGGAGGTGCGGGCAATTTTTGCCTTTCCTTGGCTTCTTTGAATTCTTTGTCTCTGTTTTTACCATCATGTTTTGGTCGGGTGTTTTCAAGTTGACCTTGTGCATTCCTTTCTTTGTTAGCTAGCTCCTTTCTTTTTTGTTCCAGAGTTCTGAAGTTTGTGGGATTGTCATCGGCCTCATTAGCCTCTTATTTTTCCAATGGATCGGACCTTCTCCCTGACTCCTTTACGATCTTAGGCAGGACATCTCGTTGGGGTTTCTTGCGGTCAATGGGATTTGAGCCCATCTCCGCAGTCTCCCAATTGTCCATAGTTTTCCATTCTGACGGGCTGATACTTTCCCACTCTTCAGCATCCTTATTTTTATCCATGAGCTCAATCAGGTCACTTAGATCTACTTGTTGCTCCATCTCTTCATCTTTATCATCAGCTAGAGGAGCAGAGTTTTTTCTTTCTCTCACTTCATTTACATCCTCATCCTCTAAGTCGTTCATTTCTCCCATTACCAGTTCTCTCCTGGGCTTCTTTGCCTGTTGAATATTTTCTCTTCTTGGTGGTGTTCTTAAATTCCTCAGGAATGCTCTAGAACCATTTATTTTCCGTTTTAGAACTTCATTTTTTGTATTTTTTTTCCATTTTCACTTGTTTTTTTCCCCACCTCTTTTCCCTTTTCTTGAGACTGGTCCTTGGAAGCTCCACCTAGGAAAATAGCGAAGTTAGATTTCTCTGATTGGAATGTTGGATCACGTTTTCCCACCCCCTTGCATCCGGGGGAAATCAGAATAACTTCTTCAAGCATAGGTTCTCTTTGCTTGGGGTGGGTCACTTTGCCTTGATTCAATTTCATGGGACCTTTTCCTCGACAGGGATTTTCTCCCAAGTGGACCTCATCTTTGTTCTGTTTGTGCAGTCTTCTCATCCATCTACAGTCCTCCAGGACCGCCTCCATCAATAAAGACTTGTCATTAGCATCTCTTCTTGCTAATTCGGTGAGGCAATTTAGCCAAAGCTGGGTCTGTTCAGCTTCTTTGTCCATTCTTATATTCAGGTTTCGCAAAGACAAGTCTGTTTGTATATTTGCCTCTTTTATTTGTATGTTAGTAGTAGTCACCTCTTGACCTCTTGAACGGAATCTTTTATCGCCTCGTACAATTTTAGGAAAGGTGCCAGTGTGATATTCAACAACGTCATGACCACTTGTTGGTTATGTTCCGTGTCCTTTTCTCTTCCAAGTTTGCAGGCGTCGTTGATTAAATATGTAATTTAATCTTTCAAAAAGATTGCTGAACACTGATTTTGTTCTTCTGACAGTGATGTCTGAGTCATTTTCGTTATCATTTGAGTTTCCGACGGTTGTCTTTGGATTTTTGAGCTTTTCGGTCTGTCTTCAAGACATAGGTTTGCCCTCTCAAGTGGTGATCTTTGAGGCGGCTTTATTAGCCTATAGTCTCTCTGGGATTCTGTTGCAAATGTCCCAGATCCTTCAGCCTCAACCTCAAAGGAGCTCCCTTTAGTTAGTTCCTTATCCAGTACTTCCATCCTCTCACTTATTAGCGAGAAACTCCTCTTTTTTTCTCTTTTAATTTTCCCCATCAGTATAGTAATATCTTGCATGATTTTGTTAGCTAAGCTTGAGTTACTCAGGCTGACTGGCGGCAGCATTATATTTTCGTTGGTATCTGGGGTACTTGGTGGAGTGGCTCTTTCGGAGTCTATCAGGGCTTTCTTTTCTAGCTGTGCCTTAGGGGGGAGCATCTCCTTAGTATAAGGCATCTCAGATATAGCCTTATGTAGACTCAAAGACGGGATCTCTTGTTCTGTAGAGTTGTTTGAAAGCAGGTCCCTTTCACCCATCTGGGTGTTTTTTTAATACTTTTATCCATGGGCACCTGATTTCTATAATCTTCCCTGTATGGCTGCAAGATATCGATTGTTATTGGGGTTTTCTCCATGGATCCTGAATGTAGACATATTTCTCCCATTTCGCTAGTAGAATCCTGCAGGGCTTTATCCCATTTTCCCATCTCAATTATGTCCCACTGGTCTCCATTTTCCCATACAGTCTCTGGCAGTAGAGATCCCTTTGTGGTTCCATTTATGGTCTGAGTAGGGGAAGTCGTTGCCTCTACCGGACTAATATGGTGACCCATCATGCTCTTGCATATGTCAACTCTAGATGTGATTGTACCGCTGACTAATTCATTGATCGGCATGTTTAAGGAGTCGTTTTCATTTCTTGGGGAGATTAAAGGTGGAATCGAGCTGAGCGAGTCATTCCTAACATCAAGTTTGCTTATTGGATCTAACATCTCCATCATCTTTTCAAGCACCTGATTAGCACGAATGACTGAGGCTTTCTCGAGTATATCCCCTGCAGGTTGGTTTAGCTTTCCCAAGCTTTTGGATTGATCTTTTAGGGGGGCGGTACAGTCCATTTGGCTAATCTTTTCTGATTCACCAATAGTTCGATCGGCCACCTTCTCCTGGTCAATACCATCCTCATGCAATCTCGCTGTTGCGAGGGGGATAGAAAGTTGACTCATGGTCACTCCTGTAGTGGGGACTGTGCAAGCCATGGGTAGAACAGGTGACTTTGGTGCCAATCGCAAAGAATCTTCCTTTACCACATCAGACAATTGAGGTTCATCGCTAGCCGTATCGGCCGTGGTTGCCCCCACAGATAAGCTTTTACGCTTCTTAGTGCAGAAGGGTAAGCGGGATTGTTTGAGCACTGGCATTATTAATGCATGCTCAGGACTTCCATTCACTTCAGGGAGAGATGCAAATCTTTGCCTTACCTGAAGGCGAGTTCTCAAACCAGTTCCTGATACATCCAAGTGAGCAGCGGCAGGCTTCATATTGTCGTGCAGCTCCTGTGTGCAAGGCTTCTTGTCGTAATTCGGCCTCGCGTGGCTGCTGCCTACAGAGAGTAGTGCAGCCGCAGCGAGCAGCCCAGCAGCCAAACAGCACAACATCAGGTAATCACCCAGACGATGCCCTTTGCGCGCTCGGGCTTAGCACCGCAAGGGTGTCTGGGTGAACAATAAATGGGACTTCCTTCCTGTGGGTGGAGCAGGGGGTGTGCGAGGGGGCGGGGCCAGGCAGCGCTACAGCGTAACGAGGATCTTTCCCTTTTCTGCCTTTCCGCCTTCCACACGCCGCTTTCCAACACCACTTTAAGCGTCCTCCGCAACGTCCTCCGCAACGTCCACACAGAGAGCCCAAGATGTGGATTCAGGCTGCAAGCTACGACGAAAGTGTAGCAGCCACAGCACAACAGCAGGTAATCACCCAGACGATGCCCTTTGCGCGCTCGGGCTTACACTTACATAGTCACACCATAACAGAACTCTTCCTGGCCAAGGAATTCACCATCTCAGGAGGCCCCGGAAGCGGCAACATCGCAAAGGCTGGAAACACAGAAAGGCAACAGGGAAAAAACAGGAAGCTGCCATTTGCTGCTAGGCACCTTGGACAATATTACAAGTTTGGCAGAATGGGAAACAAGTGGCAGTAATTCAATCATTGCCATTTTTTCTGTACCGCCAAACTACAAGTTTGCCAGTGAGGTGGCCTGATTTACCTGCATCCAAGAGCTGGAGGTAAGTCAGACACTCCACCGGCAAAAAACTGCCAGTATTGCTGGCGCCGTTAATACCAGCAATCCCCCATAGAGTCCGATGGACCCCATGGAATGGGGATTAATTTACAATTTCCGGCACCTGTAATCTGCCTTTAATTCTGGCAGATCAGGCGCTGGTAACGGTATTACCTTTTGCGGGTATTACCGACAGGATACCGGCAAACCTGTAATGAGGGCCATTGTCTCTGGACCATGTTAGAACAATGCAGACAAGACTGCCCCACCACCAGTCTGCAATTTAGCAAGGTCCAGAAGAACCACGTCTTCAAGGAACATACCATCAACCACAGATCGTTCCGCCAACCCTACTTCTCCCCATCGGGAGCACCTCTACTAACCTTCACCCTACTTGTGACCCTCTGTCTGCATCCCCTTTGCACAGAATTCTGATGCTTCTCCGCTAGGTGGCGCTTTATGAATCCCATATTTACATACACACATGCATGCACACATACACGTGCATGCAGTCTGTCATATTAAGTCAGCACAAGAGACCCTTATGTTTCTCTTAACAGTAGCCTCTCTTCCAAGCCATTTTGAATTTGCAAATGAAGGGAGGAGGCTGCATAAGTGAGTGTGACGATACCAGGGGTAGTACTAGAGTTCTGCGATCACATCCACTTTATATAAAGGCCCTGCAGGTGAAGGGTGTGGGAGTGCGTGCAATATGCTGTCCACAGACACCCAGACACCCAGGGGCAATGATACAGACCTTTCACTCTCAGTGAGCATATTGCCTGCTCCTGTCTGGAGAGTGATGCACCGCCACCAGCATGTCCTGGGCTTAAGTCACAGTGATATGATATATTGCCCTTGATGTTAGCGCTACGCCTGTACGACCGGCATCAGTCGGGACAACGGAACGTGGGAGAATGGGCTATGGGCGTGTATCTGCGTCTTGATTTCCCATAGTGCATCATTTTAGGCTCCGCCCACTCCTGCAGTTGAATGGTTTTAAGAGGTGTAGCTAAATCAGGAGACACATGGACACTGACTGAATGAATGTATGAATTAAATAATTAACTAATAAGGCTGTGTCACCTGAATGCATCCAGGCACTTCTTTGTTAGAAGGAATTTGTGAATGCAAGAGTCAGAAAAGTCATATGATTTCTTTTTTCTCCTGAAGACAGAGTGGTTAATTTCGATGCAGATGGTCATTGGGCAATTCTACAGTAACAGGCTGCAGACTAAGAACAGTATAGCCTAAAATGATGTATGTTTGGGGGATCTGTTACATTAAGTTAGTCCTTTCCTATGCAAACATAATTCTTTAGCGATGTCGGCAGATTCAGGACTGGAAGTACACACAGACGTCTCTACACACAGACACTGCCCCACCTCTTCTAAAATTCTGGGCAAGTACGACGTGTTTACAAACTCCTTAATGTTATGGTGAGTGTTGTGAAAAATGAAAAAAGCACAAAGACCAGTGTGCATTATTTACTTAGTGATTCGAGCATACAACCCTTTTATCACGGACATATTTGTCAAATGTAAAGATTGGTGGTCATTCTTATGTTGACAAAATGTTCTTTATTGTTATGCAAACCAGTCAGCAATCCTCATTGATGCTATTTGACCAGTTGCCCTTTCTCAAAGGGGTATTCAGAAAGAGTACAATAGGGGTGTGCCACACTGTGCACTTGAAATGATAACCTTCTTTTGAAAAATAATGTACATGGTTAATCTGGGCTTTGATAATGTGCATTGCTTAGTAAAACACGTGTGATTTCTTATTATGGCTACAATATATACGTGTAGTCTTCATTAGAAAGAAATATTTTACAGTTTTAAAAAAGAGCCCTTTCAGAATGTTAATATGATTGAATTGTTTCTATTTTCTAATACATGTGCCTCTGAAAATGGTTTTCCTGCTTGGAAATGGTCGCACTCAGATTAAACTTCGGCACTGTTTAATTTTGCTTACTGGGCACTGAAAGTGTTATTAGTGTTTGTGCATACTGTGCAATTGTTAGTGTGCACAAGCACTAATGATTGACAAAAAAGAAAAAGTAACAAAACCTTTCAGTCTGGCACTAAGTCAAAACCCCCACCCCCGCAGAACCAATCTGCATCCCCCAAATATCCCCTCACACAGACAATGCACCCTCAATGTGATGACAACATTTCTGCAGGCCACACACACGATGACAATGCATTATCCAGATACCTGGCTGGTCCGAAACTCGTGGGATGCAGCTGTCACTGCTGCTCTCATTCTACTTTTAATCATAAAAAATAGAACTCCCCTTCCCCCTTCTCAAAGATATGTGTGTTCTTTCTCTGGTTGCACTGCTATCCGGAACGACTGGGGTGAACCTAGCAAATGCAGACCTGACAATGCAACTCTCACCCAGAGTGAAAGAGAGAGGAAGAGAGAGAAAAGGACTGTGAAAGAGAGAGAGAGTGTGAAAGAAGGAGAGAGAGGAGAGAAAGATATGTGACATGTGATATGTCATTTATTACGCGCCTATACGCAGGTTTTTTAAGGTGTGACAAGACAAGGCAGGTAAGATAGAGGGAGGACAAGACAAACAATCTTATTAGTGATTGTGTCATTCAGATTGTGCAAGTGCAACAGTGCAAGGTGCAGAGGGAACAGAGGGAGAGTGCCAGGGAGGGGAAAGGGGGAAGTGCAATCAGGGCAGCATTGATCTGAGTAAGTGGAGACAGGGCAGCACGGCTCTGGGTAAGTGCAAGGAGACAGGGGACTGTAGAGGTTACAGTTACCGCTCCTAAGTGTGAGGTAGGCCTTGAGGCAGTGCAGGGGAGACTGATAATAGAGGAGCCTGGTAACCAGTGAGACTCTGAGGGTAGCCAAGCAACTAGTCGGCGCAGCAAACAGGTAGGTCAGCAGGGGAGGGAGAGAAAGCAGAGGAGAGAAGGAAGGTCTTGAGCTGCTTCCGGAACTTCAGGTGGTCCGACTCAGGTTTATGAGGGGCAGGAAAGCCACTCCAGAAGGAGGCACCTGCAGAGGAGAGAGATGTCACCCCCTCTCTATGCCTGGAGAAGCGCCTAACCCTTCCAGAGTTGGAGGTAGCTGAGTGAAGGGCCCGGGAAGGAAGGTGTTAGGAAGAGAGAGTTGGATGTAATGCAGGCCAGGGCCCCAGAATGTCTTGTGGATGATGCAGAGGGTCTTGAATTTCATCCTTGCAGCCACCAGGAGCCAGTATAAAGATTTCAGGGCTGGTGAGATACATTCCCAAGGCTTGAGGCCAAGGATAAGTCTCGCTCTCCTGTAGTAGATTAGTTGAAGAGCGCATAGAGTAGAGAAAGGCAGATTCAGAAAGAGGCTATTGCTGTAGTCCAACATAGAGAGAACCAGGACTCTGGAGACAGTGAGCTTCTGCGGAAAGTGAGAAAGGGAAGAATACCTCTGAGGAGGTGCAGCTGGTAGTGGGCCTTCTTTGCAAGCTCTGTGGTGTGAGGGGAGAAAGAAAGACTGGAGTCGAAGATGACATCCAAGGTTTTTTGCCTCACAGGGAGAGCAAGAGAGAGGAAGAGTGAGAGAGATATCACTAGATCGGCATAAGCTGAACTGTACAGCTAGCACTCTTCCACAGCTCTCCCACATTCTCACATCAAATAGTTTTTGGTAGGTTCAATGCAAGGTGCATGCAGCTCTATAGTGATGCGTTTTGTCACTGAGATATTCTGGAGCATTCCATTGTAGGCATTTGTGGGTAATGCTGAGGGTCTTGAAGTTGAATTGGGGGCTGACGGGCGTTGAATCCAGTGATTTGAAAGTTGGAGACATGATGTCTCAGGACTTCATTCTGACCACCAGTCTTGTTGAGGCCTTCTGGGACACGTAGACACCGGAGATGACATTTTGTTAGGCCAAGGTATGCTGAATTGATGTAGCCACGTAGGGAGTTGATTGTAAAAGTGAAGCTGTCCCAAATGACCCAAAATTAGGAGATTAAAATACTCAATAGAGTACACGAACTGCAGAAGAACACAGATTTATTCCTGGACCAGCCACGGGAGAGCAAACAGCATAAAAACTGGACACTGTCTCCTCACGCCCATTGGGGGCTAAACAATTTTAAGCTGCAAACCAGAAATGTTGCATATTTGATAAGTGGTAAAATAATTCAAAACCTAAGAATATCATTAGCTAAGTGTCACAAAACCCCTATAGAACACCATACATCGTGCTCACTCATTGGCAGATTCACCCATGCCTCCCAAAAAATCCCCACCCTCAGACCATGACCTAATTTATGTTTGGACCATATTCTTATTGGCTGGCACTTATGAGGTATTCCTAACAAGGAAGGTCTGTACTAATTGGACAATAAAACTTTTTAGATAACTTTGAGCATTCAAGTCCAACGAGATCTGACCAATAGGAATGTGGGATACAATAGGGAGAACAGATATGATGCAAAGTCACAGAACATTATAATGGGATTTCTCTGTTCTCCAAGCCCTGCACCTGAATGTCATGCACTCCCTTCTCGACACAAGCTGCAAACCCACACACCCTGACCTTCCAACTATCCTTTCGATAAATCGCCAAGCTGAGGCACCGCTGTTCGAATTTAATTTCGTCTATTTTCTTCAAATTACCAAGGCAGCAACCTCACAAAAACAGGGCCTTCATGGCATTGAGGGTGCTGTGTTCACGCTCCAACTTGATACATTGGCAATATGCGATGTTGTGTCCGTGTGTATGTATACGCCTTTCGCCTTGGGCGGCACCTGCTTTTCTGGAATTGGTTTGAAGTTATGGGGGCTGCTTCCTTTGCAACAATTAATCAATGGCTACTTTTCATACCAAAACATCCTAACCTTGAGACACCTGCAATGAACACAAAATAAACTTCAATTCAAAGAGCCTTAGTTCTGAAAGGCAACAGAATACCATCATGAAGTTTGTGGCCTGCAACCCTGATCTTATCCCAAAAATGGCCATCCTCTTGCTCACAATGACCGATGGCAGTTCACAACGCCCAAACACAAACTCTGTAATGTGGGCATGTCTCAATTCCACAATCTAATATAAATGCATAGAAAAAACACCTTTGCTTGTGTATTTGAAGGATGTACTACATATGTGCTTCAATACTTTGGTGCATGTGTATTTTCTTTTTTCTGCTAGGTGCATGTTTGTACATATATATATAACTATCATCCTAAAGCTCTATTATAATCAGGCTGATTTATACTTATGTTGCCCCTGTCAATAAACGTACACATGTGCACGTGGCAACCACGTCACCATTAAAGTCCTAATATCTTGTGTGGGCTTTTGCAACTCATATCTGAGGCCACGCCTGGGAAGCTGAATCAGCACGTTAACATGATGGCCAGGGGGTCTTTCCCACTGCTTTGGGTAGTTATCAAGGAGGCGGAAGGGGGGGTTCCACAGGGTAGACAGGAATTGCAATGAGTAGTTCTGGCAACAGACCCAATCGCATTATATAACCCCATTTTGGATATATGACGTCTAGGCTTTTGGCTTTGATGTGGAGGGTATTGGACAAATGGGCAACAAGGTCTTCCAAAGTGGCCTGAATTGCTGTAAAGAGGCTGAAGGTACATGGATGATACAATGCTGCAACACATAGAAAACAAGGAGGAGTAGACACAATTCACTGTAACTGGGGTGCCAGTACCAGCAGGGAACTCGGGCGAGACTGCAATAATGGTGTGGGGATTGTGTAGGCTCCAGTGGTCGAAGTGAGCGGGAACGGTCAGGAGTGGTGTTCCACTACTTTTACTCTTAACAGCTCCACCACTTTTTTTGGTACACGTCTATCACTGGTAGGCTCAGGAATCGAAGAGCACATCATCCAACTACTCTAGGGAAAAAGTTACATTAATGTAAACCTGTACTGCTCATCAGGGGATATATCCCTTGCACTGGCAGAGCAAAGGGTGACACCTGCAGGAAGACAGCAGTAAGGGCACCTTAAACCTGCAGTGATACAGTTGGCCAGAACTAAAAAAAGGACAACTCAGAGATTGATGTATATCCCAGCCAGAGAAGGTGGCACTGTACCAACAGTTGGAAGGCTATCGATAGCCCCTACTCTAGTGGGTGGTGGGCGGGTCCCATTACCTCAGCCCTCTCAGTCACGCACCTGTTCTGATCCAAAAAGGCCAAGCCAAGCCTTCTGTTCTGAATGTGACATCAGAGCTAGGCGACGGGAAATAGTCTCCTGAGGTGGTGGTTGCTGTGGTGCTGCCACCTTAAGGGACACGCACGCGGCGGCGTGACGTTGCACGCTGCCACATGCATTATAAATAAAGGGGGCGTTCCCGGCTGCGGCAGTGCGACCGGGGAGCCCGAACTGAATGGACGTGTATGTCTGTGTCTGTGTGGTTGGGGGCTCACGGGGAATGCCATATGAGTCACACATGGACCCCCAACTGTGGCAACGAGGTTGGTGCGTTGCCTGGGCCCGGCGGTGATGATTCTTTCAATTTTTGACACGGAACGGATGACTTTGAAGATTTGTTTCATGCCGTAGGCCGTGCAGACGCCACGCGGCAGGTGGCCATTTTGGATTCCTGGCAGGGGATACTTGCAGAGCTCCAGTAGGACCTGTGAGGGGCATCCATTCCTGATTTTTGGAAATACTGATAGCAGGCAGCTATACCTGCACACACGGCCACATTTTTATTTTTTTTAATTTTTTTTGGGCGAATTATGTCGAGTGAATGGCGAATTACATCGAGTGAAGGCGAGTAAAGGTGTAAAGATGCCAAGGCCTGCTTAGTCCTTATACCTCCCTGGCTCAATTTTTGGGACATCCATGCTGGGACACAGCACTTTGCAGCTGAGGACTTCCATCTCCATTGTCATCTTCATCATCATGTCCAGCGGCTGTGCATGTGTGTGAGGCACACTGTTGGTCTGAAGTTCTGCCACCCATCATCATCATCATCATCAGGTCTGGACTTGTGTTTCCTGTGTGTGCCTGGACTAGTGTTAGTCAAGGCCCCTGGTGGGGACTGGGCTGTGGTGGTGGGGTGAGTTGCAGACCCCAGTTCATGCTGGGGGGGCCTGTGCGCTCTAACCCATGAACGTTCCTGACGACCAGGACGGTGGGCAGCCCGTGGACCTGCAGCAGCTTCAGGCACAGCCACAGCATCAAACCCAGCCCCAGCCTGTAGCGCAGTCTCAAGTCCAGCAGCTGCATCAAGCTCCACCTGTAGTACAGCCCCAACCTGTGGCGTAGCCTCAAGCACAGCAACTGCCTCAAGCTCCACCTGTAGTACAGCCCCAACCTGTGGCGTAGCCTCAAGCACAGCAACTGCCTCAAGCTCCACCTGCAGCACAAACAGTCATGCAACAGCCCCCTCCAGTCATGGCGCAGATGCGGGCCCCAGAGGTGCTGCAGCCTATCCCGGAGTTCGATGTCTCAGGCCCGCCATCCAGCCTGGGGCCCAGGTGGAAGAGGTGGGTGGACCGTTTGGACATGTACTTCAGGGCCACTATGGAGACGGATGATGACAGCAAGCTTACGACCCTGCTGTATGCGGCAGCACCTGCAGTGCAAGAAACTTTCGAGTCCCTCCAGCCAGCTAACGCCTCCTATGCAGCAGCAAAGACTGCTCTTCAAGATCACTTCTTGTCCCTCGCCAATGCTGATTACGAGAGGTTTGTGATGCTGTCAGCATGGCAGAAGGAGGACGAGACACTGGACACCTTCTATGGCCGCCTAAGACGCCTGTCCCTGGCATCTGCCTGGGTTGATGCAGAGGACATGATCAGGATTATGCTCATTCAGGCGTGTTAGTCAAGTAAATTGAGACGGCAGGTGCTGAGGGAACCAGGTACCACACTTGCCCACATCCTTGAGCTGGGGCATTGCCATGAAGTGTCGGAGGCCCGGGCAGCCAGGATGGAAGCTAGTTCACGCCTGGTAAAGACTGAGGAGGTATGTGCCATGTGGCCGGCGGGCAGAGGTTTCAGAAGACCCGGACCTCTGTGACAGGGGCGGCAGAGCTGGTGAGTCGTGCCAGAAGTGTGGCTATGACTTACCCCACCTTGCTGAGTGCCCTGCTGTGGGAAGAACCTGCGGAAGGTGCAGTCTTGTGGATCACTATTCCTGTTTGTGCAAGGTGGTCCTGCCAGTGATGGTGCCCAGAGGCCCGGTTTGGTCGGGGTTCCTCCGTCAAAAGTGCCCCCCGAACGTGGCCCAGGTCGACCAGGGCAAGGAGGGTGCCCCCATGAAAGAAGAGGAAGTGTCAATCTGCAAAAGTGAATATCCTTCATTTGAATGACAGACGTAACTTGATGGCCGTAGGCCAACTGTCTTATGCACCGAATTATAGAAATACAGACTGCTATGCTTGACCAACAAGCGGCCATTTTAAACGTAGCAAGAATCGCCATTTTGCTTGTTAACCATTGCTCATTGCTTTCTGTCTAAAACTGCTTTGCAGCTTGCAATTCTTGCGAATTCTGCTTACTCTGTTCAACTGTTAACATTGTTGTCTGAATATGAAAGGGCAAGGTCACGGGACTGAGGAGTTCGTTGAAACTCCTCATGAGTAGCCCAGAAACGAAGGCCCACGCTCCATCTCTGTAGCCTTGAGGGAGAGCTGCAGGGCATTTAATCATTTCACAGCTGCCAGCCAGTCTCGTACTGTGGTAGAATATGTTAGAATAAAGCAGCTAAAGGCTTGAATTATGCTGTTCTTACGGCCCCCCTTCGCAAAACCCTTTAGAGCGTGTCGGCTCCCAGGCCACGAATAGTACCTCATAGATAGCAAGGCTTGGAATGTGACTCTTCCCCCGTGTGCAGCTTGCTTCCAAGAACAGAACCACCGTGTTCTGTTCAACAACTAGAAGATGCCTCTGCACTTTCTAATTGCACATTGTTACTAGAATAGACATCGAAAGTGTCATAATTGTCATACCCGTCGGAAATGTCCATCGTCATCCCGAGTTCAAAGAAACTTAATAAAGGGGGGTGTTAAACATGACATAGCTGATTGTATGATATGCATTTTGTATATATGTAACTGTAAGGCGGAAGAACGGCGAGGACCGGACGATCGAGTCGGGATCAAGAGGTGTACGGGGCACCCTGTAGAAGTGAGGAGAGATTCCTTCGCAGATCTGCACACATCTGATCCCTGATCGACGTACTGGGCCGGAGGGCAAAGGCGGCGAGGGTCCCGAAGCGAGGCAGAGGCCAGAGAAGCGCAGACACGACGTTGGGAGAGGTTGCGTCAGGACAGGCGGCTTGTTTTATCAGGTGATTCATTCCCCGATTCAAACGAAAACCTGATTTTTGGTAGAGCGTTGATTTTGCAAATTCAAACGTCTAGGTAAAGGTTAGCTAACCAAAGGGGAAGGTTAAAAACATGCCTGGAGTACTGTCCACTTTAGCGGGGCTTTTCCGCTGCGGAAGACAGTCCTTGGAATATGACCAAAGTGCACCGCCTGGGGGAACGCCGGCTTATGACATGCATGCAAAATATGGTGTGGGTGCGATAATATTTTGTGAAATTTGGCATAGGCAAACTAGAAAGCAACAGGACCATCAGTGGCCGATTAATGGTAGTTTTGAGATTGCGAGGATAGATAACCTAGAAAGGGTGTTGAAAAGGAAAAAAGCGAGACCCGCAGCTTTTGAGACTGTCAAAGATTGGAGGAGGGAAGCAATGCTCCGATTTAGGAGTAGAGAGAAGCATGCGCGTAGGCACAAATCGAAGGTTGAGGTAGCAGAAGAAAAGGAGGAGGAGGAGTGGACGGCAAGTCTAGGAAGGGAAGGGAGACGTGAGCAAATGAACATAGAAGGAATATACCCGCAGCAGGATCTACACATAGCAGATGAATTAATGGAACATTTGCTAACTAATACGAGTCGAGGCCCAAAACCAGGATCGAAACCAAACACGCCAGTAGTGACTGCGCAGGCCCAACCAGTAGCTCTCATATCCCCTCCCAAAGCCCAAGCACTTCCCCTCACGCAAGCATTAACCCAAGCCCCACCCACAGCTCGAGCCCTCCCACAAGCGCAGACCGCAGACACACAATTTCCCGGCACCCAGGAAGGCCCTTCACAGATGCCACCTGTGTCACTTGTCCCATCCGCACCTCCCGCTCCAGAAACAGATTCAGCACCATCTGCCTCTCCCGAAGTCGAAATTGAGACCGGGGAGGGGAGAGGCGGGGCTGAAGGAACAGGACTTGGACGGGTAACTCGCAGCGTGATCAGCAAAGAAAGAAAGATTGAATTACAGCAAGAGGCAGAAATGTACATAGAAGGAAATGATGGGACAGCAGCATTGGCCTCATTGTATGGGTACCGAAAAAGCAACGAGAGACAGGTAGTGTTGGAATGCATGGGGGAATTTCTGGTGGGAGAATGGAAAAAGATACTTGGGAATTTACCGCCACAACGATTGTTAGATTTGAATAAGTTAGCATGCAGTGAGCAAAGAGATGAGGATGTAAGAAAACATGTGTACAAACTCATTGAACTAAAAAACGAAATGGAAGATAGATATGCTGAAATGTTTGCTACACCTGAATATAGTCAGGAGTGTATTAAGAAAGGTAGGAAGGAGGCGTCGAGGTTGTAAATGCAAAAATCGTAGCCGACAGTTTTTTCAGGTGGTGCAAAGCATTTGCCGGCACCGGAACAAATAGGTGATAAACAAAGATTGCAGGCATGGGTGGGAGAAGTAATGCGATGGATGGCAAACAAAAGAACGTCAGTGAAGAAGGTAAGTGAGATATGTAATGGGTACCCATTGGAGATGAGAAAAGAAGCGATGCGAACGATAGTAGGAGTGCTACTGCAGCAGGTAATAGGATACAATAGAGGTAGAGGAAATGCACAAGGCAGAGGGAATTTGAATAATATGCACGGGGTGTCATTGGGATTAAATCAATGTGAATACTGTAAGGAGGAAGGACACTGGCGAGCGCAATGCTGTAACGCTCACATGATTCCCGTAGAGGCGCCGGTCTTGACTGGGCATATACCGTATCTGCAAAGGTGCTGTGAAACACACGGCTGGCTCTTTGGGCTGGACTTGAAGGGTAAGATGTCTTAGGTAAGTGAACGCCGTGCTCTCCATCTGCCTCGGGGCAGGGTGCTGTAACCAGTTTCTTCACTGGATAAGGGGAGCAGGCCTCTTGACTTCAGAGGACTGCTGTCCGTAGTTTACTGCACGAACTGTAAGTTTCGAGTAATTCTAATGTCTTTAAAGTCTTTAGTAATGATGTTTCTTGTTTTGCAGGGTTCCGGCGATGGCGGATGACGGGCTGAAGTGAGTTGAAGATGGAGCCCGTGTGATGAATAGAAGCGCCTGGAAGCACGTAAGTAAGCTCTTGTTGCCTGCCTGCTTCACGATGCGCTCTAACTGTCTTTTTATTTTGCAGGTACAAGTTCGGAGCGGCTGCAGGGTGCCGGAATACCCACTGGGTTAGATGTGGAAAGGAGTAATGGCACGTGAGTATTAAAGTTCCCCAATGTCTTTAAACGCACCTTGTTTTGTCTTTCAGATGCGGGATGCAGTGCCGAAGGCCTCCGGAGCGTGCGAAGAGTTGGTAAGCTTTTGTCTTTCAGATGCCGGAATGCAGTGTGAAGACCTCCGGAGCGCACAAAGAGTAGGTAAGCCTTTGTCTTTCAGATGCCGAAATGCAGCGCGAGGCGTTGGTGACAGCCGATGGACCAGGTAAGTGAAGAGCTGTCACTGAAGACCGTAATGCTAACCTGTTCTTTCTTGTCTTTATAGGTGTTGCTGAAGACTGGATTCAGGATGGTAAGCCTTTTTCCTTAGGCCCAGGATCAGATGCAGAAGACACGATGAGCGTTCTGCTGCAGAGGATGCAGAATAACGCAAAGCAAGATTCATCCATCGGGTGTGGTTTAAATAGCCTCCTGTAGTGCTTAGGTGTCTCCTTCCACAGCCACGCCTAGGTAAGAAAAGAGTTCCTGCTTTCCAGAAGAGTTCCAGTGTTCTGAATCTAGGGAGTGGCTCCTGCCCCACCCAACAGGAAAAGTAGTTCCAAACAGAAGAGGATCAGAGGCTCAACTGGCAGGCAAGTAAGCAGCATGGTCTGCTGCAGGTAAGTCCACCCAAGCATTATGAGCCCGGCGCTTCCAGCGCTGGGACTGGGCATATTTATGAGCCTGGTGCCACTGGCCCCAGGACTGGGTCCAAAAGGTCCCAATTGGGACTGGTTGGCACTCGGAACCTGGGTTATGGATCTGCTTCCAAGGGAGTTGGGAAAACCCTGACCTTTTGGAAGCAGAGATCATGGCAGTACCCCCCCTCAAGGCCCCTCCCAAACCGGGCTTCTCCGGGGGTTTTGGCTTGTCAGGAAATGTTCGGTGAAATCTTTTGATTAGGCGAGGAGCGTGGACATATTCAGCAGGTTCCCAGGATCTCTCTTGGGGGCCGTAGCCTTTCCAGTCAATTAGGTAAAATAGTTTAGATTTGGAGATCTTGGAGTCCAGAATGCTTTTGACTTCAAACTCGAGTTCTCCATCAACTAGGATAGGTTTTGGAAATTTAGTTAGTCGGGTTTGAGGTTGCACGGGTTTTAATAGAGAGACGTGGAAGACCGGATGTATCTTCATGTGCGGGGGCAAGTCCAACTTGACCGCTACTGGGTTTACTATGGTAGTGATGGAATAGGGACCAAGGTATCTTGGGTTGAATGTGCGTGGCCCTTTTAGGGGTAGATATTTGGTGGATAACCAGACTTGATCCCCTACTTGATATTGAGGGGCTTCCTTCCGATGTTGATCTGCTCCTTTCTTGTATTGTTCTTTAGCCCTTTGAAGGTGAGAAAAAGCTTCCTTAAAGGCTTGGGTGATTGTAGAATGCAGGTAGTCTACTGCTGGTGTTTCAAGGTCTTGGAGGGGATCCAACTCCGAGGTTCGAGGGTGACTGCCGTACAAAAGAAAAAACGGGGTTTTCCCAGTTCCCGAATGGACAGAGTTATTGTAGGCATATTCGGCTATCCAAAGGATGTCTTTCCAAGTTTTTTCAGTTTGTTGCAGCATGCAGCGTAAATACTGTTCCAGAGTTTGATTGGTCCTCTCGGTTTGTCCGTCGGTCTGAGGGTGGTGACTGGTCGATAGTCTCACATCAATTTGAGCCGACCGACAGCAACTTCGCCAAAAATGAGAAATAAATTGACTACCTCGATCCGAAATTAGAACCGAAGGAAAACCGTGCAGTCGGACGATGTTTTCGAGAAATTCTCGGGCCAGAGTTGCTGCTGTTGGCAAGCCTTTGAGCGGAATGAAATGCGCCATCTTGGAGAATAAGTCCACGATTACTAGAATCGTATTGTATCCGGAGCATGGAGGTAGATCGGTGATGAAGTCCATAGAAAGCGTATGCCAAGGGCGAGGTGGGATGTCAATAGGGCGTAAGAGGCTTGCTGGTCTTTCCTTTTGACTCTTGTTTTGGGCGCATACTCCACAGGACATTATAAAGTCTCTGATATCTTTTTTCCAAGACGGCCACCAGAAGTAGCGCTTGATCTTTTCTGAGGTCTTGGCCATACCGGGATGTCCTTCCATTAAAGAATCGTGATAACAAGAGATTACTTTTTTCTGTAAATCTGTGCTGGGTAGGTATAATCGTTCTTGGAAATACAATAAGTTGTCCTTTACTGCAAAGTCCTTTCCCTGCAGATGCCAATTCTGTATGTCTGCTGGAGTTACAAGTTGCCTGGCCTTATCCTTAACTTCCTCTATGGATTCTGTGGCGATTACACCCAGAATTCTTTGTTCGGGAATGATTGGTACAGGTTTAGGGTTGATCAAGTGTTCTTCCACTCCCATGCGAGAAAGGGCATCAGCTTTACCGTTCTTTGTACCAGGTCGATAGGTAATTATGAAGTCAAACTCGGCAAAGAATAATGCCCAACGGAGTTGTCTAGAGGATTGGGCTTTTGCAGTTTTCAAATATTGCAGGTTTCGGTGATCCGTAATCACAGTAGCGGTGTGTCGGGCCCCCAGCAGATAATGCCGCCAAGCCTTAAAGGCAGACTTGATAGCCAGAAGTTCCTTATCAGTAATCGTGTAATTGATTTCAGGAGGCGAGAATTTGCGGGACCAAAATGCCACGGGATGCAACTGATTGGTTACCGGGTCCTTTTGTGATAGAACTGCCCCCATGGCAAGGCTTGAAGCATCAGTTTCCACGATGTAGGGGAGTTCGGGGCGAGGGTGTTTTAAGATTGGTGCAGAGATAAATTTAGTCTTCAAATCCTGGAAAGCTTGTTCCGCCTCGGTAGAACATTCAAAACGTTTGTTTTTCTTTAACAAGGCAGTGATGGGCTGGACTATTCGAGAGAATTCGGGGATAAACCTGCGGTAAAAGTTAGCGAAGCCTAACATGCTTTGCACACCTTTTACGGAGGATGGTGATGGGCATTTGAGAACTGCATCGACCTTCTTTGAATCCATACGCACTCCGCCAGGTGATAATATGAATCCCAAGAATTCAACTTCAGTCACGTTGAAAACACATTTTTCCAACTTAGCGAAAAGTTTGTGTTGACGCAATCTTTCGAGGACCATTTTCACGTGTTTCCGATGTTCAGATTCCGATGAAGAATAAACGAGGATGTCGTCAATGTAAACAACAACACACACATCTATGAGCTCTCTGAGGACATCGTTCATAAAATATTGAAAGGCGGCCGGGGCATTGCAAAGTCCGAAGGGCATGACCTGATATTCAAATAGTCCATACTTGGTGCGGAAGGCCGTCTTCCATTCATCGCCCTCTTTTACTCGTACCAAGTGGTAAGCTCCTCTA
Organism: Ambystoma mexicanum; assembly: GCF_040938575.1. Lineage (NCBI taxonomy): Eukaryota > Metazoa > Chordata > Amphibia > Caudata > Ambystomatidae > Ambystoma > Ambystoma mexicanum. Next base: position 79,259,033 of record NC_090930.1, on the reverse strand, counting down.
AGATCCAGCTTTGTATATATGCATGCTTTTCTGACTTGGTCCAGGAGTTCAGGGATCAAAGGTAACGGATATCTATTCTTAACGGTGATCTGGTTCAGGGAGCGATAATCTATACAAGTTCTAAGGTCTCCTTCCTTTTTTGGAACGAAGAACAAAGCTGAAGAAGCAGGGGACTTGGAAGGACGAATAAACCCTTTTGCCAGGTATTGATCCAGGTATTGTCGAAGGTGAAGGTTCTCAGGCTCGGTGAGGGCATAAATTCTACTACAAGGAGGAGTAGATCCAGGTATCAGGTCTATCTGGCAGTCATAAGACCTATGAGGAGGTAGAGAGTTAGCCTGATCCTTCCGGAAAACATCTTGGTAGTCTAGGTATTCGGGAGGTAACTGGGGAGTCTCTGAAGAAATTGCTGCCAGTGCAACACCAGGTGGAGGGTGACAAGTAGAGACACATTCTGGAAACTGGACCGTTCTTGCTCGCCAATCGATCAGAGGATTGTGTTTCTCTAACCAAGGTATTCCTAGAATAATCTGAAACTGAGGGGCCTTGATCACATCGAACACGATCTTCTCATGGTGTCCATCTTGACTTACTAGCGTCACCTCTTGAGTGGTATGCGTTACTGGCCCGGAGGCTATCTCCGTACCATCCACCGTAGTAATGACGTCCTTTACAGCCTTGGGACAAAGAGTTAGATTCATCCTCAAAACCATTTCATGATCCACATAATTGCCGATGGCACCGCTGTCGACGTAAGCTTCAATTGCATGTAATCGATCCGGATTATCAGGGCTAATGAGGACCATAGGTATCACGAAATGCGAGGTCACGGAACTGGTTTTCACGCTCGGCAAGAGGACCTCTATTCTTGTCGGGCGAGGTCGTTTCCCTGCTCAGAGTTTGTAACTTTGGTAACTGCAGCTCCTACTGCCTTCTTGGCAGGTTTCACCGGACAGTCTCGAAGAAAGTGCCCTGAGTTTCCGCAATAGAGGCATAATTGCAACTGTTTTCTCCTTTCCCGCTCCTTTTGTGTTAAAGGACCTTTCAGACCCCCTATTTGCATGGGTTCCCCGGGGTCTACTCCTTTGGAAGGAGTTGGCGGTTTGGAAAATACTCGAGCATCAAACTTGGAACGATCGGCCTTCCTGTTCTGCAGTCTGTGATCTATTTGAACGACTAAGTCTATATAGTCCGAACAATCTTGTGGGGGATTCACTACTTGGGCTAACACATCTTTGAGCTCTCCACGTAGACCTCTATAAAACAGCGTAATCCTTTTGTCCTCAGGCCATTGAGTTTCCACTATCAGTCTGTTGAAAGACGCAATATAAGCCAAAAGGTCTTGATTACCTTGTCGCAACGAAAGAAGCTCATTGTCCAAGGCCTGCCCCTGTGAATGTCTTGCGAACAGTTTTTCCATACTGAGCTGAAAAGCTTGAAAATCATGGAGGACCGGATCATTTTGATTTACTAGAGGGATCGACCAGTCTGCCGCATTGCCACTAAGGTACGAAAGCACGAAAGCTACTTTAGCTTGATCAGTTGGAAAGGCTGCTGGCCGGCATAAGAAATGCAACCGGCACTGATTGATAAATACTGCAAACCTCTTTGGGTCACCAGAAAATCGTTCGGGCGGAGCCAGAGGTACATTCCCAGGTAGGTTGATCTGCACTGGATTCATAGAGGATGTAGAAGGAAGATTTCCCCCAGATGCGGGTAACGGGGTCTGTCCGGCTTGTGACTGTAGCAATTGTCTAGCAAGATCATCTGTTCGCTCCTTGGAAATAATCAGTTCCCTTCTTAGAGCGTTCGTTTCCTGACGGGCTGCATGCACTTCTGCCCTTAGTTCCCCAAGTAACTGGGCTAGCTGGTTGGTATCCGAGGTTTCCATAGCGCCTGGACGGGAGTTTTGTGGTAGGCTTTGCGTTCTGTAACGCTCACCTGATTCCCGTAGAGGCGCCGGTCTTGACTGGGCGTATACCGTATCTGCAAAGGTGATGTGTAACACACGGCTGGCTCTTTGGGCTGGACTTGAAGGGTAAGATGTCTTAGGTAAGTGAACGCCGTGCTCTCCATCTGCCTCGGGGCAGGGTGCTGTAACCAGTTTCTTCACTGGATAAGGGGAGCAGGCCTCTTGACTTCAGAGGACTGCTGTCCGTCGTTTACTGCACGAACGGTAAGTTTCGAGTAATTCTAATGTCTTTAAAGTCTTTAGTAATGATGTTTCTTGTTTTGCAGGGTTCCGGCGATGGCGGATGACGGGCTGAAGTGAGTTGAAGATGGAGCCCGTGTGATGAATAGAAGCGCCTGGAAGCACGTAAGTAAGCTCTTGTTGCCTGCCTGCTTCACGATGCACTCTAACTGTCTTTTTATTTTGCAGGTACAAGTTCGGAGCGGCTGCAGGGTGCCGGAATACCCACTGGGTTAGATCTGGAAAGGAGTAATGGCATGTGAGTATTAAAGTTCCCCAATGTCTTTAAACGCACCTTGTTTTGTCTTTCAGATGCGGGATGCAGCGCCGAAGGCCTCCGGAGCGTGCGAAGAGTTGGTAAGCTTTTGTCTTTCAGATGCCGGAATGCAGTGTGAAGACCTCCGGAGCGCACAAAGGGCCTCATTACGACCCAGGCGGTAAGTTACCGCCTGGGCCGTGACTTTACCACCATGGCGTAAACTACGTTTACGCCATGGTGGTTGGCGGACTTACCGCCCCATTCCGACCTTGGCGGAGCGGTAAGTCCCCAATCCCCATTTACCCTTCCCCATTCCCATTTTTGCCCCATAGGGCATAATGGGAGTGGGGAAGGCGTTAATTACGCCACCGTAAATTACGGTGGCGTAATTAACTCCATGGTCCCTTAGCGCCATGGATTTTAACACCTGCTAAAAGCAGGTGTTAAAAGCGCCATGGCGCTAGGGGACCTCTTAATTGGCGGTAAGGGGTCGGCGCAGCTAACGCTGGCGTAAACCCCTTACCGCCAGGGTCGTAATGAGGCCCAAAGAGTAGGTAAGCCTTTGTCTTTCAGATGCCGAAATGCAGCGCGAGGCGTTGGTGACAGCCGATGGACCAGGTAAGTGAAGAGCTGTCACTGAAGACCGTAATGCTAACCTGTTCTTTCTTGTCTTTATAGGTGTTGCTGAAGACTGGATTCAGGATGGTAAGCCTTTTTCCTTAGGCCCAGGATCAGATGCAGAAGACACAATGAGCGTTCTGCTGCAGAGGATGCAGAATAACGCAAAGCAAGATTCATCCATCGGGTGTGGTTTAAATAGCCTCCTGTAGTGCTTAGGTGTCTCCTTCCACAGCCACGCCTAGGTAAGAAAAGAGTTCCTGCTTTTCAGAAGAGTTCCAGTGTTCTGAATCTAGGGAGTGGCTCCTGCCCCACCCATCAGGAAAAGTAGTTCCAAACAGAAGAGGATCAGAGGCTCAACTGGCAGGCAAGTAAGCAGCATGGTCTGCTGCAGGTAAGTCCACCCAAGCATTATGAGCCCGGCGCTTCCAGCGCTGGGACTGGGCATATTTATGAGCCTGGTGCCACTGGCGCCAGGACTGGGTCCAAAAGGTCCCAATTGGGACTGGTTGGCACTCGGAACCTGGGTTATGGATCTGCTTCCAAGGGAGTTGGGAAAACCCTGACCTTTTGGAAGCAGAGATCATGACAAATGTCCGCACCTACAGAATAGAGGTGGGTTTGGCCAGAGAAGGCCTCATAGAGGACATCAAGGGTCAAATGGCCCAAGCAGAAATAGCATGCAGCAGCAACAGGGATATACCAATGGAGGTAATCAAAACCAATTCTATGGTCAAAACCAAGCTCAACAGAACCAGGTATTGAACCAAAGTGTTCCGATCCAAAATCAGGGCGGGCAGGGCAAACAGAGAAATGATCAGAGTGGAGGACACCGAGGGGGAAAGGGGAATATTTTTGATACACATCCAAACACGTATTATAGCAGCAGCGGTGACTACACGTCAGACGATGTGTTATTTTCACAATAGGACAGCCCATGGCAGGGGTCGGAACCAGTGTCTATTCCCGTGAATCAGAGAGGACCCTACGTAGAAATGAGAGTCGGGAATAAGGAGCACCGTTTCCTTGTAGATACAGGGGCACAGAAGTGTTCGATAGACCACCACTTGGTTCCGGAGATCCCACTGTCGGGGCAAAAGAATGTTTCTGTAGGGTTCGCAGGTACACCAGTAATTAACCCCATGTCCGAAGCTGTCCCAATTACAATAGGACCATTTACGGAACAGTGTCCATTTCTTCTGACAGAAAATTGTGGGGAGAACTTGCTAGGATTAAATTTGTTGAGAAAATTGGGGGCAGTTATACATTGTACGGTAGATGGGGTGTCCCTCACGATTTGGCCTCAAGATGCACCGGTGACGGAATTTATGTCAAAAGCGTTACCAGAAGAGCTAAGTAGAGTACCAACCTGTCTGTGGGCAATGCATGATAACGATGTAGGATGCTTGAAAATAGAGCCAGCAAAAATAACTTTGAAAGAAGGTGTTACATTACCACAAATTCCCCAGTATAAAATTTCTGTTGAAGGTGAGAAGTGATTTAAGAGTATTGTTACTGACCTGGTGAGATTGGGGGTGGTTGAAGAAATTGCAGGTAGCACGTGCAACAGCCCGATTCTTCCAGTTTACAAGAAAGGAGGCAATGAAGTACCATATTGTTTCATAATTGATCTGCGCGCATTGAACAAAGTGGTAGACCCACAATTCCCTTTGGTCCCAGATGTCACAACAATACTGACAATGATACCGGCCACTGCAGAATACTTTAGTGTAGTTGATCTGAAGAACGCATTCTTTAGCATCCCAGTGGATAAAAGCAGTAGATATCTGTTTGCGTTCACTCTAGGAGGTCGATCATTCACATTCACACGCATTCCACAAGGATACACAGAAAGCCCGAGCATTTACAGCAGAGCGCTAAAAGAGCAGCTAGACATGTTAGAATTACCTGAAGGTTGCGTACTCTTGCAGTACATAGATGACTTATTACTAGCTGCTGACACAAAAGAGATCTGCAAAGAAAGTACTATATTACTATTGACACACCTAGCGCCCCATGGTCACAAGGCGAGTTTGAAGAAATTCCAGTATAATCAGAAGGAGGTGTCTTATTTGGGTTACCTACTTTCGAAAGAAGGGAGAAGATTAACACTAGAACGCATAGAAAGTATTTCTAGTATACCTATTCCAAAAACTCAAAAAGGAGTGAGAGCTGTAATAGGCATGGCCTTTTATTGTCGGCAGTGGATCAGTCATTTTGCGTTGATTGTGAAGCCGATGATAAAATTAACTAAAAAGGATGCAGTGATGCCTTTACAGTGGGATGAGGAATGTCAGAAAGCGTTTGAGCAATTGAAAGCTGCATTGTGTGCTGCGCCAGTTTTAGGCACTCCTAACTATAAGAAGATCTTTAGACTATTTGTGAGTGAGAGTGAAGGATGTGCATTGGCGGTTTTGACACAGGAACAAGGTGGAAGAAATAGGCCGTGCGGCTATTATTCTTCCGCGCTCGACCCTGTAGCGCGCGCACTACCACGATGTTTGCGATCCGTCGCAGCAGCTGCTGCGTCAGTGAAACAAACGGAAGGAATGGTATTGGGGCACACTTTAATTCTGATGGTGCCACATGCTATAGACGTTCTATTAAATAGAACACAGACGCAACACCTCACTTTTGACTAACAAGATATGAGCTCATCTTTTTTGCACCCCACATCCAAATTATGAGGTGTAGCGCATTAAATCCTGCAGAATGAATGCCACTGCCCATAGCAGAAATTGGTGACAACGAATCACCACCCCATGATTGTTTAATGGTCACTGAAGAAGAAACAAAGGGAAGAATTGACTTGAGCGACATCCCACAGAAAGAGCCAGATGGGGAGTTGTTTTTTGATGGCTCTTGTTTTAAATTACCTGATGGCACATCAACGGCTGCATATGCAATTACTACCCTAGAGAGTGTTGTAGAGAACAGAAGAATCCCCTACAATTTGGCACAAGCCGCAGAAATAATAACACTGACCCGAGCCTGTGAACTCTCTGAGAATTTGAATGTGAATATTTATACTGACAGCCAGTACGCGTTTGGCGTGGTTCATAACTTTGGCCGACTCTGGGCTGAGAGGGGTTTCTTGACATCACATGGGGCCAGGATTCAGCATGGGCCTTTGATTGTGCGATTGTTGTCTGCACCCTCGTTTCCAAAGCGCCTAGCTATAGTGAAATGCAAGGCGCATAAAAAAGTAACATGTGAAATGGGAGAGGGATACGCATTTGCAGACAGGATTGCAAAACAAACAGCCACAGATTTGGGAAATAAAATGATGACAGTACAGACTGAGGAAGTACCTTGTATAATAGAGAATGGAGTTGCCACAGTCAAAGAAATGCAGGCTGAGGCCACGACCGAAGAGATTCAGGGGTGGGCTGAGGGCTCTGCTGAGTTAGATTTGGAAGGATGTTGGGTGGACAAAGAGACCAAGAACTGGATGTTGCCAAATTGTTACATAACCACAGTGGTTACAATGGCGCATAGCCTTACCCACATTTGCGTGAAGAAAATGGTACAGCATTTATCCACAGTATGGAAAAATGAGCACATAAAAAAGAATGCAGAAAGGCTAGTGCAGAATTGTATTACGTGCCTGCAACACAATGTAGGGAAGGGAACCGTGACTCCAGTAGGTAATTTTGGCCCACCCTCCATGCCATTTGAGGTGATCCATTTTGATTTCATAGAAATGGTAAGGTGCCAGAACTACAAATATGTTAGTGGTGATTTGTGCATTTAGCAAGTGGGTGGAGGCATATCCTTTAAAAGACTGCACTGCCATGTCAACGGCAAAAGTAATGTTGAAAGAGTATTTCTCCCGGTTCGGGTTGCCCCGTGTCCTGTGGTCAGACAACGGCCCACACTTTGTGGGCGCAGTAGTACTGCAGATCTGTGCAGGTCTGCAGATAGAGAAATGATTCCACAGTTCCAGGCATCCCAGTTCTGCCGGGCTTGTTGAGAGACATAACGGTATCTTAAAGTCAAAGATAGCTAAAATCTGTGCTGGGAGCAAGTTGAGTTGGGTGGATGCATTACCCCTAGCGCTATTGTGCATGCGCACGTCTGTGCAGGCTAAAACTGGGCTCTCCCCCTATGAAATTATAATGGGGAGACGGGCAAATGTATGGTGCGCACCGCAGCCCAAAAGATTATGTGAGGTCGAGCATCCTATGTTAAGCACGTACTTTGGCCTTTTAATGCAGAAGTTGCGTTTAATTCATCAGCAGGTGCAGGAGGCGTTACCAGTGCAATACACCGGACCGGGGCACCCGCTAGAGCCTGGAAGCTGGGTCCTGATTAAGAACTTTGAGCGGAAGACAGCATTAGCACCCAGGTGGCGCGGCCACTACCAAGTACTTTTGGCGACGCAAACGGCCATTCGAGTGGACGGACGGAAGGCATGGATCCATGCGACACATGCCAAAAGATTCCCAGGACTGCTGACAACTTCCGACGACCAGAGAAAGGAAACAGTCTCGGAAATGAAAGAAACTGTTGCCAGTCCACTGCCACAGCATCAGCCCAAGCGAGAAGTGAAACTCGAAACAGAGCCTGAGGAGGCTGCCAGAAAGGGGAAAGGGCGAAAAATGCCCCAACGTTGCTCAGCAGAAACAACATCACTGCCGAGCGACACAAACCCTGCATTGCAAATGCGAGCAGAAACAACGCGTGTACCCCTTTGGCACCCGCCAGTCTCTGCAAACGCACCAAAGCCAAAGAAAGAAACTACATCATTGCCACAGCGCTCATCGCTACCCATCATTGTGCCGCAGGCTGACACTGAGCCTGATACTGGAAGTGCAACGGCACTATTCACGGATCATACAATACCAGGAGTGAAACGGTATAATTTGCGGCCTCAACAGGCAAACTGATCCACAGATCTTTGGTGTTTTTCTTTTGCCTTTGGTTCCACACACAGACGGAGTAGGAACCAGGGGCGTAGAGGAGAGAAGTGTGAGAATTGAGCAAATCGAACAATTCAAGACTCACGGCTCCTCGGTGCGCTTATAAAAAGTACATGTGTCAGGAGTCAGAGCAGGACAAGCTGGACGCACATAAGTACTAAGCCTGATAGAGTACATGTGTCCTAAGCCAGAGCAGGACAAGCTGGATGCACATAGTACTCTATCAATAAAGAATTGTTCAGAAATCATCTGAGCAGTGGAAGAAACAACAACTAATCTTGCTCGGAGTGGATAAGTGATCTAAGCTGTGAAAGGGCTGGCAGAATTGAACTGTGACATTTTCGTTCAACTTTTCTGGCATCAAGAACGAGAGACATTTGCGACGAACTTTGCCAGCAAGAAGAAGGACGATGAAGAACAAATCAAGACCGGTTTCAGCCTCCTCCTGCACTCCTGCTGAAAAGATAATAGTTTTAGAGACTGTAAATTTAGGGAAAAAGCGTGGTAAAAGGAATAAGGTACTGATTTGGACATTGGTCCTGTGTTTCTTAAGTATGGTAGTACCAACAATTACAGCTATTACAGTATGGTTCCTGAAGTCCACGCACCCATTAGAAACACTTTTGCCAAAAGCAGCTACTAAAAGCCCGGTTCATGTTATCACTGGTACTTTGTCCCCAATGGAAGAAAGACATACAGAAGGATACAGCAACAATACATTGTTGCTCATTATGAACATGACCCATGCGGTTTTAAAGAAAAAAGATTGCTGGGTTTGTGCCCATTTACCACAGCACAATGGGAAAGGGATAGGCTGGTATTTACAACCGTTACCATTGGTTTATTCATGTGAAGCATCGTTGAGTGCAATGTTCTTTGGGAAATGGAACAAGAGTAATACGGGTTAGCTAGATGAGACCAATGTGAATGAATTTGAGGAAGTGATCATGAGACCTGTGGGTTGTTCCATATTCCACAAAGCTCGCGTGTTTTCACCAGATCCCATGAGGAAGAATACACGAAAGACAACAAGACTAGATAGATTACATAGGCAGAATAGACCGACCCCGCCAGCAGCAGAAACATCAGTAATGACATTTCGAATGAGGGATGAATGGAATAAAGATGCTGTGCCCCCGCCTATACAGTAGATCACAGCCCCGAAACTGCTCCCCTATGTTTAAAGAAAAAAGGTTCCTATAAAGTAGGAACGTTTAGCAGCTGCCTGAACACAGTGGTTTTAAAGCACGAAATAGAACCCGTGTACGTAGTGGACCCTGTTTACTTCATATGTGGAGCAAAAGCATATCCATGGTTACCCAGGAACTGGGGAGGTACATGCTACCTAGGTCTACTGTTTCCAGGAGTGTTCCTCTTGGAGACAGCAGAAGTAGCCAAACAAACAAAAGGTAGAACTCAAAGCAGTGGCGAGGATGGAATGATAGCAATAGATATAGCCAAATCATTTTTACCATTCTTGGCCCAAATAGAAAATTCCTACAATATAAGAAAACTGTCTAGAATATTAAAAAATACAATAGATTCAACAACGGATATTTTATTGAATATGAGGTTAGAAGAGAAAGGAATAAGACTAATGGCCCTACAAAACAGGATGGCTCTCGATATAATATTAGTTGATCGTGGGCGAGTTTGCAAACTCGTAAAAACTGCATGCTGTGTGTATATAGATGATTACTCCCCTACGATATTTAAAGCAATCCGGAAATTACATGTCCTAAGTTCCACACTCTCTACTGAAGAAGGGGGTTGGGGGATAGGATCCTGGTTGTGGGGACTATTGCGGTCCTGGGGATGGAAGTTAATTTCGATACTAATGGTGGTACTTGGTATATTCATAACATGTTGCTGTTGCATACAATGCCTACCAATAGTTTGCACTGAAACAACTGAGGGATGTACTAAGGGATGTATGCCCATGGTGTCGAGAGGAAAACAAACGCATGACCGAAATAACAGAGACACTGATGAAACAAAAACAGTAAAACAGTTCATGGCTATAGACATTAATGATGAAGATGATGCTCATGATAGCATGAGAGGTTCAGACATAGATACCCCAGACTTATCCGCATCGGACGAGGATACAATGAATGAATAAGACGTTTGGCATATGGCCAAAAGGAGGGTTTGTCAATCTGGAAAAGTGAATACCCTTGATTTGAATGACGGACGTAACTTGATGGCCGTAGGCCAACCGTCTTATGCACCGAATTATAGAAATACAGACTGCTATGCTTGACCAACAAGCGGCCATTTTAAACGTAGCAAGAATCACCATTTTGCTTGCTAACCATTGCTCAATGCTTTATGTCTAAAACTGCTTTGCAGCTTGCAATTCTTGCGAATTCTGCTTACTCTGCTCAACTGTTAACATTGTTGTCTGAATATGAAAGGGCAAGGTCGCGTGACTGAGGAGTTCGTTGAAACTCCTCATGAGTAGCCCAGAAAGGAATGCCCACGCTCTCTCTCTGTAGCCTTGAGGGAGAGCTGCAGGGCATTTAATCATTTCACAGCTGCCAGCCAGTCTCGTACTGTGGTAGAATATGTTAAAATAAAGAAGCTAAAGGGTTGAATTATGCTCTTCTTACGGCCCCCCTTCGCAAAACCCTTTAGAGCTTGTCGGCTCCCAGGACACGAATAGTACCTCATAGATAGCAAAGCTTGGAAAGTGACTCTTCCCCCGTGTGCAGCTTGCTTCCAAGAACAGAACCACCGTGTTCTGTTCAACAACTAGAAGATGCCTCCGCACTTTCTAATTGCACATTGTTACTAGAATAGACATTGAAAGTGTCATAATTGTCATACCCGTCGGAAATGTCCATCGTCATCCCGAGTTCGAGGAAACTTAATAAAGGGGGGTGTTAAACATGACATAGCTGATTGTATGATATGCATTTTGTATATATGTAACTGATGTACGTAATTCGCTCTCTTGCATCCCTCGAGGTCTAGGAAACTCACGTCGCGGGCGTGAGACCACAGTTGGCCAATTGGGACTATTTTTGCTTGCAATAAACCCTAGCATTGGGAATTTGAACCTCGTGTCTGGCGCATCCTTTTGTGTATGGTTATTGCCTTGTTTCCATATCGGGAGGGACTCCTAGGGACCCCCCTTTCAGAAGAGAACATCTTTTTTTGTGTCGAGTGTGGGTGCCCTCAAGTCAAAGAACAGATGCCAACCAAGGTGTGTGGTGGAAGTGAAAAAGTCACCAGTCCCGTAGCTCGTGGACACAGGGGCCTCGGTCAACGTGATGGCCCGTGGACATTATGATGCGATGGACACACCTCCCAGGCTGGTCAGTCCGAAGGCCTGTATCTTTGCTTTTGGTGGGTTGGAACCCATTCCTTTGGACGGTGCCTTTGTGACAAAGGTGGAGCATGATGGCTCGCAGATCACAACCCGCTTCTACGTCACACCGATGAGCACAAACACCCTCTGGAGTTGTGCTGCGGCGGAGGCCCTAGGCATTGTCAGTTTTGCCTACTCTGTATATCTCGAGGACATTCATGATCTGCTGGACAAATATTCTGCCTTGTTCCACGGAATTTGCCAAATGGCCGGTGACCTGGTGAGGCTGCACATTGACGAATCAGTGCAGCCTATAGCCCTGAAACATTGGAGGGTGCCGTTTTATCTCCGGGAGCAAGTGGACAAGGAATCGGATAATCTAGTGAATCTAGACATCATCGAGAAGGTGGAAGGTCCCACACCTTGGGTTTCACCAATCGTGGTTGCAAGAAAACCAAAGCAACCTGACTCCGTCCACATATGCGTCGACATGAGGCTACCCAACAAGGCCACCAAAAGGGAAAGACACCTGAACGCAACCATCGAAGATATCATCGCGGAGGTACAAGGTGCTTGCTTCTTTTCAAATTTGGACCTCCGGGCCGGCTATCACCAAGTCGCCCTGCACCCGGAATCAAGATACATAACCACGTTCACCACTCATCATGCACTCTACCGATACAAGAGACTCAGTTTTGGCGTGTCATCGGCAGCTGAGGTGTTTCAAAACATCATCAGAGGTGCCCTCGCTGACCTGGATGGCGTCTTAAACATTAGTGATGACATCCTTGTGTTTGCCAAGACTGAGGTAGAGCATCTGCGCAAGCTGGCCAGGACGTTTGAGAGACTGCAATCCCTGGGCCTCACCCTCCACAGGGAGAAGTGTGAGTTTCTATGCCCGACCATCAAATTTTTTGGGTTTATGCTCAAGGAAGGAGGTGTGTCGATGGATACGAGGAAAGTGCAGGACATTAAGAAGGCCCAACCGCCTGAGTCGGTGTTGGATGTGAGGAGTTTTCTCGGTATGGTAGCGTACTGTGGTCGATTCATTCAAAACCTTGCATCCAGATCTGAGCCCCTGAGGGCCCTCACGAAGAAGGAGATGACCTGGCATTGGGGCCCTCTCGAACAGGCAGCATTCGAAGACATTAAGGGCACCCTCACGGCGGAAGACACAATGGCGTTCTTCGACTCCACCCTGCCATCAGAAATCATCGTAGGCCGTCACCGTTCGGTCTAGGGGCCGTGTTGACACAGGTTGATCGGGATGGTGGCATTCGCCCCGTGGCCTACGCCAGTTAAGGCGCTGTCCGACAATGAGCAGCGATACTCACAGATTGAACGTGAGGCTCTGGCAGTGCTGTGGGGTTGCAGGAACTTTCGGCTCTGTGTCCTGGGCCGCCCGGTGACTGTCGTGACAGACCATAAACCCCAGCTCCCCATATTGGCGGGGTCCTCGTCGAAACCACTGGCGGGATAGAACGATGGCTACTTGCCCTCCTCGAGTATGGTGTCACCTAGTGTACAGGCCGGGTGCGAACAATGCGGCAGACTATTTGTCCAGACGACCACGTTCGCATGGTGGTGGAGGTGGCAACCCCCAATGCCATGTTAATGTTAATGTTAATGTTAATGTTAATGTTAAAGGACATTTGTACCGCGCACTATCACCCCCAGAGTGGTCCCCTGGCGCTCTGGCAGCTCTGAAAAGGAGGGGAGGTTGAGTTAGTGGGAGGTAGCAGGATAAGTGCAAGAGAGCAGTGATGTGTTGTTGGCGGCCTCAGCCCAGTGGGTCCGTTGGCTGGGCCTGGGGTGTTTGCGGCAGGTAGTCGTCGTGTACTGTTGTGCAAGACTATGTGTGTTTTTGTTTTGTTGTTGAAATGTAGTGAAGTTTGTGCGGTTTGTTGTGCTGTAGGTTTTGGTTGTTTTTGGTTTGGAGTTTGGGAGGTGTATGCAGAAAGGGAAATTGTTAGTAGGGTAGGTTAGTTTGCGTCTCCATCCTGAATTGAGGTGCTCAGCTTGGGTAGTCTCCCCTGATGCGGCTCTGTCCTGATCTGGGTCCGACTGGCATACAAGGTTCCTTACTCTTCTGGCCCCCACCTCTAAAAGCTCTCTCATAGCTCCCGTTATTATTATTTTTTTGTTTTGTTTTTGTTTTATTGGTTAAACATATTTAAACCTTAAACATTAGTTCATTACTCCATTATTTCATTCTTTAGTTCATTTTCATTCAGTAGAACCATATCCATAGTTTGTTCCCTCAACTGCACCTTGTCCCATCAATTAGCCAGAGGTAGTTAATGAAGGAGTTATTTAAATAGTTATTTAAATAGATCTAGTTTGCCACCTTAGAATTAGAATTATCTGCAGGACCAATATCCTCTTCTTCTTGGTCCAAGTTTAATAGTTCAACAAATTTTAATGCTTCAAGGGTTCTGCCGACCTTATCAACGGTCAGGAGCCGTTCCCAGTATTCTTCTTCCATCTCCTCCGTGATGTTGCTCGTGTAATTACCCAAGTAGTTCTCCCTTTTCGATTTCAAGGCCGCGCAGGATAGCATTACATTTCTGATAGTTTCAAGTTGGTCTTTAGTTTTGCAGAATCTACAGTATGCAGTTGATTTTTCAATTTGCCTTCTTTTCCATTTTACCTCTCTGCAGTGCCAGATGTTAAGTCTGCAGCGCATCAACAGATCTCGGTAATGGTGAGATGGGAATTTCAGCAGGTAGGGTGGTAGCATATTCAAACCTTTTTTTTTCCCAGACAATATTATGACATTGATTTCTTTTCAATCTTTGCTCCTGTGTTTCCTCCCAGTCCTTTTCCCAGATGGATCTTTTGGCTTTATCTGGGTTTTCCTTTAGGGTGTCTTCCGAAAGGTTTGCCTGTTTCAAGCTAGCTTTGCATCTTCTTTTCCAATTTCGGATCATTGTATCCTCATTTGGTACTTCCCTCTGCATTAAGATTTCAAATGGCTTGGGTGGGTTGTCGAGGATACACTTTCTATACAAGGATAGGGTTTTCCAAAGAGCAATTTAAACAAACAGACTGAAGCCTGAGCTCTGTTCTTATGAGCTCCACCGGTAGTGATGTCGGAAGGCGCAGGATATTTCGCCAAAAGTAGGCCTCACATATGTTCCAGACTTCCCATCTCAAGGCTAAGAGTGCTTCAGCACCATATGTGATGACCGCCACCACTTTTTGCTTGAAAAAGGTTACTATTGGAGCTAGGGAAAATTTGCCATACCTGCGATGTAAGCAGATTCCTTGATTTGTCAGAGTCGCTAGTTTTTCCCCAATCAATGTATAATGTGCTTGTTCATTACAATTTCTATTTATCATTATCCCAAGATACATTGTGGTTTCCACTTCCTTCAGTTTTTCATTTTCCAGAGACCACGTCTGAGATTTTTCTGCAGATTTTCTTCCCTTGCCAGATCTCATGGTTAGGATCATGGATTTCTTGATGTTGATCTTCATGCCTTTATCTTTTAGATATTTATTGAATGACTCAATCCGTCTTTGCAGGCCTATTGGCGTCTGGTCTACGAATACCGCGTCATCCGCATATAGCATCCACGGTATCACTCTTCCGTTTACCTTCGGCGGGAATGCACGAATCTGCTCTTGGGTAGTCTTCATGTCGGCCATATACAATACAAAGAGGAAGGGAGCTAACGCACATCCCTGTTTAATTCCCCTGGAGGTTTTGATCTTCCTAGATAGCCCTCCGTTTCCTGTAATTTGGACCTTGATTGAGGTATCAGTATATAGGGCTTGGATGGCTTCCAACAGGTCCTTTGGACATCCCCACATCTTCAATTTTGACCACAGACGTTCTCTATTTATTCCATCGAAAGCTTGTTCGAGGTCGATGAAAGCTAAATACAGTTTTTTTTTTCCCTGCTAAAGTCTTGGCCTTCAGCAGGTTAATCAAAAACAAATTCAGAGCGGTACCTACTCCACTAACGAAGGCTGTTTGCCTTTCATCCAAGATTTTAGCCTGGGTGGCCCATTTTTTTAGATCCCTTAATAGAAGTGATGCAAATAGCTTGCCAATTGAATCTAGGAGCGCTATTGGCTTGTAATTCCTGGGGTTTCCCCGATCTCCCTTCTTGTAGATCGGTACGATGTAAGCCTCCATCCACGTGGTTGGTATTTGCCTAGCTTTTTTAATTTGTTGGATAGAGTATATATTAGATAAGCCCAGTCTTCACAATTTTCTTTCAGCAGCTTGTTGGAGATACCATCTGGGCCTGCTGCTCTGGAAGTACTGAGTTTCTTAATTAGAATTACAATGTCATCTGAATCAAATTCCAGTGCCCATGGTGTGTTGTCGGGCCTCTCATTTATGATTTGTCCCTGGGTTTCTCCTTCATATAGTGCAGTACAGTGTTGGAACCAATTTTCCTCTGAGACTTGGTTAATTCCTATAGCCGATTGGTTACATTCCCTGTTATTAAGTAAGTCCCATGTACTTCTAGCATTATTCGTTGATATTGCGGCTAACATTTTCTCGGTATCCCTTTGCATTCTTAGATGACGAGTTGCACGCAGCCAATTTTTATAATTTAGGCGACACTTCTTCAGTATTTCAGGTTTCTCTATACGATTATCCTTTTTTATACATCTGAGCTCTGCTCTATATTGTTTTCGCCTAGCCACTAGCTGTTCATCATACGGATGTTTTTTTTATTTGCTTACTTTTGGTAGGGTCATACTTGACCTCGTAGGCTTCCAATAGCCATTTATACTCGACCACCTCCTCATCTTTGTTTATTGCATCTTTATAACCCTGCACCAATTTTGGGATTATCTGGTTTTTTGGTCTCAATCGGTTTCTTCCCCATGACACCTCAGTTTCCATTGATCTTTCACTCGTTATAGTAGACCTTATTTCCCAGGCAAGTTCAATGGCAAGCAGACAGTGGTCACTACTTGTTTGTTTAATTATTGTGAAGGACTTTATCCACTCCAACGTGTTTCCTCCAACGAAGCAGTAGTCAAGACATGCTCCTGATTTTCCACTGTGCCATGTATTTGCTCCCAACAAGTCTCCTTTTGTCTGGCCGTTTAACATCTTCATCTCACGAATTCTCATTTAATAGTATCAGCTGATCTTTCTCCTCCGACATGGATTTATCAATTACGTTCATAATTGATTTTAAGTAGCTCACTGGTCCTGTCATATTTTCACTCCAATAGGTATTTATCAGAATCATTTGTATCGCAGTTTTCATGTCATCTGCTTCAAGTCTTATTTTGAGTATTTGCACGTGTGGATTCGGTGTGTGGTGTTCTAACACTTTTGGTGGACTGTCCAGTTTCTTTAGTATCATGAGGCCTCCAAATGGTCTTCCCTTTGGTCCCTTTCTGGCCGGGTTTATGTACACTTCATAGCCCTCACACGTTGGAGGTTCTCGTAGCCATGATTCTTGAATTGAAATGAGATCATATTTGGCCAAAAAGGAACTGTCTTTAGAGAGCAGATGTTTAAATCCTCTAGTGTTCCATGAGGCACAGAGGACCGGCTTCTGCTGGCTTTCCTTACTCTATTGTTTTTTCTTAGAGATTAAGGCGTTTGCCATCCATGACCAATCCTTTTCGTTGTTGTCTACTTTATTTGGCTTACTTTTTATCCTCTTTGGGTTTTCCGAATTGTCCATTGTGAACCTCAAGATTTTCATTGCCTCATAGCTTTTTTTTGTTATTGCAGGGTTTCCTTTTTGATTTTTCCCCCCTTCGTTTCCTTTTTCGACCTTTTCCAATGGTGTCTCAACAACTGATTTAATTTTTGTATGCTTTTTTTCTGTCGCTTTGTCTTTGTTATATACTGGAATCACGTCTTTCACTTCTTTTCTTTGTTCTTTTGCTGGTTTTTCTTCCTTTTGCCTAAAGTCATCGTCCAGATCCTCCAACCGAAATCCCCTTTTTTTTAGGGTGTCACTCGCCGCCAGGAATTTCTGTTTGGTCTTATTGGAAGACAGTTGTAGAATGACTTGGTCCATCCTCTGTTCCTTCGGGAATTCAACTATTTTTATATCTTCAGTTGATATCGTACGAAGTTGCAAAACTTGATTGCAGAGCTCCATCACATAGCTCCTATTTAGTACCACCCTTTTGGGTCCATTTGCAGCGGTTTCTAGATTCAGATAGCACCCTTTAAATAGAATGGATTTCTTTGGAAGTGGTAGAGGCAACACTTCACTTTTCTTAGCTTCGATATGCTTTTTATCTTTAGTATCGTTTTTTGGTTTTGGACTGCGGCTATCCTGTCTCTTTCGTTCTTTCATCCCTTTGTTGTCCTGTTTTTTCTTTTTTGTTCCAGGGTTCTGAATTCGACAGGTTCCTTTTCTGTGTCAGGTTCTCTTATCAATGGCTCCGATCTTCTTCCTGTATTCCCGATGTTTTTCGGGACAGTCTCTCGTTGAGGCTTCAATTTCTTATGATCCTTAGGATTTGAGATTGTATCTGTGGTATCCCAGTTGTCTATAGTTTGCCATTCTGATAGACTGATACTTTCCCAATCTTCTTCATCGCTGTTATTATCCATCAGCTCAATTAAATCACTCAGATTTGCTGGCTGTTCCTGATCATCCCATTTCTCTTCTGTTATCACATTTTTGGGATCTTTTATCTCGCTCACCTCAATGTAGTCTAGCTCACTCATCCTCAGGTCTCTTCTAGGCTTCTTTGCGCACTGAATATTTTCTCTTCTCGGTGGCATTCTTAAATTCCTCAGAAATGCCCTTGATCCATTGACTTTGCGTTTGAGGGCTTCATTTTTAGATTTTTTTCCCTTTTCATTCGGTTTTCTTGTTGCCTCTTTTTCCTTTGGCTGGACATGATCTTTAGGCGTGGCCCCTGCAAAGATCGCAAAGGAAGATCGTTCCGGTTGGGTTAAGGTCGACTGGTTATTTGCGCTCTCCACTCCCTTTTTCCCGGAGGGGATCAGAATCACATCGTCCAATTGTGACTCCTTTTGTTTGGAGGGGGCATTTGCGCCCTGTTTCAATTTCATTGGACCTTTCCCTTCTTTGAGTTTTGTTTCTGACAGCTCTCCATCGTTCCACTGTTTATGGACACTTCTCATCCATTTGCAGTCCTCTAAGACTGCTTCCATCAGCAGGGATTTGTCGGTTGCATCTCTTCTTGCTAGATCGCTGAGGCGACTCTGCCAAAGTTGGGTTAGTTCTGCTTCCTTGTTTATTCGTATACTTATACTCTGCAGAGAGGACTCCATCATGACGTGTGTCTCTTTTATTTGGATTTTGCTATTAGTCACCTCTTGTACAGAGCCTTTAATTGCCTTGTATAATTTTAAGAAGGGGGCCAATGTAATATTTAACGAAGCCATGATCACTTTTTCGATATGCTCCATATCCTTTTCTCTTCCAAGTTTACAGGCTTCCGTTATTGCCCTTTGCATTTGAACATTTCCTGATTCTCTTGAGCGCATATAGGCTTCTTCCGAGGTTAAAGAGCTGGTGATAGGCCTTGCTGTCTGTTCCTCACCAGCTGCTCCTTTTGGAGTTAAATCTTTCACGGTATCGCCTGGTAAGAGTATGTTTCTCTCCTTGGGGATTAGTGTTTGGGTCTCTTTTGTTGCTGTTTTATTTTCTTGCCACTTAATCGATGATGTAATCGAATCCTCGGGCAGAAAGGATCTCCCTGCTGCTTGTTCTTTGTCCAAAGCTGCGATTTTCTCGTTTATCAGGCAAAAACTCTTTCTTTTCTCTCTCTCTATTTTTCCCGTCAGTATAGTTAAGTCTTGCATGATTTTATTTGCAAGACTTGAATGACTCAGATTCGCAGGTTTTGGGTCTGAGATTTCCTTGGTAATACTTTTCCCTAAAGAAGTTGTCCTCTCCAATTGAGTCCTGGCATAGTCTCCGTCATATCCAAGGGTATGACCTGTTTTATTCATTTCATTAGGAGGCTTTGCAGTTGTTAGAGCTTCCTCAATTCAAATACAATCTTGATTTCTTTTTCCCAAGAGACCATGGCTTGCATAATCTTCCCTATAAGGTTGAAAGATATCAAGTGATCCTCGGGCTGTCTCTCTGAGGGCAGCATGTTGTGTCTTTTTTCTCCGGATGGTGGACTCCTGTAGGGCTTCTTCCATTTGCCCCAAATCTATCGCGTCCCATTGACCTCCATGTTCCCATGATACATCTAATGGTTGATGTTCAGTTGTGGGTCTTTCCGTAACGCAGCTGGGATCTTGTATAGCTAGCTTTAGCATTTCTTTTGGTTTGAATCTGTTGTCACCTCAGGTGAGTGTTCATGTAGGGCGGCCCATTCGCCATCTTGGGAGGGTATGGTCGATTTTGAATTTCCGGTTGAGTCACCATCATTCTTATTAGGGGGGTGCTGCTCTTCGCTGGGGCTAGCCATGGTTGAATCCGGGCTATGCAGATTCTCCCTCGCCCCAGATTCTGATCCTGTCTCCATGGCCTCACCTTCAGTGACTGTTCTCTGATTATTTAGAGTTTTTCCAAGTATGTTTGTTGACAATAAACTAGGGTTCCTTGGTCGACCTTCAGACTCTTTCACTGGGATAGGATCATCTCTTATTACAATTGCATTTGATTCACTGACTGTTTGTTCCGCCGCTTCTTCCTGGCAATTGTCTTCTACGGCCGACTCAGGTATTATAGGTACTGAGGGTGATTGTTTTGAGATTTCTATTACCGTAGGGATGGTACAAGCCATGGGTAGCTCAGGCGAGTTAGGGGCCAGCTGCAAATTGCCGACCTTTCCCGCCAACGGCAGTTGATTTGTCATTTCTGTGTCCATCTGGCTAGCTCCCACTGATAAACTCTTTCCTTTTTTTGTACAAAAGGGTAAGCGGCTCTGTCTTAACGTTGCTGTTTTCTGTATAGGCTCTGGGCTCTCATTTACCTCTGGGAGGGATATGAATCTTTGCCTTACCTGCAAACAGGTTCGCAAGCCCGTTTCTTGTAGATCCATGATGGCAGGAACTGACTTCATTTTAACCGGGGCCTCCTTGTTGTACTTTGTATCAGACGTTATTGGCAGCCAACTGGGTAGAGTTCCCCGCAAGCTCACACCAAGCAGCTAAACAGCTCAACAGCTGATTCACTCCACCAAAACGATGCCCTTTGCGCTCCCCTTATCATCCCTTCATACTCCTGTGTCCAGTGCACCTGCCAATGTCAACCTCTCAGGTAGTGTGCCTCTCGAAGATCTGGAGGCGGCGGTGGCGGCTCAGGATGAGTGCTTCCAAATACTGAAGCACGCCATGCAACAGGGCTCATGGAAGACCGTGCTGGAGTCTGTGGCCGGGCGCAGACAAGAAGCCAAGGTGGGGCTAGAACAACTGTGGAAGGTGAGGGAGGAGCTATCGTTCTCGGCATCCGGCCTCCTATTAAGGGGTGACCGGATAGTCATGCCCCAATCAAAGATCAAGGAGGTGATCACTCTGGCCCACCATGGACACCAAGGCGCTGCCAAGACCAAGGCCCGGCTACGCCTCAAAGTGTGGTTCCCTGAGCTGGAACGGAAAGTCGACGACTTTGTTGCTGCCTGTGTCTGATGCCAGGTGGCGTCCCCACTGCAACGAGAGCCGGCAATCGAAGCAATGCCCCGGGGAACGCGGCCCTGGGAGGTGGTGCATGCAGACTTTGGATCCACCACACAGGCGACGCATTTTCTGGTGATCTTGGACGAGTACTCACGCTATCCCGATGTTGAGTTCGTGGACTCGGTGGCTTTTGAGCACATGAGGGTGGCCATCGAGAAAGTGTTTGCCTCCCACGGGTTTCCCCACACCCTGTGCTCAGATAACGGGGCTCCGTTTCAAAGTGAGCACTTCTCGGAACAGATGGAGGGGTATGGGGTCCAACATCGGATGATCACCCCGCTCTGGCCGCGGGCCAACGGCGAGATGGAGAGGCTGATGAGGACGTTGAATAAGACTTTCTGGATAGCGCAAGGTCAGGGACAGTGCCTGCAGAGGGCTCTCTACCAGTTCTTGCAAGTCTATCGCACCACCCCACATGCCTCCACGTGTGTTGCGCCAACCGAGGCCCTGTTCAAACGGTGTCCCCGTGGGCTGCTGCCCGAGGTGGGGGAGAAGGCGCCTAGAGTGATCGATGATCAGCAGGTGGAGCTGGATCGCCGGCTGCGGACGGAACAAGAGAGCGCAAGGAGAGGACTCCGCCCGCAACGCCTGGAGCCAGGAGACGAGGTGCTCATTAGGAACATGCATCCCCATGGAAAGCTCTCTCTCCCACATGAACCTGAACCACTTCATGTGGTGGCCATCAAGGGGTCCATGGTGATGGCCTCGGACGGGAGGTCGGCTGCCACCCGAAACGTGAGCTTCTTTAAGAAGCTAGGTGACCCCAGGACTGAGCCTCCTCTGGAACCGGACCGGATGGAAGCACCAGACGAGGGTGGAGGCCACTCCTCCATGCCCGCATCCCCAGCCCGGGGAGTGACACCAGACGACTGCCCGTGCTGGAGGTAAGCAGGAGGTACCCCCAGAGGGCTGGGCGAGGGAAACCCACTTACCTCAACGATTACGTACTGGGACATGTTTCATAATTGGCCTTTGGGCCCGTAGTGTTAGTTATGGGGATCCAGGGTGGTTGTGAATAAAGGGGTGTGTGGGGAGTTTATGTTGATATTGTTTTAGTGATTGTTGTTGTTAGGGACTATTAAAATATTGTTGTTTGTCCTCATGGAAAAGGAGGAGTGTGGTGCTGCCCTCTTAAGGGACGCGCACGCGGCAGCATGACGTTGCACGCCACTGCGTGCATTGTAAATAAAGGGGGCGTTCCCGGCCGCGGCAATGCAACTGGGGAGCCCGGACTGAACGGACGTGTATGTCTGTGTCTGTGGGGTTGGGGGCTCACGGGGAACACCATATGGGTCACACATGGACCCCCAACAGTTGCCTCGGTGACAGCAGGGTAAGGGCCGGGCACACAGCAGCAAGAGTTCAAGACCAGGAAACTGTTGCTTAATTTAACAAAGACAGGTTTTGGCTAGAAATGCAAGTATGTTATTTTAAACTCGCCTTTGGAACTGGCACAAACAACACATCAAGAGCCAGGGGAGCAGGGGGCCAGAGCAAGGGTTAAACAGGCAGTGCACGTAATGGAAGCTTGGACTCAACAAACCTAAAATCAAGAGCAGGTACCAACAGCACAGAACCTGCCACTCGGGGATTAATGGGTTTATTCTTGATTGCGAGGCCCGAGGCTGCCAGCTGTTATTTTTGCTAAGACTCCTGAGTGACAGCTCCAGGTTAGACGTGTGTCTGTGTGTCCTGGCACGTTGTTTGTGTATCCTGGCAAGGGCTTGCGTTACTTTTGGCCATGTCTTAATAAGCTCTGTCGGCTGCATGGTTGAGACCATGGAGGGGTGAGGGGTGGATGGGGGAATGGGATTACCCGCTGCCACGCGCGGATTAGGGCTGGGTGTGAAAAGGTGGAAACGGTGAGACGTGAGTTAACCTCCAGAACTGCATGATTTTGATGCAGGATACCCCTCCACCCCTGGCATACGCACACATGTGCATATGACATCACAAGTAGACGAATGTAACCAGTGAATTGTGGCATGACACTGTATATGACAGACACCCTTTCACTGCTCTCCCCATTCAAAGTTATCCTTACCAATCATTATTCTTAGGCTTATCCTCGCTGAGGCCCATCCCTGCACCGAGGCCCATCTCCAGCTAAGGGTCCCTACTTGCCTGTGGCCCATTCCCGGCTGAGCTCCATCGCAATCAAAGGCCCATCCCATGCCGAGGTCCATGTCTGATTTGAGGACTAATCGTGGTTTGAGGACCGTATATTTCAGACGCCCATCTCTGCCCATGGCCAATATTCAGCCTGAGGTCTGTCCATGCCCAAGGCCATCCCTGCTGTGAGGCCCATCCCTGCCCATGGCCAATATTCAGCCTGAGGTCTGTCCATGCCCAAGCCCCATCCCTGCTGTGAAGCCCATCCCTGCCCATGGCCAATATTCAGCCTAAGGTCTGTACATGCCCAAGCCCCATCCCTGCTGTGAAGCCCATCCCTTCCCATGGCCAATATTCAGCCTGAGGTCTGTCCATGCCCAAGCCCCATCCCTGCTGTGAAGCCCATCCCTGCCCATGGCCAATATTCAGCCTGAGGTCTGTC
Source organism: Ambystoma mexicanum (assembly GCF_040938575.1). NCBI lineage: Eukaryota > Metazoa > Chordata > Amphibia > Caudata > Ambystomatidae > Ambystoma > Ambystoma mexicanum. The sequence goes on along the minus strand of NC_090930.1, from coordinate 79,235,569 downwards.
CATGCCCAAGCCCCATCCCTGCTGTGAAGCCCATCCCTGCCCATGGCCAATATTCAGCCTGAGGTCTGTCCATGCCCAAGGTCATCCCTGCTGTGAAGCCCATCCCTGCCCATGGCCAATATTCAGACTAAGGTATGTCCATGCCCAAGTCCCATGCCCTGCTATGAGGCCCATACCTGCGTTGATGTCCCTCCCATCTTCAAGACCCACCCCCATTTCGAAGCACTTATTTGTGCCCCAGTAAGGTCATAAACAGGGAAATATGTAAATTCACTTGAAAATGTGTCCTCTATTTTGCTATTTTGGCATTATACATGTTTTTATTTTCCTTATCTTGATTTCATAAAGAAGAGCACAGCATCCTCAGAGTACTTTGCTGGGATAATAAAGGTCCCCTCGTGGCCTCTTCTTTATATAGCATAGAACTAGTCTGGGACTTTTGATGCACTTAATGCACAGTTTGGAGTTCATTACTGCATATACTGCACGATTTACTCCAGTGCTCTGGTCCTTAAGAACACCAGAGCCCTTAGGACGGTTAACTTTGTGAGTGAGTAAATTTGCATTGGAACTGCCCCACCTAGAACCAGCTTGGTCCCCCGGTGCTGAGGGTTTTATTTATTTATTAAAAACCGTATAAAGCGCACACTATGCCCCTAAGGCGTCTAGGAGCTGGTATTGGTGGATACAGAAAAAAAACCTCTTAAATTGGTTTGGGCATTTACAATTTAAAACTGATAGGTCTTAAGCACCCTACGGAAGGGAAGGGACTCTTCTGTGACCCTCAGAGACAGCAGAAGCGGGTTGCATAATGTGTGAGCCGTAACTGAGAAGGAGCAACGTCCCGACCGTGCGTGCTGATATCCCGGGAATTTTAAGAAGAAATTGAATTGCGAGGCCGAGCTCAATTGCCTGGTAGGGTAGTAGCGCTCAATCTTGTTCAAATATTCTGGGCCTGCATTGTGCATTTACTGGGTGCCATTTTATCTCCACATCTGGGTGGATCAATCCATGCCCCTTTTCATCCCTTGCCGGGCCTGGTGGGGTCTTTTTAACCTGGTTCTAAAGCTTTTTGATGAATAGATCAAAGGTAGTTAAGTACAGCCAATTCACCTCGGCTCCCTACCTTACCACTTGAGGGGTACCTTGGGGATCCTCTCTTTCAGCACTTTTATTTAACATCCCCTGAACTAGCATTCAGAACTTAAATATTCTATGTCACTCCTGTGCAGATGATATTAATATATTTCTCAAGGTTCTTGTACAAGGGAACATCTTTTTCCCAACTTCAACTCTCTCAATAAAATCAGAACTTGGACAACAGTTATTTCTACATTAATCCCCTCAAAACCAAACCTTGTACTTCTGACCTAGGCATTTAGTACAGAACCCCAATAGACACCCACTGTCTCCATTGCTGCTCGCTCAGCCTCTGCCCAAAAGGTGTAACATGTAAGTTTTATCTGTTACTGTGTGATGTCCTTAGCCAATCAAATCAGCAACACACTCAGAAGCTCTAAGTCGCTCCTCCCCTATCTTCCCAGAGCAGTCCATGAGCCAGTGGTAGGTGCCCGAGACAATTCACACCTTAATTATCCAAATGCTGGTCAAGGTGCCCAAACGTCCCAGTATGCCAGAGGTACTGGAGTCAAACGAAACCGGACTGAAAGACGAAATAGACAAAGTGCAAGGGAACACTCAGCTTTATTATCATCCAAATAAAACAGGGACAGCAAGCAAGCATTCGCATTTTAAGGCTCTCTTCGAATGCATAGAAAACACCACTTTAAGTTCCTTGGACGCATCATACATGGCGTCATACATCACAAAACCTATGGGGAATGGGGATTAGTTAAGGGATGTGGCTACATATGGTTAATTGGGTAAATCGTATCTGATGGCTCCACCTGGCGACCATCCCTATTTTGATAAAGGTAAACTACATCACCTATACGTTATGGGATTGGTTGGCCTTTGACTCAGAGGCCACTATGAAACTACAGACTTTGATTGGTTGGCATCTTACTAACCATACTTGGACACTGGACAGGTCGTAAAGATATGAGCCTGATGGGATGTAGGGAGGGAGAGGCTCATGGTCTGTTCTTTGTTCATTTATAGAAGATACCATCCCACATTCCCTCATCTTCAGGCCATGAGACTGTGCAATTACTTTGAACTTGACCTGGCAAGGCGGCTTATGCCTGTGTGTACTTTTAGGGAGTCTTGCAGTTTCCTATCTTGCAGCCAATGGATAGGCAGTATTCTTGACTTAGGAGTCGTGTTGGAGGTACGTGAATAAAATTGAATTACCCCCTTTTGGGGGATTTCAGCTTATTTTAACGTGTGTGTCATGTTTTGGTTTCCCCCAGGGACACTCATGAGTTATTCTTCACGGAATTTGTTGTCTTGCTACTTTAATGCACCTGGTAAATAAAGGACGGTTGTATTAATATAAACCTTTATTGAATTGAGGGCTTATTCTGCTTGCGTCTTGGGAAATGCTATCTCGTGCCTTTGTACTGCCGGTCCCATCCTCCCTATCACATTCTAACCTTGGCTATAATTGCCAGTTAGCACCTGAGCTCTGAGCAGCTCTGTAACTCTGCATATTCAGCGTTTCGAGTTACTCTAGGTCATGAGGAACTAGTCTATTTATTCACATATTGTGGCAACCATTTTAAAGAAGATGTCTCTGCTGTTACACTCTAGTTTCTTTGTTAATGAGCTATGTTCATGTGCCGTTCCTGTTGCTTTCAGATTATACATTGGTTCCGTTAATGTTCTACATGTCTCCTCGTTTGTTTGTTTGTTTAGTTTATTTGTAGAGCGCTCCGGACCCGTGGGTAGAAGGGCGCTTAAGGACACGGTTACAGGCAAAAGATATGCATTTACATTTACAAGTACATCAATTTACAAAAAAATTACATAGTACAACAATTTACATATAGTGCTGGTATGGTTGCGGCTGTTAGATATTCGGGATGTTCGTGGTTGTCATGTTAATATTCTTCATGTATAAAGGCATATTTGACCTAGTGTACCTGTTCTTCATGTGGAGTGTAAGTGTACTTTGTGTCTAATGTGTGCAGCTACTACTGTTGCAACGTTCACTTGACTGCTTTCGCCATCTTCGTCTTAGAACGGTTCTAGGTCTTGTTGTACCTGCCTCGGAAAAGGACGGTACGGTTGTCTTAGTAACACTTCTCACCTGTGCGATACTTAATCAGGGATGGGGGAAAAGGTATGGATGATTTATACATCTTTCTCCCGACATGCTCTATGCACCGGTCTTCCTAACTAATTGGTGCATCACCTCCAGAAAGCCAAGAAAACAGCTGGCCGGCTTATCCTCAAACCCCACACGATTCTGCTATCTCCAACCACACACGTAGTCTGAATGGGCTCCACGTTAAACCACAAATTACTTTTGAAATACTGTGCTTACTTAACGATGAAAATCCACTCGTACCAATCATGCTGCTCAAATTCTTCATTCTTCACATCTGCACCTCTTGGAGATTCCTGCCTCACGTTGCATTACTAGAGGAGACAGGAGCTTCTCAGTGCCCGTCCCCAGGCTATGGAATAATTGGTTCTATCTTAGAACACTGAAATTTTTTGACCGAAAGTAAAATGGTTGAATTTTTGTATTTATTTTTTACCGCAAAATGCAGCTGAACACTACCCAAACTCCCCCTCACCTGCTACCTGCTCTCACCCCTTCTATAAACCTGACCCTATGCACAATCTACTTATTTAGGGTAAAAGGTGCAGTAAAATATTTGGTGACAAAATAGTCAACCATTTTTCTTCTGGTCAAACAGGTGAGTACTGAATAATCTCCTTCTTTTCTGCTGTCCATTGAATTCCCTGGCGACCTTTCAGAAATAACTGAAAACATGTCTGTTTCCTCAACTCTTTTTCTCTCCTTCTATTCTGCACTTTGTTCCAACTGCTCCAAGACGCAGTTAGCGCCGCCTGGTATTGCAGTCAATCGGTCAATCATCAGGAGTCAGGCTAGAGCACATAGTGGGCTATTCTCTTTCAATTCCTCAGCTTCCTCTGGCTCATGCCAGCTTCTAGGTCCATAGCACTCCATGGGCATTTTGGAGGAATTACTGCTATTTGTAATTCTGTTCCATGGTAATTCCCGCATAGTAGGTAAAGTGAAGGAGGTACCGGCAGCTGTGTGATGGAAGTTATTTACCTCCAATTTCGGAACTTGGCGGTATGGGAAAAGTAGTGGTAAATCCATTACCTCAAAAAGTGTCTGTGTCGGATTCACTGCCAATTTTATACTGCACTGTCCAACTCGTAATGAAGTCTATTGTATTCTGGACCCTGATGGTTCAAACAAGAGTTCTTATTGGTGGTTCCATTTCCCCATCAATCCTGAGTCATGTGATTGGTTTAATCTAACTGGTTCTACCCTCTCCCCACGTGGATGTTCATCTTTTTCAAGTACATTTAGATGCTGTTAGATACCCAATGGTTCTTTTTGACCCATGGCCCAGCGCCTGTTGCCTGAGGGCTCAAATATCTTATCAACCATCTTGGAGTCAGGCTCAGGAATCATGTCAGCCCAGTGGTCCCATGTTCCGTTGCTGATTCTCTTAGCAAGTGCACTCACACGCAAGCCACATATGTGTGTTGTGCACCTATGCTCTGTTTGTGTTCCTGGATGGTTGCTGCTTTGCTTCAGGCCCATTCTGAAATCTGCTCTAGGTTGTGTGTGCCTGAATAGAGTTTGATGGAGAATTTGGCTTGGTGAGCAGACATGCGAAAAGAGCCGTGGCTAGCCGCAAACTTTCAGCATGTACTTCATTATTTGAAAACCTTTCTTGGGGCGACTCTTCTGGGTAATTCTTCCCCTAAGACTGCTCGACTTGGCTTGTGATAATACTGTGCACTTTCCCTCAGAGTGTAGAGTGTACTGGTAGCATTTCCATAAAGGGGGGTTTGTAGGGTGCATGACGGTGTGCCTGAGGACTCACTGGCGGAGCTCTAGGAGATCTTCCATATAATACCTCTAGGCGTTCAATGACATAGCTGGCCCTTTTCCTGGCTCCATGAGTTCCCGGTCCCTCTCCCCCTACAGACTCCCCAGAGCTAAAGTCATCACATAGGGTAGGTAAGAATTAATAGATCAAGGGAGCACAATTGCATGTAATACCACAAGAGGAAAGGGTGTAGTGTTCCCAATGGATCATAGAGAGGGGCGAAGGATGCACTATGGAGTTAAATTAGTGAAAGCCACGTTAGTCAAAGAGAAGCAAAACTGAACTGCTCAAACAGTTTGTGAGATGAGCTGATAGCAGCCGGGTACAGGACAGCAATGGTCTGAAGAGGCGTTTCCGAGATGGAGGATAGTTTGAAATGTAACATTGCAACACCTTATCTTGTCAAAACCCGGATCTTCCCAAGAGACTCAGCAAAATCTAGTTCACTGTTCGGAACAACCGGTTCAACACACTGACAACTAAAAAAGTAGTCTATCCTTACTCCTACTAAATAACGCCATGCTTCACGGAGTGCCCCAAAGGAGTGGGGTATTCAGTGTTTTTGCCCATTCTGAGTCAGAGTGCCAATTCTCTAGGATCCTTTCGTCTCCCTGAATACCCTCTAGTAATGAGAAGTATAAGCTACCAGTCGAAGGCTAGACTTTCCCTGTGCCTCCACCTCAACCACTTCACCCATATTACCTGAATGTTGGAAACCAAAGTATGTGACATATGTGAAGCAGTTCAAACGACAAAGACCAAAAGGAATCCTACAGGCAAGGTTCCCATTGAGAAAATCATACCTGCATACAAGAAAATATGATGGCCATTTGAATGAAATCCCGGAAGAAGCCGAGCAAGCGAATGGTCAAGGCAAATGGTGACGTCATACAGAGCTGAGCTGATGTGCCTAGAAGAGATGCAGAGATTAGAGAATGCAGATATTCTAGAAGGCATCAAGAAAGTATCAAAGATAAGTGACATCTTGGGATCAAGGTGAAGAAGCTTATGCCATAAAATGGATTAAGAAATTAAGGCAGTTTACGTGTGTACAGATGCAAATGGAAACGCAAGCTGCCAAAGTATTCTTGAGGCTAGCTTTAGAGTGAATAGATTGCGGCATGCATCCATATATACATACATGCATAAGGAGTAAAGGATGGATGTTTCCACTACATGCTATAACAGAGTGGGACTGGAAATGGAAGCCCTCATTCTCAGTGTGGCGCAGTAAGAAAACACATGAATTAAAAGCGAATCTCGAACAGACGAGGCTGGATGAGCCATGAAGTCACGACAAGAAGCAAACGTCTTATCTGGTTAGAATGAGCTGACATTGGATACAGAATCGTGTGAAACAACAGCTCCTGTTTAGAAGGCATGAACAAAACAAAGAAGACGTCAGAGGTCTATTAAAAAAACTGTAAAATCTTGATATCATGGTCTATTGTCAGGGGACGGATGAAGTTGAAAGAGCAAGATGCTCACACCTACGCATGAGGGCAGAGCGTGCCTTCAATCCCCTGATTCTCCACAGTACAGAACAAACTCAAGGCTGAGCTTCAAAGCCTAATTGACTACACTGACCATTGAGCTGATGATAGATTGATATGCTAATTGGTGGGAAGCTGGGACTAAGACGAGCTCACCAGCTCCTGGAGGTCCAATCTGTGTGCTGCTAGACGTACGTGGAAAAGTACTGACGAAGGTTGGAGTGCCAACCAATTGTAGGGGACCACGTAATTAAGAGTCCTATAGTTTGTGTAGCCAATGGGACATTGTGCATTAAGTGACGTTCATAGTGGCCATTTTGAGGGGAGGGTTTAGTTGCCCCACCTGATGTTAAGTAACCTATCACTTCCACTTACTATCCCATACTAGTATGGATCATATACTTAGATATTTACTCAGAGCCTATCATAGTTGGTAGTAGGTTTTGTAGTTTGCCACGTAGGATGACGTTGGTAGTGACGTAGGTCAACGTCAATGATGACGAATTTTTGATATATAAGCTACGTTTTTTATGAACTGCTTTGAGTAAGAGGATCGAGTAAATCTGTTGATGTTTGAGTAACTTCTGCATCCCCATCCATCTCCAAGGTAATTGCTACTTATCGTGAAGGGCTGAGGTTATTCAGTTCACTATGTTAACTCCCACTCCAAATATGTAGCAGAATGTGATGAGCAGGCATATGAGTGTTCTCACTTATTGTAGCAGAATGTAGTCTTAAATTGAGCTGCTACACTTTTTTGGTTCATGCACTCGAGGTTAAGTTTCTTCCACTTTAGGCGCCAAAGCTGTCCAGCTACAGTTCAAACTATGTTACTGTTTACAGCTCTATTCATATCAATAATCGCTGCAGGCACTGTAGGTATGTTAAGGGTAAAACCGTGCAGCCAGGAGTTGGTAAAGAAAAGTAAATGCAGATTGAAAGTTCAGGTCACCATTATAATGTAGCTGTACAAAGGGAGTGCTTATTTTACTTCTTTTCTTCATTTTATTTCATATTGTCGATTCAGGGGAAGAAATCCAGAGTCAAGTAAAGTGTAGATCCTTGCTGGCAAAGACTGCAAGAGATGAATTTGAGCTCTTTCTTAATTCTTTGACTGCCTCAATCGTGGGGCAGTTCTTTGACTCTGTTGCATGCTTGTAACCTCCTCTTAGGCATGTGTTGATGTGAAATTTGGTAATCCAATATATAAGATATTCAGGAATACCTAACTTACGCATTTTGTTCCATACGACATGACAAACTACAGTATCAAATGCAGATGACATATCGATGCAGGCATGTAGATGGTACTTAATTCCTTTCCTTTAACTCCAGCGATCAGATGGGACATTATTGTGGCATTTAAAGTTGTTCCCATCTGACGCCTGAAGCCAACTTGACATTTTGAATAGATCTTATGAAGGACTAGATGTTTTTCTAAATCAAAGATGACCATGATCGAGAAAACCTTTGCTGCTGCATCTGTCAAAGAGATAGGTCAGTAGTTCTCAGGTAAGCTGGAATCACCTTTTTTGTAAAGAGGTATTAAGACAGAGGTGACCCACGATGTCGGAATGTTACCCTTTTGGAGAGTACTATCAAATTTGATCTTTAAGATCTTGCTCCAAAAAATAGGGTCAGATCTGTAAACACAAGATGGAATCCAGTCGGGGCCTGGGGCACGGGAGTTAGACAATTTTTTGATGGCCCACATGTTGTCCTGTGTGGACCAAACAAAGTGAGTATCAGGAGGAGGGGGATCAGAATCGACATCTGTTTTAACAGAACGGGCAGGTCGCATATATATATATTTTTTAACATAGGAAATCCATGTTCAAGGCATTTATTTCACACTTGTTCAATTTGTTTGGTGCATTTCCTTTTTTAAGTGCGGTCCAGATGTCACGTGAATTGCGACTACAAATAGCTTTAATCATATTGCAATTATGCTTGTTATATTGCTCTAAATGAATTCCTTTAATTTTAAATTTATATTCTTGAACAATACGCTTCTTTTTTAACATATATTGAAGTACCGGTAAATTTCCCAATTCAAGCCTTCTAATATCACGATTTTCATATCTTTTCAACATTTTTATTTTGTAATTGAATCTATGATTATGAGTGGACTCAGAAGGGGGGATTTTAGTTCTAAATTTCTTAAGAGCGTCTTTAATGCAGTCGTTAATAAACAGATTCAAGTATTCAGTCAAGTAAGAGTTAGTTAAATCATAGTTAATCACGAGCTTAAGATGGTTTTGCACATGCACTACTAGTTTCCTACATAGAGTAGGATTCCATCTCAAGAAAATATTATCCCTTTTGATTTCAATCGGGAGAAGACAGTGGTTGGCATGCCATTGGTCAATACCAAGAGAAGTATGAAGCTCAATAGGGGGTTATCACTGTACTCAATGACACCAATCTTAGCGCAGTCAATGCTGGCCAGCAAAGAATCAGAAACACAGAAATAATCAATCACTGAGCCAATATTACCTCTTTACCAGGTATGTAAGTTAGAAGACTTACTGAAATGAACAAAGGACATGCCCCAATTTTCAAAGTATTCAAGGAATACGCCTCCTCTTTTCCGGCTATTATTTTTTGCTAGATCACAAACATGGTGAAAAGCTGGCGGATCATTACATTGAGAATTAAAATCACCTCCTACAATAGTCTCATAATTAGGATAGAGGGTTGAGACTTGTTCAAAGCAGCAATCTAGATCATCAAGAATTTCCGATATAGAGTATTTCAGGGGATTGCAGTACAAGTTAATGATTAGGATTACATTTATCTCACGCTTATTCCGACATAAGGTTACCGCTAAGAAACGAATAGATGAATACACCAAGGTTATCCTACAAGCAACAGCATTGTTAATTGCAATGGATAGGCCACCAAAGGGCCTGCCTTCAACACCTTTAGAGGCAAGAGATCTATATGAATGGTAATCTGAAATAACCAGTGGATCCATTTTCATTGTTTCTTGCAGCAATAAAATTGATGGAAGTTTTGCAAGGGAAGAAAACCAAATCGGAATATTACTAAAGCAGCAAGAGTTCCATGACAGTATGGTAAGAACTGTCTTCCCCTTGATTTATGAAGAATGTAAGTCAGGATTTGCTGCAAATATTGTTTTTAACAGTGGTTCTAACCATGCCATTTCACTATTAGTGTGAGCAATCGTCAATAATTGAGATATACACAATTTTTCAGTTTGTGCACTGGTAGTCGGATCACCATTCATTTTTTGCTCCTTTGACTCAGAATGCAGATTAACATTTAGAAATTCATCGGCAAGTTTTTCATCGTTAAATGTAAATAATGAAAATCCCATTTCATGAAGCTCTCTTCTAAATGAACATATGAGTTTCAATACATGTTCAGAGAACAGATGGCATGTCATTCGGAAATTATTATACGGGCCTAGTGCATTACGATCAATATCACTAGAAGCTATAATTCTCAGACTTGGAATTACATACAGAAGATCCAAAAGATATTTTCTGTTAATCTGCGCCCCATGTAATATTTCCTGCTTGCCTTCAAGCCCTATCATATTAATGCATTTTTTGTTTTTGGCATTTGAGTGTGAAGGTGGAGCGTCGGCATTTTTTTCGTGTGCCAACTGTGTACTGCCCATGGAAACAACATGAGTGAGGCCCTGTACTTTAGGCATGTTATCATTGATGTTTAAAGTGCTTTTCAAAGCAATTGGATTTTCACACAAAGATCTAACAGCCGGTTCAGAGAACTTATAATGAGAAACTGATGGGGCATTTACAAGCGGAGAGTAAATTGGATTTTGGTGAGTAGTAATTTCACTCCCAAACACTTGAGTATTTAAAAGTTGGTTGATTATATCAAGTGGAGGAATCCCTGCTTCAAGCGCATTACGCATAGCTTCCGGCATATTTGAAGCAACATGATTCCTGCACTGCAATGGTTGTTGGTCAATTTCATGTACAACACAAACAGGAACATCAGATACAGACTCATTCTGAGAGGAAGACTTACCATTAGATGAATCATTAGATAGAATGGTAAGTTTTCCTTGTCCATTTTGAATAATAGGTACCTTGATAGAGTTAGAGGTTGAAACAGTCCCAGGATTTTTTAATAATGTTTGCGAATAAAGTAGAGAATCCTTTTTGGTTAATACAGCAATAAGCTGTTTACACGCTTCATTTGGATCAGTTGACAGAGGAGCCTTTTTAGTTGATATAACAGTAGGCTGATTACATGCTACATTTGGGTCAGTTAAATGATTAGGAGAAAGACTAGATCTGTTAGAGGTTTTTTTCCTTCCAGCACTCTGAAAGTAATTGGGAAGTATTTTTGGGATTTTAAGTACATCCCCTTCAGTCTCGCTTGTATTATCGGAGCCAATCTTTAGGATATAGGGAACTGAAGTATTTGCATATTCAGCATGCACTTCAGCTGAGACTGTTTCTGAATGACAGCAAGGAGTTGGCATAGATTTTGCTTCTTTTATCTTTGCCTCGTGCTTGCGGTCAGCACCCAGATGTGACTGACATTCCACAGAAATCCGGGCTACGTCAATCGCATCCTCACCGCCACTGCCAGGGATCACCAAATTTTCTTTTTTAGCATTTTTTATTTTTTCGTTGGCAGACCTGCGTTTTTTTTCAGCACGTTTTTCACGCAGCGTTTTGGATTTTTGCTAAATCTTCTAGATGAGTAACCCATATAGTCAGATTCACATTCCACTGAATCTATGATCTGTTTCTGATCATCCATAAGTTTGATAAGGACTGAGGGACTATCATCGGGTGCCACCCTTATTTCTGGCGAAGAGATGGGGATTGGTAAATCAAGTTTATTCCTAATATCATTTAAGGAAGAGTTGATAGTCCCTAGTTCACATCGTAGCAAGTCAAATTCACTTGATGGGTCAGAAGCAGAGTCTATAATGCTAAGGGGATAGGATGCTACAGATTGGGTACTTTGTTCATGAAAGATTTTGATTTTTGCCTCTACAGGAGACTTGGTATTTAAGAAAAACCCATCTAGTGCAAGAATGAAACCCTCCATCCTAGTTACTTTGGAGGCAATTTCACTCATGGTATGTTTGATGTTTCTCAATTGTACGTGGGTGACATCATGCCCTTTATCTAGTAGATCGAGTATTCTTATTATTACAGGAAAGGTAAAAGGTTCTTGATCTTTAGGGGTATGAGGTAAGCTGTATTTGCTACCATTATTCTGGGAGTAGGGAATACCAGGATCGGGACTTATAAGAGATTCTGATTCAGAAACAGCACCGCCAATAGTATTATTTACAGTTGGAATTGGCAAATGCGGGCTCGATGGAAGATAGGCACTGTTTCCGTGTACTTTTTCTTGTGGGTCGCGATTTCTGGGAATGAGTGGAGTCAACAGGCCAATGGATAATCTAATACGCAAGTCCTAGTCAGCCAAAGCTTTAATGTCAAAATCGCTATTAAGCGAATTCCCTTCAATGGCTGAACCTGGAGACGTTATAGTTGCGGTATTAGCTACCATGTCGTGTATGTCAGAGTTAGTGTTCCCTGCATCTACATCACCATTTAGGGAGGGTGTAATACATTTCTCATCCTCGTTGTTCGTACTAATAGGTTGCACCATACCTGAACACTTGCCACTTCTCCGGCCACTTGCCATCTTTTGTATGTTTAAAGGAGGTGCAAGTCAATAAAACAGGCAGTTATACAGCCCTAAAATCTGGAGCCTGCAAGCATGCAATATTCAGTTTCCTGTGATTTAATATGGATTCAGAAAGTTAACAAGGAACTACAAAGTACTACACAAATACTGATAAACCTGTCACCCACTGATCCTACCTTAAATCAAGTAGAATTTTCTGGGACGGTGGGTCGCACAGAAATAAATAGAAAAGTTCTAATCTGAATCCGCACACCCGCCCAGCCGAACAGCTGAACAGCCTGTACACTTGCAGGCACTTGCGGTGCGCGTGACCACGTTTTTTGAAAATGGTAGGCACCAATCACTGGGAGGAGGAGGAGGAGGAGGGGGAGGGGGAGGGGTTGTCGGCAGCGCCGGGGGTTGTGGCTGCAAATGAGAGAAATAGGCAGTGAGTGGGACCATAAAGCGGTTGGTGGCACAAACACAAACACTAACTCCTGTGCACTAACTCCAGAAGAAAAAACGGAGTAATGCAAACAGAAGCGGACAGGACTATTTACTTAGAGAAGTCCAAGTCGTAGTTCACGTAGTTCAAGTAACGCGTTGCGAAATAGCAGCGCTTCTTCTTGCTGACGGCGTCCTGGAGATAATCACAGTCCAATCGTTGGAGCAACAGCACGTCCCAGCCAAACAGCCTGTACACTTGCAGGCACTTGCAGTGCACGCATGGTGCGCGTGGCCGTGGTTTTTGAAAATGGTAGGCACCTATCACTGGGAGGAGGAGGAGGAGGAGGGGGAGGGGTTGCTGGCAGCGGCGGGGGTTGTGGTTAGAAAAGTCCAAGTCATAGTTCACGTAGTTCAAGTAACGCGTTGCGAAATAGCAGAGCTTCCTCTTGCCGACGGCGTCCTGGAGATAATCACAGTCCAATTGTGGGAGCAACAGCACGTCCTAGCCAAACAGCCTGTACACCTGCAGCAAGGGATCTACAAGCAACCATGGGAGAAAACAGTGGGGAGCAGATCACATAGTCACAGAGTCTCAGGTAGGTAGGGTGGGAAGTGGAGGATGTGTGGATCTAGGTGTTAGGGGGGAGCCATACCTTGAAGAGGAAGGTCTTGAGCTCTTTTTTAAAACTGTAGATGCAATGGGACGAGTCTAATGTTGACAGAGAGGAGGTTCCAGTGTCTTGGCTTGTAGACAGAGAAGGCCGGTCTTCTGGTTCTTTTCTTCCTGCACAAACAGAGATCAAGTCTGCACAAGTCTTTAATTCTGAGGGATTGCAGGCTTGCGGAGATGCTGAGTTTCTCAGTGAGGTAGCTTGGGGTCTTCGTTGTGACAGCCTTATAGATGATGCAACAGGGTTTGCAGATGATATGGGCTTGCAGCGGGAGCCAGTGAATTTCAATATGGGGCCGGGCTGATACAGTTGAATATGGTCCTGTGACTGACCAATCCTCAGAGCGCCACTATCATGATTCTGTTTTTAGCTTTTACTCTGCCACAATGGCTCCTACACACACACTGCTGAGTGGTTTTAGTAGAATTGGTAGCGTTAACATTTCAGAAGTGAATAGGAAAACAGTATGTTAGCTCAGGGGCACGGAGCACCAAAGGTTCCATTCCCGGGTCCACGCTTAGAAACCTCTGGGTATTATGTGCATTATAAATAACATATCATATCATAGGATGCTGGAAATGTATTCAAGTGCATTACTGCTGAAATGTTGGGAACTGTATAGTGTTTCACTATGTTTTACTATACTATTTATAATGCTCCTGCTATCTCTACAAGAAAAAAAAAAGAAAAAAAATAAATAAATAAATAACAATAAAAAATATATATATATATATATATGAAAAAAATGCCTTTTAGAAAAAGACAGCAAGTGGAATGCACTCCAGAGAGCAGCTGCAATCAAGAACCAATATCCTTGCAGCAAAAGAAAGTGGAAAGAAACTCCTCAGCACTCCTGGCAACACGTTTCCTTTATTGGTGTGAGTACATCAGGAAGGAAAACAAAAACAACGCCATATATATATATGAAAGCAAACACGGACCATATGGTCCTGTCTCTTTAGAAGCTGCACTCCCATCAAAAACGAAATCCAGAAATATCCTGCAACAATTGCTTGCCCAAAGATCCAACCAGGGAAAAACAACAGCGAACGACTGCACTGCAACAGTTTGCTGTTTTTAAAAAGTTCATATAATCTTTACAGTGGGAACATGTTTAATGTTTTATATTTATGAGTAAAAGACACCATATTGCAAGCACAAACACTTGTTGGTAGTTGATTTGTAGGGAAGATATTGATAACATCTAATATTTACTATATACACAAAGGTAATACTCATTGGTTCGTACATAATCTAGAGCTGGGGTCTGCAACATTTGGCTCTCCAGAGGTTTAAAACTACAACTCACATCATCACTAGCCATCTTTTTGAAATGTGTTTACTACAGTGTTTTGGTTTAATTTAAACCTTTTCACAACACAGTCAAAACATTAAGATCCAAAATATTGGAACGGCTAATGACAATAATAAAATGACTTACTACACAGACTCGATACTGTAATAAAAACAGGTATTCCAATGATAACTGTCCTAGTAAAAACAATCAAATTAATACACATGATATATTTAAAATGAACTCCTTTTCTTATCAATCATTCTTTTAACATGTCTCCATACCAGGTAGACAGCATGCAATAGTACCCTTGAATGTACAGCAATAATATTGGACTAAAATTGAGCCCTGATATCACTTCCCCATTTCGAACAAAACTTTGGTTGCATCTTTTATATGTCTCTTCCAATTCCACACATTGGGTAAACAGGTGCTTAGTTGTTTCCAATTCCCTCCTGCAGACTCTACACAGTCTTTCCGCAGGTGGGAGATGCACTTTGACACCAATGACTATTAATGACGGTGATAGGTTTAGTCTTAATTTAAAAATTGTCCATCATATTGTTTTAGATGCTTTTTTTTATTTTTTTTATTTTGATATGGCTGAGTAAATCAACCTTTCAAAAAGAACATATACCATAAGAAAACAAAAAAAACATTCAATATTCAGTTTTACACAATTTTAAACCTAAAAGTTAAAACCAAATTAACAGATACATTTATGCTAATTTCAAAATTTACAATGCTTTACAGACTCAATTCCTGATAAGGAGTCACATTCTTTACAAACTGAGCCAGTGCAATCTGAACAGAAGATTTCGTACTAGTTAACAAGTAGTTCCATATTTCTTCTTTAGAATGGAATATTTGGAAGTTACATTTTGCGTAAAAATATTTAAGTCGCAAACAACATAAAGCTGGACATTCAACCACTAAATGGCATAATGTTTCAATTAATTGGGGGTTACAACAATATCTGCAGAAGGTTTGATCTTGGGGCACCAATTGTCTTCTTCCCAAAATCTGTCTCGTTAAGCACAAATTCAAGCGTATGCGCATCATCTGAACCCTTACGAAACTAGAAGCCATTTAATTAAGTAAGGTTCAGGGCAACGCATTTTTTTGTGGTCTGACTTTACCACTTCACAATCCACATATTCCAAACATTGGTTACGTGTGTTTATCCAGTCAAAGCGAAATAATTTCAGTTTAGCCTTTGTTGGATTCATCAACAATAATTCAAGGGAGATATCAGCTTTATCCAAAGTGTCCAGAACACAGTCTGCCCATTTCTTGGGAAATTTCTTGCCAGAAGTTAACAAATAATTGGCTAGCACACCCAAAATATTGGAGGATGAAACTCCAATTAGACATTTCCGATAGAGTAAACAGAATTTCCACAATACTTGAGTGCACACAGAAATTAAGCCTAGTTCGTAACGAATCAATGATGTAGGGGTGCCCTGGGGCAAACCCAGAACACCCTTCCAAAAGTAAGATTCAAGATGGTCCCAGAAGGCTCTTGGCTTTGGTGCTACTGTCTCCGCCCCATAGGTGATTATGGGCGTTACTTTTAGTAGAAAAAAACTGATAATGTGAACTAATGTGAATTTGCCATGTCTAAATAGTAAAATTTTAGCTTGTGATGTTAGTGAACGATTATTCGCGTTAAGAGTTACGCGATACATGTTGTCGTTCATAACTTCCGTGAAGGGAAGACCCAAGTATTTGTATTGCTGAACTGCGGTTAGGTCTTGATTGTAAAGAGACCAGGTAAATTTACTTGTTCTTTTTGTAGCAGTTTTGTGGCAAACTATTACTTGGGTTTTTTCAAGATTGATAATCAAATTGTTCTCAGTAACATATTCCTGGAGTTTGTATAGAAGATTTTGAAGACCGTTAGGTGTGCAAGACAGTAGCACCAGGTCATCAGCTTATAGCAGCCAAGTAACCTTTTGTTTACCTAATTTGGGTGAGTGAGCTATTACATTCTCAAATTTGAGGCCAATATCTAGTAAGAAGAAATTAAATAGGGTAGATGCTAAAGTACATCCCTGTTTTAAACCTCTTTCAGTAGGGATTACGGCTGATAGTAACCCTTCTGAAGATAGTCTCACTTGCAGGGAGGTGTGCGGGTGCAAGAGTTAGATTAATGTGAGAATCGAAGAGGGACAGCCGTGTTGGAAAAGTTTCTTAAATAGTAGTTGGCGATCGATCGAGTCGAATGCAATGCTAAAATCAACAAAGGCTACATAAAGGTTATGATTTTCGTTAACATATTTGTGTTTGATCAAATTGAGCACAAGCATGTTAAGGACAGTGCCCATTCCGCCGACAAAACCAGACTGAAACGGGTCTCTTTTACGTTCACATTTCGTCCAATCATTTAACTCCTGTAAGATGATGCAACTAAATAGTTTGCCAGGAGCGTCTAATATGGCACTCGGTCGGTAGCTTTGAGGGAAATGACAATCACCTTTCTTATACAATGGTATAATGATGGCATGTCTCCAAGAGGCTGGTATGGATTGTGTAACGATGATGTTTTTGAAGATTTGAAATAAAACTTCAGCCCATAGGGTCGGATTGAGTTTGAATAGTTTGTTCGAAAAGCCCGTCCATGCCTGGGCCTTTGGAATCACTTAGTGTGGAAATAATATGCAGTATATCACAATGTGTGAAATTAAGATGGAATGGTGCGATATTTTCACATTGTAGCTCCACCAATTCTGTTGAGGGTCTCGCATAGATCTTAGTGAAGTGTTCAATCCAGCTCTTCTCTGACACATTGTGTGATTGTATCATAATTTGGGAAGTAGATGTAACTGCATTTAGAAAGGTCCACATTTGGGCCGTGTTTTGTTTACGAGTCAGGGGCAACATGGCCTCACCATCCCTTTGGTAAAGAGAAGCCCGATGTGATCGCATCCAATGTTTATGTCTTGTTTTAATTCTAGTCAGAATAGTTGCCCTATATTTTGTTGGAAGAAGAGCGACATTGCGTAGCTGAGCACGCTGTTCAGTTGTCTTCCTTTTAACCAGGGTGTCAAAAACATGATTTCTCACTGCTAATGGCCGTTTAGTGTTGTGACCTATTGGAACAAATTCTAGCATAAGATCGTAATATTGTTATTGTTATTTTGCATTTATATAGCGCCTTATATACCATTCGTATGGTCTGAAGGCGCTGGTAGGTTGAACGCCCTTGGGAACCGAGGTTCGGGTCAGTGGAGAGATTAGAGAGGGTCAAAGGTGCGTGTGCGCACCAGGTATGTGTGCAGCTGGTGCGGAATTTCTGTGGTAGCTGCCTCCTAGCGATAGGTGTGGTGGTTGAGGAATCAGGAGTATGTGTTCGATCTGGCAGGAGATTATCCAGTCCGAGTGAGGCAGCGTTAGGCCTGACGGGAACGCTTGGCTGGGGGTGAGAAACCAGCAATGTTTACTTAGAGTGATGGGGAGTGAGCGGCGGATGTTGATATGAGAACATATATACTGAATGGTGTCATAGTATCTCTGTGTTCTACTTGAGTGGTGGTGTAAGGAGAGAGTAAGCGTGGGGTGTGAAATGAAGTATGCTCTTACAACGATTCCTTGCGTTCCACATCAAAGTCTGCACATTACGCAGTTCAGGGGGGTCCGGTCCGGTCCGTGCGATGTGTTTTGTTTCTCATCTGCTCTTATGCACTAATTCATCGGGTCGGCGAATTCTTCAGTATAGCGTACTCCTCCATCTAGCATGGAGGAGTACGCTAATCATGCGCTCTGGTCCATTCATTCATTTGTTTTGTGCGTTCACCCGCTCCCAGGCTCATCTGTTACGCACTCAATCGCATCAGATGCTCATCCGCCACTTGTTAGTTCTGCATTCATCAGCTCCGTTCACTCTTCCGTACAATGTACTTAACTGTTTTGTGTACACTCGTTTATCGCTCTTATTTCTCGTTCGTTCGACGCATACCCGTTCTCTCGCCATACTCAGCCGCTTACTACACTCGGTCGCCCGACATATTCAGCTGCTTGCAATACTCAGCCGCTCGCTACATTCCGTCGCTCGTCAGATTCAGCCGATAGCTGTACTCAGCCGTTCCCTAAGCTCCTCCGCGGTCCATGTTCTTCCCCTGATTACACTCAACCGTTTTCTACATTCATGTGCTCTCCATATTCATTCAGCCGCATTCTACTCTCGTGTGTTCTCCACATTCATCTGTCCACTACATTTATTGGCTCTTCATATTCGTTCGCTCTGTACGCTCACCACCCTCCACAGTCATCCGCCTTCCGCAGTCATCTGCCCTCCGCAGTCATCCGCCCTCCGCTGTCATCCGCCCTCCACAGTCATCCGCCTTCCACAGTCATCCGCCCTCTACAGTCATCCGCCCTCCACAGTCATCCGCCCTCCATAGTCATCCGTCTTCCACGGTCATCCGCCACCCACACTCATCTTCCAAAGGCAACCGCCCCTCCACAGTCATCCGCCCTCCACAGTTATCTGCCCTCCACAGTCATCCGCCCTCCACAGTCATCCGCCCTCAACAGTTATCCGCCCTCCACAGTCATCCGCCCACCACGGTCATCCGCCCTCCACGGTCATCCGCCCTCCACGGTCATCCGCCCTCTACGGTCATCCGCCCTCCACGGTCATTTTCCGCAGGCATCCGCCCTCCACGGTCATCTTCCACAGGCATCCGCCCTCTACAGTCTTCCGCCATCCACACCCAACTTCCACAGGCATTCGCCCTCCACAGTCGTCCGCCCTCCACAGTTATCTGCCTTCCACGGTCATCTGCCCTCCACCGTCATCTGCCCTCCACCGTCATCTGCCCTGCACCGTCATCTGCCTTCAACGGTCATCTGCCCTACACCGTCATCTGCCCTCCACCGTCATAGGCCCTCCACCGTCATCGGCCCTCCACCGTCATCTGCCCTCCACCGTCATCTGCCCTCCACCGTCATCTGCCCTCCACCGTCATCCGCCTTCCACCATCATCCGCCCTCCACCATCATCCGCCCTCCGCCGTCATCCGCCCTCCGCCATCATCCGCCCTCCGCCGTCATCCGTCCTCCGCCGTCATCCGCCCTCCGCCGTCATCCGCCCTCCGCCGTCATCCGCCGTCATCTGCCGTCATCCGCCCTCCGCCGTCGTCCGCTCTCCACCGTCATCCGCTCTCCACAGACATCCGCTCTCCACAGACATCCGCTCTCCACAGACATCCGCTCTCCACAGACATCTGCTCTCCACAGACATCCGCTCTCCACGGACATCCGCCCTCCACAGTCATCTACCACAGGCATCCACCTTCCACATTCATCCGCCCTGCTCAGTCGTCCGCCCTCCATAGTCATCCGCGCTCTACAGTCATGTTCCACAGGCATACACCCTCCACAGGCATACGCCCTCCACAGTCAACCGCCCTGCCCAGTCATCCGCCCTGCCCAGTCATCCGCCCTCTACAGTCATTCGTCCTCCACAGTCATCCGCCCTCCATAGTCACTTTCTACACATAGCCGCTCTCCATACTCGGACCGCTTTCTACAGTCAATTGATTTACACACTCAACCGTCACCCCCATTGATTTTGCTCGTAATATTCATCGGGTCTCGAGACCCAACCATCTTCCAGACGCACTTGTCAACCGCTTTCATCCTCCACATTCATTTATACTTGTCTAGAATCATCTTTATTCATTCGCCCTTCTCACTAATCCGTTCACCATACTCATCGGCTTTCCAAGCTCGTCCACGCTCTATTTTTCTTTTGTCCAGTGATCAATTCGTGTTATTGACTTCATTGTTTAGATCTACATTACTCGTTTTAATTTCTTTTGTGAACATTTGATACAATCCGTTTTTTTTTTTTTGTTTTTTTTTCTTGGTATTGCTTTAGGTGCTTCACTGGGTCGGTGTTATTTTGATGATGCTAGCACGGAACCGGTTGGTTTACGGAAAGAGCCAGGTTTTCAGTAGTTTGCGGAAAGCTGTTAGCTCCTCGGTTAGCCTGATGTGGGGTGGGAGAGAGTTCCACAGGGTTGGGGCTAGGGCTGAGAATGATGCTCCGCCTAACCTGACTGAGTTAGTCTTAGGAATTACTAGGAGGCCGGCTGTGCTTGATCTGAGGGTGCGAGTGGGGTGATAAGCTATTAGTTTTTCTTGAAGATATTGCGGTCCAGTTTTATGTACTGCTCGATGGGTGAGGCATAAGGTTTTGAAAGCTACCCTACGGGCTACTGGAAGCCAGTGCAGTGTCTTGAGGGCTGGGGATACGTGGTCTCTTGGACCAAGCGCAAGTAACACTTTGGCCGCTGCGTTTTGTGCTCTTTGAAGTTTGTTCATTTGGTAGGCATGGATTCTGAGGTATAGGGGGTTGCCGTAGTCCAGCCGTGAGATGACGATTGATTGTACCGCAGAGACTCTGTTAGGAAATGATAGATATGGAAAGACGCGCCTAAGGTTTTTGAGGTGGTAGTGGCAGGACTTTGAGACATTGTTGACTTGGCGCGAGAGTGTTAGGTCAGAGTCTAGGGTGCATCCAAGATTTTTCACTGTGTTGGAGGGTATCGGTGAGTTGCCCATGGCGGTTGGCCAGGGTAGAGGGTGCAGGAGAAGATCTGGGTTGCCGCACACCATGATTTCTGTTTTGGAGGGGTTTAACAGGAGGTGGTTTTGAGTCATCCAGCGTTCAATGTCAAGGAGGCAGGATGCCAGGTCTGGTCGTGAGTTAGGATTCGTGTTCAGGAATTTTAGAATTAGTTGTGTGTCATCGGCGTAATTGTATCATAGGATGTTGTGTGCACGAATTATCGGTGGGAGGGTGGTCAGGTAGAGATTGAAGAGGAGGGCAGATAGACACGCTCCTTGTGGGACTCCTGTGTCGACTGGTCGGGCTTGGGAGGTAAAGTTGGAGAGTGTCGTTATTTGGTGCCTGTCTTTGAGGAATGAGGCTATCCATTTGAGGGCGGTTCCACGTATTCCTAGGGAGTGGAGGCGATCAAGGAGTATTGAGTGATTGATCGTGTCAAAGGCGGCTGATAGGTCGAGAAGGATTAGTGCGGCGCATCCCACGGAGTCAGCATTCATTTTAAGGTCGTCCCAGATAGAGGTTAGGGTGGTTTCAGTTCCGTGACAAGTTCTGAAGCCTGATTGGGGGGGGTCTAGGAGTTTGTTGGCTTCAACAAAGGCGTTAAATTGAGAGTAGGCGGTTCGATCAATGAGTTTGGCGAGGAATCTGGTGTTTGATATGGGGCGGTAGTTTTTGGGCTCAAGCGGATCGAGCGAGGGTTTTTTAATCAGGGGTTTGACGTGCACCAATTTGAATGCGTCTGGAAAAGTACCGGAAGAGAGGGAAGCATTTATGATAGATCTTGCGTGTTCTCCTGCGCAGGTGGAGGCAAAGATTTCTTTAAGGGTAGTGGCTGGGCATGGATCCAATGGTGATCCGGATGGTTTGCGGGCAGATAGGAGTTTGAGAAACTGTTCTGTTGTTAATGGACTGAAGGAGTCGAACGTTGGTTGCGTGGAGGTTGCAGCTGATGGGCTGGGTGGTACGGGCTGAGGATTGTCTAGTGGCTGTAAGATTGCTAGTTTGGAGGTTAGAGTATTTGTCCTTTCTATAGCCGTGGAGTAGAAGTGGAGGGAGAGTGAGTCACAGAGTGATTGTGATGCGGTCGGGATGGTTGTGTTACAAGCTGGATTGTTGAATTCGGAGATAATTTTGTGGAGTTCTTTACTTGGGTTTTTGCAGTTTAGGATTCGGGAGTTGTAGTGGGCCTTTTTTGTTTTCCGGATTTCTGCTTTGTACCGATACAGGTGGTCCTGCTCTCATGGGTTTTCTCTTTATGCCATTTGCGTTCTAGGTGTTTGTATAGTCGTTTAGTGGTCTTCAGCTCAGGAGTGAACCATCTGGGGAAAGGGCCACGGCGGGATGATGGTTTGCAGGAGGGGGTGAGGCGCATCAGAGATGCACTAAGCCATGAATCAAGGGCCTCAGGGGTGAGATGGTTGTTGAGAGGGCAGGATGGTGGTGGAGACTGGAGGAGAACCTCGGCTAAGTCTGGGGTGATTATCAGTTTCTTCCAGCATTTGCCTATATTCGGAGGTTCGGATATGAGTAAGGGGAGGGGTTCGGGTGAGTGGATGGTGAAAGAGAGAATGAAATGATCAGACCAGATGATAGGGGTGGGCGGCATTAGCTGAATCAGGTTGTTGGAGCTAAAGATGGCATCAAGAGTGTGTCCTTTATAGTGGGTCGGTCCGTTTATGTGGGGTTGGAGGTTAATTGCATCTAATCCGTCAACCAGGGAGTATGTCATAGGGTTGGTGGGGATGTCGAGCCATATGTTGAAGTCTCCAAGAAGGGTGAGGTTGGGATGGTTTAGTTGGAGGGTGGCAATAGAGTCGCAAAGGTTATTTGCGAAGTGTTTATCGTAGCCTGGGGGCCTGTAGATTAATAGGAAGCTATGTGAGAGCGATGGTGAGAGGGATAGTTTAACAAGGAGAGATTCGCAGGATGGAATGGAGGGTTGGTTATCGATGATTGAGGCGCGGAAGAGAGATTTGAAGACGAGTGCTACCCCTCCTCCCCTGGACGGACGGTTCAGTGGGATGAGGGAGTAGTTGGGGGGAAAGGCTTCGTTGGCGATTGGGCCGAAGTCGTCAGAGAACCAGGTTTCAGTGATGAAAACTAGGTCTGGTTTGTCAGAGGTGAGGAGGTCAAAGATGGAATGTCTGTTTTTTGCAATTGATCGGGCGTTAAATAGGATGCAGTTCAGATCGGCAGTCGGGGATGATCTTTGTGGTGGAGGGGAAGGGTGCAGTGGTGGAGAGTTTGGGGGGGAGGTAGGTTGGGTGATGATAGATGGGAATAGTGGGCGAGCAGAGAGATTGGCAGGCCTCGGGAGGGGTTGGGATGCTGCGTGTGATAGGATGGTCGGGTCTTGGAAGGGGGATTTGAAAGAGGGATGTTGACGGTTAGGAGTTTCAGTTGCAGCTGATGAGAAATCGAGGGAGAGGGGTTTCAGGCGGGGGGACGCCGCGGGGGAGAGGGGGGTTTGCAGGATAGATGTGATTGGTCGAGATAGGGGGGGCGAGGAGTGCTCTGAGATTGAGGGGGACCAAGAACGTTTCCTCTTTAGTTTCCTTGCTGCGACTGGTGTGTGGGAGAGAGTGGGGGGGTCGGAGGGTGATTGGGAGGCAGCTTCGGTTCTTGCTAGGGCTAGCCGTGCAGTTTTTAGGGAGGGGAAGGGGTGAGGTCGAGTGGGGATGGTGGCAGGGGTATAAGGGGAGGGCGGGAGTTGGGTGATTGCAGGGTGGGGTGTGTCAGGTATGATAGAGAGGGGAGCGGGTATGGGTAATGCTGGTGGGTCGGGGGTGGGGTTCAGGGGATGAGTGGTCTTGGGGTGGGTGGCTCGGCAACGTGCCCCCCTTGCTTGGTGTTTGGAGAGGGGAAAAGCAGGGGGTGCGAGAGAGGGTGGGGGGGTTTGGGAGAGGCGGGAAGGGACGGAGGACAGATCGGAGATGGTGTTTCTGACTGATTCCTGTGGAGTGGGTGCACTCATGATTGGTGCGAGATTTAAGATTGGTTTAGGAGGGTTTTCTGGTTGTAGTTCTAAGGTCGTTGATGACACGCTTTTAGGCACACTTTAGGGTTCAACTGCTCAAACCTGAGATCCCTCCTATAACATGAGATGTGATATCAAACTCCTTCCCATTCCAGACGGGAGACCCTTCCAATAGCATGGGATTTTTCAGAGGGGTTATTGGGCGCAGCTTCTAATTCTAATTTTGGGGAACAATTCTAAATTATTGGGCGCAGCTTCTAATTGTAATTTTGGGGAACAATTCTAAATGCCAGTTTCTTAGAGAGGCTATTGGGGGCAGCTTCAGAAATACAATTGGGAACACTTCTAAATGCAGCTTTCTTCAGAGAGGCTATTGGGTGCAACACCTAAATGCAATTGGGAGCACTCTTCAATGCAGTTGCGAATACTATTAACTGGTATTGGGAATACTTCTAAAATGCAACTTTCCACAGAGAGGCTATTGGGCGCAACACCTAAATGCAATTGGGAGCACTATTAAATGCAGTTGCGAACATTACTAAATGGTATTGGGAGCACTTCTAGAATGCAGGTTTCCTCAGAGAGGCTATTGGGCGCAACACCTAAATGCAATTGGGAGCACTATTAAATGCGGTTGGGAACACTACTAAATGGAATTGAGTGATCTTCTAAATGCAACTTTCCTGAGAGAGGCTATTGGGCGCAACACTTAAGTGCAATTGGTAACAATACTTAATGTAATTGGGAGCACTACTCGAGGCTATTGGGCGCAACTACTAAATGCAAATGGGAACACTTCTAATTGAACTTTCCTGCGAGAGGCTATTGGGCGCAACTCCTGAATGCAATTGGGAACACTTCTAAATGCAGTTTTCCTCGGAGAGGCTATTGGGCCCAACACCAAAATGCAATTGGGAACACTTCTAAATGCAAATTTTCCTCAGAGAGGCTATTGGCACAATACCTAAATGCAGTTGGGAACACTTCTAAACAACTTCTAATCAAGCAACTTCTAAATGCGCTTCTTAATTCAATTGGGCACGCTTCTAAGAGCACTTTTAAATTCAACTTTTCATAGAGAGGTAAATGGGTACACTTCTAAGTTCACAGCGAGGCTATAGGGAAGACTTCTAAGTGCACTTCTAAAATCAACTTTCACAGAGAGGCAATTGGGCACACTTCTAAATTTACGGCGCGGCTATTGGGCACACTTCTAGATTCAGCGAGGCTGTTGGGCACATTTCTAAATGCACTTCTTGATTCAACATTTCATAGGGAGGGAAATTGGGCATACTTCTAAATGAACTTCTTAATTCAACTTTTCACAGGGAGGGCAATTGGGCACACTTCTAAATGAACTTCTTAATTCAACTTTTCACAGAGAGGCAGGTTGGGCACACATCTAAATGGACTTCTCGCGTTCTGTTCACTTCTAAAATGCAACTTCTAAATGCACTTCTAAATTCAACTTTTCACAGAGAGGCAACTTGGGCACACTTCTAATTGAACTTCTTAATTCAACTTTTCACAGAGAGGCAAATTGGGTACACTTCTAAATGCACTTCTAAATTCAACTTTTCACAGAGAGGCAAATTCGGCACACTTCTAAATGAACTTCTTAATTCAACTTTTCACAGAGAGGCAAATTAGGCACACTTCTAAAAGGACTTCTCGCGTTCTGTTCACTTCTAAAATGCAACTTCTAAATGCACTTCTAAATTCAACTTTTCACAGAGAGGCAAATTGGGCTCACTTCTAAATGCACTTCTAAATTCAACTTTCACATAGAGGCAAATTGGGCACACTTCTAAATGCACTTCTAAATGCAACTTTTCACAGAGAGGCAAATTGGCACACTTCTAAATGAACTTCTTAATTCCACTTTTCACAGAGAGGCAAATTGGGCACACTTCTAAATGAACTTCTTAATTCCACTTTTCACAGAGAGGCAAATTGGGCACACTTCTAGATGAACTTCTTAATTCACGTCTGGATTTGCTTTTAAAGAGAGGCTATTAGAGATTCCATCAGGTGTGGCATATGCTAACATTCATACTTCTGCTCAGAGGTGGCGCAGGCTAATTTGTGTGGTTCTCTCGGGCTACTGTACTAGTTATCATTAGACTGCAGGCTATTGAAAGGTAATGTTAGAGTGGCAGGAGCTTTCAGGAGCAGAGTAATTGCTCTACGTCCCACCCAAGCCAGCACTTACAGTTTTGTCGGTGCCCGGTGTCTGTTGGCTTCTTTGGCGTCCCCTGCGGACACCTGCTGACACTTCCTGGAGCCGCCTCTGTTGGGGCCGCCCTTGGCCTTGGGGCCCTTAGCCGTAGGGGGCTGCCGGGCAGGGGGCTGCCCTGGAAGGACCAGTGATAAAGGTTGAGGGGCCTATCAAAGGGGGGGTGGGCGGGAGGGATGGGATTAGGAAGAGGTTTTAGAGGAGGGGAGGTGGGGACCGACTCACCTGCTCCTAGGATGGAAAATAGGAGCAGGTGCAGGAAGCGGGTCGATAGACCGACGCTGCCTCGGCCGCACAACCAATCAGGGGCGGTGGGTGGGATGGGAGGCGGGAGGGAGAGGGGAAGAACCAGGAAGCGGAGGCTGGGGAGCTCGGGGCACACGGGGGCCTGGGGCACGTTTTGGGATTAAACAAATGACCGGGAAAGGGTCACACACGGGGGACCGACTCACCTGCTCCTACGAAAAGAAAAGTAGAACAATGTCATCGAGGTAGCAGCTTCGGTCCTTGCAGTGCTTGTTGACGATCGGTCGTGGACATCCTGTGAAGATATAGCAGACATTAGGGTGTTTGTTACTTAGTCATGAGTGAGTAAAGGCCGTTGTTAGTGAGTTAGCATATTGAGATATTGTTTCCTCACACCACTTGATCCAATTTAGTTTGGCATTTGCACTAAGGACACCCAGATAAATTGGTGCTGGCTTTTGAGGTGTTGTCGAGGGTGTCAACCATTGGCTTGTTAACATTTGGTGATCACTGTCACTAACAGACATTACATTAAATGAGACCCCATTCATGAATAACTTTAAATCGCATATATGTAGTCAATGATGGATTTGTATGTTCCACGTTGCCAGGTGTATTTTGGAGGAATATCCCCTGTACAAGATCCATTCAACATGCACAAACCTCGAGAGGATATCATATGTTCCCATTGCATTAGTCTGGAGTTTTCCAAATGTTTCTTAGCCGAAAAAAAGTGCAAGTTGAGATCGCCAGCAATTACAGTGTGACAGATTTCCGGTGACATCACAATAAAATCCAACATGCAGGTCATATCCTTGAAAAAACTTTCATCATTGATACCATTAAGGTTCCAATAAACATAAATTAAAGCAAACAAAGTTGAACAGATTGAAATTATAGTTAACTGTACAAAGGCATTTGGAGAATAAGATAAGATGACACTAATTTGATGGTAGAACTAATTTTAAAGGCAGTTAGAAGTCCTGACATTGGGCGTCCTTTTCGCCCTGCAAAGCAGGAGTAAAGTGCATAGTGTGATCTTGCCAGGTGGGGTGTTTGGTAAGCATTGTTTCCTGGAACATAATTATGTCAAACTGATTTAAGTTTACTTTGTAGTTATTAAACAAGTGAGAATGACCACAAGAGTTCCAGGAGGCAAAAGATAACAGCCTGTTTTTAATTTGTGGGCTTAGTTAACTGATTACTACAAAGTGCCATTCACATTTAGATTGCAAATCACGCTCAACGTATTCCTCTCCACCTGCATAAGCTGCTGCTTCAACATCTTGCACTGGCGCTTTGATTAGGTCATTAGCTGTTGAGGGACCAGTGGTCAGGAGGAAACCTATATCAAAGGGTTGGTTTTTAGCAGACCATATAATATTGCGAACCAAGCGGGAGCGCAGCTTCAAACAGCTAACTGTCAGTGTATTTTTATCAATACATTCAAGTTGTTCAATGTCAACAGATCCCACATCCTCTAGTTGATTTATGTCAGAAAATATCTCAAGAATGCTTTTTCTATTTAAAAGATATTGTGGATGAGGGGCCGGGCGACAACCAATGATTAGGGAATTAAAATTATTGTCCCGCAAAGGACCTACTAGTTTTTTTTTCCGGTGGCAGGTTGACGCTGCAACTCAGCCACCGGCTGTGGTGTGTTTCTAGATTGAGCTTTAGGCAATAAAGCCTGTAACATCATAGCTATTTCTAGTCCTTGACCCTCCAGTGTGTTCGCCTCTGTTTTTGTTTTTTCAGTTGAATTCGCACCTTCTCTTTTGTCAGGAGCGAAGTGAACTACTTTTTGGGCTTCAGTACCAGATTTACAGCAAACATTTGGTAAAGGATGACTTTGTTCCCGTGAGTTTCTTTCAGGGGCAGGGGCCAAATGTATAGAAGAGATTGTTTGCTGTGCACTTCCTAATGGCAGGTGGACAAAGTTAACCATATAGGCTTTAACAGCCCTTCGAATTTCATCTTGCCTGGAGGTCTGACGATTGAGGACATTAGAATTGCCCTGCTCTCTGGGGGTGTCAATAGATACAAATGGAGGATTCGACCGTTCATCTACTGACGATGACTCATGGCTCTCAATGGCCTCTACCAGTTTGTCTAAAGGGGCATGTGGTATAGGATTTAGTGGGGGCTTTAAGATTCCTGCTCTGGCTTTCCGTTTCTGATTCAAAAGCACATATTTTTTCGTGATATCAGCGGATACCATGGTGCTTTTTGGGGTAGTAAGAGCATTAATACATTGTTTTGCCGAATTTGAAACATCACCTTTCTTAGTTTTTATGTTCTTGGACTTCTTTTTTCCTGTGCTACTAACATTTTCTTTTGAGGATTGCTTAGATTTTTACTTAGAGGATTAGAGGCTAGGGTTTTGCCATTGTTAGATTTAGTAAAAATGGTGTCGATGGGTTTGGCTATTAATTCTGAAGGAAAAGGCGGACGGTTGGAGTCCACAATTTCAGTTACCGTTGGGTCAAGGATGATTTTTTGGAATAGGGGTACTGCAAAAGTAACGGCATTTGCTTCCTCTCTAGGGTGGCTGCGATTAAAGGGAGAAGAAGCTCGATCATTATATTTAATTTTCAAAGGCGTCAAAGTCTTGGGTTCAGTCAAACAAGGGTCATTTGTTTTTACTGATTGGACAGTGGCTTGCCAGGCTATGATGGCTGCAATCTGAGCACTTTGAGTGTTTAGCTTTTCGTTAAGTGAATCAAACAATTTAACCAGAGTGTTCATGGTTGTGTTCATGGCTTCTAAGGCCAGTCCCGCAATTCTGCCGCCACTTTGCAAGGACTGAGATTCTCTAAAAGATGATTGCCTAATTTGAGTATCTCTATTTAATGTGTGTCTGGTGTAGGTTCCAGGAACGATGAAGATGTATTAGAATTTTCAAGTTCTACTTCAGAAAACATTTTCAGTGAAAAAGAAAGTCTTTCAGAGATAGTTTGTGCAGAATAGCTCGTATGCATAGAGTCTAAATCAATCACTGCTATGTCTGTCAAATTCGTGTTGGGGTTTCTAACCCCCAAGTCCTGGTCACTCGCTAGCATCTCAGTTTTCTTAGTTGTGCTAGTTGAGGACAACACATCACAAGAAATAGTATGTGTGGAGGAACTTACTCGCGCCACTGCATGCTCACCTTCTGCTCCTTTTTCAACAGGGCATTTCCCTGCTTGGCTCTGAAGAGGCAACTTGTTCAGTACTCCTGTTGATACTCCTGGGTAAAAGGTTTGTATGTCTACAGTTGCCGAGTCTTTCAGTGGCTTGGCTGGGAACAAGAACGGTGCTGGTTGGGCTTGTTTGGGCGTGGAGCAATTCTGAGATAAAAGACTTTTCAAGGAAATGGTTCGTTGTTTGGTCTCTACTAATCCATTTATGCCCGTGTCAAACTGCACTGGCATGCCAGTGCGTAACGTGTAGAGGGGTTGATTCATCTTTGAGCCGAAAGCCCAAGAAAAAATGAATAGGGAAAACTTGAAACAAACACAGAGTCTCAAGGCGAGCCCCGAGCGACGCCGCAGTGAAGCAGCAAAGCGGGACTCACCGTGACTCCTTCGGTGCACGTGCGCGGTGCGCGCGCGAGCAGTATTTTATGCAGTCGCCCACTTTAGGCAGCAGAGTGCCTGAACAAAAAAAGATACAAAAGTAAATAATCTTCCCGTTCAGTAATTGAGCAATAATAGTTCAATTATAAGTAGATCTTTGTTCACCTTATGGGAGATGCAGTTCACTCAGGGCAAAATGAAGAAATTTGCTTGTAGCGGTCCATAGCAGTCGAGCAAGGCAGGCAAAGCGGGACTCACCAGGACTCCTTCGGGGCGCGCGCGCAGTGCGCGCGCAAGCACTATTTTATGCAGTCGCCCAGTTTAGGCAGCAGAGTGCCTTATGGGAGATGCAGTTCACTCAGGGCAAAATGAAGAAATTTGCTTGTAGCGGTCCACAGCAGTCGAGCAAGGCGGGCAAAG
Organism: Ambystoma mexicanum; assembly: GCF_040938575.1. Lineage (NCBI taxonomy): Eukaryota > Metazoa > Chordata > Amphibia > Caudata > Ambystomatidae > Ambystoma > Ambystoma mexicanum. Next base: position 79,204,999 of record NC_090930.1, on the reverse strand, counting down.
CGGGACTCACCGGGAGATACTTTTTTGTCTACACAAAATCCATGGTTCTTATTTGGTCCCATAAATAGGCCTTTTCAATTAATGATTTCCTTGCCATTGTAGGGTTGACAGTTAAATCCATTTTCCAACGGGTGGCACTTTGGAAATCGGTACAGGAAGTAACAATCGCCTTCATTTCCACATTGGATTGAGAGTTAGTCGTCAATAAGTCCTCATACCAGCTTCTATTATTGTTTCCTCCTTGTCTGTATAGTCTAAGAGAAGCATGCTCCTATTAATTGTAATTATTGTTGACAGAGAGACTATCCCCAATTCCCATCGAACTGCCTCTAACGATAGAGATTGAGGGAGGTCTGAGATATATCTCTAAAGTTTCCCTTCCAGGGTTTTAAGCCACACTAGCTGAGGGTCAGCATGTCTTCAAACCGCATACGATACCCGGGACAATGCTTGTTTTATATCCTCCCAACATGCCCTCCATTGAAAAACCGCCTTTAGTGCAGATGAAATCCTTCACTATTCTAAACCTATTCAATGCTTTAGTTACAATGCGCTGCTTTAGCAGCCTAGGAGCCACTGACGTAGTCAGGAGCGTGCCCAGATACGAGATAGGAGTTTACTAACTCAGTCGCCTTTCCATCTGTTTTCCATCTAAAATTCCTATATGCTTAACTTCTGCTAGCAACCATGACTTTGATTTTTTATGCGATTAATCTTCAGGTTATTCTCTTTAGAGTAGGCGTATAGGGCCGATAGCGATTGCCGTAATCCTATAGGGGTTTTATCAAGGGTTACCATGTCGTCAGCATAAGACAGCCAAGAGATGGGCAGAGTGCTTATTTTTGGTGGATAACTATTACTCCTCTCTAAGGCAGGGTGCATATCTGCTATGTAAAGATTAAATAGCAGGAGAGCTAATACACAATCCTGCTTTAGCCCATTAGTAGTCGAGATATAGTCTGATAACTGTCCAAGTTGGTTCATCCTTATAGCTACCGACGTACTAGAATGAAACTGGATTATGAATTTGAGAAGGTCAGGAACTATTCTCCAGTCCTGTAGCTTTCCCCTCAGTGTAATGCGGTCCACACAGTCAAAGGCACGTGTGTCATCGCTTAATACTATATATAATGATGCAGAATTTATTACGTATGAGGTATTGCATAGTCCAAATGTTATTCATTGTGCCTTGTGCCTATGCCCCCGCAAAAGCCCGTCTGCCAATATATGTAATTCTTCTAATAGAATATTGCAGAAGAAATTCCCTGGAGCATGCAACTTTGCTAAGGGTTTATACTTGGGTCCTCTGTTGTCCTCTTTATGTGTACGGGAATTAAGAGAAATTTCCTCAAATAGTTAGGGATGCAATCCCCCACCACCACCGTTTTGAATAGCCCATTCAACAGTTTAGACCAAAGCCAAGGGTCCTTTTTTTAATACTAGACTGGATAACTATTCTGGGCCTGGTGTCCTAGAGGGCTTTAGCCTGATAATTAACTAACAAAGGTCCTCTTCTTTTAATGTGTAATGAAACGTATGAGACCTCCCTACCTGCAAAATTACAGACCCTTCTTGGCCAAGAGGTTTAGAGTATAGTCTTTGATATTGGTCAAGCAGGAATTTTCAGCAATAGGATTGATATCTTTTTTATTGGGAGTGCTCCTAAATTTCCTAATAAATTGCCAAAATCTTTTACTGTCATTTGTTCTTAAAATGTTATGTATCAGTTCTTGTGTGTTTGCTTCCCTTTTTTATGTTTGGTGTGCATATTTTTAGTAATGTTCCAGCTCTGGGATTTAATATAATGTCCCTGTTTCATCAGCGAGGAAATATTACGTTGCATTCCTCTTTTCTATTAGCAATGAGTGGATCATGCATTTTGTCAGTGTTCTTGTTATTGGTGTAATATCTTTTTTGAGAGAAAATACAAAAAAGATGAACATAACGAGAAAGAATTCCCACTGCCCTGTCAACTTCGCTATTAGAAGCTATTCTAATGGCTGCTCGATCTAAATATTTAAGAGGCCAACATTGCGCTCATTCCAGAAAACCCTATTGTCCTATGAGTACATTTCAAAATGACTGTCCAGTTGATCGTGTCGGTTAGTATTTAAGCAATCGATATTTAGCTCTAACATTGTGTGATCACTGAGGGTAGTGAGAAATGTGTTATAAACCGGAACTCCTAGTATCGAAAGCCGCGACATAAAAATATAATGCACACGACTGCATGCTATCCCATTAGACCAGGTGAAATTGACATTGCGTCTCTTACTTCTTTCCTCATGGAGGTAATCAAAACCGTGAGCGTTCATCGAACTTAACCACTCGGCTGTTTAATTTGGAAGGTGTTCTGAGCCTTTAATGAGAGAATGTTACCATCTAGTACTTTATCTACTGGAGTATCCTTGGCTATCTCACAATAAGCATTCATATCCCCACAGATTATGATTTCTCCCTTGGGGTGATTTCAGTTCCATTCTACTCGAATTCCTGGAAGAAAAGCCATAGTTTCCGCGGTTCGTGTATCCCCGTAGGGTAACATTTTTAGGGTTGCCATCTTCTGAGGCAGGTGGGTCTTCTTCTTAGCTGCGCCCCACCTTGGACTCTAGGCGCCGAAGAGGAGAGAGAGAAGATCTGCAACACTGCTGCTGCTGCCTGTCCTCTGACCCAGAGCTCTCCATCCCCAGTAATTGTAAGGAGAATCAGGTCACCTTGCCTGCCCTTTGCCACCTCTCCCTGCTGCAGTGTCCACAGACCAGAGGGCAAAGAAATCATCTCCAAATCGCTTGCGGGCTAGTATGTTCCTTTCCCACTTTGCAGTAAGGACATGTAGTAGAGCTCCACTCCAGTCTACCATGCACCCTATAAGTTAACCCCTGGCCAAACTTGCCCTGAGTATCTTAGCCTTGACCAGGCCAGTATTCATCCCTCAAGTAATAAACCCTTGATGTCTCTAAAAGACAGTGGGGATCATTACAAGTTTGCCAGTATCCCAACAGAATTACCAGCGGAATACGACAAACGGACCTACCGTTGCCAGCACCTGATATCCCAGTAATTACTGGATATTCCAAGTGCCGGCAACAATGGTAAATCTCCATTCAATGGATAGGACTCCATGGAGGGAATTTCCAGAAATTCCTGCCGTTTTCTGCTGGTGGGGGCCTGATTTACCTCTAGCTCTTGGGAAAAGTGCTGGTCATGGAATTATCAACACTTTTACTGCCACTTTTTTCGTGAACAGGCAAAATTATAATGACCCCCATTGTGAAAAAGTCAAGTTATTGCAAATAAGCCCCATCTTTTAAAGTTGCATTTCCCTTACTAGAAATACGTGAAGCAGTTTACAGTCTCAGTGACACCTCCTGCCCCATGTGTGGCTTTACCAGAAATCTTATTTATAGGCTGATTCAAGGAATGTGTGCGCCTAAAGACGGGGATTTGTGCGCCATTCTGCCCGCAAATCCCTGTTTAACAGATGGGGTTTTGCGGGCAGAATGGCGCACATATTCCTGTTTTTAGGTGCACAAATTCCTTGAATTAGCCCCTTGGTGTCGCTGTCAATATGAGTGTACATTATTTCATTTGAATAGTTTCAGTTGTCTCTGTATATAGAATATCACATGCACATTGCCTGCACTTTTCAGCATGTGTAGCATTCAACCTGATCCAAAGTTGCTCCCACTGAGCTGTTTAAACACCTCTCTCTTGTCAGAGTAATCTGCTATTATTCCACCTCGCTCCATTGCATTTGCATTCAAGTGCATATTAGTCTTCCCTTCTCTATATCATTTGCATTCACCTAGCATGTTATTCAACCTCGCCATGCCTCATTTGCATGTACTTTCCATGTTATTCAACCTCGCCATGCCTCATTTGCATGTACTTTCCATGTTAGCCTGCCATGCTGTGTATCATTTGCATGTACTTTCCATGTTAGACTGCCATGCTGTGTATCATTTGCATGTACTTTCCATGTTAGACTGCCATGCTGTGTATCATTTGCATGTACTTTCCATGTTAGACTGCCATGCTGTGTATTATTTGCATTTACTTTCCATGTTAGACTGCCATGCTGTGTATCATTTGCATGTACTTTCCATGTTAGCCTGCCATGCTGTGTATCATTTGCATGTACTTTCCATGTTAGACTGCCATGCTGTGTATCTTTTGCATTTACTTTCCATGTTAGACTGCCATGCTGTGTATCATTTGCATGTACTTTCCATGTTAGACTGCCATGCTGTGTATCATTTGCATGTACTTTCCATGTTATTCAACCTTGCATGCCTCATTTGCATTTACTTTCCATGTTAGACTGCCATGCTGTGTATCATTTGCATGTACTTTCCATGTTAGACTGCCATGCTGTGTATTATTTGCATTTACTTTCCATGTTAGACTGCCATGCTGTGTATCATGTGCATGTACTTTCCATGTTAGACTGCCATGCTGTGTATCTTTTGCATTTACTTTCCATGTTAGACTGCCATGCTGTGTATCATTTGCATTTACTTTCCATGTTAGACTGCCATGCTGTGTATCATTTGCATGTACTTTCCATGTTAGACTGCCATGCTGTGTATTATTTGCATTTACTTTCCATGTTAGACTGCCATGCTGTGTATCATTTGCATGTACTTTCCATGTTAGACTGCCATGCTGTGTATTATTTGCATTTACTTTCCATGTTAGACTGCCATGCTGTGTATCATGTGCATGTACTTTCCATGTTAGACTGCCATGCTGTGTATCTTTTGCATTTACTTTCCATGTTAGACTGCCATGCTGTGTATCATTTGCATTTACTTTCCATGTTAGACTGCCATGCTGTGTATCATTTGCATGTACTTTCCATGTTAGACTGCCATGCTGTGTATCATTTGCATGTACTTTCCATGTTAGACTGCCATGCTGTGTATTATTTGCATTTACTTTCCATGTTAGACTGCCATGCTGTGTATCATTTGCATGTACTTTACATGTTAGACTGCCATGCTGTGTATCTTTTGTATTTACTTTCCATGTTAGACTGCCATGCTGTGTATCATTTGCATGTACTTTCCATGTTAGACTGCCATGCTGTGTATCATTTGCATGTACTTTCCATGTTATTCAACCTCGCATGCCTCATTTGCATGTACTTTCCATGTTAGACTGCCATGCTGTGTATTATTTGCATGTACTTTCCATGTTAGACTGCCATGCTGTGTATCATTTGCATGTACTTTCCATGTTAGACTGCCATGCTGTGTATCATTTGCATGTACTTTCCATGTTAGACTGCCATGCTGTGTATCATTTGCATTTACTTTCCATGTTAGACTGCCATGCTGTGTATCATTTGCATGTACTTTCCATGTTAGACTGCCATGCTGTGTACTTTCCATGTACTTTCCATGTTAGACTGCCATGCTGTGCATCGTTTGCATGTACTTTCCATGTTAGACTGCCATGCTGTGCATCGTTTGCATTTACTTTCCATGTTAGACTGCCATGCTGTGTATCGTTTGCATGTACTTTCCATGTTAGACTGCCATGCTGTGTATCGTTTGCATTTACTTTCCATGTTAGACTGCCATGCTGTGTATCGTTTGCATGTACTTTCCATGTTAGACTGCCATGCTGTGTATCTTTTGCATTTACTTTCCATGTTAGACTGCCATGCTGTGTATCACTTGCATGTACTTTCCATGTTAGACTGCCATGCTGTGTATCGTTTGCATGTACTTTCCATGTTAGACTGCCATGCTGTGTATCGTTTGCATGTACTTTCCATGTTAGACTGCCATGCTGTGTATCGTTTGCATTTACTTTCCATGTTAGACTGCCATGCTGTGTATCGTTTGCATGTACTTTCCATGTTAGACTGCCATGCTGTGTATCATTTGCATGTACTTTCCATGTTAGACTGCCATGCTATGTATCATTTGCATGTACTTTCCATGTTAGACTGCCATGCTATGTATCATTTGCATTTGTCATGCCTTGTATTTTGCCATTTCCCTTTTACTAAAACTAAGCTTATGGCCGGCCTCCCTGATGTCAGTTATGAATTCCTTGACTCTGGAGGCATTCTTTAGTGTGCATTAAGTCTCCCATTACTTGTTTCATTGTTAATGTTTCATTTGCTACAGTTATTTTGCATTAGTTCTTCATTGCCCATTGTAATACCAATTGTGCAGCAAGGTCCCTAGTCCGCATCCCGTCCACCCTCCCACCCCCAGACATCCTCATCGACGAGGATTTGACAGTAGCTATCCCCGCCACACTACTGATTCGAATTCAGGAGCATTCATCAGGTTTGATCCTATTTCATCCAGTGCTGATTTCATGGAGGCACCCACAAGCAAGAACATTGTTTGGGGTAGTACCCCCTGATCCCCCCCCCCAGTGAGGGCTATTGAGTAATCTGAACCCCTTGCAAAAAGGTCTGTTTCACACACGGCGTCTGTGACGCTTCGCACTCTTAGCCACTTCAAGCATGTTACACCCACCATCAGCAATCTGCATGGGAACTGGAACCAGTTAATGTCACCTGATCACTACACAGTGCAGCAAACAAACTGTAGATCCTGTTTCCCTAACAGGCTCTGAGAGACTACCTGTGGTGGCCATAAGGGTAGGCAAAAAACTATCCAGCCAAGGGATCGCACACCGAGACTGGTAGGTGGCACCATTTCTATTGCCCAATGCACTCTTTTGAATGCCCTTCCACTGAATGCATTGAAGGCCCCAATGGTTGCCTTTGCATGGGAAGACTTTTGCATGAGTGTACTGCCGCACAAGAGTACCTGGTCACTAGCAGTGGCTTTAGCTCGATTGTTGAGAATGGTGATCCTTGGCATAGCTCTGTTTTAATGTATTAACATGGGACAGATCCTTGTATACGAGCCATTCTCTTAATATTCTCAGAAGGTTGTTTACTCTAAGTGACATGTCGCAACAGTGAGACACTTGTAGCATTGTCCATATACAAGTCCAATATTCAATAATCATCAATCACAATGCTTCCTGACACCACCTACTTCTTAATCTCTTGCACCTCACTAATCAGGCAGGCTTCAGTGCCACCCCCACCTCTGACATGTCATCTCCCTATGAACATCTTCCCCTTGCTGCCGAAGCCCAACCCTTCCTCCAGCCACGCCTGGATGTATTACATCTGTGGAACGCTTATGGTATTTCCATATCATATCTTTATGTAGCCGATAGGTTAGCTCAGTATTTCGGGTGACTGCTGCAATTATTGAAGAGAGGGACCCAGGAACTCCCCTCCTCACCCCCAGGAACATGACAGGACGGAGGGCCAGGAATGCTCAAAGTCACTGATCTTATTTCAGACAAATCCCAAGTGCACCATTTGCTGACATGTACACAGAAAGGTACCCCCTCAGTCAGCCATTCAGACCTAATCCAGTGCATATCTTTACAGGTGTAGAGGAGACAACGGAGATGGTGAATGCGAATACCCTAATGGACAGTCTCGATTAAGCACCAAGGAGGAACGATGCTGACGTCATTAGTGACACCAGAACATAGCAGTGTTAGTCATGAAGCACACTCACAGCCCTGCACGCATTACAGGAACACACATTCGCATAGATGAAGAACATGCTTACACAGTTCTATAGCTAGAGGGCGGATACAAATACATGCTGTCAAAGCTTTTATTATTTTTCTGATTAGCCAAATGCAGTAACGCAGAAATGCAAGGTAACAAGAGATCCTGAACAAGCTTGCAGATGCTTAAGGCAGCTACCCCTATGGAGCTATAGGAGTATATATGGAGCCTGGTAGGACCATGAGTGACTAACATATAGTTTACCTAGTATAACATGAGTATGTAGAAATATCATAAGTCTATGGAAAATTACAGACTGCCTCAAGCCACAGAGCACAAGATGAAAAGAGCTGATTCAGGCTGCACGGAGCACAAAGCAGGTTCACAGCCAAGGTCAGAGACACATGGTCACATTCCAAACACTAGACGACAAGGGACCAGCTGCACAAAAAGGGAATAAATCCTCATAAATGCAGTCTCAAAAGATCGATTTTGTGGTCTACAAGCATGTGATGCTGCCAAGTCAGACAAGGGGCATTCACCTGTGGTGGGGAAGCAGAGCCGATCCCAGTAAACCAGATGAGGACTGAAACAAGTGTTGCAAGGTAGGAGCACACTCTCATAGGCAAAGGTGGTATACTACCAGTTACAATACAGACACATAATCGTTTCATGTTAACTTGAAGAGGTACACAGAGGGCTGAGAACTGAATTGAGCCTGGGGAGATCAGATCTAGCTAATCACAAATGGCACGGGGCAAGAACCAATGGTAAACCCACTACTCTGCAACAATGGCCCTCATTACAAGCTGGGTGCAAAGGGATACCGGGCACCAGTAATGACACTGGTGCCGGTAATCCCTTTGCGCCCTATTCCGAGGTCCCTTTGCGGGTCCTTCCTTACCGCCTGGTTTTAGCAGGCATTAAGGACGGGACCCGCAAAGGGATACCGGGGTCAATAACGGTACCGTAATTTACGGTACCATAATTGCCGCCTTCCCCCTTCCCATTGAGCCCTATGGGGGCCCGAATGGGAATGGGGAATGGCTTTTCAAATGGGGACTTACCGGTCCCGCAATGGTCGGAATAGACCGGTAAATCCCCATACCACCAGGTCAGTGGCGGTACCGGTATTGGTGCTAGTCATGGCGCTAATAGCGCCATGACTAGCACTAATGACAATACCGGTGCTAATAGCGCCATGACTAGCACCAACCTCGGAATGAGGGCCAATGTCATAGATAGATTCTTGGGGACGTACAGCCACCTGACATGCAAGGACCTGTAGAATAACTTCTCTGGGGTACTTCCATAAGGGATACCACTCTCAATACCCAATCCGCACCAGGGATAGGTTTTTGCGGAAGTGCTCAGGTGATGATGTAATATCACTACAAAACTGGGGAGCACACATTGTAAATTTGAGAAGTACTGGAGAATCTTGATGGTCTTGTATGATCCCTGTTTTTTTGGGGGTTTTTTTGGTAATAAACCCCAGTTCTAACTTGCCGTTGGCTGAGTCCTCTGTTTATTTTGGGGAAGGGTGTTGGGCCCTTCAAAGTTGGGCGGACCCCCAGACGACCTCTGGTATATGCAGGGAACCATCCCAACTGTACATAAAATTATTATTAATGGGTGGGGTAAAAAGAGATGTTATTGTTTGCAGCCGTAATTAGACCTGCCTGTGTTTGTTGTATGTTGTGGTCATCTATTCATCCCACAGAGCCTGCAGAGCTCTTCGAAGACACTATTGTTGTTGCTATGGTTTCTGAATTGCAAGTTCTTGTTGGTATCTGAATTCATTTATAACTGTGATAAACCCTGAGTTGGTAGGCTGCACTAGCTGGTAATGACCCGCCAGGCCGAGGCATCTGCCCCGAGCAAAGTGAGGGGCTTTACCGAGGGCTAAGGAGAGTTTGTCACCACTAACGCTAGCCACCTCTGAATTTCTCAACCTTAGCACACTGGGGTAAAATCTGGGGTGCTAAGGGCAACGTAATTTGAGAGACAGAAAAATGAGCTGCAGGGAGTTTGCAGCCCATAATGTATCCTAAAATGATTGACCAACTATAATCCCAGTTTACACAGTAGCTCAGGCTTTGACAAAATGACTGATCCTGTGCACATGGAAGTCATTTTGCTCTTTTTCCAGGATGTTGCAAGCTTCTTATTTGCACAACCCCTATTCTACCTTTCTCAGCTGGTGTATCATGGGACAGAGAAAGGGCGATGTTGCAATACTGTTCTGATCACAGGGGGGCTCACACAGCAGCTGCACAGTTAGGGGCAAGTATGAGGTGTGTGTACTTCCAGGTGCGCCTGGGTGCCATACTTCAGTACACTAATATACACTACTTCGCCTCCTTCCTTTAGCTTTACCCAATGTCGTTCATCTGTTCCCCAGCCCACCTGAGGAGGTGGGCTCCCTCATTCCTAGGCATGGTAGGCAGCCAGACCTAACTCTCTGGGATCTGATTAGGTGCAAGGATAAATCCACTCCAGACCAAGGTCTTCTCTTTTTACTCGGTGGCTTGAGCACACTTCCGGTCCATCATGTTCCAATCACTTGAGGCCTCGACTGGTTTTACAAGCAAACTGCCAATCATTCTAACGACTGTTTACACAACAAACAGAGACACCGCCTTCCTCGATCACTGACATGCGTCCCTCTAGCGGCCCTGCAGCGTCCAGTGTCTGAGGGCCTGGTGTAGAAGGTTCCATCTACCAGGACTCCTCCTCCATGTCAAGTGCCGCCACTGGAGAAGGAAAAGGGCGGACGCCTCTAAGATGGCGTTGGGGGACTCCTGGCAGGAGGCGGGCTTCACTTACGTGGGACTTTGATACAGGAGGAAGGGATGGAGGGCGGAGCGAGTGGTGTGAGAGGAACAGGTAGAAGTCACGAGTAGCAAACAGATGGTTCAGAGCCCAATGGGATGGAAATAGTCGCTGCTTGCACACACCTGATGTCTGGTATAGCCTATTGATTGAGGGAGGGGTGCAACGTGATAGCTAACCCCTGTTGATCTTCATAAGGCTATCATGCACAGTTCAAGTAGCAATATACATTTTGGACCTGTGGTGATCAAGAAAAAACATTGTTTAATAGTGAGTTAAGTATACAGGACAAATGTGTCAGTGAATTAAATGCTGTGTTCTATTTTACCAAGTTGTGTTTACTTGGCAGACATTTTGATTGTTAAGTTGTAGCAGAACACTTTAAAAAAAAAACAGCTGTAAAAGGGAAGGTTTTCAGTTTATGACAATGAAAGCATTTGCCATGTTTTATCCTTCACTTTGCAGTATTACATTGTTTGTTGCTTGTCATGTTGAAGGTAAAGTGGAAAAAAAGAACACCCACAATAGGAGTGTCTTTTGTAGGCAGGAGAATTGATGTAATGGTGAACATATTTCTCGGAAGTGTGAAGTCCAGCACAGGGCTCTGTTGTGTTTCACACTGATGACACGATTGTCCTGTGTTTCCACCCTAGTGGAACGTTTTTGTGCAGGCAAAAGGCTGTATTTGGGGTTACTAGTAATCTTGATTCATGTTCTGTATCCGAGAAATACCTTCTTTAGGTTTCCACTCTGCCTCCATATTGGTAGTTATTGACTGTATTCCAAGCACTCTGATTGGCTGAGCTGATGTCAATAATGACCCCCGTGTGCTAATGGAGTATATGAAATGAGGACTGCGTGGTAGCATGCAGGAGTCTTTTGCACACACAGTGTACAGAGAGCGAAATATGTGCTGGCAGCAGTCCGCTTTCAGCAGAAGCCCTTGAATGCCAACTTGCTGTCATGTGGGGGTGGGGAGTTTCTTTCTGCCAGGGCTTCTTACCCGGGAGAATACGAACAATGGGGCTGATTAATCCGACCTGTACATACCCGCGGTTGGACGGGTCGTTTGTCGCTGTCAAGCCCTGGTGCTTTCTCTGCTCTGAAAGTGTTGGGCGGAAACTGGGATGTTTGCCTTTGAGCTCATACAGGGAAGGGAAAATCAGTGCAGCTTGCATAGCACATAGATCCCGTAGGTGCAGAGGCGTAGACAGGGTAGGCCCTGAGTAATTGTAATTGTAGTGGTTATTTATGCGGACCCGGGGTTCGAACCTGTGTTGCTCCGTGTCATGTTGCTTCCAGGGCGAGAGCGTTGCCCCTGAGCTATCCTCCCAAGACAAGTGGCAAGTAACACCCAAAATCTGTAAATGCCCACTGAGTAGTGCTTTGTGGGCATTTATCTATGGCAATGTCACTGCGGGGGGGCCCAACTACATTAGCTTCAGGTCCCAATTGTTAGACAATCCTGGCTACGCCTCTGCGTAGGCGTATAGAACGTAGGTGTAATTATTCAATGATGTGCACTCATTCGTCTCTGTATTTTGTCAGTACTGCCTAAAGTAGCCATGTATTCAAAAAGTTCAGGTCAGGAGGAAGGTGCACTGGCAGAGCTATGCTGCGTTTCGCTGCTGGATAGAATTTGGTCCACGGCTAGAATGGAAGAACACCAGCAGCGCGGCAGAGCGACCCGCTACCAAAATAGAAGGGAGTCTGCAAACAAAAAGTGTGGGGTCCACGGTGCCGTTTCACGCCAGTAATACCACTGCTTTACGGTTTACAGCTGTCAGTACCTGGGGCCATCGGCACAGAGCGGAGAGTCTCAGGGTAATATTTTGGAGATAAGAGATCTATGTCATATCATTGACCGTTGTTTTTTTGACGGGTGTTTTTACAAACACATTTTGACGAAAAAAGTCATTGATTTTTTGATTTTTGGGGGGGTTCCACATGCAAGGCCACTCTCCCCAACAATGTTTTACTGTTGCCGAGCCCCCTAGCCCTTTATCTGCCCTTTCCCACACCCTGATCCCCACAAAGAAATTGCAAAGAGTTTTTTCAGGAAAGTGTTTTTGTAAAAAGACCTGTCGAAAAAACGACTGTCGATGAAACAACATTGTACCAAGTGAAGTGGGCCACAGTGTGCTCACAAAGGGGTAGATTATCTAACATTTCCACTGGAGCTAAAAAGTATACAAAATGGAGCAAACGGGTTTTGTCACAATCCCTGTTCTCTAAAAAGGTTTGCTCTAGGGAAAAAAAGAATCACTCAGTTTTTGCACTACGTTTGCTTCACAACACAAAACAATAGGGGCCGGATTATTTAACATTTTCACCAGATTGAGCAAACACAGAATGCAACAAACAGGTTTTGTCACAATACAAATGATCTACAAAGGTTTGCACTAGGGCAAACATGAATCACACTGTTTTTCCACTTTCTTTGCAGCAGAATTAGAAACAAACTCCATTCACCCTATTTCATTGAATGTCATGTTCTACCTACAGTCAATAAGACAGTTTGCAATCCAAAGAGCCAGGGCTTCCATACCTTAGCCAGATTGCACGTCACAGGGGTGATACGAGCGGGAAGGCATGTGGACACAAAGCAGGGCTATTGGACGGGAGAGATCTTGTGGAGAAACAGGGAGGTCATGGAAGGTGGGTGTGACCCTATGGAGCAGCATCAGAAGAAGGTGAAAGTCAGGGGACAAGCCGGAGCGAATGGCCAGCAGACCACCTACGGCAGAACCCAGGAGATTTTTCGGGGGGGGGGGATTTCCAGGACAAGGGAGGGAGCCACCACAGTGCTGAACCTGCAGGCAATTAGGACACATCTCAAGGGTATGTCGGTTTAGAGGGGCGCAACAGATTTGGGGAGAGCAGGGTCAGCAGCCATATCAAGAGGGACAAGAAGATTATTATGTACAGGATCAACAGCCACAAGGGCAGATGCAGGGTACATATCAACAAATGCCACAAGCACAGCCACAGGTACAGATGCATGTACCACAGATGGCAGCACCAGTGCCACAGTATTTACAAGCCCCACAGATTAGAGGGAGCGCAGAATAATTAGCACAGATACAGAATGACGACACACCGGCACCAGTGGACACAGTAGCAACAGTACCTGTTCGAAGACTGGGAGGAATTACCATGGCAGGGAAAAACCCCTTTACCAGAAATGGGTTATACGTGTACCCTCAATGGTACAGTCCACAGACGATCTTGATGTGTCCCATCCTGTCGATCACACCCACCCAGTGGAGGAAACTCGGATAGGGGTGGCGATAGGTGACAACACTTTTGCCTTTCATGTTGACACTGGGGTGACTAAGCCATGCACTCATTCACAGACAAAGGCATTGGGCCTCATTACTAGGCTTGCGCTCCCGTAATGAAGGGTGCCGGTACGGGACCGGCACCCTTCATTACGGGATGTGCAATTATGAGGTTCCCTTTGCGGGACCCTGTAAGGACGCCTAGTAAAACCAGGCGTCCATTCCGAGTCCCGCGAGGGGAAGAGGGAGGTAATAACAGGCCAGTTGTTAAGTGCCTATTGTTACCTCCCTCCCCATTCCCATTTAGCCCTATGGGGGCTGAAATGGGAATGGGGATGGGTTCCTGCAAGGAGGAATGACCGGGTCCTCCTATGCCGGAATGACCCGGTACCCGGTATTGGAGCTCGGTATGGAGACAGCCATGGCGCTAATAGCACCATGGCTACCTCCATCCTCGTAATGAGGCCCCTAGTGTGCTCAACATCAGGCATACACATGTCAAATGTAAAGCAGATCGTTCAAGCATATTGTGGATGTACAGTACAGAGGTGGGTACCAGTGGACCCAGAGATGTTTCAATATGGGACTGACATTGCAATTGAATGGATGCCGGGCATAGCATGAAAGGTGTGTTGAGTACCAAACAAATATTTGTTCAGGCTAGAGACACCATTGAACGAGCCAGAGGGAACGATAGTGTCCATAGAAATAGAGGCAGTGTAGGCAAGAGAGGATTGGATTGCTGTGCTGCAGTACATGAGGTGGATTACACTGGGAGGGCAGGGAGAGATATGTAGCAAGTGCACCTTGGCCTAAGTCTCATATCCAGGCAGTCAGCTGGCACACTCTGAGCGAAGTCTCATTTCTTAGCTAGCAACCACTGCTTACTGGGCCTGGACTCATATCCAAGCAGGTGTTCAGTGCACCGTGGACCTGGCCAAGTTCCAAGCAGGCTTATGAGTAGGCCTCAGGTCTATCTTGGATTAGCCTCAGTTTGGAGCAAGCAGCCGCACAGCTCAAATGGACGTAGTCACAATTATGTGATGGTGTAACTGATGTAGGATTTGCATGGCATACCTCTGCCATTTACACGACGTTGTGGCGCTGACAAAGCAGAAAGTCTGCACAATCAGTCCTGAGCATGGTCGGGGAACTGGGTCCTAGACCATGATCATACCTGTCTAACCTCTAGTTTAGCCTGGAGACTCTGGGTTTTTATGCTCTTCTCCAGGTCTCCGGGAGAAGAGCGTGGAGTCTCTGGTTTTTCCCACCGCCCGAGCATATTCATCACCCACGCCTCCATGTGATGGGTGAATTACTAGTGCCATTAATTTCTACTTTAGCGAGTTATGATATGATATGATAAGGCATCTATACCGCGCCTATACACAAGTGTTTCAAGGCACGACAAGGCAAGGGAGGGTGACAGAGGGAGGACAGAGACAAACGATCTTACTAGGCCAAGTGACATTGAGATCATGCAAGTGCTTGGGAGAGGGGAGGGGAAAAGGGGAAGGGGGTGGGGAGGAAGGACAAGTGCCGTACACAGGACCCATAACAAGCAGTGCGGCCAGCAGCTGGCAGTGCAAGGGTAAGTGCAGACACCAGGTGTCAGTAAGTGTAGGTAAGGGGACTGTAGGGTTCCAGAGACAAGCCCAAGTGCAAGAGTTGCTAAAAGGCAGTGTAGGTGTGCCACTGGGCAGACAGGGAACCTGGGCCCGAATTGGAGGGTGGCCAGGTGATCAGTGCAGTATCAGACAGGAGATCAGCAGGGGAGAAGAAGAGAGAAGGCAGCAGCAAAGAGGAAGGTGTTGAGGTGCTTCCGGAACCAGAGATGGTTCTGCTCAGGTTTCAGGGCGACAGGGAGGCTATTCCAGAGGAAGGCCACAGCCGAAGAAAGAAATCTACCACCAACTCTTTGCTTGGAGAAGCAACTGACCCAGAGGGAGTTGGAGGTGGAGGAGTGAAGAGCTTGAGTAGGAAGATATTTCTGAAAGATGGAGGTCTTGAGGACCCCGGCCCCAGAAGGCCTTGTAGACAATGCAAAGGGTCTTGAACTTGATCCTTGCAGCCACTGGGAGCCAATGAAGGGATTTCAGCTCTGGAGAGATGCGATCCCTGGGCTTAAGGCCAAGGACAAGTCTTGCACGCCTGTTCTGGATGAGTTGCAGAGGGCGGAGAGTAAAAGTAGGCAGATTTAGAAAGAGGCTGTTGCAGTAGTCCAGCCTAGAGAGAACCAGAGCTCTAGAGACAGTGAGGAAAGGAAGAATACCTCTGAGGAGGTGCAGTTGATAATTTGACTTCTTTGAGATGTTAGAGATGTGAGGAGAAAAGGAGAGTGTGAAGTTGAAGATGACCCAGAGGTTCTTAGCCTCACAGTTGGGAGCAGGGAGAGGGCCAAGGGAGGCTGGCCAGAGAGTGACAGGAAAGGAAGGTGCAGGTGTGCCGGTGAGGAGGATCTCTGTCTTACTGGCATTAAGGCAGAGATCATTGGTGGCACACCACTCCTGGATTGCAGACAGACAGTTGGAAGTGAGAGAGGGAAAAGAGGTGGCTGAGGGGAGCCTGAAAATGAGCTAAGTGCCATCCGCAGAGCACTGAAAGTTGGAGCAGAGAGTAGCAATGCCATGGGCGAGAGGTGCCAGGTATTGGTTGAACAACCAGGGAGAGAGGTTAGACCCCTGGGGAACACCACAAGTAGAGACTGAGATAAAGGAAAGGAAGGACCCAAGTTGGACCTAGGAGTGTCGGTCAGAGAGGAAAGAGGTCAGCCAAGCCAGGGTCTGGTCGGTGATACCAAGGTTATCACGGAGGCGATTGAGCAGGATGGCGTGATTGACCATGTCAAAGGCAGAAGAGAGATCGAGTAAGATGAGGACAGAGAGGAGATTTGAATCAAAGTTAGAGAACAGGTCTTCACTGATGTTCAGGAGAGCAGTTTCTGTGCTTCTGGCTGCTCTGAAGCCAGACTGATGGTCATGGAGACAACCAACTGATTAAGTGTGAAGATTAAGCAGGGAGATGGCCATCTTTTCCAGGAGTTGGCCAGGAAAGCAGTGATGGATATCGGGCGGTAGTTAGCCGGGCATGAGGGGTCGGCAGAGGGTTCTTGAAAAGAGGGAGCACAAGAGACTGCTTCGAGGGAGGGGAGTAAGGCTCCAGTGTCGAATTAGTGATTTCAGAAGTTGTCCAAGGCAGGAGCAAGGGTGTCAATGTGGTCCTTGATGGTTTTGGAAGAACAGGGAAGACCTGTTTTGACAAGACTTTCATAGATCGGACTTGTCTAGAAATCTTGTTAGGGGAGAAAAGAGGAAAGGAAGAGAAAGAGGTAGGAGAGATGGCTGCAGTGGGGGCGGAGGTAGAGGAGAGAATAGAGTGAGAAGGAGAAGAAGACAAGACAGTGTACAGTTTTTTTTAGATGAAATAAGAATCCACAGACGTTCAGAGGGCCTGGGAGGGGACAGGAGAGATAGAGACTGCAGCAGGATTGTCCAGCTCATTGCAGATTTTGAAGAGTCCGGCCGAGTTATTAGATGCCCAGAGATGTGGACTTGGATTTGTGCTCTCTTCTTAGTGTGAACAGGGAGCCGGTATTGCCTTTGGAGCAGGAGGCAGGCCAGTTTGTCAGATGGTGCACAAGAAGCCAACCATTTCCTCTCAACGACCCTATACTGCGTTTAAGGGTGACGAGGACAGAGTCATACCAAGAGTGTCAGGGTGTGAGTCAGCCATAGTTGGAGAAGGAGGAGTAGAGAAAGTAGCGGCAAAAGCCTCAACTGACATACGCTTCATGGGTCGGATGACCGAGAAGGTAGGTGGCAATGCTGGAGTTGGCTTGGCCTGAGGGGTAGAGATGGAGAGATGGGAGGAGAGGAGAACGTGATCACACCAGGAGAGAGGAGTGGTGAGAGGGTTAGAGAGGGGTATGTCTGAGGAGATAAGAGCGTCCAAAGTGTGCCCTGCAGAGTGAGTCGGGACCGAGGGAAGAACAGAAAGAGAGAGAGAGAGGGTCACAGAGGTCGCAAAAGAGTTCAGTCGAGGGACATGAAGCATCCAGGTGGATGTCGAAGTCTCCAAGAAGGAGGAGTTAAGTGGTCAAGGCCAGGAGGTAGGAGGAGAGGTCCGCCCACTCAGAGAGTGAGGAAGTGACCTGGCCAGGTGGCAGATAGATCGTAGCTACGATGAGAGAGTGGACAGGAGAGAGAGAGAGCCTACCAACAAGGAATTCGAAAGAAGATCAGGGCTACACCCCCACTTGGACAGTTGGATCTGGGCGCAGAGAGGATCTTGTAGCCATCAGGTAGGAGAGTGGCAAAGCTTGTGACAGAGCTGGCCATGAACCCAGTCTCGTGAGACCGAAGACATCAAGGTTGAGTTCTTCCAGGAGGCAGCAGATGTCAGAGGAGTGTTTGATGGCAGAGCGAGAGTTGAGAGAGGCAATATGGAGAAGGTTGCCATCCTTGAAAGACTTCTGGGGAGTGGTACACATCAGAGGTACTTCCTGTGGAGGTGTAGAAGGAGCCCAAGGGAGGGCAGAAGAGGAAGGAGGAGAGGGCAAGGTAGCCAGGGAGGAGGCAGAGTGAGGAGGCAAGGGAGCTGAAGAAGGGAGAAAAGGGACAGCAGAAGAAGAAAAGAAACTGATGAGGCGCAGGAAAAATCTATCAAAGAGGAGAAGGTTGTCCTGAGGGCCTTGGACCGGGTGGTGCCATTCAAGTAGATATTACTGTGAGAGTACTACCCTCTGCTGACAAGCTGCAGTACTGCACACTAGGTAACTGACTGACAGAGTATAAAAGTAACAAAGCCCTTTTACCAACCCAAAGAAAACAACCAGAGATCAGAGGTTACAGTGGGATACCATCACTTGCAGGAAGATGATTCAACAACCTTTCCATGAAACGACCTATCAGCATAATTTACATTTTAAGCAAAGGCCCGGCAGACAAAGCAGAAAAGGAGGTTAAGCGAAGGCACGCTGCTGAATACCGACACTACGAATAGACTCACATCGCAGCCAACTGGTTCCCTTCCGTGTCTTATACTCCGATTTCTATGAGTGTTTTATGTCTTGAAATATAATATGTGCGAAAAAAAGAAAGAAGGATACTGACTGAGAATGTGTGCGTGGCCCTGTGAACATGTGGCTGTGGTCTTGTGAACATGTGGGCGTGGTCTTGTGAACATGTGGACGTGGCATTCCGGGGATGTAAATATCCGAGTTTTGTATTTTGAGATGTAGGCAAGTATGACCCTGTTGCGGCCACGGAGCTGGCATGCTCGGCTATATATGGCCTCAGCCAGGGATGTTCTGGGCCCTGGAATACAAAAGTGGCAATGGAAATGTTTTCCAAAGTGGCTCCATATTATACCATGCGAGCAAGCCCAGGGTTTGCGAGGGATGGGGATGAATGAGGAGAAGCGGAAAACGCTGAGGGCCCGATTCGCAACTTGTTCTTGAGTACTGAAAAGGTAGTTAAAAGGGTTAACGACCTTTTCGGTACATAAGACCTATTCTGAACTTGACACATTCTTCCGAAGTAGGTAGGAATGCACCACTTTCGGAATACATGTTGCGGTTGCTAGGATGGATTGGAAACCAACCTAGCAACTACCACATTCGTTACCTGGCTTTTTAGAAGGGTATTCTTGTGGCACTCGTCCAGTTTTATATGTGCATTAAAATCGTACCATTTTGGTGCCGTTATATTAGAGGAGTGCCACAAGAAGCCTTGTTTGGTGTATATGAAGTGTTCAGTGGTGCATATGAACACTTTCATTTACACCAAAGCAAGCAGCTTCAACGTTGTAGTCTGCAACGTTCAAGCGTGTTACTTTGGTGTAAACGAATGAACACTTTCATTTACACGGGTGTATGTATATGAAGACTTTCCTATACAGCAAAGTAAGCAGCTTCGACGTTGCATACTACAACGTTCAAGCGGCTTACTTTGGTGTCTAGGAAAGTGTTCATATACACCTGTGTTATCGGCAGCATTTTTGTAAAATAACGAATATGTCGCCATTTTACAAAAATGCTGCAGAGATTTCAGGATTGCGCCCGTTATAACAAAATCAGGCGCAATCCCGACGGTGCACTGTTGTGGACTAAGAGGATGCGAAGGCCCACTTGAGAATACTGGTGGAGCCTGGGCGTCCTCATTTGGCGCAGTGAATCGTGCATGTTAGCACGTTCACTGCGCCAAGTTAAGAATCGGGCCCTCAGTGGTGAATGTGAGATGGTAAGAGGAGAAAAAATCAGGGTACCCACAGAAAAGAGGCCACCGGTGCATTGCCCCACCGGGAAATCTCCAGAGCACCCTGCAGGCCAGTCCACCACTGATCCCAGCCTGCGTTCCACTGCCAGGCCTGTGTGCAGCAGGGCCCGGCTGCTCCTGTTCGAGCACACACATCGATCACGGCTGTGGTCTCAGAGGCGCTTTGATTTCCTCCAAAGACAAGGAGGCCTTGAGAAAGCCAACACCGGCCCATTGTGTGCGCCCTCCCAGCCCCGGGAGCAGGTAAGTGCAAGGAGCTATTTACACAAGCAGTGCCGCTTCGCACCTCGCCCTGATCTATTGAAGAGCGCCACAAAGGCATGGCCTGGTACCAGAGACATTCCTTTCACAGAATCGATGCTTCTCGCAGGTAAACAATGGCCGGTGTGCGCGGGAATCCCAGCTATTTCCCCTGGATAGAAAACACCCCCCTGTGGGCCAGAGCACGCCTCCTAGTGTGAAAGGAGGGCTGGGGCCTTATCACGGTTCAGAGGACGCCCAAGCGAGGGCTGCGATGCACTAGTAACTTCATATAGCGTTTACACACCCCCCTGTGGGTCCATGCTGAGAAGGGCAGCTGGGTGGAAGTGCCAGGAGAAAAGCCAACTTAATAGAAACACGCAGCCCTTTTATCGCAACCCACTGACCACAAAGGTCCACCTCATGCCCAAACTGAGCTCCAAACATACACTTGGCAGGGCACGGCCAAGGACTATATTCAAAAGAACGTTGCAGGCAGTGTTCGAAGTGTACTAAAAGAGTAGTGGAACTAGGCTCCCTGCTGGCCTGCCCCCACTCCCCACAAACTCCATCACGCCCCCTCCCACACGCAATCCAAACCTCCAAACAAACGCAACTGCTGTTTAGGGACACGTCCAGTGCAAGTTTTAACTTCTTCCTACACTTTTATTTTAAAACGAATCCATTCTAGAACGTTAAAAATAAACAGATAGTAACAGTAAAAAAAATGTTTAAAGTAGAGGAACACCACTCCCTACCGCTCCCGCCCAGTTGGGCCACCGTTTGCTGGACGCGTTTCGTGTTGGAGCCCGTTAAGAGAATTCACCCATTAACTATTCAGGGGGTCAAATGCAACTCCCTGCAGTTATTTAATACACTCGGGGTCAAATGGTCCTTTTCAACTCAGTTGGGAAAAACTGAGTCGGATTTTCTATTACCTCCACGAGGGGAAGGTTGTGGGGGCACCCAGCTAAGAAATGTCTTGGCCAAAAAGGTTTTAAAAGTCATTTGGAACCAGAAAATGACTTCTCCTGCTGTGGCCCTGCAGATATTCACACTGGTCATGGCCTTTACATGGAAACTGGCGGGTTCAGCAGCTTTTCAGTCTCTCAGGTCTGTTTGTTCTATTAATATTGCAGAAGGCAACAGACACGTGTTCTTCCCTCCCTGCCTCTGACACCACCCACTCTCTCTCCCCTCCCCCGTCACACATACACACACACACACAAACACACACTCTCACACACACACACACTCACACACTCTCACACACACACACACTCACTCTCTCTCACACACACACACACACACACACACACATACACACTCACTCTCTCTCTCACACATACACACACACACAAACACACACTCACACACACACACACACTCACTCTCTCATACACACACACACTCACACACTCTCTCACACACACACACACACACACACACTCTCTCTCTCACACACACACACACACTCACTCTCAAACACTCACTCACACACACACACTCACTCACACACACAGACACACACACTCACTCTCTCTCTCACACACACACACACACACTCACTCTCTCATACACACACACACACTCACACACTCTCTCACACACACACACAGACTCTCTCTCTCACACACACACACACACTCACTCTCAAACACTCACTCACACACACACTCACTCACACACACAGACACACACACTCACTCTCTCTCACACACACACACACACACACACTCTCATTGCTATTCTCGTGAAGTCCTTAGAATGACTTTCACTGTTTTTTTTTTAACCTTTATTTATTGGCATGAGACAAGAACAGGCAAACAACACAGTGCATGCAACATAACATTACAGGTACGTGAGTGGCATTGCATATAGGAGGGTTGTCAAGGCCTCACATTTCAGATTGTTTCAGAAATAACAATGTTCATACTACTGGGGGGGGGAGAGAGCAGTTCTAAATCGTCTTTACTGTTCAGGTAGGTGCAGAAATCGGACCATACATTCTTGGGGCGGGAAGCCACGGGGAGGGAGTTAATATAGTCCTCCTCGCACGTTTTGAGTCCAGGTGAGAGCCTTCAGCCACATTTCGAATGAAGGGGGAGACCGGCGCTTCCAGCATTGAAGTATGCATTTTTTGGGCACCATAGTTGCAACATTTAAGAATTTGGAAACCTTCCTCAACTCGGGGCCCTCCCACATTCCAAACAGGACGGCCAGTGGGTCGGGTGAGATATGGGTCGAGGTTATATCAGCCAGGGCTTCCATGACGCTTTTCCAGAACGGGGTCAGTGCCACACAAGACCAGAACATATGAATGTGATCTGCTTCAGGGGATCTACATCTAGGGCAGGCATGGCCAAGGCTGCGTGCAAACCTCCCCACCCTGTGCGGCGTGTAGTAAAGACGGTTCAAAAGCTTGTATTGCATACACCTAAGTCTAGCGTTCAGGGAGACCTTGCGTGTGTGCGTGCACATCTTACTCCACATTGCATCAGTAAAGGTCAGGCCCAGGTCGTCCCCCCACACGTCGCGCTCGCGGTGCCTCCCCCAGCTTTTTTATTTGCAGCCTATATAGAGAAGATGTTATGCCCTTAACCCCCGTTGAATTAGTTATGAAGTGGATTTCGGGTGAGTCCGGGGGTTCATCGGGGTGGGTGGGCCACATGACGCGGACTGCCGCCCTAAGTCTGTAGTATTGTAGTAGTTCTAAAGCCGTACCAGAGTGCTCGGGCCGCCATGTCTGTGGAGTGATAAATTTCCCATCAGGGTATAGATCGGGCAGTGCTCGGTAGCCCATGTTGTGCCAGTGTTGCATAAGGAGTTTATCATGAGTAGGGCTAAGGCCTGGGAACTGCCATATAGGCAGCCATTTGTAATATGGATGGTGGCCTGGGCAAGGCTGTAGGATCCGTTTCCATGCCATGGTTGTTGCTGCCACAGGATCTGCTGGGGCGTCGGCGCGAAATGAGCAGTGAAGAACAAGAGATAGGGTGGTGACTCCTTCGGTAGCCAGTTTCTCAAGCTTAACATGCGGCGGAGGGTCAGTGTGACTATACCAGTGCGTGGCATGTTGAGCCTGGGTGGCTATCCAGTATCGAGCGAGGTCGGGGGATGTGAAGTCCCCTGTCTCGTATGCGAAGAATCTTGTCTTGCCACTTTTTGCGAACCGCACCAGAGTGCCAGAAGAATTGGGCACACATAGCATGTAGGTTCTTAAAGTATAGTTTCCCAGGCCAGATCTGGACATTTACGAAGACGTAAAGCAGCTTAGGGACAATGATCATTTTGAGCAGGGACAGCCTGCCCGCTAGAAAGAGTGGGAGATTACTCCATTTCGATATGCGAGCCTCGACCAGCTGCAACGCGGCCGTATAATTGTCAGCCAATAGCGAGGGTTTAGAGAGGGACACCTGAACCCCAAGATATCGAATTCCATCAGGGGACCAGCAGAGAGGGAATTCACAGGGTGGTTGAGAGGTTGCCTTAGTGAGTGGGACTTTCACTGGTTAAGTGAGCACCTCTTTTACTAATGAAGACACAGGGGTCATCGCGAGGTTGCTGGTAAACCGCTGCTAGTACCAGCAGCTTACCGACAACCTCGGTTTACTGTTTCCTCTACCCAATAACCTGGTATTACCAGGATATTAAGGTGGCATAGTACCGGTAAGTTCTCATTCCCATGGAGTACCATAGGGATGGGAACCCCTGAATCACTGGCATTGATGTTAGCAGTGCAGGTGCTTCAGTGATGGATCTGTCGGTAGGGGTCTGAACTCCCAGTAGGCCAGGCGTAGTTAAGTGCCCCTACTGGCAGACTCAGAGTATGCCGGTCTAGAAGAAGTGCTGGTACACATTGTTACTGGCACCTTATTTCCGGCCCGGCACACTCGTAATGTCCCCAACAAAGTGAAAAGTGTTGAATTGTTTGTTACTGTACTTGTGAGTTCCAATTTGACAGACAGCTTGGAGGTCCAATCCCATCCTTGCGATAGAAAAACACAGCACATGCGTGTCACCGTGTTGCGGTCGAATGCACTCTTTTCTGCTCTTTCCTACGTTGATTATTGGGATTTCACCTATAGACTGATGCCCAAAATATAGGGGACGTACGAAACAGTATTTGCTCAGAGTTAAAAGCCAGGTCTCTCTGTATCTACCTTTCTTCTCTCTCTCTCTCTCTCTCTCTCTCTCTCTCTCTCTCTCTCTCTCTCTCTCTCTCTCTCTCACACACACACACACACACACACACACAATGGAGTCAGTAACTTAACCTAGCCAAAGTCGCACTTAAGGAATGGTTGGCAGGAGGTCTACAGGCTGATGCTCAGATTTTGTTATGAGCATTATGGTGTGGTATGATAGGGTTATGCAATGCCATGGTGGCCAAACAATCGGAATTAACAAGTTATTTTGTTTCCTTACAAAAGTGTCTGCCATTGGACACATGCATATTTTTTAGTTAGCAGTGATAACATTTTGCAGCTCCCGGTGGCAGTGCCTTAATATGAGGATAGGTGTTTTTACTGTCAGTATGGACATTCCAGGATATATATAGGACTGAACTGCATGCAGTGTAAGCCTCTTGCTCATGGCTGGCAGTGGCAATCTATTGGGAAGCAGAAGTGCTCACACTCACCCCATCCCAAGAAGCAGTGAGCTGTTCCTACCTGGATTTTTCAAGTTCAGGTTTTCATATAGCACAGTTATGAGCTTTGCATCCTTTTGCACAAGTGCCATATCCATTCCTTTACCTGCTGCCATTGGAATGCCAAGGAAGTGGGGCGTCTGTGCTACGCACACATGTGCAGACAGACGGTAAACTTAAGTGTAGACATCTTACGCATTGTGGCTAGGCATGTGTTGAATGGTTCATACAAAACCCCTAGAGATGAAACATTAAGAGGGGATCCAGAGGCTCAGGATAAGAGCTTCTATTGGGATGCACCACACCTCTAGATAAAGGCAGGGGAGCAGAAACTATGAACAGTCAGTGTTTACCATTTGAAGAGGAAGGAAGAGCTCAGGATTGTCAGGGAAGGGGTTTGTAGCTAGGATAGTTTAGGTCAGAATAGAATTAAATCCATCATAGGGTCGAAGGAAAGGTTAAGGAATTCGGCTACATTTATTCAGGTGGTGGGTGTTAGAGACACATGGTTTCTGTGTGCGGGTGTGGAAGGGAATTGTAGTTGGTGGGGAAATACACCCCACATGCATTTTCTAGGCTGAGGAGAAGGCAAAAGCACAGAGTAGCGGTGCAGGAGAAGGCCAAAGCACTGAGAACACCATGCCTATTTTTTAGGCAGAGTAGAAGGACAACGCACCGAGAACCGCCATGAATTTTGTAAGTGGAGAATGCCAAAGCACTCAAAACAGCACATGCATTTTGAAGTCAGAAGAATAGCACTGAGAAGCCTATGTGCATGTTTATTCTTAGGAGACAGAAAAGCACTGACAGCCCCATGCATTTTGTAGATGAAGGAGTAGGCCAAAGCACTGAGAACCCAACATGCATTGTGCAGGCTTAGGAGAAGGCAGAGCACTTAGAACCCTATGTGCATGTTTAGGCAGATGAGAATGCCAACGCACTGATAGCCCCATGCATTTTGTAGATGAAGGAGTAGGCCAAAGCACTGAGAACCCAACATGCATTGTGCAGGCTTAGGAGAAGGCAGAGCACTTAGAACCCTATGTGCATGTTTAGGCAGATGAGAATGCCAAAGCACTGATAGCCCCATGCATTTTGTAGATGAAGGAGTAGGCCAAAGCACTGAGAACCCAACATGCATTGTGCAGGCTTAGGAGAAGGCAAAGCACTTAGAACCCTATGTGCATGTTTAGGCAGATGAGAATGCCAAAGCACTGATAGCCCCATGCATTTTGTAGATGAAAGGGTAGGCCAAAGCACTGAGAACCCAACATGCATTGTGCAGGCTTAGGAGAAGGCAGAGCACTTAGAACCCTATGTGCATGTTTAGGCAGATGAGAATGCCAAAGCACTGATAGCCCCATGCATTTTGTAGATGAAGGAGTAGGCCAAAGCACTGAGAACCCAACATGCATTGTGCAGGCTTAGGAGAAGGCAGAGCATTTAGAACCCTATGTGCATGTTTAGGCAGATGAGAATGCCAAAGCACTGATAGCCCCATGCATTTTGTAGATGAAGGAGTAGGCCAAAGCACTGAGAACCCAACATGCATTGTGCAGGCTTAGGAGAAGGCAGAGCACTTAGAACCCTATGTGCATGTTTAGGCAGATGAGAATGCCAAAGCACTGATAGCCCCATGCATTTTGTAGATGAAGGAGTAGGCCAAAGCACTGAGAACCCAACATGCATTGTGCAGGCATAGGAGAAGGCAAATCACTTAGAACCCTATGTGCATGTTTAGGCAGATGGGAATGCCAAAGCACTGATAGCCCCATGCATTTTGTAGATGAAGGAGTAGGCCAAAGCACTGAGAACCCAACATGCATTGTGCAGGCTTAGGAGAAGGCAAAGCACTTAGAACCCTATGTGCATGTTTAGGCAGATTAGAATGCCAAAGCACTGATAGCCCCATGCATTTTGTAGATGAAGGAGTAGGCGAAAGCACTGAGAACGCAACATGCATTGTGCAGGTTTAGGAGAAGCCAAAGCACTTAGAACCCTATGTGCATGTTTAGGCAGATGAGAATTCCAAAGCACTGATAGCCCCATGCATTTTGTAGATGAAGGAGTAGGCCAAAGCACTGAGAACCCAACATGCATTGTGCAGGCTTAGGAGAAGGCAAAGCACTTAGAACCCTATGTGCATGTTTAGGCAGATGAGAATGCCAAAGCACTGATAGCCCCATGCATTTTGTAGATGAAGGGGTAGGCCAAAGCACTGAGAACCCAACATGCATTGTGCAGGCTTAGGAGAAGGCAGAGCACTTAGAACCCTATGTGCATGTTTAGGCAGATGGGAATGCCAAAGCACTGATAGCCCCATGCATTTTGTAGATGAAGGAGTAGGCCAAAGCCATGAGAACCCAACATGCATTGTGCAGGCTTAGGAGAAGGCAAAGCACTTAGAACCCTATGTGCATGTTTAGGCAGATGAGAATGCCAAAGCACTGATAGCCCCATGCATTTTGTAGATGAAGGAGTAGGCCAAAGCACTGAGAACCCAACATGCATTGTGCAGGCTTAGGAGAAGGCAAAGCACTTAGAACCCTATGTGCATGTTTAGGCAGATGAGAATGCCAAAGCACTGATAGCCCCATGTATTTTGTAGATGAAGGGGTAGGCCAAAGCACTGAGAACCCAACATGCATTGTGCAGGCTTAGGAGAAGGCAGAGCACTTAGAACCCTATGTGAATGTTTAGGCAGATGAAAATGCCAAAGCACTGATAGCCCCATGCATTTTGTAGATGAAGGGGTAGGCCAAAGCACTGAGAACCCAACATGCATTGTGCAGGCTTAGGAGAAGGCAGAGCACTTAGAACCCTATGTGCATGTTTAGGCAGATGAGAATGCCAAAGCACTGATAGCCACATGCATTTTGTAGATGAAGGAGTAGGCCAAAGCACTGAGAACCCAACATGCATTGTGCAGGCTTAGGGGAAGGCAAAACACTTAGAACCCTATGTGCATGTTTAGGCAGATGAGAATGCCAAAGCACTGATAGCCCCATGCATTTTGTAGATGAAGGATTAGGCCAAAGCACTGAGAACCCAACATGCATTGTGCAGGCTTAGGAGAAGGCAGAGCACTTAGAACCCTATGTGCATGTTTAGGCAGATGAGAATGCCAAAGCACTGATAGCCCCATGCATTTTGTAGATGAAGGAGTAGGCCAAAGCACTGAGAACCCAACATGCATTGTGCAGGCATAGGAGAAGGCAAATCACTTAGAACCCTATGTGCATGTTTAGGCAGATGGGAATGCCAAAGCACTGATAGCCCCATGCATTTTGTAGATGAAGGAGTAGGCCAAAGCACTGAGAACCCAACATGCATTGTGCAGGCTTAGGAGAAGGCAAAGCACTTAGAACCCTATGTGCATGTTTAGGCAGATTAGAATGCCAAAGCACTGATAGCCCCATGCATTTTGTAGAGGAAGGAGTAGGCGAAAGCACTGAGAACGCAACATGCATTGTGCAGGTTTAGGAGAAGCCAAAGCACTTAGAACCCTATGTGCATGTTTAGGCAGATGAGAATTCCAAAGCACTGATAGCCCCATGCATTTTGTAGATGAAGGAGTAGGCCAAAGCACTGAGAACCCAACATGCATTGTGCAGGCTTAGGAGAAGGCAAAGCACTTAGAACCCTATGTGCATGTTTAGGCAGATGAGAATGCCAAAGCACTGATAGCCCCATGTATTTTGTAGATGAAGGGGTAGGCCAAAGCACTGAGAACCCAACATGCATTGTGCAGGCTTAGGAGAAGGCAAAGCACTTAGAACCCTATGTGCATGTTTAGGCAGATGAGAATGCCAAAGCACTGACAGCCCCATGCATTTTGTAGATGAAGGAGTAGGCCAAAGCACTGAGAACCCAACATGCATTGTGCAGGTTTAGGAGAAGGCAGAGCACTTAGAACCCTATGTGCATGTTTAGGCAGATGAGAATGCCAAAGCACTGATAGCCCCATGCATTTTGTAGATGAAGGAGTAGGCCAAAGCACTGAGAACCCAACATGCATTGTGCAGGCTTAGGGGAAGGCAAAACACTTAGAACCCTATGTGCATGTTTAGGCAGATGAGAATGCCAAAGCACTGATAGCCCCATGCATTTTGTAGATGAAGGATTAGGCCAAAGCACTGAGAACCCAACATGCATTGTGCAGGCTTAGGAGAAGGCAAAGCACTTAGAACCCTATGTGCATGTTTAGGCATTGAAAAAGGCCAAAGCACAGACAATCCCCATATATTTTTTAGACTATAGGGTTTATTTTAGGTATAGGTGGAGCCAACACAATGATAAGTCAACATGGATTTTGTAGGCTTTGGAGAAGGCAAAGGGCTTGAGAACCTCACCTGGATTCTGTAGGGAGAGGAGGAGGCCAACGCACTGACAACCCCACATGCATTTCGCAGAGAGAGTAGACCAAACGCACTATGAATCCAACACACATGTTGTAGGCTTTGGAGAAGACTAAAGCACGGAGAGGCCCATGTGCATTTTGTAAACTGAGAAGAATTGCAAACCAGTGTAAGTCACTCTGCATATTGTATGGCAAATGTCTAAATTGGCTGCAATACTCAAGCACTGGAAATGGGCTATGGCTTGGGGTGAAATATACTTGTTGGGCAACTTTTCACCTGCTGCATGCTTTGGAGAAGCCCAGATCCTGTGTGGGTCTCTGCACTAGCCACACTGGTCAATCAGCAGATGGAGTCCAGGCAGAGGCGATGCAAGAGGGTGAACCCCCACCCTCGGAAGCACAAGAGGAAGAAGAGATTACACCATCTCAGCAGAAAAGAGAGCAAGGCACAGACGAGGTAGAAGAGGCAAATCCGGAAAATACCCCATACCTGATTTCCTTGCAAACAGGGGGCAGAAAAGAACATGACAAAAATTATACTCCATTTCCTTATTTGAAATCAAGACTAAGGCATCTCATGTTTGATGACACCACAGACAGCGAGTGAGACAGAACTAGAGGGTGCAGTCATTGACAAACCATTGCAATTATCAAGTACTATGAACATGTAACACCTTTCACACACACCCAGCGGACCAGTACATAGTCTTTTTGGAAAACATTATAAAGAGCACATGCTAATGGTAGTCGAGCTTTGCATTCAGTCGGCTGAACAGCACCGGCATCTCAGTCAAAAGCACCCAAAATATACTGCAAAGTGTATGAGCTGACTCAAGCAAAAGGAGAGGCTAAGGCTTGTCCCAGGCTTTCCATAAAATCTGGAGTCTGGAGTTATTTTACATAAGAAAAGCAACAAGCACACCTTGCCACCTGCAATACACCCCAAAACTCCCATCTTGCCACTGAAGGCAGGCACCGATTTGGGCACCTCTTCCCTGTGGGCTCACATGAGGCAGCAGCATCGGCATGTTTGACAAAAGGAAAGGGTGGCAGGGCATCCACCTACACCTCAGCTGCAAGCAGTGGGCGCTGAGGACGCACGTGCACCTCAATCCCATGCCATCAACCAGGGAATGGTACTGAGTCACAGATGTTCACAAGCCCTGTTGAAACACCAGCTTTGCTTGCTGATCCCACTGCTCACAGACTGATTATTTCCCCCTCATTGTACCCCCCCTCCGTGTTATAAAATATCACGGAATGCTCCAAATCTATGTCTATTCAATCATAAGCTTGGTGTAAAGCTGGCAATAGGTTTAATGCCCTATCTCGTTGTGAAAGGCCAAGGCTTCAGGCAGTGCCTTCACCACCCCAATGGGAGCATCAGAGCTGGCACTACTTCACAAGAAGATCAGTACCATCCCTCGAAACCATGTTATTGGAGCAGCGGAGATGGCACTGGACCTCTGTGAGAGAAAATCCACATACAAAAGGACATGTCACCACCAGAAGCCAGGACACGTGGAGACTTCAAATCTGCTGCTGCAAAAGGAAAGGACCAGAAAACAAGCCTTTTCTGCCCACGCCCCATGACTATGGAACCTCCTCCCCATCAGCATCAGACTCGCCCACACGCTCCCACAATTCAGAATATAACTCAAGACCCACCTCTTCAAGGAGTCTCTCTTCTTCAACACCTAGGCCAACACGCCGCCCCCAAGCCACCTGACTCGCTAGACACCGCCCGCCCCTCTCCTCCACGCCCCATGAACAGCTGTGCCCCATCTCTGTGCCCCTCTGTATCCCACCCCCGCTGTGTATCTGTTCTGTGTCACCTCTGAAAAGTGCTCCGTTGTGTATCTGCACGGTTGCATACCTCTGTAAAGCACCCAGTTGCTTCTCGCAGCCAGGTCCGTGCTCAGTATATACTATAATATGAAGAACACGTGGACCAGTGCTCAAGACACAGACTCCATGGCCATCTCCTCATCCTGGGTCACCTTCCCCATACATTGTACCAGAAAATCCCAGAACAGCAGCCTTGAAATGATTTCCAGCAGGCTACCTTGTATATGATAGGGTTTGACAGAGTCGCACAGGGAGGTTGATATCCCAGAGGATATACTGCAGGCTGTGGTTCATTGGCTCGCTATCCGTAATTTAACAATTTACCTTGTAACATCGGACAGTGGTATAATGTTGTAACTGCTCCGAGGAGAGGGGAAAACATGCTCGTGACTTCCTTTATTCACATCCTTCAACTTGTGGCAACACACATCATGGCACATATTGGGCGATGTTTGTTTCTACCCAGTTTGTTCTCCTGCCCTTTACGTCACTTCACTGGGTGCTGTCACTGGTGAAACTGTTGGAATTAGAACTATCCAACATGATACATGAACATGAAATATCTGGCCTTGGAGAGACATGAACACTGACTTCAGGGCTGCTCCCAAGCATCCAACAAGATCCACTCATCATTGGGGTAAGCAAGCATATGGAGTACCTTCTTGACCTACGGTTTTAAGTCAAGATGGCAAGTTTTAAACAGGTTGTATGGGCGTGTCCGTGTGTGTATGAGGAAAATGAGGGGGGTTACCATTCGCAAGAGGACTTGCTAGCCATGTGTAATGAAGAGACCTTTAAAAGCCTGCATGAAATCGAATCAGAAGAGAGAGCTAAAGGTCAGAGTTCATCAACACAGAGTGGGACTCAACAGCTGCAAAGAGGATTATTGCACAGAGAACACCAATACCCTACACCTTCTTGCACTAGTTCAGGGGGAACTATGAATAGTTTTCAAACAGTGGATGAGTGAAAGAATTTAAGAGGCTGTGGAACAGACTACTTTTGCAATCTGCCTCACTGTATACATTGATGTTGTCACAAGAGTTCCGCAGGACCACTGCAAGCCACATGTTGCCTATATATCTTTGGCACATGCCCGATCGGTATCGATGATGTTCCACTGCACGTGTGGCTTAGCTAGGCTTGTTCAGTAAACTGTGGGAAGCCTCTGCTTCCCCCCCCAGATAGTGGGCAGTGTGAATGTATTTTTAGCGCTGCTGGGGATATTGTATCAAATTGCAGGAGGTACCTTAATAGCACAGGTTATAGCTGAAGACTGCAGTGGGAGGGAGCACCGTGCCCATTACTTGGAAGACCAAACAATATATTTTTCAGAAGATGAAGATTTGTTTGCAAATCAGATGCAGTCATGCATATGGAGTGGCATAGGGGAAGGTGTTGGTGGCTTTGACTCTGAAAGTAGAGGCTGGATGCATTGTAAATATTTCTTTTTTTTTCCTGCGGCAGAGCCACTCTCTAAGTCCCAGCACTTTGCTCAGAAGTTGGATTTGTGTCTCTGTTTATTTGGCTCTACTAACCAGCAGATCCACTCCACGAGCACTAGTACTGGGCTCGCACACTGGAGGTTGGACCTCAAACTATGTGCTCCACCAGCCAGTAGAGCAGCTCTTTCCTTTCTTCTGCACTCTCCTAGTTTTCCATGTCTCCGTTTTTACTACCCTCTGCATAGTCACCTAGAAGAGAGTAGGGTTGTTTTTGTGCATATGCTCTTCTATGGCAACTAACACTGCCATAGAATCCAGCTCTTCCCAAGTGACAGCTGACACATTACCTTACTTCTGCTTCGACGAGTAGGGATTCTTCAACCCATTGACTACCCATTCAAGGTCGAGCTTCGGTTACCTCACAGGACCAAAGGAAGATTGCGGTTTTGATCTGATGAATGTCATTTGGTTACCCATTCTAGCCCAACTCAAAACCTACACCTGCTTCTTCTCAGCCACCCATCCATCCCTTCCCTTTCTGATCCCTCACCTACTGTCCCTCGTGGGCTACTCACTTTCTTCATTGTTTTCACTTGCCTATTTCATCTACCCTCCATTGTGCATCTTGATTTTGCTCCATTCATCCTTCTACTCATTCTTCTCCTTCCCTTCTCTCATAACCTTGAGCCTCCACTTGGTGTAACTTCTGCATCAGTCTCTGCCCTCCCCATCTTTCTCCTTCCCACCTTCACCCCTCATGTTAATGTTAATGTTAAAGGATATTTGTACCGCGCACTATCACAACCGGAGTGGTCCCCTGGTGCTCTGGCGGCTCTGAAAAGGAGAAAAAAGGGGCGGGGGGGTGAGTTAGTGGGAGGAAGCTGGAGAAGAGCAAGAGAGTATTGATGTGCCAGTGTGCCCGTTGGCTGTGCCTAGGGTGTTTTGCGGTCGATAGTCGTTGTGTACTGTTGTGCGAGTCTATGTGTGTTTTGTTTGGTTGTTGCAGTGTAGTGAAGTTTGTGCGGTTTGTTGTGCTGTAGGCTTGTGGTTGTGTTTTGTTTAGAGTTTGAGAGGTGTATGCAGAGGGGGGAAATTGTTAGTGGATTGGTTAATTGGCATTTCTGTCCCGAAGTGGGGCGCTGAGTTTCTGTATCCTCTCCAGGTAGGTGTGGGAGCATTTCTGCTTCTCTGCCCTGATCTCATTCACACCTCACCTGGAATTCCATTCATAACCTTACCTAAATCACAGCTGTGTGATACCTGTTTGTATGTGGGGCCGGCAGGAGTATGTGCGTCCCTTCAAAATCTGGCCCAAAGAGCATTCCCAATTTAGTAAGCGCGCAGCATTGATTAGTCAAGGCTATTCCATCCATATATGTGTTGCATAGTGGCATTCATCACCTTATTTAGCTGTTTTTTATTTTTTTTAAAAATGATTGGCAGGCTATTGTTCCCAGCCCTTTCACAACTTGGCACGTATCAGTGCTTGCATTATCTCTAGGTGTGGTACCAGCCTTCATTCACAACTTATATGGTCAGTGTCCATGTTGGTGTCCACAACTTAGTTCAAGTGTGGTGAGTGTTAACATTCAAACAACTCTATACGCGTATGGTACCTGGCAGCAAATATGGGGCGGGTGAAGTTGTTGGCTAGGGTTAGCTAGGATGCTGATTTCTGTCCTTATGGGTGTCGCTTGTGTTTTATTTGACTTAGCGTCGCCTATCTGTTGTGGTAGGAGTTTATCTGGTCGTTCTGGGTGCTGTCAGTGTCCACTTAAATTTAATGATCTAATCCTTTTTTTGTGTTTCCCTTTCAGTTGTTTCGGTTTTTCAGTTTGAATCAGTGGTGTTGAAGAGCCAGGTTTTTAGTAATCTTTGGTGTTTCTTATTTCTTTTGGGATGTTGTTCTAGGTTTTTGCGGCTAAGTGGGAGAAGGAGGTGCCTCCACGTTTTTTCTTAAGGTATGGTTTTTGTTCCAGGCGGATTTCGTTGCTTGATCTGAGGAGTCTCGTTGGCTTGTATATTGTTATTTTCTTTTGTAGGAATTCTGCTCCTTGTCCGCTGATTGCCCTGTGTGTTATGCACATTGTTTTGAAGGTGATGTAATGTTTTACTGGGAGTCAGTGCTGTGTATTTAGGGCTGTAGTGATGTGCATGACGCTGCAGTGCTCCCAGAATCTCCATCCTCATCACCAGGCACAGGAGTGCTTTGCCAAGCCCCACCAGAGCCTGCCCTGTATTAGCAGGCTAAGCTGGCCCCCTTGCTAAGGCTCACGACTAAGGACCTTGTCTGGCCCTGTCTGGGCTTGGATGGACCTCCCACCTCCTCGCCGATCTGATCTCCACTGTGTTGCACCCATTACTCTGCATCACTGCAGTTCCGGTAAGCCTCTCATCTCTACTTGCATCCCCATGTTTGCTATACGCACCTTCTTCAAGGGCCTATTGAACTGCGCAATTTCCCATTTGGTATCTCCCCCCTCCTTCCTTGAGGCATACCATCTAGCCTCAATCGTACCATCCCTGTGTAATTTAGCCTCAGCTTACCGCTCAGCACAATAAAACCAACCCCCTCCCCCTCAGCTCCCATGTAGACCATCTGTGATTTAGTGCACTGGCAACCTTTGTGCTACCCTTCCATTCCTTCTACACAGTTGCAACCTCCCCTATGCTCCATCCGGCACGGCCATCAACTTTGAATCCCCCCTTGCAAACGCTGAATTCCTCTCACTGGTGTTACCTTCTCCGTACTGCTGCATATTAATTTGCCTCACACCTGCCCCACTAAACTGTGATCTTGCCACAGACTTCCATGACTGCAGGTTGGGCTATTTTTGTGTACCCAGGGGCTCCACCAAATTGCTGCCTTTCAGCTGTACTTCTGGATTTTTTAACCCAACTGCCATTAAACAGTCTCTTGGCCTCATTAAAATGCTGCTTTTTGATGCCATTGTGGATTTTCGAATCTAGCTGTGCATTGTATCTTCTGTTTTCCATTGCCTGCTGCTTTCTTGGAGTCTTGATACTCAAATCCGCTGTGTTTCAAACCTAGTGGCTTTATTTCACACTGCTGCATCTTGCTACAGTCTAATCCCTTTGTTCCTATTCCTTGAGCATTGCTAAACTACCTGGCCTATCTCTCTGAGAGCACTTCAATTGAGTTATATCTGAATAATACTGCCTGCCAGCTGTTAGGCCTCTTTGCCTTACCTTGATGTTCATGCTGATGTTCTTCTTACTGGTGGCTGCGCCCCCATATTTGTGAATTGTTCTTGCTCATTGCTCCCTCTGTAACCTAAGCACTACCCAATATTCACTCATCTAATTCGTGGAAACCTTGTGCACACGATTCCCACAAGAAACGTTATACCTCTCTTTCTCCTTCATCTTAAATGCTACAATGTATTGCTCTGTATGCTCCGACTGTTTTCTCTGATCCATGCTCTGCCTGAAACATGAATCCTGTTGTGTTTTAATTATTATTATTATTTTTTTTTTATTTGGTTTTTTGCAAACCTTTAAAAAAATACAGATTTACAGATCTTTCAAGACAAACAACAACCCACATCTCTTAGAGTCTTAACACATGTGTTTGGTCACCGCACGCATCAACAAGACCAGACCTCAAACAGTCTTGCCCATCTGATCAGCCAATGTAGCATGTAGACGCTCTTTTACCGCCTGCAGAAAGGAAACCAAAGCATACAACACAGGTCTATTAGACCCGTCAAACAGGGCTTTCCACCAATCGTCTCGGGTTAGGAATTGGTAGTTCTTTGTGACTGTGCCGAAGATGCTGTTTCTTTCATGCTCTAAACCGGGGCATGACATTGTCAGATGTTTGAGCGTTTCGTTCGAGGTGTTACAAAAGCGACAAATAAGGTCTGAATCAGATGAATGGGACCAATAGCAGAGCCGTTCCTTGGTCGGCAGAACATTAAGCCTGAACTGCAAGTATAAGGATCGCATCCACTGGTCCGGAAAGCAAGACAAGTATGCTGCACGCAGCCATAGGCTCTCGCCTCTCCAGGAACTTCTTGCATAGACCTAGATGTTGCTCTTTGGTTACAGGTGTTAATCCAGTCATTTCTCCAGAGCTTCAATTTAGCAGCATCAGGGTTTTCGAGCAGCATTTGTGTCGTGATGTCGTATGAGGTGAGAACCTCATGACATAGCTCATTCCATTGATATAGGATTGTGGGAGCTTTCTCGGCCTCTGGATTATGAAGTATTGCAATTTGAGTCGTCGGATTCGTTAGTTTTAGTTTCCTGAAAAGATTTAGGAGATTCCAGGCAACCCTCGCTTGTATAGAGATGTACCCAAGCTCATATCTAACGCAGACCGTAGAAGCACCTTTGGGAAGGTGTAGAACTTTAGACCAGAAAATGTTTTCGAGCGAGTTCCACACTTCATTCCCGCAGCCGAAAGCATTTTCACCGGCGTAGATCAGTGAGGGAACCACCTTCTGCTGGAAGAAGTTTAGCGTTGGTTTTAGGGAAAATTTTCCAAATTTATTGTTAACTAGAGACACTTGACATGCCAGTTGTCGGCATTTTCTCTTTACTGCTTCAACCCATGGTGCGTCGTTTCTACTTGCACTTATTCGCATTCCTAAGTAGCAGGTGTTTAGCACACGCCCAATGGGTTCTTTGTCCAGATACCATTTAAATTTCTGCCGGTTTGTTTTCGAGCCTTTCAGCTTTTCGAAGACGATGATTTCGCATTTCCCCCTGTTGATGTTCAAGCCGTTCTCTGTTAGATATGTTTCCACAGCGATTAGTTTATGTTGTAGACCTATAGGTGTTGAGTCTAACAGAATGATAATCAACATGAGAACCATGGATTTTGGGTGGAAACGTGCGTAAACCATCGAAGGCGTCTTTGATGTCTGATATAAACAGGTTGAATATACTTGCTGCTGGAGGGCAGCCTTGTTTTACGCCCCTAGAGGTGATAATGGGAGCTGATAAGTTGCCCTTTTGGTCCAGTCGAACTCTGATTGAGGTGTTTGTGTGAAGTTCTCGGATGGCAGCCAACAGGCTAGACGGACAGTTCCATTTGGACATTTTTCCCCATAGTAGCTCTCTGTTTATACTATCAAACGCCTGGGATAAATCTACCAGCGCAAGATAGATCTTAGAGTTTGATCGGAGGGCTTCCATCTTCAGTAGATTTAACAAAAGGAGATTAAAGCAGCAGCCCACACCCTTAACAAAACCTGTCTGTCTTGGATCTACCCGATGGCTATTTGTAGACTACTCCAGAAGTTTTTGTTGGAGAAGGGTGGCGTACACCTTTCCCAGCACATCAAGGAGTGCGATTGGTCTGTAGTTCTTAGGGTTTCTGCAATCTCCTTTTTTAAATATTGGAATAATCACCGCAGATTTCCATGAGATGGGGGTCTTACAGCACTCAATGATCCTGTTGTGTTTTAATCCTGTGCACTGATTGTTTTCTGCTGCATTTTAGTGCTTTGTTGGATAGTTGAATTTAGATGTGCCTTTAAACCTGGGCATTGATTGTCTTCAGCTGCATCAGTCTGGGGAGTTTATTTGTGCACTGTGCAGCTCCCCTGTCTGCCTCTCTCCCTCCTCCCTCCCCCACCCCACCGCACACATGGTGCTCTCTATCTCCCCTATCTATTCTAACTGCTACTCTCTCACGAAGTCTGGGAGAACAAAGCTTAAAAAAGCTCCCCTGGGCTCTAAACCAGGCCTACCGATTGCTGACACTTACGCCAATGCTACTTCCAGGCAGACTATTACAGTCATCCTCTTTTCTTTCCCCTCCATGGACCTATGGACTCCCCACTTGGTCTCTACTCTCTCCCCTTTTTCCTCTTCACCCATTAATGCTGGCCCAAGATGGTAAGTACTCTTGGCATACTTCTCATCCTCCGGGTGCATCATTCTTCTCAATGGCAGTGCACCTTCTATCTTTGCAGATGTCGATATGTGTCCTGCTTTGGTGCATCTTCTCAATGGTGGTGCACCTTCTATCTTTGCTGCTGTTGACACGTGTCCTGCTTTGGTGCGTCTTCTCAATGGCAGTGCACCTTCTATCTTTGCTGCTGTTGACACGTGTCCTGCGTTTGGGCTTCTTCTCAATGGCAGTGCACCTTCTATCTTTGCAGCTGTTGACACGTGTCCTGCTTTGGTGCTTCTTCTCAACGGCAGTGCACCTTCTATCTTTGCAGCTGTTGACACGTGTCCTGCGTTTGGGTTTCTTTTCAATGGCAGTGCACTTTACAGGTTTGCAGCTGTTGACACATGTCCTGCTTTGGTGCTTCTTCTCAATGGCAGTGCACCTTCTATCTTTGCAGCTGTTGACACGTGTACTGCTTTGGTGCATCTTCTCAATGGCAGTGCACCTTCTATCTTTGCAGCTGTTGACACGTGTCCTGCTTTGGTGCTTCTTCTCAACGGCAGTGCACCTTCAATCTTTGCAGCTGTTGACACGTGTCCTGCGTTTGGGCTTCTTTTCAATGGCAGTGCACTTTACAGGTTTGCAGCTGTTGACACGTGTCCTGCTTTGGTGCTTCTTCTCAATGGCCGTGCACCTTACAGGTTTGCAGCTGTTGACACGTGTCCTGATTGGTGCTTCTTCTCAACCGCAGTGAACCTTCTATCTTTGCAGCTGTTGACACGTGTCCTGCTTTTGTACATCTTCTCAATGGCAGTGCACCTTTTTATCTTTGCAGCTGTTGACACGTGTCCTGCTTTGGTGCTTCTTCTCAATAGCAGTGCACCTTTTATCATTGCAGCTGTTGACATGTGTCCTGCTTTGGTGCTTCTTCTCAATGGCAGTGCACCTTCTATCTTTGCAGCTGTTGACATGTGTCCTGCTTTGGTGCTTCTTCTCAATAGCAGTGCGCCTTCTATCTTTGCAGCTGTTGACACGTGTCCTGCGTTTGTGCTTCTTCTCAATGGCAGTGCGCCTTCTATCTTTGTAGCTGTTGACACGTGTCCTGCGTTTGTGCTTCTTCTCAATGGCAGTGCACCTTCTATCTTTGCAGCTGTTGACACGTGTCCTGCGTTTGTGCTTGTTCTCAATGGCAGTGCACCTTCTATCTTTGCAGCTGTTGACACGTGTCCTGCTTTGGTGCTTCTTCTCAATGGCAGTGCACCTTCTATCTTTGCAGCTGTTGACACGTGTCCTGTTTGGTGCTTCTTCTCAATGGCAGTGAACCTTCTATCTTTGCAGCTGTTGACACGTGTCCTGCTTTGGTACATCTTCTCAATGGCAGTGCACCTTCTATCTTTGCAGCTGTTGACACGTGTCCTGCTTTGGTGCTTCTTCTCAACGGCAGTGCACCTTCAATCTTTGCAGCTGTTGACACGTGTCCTGCGTTTGGGCTTCTTTTCAATGGCAGTGCACTTTACAGGTTTGCAGCTGTTGACACATGTCCTGCTTTGGTGCTTCTTCTCAATGGCAGTGCACCTTCTATCTTTGCAGCTGTTGACACGTGTACTGCTTTGGTGCATCTTCTCAATGGCAGTGCACCTTCTATCTTTGCAGCTGTTGACACGTGTCCTGCTTTGGTGCTTCTTCTCAACGGCAGTGCACCTTCAATCTTTGCAGCTGTTGACACGTGTCCTGCGTTTGGG
Source organism: Ambystoma mexicanum (assembly GCF_040938575.1). NCBI lineage: Eukaryota > Metazoa > Chordata > Amphibia > Caudata > Ambystomatidae > Ambystoma > Ambystoma mexicanum. The sequence continues at coordinate 79,164,889 of NC_090930.1, read as the reverse complement.
CTTCTTTTCAATGGCAGTGCACTTTACAGGTTTGCAGTTGTTGACACGTGTCCTGCTTTGGTGCTTCTTCTCAATGGCCGTGCACCTTACAGGTTTGCAGCTGTTGACACGTGTCCTGATTGGTGCTTCTTCTCAACCGCAGTGAACCTTCTATCTTTGCAGCTGTTGACACGTGTCCTGCTTTTGTACATCTTCTCAATGGCAGTGCACCTTTTTATCTTTGCAGCTGTTGACACGTGTCCTGCTTTGGTGCTTCTTCTCAATAGCAGTGCACCTTTTATCTTTGCAGCTGTTGACATGTGTCCTGCTTTGGTGCTTCTTCTCAATGGCAGTGCACCTTCTATCTTTGCAGCTGTTGACATGTGTCCTGCTTTGGTGCTTCTTCTCAATAGCAGTGCGCCTTCTATCTTTGCAGCTGTTGACACGTGTCCTGCGTTTGTGCTTCTTCTCAATGGCAGTGCGCCTTCTATCTTTGTAGCTGTTGACACGTGTCCTGCGTTTGTGCTTCTTCTCAATGGCAGTGCACCTTCTATCTTTGCAGCTGTTGACACGTGTCCTGCGTTTGTGCTTGTTCTCAATGGCAGTGCACCTTCTATCTTTGCAGCTGTTGACACGTGTCCTGCTTTGGTGCTTCTTCTCAATGGCAGTGCACCTTCTATCTTTGCAGCTGTTGACACGTGTCCTGTTTGGTGCTTCTTCTCAATGGCAGTGAACCTTCTATCTTTGCAGCTGTTGACACGTGTCCTGCTTTGGTACATCTTCTCAATGGCAGTGCACCTTCTATCTTTGCAGCTGTTGACACGTGTCCTGCTTTGGTGCTTCTTCTCAACGGCAGTGCACCTTCAATCTTTGCAGCTGTTGACACGTGTCCTGCGTTTGGGCTTCTTTTCAATGGCAGTGCACTTTACAGGTTTGCAGCTGTTGACACATGTCCTGCTTTGGTGCTTCTTCTCAATGGCAGTGCACCTTCTATCTTTGCAGCTGTTGACACGTGTACTGCTTTGGTGCATCTTCTCAATGGCAGTGCACCTTCTATCTTTGCAGCTGTTGACACGTGTCCTGCTTTGGTGCTTCTTCTCAACGGCAGTGCACCTTCAATCTTTGCAGCTGTTGACACGTGTCCTGCGTTTGGGCTTCTTTTCAATGGCAGTGCACTTTACAGGTTCGCAGCTGTTGATACGTGTCCTGCTTTGGTGCTTCTTCTCAATGGCCGTGCACCTTACAGGTTTGCAGCTGTTGACACGTGTCCTGATTGGTGCTTCTTCTCAACCGCAGTGAACCTTCTATCTTTGCAGCTGTTGACACGTGTCCTGCTTTTGTACATCTTCTCAATGGCAGTGCACCTTTTTATCTTTGCAGCTGTTGACACGTGTCCTGCTTTGGTGCTTCTTCTCAATAGCAGTGCACCTTTTATCTTTGCAGCTGTTGACATGTGTCCTGCTTTGGTGCTTCTTCTCAATGGCAGTGCACCTTCTATCTTTGCAGCTGTTGACATGTGTCCTGCTTTGGTGCTTCTTCTCAATAGCAGTGCGCCTTGTATCTTTGCAGCTGTTGACACGTGTCCTGCGTTTGTGCTTCTTCTCAATGGCAGTGCGCCTTCTATCTTTGTAGCTGTTGACACGTGTCCTGCGTTTGTGCTTCTTCTCAATGGCAGTGCACCTTCTATCTTTGCAGCTGTTGACATGTGTCCTGCGTTTGTGCTTCTTCTCAATGGCAGTGCACCTTCTATCTTTGCAGCTGTTGACACGTGTCCTGCTTTGGTGCTTCTTCTCAATGGCAGTGCACCTTCTATCTTTGCAGCTGTTGACACGTGTCCTGTTTGGTGCTTCTTCTCAATGGCAGTGAACCTTCTATCTTTGCAGCTGTTGACACGTGTCCTGCTTTGGTACATCTTCTCAATGGCAGTGCACCTTTTTATCTTTGCAGCTGTTGACACGTGTCCTGTTTGGTGTGTTGCGTCCCCACAAAGGGATCGCCAGACCTTAGTCTGCAGGAGGAAAAGTAAAGTATGGGATTAGAGATGAACTTGCTATAGAAAGGAGGATAAGAGGATAAAAAGAATGTTCAGATTCTGGAACTAAGATCAAGAATGAGAGGAGAGATGAAAATAATGCAATTCTATATGTATAGTCTGGCTGCATGAGGGGCTCGAGATGTGCTTGGGCTATGCTAAGTATAGTGAAGGCTTGACTGGCCTTGTCAGTACTGGGACAGACAGAGTCTTTCAAAGCTCTGCACATTGACTTACAAGGCTACCTGGCCATTCAATGTTTTCAGTTGAAATTGGCCCCAAGTCTCCAGGGGGCCCCAGCAGCTGTCCCTGTGTTGCAAGTCCTATGAAACTGAAACATACTCCTTTCAATTGGGACTTTAAATGTGTGCTTTGCAGTGTGTATGGTATAGGCTGCATTTGCTGCGCCTCTTCAGGCTGTCACCTCCCTCTGACCTCGGTGCTGTCCACCAGCGCTCTTATCACCTTGTTGCCTTTTTACTCTGGTGTCACTTACATTAGCTCTTTGTTGACAAAGACTGATTAATAGCCTTTCAGTGGACATTTGGTGTTTCAGCTGCCTGCTGGCATCCGAATCTGAGGTTATCTGCAGCTATTAACCCCCAGACCGAATTTCCTTATATCCATTATAATGTATGCAGCCCATGGGTCCCTGAGACTGCTTTTCCTACTGTTGGCAAGAGGGCCCCCAAAATAAATGTTGGAATGGGCCCCCACGATCCATGACACCTCTTCAGCCGGCCTTGCACACTAAGCAGGTCAGTCAAGCAACGTAAACAAAAACGCAAAGGGTGGCAAGATGCCTGCTGTGCTCTGCTTCACATGCAGAATGCCTAAATTAGTGGCCGGGGATGATTTGGGGCACCTGTGTTCTGACATGGGACACATTTCCACTGCATGTGGGGCACTGTGCAAAACACTAAAACGACTGAAATAGCTCCTCCCATCCTGCAAGAAATATGTACGAGCACTTGGCCCCCAGAAACATCTGTTTGCCTACCAAGCAATCAACATACTTTCACAGTCTGACAGATTCAGGGGAGGAAAAGGCAGGAGGAACCATTTTGAGGAGAGCTAGGACTTAGTGTCATGCTTTGATTACTAGCCCTGAGCATACATATAGGCTGGGAAATCCTGCACCCAAAAAACCAAAGAGTCATGGTAAATGACAAAGGCCTGTTTTATTTAACAATCCACATAAAACAGGGACAGCAGCAAACACGAATCGTCTCTATGCCCTCATCGTCCTCGAGCTTGACAACAGTTAAAAATACTTACACATTGCATTCTTGTTACAAAAACCTACGGGAGGGTGGGATTGGTTATGGGAGTCATCTGTGTATACAATCCATAAGGGTTAGTCTTTTCATTGGTCGTGCTCTATCTGATGGCTCCACCTGAGACCACCTTGAAATTGACGCCGGGGAATACGTGTCATTTCTACACTACTTCATTGGCGGTGCAACAGTTGCAAAGCATTGGTATTGGAGGGCGGGCATTGGTTGGCATTGGCTTTGCCAACCTTGGCTATTTGGCAGTTCATCAGCGCATGAGCAACAATGGTAGGGGGAGCGAAGGTGCTGCTTCCCCCCAATATAACCCACCATCTCTGATTTCCTAGGCTACGAGCCAGGGCTTCAGCTTTGAACGTGTCTTGTATCTTTGTTCTGAGAAGATGAAGGGAGTGAAGGCCTTGCCCATCTGTGTCTGGAGTTAATGAATGGGCCCCTGTTCTTCAACTCCAAGTCACGAGTGAGAAGACCACATTTTGAATTATTCTGTTCGACTTTTACTAGGATTTTAGCCTAATTTGATGCAGGTGTCTTTACCCTTCCTGTTCACTGGAGACTTGTTCGAACTACTCTTCTTCCAATATTAAGCCTTATAAATGGGCACCTGTTCCACAAAGGCTGTTTGTTTATTTAATCTACGAAAAATGTGCCTTGCACTTGGGAATTATTATTTTCTGTTCTCCTCCGTACTAGTCCAACATGCTCTTTTGCCTTCCTCCTTGCTGTTCCATCGCTTGTCTCGGGTTCAGACACCACAAGGGAACTCAACACCCTATTCAGAATGGGGATGGTGCCATTTAACGTGCAGACAACTTTCTCTGTGCTTTTCGCCCACACCGTTCTAAATAGAGTGTGATTTATCCCACATTTAATAATGGGAATTAACATCATCTGTGTGTGGATATATTGGGTATTAGTACCCGGCGAGAGTCAACCAGAATGTAAAATACATTCTGATTGGCTCTCGCTGGGTTGTTACCCGGCCGAGAATCCCTCAGCCCGGATTCCACTACTTTGTCCATGGCGGAAAGCGTGGCACGTCCGCCACGCTCATGTAAATGCTGTCTGCTACGCTCATGTAAATGCAGCCAGCCATGTTCATGTAAATACCACCAGCCACGTTCATGTAAATGCCATCCGCCATGCTCAGGTAAATGCCGTCCACCATGTTCATGTAAATGCCGTCCACCACGTTCATTTAAATGCTCTCCGCCACACTCATGTAAATGCCATCCGCCACATTCACGTAAATGCCGTCCGACAAACTCATGTAAATGCCGTCTGCCAAGTTCATGTAAATGCCTTCGGCCACGTTTCATGTAAATGCTGTCCGACAAACTTATGTAAATGCCATCTGCCACGTTGATGTAAATGCTGTCTGCCACGTTCATGTAAATGCCTTCGGCCACGTTTCATGTAAATGCTGTCTGCCATGTGCATGTAAATGCCGCCCGCCATGTTCATGTAAATGCAGTCTGCCACGTTCATTTAATGCCACCCACCACGTTCATGTAAATGCTGTCTGCCACGTTCATGTAAATGCCGTCCGACAAACTCATGTAAATGCTGTCTGCCACGTTCATGTAAATGCCTTCGGCCACGTTTCATGTAAATGCTGTCTGCCATGTGCATGTAAATGCCGCCCGCAATGTTCATGTAAATGCTGTCTGCCAGGTTCATGTAAATGCCTTCGGCCACGTGTCATGTAAATGCTGTTTGCCATGTGCATGTACATGCTGCCCGCCACGTTCATGTAAATGCTGCCTGCCACATTCATGAAATGCTACCCACCACGTTCATGTAAATGCTGTCTGCCACGTTCATGTAAATGCCTTCGGCCACGTGTCATGTAAATGTTGTCTGCCATGTGCATGTAAATGCTGTCTGTCATGTTCATGTAAATGCCTTCGGCCACATTTCATGTAAATGCTGTCTGCCATGTGCATGTAAATGCCGCCTGCCATGTTCATGTAAATGCAGTCTGCCACGTTCATGAAATGCCACCCACCACGTTCATGTAAATGCTGTCTGCCATGTTCATGTAAATGCCTTCGGCCATGTTTCATGTAAATGCTGTCTGCCATGTGTCATGTAAATGCCGCCCGCCACGTTCATGTAAATGCTGTCTGCCACGTTTATGTAAATGCCTTCAGCCATGTGTCATGTAAATGCTGTCTGCCATGTGCATGTAAATGCTGCCTGCCACGTTCATGTAAATGCCACCCACCACGTTCATGTAAATGCCTTCGGCCACGTGTCATGTAAATGCTGTCTGCCATGTGCTTGTAAATGCTGCCCGCCACGTTCATGTAAATGCCGCCTGCCACGTTCATGAAATGCCACCCACCATGTTCATGTAAATGCTGTCTGCCACGTTCATGTAAATGCCTTTGGCCACGTTTCATGTAAATGCCGCCCGCCACGTTCATGTAAATGCCGCCCACCACGTTCATGAAATGCCATCCACCACGTTCATGTAAATGCCTTCAGCCATGTGTCATGTAAATGCTGTCTGCCATGTGCATGTTAATGCTGCCCGCCACGTTCATGTAAATGCCACCCACCACGTTCATGTAAATGCCTTCGGCCACGTGTCATGTATATGCTGTCTGCCATGTGCTTGTAAATGCTGCTCGCCACGTTCATGTAAATGCCGCCTGCCACGTTCATGAAATGCCATCCACCATGTTCATGTAAATGCAGTCGGCTACGTTCATGTAAATGCCTTCGGCCACGTTTCATGTAAATGCTGTCTGCCAGGTTCATGTAAATACCTTGGGCCACGTTTCATGTAAATGCTGCCTGCCATGTGCATATAAATGCCGCCCGCCACGTTCATGTAAATGCATCTGCCATGAGCATGTAAATGGCGCCACGCCCACGGATGGTCGCATTAAGGATTGTTTTTGTGAAGGCCTGTACCCCGACCCAGAAACCTGGGACTGCTCGGATTTCATTGCCTGACTAATGGCGCCTCACAAAACAATCATAATAGCGTAGAGGTGACCGCAGACATGCTCCCCTCTGCGGTGTTTCCCTTATTTGTAGAATGACCCATATTGTGTCTGCAGTTCAGAGAGAGAGAGAGAGAGAGACTTCAGTTTGTCCCGCAGCTGTGGTGTCCTATTACCCAACTGCACAATTTCTTGTTGTGCTGTGTAGGTTTAGCTGTTCATTCCTGGCCCAACCTTGCATTGTCCTTGTACCGTCTCTGCTGGAAAGGAGGCGAGAGGAGCCAGGCCAGCAGCCGAGCTGCCAGCTCCATTCAAAGGCTCCTCAATGCACACAGGTTCCTGCGCTGCACCGGCTTGCTTTCTCTTGCGGGTGTGCGGCTCAGGGTGTGGCTCTTAAACAGTGCTGCAGAGCCCCCTAGTGGCGTCAGCAGGGTGCTCTGTATCAGAACAATTCTATCATACTCATTGATGGATTTCTATATGTTCCTAGAGTTGGGGTGGGGGCGAATTTGGGGTGGGGGCGAATTTCAGTTCAAGGCCCGCAAATGGGAAGCAAAATATCATACATCGCAGGTCCGGATGTACAGACTGGTCTGACAGATGCTAAGATAGCTCAGTGGGTTGAGTACTCGCTGCTGTGATCTATGTGTGATCTGCAGGTAACAGGTTAAAATCCTGGAAAGGCAAACTCAGCCTTTCATCCTTCCGAGGTTGATAAATGAGTACCAACTTTGGTTGGGATGTTTACTGTATGTACATATATTTTATATATAGCGCTTAGGCATAAGCGCTATATAAATAACACATGATCATGTATTCACGCCTTCCCCCTTATTTGTAGTAGCACCATCACAACTATGCAAACATTATCCACTCCTCCTGGGAGGTGCTAGTCCAGTCCTCCTTTCAACTTAACATGCTGGGATGTGCAGTCCTGTTTTGGCTGTGGAAGGCAGTCCAAAATGGGGGAGGCCGTGAGGGAGACTCCAGCCAAGGCCACAGTTTTGGAACAGGGAGTCAACAGACCCGGCCAGGGAGTGTTGTGTACGCAGACATACTGGGTGCCACCTCTGGTAACAAAAGGCAGACTGCACTGAAAAGTGGGAACACAATGAAGGCACCAAAGTCTTTGTAGAAATCAGGAACATGTTTATTACATGCAGAGAAGTAGACTCAATGCCAGCAGAGTGTATTAGACACACTGGGCACAAGTGATTGTCTGCACTGGGCTGCAGGCATGAGGCGGGGCATTGATGGCAGGCATACTAGCTAGGCACACCCACTGGCACGGAACCCAGGGGCCTGCGTAGTACCTTTGGATGCAGGGGGAATGGTTGAAGAGGGAGTTGGAGAGGGTGCTGGTAGAGACGGTGAGGGCTGATGGGGGGAGAAAGAAAAGAGGAGGGAGAGAAAGATAGAGGAAAAGGGGGAGAGAGTGAGAGAGATGTACAGTGAGGGGGCACCCAGGGAGAGGCGACAGACACAGTGAGAAGCAAGAGGCACACACAGTGAGGGACTCATAGAGAGTGAGAGGCACGCAGTGAGTGAGAGGTGCACAGTGAGTGAGAGGCTACAGTGATGGGGCGACAAGAGAGAGAGGCACATGAGAGAGAAATAGAGAGAGCGAGGGAAAGAGATAAAGAGAGAAAGAGAGAGACACCAGGACAAAGCAGTGTGAGAAAATGAATGGTAGACTGGGAACAAGGGCACCTTCTATAGGAGATATCCCCCACGGTCAGCACACAACAGTACCAGCAGCTAAAAAGGAAGACCCCCTCTGCCCTCTCTCCACAAGCTTATACAAGGCTGTTGCTTCCACCCACTTCAGAGCCAGCCCCCACCCTGGAAAAAAACATATGCAGCCGCCTTTTGCTGTTAGTGGCCTGCAGGGGAGGGTGGCTGGGAGGGTCACAGGGGTTAGGATAGGATAAGTGAGAGAACAAGTTTCTGTGTGGTTTCCAGGGAAGGGAGATGGGATTGCGGGGCAGGTGGGCACACATTCTCCGGTAATTATAGAGTGGAGGCATGGACAATAGATGACAGTACAGAGATGGAGATTCTCAGGAAGGGATGTAAAGTGTCGGGGGCCAGCTTGGTGACCTGGCAGAGGCACAACAAGTGGAACTCTTTTTGCAGGGCTCATGGTGGATTGGTCCCAGGACAAAGGGGAGATAGAAAGTATAGATAGGGATGCAAGTGGGAGGACGAGTTAAAAGGGGGCCGGTTCCAGGCTGCAGCTGAGCAACAGGTAGACCTAGGGGCCAGTTCCAGGCTTCCAGGCTGCAGCTGAGCAACAGGTAGACCTAGGGGCCAGTTCCAGGCTTCCAGGCTGCAGCTGAGCAACAGGTAGACCAGGGGCCAGTTCCAGGCTTCCAGGCTGCAGCTGAGCAACAGGTAGACCTAGGGGCCAGTTCAAGGCTTCCAGGCTGCAGCTGAGCAACAGGTAGACCTAGGGGCCGGTTCCAGGCTTCCAGGCTGCAGCTGAGCAACAGGTAGACCAGGGGCCAGTTCCAGGCTTCCAGGCTGCAGCTGAGCAACAGGTAGACCTAGGGGCCAGTTCAAGACTTCCAGGCTGCAGCTGAGCAACAGGTAAACCTAGGGACCAGTTCCAGGCTTCCAGGCTGCAGCTGAGCAACAGGTAGACCTAGGGACCAGTTCCAGGCTTCCAGGCTGCAACTTGGCTTCCAGGCTGCAGCTGAGCAACAGGTAGATCTAGGGGCCAGTTCCAGGCTTCCAGGCGGCAGCTGAGCAACAGGTAGACCAGGGGCCAGTTCCAGGCTTCCAGGCGGCAGCTGAGCAACAGGTAGACCAGGGGCCAGTTCCAGGCTACCAGGCGGCAGCTGAGCAACAGGTAGACCTAGGGGCCAGTTCCAGGCTACCAGGCTGCAGCTGAGCAACAGGAGACCTAGGGGCCAGTTCCAGGCTACCAGGCTGCAGCTGAGCAACAGGTAGACCTAGGGGCCAGTTCCAGGCTTCCAGGATGCAGATGAGCAACAGGTAGACCTAGGGGCCAGTTCCAGGCTTCCAGGCTGCAGCTGAGCAACAGGTAGACCTAGGGGCCAGTTCCAGGCTACCAGGCTGCAGCTGAGCAACAGGAGACCTAGGGGCCAGTTCCAGGCTACCAGGCTGCAGCTGAGCAACAGGTAGACCTAGGGGCCAGTTCCAGGCTTCCAGGCTGCAGATGAGCAACAGGTAGACCTAGGGGCCAGTTCCAGGCTTCCAGGCTGCAGCTGAGCAACAGGTAGACCTAGGGGCCAGTTCCAGGCTTGCATCTGGAGAAGGAGCATGGCTTACTACGGGGGACACAGCGGACATAAAGCTGAAACACAGGTAGATGCTCTCGTGCAGACTACCATTTCCACACTGGATTTCCCAACAGAGTGCAAACTAAACCCATGACTGGACAAGCGTCTCCCGAATGGAATGGATAGTTTTGGCATGTACGCATCACACTCATTGTATCTCCTTTTCTCACATGGAGTTACTGTGAGAAAGTAAATGTATTCCTCAACCACTGAATGTTACAAAACCTTTAATCCACATGGGTGATCATATTTGGTTGTAAGCTGCTTCAAAGCACTGCAATCATTGAGCAATTGAATGGTACTCAATGTATTCCCCTCAGAAGGATGAGGGTCTTCATTGGCCCTTGTGGCATTGAAACTTGCGTTGTGTGGGCTTGCCACATTTCATAGGGAAGCGTTTAACCCGGTTGTTAGGAAAGATTTCGTAATTGTAGGTAATTTTCCTTCCATGTGGCAACCCCTAAACTTTTTGCTGTTGTTTTTCGCCTTGTTCTTGACTTTGCCAGAGAAGTGCAGCCTTCTGCCGCACTCCTCTGGGCTTTCGCTCCTTTCTTACGGGGAAACTGACATGCCCTTAAGACAGTCAGTACCGGGGAACGCTGTTTCCCGTAGTTTCTTTTATCATGTTGCGGCTTTCGTGCAACATGACACAAGAGGGCACTGTAAGCTAAGTTACAGCTCTCTTGGGTCTCTAGCCTTCTACAGACCCTAGATACTCGTTTAGGATTGTATCTGATCGGTGCAAGTGATTCAGGGACAGGAATGGTGGCAGCGATCGTTTCTTGTGTTTTGAGCTCCTTTTGGAGTTCTTAGCGCGTTTTCCGCGCTTAACCCAAAATGGTGGCCTGGTTCCCAAAATGGCCAGACCACGAGGCTCCTTTGTCCTGTCCGCTGACCGTCTTGCTCCCTTCACCTTCCCCAGGTCGAGCCGACCCGGGGCCTTCCTTATTTGGGCATGTACTTTCCCGCGAAACACGGATGCTTTCGCGGGCTTCTACATGTCTTGTGTGTGCCTCCAGGATGTGGGCTGGGATGCCTGGTCCCAATACACATCCTGGGTGCCAGAGAGTCTAGGGTGGTGTGAATGCCTGGGACCACCGTGGTCCGTGATTGCTCCATGAATGGTGTGAGTGTTGATGAGCGGATCTCCCATTGGGTCCCCTCCGTTTTGGCGCAAAGGGAACCGTGGATAAGAGGGGGCTGGAAACACCACTACCATGTCGATCTCCTGAGTTCTCACAAACAAAGGAATACAGGAGCCAAGTATCCTGCAACCAAGAGGCTGGACCGAGGAATCGCTGGTGACCCGCTGAAGGACTTCTCCTCTGCACTGCTGTCGCCTTGTGAAACCCTTTTCACCTTTGATCGAACCAGAAGGCCTGTACTGGTACTTCGACCCTTGGAATAGTGGGAACAGCTATTCTCGGCATCTTCACCATCTCCTGCCAGTAAGCCTTCGGAAGCGTCTCTGGGCCATCCAGCTGACTGACCAGCTTACACGGGAGTCTTGCTCTGTAACCGCCGCCAGGTTGTGTAGTATTTCGAGTCCTTGTCACTCTCACACGCTTCGTACACTTGGCGTTCCCAGGTCTGAAGTAAGTAGTGTACATTTGGCTCAGATACACACTGCCGCTCCGTTGCCCTGCTGTGGTAACAAACTGTGCGGGTTTCTTCGATTGGGACGTCTTTTTACTCAACACGACGACGAGGCGTTCCCTGCTCTTCTGAACCTGCCAGCTGCTGAAACTGACGCGGAGAAGCCTGGGTCTGCTTGCATCGGGGACCGGTGAGTAGCATAGCTAGGATCTGGTCGCCCTCCTGCAGGAGCCCATTGCTTTTCCCCGCTGTGTCAAACAGCACCCTTTTCCGTACTCGCGCTCTGCTTCTGCCCACAGTGGAGGCTGCGCTTGAGTTGCGGAACTTGTTCTTCTTTTGTGCACTAAACTGAACTTCCTGATTTCCCTCGAAGAGCTTCTCCTTTTGCCCGTTGGCACCAGCGCGTGCAGGTACTTTTGAGCACAAGGCTCCACTCTTTGCAGGGCTCGGACTTCCATCTAGTTAGGTGCCTCTGAAGGCGAACTGGGTCTAAGCATTATTGCGCACGGCCTGTTTTCCCTCCCTTTTAGGTGGACTACACATTTCGTGCATATAACGCTTGAGACTTGTTGTATTTGTATATACATTGTGTTGATATGGTATGTGTTAGTTTACTATCGTTATATTGTGATTTTCTCGCTACAGTCATTGTTTTAAAGGCCTTGGAATAAATGTGTATATATTTTTAATATAACAACTGTTTGGAGTAGTTTGTAAGTGTTCTTGCTTTGTGTGCTCATTGCGGGCTTTCAGTCACCCTCACCCCTCTTGAGACCTAGTCTTGACCGCCGCGATCTCTACCTTGATTGGTCTGGCTCGTCCAGAGGTTACCCTGTTCCAAGTAATTAGGTTGGCCTTCTGAACTTCTGCGCCACCAGGACAGAGTTCAGAAATCCGTCTTAACAAATTGGTGTACAGCGGTGGGATACGACTGAAGGTATCCAGTGTTGCGCACGAACTAAGGCATTTCAGGTTATTCCAACCAGGACACGTAGTGAATTGTTGTAGTATAACTTTAAAAAGGCCATAGTCCTATCTAACAGTATGGAAACAAATACCTTGTTAACTTTAAATGCTTCCAAATCAGAAACATTGAAAAAGATGTGTGCGGAGAGAGGTGTTTCCTCTCAAGGCACGAAATTGGAAATGATCCAAAGAATCGTGGCGTGGCAAGAAGCGCAGCTTGACGCTATAACTTCTGAGGACAGTGCGGAAGGAGGTGGGGCTGCTCTCACTGGTAGAACCGACGGTTCTGCCGCTGCACTGATCCATCGCGACCACGAGGACAGGGAGGACGAGATGTCTAATGTTTCCTCTGCCAGTGCTGATGGGGAGGCTATGCTTGATTTCAAGAAGCAAGAGCTGCGGTTTAGGCAGCAGGAGCTTGAATTCAGCATAGCCAAACTAAAAATCGAACATGCAGAAAAACAAAAAGACAGGGATCACCAGTTGGAAATGGCCAAGCTTCAGGTTGCAAATGGGTCCAAGGGTCCTGGACATGGGTCTGGGGCCTCCTCTCATCCACGGTTTCCGAAAGATCTGCTCAGTGTGTATGAGGAAAGGAAAGACATTATGGACTGGCTGAATGCGTTTGAGTATGCATGCGAAGTTCAACAAGTTGACAATGCTGATAAGATTGCCTGGTTACTCAGCAGACTGCCCCATTCTGGCTGTAGTGCCATTTTGGAAATGTCGAAGGCTGAGCGAGCTGATTTCGCAATGTTAAAGCAAACTCTCATTTTAAAGTTTGGGAAGACTCCGGCCTAATATTTGAAACGTTTCAGAGAGTATAAGAAAAAGGAAGGTGGTACTTGGGTATCTTATGTCACTGAATCCTTGAAAAACTTAACTGGCTGGGTCGAAGGTTATAAGGTTTCTACCTTCGAAGGCATGATAAATCTTGTCATGCTGGAACACATTTTTGCATCTTCTTCCCCGGAGCTTAAGCAGCATTTGGCCGATTCGAAGGAGATAGATCCTAAGAAGCTGGCCATTGCAGCCGACTTATGGGTGTCACATCGAGTGTCCCATAAGGACAAAACTCATCCTGGTAAGCAGGAGGAAGGGAAAAGGTCCAAAGATAAGGAGGGTGGAGAATCTGATAAATCTTCTTCTCATAAGGGCCACAAAAAGAAAAATAAGGGTAAGACACAAGAGAACTCACAGGGTAGTGGAGGTCAGCCTCCGAAACAGAACTCTGGTTACAATAAGCCTCCCTATGTAAACAGACCCAATGGATCTTGTTTTGCTTGTGGAGCAACTGACCACGTGAAGGGGGATCCCCGGTGTAAGGTTAGACCTTTGGGGGTCCACTCCGCTAATCTGGCCTTCTCCTCCTACGAGGAAGAAGAGATTACAGGAGCATCCTTCTCCTCAGACTCATTTCCCAGCGGGATAGAGGCTGAGGTAGTTTTAGTGTCCTTGGGTTCCTGGGAGCCTAAAGTCGCAGAGGCTTATGCTAGGATTCCGGATAATACCAAGCACTACTTTAAAGACAGTGTGCTGATCAATGGAGTAGATACTCCAGCTCTTAGGGATAGTGGGTGCAGTCGCACTGTAGTGGATTCTACCTTGGTAGACTCAGAGGAAGTTGCCAGAGCTACTCTGATGCCCACTAAGTTGGCTGACGGCCCACTCCGTATGTTCCCAGTAATACCTGTAAATCTTACTTTAAATGGTACAGCAGTCAGGATTCCAGTGAGCATTCAGAGAAACGTCCCGGGAAAGGTCTTGTTAGGTAATGATCTCAGAGCGTTTGGGCTCGTAGGAGACACTGCCGAAAGACCCTACACACGGTCTCAAGCACGGGCAGCATTGGCCAAGACCAATACGCTGCCCCAGCCGAAGGGGAAACCCAAGGCGAAAGGAGTCGACAAGTCAAGACGAGGGAAAGAGAATATTCCCCCGAGCTCGCCTACCACTGCGGTGGAGGAAGTTGGTCAATCGCCCGGGCCTGACAAGGAGGTGGCGATGCCTGAAGTATTTGACCCCAACGATCATCCTGAACTAAAAGACTTGTTAGTTGAAGGAGGTCCTGATAGGGACGAATTCAGTAAAGGCCAACGTGAGTGCCCATCTCTGGAAGGCCTAAGGAGACAGGCCTGTTCCCAGCTTGATGGTGAACCTCCTGGGACGCATAGGATTTATTGGGAAGGTGGACTCCTGTATAGTGAGCCCCCAGAGTCTACAGAAGGAGACCATAGGAGGTTGGTGGTTCCCCTTGCTGTTAGGCCCTTCCTCCTGCAGTTGGCGCATGAAGTTCCCCTTGCTGGTCACCTTGGTATGAAGAGGACCAAGCAAAGGTTATCCATGCACTTCTACTGGCCCAAGATGGGGGTGCAAGTAGAAAGTCACTGCAGGAGTTGTGCCTCCTGCCAGTTGTCTGGTAAGGTTGGCGCGACAATCCAAGCTCCGTTGGTACCGCTCCCAGTTGTGGAGGTACCATTTGAAAGGGTAGGGATCGACATCGTTGTTCCCCTTGACCCGCAAACATCCTCGGGCAATAGGTTTATCCTGGTGCTGGTCGACCATGCAACCAGATATCCTGAGGCCATCCCATTGAAAACTGTAACTGCCAAGTCAGTTGCAAAAGCTTTACTTGGCATATTTACTAGGGTTGGCTTCCCTAAAGAAGTTGTGTCGGATCGTGGCAGCAACTTTATGTCGAAGTATATGCAGGCTATGTGGAAAGAATGTGGGGTCACCTACAAGTTCTCTTCTGCATACCACCCCCAGACCAATGGTCTGGTGCAACGTTTCAACAGAACGTTAAAGAGCATGATTGGGGCTCTGGAGGAACCTCAGAGAAGAAAATGGGATCTTCTTTTACCATGCTTACTGTTTGCCTACCGAGAGGTACCACAGGAGGGTGTTGGCTTCAGCCCCTTCGAACTTCTGTTCGGTCATCCCGTACGGGGACCCTTAGCCATCGTCAAAGAGGGATGGGAGATGCCCACTCCCCCTGTTACTACCAACGTAGTTGATTATGTGCTAGGGCTCAGAAAACGGATGCTACTTCTGATGGGCTTGGCTAGTGATAAATTGAAGGCAAGACAAGTGCTGGTGAAACATTGGTACGACCAGAAAGCTTCCCTCATCAACTTTACACCTGGTCAGCAAGTCCTGATCATGAATCCCATAAGGGGTCGAACTTTACAGGACAAATGGTCAGGCCCTTACACAGTGGTGGAGCCCCTGGGTGAGGTTAACTATTTAGTGGACCTTGGAAGGCCTGGACAGGCTCCAAAAGTGTTTCACGTGAATAGGCTGAAGGCTTTCGTCCCAAGAGTCGAAATCGCAGCACTGCTACTGGCTTCAGATGTTGAGGAAGAGGAGTCTGAACCTCTCCCCGACCTGTTCCAAAGCGGTCCTTCAGATAGCTCCTTTGAGGGTGTCCGAGTGGCCCCTCACCTGACTTCTGATCAGCAGGCTGAGGTGAAAAGTTTGCTTAGGCAGTTTTACCCCCTGTTTTCACAGTCGCCTGGTTTGACACCTTGGTGCAAACATAACATTGACACAGGAGGCACTGTACCTACCAAAAGTAGGGGATACAGGATGTCAGGCAAAGTACGGTCTTATATTAAGACCGAGGTCAACAAGATGTTAGACCTTGGGGTGATTGAACCCTCTAGTAGTCCTTGGTCCAGCCCTGTGGTTTTGGTTCCAAAGGCAG
Source organism: Ambystoma mexicanum (assembly GCF_040938575.1). Lineage (NCBI taxonomy): Eukaryota > Metazoa > Chordata > Amphibia > Caudata > Ambystomatidae > Ambystoma > Ambystoma mexicanum. Next base: position 79,149,059 of record NC_090930.1, on the reverse strand, counting down.
GCACTTCTGAATTGAGGTTCTGCGTGGATTACATGGCTCTGAATGCTGTCACCAAGACAGATACACACCCCTTGCCTCGAACAGATGAGCTGGTGGATACTTTGGGTGCCTCCAAGTACCTCAGCACGTTTGACCTCACTGCTGGCTATTGGTAAATAGCTTTAGCAGAACATGCCAAGGAGAAGACAGCATTTTCTACTCCAGACGGCCTTTACCAATTCCGGGTAATGCCGTTCGGGTTCAAGAATGCACCTGCCACTTTCCAGAGGCTTGTGAATCATGTGTTGAATGGGTTGGACGAATTCTGTCTTGCATATCTGGACGATATAGCAGTTTTCAGTGCCACCTGGGAAGACCATGTGAAACACCTCGGGATTGTGCTCCAGGCTCTTCAGAAAGCACACCTGACCATAAAGGCTAGTAAATGCCAGATTGGACAAGGCTCAGTGGTTTACCTTGGACATGAAGTAGGTGGAGGGAGGATACAGCCTCTTCCCAGTAAAGTACAAGCAGTACAAGACTGGCCTACCCCCACTACGCAAACCCAAGTGAGAGCCTTCTTATGACTCACGGGGTATTACCGCAATTTTGTGGCAGACTATGGCACCATAGCTGCCCCTCTGACTGCCCTCACAACTCCGAAGAAACCCAAGAAGGTAACTTGAACCGACAAGTGTGAGAAGGCCTTCAATGGCTTAAAAGACTCCTTGTGCCAGGACCCTGTCCTCAGGGCCCCTGATTATCAAAGACCTTTTATCGTGCAGACGGACGCCTCTGACACTGGGATAGGAGCTGTACTATCACAAGTAGATGAGAAGGGTAAGGAACACCCTATTGGTTTTATTAGCCGCCAGCTTAAGGACAGAGAGCTCAGATGGTCCACGGTAGAGAAAGAATGTTTCTCTGTTGTGTGGGCCCTAAGGAAGCTGAGGCCCTACCTCTATGGGACCCACTTCACTGTGCAAACTGACCATAAGCCCTTAAAGTGGCTAATGAACATGAAGGGGGAGAATCCAAAGTTGCTTAGGTGGTCCATAAGTCTACAAGGCTTCGACTTCACTATTGAGCATAGGCCAGGTGTCCAACATAGCAATGCTGATGGGTTGTCCAGAATGTTTAACCGACCTGAACAAGAGACTCATCCAGGGGTGGATTAGTCCCCCCTGTCCATAGTCTGGGAGGGGCGAGTGTTAGGAAAGATTTCTTAATTGTAGGTAATTTTCCTTCCATGTGGCAACCCCTAAACTTTTTGCTGTTGTTTTTCGCCTTGTTCTTGACTTTGCCAGAGAAGTGCAGCCTTCTGCCGCACTCCTCTGGGCTTTCGCTCCTTTCTTACGGGGAAACTGACATGCCCTTAAGACAGTCAGTACCGGGGAACGCTGTTTCCCGTAGTTTCTTTTATCATGTTGCGGCTTTCGTGCAACATGACACAAGAGGGCACTGTAAACTAAGTTACAGCTCTCTTGGGTCTCTAGCCTTCTACAGGCCCTAGATACTCGTTTAGGATTGTATCTGATCGGTGCAAGTGATTCAGGGACGGGAATGGTGGCAGCGATCGTTTCTTGTGTTTTGAGCTCCTTTTGGCGTTCTAAGCGCGTTTTCCGCGCTTAACCCAAAATGGTGGCCTGGCTCCCAAAATGGCCAGACCACGAGGCTCCTTTGTCCTGTCCGCTGATCGTCTTGCTCCCTTCACCTTCCCCAGGTTGAGCTGACCCGGGGCCTTCCTTATTTGGGCATGTACTTTCCCGCGAAACACGGATGCTTTCGCGGGCTTCTACATGTCTTGTGTGTGCCTCCAGGATGTGGGCTGGGATGTCTGGTCCCAATACACATCCTGGGTGCCAGAGAGTCTAGGGTGGTGTGAATGCCTGGGACCACCGTGGTCCGTGATTGCTCCATGAATGGTGTGAGTGTTGATGAGCGGATCTCCCATTGGGTCCCCTCCGTTTTGGCGCAAAGGGAACCGTGGATAGGAGGGGGCTGGAAACACCACTACCATGTCGATCTCCTGAGTTCTCAGGAACAAAGGAATACAGGAGCCAAGTATCCTGCAACCAAGAGGCTGGACCGAGGAATCGCTGGTGACCCGCTGAAGGACTTCTCCTCTGCACTGCTGTCGCCTTGTGAAACCCTTTTCACCTTTGATCGAACCAGAAGGCCTGTACTGGTACTTCGACCCTTGGAATAGTGGGAACAGCTATTCTCGGCATCTTCACCATCTCCTGCCAGTAAGCCTTCGGAAGCGTCTCTGGGCCATCCAGCTGACTGACCAGCTTACACGGGAGTCTTGCTCTGTAACCGCCGCCAGGTTGTGTAGTATTTCGAGTCCTTGTCACTCTCACACGCTTCGTACACTTGGCGTTCCCAGGTCTGAAGTAAGTAGTGTACATTTGGCTCAGATACACACTGCCGCTCCGTTGCCCTGCTGTGGTAACAAACTGTGCGGGTTTCTTCGATTGGGACGTCTTTTTACTCAACACGACGACGAGGCGTTCCCTGCTCTTCTGAACCTGCCAACTGCTGAAACTGACGCGGAGAAGCCTGGGTCTGCTTGCATCGGGGACCGGTGAGTAGCATAGCTAGGATCTGGTCGCCCTCCTGCAGGAGCCCATTGCTTTTCCCCGCTGTGTCAAACAGCACCCTTTTCCGTACTCGCGCTCTGCTTCTGCCCACAGTGGAGGCTGCGCTTTCGCGGAACTTGTTCTTCTTCTTTTGTGCACTAAACTGAACTGCCTGATTTCCCTCGAAGAGCTTCTCCTTTTGCCCGTTGGCACCAGCGCGTGCAGATACTTTTGAGCACAAGGCTCCACTCTTCGCAGGGCTCGGACTTCCATCTAGTTAGGTGCCTCTGAAGGTGAACTGGGTCTAAGCATTATTGCGCACTGCCTGTTTTCCCTCCCTTTTAGGTGGACTACACATTTCGTGCATATAACGCTTGAGACTTGTTGTATTTGTATATACATTGTGTTGATATGGTATGTGTTGGTTTACTATCGTTATATTGTGATTTTCTCGCTACGGTCATTGTTTTAAAGGCCTTGCAATAAATGTGTATATATTTTTAATATAACAACTGTTTGGAGTAGTTTGTAAGTGTTCTTGCTTTGTGTGCTCATTGCGGGCTTTCAGTCACCCTCACCCCTCTTGAGACCTAGTCTTGACCGCCGCGATCGCTACCTTGATTGGTCTGGCTCGTCCAGAGGTTACCCTGTTCCAAGTAATTAGGTTGGCCTTCTGAACTTCTGCGCCACCAGGACAGAGTTCAGAAATCCGTCTTAACACCGGTTTCCTATGCTCAAATATGTTATGTCACGAGATGTGGCAGTTTGTTCGGTGTCATTGATGTTATGTTTGGTTATGTTATCTTCTTTGATTTTAATATGTCTGATCTCATGCTATGCCAGTTTACCCTATGCAATGTGATCTTACCATAGCTTGTGTTACCATATTTTATCTTAGGCTGTTCTCTATTGCATTTTGCTATGCACTCTCCAGTATCATATGCTTTATTTGCTTGTCCTGTTTTATGCTGCGCTCTCTTCTCGTATCTCATCACAGCTTATTCTATGCTATGCGCTTTCATCTTATATGTTCTTATCTAATCACTCCCATCGTATTCTTATTTGTTTCATTCTTATGCTATGCTATTTTATCTTTACCTCTCTATACATAATCTGTTAATTTTTGTAATGTAACGTGTACAGCAACTTGCCTAATGCAGTCATCCTACTCGAGCTTTCTGCAACTTTGGATACTTTGGAAGCCACAGGTAGTATAGCTCAGTGGCAACCTGCTTGTCTTGGAACCAAGAAGACGCAGAACAACACAGGTTCAAATCACGGATCTGTGCTTAGGAAACTTTTTGGTATTACAAAAAAAAAGCTGAAGATTCACCTTTTTAATTAATACTGTTTTTAAATTGTGGCTACTACCATTAAATGGTTTTTAGTCTTTTTTTGGTATTGGCTTTTATTTGTTAAATGTGATGTTATGTCTTGTAGCGCCCTCAAGCCCTAGGGTCCATGGCCGCGCCATATAAATACCGTAAAGTAAAGTAAGCGCGTTATAAAAAAGCAATTATAATTAGCCACACAACGTTCTGACTAGCAGGACTGAAGCAACGCATATGACCCTTTTCAAAAAATGTCCCCACAGCCTCACCTGTGGAGTACCCTGAGGGTCCAGCCTTTCACCTCCCCTTTTCAATATCGACATGATCGCACATATCGATAGTTCAAGGCTCCCATACACTGATGACCCCCAAATCAGCTCTAAATTAAACAAAACAGTTCTTAGTGCACACCTTGCACATGTTGACTCTTGGCTGATGACAGCTAGGCTGAAACTCAACCCAACTAAACGGATGATTTGTGGCAGCACAGTGTTTTGTACCACGCCAATCGCTGAGCCAAAAGAAATTGAAATTTGCTCGCAGCCTACGATCGCAGGCAAAAGCCTCAGACCGTTGTTGGACAGCAATCTCACACTTGATCTCCAGGACAAAGCCACCCCAAGGAGCTGCTGCTTTCAACTCCAAATGCTCAAGCACATCATGGCTTACCTGACCTTCCTGCACAGAACAATGCCAGCGATTGCATTAATACTTTCAGACCAGACTACGCCATCAGGCTCTACTTGAGATTCCCGGAGTATCTGCTGAACAGACCACAAGGTCTCAAAACAGAACAGCTAGACTTCCTTTCAGTCTTGAAAGGCACACACATATCACCCCAGCCTTCCGAATGCACCTTTAGCTCTCTATCAAACAGAGGATTCACTTAAAATCTCAATGCATAGCTCATCACACCATCCACAGCAGGGTCCTGGAATCTGCTTTGAGGACATGTATCCACTTCCACCTGTCGAGAGCCCTTCGATCCAGTAATAAAGCCTTAGCGGCAGTGCCAAGCTTGAATCAGAAATGCTACGGACGATCGTTCTTCTCCTTTCTCTCAAACAAGCTCTGAAATGCCATCCCATTATTCCTGGCTATTCAGCTGACGCCAGCAAGACAAGAGGAAAGTCCAACCCAAACCCAACCAACTCCAACCAAACTCAACGAACAGAGACCCATCGCCATCAACATTTACCTAACAGAACAACTACGGTCCAGCACACAGTGCATCGGCCAAGGATTAGGGGAGACCATACTCCTTTGGGTCATTATTTAAATGACACTCCAGTAATACACAGGCATGCCAGAGGCCAGCCCACAATGCATCAGCCAAGGAATGTGGGAGATCAGATTTATTCAGGTCGGTCCCCCTGAGTCTATTATATGAAACCTGAACAGCAAGAACCCTCCATCGACAGACACGACAACCAAGCGCTCAAACAACACAGAATCCTCAGAACCATCAGAAAACAGGAAAAAACTGAGCAAAACCTCTGCAGCGCATACAACCTTGTTATGCTCAAGGAACTCCATTCCATATGCAGACGATGGATCACCACTGCCAATGCCAACTGATATGAAAACAACACAGCTAAGGCCAACAATGAAAGCAGAGCCCTCTTCAAAGCCATCAAGCATTGCATTAACCTTGTCCCCGACCTAACTGTAATGTTATCCATCGAAAGATACACCACCAGCCTGGACACTGTTTTCTTATTACAGGCCAATTGTGACATCACACTCATACTGCTACTGTGTTCCCCAGTGGTGTGTTGCCTACTTGTTGCCTTCTGTGTGCCTCCTGCTGTGTGACCCCCTTTCCCCTCTGGTGCTTTTTGTGGTGCACGTCTGTGGACTATGGACTGTGCTTCTCTCCTCCTGCACTCTTCCCTCCTCGCATGGTGCTCTCAATCTCTCCCAGATACTGCTACTCTATCTCCTATCCGACCCCTCTCGCTAAGTCTGGTAGGATGAAGTTTAAGAGGGATATCCCGGTCTCCAACTCAGGCCTCCCCATCGCTGATACCCACATCAGCACTTCCTCCAGACAGACTCCCACCGACATCCTCTTTGCCGCTCCCTCTCCAGTTCTATGGACCCCCATATGGTCTCTGTTCTCTCTCCTTTCACCTCCTCTTTCATTAATGGTGTCACCTGGTGGGAGGTCCTCATGGACCCCTTCAAATGCTCCAAAACCATCAATGTGTAACTAAATGGTACCATCATGGTCCAGGGTTCTCAGCCCAATCTCCTCCTTCTTGATAGGCATCTCCCACATCTCATCAATTTCCTGCCTTCTCCTGCCACTCCTTCTAACACCTCTCTGGCCCCTCTGCCACCTCCTTCTTCCTCTTCTGCTTCTCTGGCACCCACCTCCTCCTCTGTTCTGGCCCCTATGCCTTCTACCCCCTCTGCCCACTCTTGGGTCTTTGTACTGCCTCCACCAGGTGTATCTCACTCTTGCACCCCACCCCAGAAGAATTTCAATGTGGCAACCTGTTCAACATAGCTATTCTCAACTCTCACTCTGCTGTCAAACATTCCTCTGACATTGCCACCTCCTCTAAGACGTTGACCTGGACCTCCTTGCCCTCACCTAGACATGGTTCACGGCCAGTTCTGTCATGAGTTTTGACACTGTCCTCCCTGAGGGCTACAAGATCCTCTCTGAGCCCAGAACCAACTGGCCCTGATTTTTCCAGAGTGGGTCCCTGCCTCTGTCATTCCTAGGCAGGCTTACTCCTCCTTTGAATGACTAGTCCGCAGGCTCTCTATCTCTCTCTGACTGTGGCCACCATCTACAGGCCACCCGGCTAGGTCACCCTCTTCCTCTCAGAATGAGCTAAACTCTACTCTTCTCCCCTTGGATCAACCTCTCAACTTCTCATCCTCATAGACCTCAACATCCACCTGGATACTCCTAATCCCTCCTCAATGCTCTTGCGCAACCTATGTGACTCTCTCTCCCTTTCCATTCTACCCTCTGGTCCAACACCCTCTGCTGGTCACACCTTGAATGTTCGCATCTCCTCCGTCATCCCCCTCTCTAACCCTCTCACCACTCCTCTCTCTTGGACTGACCACTTTCTGCTCTCCTCTCACCTGAAACTTCTTACCCCTCAAGCAAAGCCTACCCCACCACTGCCACCTTCCTTCTTGGTCACTCGGCCCATGAAGCGATTGTCAGTGGATGCCTTTGCCTCTACTTTCTCTGCTCCTCCTACTCCTGCGGCTGACTTTCATCCTGACGCAGCCCTCCCTAACCTGCATCTTTCTGGTATGCATCAGTATTTTCTTTTTCTTCGGTAAAATTGCAATGGTTATTTCTGAATTAGTTACAATCCCATGTAACCCATCTTTCTATCACCAAAACTCTGGACATGCTTGTCCCTGTCATGAGAATCCATCTGAAACCTAACTCCAAGTGCAACTCTTGATATGACTCCAACCTCGCTGCCCTGAAATGCAAGTGCAGGGTGGCTGAGAGGAAGTGGAGGGCTTCGAGCGCATCTTCTGACAAACTGGCCTTCCGCCTGCTCCAAAGGCAATACAGACTCTCTGGGCCTCATTATGACCCTGGCGCTCTCGGAATAAAGGGGGCCGGTACGGGACCAGCCCCCTTCATTACGGGAGTGCCAATTACAAGCTTCCCTTTGCAGGACTCGGATCGGGCGCCTCGTAAAACCAGGCGTCCTTTCCGGGTCCCGCGAGGGGAAGAGGGAGGTAACAATGGTACACTTGTAATGTGCCTGTTGTTACCTCCCTCCCCATTCCCATTGAGCCCTATGAGGGCTCAATGGGAATGGGGAATGGTTCCTGCAAGGAGGAATTACTGGGTCCGCCTATGTCGGAATGACACGGTTATTCCTCATTGCAGGAACCCGGTAATGGAGCCCGGTTTGGAGGCAGCCATGGAGCTAATACCACCATGGCTACCTCCAAACTCGTAATGAGGCCCTCTGTCCTCTTCAAGAAGATGGTCAATATCCAGGCCCACGTCTCTGCGGCCACTGAAAACTCTTTAAAATCTGCAAGGAGCTGACCAAAGTTACTGCAGTCTCCACCTTGCCATCTCCCTCCTAGCCCCTCTATATGGCTCTGACCTCTCATTTCACCCCTAAAACTCAGGCCATCCTGTCTTCACGTTCATCTTCCTCTCCCCCACCTTTCAAAGGCCCCCTTTGGCTGCCACTCACTCTACTTTTCCTTTTTCATCCTTTGCTCTGACAACTCCTGATGATGTCTCTAAACAAGTCTGATCTATGAAAGATTTGTCCATCAGGTGCTCCCCTGCTCCTCCAGAACCATCAAGGACCATATTGCCACCCTTGCTCCAGTCATGGCTGATTTCTGATATCACTGATTATGCCACTGGATATTTCCCCTCTCACCTCAATCACTCCCTTGTGCACCGTCTCCTAAATAAAAACCTGTGCCGATTCCACATGTCTGGCAAACTATCGCCCGATTTCTATCACTCCTTTCCTGGGCAAACTCTGTGAAAAGTTGGCTCTCTCCCAGCTTACTCTCCACACTGAATCTGTTGCTTGGCTCCATGACCATCAGTCTTGCTTCAGAGCAGCCAGAGCAATGAAAAGTGCTCTCCTGCACACCAGTGAAGATCTGTTCTCTAACCTCGACTCCAGCTCACCCTCTGTCCTCATCCTCCATGACCTTTCCTCTGCTTTCGACATGGTCAATCACGCCACCCTGATCAGCCGACTCCAGAGGAACGTGGGCATCATGGATCAAGCCCTGGCATAGCTGACCTCCTTCTTCCTGGACCGTCCTTCCCAGGTCCTCTTTGAGTCCTTTCTCTCCTTCACCACTCTCTCCAAATGCGTTGTCTCCCAGGGCTCTATCCTTTCTCCCTGATCTCCCCCTTCTCGTCTAACTTTCAGTGTTATGCGGATGACACTCAGCTCTCTTTCAGGGTTCCCTAAGCCTCCTCTCCTCCCTCGCTCATTCCTGACTGTCTATCCGCGATTCAGGATTGGTGCTCCTCCAACAACCTTTGCCTTAATGCCAGTAAGACAGAGGTCCTTCCCATTAGGACCCCTGCTGCCGCTTTCCTTCTCTCACCCTGGACACCCTCCCTGGGTCCTCTACCCCCGCCATCCTATCAGAAAAAAAAACCTTGGCATCATCTTCGACTCCACTCGCCCCTCACATCACAGACCTTGCCAAAAATGACCACTTCCAGCTGCACCTCCTCAGAGGTTTTCTACCTTTCTCACTTTACCCCAGAAGTTCACCCCAGAGCCCTGGTTCTCTCCAGGCTGGTGTACTGCAATATCCTCTTTCTCAATCTGCCTACCTCTACTCTTCGCCCCCTGCAACTAGTCCAGAAAAGGACAGCAAGACTTATCCTTGGCCTCAAGCCCAGGGCCCGTATCTCTCCAGCCCTGAAATCTCTCCACTGGCTTCCAGTGGCTGCAAGGATCAAGTTCAAGACCCTCTGCATCATCCACAAGTCTTTCTGGGGCCCGGGCCCGCACTACATCCAACTTTCTCTTCCAAAATACCTTACTTCTAGAGCCCTTTGTTCAGCTGCCTCCAACTCTCTGAGGGTCAGACAGTTCTCCAGGCAGAGAGTGATGGGTAGATCTCCCTCCTCTGCAGGTGCCTCCCTCTGGAACAGCCTCCCTGCTCCTCTCAGACTTGAGCCGGACCACCTGAAGTTACAGAAGCAGCTCAAGACCCTCCTTTTCTTCTCTGCCTTCTCGCTCTCGCTCCCTTGCTAACTTACCTGTCTGCAGCTCCGACTTGTTTGCTTGGTTCCCTCAGAGTCTCACTGCATACCAGGCTCCTCCTTTACCAGTCATCCTTTGCACTTCCTTCAGGCCTACAGCTCATTTAATGGCCATAACTTGAACCTCTACAGTCTCCCGCGTCCTTGCACTTACCCCAAGCCGCGCTACCCTGGTTGCACTTACTCAGAGCCATGCTGCTCTGATCACACTTCCCCCTTTCCTCTCGCTTGCACTTCCCTCTCTCCTTCCCCTTGCACTTCTATTGTCGCACTTGCATGATCCGAATGACACAAGGCCTAGTAGGATCGTTTGTCTTGTCTAGAAACACTTTTTTACAGGCGCGTTATAAATGCCTTATCTGATGCGTAATAAGAAAATGACATCACAACTGCTCAGTAATCAGTTATTACACTTCAGATGTGACGTCACTATACCTGCAGCTTGAGCAAGCAAAGAGCAGAATTCCAGCTGACTCTGCAGCACCTAAGTAAAGCGTGACAAGCGTTGTAAATAACTTGCTTGTAAAATAGCTTACAGTGACAATTTACAGCCATGAGTTGACAAAGAACTGTTTATGATAGAATGTGTAATGGGTGCACTGCTTCCGTTTAACACGTGCGAGCAAGAATCTGCATGTTATTATTGAAAAGCACGAAACGAAAACGTTTTTCAATGCATTTTATTGAATTGCTTAAGCTATTTTTCTGCAGCATATTAGCTTTTTTAAATCCAAACATATTTCACATTAATTATATGGATCCCCCAAATCGAAGATCGGTTACCTTGAAATCAAGCAAGGCGATTGGTGTTAAAGGGGTTTACAGTGCGTGGCCATGTATTATAAGGAATAAAGTACCCCCTACCGTACGTAAAAAGGATATTGAAAGTCACCTCAGAGTTCCGTGCCCTCATAAAGGAACTCAACCTTCAGCTTCGTTCCTCTATCTAGTCCCGGAACTCCTCAGTGACATGAAATATTGTAGGGGATACATTATCCCATACGTAAAATTATGATGGAAAAAGCACACTCTTATTTCTGGACTTGAAAATGGTGGTTTTGTTTGGGACCACACTTTTCAACATTCCACTTAGTTTCTTTAAAAAACATGAAAGTCGATTATTATAAGGTTCAAATCCTTGGCTTAATACAAAGAAAAGATGTCCCTTGAAGAGAGGTGGTTCAAGTGAAATTGCAAGTGCAAAGTTGTACCGTATTAGCATTAGGGCAAAGTTTGCCATAGTGCAAAAAACATTGGGGCCAAATTGATTTGATAAATCGCTTATAACGCGCCTGTGCAAAAGTGTTTCTAGGCGCGATTAGAAATCCTTCGCACCATGGCAAATGCAATTTGTCATGGTGTAAGCACTAGGGCAAAAACTGCAAAAAACAGGCACTTCCAATGCATTTTTGCACCAAGGCAAAGTTTACCCTAGTGCTAATACCATTCACCTTTGCACTTGAACCAAGGTGAGCACCAAAGGCAGCTTGCATTATGTACTTATCAATTCAAGAATGCACCCCTTTGTTCACAAACATATCTACTAATAATAAATGACCAGATGTATGTTTGTCCGATGCCGTCATGCGCAGTAGAGGCTGCCTGAATTCACAAAATGCTCCACTAGAGGGAGCTGTTGCCTGGATATATAGTGGTCCTACTGTGTAGATGAAAACAAGCACTTTAGCGGGTGTACACTGGCCTGTACACTAGTATGATAAAAAAAGATGTATTAAAACATATGTTACCATATTCCTCTTTGATTTTATGTGCATGTAACCCCCTGTAGTGGTGAAGAAAAAAAGAGTGAAGGGTCTCCCGGCACATGATGACACATGGAGGACCCTTCAAACAAAGAAAAAATAACTTTGGCCACGGTGAGAGTGGAGTGCTGTTAGTTTTAGATGAAGCACAACTCTTAAATCCAAGGGGTGATCTGCTCAGCACGTCTGAAAGGAAAAAGAAAAGATCCTACCCTTTGTCATGGTGCCCCAATGCCAGGACAGGCTCGGCATCACATTCACCGCCACGGCACAGGCATTCAGTAGCTGTGGCACCCCATTACCTAGTTCGGCGATGTGCTATGATCAACTCTGCACGACCGTGCACATTCCTTGCTGCTCCCTGTGAGGATGTGGAGTGCCCAACGTCACCGCCTCCCACGTGCTGCACCTGCAATACGCAGTGCTCCCTGCCAAGTAAGGGGGGGGGGGCTTGTGAACATTTCTGGCCCGCCCCCTTCTACGGCAAGCGTCCGAAAATCCCCAGGCCACTGCTGGAAGACACGGCCTGAGTGAGAAAGAAAGGACTTGGGCCCTCCATTGCAGCAATCAACGCTGAGCCACAATTGGCATATGCAGCCCAGCCATAAACCATTATAGGGACCTCCCACGCCGGGCTACCCCTGGCATATGCCGCCTGGCTGAAAGTGACATTGGACTTTGGAGGCCGCCCACACAGTTGCATAGCACAAAGTTTGGGGGCCACCCACGAGCCATGCTGAGGGGGGCCCCCACACCCCTAGCTCGGAAACAAATCATGGGTCACGCCACACTCCGGCCCAGATTACCACGCATGCACAATACTCACAAACGTGCTGCTGCAGGGGTACGCTGCACACTGCACTAGGAGAAAGATATACATATGCGTTTTAATGCATTATACAGCACACTTTCTCAGAAAAAGTGGTTAAAAATTGTGTTTGCAATTGTTTTGTAAGGTAACACCAATCTAAAAATCCAATACACGAAAGTCACCAACAGTTCACAGGAACATTAATGTTTTCATTAGTGTGATGCTTTTCTATTAAAAGTACCATACCACAATGAAAACATGTCCAACTGGCTGCACAATATTGACCAGTCTAGACACGTAATAACACATTACAGTAAAGCATGCCAGGCCACATTACATACCTAGACTGGTTGCACCAAAATGCCAGTTGAAGCAATAACACTTATCATGGTTATTTTATCATAGATGCCCAGATAAATATACAATGCCACAGTAAGAAACGGCTAGAATGGCAGCACTCAAATGCCATAGTAGCTAGGTAATTACACTTAGCAGGACTGCTTTATCAGAGATGACCAGTTAAAAAAAAGTCAAGCCAAACTAAGAACTGACTAAACTGACTGCACCAAAATGCCTCTCTAGCCACTAATACCACATATCATGGCTGCTTAGCTTGGACATGGGTGACCATTAGGATTATCGCACAATCCCGCCCCAGCACCCCACCCCACACATCCCCTCTCCCTCCCACCCCCTGCCCCAATCACCAAACTTAGCTCCTCGGCCCAGAATTACCTCCCCGTCCCTCACCCTTTCCCCAATGCTTACGTATGAGGCACTTTACCTCATAGGTAAGTACTGGGATGAGAAAGCGTGGGACTTGGAGTAATGAAGATTACAGGTAACTAAGCCAGGCATTACCTACATGTCCCTCTACCTCCTCCCAGTATTTGTGTATGAGAAAAAGGGCCTCATACACAAGTACTGTGATGCAGAAGAATAGGGCTAGGAGTAATACAGATTACCAATAAGTAAAAAAGGCATTAGACACAAGCAGTAGTGCAATACCATTGAGCTGACAGGGCTTCAACTCTCCCCACCTCCTGAAATGTTAGGTTTTGTTGACTCAACCTGGCTGACCTACAGAGCCGCTGCCAGACAGAACAGGACACAGATGTTAAACGGCACCTGAGTTGTGCTGTTAACAAAAGCCCGACAATTACTAACGTAAAACATTACACTGTTAGTACCTGCAGTCAAATACTTAATTTATTAAGCAAATAAAATCGTGATGTGGGTTTAGCACTTCCATGCCAGGGGAGTGATTTGAAGGGTACAGAGAGGAGACAGGAGACCGCTCATTCTCACATCAGTCCATAAGTGGGTGCTTTCAGACTTAAAGGAGAGAGTTAACTGCTTGTAACATTGAAGCTGCACTAGAATAGTCTCATTAGAACCTGTAAGAAGTTAGGTTCCCCCACACAAATAATGTTTGGCCCTCCCCCACCGCCCTTGAAGTTAGCTCCTCTCCCAACATTTGAAGGGTTAGTCCCCTCTGAAATGTAGGTTGTGTTGTCCCCCTGCACACAAGCAGACACACCGTTCACCATACACACACACCCACACACACACCCAGCCACCCATACATTTAAGTGCGTACCATTTCACCATACAGGCACATCTGCGTAGCCATCCATACATTTAAGTGTCCACACTTTAACCATACAGGCACACCCTGGGAGCCACCCATGCATTTAAGTGTGCACACTTTCACCATACAGGCACGCCCAGGCAGCCACCCATACATTTAAGTATGCACCCTTTCACCATGCATGCACACCCAGGAAGCCACTCATACATTTAAGTGTACACTCTTTCACCATACAGGCACAGCCAGGCACCCCCATATATGTAAGTTTGCACCCTGTCACCATACAGGCACACTCACACAGGCAGCCACCTATACATTTAAGTGTGCACCCGTTCACCATACACTTACACACGCACACCCATCCACCCATACATTTAAGTGTGAACCCTTTCACCATACAGTCACACATGCACACTCAGCCACCTATACATATATGTGTGCACCCTTTCACCATACACTCACACACACACACCCAGCCATCCATTCATTTAAGTGTGCACCCTTTCACCATACACTCATACAGGAACAACCTGCCAGCCATCCATACATCATGCACTCGCTCGTTCATGCACATTAAATTATATACATATATAGACAGACATTTACAAGCACGCACACACACGCGCACACACACACACACACACACATTTAAAGAAAATACATGTTCTTACCTTTAGTCCGTTGGTCCAGGGAACAAGACCTTCTGCTCCCTGCAGCAGCCAGCAATGCTTGTTCCCGTCATCTGCAGAGGATGTGGAGGCCTATATGTCAGGGGGTGAGGGGGAGCCTCATTACTTCAAAAAGAAATTATTTCTTTTTCAGTTCACTCTGACTTCATAAAGAAATTATTTCCGTAAAAGGAACAAACCGTAATGGAAACAATTTCTTTATGAAGGCAGAGTGATTTCAAAAAGAATCTATGTATTTTTTAAGTCATAGGGCTTCCCCACCCATTGACATGGAGGCCTCCAGCCTGGAAGCTGACTCAGACTTCAAAAAGAAATAGTTTATTTTGGAAGTCACTCTGCCTTCATATAGAAATTATTTCTGCTACTGAAATTACTTTTTATGAAATATTTTTTGGGGACATTTTTTATTTGTGAGGGGGCTTGCTCCCAGGACATGTACTGGTGGGTCCCTCTGCACTGCAGGGGCTGCGAGGGCACCCTCTATGCCAGTGCCCTCACACGCTGCTGCTACCCTGTCTGCCCAGCTGACTTCCCAGGAGAATCAGAACAGACATATTTGCAGCAGAAAGGATCTTGAGACAGCTGTGGCAAGGCTGTCTCCCAAGTAAAGCTTTATTAATATCGTTTTAAAGTGCACTTTATAAGGGCTCCTTTTATATATATTTTTGAAGGACTCTGTATATTTTAAAAGGACTCTTTTGAGTATTAAGGAACTCTTTTTTAAATGTACTGCAGCCGCTTAGGGAAAGTTAAAGAATTTGTATAAAATAGGGGGTCATTATGACCCTGGCGGTAGCCGTGCCTGTAATAGAGGCAGTATATTTTTTTTTCCAGTGCCCAGGAATGGGCAATTACCGGGTTATTACGGCCTTGCCGGACCCGGTAATTGCCCATTCCTGGGCGCCAGAAAATATTCTTCCCCATTCCCATTGAGCACCATGGGGAAGCCGAATGCACCAGCACCATTTGTGAATGGTGCAGGTGCATTCGTTATGCTCTGCTCGTGGGTGCCGGTACAGCCACCAGGTCAGACATGGTGGCCGAAAAGGCACCTGCGAGCTGAACTTGTAGTCTGCCGGTCCGGTAACTACGGTACCGGTAAGCTTAGAGCTTTATAAAACAGTTAAAAAACTGCTGGTGTACTAGGGCAAAAGGATATATATATATATATCTATATATATATATATATATATATATTACATGGCCACGGTAGTGGCCATGTAGTTAGGGTTAAGTTGCTGTTTCCATAGGAAGAGCACTTTTTGGGTGGCTTATAACTTCGCTCTCCCTGGACGGATCCTCACCAAACTTTGCAAAAAAAGTATTTGGGTCACTCTGAATTTTTCCGCAAAGTTTGGTGAGGATTCGTCCAGGGGGGGCAAAGTTATAGGGGGGATCCCAAAACTTTTTTTTTCCCATAGACTGAATGGGAAAAAAAATTTGCTCGCGCCTACAGCCCAAACCGCTGGTCGGATTTCCACCAAATTTGGACCAGGAGCAGCGGCTTGGTCCCGAAAGCGTGCTTTTGCAAATTTGGTGAAAATCCGTCCAGTAGTTTTTTTTAAAATGACCAAAAAGTAGGTAAAAAAAAATTAGTGATATCTGTGTTCAGTTCACGGACACACTTCCCTGTTCGCTCTGCGGACAGTGTCCTGATTGGCCAATCGTCTTGCGTGATGTTCGCGGACATGCAACGTGTTCGCTGATTGGACGGCATGGAGCGTGAAGCGCGTCAGATTTTTCGGTAGCGCCCGCCATCTTGGATTCGCGGACGTCCGCGGACAGCGCGGTGAAACTTTGTTCAAAATGTGTATTTTGTAGAGTGTGTTGGTGTGTAGGAGTGTTTGGGGAGGGTGGGAGTGTATGAGATAGGATGAAAGTTGTGTTTTTTATGTGTTAGACGTTCTTTTTGTGTTCGATTTGTTTGCGGACATCACAGGTGTTCTGAAATGTTCTAAATAAACTGACTAGGGGATGTTCTAAGGACTCAATATGTGTCCGTTTTGTTCGCAAGCAAAGTGAAACTGTTCTAAGAACACTTGCGGTGTCTGGGGAGTGTTCGTAGGGGGTGTCCTGAGGACGCTGTCCGTATTGTTCTCTGTCAAGTTGAATGTGTTCTAAGAACACCTGCGGTGTCCTGAAATGTTCGCACATAAACAAAATGGGGGTGTTCTGAAGACGTTTTTGAGAACACTCCCGGTGTCCTGAAATGTTCGTAGGGGGTGTCCTGAGGACGCTGTCCGTATTGTTCTCTGTCAAGTTGAATGTGTTCTAAGAACACCCACGGTGTCCTGAAATGTTCGCAAATAAACAAAATGGGGGTGTTCTGAAGACGCTTCTAAGAACACTTGCGGTGTCCGGGGAGTGTTCGTAGGTGGTGTCCTGAGGACGCTGTCCGTATTGTTCTCTGTCAAGTTGAATGTGTCCTAAGAACACTCGCGGTGTCCTGAAATGTTCGCAAATAAACAAGATGGTGGTGTTCTGAAGACGCTTCTAAGAACACTCGCGGTGTCCGGGGAGTGTTCGTAGGTGGTGTCCTGAGGACGCTGTCCGTATTGTTCTCTGTCAAGATGAATGTTCCTAAGAACACTCGCGGTGTCCTGAAATGTTCACAAATAAACAAAATGGGGGTGTTCTGAAGACGCTTCTAAGAACACTCGCGGTGTCCAGGGAGTGTTCGTAGGGGGTGTCCTGAGGACGCTGTCCGTATTGTTCTCTGTCAAGTTGAATGTGTCCTAAGAACACTCGCTGTGGCCTGAAATGTTCGCAAATAAACAAGATGGTGGTGTTCTGAAGACGCTTCTAAGAACACTCTCAGTGTCCTGGAATGTTCGTAGGGGGTGTCCTGAGAACGCTGTCCGTATTGATCTCTGTCAAGTTGAATGGGTTCTAAGAACACCCGTGGTGTCCTGAAATGTTCGCAAATAAACAAAATGGGGGTGTTCTGTAGACGCTTCTAAGAACACTCGCGGTGTCCGGGGAGTGTTCGTAGGGGGTGTCCTGAGGACGCTCTCCGTATTGTTCTCTGTCAAGTTGAATGTGTCCTAAGAACACTCGCGGTGTCCTGAAATGTTCGCAAATAAACAAGATGGTGGTGTTCTGAAGACGCTTCTAAGAACACTTGCGGTGTCCGGGAAGTGTTCGTAGGGGGTGTCCTGAGGACGCTGTCCGTATTGTTCTCTGTCAAGTTGAATGTGTCTTAAGAACACTCGCGGTGTCCTGAAATGTTCGCAAATAAACAAGATGGTGGTGTTCTGAAGAAGCTTCTAAGAACACTCCCGGTGTCATGGAATGTTCGTAGGGGGTGTCCTGAGGACGCTGTCCGTATTGTTCTCTGTCAAGTTGAATGTGTCCTAAGAACACTCGCGGTGTCCTGAAATGTTCGCAAATAAACAAATGGTGGTGTTCTGAAGACGCTTCTAAGAACACTTGCGGTGTCCAGGGAGTGCTCGTAGGGGGTGTCCTGAGGACGCTGTCCGTATTGTTCTCTGTCAAGTTGAATGTGTTCTAAGAACACCCGCGGTGTCCTGAAATGTTCGCAAATAAACAAAATGGGGGTGTTCTGAAGACGCTTCTAAGAACACTTGCGGTGTCCGGGAAGTGTTCGTAGGGGGTGTCCTGAGGACGCTGTCCGTATTGTTCTCTGTCAAGTTGAATGTGTCTTAAGAACACTCGCGGTGTCCTGAAATGTTCGCAAATAAACAAGATGGTGGTGTTCTGAAGAAGCTTCTAAGAACACTCTCGGTGTCATGGAATGTTCGTAGGGGGTGTCCTGAGGACGCTGTCCGTATTGTTCTCTGTCAAGTTGAATGTGTCCTAAGAACACTCGCGGTGTCCTGAAATGTTCGCAAATAAACAAGATGGTGGTGTTCTGAAGACGCTTCTAATAACACTTGCGGTGTCCAGGGAGTGCTCGTAGGGGGTGTCCTGAGGACGCTGTCCGTATTGTTCTCTGTCAAGTTGAATGTGTTCTAAGAACACTCCCGGTGTCCTGGAATGTTCGTAGGGGGTGTCCTTAGTACGCTGTCCGTATTGTTCGTTGTTAAGTTGAAAGTGTTCTAAGAACTATCGCGTTGTTCTGAAATGTTTGTAGGGGGTGTCCTGAAAACGGTGTCCGTATTGTTCGCTGGCAAGTTCAAAGTGTTCTAAGAACACTCACATTGTTCGGGGACATTAAAAGTTTCCCATAGATCATAGTTGAAATGTTTGACTCTATGGATGTGATATGCTGCGGTGGTTGTTGCCAGGGCATAGAGTCTTGGGTGCATGGCCATTTGGCCATGCACCCAAGACTCTATGCCCTGGCAACAACCACCGCAGCATATCACATTCATATTTGCTTATAACTTTGGGTGAAAAACAAATGTATAAGGAACAAAGGTATTAGATACTATGGATGTGATATGCTGCTATGATTGTCCTTATTATTGTATACTTACTGTTTGGTCTATTAATGGGAGTCCATGTTTTTCTTCTTCATTTCTGTGATAAAAGAAAATAGCATGTTAGTATTAGTATTTTGTAATGACTTATTACATTGTATAAGCAATATACTTTTATTTTTTTTCGACCCTCATATTTAGTAGAGTACAAATCAGAGTACTGTGCAATGTGCTCAGTTTCTGTATTTGTTGCTAAAATCATTGGGTCTGTGGGAGAAAAGAAAATCCATGTTGGATTAAAAAAAAAACCTTTTTCTGTTATGCTACGGTTTATTTGTTTGTTTGTTTTCAGTGTTCACTTGTTGTTTCTGGCTAATGCTTTATACTTTGCTTTGTTGTATTTTTTTTGGAGCAGTAACAGATTCTTCATTTGTTTTGATATTATAAAATTTTGGAGCAGTTAGATACCAATTGGCGTATTCTAACTGTCTATTTTTTTAATATATTTTAGTGGTTTTGATTTATCTATTTGAATATTGTTAAATTTTGGGACAGTTAGATACAAATTGGCGTATTCTAACTGTGTATTTTTTGGCCTAATTTAGTGGTATTCCTTTATCTGATTAGTTGTTGTAGAATCTTTGAGCTGTTAGATAGCTTTTGGAGTATTCTAACAGTTTATATTATTTTAACACAAATTTATAATTTTGGGACAGTTAGATACCAATTGGCGTATTCTAACTGTGTATTTTCTGGTCTAATTTAGTGGTATTAATTTATCTGATTAGTTGTTGTAGAATCTTTCAGCAGTTAGATAGCTTTTGGAGTATTCTAACAGTTTATATTTTTTTAACACAAATTTACTTAAAGGTTTAAATACAGTTTATTTATCAAATTTTGGTTTTAAGAACATCAAATAAGCGTTTGTAAGATTTGCTGGTAATCTCTGCTTTAGAGTAATGGTACTATCATTACATTCAAACCATCCACATTTCTTTTTTATATATGCGTGTAGTGCCCTGAATTGGTTGTGGCTCCTGCGTGGTAGATTATACCTATTGTTGTGAAGGTTTTCTTACCAAGTGATATTTGACCATGTGTGAATCCAGTCAGCTTGCAGCTGTTTTTGGTACCATCTCCATTGTAACGTAGAAGCATTAGTATTACGTATTTACTATGTGTTTGTATTACTAACGTGGAGCGATTATCTGAATTGCAGGTAGAGCATAATCTACCATGGTTTGCATTTTGTAAAAGTTGCTGAAATGGAATGGATTCACAATTTGGTATTGATATATATATGAAGCGTTCATTGGGGATTTCGTCTTGTGTCACATTGTTGCAGAGAGTGCATGTATGTTTCCACATGTATGAAATCTGAAAGATTTCATTTATAGGTATGTTTTTGTTTTCCAGTACTTGTAGTAAGTACATTAGAAATTCTTGTGGATCTTCCTGTGAGTTTATAGTGAATTTCACCATTCCAGCACAGTAGTCCAATTGTCGTCTTATTCCAAAAACACTATGGGGCCGATTCATGGAACAAACGTGCGCCGAAAATCTTTGCGCAAGCAGGCGCAAGCGCAAAAAAACAGGCGCACGCGCACGCGTGCGATTCATGGAAGTCCCTGCGCGTGTTTTCCTCGGGATGTGCGCCAAACCCGTGCATGGCGCACACGTCACTGCAACATCCCGAAAGGCGTGCGCAACGCGCACAGTGAAAGCGCACAACCTCGGCGCATACACTAGAAAGTGGGTGGAACACGGGGCGTAACGCGCAGAATGGGGAACAACGCGCGAAAATAAGGGCGTAACTGGGGATGTACTGCAGGGAAGCAGACGGAACGCCCACACGCACCCGAACCACACGTATTCATGGAATCGAATAGGGCAAAGCCACGCACAGCCAAAGACACGCACAAGCCGAAACAAGTCCCTCACACGAACATGTATGGAAATGTCCATGGCATGCACCATGACTGTCACTGTGTGTGTTTTGCCTGGACTGACACATGTGTTGTGGAGGGACATGATGGAAGTGTACTTTGACAGTGGCACTCATCTGCTATTGCTTCCTGTCTAGGGGACCATTGTACAGTACCGTGATGCTTGTGTTCTATGTCTCCCTCTACGCAGCGGCTAGTGAAGAAGAGGGCGGAGACGGCGCTGGGGAGCAAGGCGGCGTGGATGCCCCCACGGCTGCAGCGGAAGGGGTGGGTGAGCCCCCACAGGGGCCTGCTATGGCGGAAGACGGTGAGGAGCCATCCAGGTTGGTGGTTTCCACAGAGGAGGAGGAGGCCGCCACTGAGGCGCACATGGGGCCTGGTGGGGGCATCCCTGCTGGTGCAAGTGGTGCAGTCCAGGGGCAGGAGGCAGCACAGGTCACCGTGGAGGGGCCTGTGCATGTCGCTGTCCCTGACCCTGTGGGTGCACCACCATGCACCAGCAGGGATGCCCCATCCTAGGCCCGTCCGCAGGTAGAGGGGATGTCCATGTCATCTGACTCCCCTCCACCTGCGAACGAGGGGACCCCTGGCCGTATGGAGAAGGTCCTGATTGGGGTCACGATGCGCACGGCTGTGATTTGTGATGCCGTGCGTGCTTCCCAGGAGGAGCACGCACGTCATCACGAAGAGCACCGTGCCGACGTGGCCCAATTGGGATCGTCCATGTTCAGGGGTTTCCTGCATGTGTCGGCCAATCTGGCGGCCCTCTCCTCCTCTGTGGAGACTATACACCAGTTATTCTCCTTGCCGTCTTCCGGCCCAGATGCCACCAGGGCCACCTATGGACCTGCCCTGACCAATGCAGCCAGCTCGGTGGGGATCCCATCCCAGCCACAGTCGGGAGTCAGAGGTCCAGCAGGGGTGGACACCACAGCAACTGTACCCCAGCAGATGGAGGATGTGCCGGCATCATCAGGCAGGGCACGTGCACAACGGCGTCGGTGGATTCCATCAGCCTGGATGCCGTCGTGCTGGCAGAGGCAGTGGCATCGGAGGCAGCAGCGGAGTCAACGTGGGAGGCATCATGGCTCGGGGCCATCAACATCGGAGGGGCAGGCATCGGCCGGAGGGCAGGAGGACCCAGGACGGGAAGTGTCTTCTGTGTGGCAGCGGTTGGGCCAGCAGATAGGTGCAGAGCGGCGGCGGGCGGAAGAGGCGCGGCTCACAATGGTCAGGGCGGAGGGCCCTGAGGCGGGCCGAGTGCCTCGAGGCAATCCGCAGGGGGTTGGAGGAGGAGATGGCGTCGTCCCTGCGGACCCTCGGTGCCATGGAACAGGACCGCCTCCGGGACATCGAACAGGAGTTCGATGATGCCCTGGCCCGGAACACCACAGAGTGAGCCGCTGGACTTGCCCGCCGCCTTTGTATATAGTTATATAGTTAGTGTTAGGTTTCCTTTATTTATTTTTTTATTGGTTGCGATTGGACAATGCGCCACATTTTTGTATATAGTTCAGCTTTTAGTTAGTTGTCATAGTTAGGTTTCATTTGGTTGGGCTCATGGACCCGGGATTATCTTGTAAATAGTTCTTCAATGGATTTTTTTATTTTTGGGATTTTTTTCATCGCCATGGAGCAATGGTTTTTGTTTATCATTTACACTTGGATTACTTTTCTGACAGTGACTTTGTACACCATTTATTTTGATTGTGCTGTGTGTTTTTGATTTTTTTAATGGACATTCATCTTCTTTTGGTTGTTTTGCTTTGTGGTTTTTCTCATTTCATTTCCATTCAAGTTGATTTTAAATACATTTTTATTTTCATCCTTCAATGTGTCGTATCATCTCATTGCTTTCATGCATGTCATGTTGGGTGTTTTAACATTCACTTGCAGCCATTGTGTGTGACAGACATGTGTTCATTTGCATTATTTACATTGGGTGTGTAACATGTAATTGCCTTTGATATGTGGGTGGATGTGATAGTTGGTTGGGCCTTTTGGCAGGGGAGGATGGCCATTACGGACATGATTGGGGATTGTTGGGACCCAGGTGCAGGGGGGCATGGATGGGACATGGGCGAGGGCCTGGTGGAGGGTGCCCCATGACTGCTGGGGGGTGGGGGGGTGGGAGACATGGGTGGGGGCCTGGTGGAGGGTGCCCCGGCACTGCTGGGGGGTGGGGGGGTGGGAGACATGGGTGGGGGCCTGCTGGCAGGTGCCCCACAGTGCTGGGGGGTGGGGGTGGTGGGGAACATGAGTTGGACATGGGTGGGGGCCTGCTGGCAGGGGCCCCACAGTGCTGGGGGGTGGGGGGGTGGGAGACATGAGTTGGACATGGGTGGGGGCCTGCTGGCAGGTGCCCCACAGTGCTGGGGGGGGTGGGAGACATGGGTGGGGGCCTGGTGGAGGGTGCCCCTGCACTGCTGGGGGGTGGGGGTGGTGGGGAACATGAGTTGGACATGGGTGGGGGCCTGCTGGCAGGTGCCCCACAGTGCTGGGGGGTGGGGGTGGTGGGGAACATGAGTTGGACATGGGTGGGGGCCTGCTGGCAGGTGCCCCACAGTGCTGGGGAGTGGGGGGGTGGGGAACATGAGTTGGACATGGGTGCCGGCCTGCTGGCAGGTGCCCCACAGTGCTGGGGGTGGGGTGGATGGGAGACGTGGGTGGGGGCCTGGTGGAGGGTGCCCCTGGTGGCTGGGGGTGCAGGGGGACATGCGTTGGTGGGCAGTAGTGCAAGTTGACATGTGGGTTGGCTGGGGGGCATGGCCATGGTGGATGGGGTGCCTGCAGGACATGTGCAGGGTAGGCCCCTGTGGTGTGAGCCACCTGGAGGGGCCGTGGAGGGTGTAGAGGGAACACCTGGGAGGACCCACACATGCAATTCACGTGTGGTGCTCCCCGCGCACCCCTGTAATACACGTACCCTGATGGAATTGCGTGTGGAACTTCCCGCGCACCCCTGGAATACACGTACCCTGATGATGTTGCGTGTGATACTTCCCCCGCACCCCGAAGTAAACGTACCCTGCTGGAATCGCGTGTGGAACTTCCTGCGCACCCCTGAAATACACGTATCCTGCTGAAATTGCGTGTGGAACTTCCCCCGCACCCTGAAATACACGTACCCTGCTGAAATCGCGTGTGGAACTTCCCGCGCACCCCTGAAATACGCGTACCCTGCTGAAATCGCGTGTGGAACTTCCCGCGCACCCCTGAAATACACGTACCCTGCTGGAATCGCGTGTGGAACTTCCCGCGCACCCCTGAAATACGTGTACCCTGCTCGCACGGGGCCAATCGCGTGTGGAACTTCCCGCGCACCCCTGAAATACACGTACCCTGCTTGCACGGGCCCAATCGCGTGTGGAACTTCCCCCGCTCCCCAAAATACACGTACCCTGCTGGAATTGCGTGTGGAACTTCCCGCGCACCCCTGAAATACGTGTACCCTGCTCGCACGGGGCCAATCGCGTGTGGAACTTCCCGCGCACCCCTGAAATACACGTACCCTGCTGGAATCGCGTGTGGAACTTCCCGCGCACCCCTGAAATACGTGTACCCTGCTCGCACGGGGCCAATCGTGTGCGGAACTTCCCGCGCACTCCTGAAATACACGTACCCTGCTCGCACGGGCCCAATCGCGTGTGGAACTTCCCCCGCACCCTGAAATACACGTACCCTGCTGAAACCGCGTGTGGAACTTCCCGCGCACCCCTGAAATACGCGTACCCTGCTGAAATCGCGTGTGGAACTTCCCGCGCACCCCTGAAATACACGTACCCTGCTGGAATCGCGTGTGGAACTTCCTGCGCACCCCTCAAATACGTGTACCCTGCTCGCACGGGGCCAATCGCGTGTGGAACTTCCCGCGCACCCCTGAAATACACGTACCCTGCTCGCACGGGCCCAATCGCGTGTGGAACTTCCCCCGCACCCCAAAATACACGTACCCTGCTGGAATCGCGTGTGGAACTTCCCGCGCACCCCTGAAATACGTGTACCCTGCTCGCACGGGGCCAATCGCGTGTGGAACTTCCCGCGCACCCCTGAAATACACGTACCCTGCTGGAATCGCGTGTGGAACTTCCCGCGCACCCCTGAAATACGTGTACCCTGCTCGCACGGGGCCAATCGTGTGCGGAACTTCCCGCGCACCCCTGAAATACACGTACCCTGCTCGCACGGGCCCAATCGCGTGTGGAACTTCCCCCGCACCCTGAAATACACGTACCCTGCTGAAATCGCATGTGGAACTTCCCGCGCACCCCTGAAATACACGTACCCTGCTGAAATCGCGTGTGGAACTTCCCGAGCACCCCTGAAATACGCGTACCCTGCTCGCACGGGGCCAATCGCGTGAGGTACTTCCCGCGCACCCCAGTGATACACGTAGCCCGCTTGCCATGCTGGTACAGGGTTAGCGCAGCCCTTTGCGCTGGATTGGGGATTTTGATGGCTTTTCCCTGCGCGAGAGGCGTTCTTGAGGGCGTAACTGGCGCTGCTGCAGGGTCGCTGTGCCACTGTGCGCCACGGCTGCTTTTGGTGGCTGGAATCCATGAATACGCTGTACGCGGAAATGGATTTTAGCGCACGCGGCTGGCGCAGGGATTTGCACGCGCACACTGTGCGCCAGCCGCGTGCGCCACTTGTGCGCTGCATTCTATGAATTACCCCCTATATATGTTGTCAGGATTGTTTGCTGCATTTCTGTGAAGTACTAACATTTGCAAACACAATGGGTCTGTACTGTGTAAGTAAATGTTGCCAACAATTGGTGGTATTTGAAATAGAATATTCATTGCTACATTTGCATAGCAATTTACACCAACTATATTTGAGAATTTAAATGGTCAAGGTAGTTCTGTATCTAACTGCTTTTTTTGGAGTTTGTCTTCCTTCTTTAAAGAAGTACCTGGTTTACTTTCTCTAATTGATTCTTTTTTGTTTGCGGTACTTGATGAAGTATTAGTTTCTTTTACTCTCTTTGGAGGATTTGCAGTGAGGTCCTGTTGCATTTATGTTTGATTTAGTTTTCTTTTACAACGTTTTAGTTTTTGTGGAACAGAATATGTGTTTAGCTGGGGAGTGTATAGTGAGCGAAGTCTATTATATTCTAAAATGCAAGGAATATCAGCGTTTACTTTACTTGCATCAAAGTTGATTAGAAATAGACCGTCAAGTGTACGTAAGCGTGATAGTGCTACATAGCTCATGCCTTCTTTAAAGACTGTGTTACCAATATCTATCATTGCTTTGTCTAGGGTAAGACCTTGTGATTTATGAATCGTGACTGCGTTTGCAAGAGTTAGAGAAAATTGTTCTCTGCGTACATACATATCTTTGAAGAGAAGGAATCTAGCTGTTGAGCGTCCTATCCGTTTTACTTCTGAAAGTTTGTCAAAGAGTATATTGACAAACTGAATTTTGTTGTCACCTGGGTATGTTTGAAAGCCAACAACTGTACCCAGTGCTCCATTAACTAGTCCTTGGTCCACGTCAAGGTTACGTTTAAGCATTACTCTGCAATTTAAGGATAATTTTAACATCTTTTCTAAGCCTGCTGTGTTTGAGATTGATTTTTCTAAATTATTTAGTCTTGTTGTGGCTTGGTCACACATGGGTAGTGTCATACCATGTACATCTAGTTTGTCTGTGGCGCTAATTTCCATTATTGGTTGCATTTCTTTACTTAACATTATTTCATTGAATTTCAGACAGCTTGCAACAGTTGGCATTAAGGCCATACAATTGAAATTTTTGTGGGCTAATTGTTCCATAACATCTGTAGCACATGCATTATCGCCATAAAGTGCATTAATGTGCCGGGTTTTCAATGTTACTTCTGCTTCTTTAGAAAGTATACCAACTCTCAAACTTTTTAAAATGTTGGCATAAGTTAGATCTGCAGATTGGCACATGTTTTCTATTAATTCTCTGTATTGGAAATGTTGCCAAAGGTTGACATTTCCAATGCTGCCAACAGTTTTACGAGTTTGTGCCCTAATGTTTTAAAAATAGGTTCACCTTTTACTGGTGTTAATTGAAGCAGATCTCCAAAAACAATAATGTGTTTTCCTGCAAAGAGCTCTTTATAGTAGGAAGTACTTCTTGTAATCTGAGGTGAATCAAAGCTAACATCAGGTTGGAGACCATGCTCCCTTCATCTATTAGTAGCATTTTCATTTGTTTCAATACTCTGCGTAATTCCATTGCAGCTTCTGCAGAAAGTTTGTAATAGTCTAATTTGTTCTGGTGTTCTACTGGTAATAGTAGTAATCGGTGTAATGTAACACCACCTATGTTGTAGGCAGCTAAACCTGTGGGGGCAGTGACAACAGCTGACAGTTTGTTGTTTGTCAATTGTTGAAGGAACTTACTAATGATTTTGATTAGGAATGTTTTGCCAGAACCAGCTTCACCACTGACATACAGTAGTATAGGTTTATAATTATGGCAGGAACATTCTTTATTTTCATGTTTTACACCATGTGCAATTTGTTTTGTTACTTCCTGAAAAATGCTACTTTGCTCATTGTTTAGTTTTGATTGTAGTATAGTTAAGTCTTCCTTATCTTCATACTGACACATGGTGTTTTCTACTTCTATCATAGCTAATTCTGCCTCATTTGTTATTAGTGGTTCTCCCAGTGGTTCTTGGCTTCCTGTTACAGAAGGTTGACTACTGTCAGGAGTATCCTTATCTAGTTGGGCTTGGAGTTCTTCTTCATGTTGCTGTTCATTGTGCAACATTGTTTTGTACTGTGAAAAGTTTACATCAGTTATAGTGCTTTCATTTGCTTTGAAAGCATCCTCATATGAGTCATAGTTATCTAGTAATTGTTCTTCTTTTCTCCATGGTTTGAAGAGTTGTAGCAGGGACATGTAATATACTTCTTTATGTTGAGGAGTCTTCAATGACAATTTGATATGATTAATTAAATTTGGTTTAGTGAGTTTAACTAAGCTGCCTTCACAGTCTGTCACTCTATATTTACCTTTTTTTTCATCAGGTTTCATATTATTTTTGTATGTGTAGTTTTGGGCTATTTGGTATAGACACATGTTTTCCAAAGTATTACTTCTGTTTGGGTAGTATGTGTCCAATAAATTGTTTTTTAAAATGTCTTGGCTGTTGGGATCATGTTTGGCTATTGTTTCTATATCTTCATATGATTTTAGAACTATTTTTCTAGATTTAGCTGGACCAAGACTTAGCCATACTATATTTTCAGATTTACCATACAATGAAGTACCAGTTAAACGATCAGCTGCTTCATAAGATCCACATTCCCTATGGGTGAGCATTTTTATGCCCAAGCTGTATAATTTCTGAGATACTGTTTTATCTGATGACAGGTCATTCCAGAGGTCTTGGAGCTCTGTCTTTTCTGCTTTAGTTAAGTATGCTATGACATATCGTGCAACTGCAGTAGAATTGTCTGCAATGTACGGCACATCTATGTTTGCATTCCATAAGTGGGCAATGATTGCATTATAATCATTGATATATTTTTCTTCTTCTTTTCTTTTTATGTAATATGTATTTTTAGGTGACTTACCTTTAACATTATGTCTAACTGAAGACATGAGGTTGTTTACTTGACCTGTATTTGTAACTGGTCTAGGGAAACCAAATCGGCATTTGTTGTAGTATTTGCCTTTGTTTTTGTATTTGCGACGACAATATTTTCCACATTTGTGTCTTTGAAATTGTAAAATTTGTGCACGAAGATCACTATTTGTGGCTTCTAATGGAATTTCACAAGTGACATATTTTTCAATAAACTGTAAAACAGTGGCATCACTGTCTTGACCAAATTTAGGAGCATCTTTAATCCATAAAAGCATGTGGATATGTGGTGCTCCTCTGGCTTGGTATTCTTTTCTCCAAAAGAAGTGTTGCACTTCTCCAAGGGGAGGAACAGTTTTATTACAAATAAAATGTAGCATAGCAATGAAGCCATGGTGAAAATATCTTGAAACATTAACAGGATCCAAAGAACAAAGTTCTCCAGGTGTTAGAATATCTATGTTTGTTTTGTTTTTATTTGATATGCGTAGGAAATCATGTAAATCTTCCCATGCATATTCTGCACAACTTAATGTAACAAACCAAGTGGGTGGGCCAAGGTTTCTGATCATACAACGTACATCTCCATGACGTTGAAACCAGTACTCTTTAGTACCACGCATATTTGCTAATAGATTTGTAATATTTGATTGTAAAACCTCATCCTTTTGTTGCACTTTCTCTAATAATTGTGTAGCTGTCATATTTTGAAAGTGTGATCCTGATTTTAATATGTGTGCAACTCCGTAACATAAAGTTGCTAGTTCACTTTCAAAGAGTAGGTGGAATATGTATTCCACATTTTGTCTAAATCTGGGATCTTCAGAATACATCCGTAATGAGCGGTATTCTGAAGCTGATATTTGAATAGTTCTATCATCATACCTTCCTCCTTTGCCAGTAGGAAAGAGTAGAGGAAAAGCATGTGCTTCTATACTTTTTTCCCATATACTGATTGGCGATCCTTTTGTTTGACGCATTTGGTAAGTTTCCAGTACATCTTGTACGGTGTCATTACAGTGCAAAGGATGAGTTGTATAATGGTCTAAGGTATTTGATAATGTAGCAGGATCTAGTAGCTCAAATTGACCAGCTTCTTGTGTTTCTTGAATTATTTCAGTTGTATCTTTCAAGTTTTCTTCAATATTAATTTCTTTGTAATATTCATTATTCGCTTTAAGATATTGGAAGGCTTGTCTAACTTTATATATATCTACCAGCTGTTGCCATATTTTTTTGTCTTTTGTAGGTATTCCATTTACTAATATAATTAAAGATTGCTGCATTGGACGTTGCACTCCT
Organism: Ambystoma mexicanum; assembly: GCF_040938575.1. NCBI lineage: Eukaryota > Metazoa > Chordata > Amphibia > Caudata > Ambystomatidae > Ambystoma > Ambystoma mexicanum. The sequence continues at coordinate 79,119,355 of NC_090930.1, read as the reverse complement.
AGAGTATGCACATTTTCTTTTAGATTTAATGGTAAATAAACTACTTTTCCACGAATGCCTTTTACCAATTCAGAGGGAGGTAATTTTGCTTTTTTTGGTTGAAGGCATATTATTGCTTGAAATGGGTGTACTGTTTGAATTATGATGCTCTCATATAAATTAAGTTGTTGTAGAGGTTTTGGTACTGGGTATAATTCCAAATTATTTGTGATAGAACGTGAAGGAGTTTGGTTGTTGTCAAGTTTTGTAGTGCAATAACTGCAAAGTATTAAGGGCTCAGTTATTTCATATTTGTTTTCTGCTACAAGGTAGAGAGCTAATTCAAACCATTTAGAATCTTCATTGTCTTCTATTTTGTATGATAGGTCCACAGTTTTTGTGTTACTTTTATAAAAAAATTCTACGGCAACATACACATACATGGTTTGGTACTTCAGCTGATGTACTTTTAAATTTTAGTATTTCTTTTTTGTATGTGTTTAGCAAAAGGTTGCCATGTGTAGAATTGTTGCTTAATTGGTTTAAAGCTATTTCATTCTGTAAATGGCTTTCACTTCCAAAATATTTTTTCTGGATATAGTGAATTTCTTCAAGTAGGTCTTTTGCTGTACCATGTAGAAGGATGTTATTTAACTTTGCTAGTGCTAAAGCAAGACTTTTAGCATAGTACAGTTTATAGACTAGATTTCTAATAGTTGAATGATGTGTTGATATCCTTTTGATATCATGGAAAGTGGTTTTACAAGTAGGACCTGTAATGCAGGCCAATGAATGTCCTTGGAGTCCTGTGTACTTGCGCACTGGACAGGTATCTATATTTTGCAGTAATTTAATTTTGATTTTGTCTTTGCTTTTTACATATTTATTGAGGAATTGGCGTAAAGATTTGAAACATTGTTTGGGAATGTTACACATTGACGTGCATGGCCATTTGTACACTAGACGTTCTGATTCAGTTGAATGGAGGGGTAATTCTAAGTTTTCAAGCCATATTTTTGTAAGAAGTACTTCTTGTTCCATTATGGTATTATTCACTTTTTCATAACCTCGACCACTGCTATGTATGGCAATTGTATTAGTTTGCTTTTGTTTGTACGCTTCTTCATTAAAATATGGTTCTGTGCTTGTAGTGTGATTCCATTCACCTCCGCTGATACTTAAGAAGTTCTTTCTGTTGATATTTCGCTTATTGAGAAGTCTTTTTTGTAATTTAGTTATTAGTTTTGTTAGTGGTTTCATTTTGTTTAACAGTAAAATAAATACATTTCTTTTGAGAAGAATTGCACTGTCCATCAATGCTTCTAAGATTAATTTCCTACGATAGGTTTTAAGCTTTGAACCTGATTTCTCTCCTGTTTTTATAAGATTTTGAAGGATTTTGTGACGGTATATTTTGGCTAAAATACTTTTCTTGGTATGCTTACTTTGCACTATATTAAAATTTGAAGAAGTAGTTTTATCTGTACTGATAGCTGATTTTCTGTTAATTGTTTTTTGGTTTGTTTTACATTTTGATAGAGGAAGCAAAGTTGTTGTACTTGAAACTTCTTGTGTTTCACTAAATGATTGTATTAGCTGTTTTGTTTCAACTTTTTTTTACAAATTCTGCTAGAGATGGATGCTTGTGTTGGACACCTTTATTTTCATTTGCTCTACTTTTGCGTTGCTTTCTACGGACTTGACTTTTGGTAGGCATTCTTTAGGGTCTGTTGAAAAAAATAAAGAAGATATGGGTTGGGTTGTTCTGGAATGTATGTGTGCTGTGTGCATGAGTGTTTGAGTAAGATGATAAAGATGTATGTAATGGTGTGTGATTGTGCATTGGGAACTAAAACTAGTAGGGATAGGTATTCTTGAATTTATGTGTTACTAAACTGGGGTTCAGATGACAAAAAAAAGTAAGCTAGTGGTGTGGAAAAGTACAAATAGTAAATCTAATGTATACAATTAAAACAGTTGTTTGTTCTATAATATGAAAATTGTAGTGGTTCAGTTGGGTAATTTGTGTGTCCAAAAATAGAAATTTGTGGGCCATTCTGGCTGTAAATCGCTGTTTAAGACATGGAAATTTTTGGACAAAATGGTACAAAATCTCTATTTTTAGAAACCGAAATAGCTTGTATTAATGTTATAGTATATTTGATTAATAATACAAATATTATGGTGATATTTTACTTACTTTTTTTTAAAATTAACAGGTAACTTCTTAGTTTTTCTTTCTTCTTCGAATTCGGCTGCTTCTTTTCAGGAAACTGGTCTTCACTGCAATTGTAAAAGCTTCAAATTAGTAACTTTGTTTGTATATAGCACTGTTTTTAATTTAGATATTGATTTTTTTAATTGAAATCCTCAGTGCCTTCTGTAAAACCATTAAACTAATTTATTTACATAAGATACATTGCATCAGTTCAGTACATATGATATGTTCTTAATGAACAAATTGTATTGAATGACTAACTGTAGCAAAAAAAAAATATCTTTACTATGTCTTGTGAAATTTATAATATATTAGTGAATACCACTATTTATGTAAGTAAACTGTTCTAGGTAATAGCGCCTCAATGTCATGTCTAATTTAAAGTAATTAAGTAAATAAATAAATAAAAACAAAAAATATGAAATTGTATAAGTATTTTTATAAAGGTTTAAACATAGATTGTGTTTGCATGCAATTTTGTTTGAATATATGTAGTCTATATATTTCATTTAAAAAATGTTAGTTTAACATGATTTGAGTGTGTGTGTATAAAGAAAGTAAAAAGTATAAAGGTTTATAAGTGATAGTTGATTTTAGGAAATTGAAAAAAGTACAGTAAATTCATTTTACAGATTTTACAAGGTAAAAGTCTGTTTGAAAATGTGTTCATCTACTATACAGAAAATATGCATACCTGAAGTTTGTGTTCATGCATATGGATATGCATGGAGCTGCAAGTAGAAATCTTGAAGACTTGTACAGTATTTCTGGTAGATGCTGCTTGCCAATGATATGACACTTGTACTCACAGAGATTCAGAGTACATTTGCAGTGCTGATCTATGATGATGCAGTTAGATGTAGAGGTCTTGAATGTGATTGGTGCATGGTCATGTGATTTTTGAGGTACATCCAATGAGGGAATGGCAGAGAGAGTGTAGTGGAAATGGTAGAAGGGCTGTTCATGTTACGATATGTCCGCGGACATGGCGGTAGTTCGCGGACATCGGGAGTTACATCCGGGGATTTTTGGGTTCAGAAGTCATGCAAATGAGAATAAGCACTGAAAGGGATTGGTCAGGAAAGTTTGGTGGGTGTGTTGTGCCAGGAGAGATTTTCTCAGATACTCTTTTTGCTGAGAGAACAAAAGATAGCTATGGCTGTGTATTTCAGAAAACAGATTGTTTGGATTTTAGGAGATTTGTGGATACATTGGTTGAAGGTGCATGCAGAAAGCTGTGGAGTAGCTGTAGATCTTGGATTCCCACATGTGGAAGTACACTGGCATGGAGTACGTGGAATGAAGTGGTTGGACTTGCTCCCTCTCTGTTCTACTTTGGAGACAGAGCAACATCCAGACATAATTGTAATTCATTGTGGAGGGAACAGTTTAGGACATGTGACTGGAATTTTTTTGCAATTTGCTATGAAAGAAGGACTTAGGAAGGTTATGGACATGTTTCCTAATTCTCAAGTGATATTTTCATGGATTGCGCAGAGACAAATGTGGCTTTGTTCTTCTTCATTTGGTCCACAAATGGAAAAAGCAAGGCGCAATGTTAATAAGGCTGTTTGTGGCTTTCTAAGAGATTTTGGCATGTCTTCTTTTCACAATGAAAATATTATGTTTTGTAGTACATACATTTTTCGCAGAGATGGAGTCCATCTAACTTATGCTGGCAATCAGATTTTTCTGAGAAATGTACAAAATGCATTGCGACCTTTTTTGGAATTACAACAACGATTTTGAAGTAGATGTTAAGCATATACAATTTTTGACTTACAATCACCACCCAAAGGCTCTTTTCAGAGCCACCACTACTTTCCAGAGAAAATTGCAATGTTTGTGATGGAGTAGCAACCCAATTTTTTTAATGTTCGTGAACTGTCCACGGACTTCTAAAAAATACAAAGAGCCCTGCTTCATTTATTTTCACTTCTATTTTTTAACTGGGAAAGGCGGCTCTGAAAAGAGCCTTATTTTTTTTTTTTTTGTAATTTTGTATTTTTTTTTGGTTTTTCAGACACGACACACTAGGAGAGGAGGGTAAAGGAGTGTAAAGGGGGGACACTAACCACAGGGATTAGAAAGGGCGAGCTGAGAGAGGAAGATGTAGAGTGGGTTTTATTTGGGTAGTGAGCAGGTCTTCTCGTGCTCTGAGACGATAGTCTCAAAAGCACTCCGAAGTCGCTCCCCCCTGCAGAGTACTGTGTCACAGTACATACATACAACTGTGACCCTCGAAAGGTAAGGGTCATCAGCATTCTGTATGGCCTATGAGGCAGCTTGAGAAAGACGCTTTCCCACAGAGGTGGTCCTTGTGGTGACAGGATCAGAAACAGAGGATGAAGTAGAGGAAATCAACCTGCTACGTTCTTCGCAAGGTACAACCCTGCGAATAGCCCCAGAGTGAAATGACCTCAGGTGTCCCTTCATAGTAGTGGTCCCAAAGCTGTAGTTACCGTGCTTCCCGTGACTGAGTATCATTTTGCGCTCATTGTAGGTAACATGGTTCGCACGAGCCTTAGGACCATTCCCATGAATGGTAAATAACCGCCACACCCAAGACTCACGCCTAGTGCGGGTAGTAGGGATTTCCTCTACCTCATTCTCATCATCCTCTTCTTCCTCCTCCGCATCCTCAGTCCTGTTCCCCTCTTCAGGCCCTTGGGGAGGTGGTGGTGGTGGAGGGGGTGGGGGTGGTGCTGAAGCAGGTGCAGCACCAAGTGGCAGTTCAGCAGCCAAGGATGCCATCTCGATGATGGTGTAGTCTGCAGGTGGCAGCAAAAATCACTGTGTTCTGAAGAATAGCCAGAAACACAATGGGAATAAGCTCTTGGGCGTGGTCTTTTATAAGGGTGCTTGTGCACGGTTCGCGGACATGCGCACTGTCCGCGGACAGATCGAACACAAAAAAAGGATCGGAAAGTTTCAAAAGGTATATAGAAACTCAAGATTGCTATGCGGGACTTGTGCCATGGTGAGATTTTATTGAAAAATATTATGGATTAACTGAAAATGTACTTTTAAATTGTTCAGGGACACGAACAAAGTCCGCATTTCAGGACACACGATGAGCGTGGGCGCGGTCATATGATCCGTTTGCGAACTAGTCTGCGAAGGAAGCGCCTGTCCGCAGGACACCAAGTGCCCGGAGATTGGTTAGCGCATGCGCATTGATGTCCTACGGACACTGTTCGGGTTCTGAAGTAATTAAAAGTGCGTCACACGTGAAACAAACATTTCAGGACACCGTGTGTGTTCTTAGAACAGGTTAAACTTGGTAGCGAACAGTAAGGACAGATATAGTGTTCTTCAGGACACGTGTAATTTAGTTTATGTACGAACATTTCAGGACACCAATTGTGTTCTTAGAACAGTTTCAATTGGGTAGCGAACACTACGAACAGGTATAGTGTTCTTCAGGACACCTCCATTTTTGTTTATGTACGAACATTTCAGAACACTCGCACTGTCCGCGGACACTTTTATTGTTTTTTTTTTAAAAAAAACTGAAACTATTCACAATACAATATAAAAATTAAACTTTATTTAACATATATTAATAATTTATGACGGAGAAGGTGAGGCAGAAACAGAAACAAAAACAGGAGAATTTGGGGTTTCAACATGATTGGTATTAGGTGAAGAAGGGATGGAAATCTCATCAAAACGTTTTGGATTATGGAGAGGGTTTGGGGATAATTGACTGGGATATGGTGAGGAGGGACACGTACATGTGGGGCAATGGTTTGAAATGATTTTCTACAAAAGTTTTTAAATTATTAAAATTAGCCAACAATACATCAATTTTTTCTTCTATATTGTGAAGACTGTTATCCATAACAGGGTTTTCTGAAGTTTTTTCTATTCTGGTATGCTCTGTACAAAAAAATAATATATATGTTAAATGTATATAAAAAAAATAAATAAATGGATTATATTATAAAGTGTTTAACATTAGTTTCACTATTTTGTGACATTTCTTCAAGTGGGAAATTGTCCTCTAGCCATTCCAGAGTACTAGACATTTCTGTGAGAAAAAAAAAAAAGATAATATATTTTTTAATCTAATACAGAAAGTTTATAAATATATGAGTAAAATGAAGTACACTTACTATTTCTGGTAAGATAAGTCCTATGTATTCAGTGGGTCTGGTCTTGTTCTCAGTTCTGTTGTGTCTGTGAGGTAATTATGTTGGAAGCCAATTTATCTTCTTGTGATATATTCCATTTCAGAACATATTGTATTTAAATGAATGGTTAGTGTGTTACATATATGGGTTACATTTCTTATGTATTACTATATATAATGTGTTTGTGTGCTGCTTTTTGAATTTGTTAAATGTTCCTATATTATGATATAACAATCAAACATACCCCACCACCCCCCCCACAGTTTTTAGGTAGTGGTACTGTTCTCCGAACATGTCCGCGGACATTAAATAAGTTCGCGGACATCAAGTTCATAAGAAGAGATCTAGTCAGTTCCATATGACATGTATATAAAGTCAAAGTCATTATTGTTAAGTTGTGCTACTAAAAAACTATGAAATTCAGTGAAAAAACTGTGTTAAAGGGACGTTATGGTTAAGTTGCGCTACTAAAAACCTATGTAATTCAGTGCATCGTTCAATGCACTTATTAGGGTATATTTCTTGCAATGATTCTTGACACTTTTTTCGCAACATAATAAGAATCCCTTCTACACATATTTCATGAGAAGTACATACACATGTGATGTCATCAGTGATGTCATCAATGACATTTTTGATGTCATCTTTGATGTCCTGGGTGTTAGTCTTAGCAGTGCACGGTGGTGGCGCGAGTTATGGTTGCTTAGCTTACCATAACTGGCGAATTTCAAGGGTTTTTCGGTTTTACTTGGAACCATAACGTCCCTTTAACAAAGTTTTTTCACTGAATTTCATAGGTTTTTAGTAGCGCAAATTAACCATAACATCCCTTTAACAAAGTTTTTTTCACTGAATATATATATATAAACTATATACTTTGTTCCTCTCTTTGGAGCAGGAGGGCTGGAGCCCCCTCCATCCCACCCACCAGGACCAGCAGACCGGCGTGGGCCTGTGTGCCCCCATCCACCAGGACCAGCAGACCGCCGTGGGCCTGTGTGCCCCCCACCTTCCAGGACCAGCAGACCACCGTGGGTCTGTGTGCCCCCACCCACCTGGCCCATCAGGATCCATGTGCGTGTGCCCTAACAGCACATCCATTCTTGCCAGTACCGCAAAGCAGGTCCGCACGCACCGACATTAGTAAATTCAAAATGTCGGGCGTGATGCGGCCTGAAAACGAGGCTTGGTGTCCTTGGCGTTGCTAAGCAATGCGTGCCGCTGCTGGTTCCAAATTTCTATTTTACTGCCCAATATCTGCCGGCAGGCGGAACAGCCGGCCATCCAAAGGCCATATCAAGGCCAATACCCCTGTTTGCCCCTGTTCGCCGCTGGCCGACACAAGGCATCACTCGAACCTTGCCCTATGGACATGCTTCTATTAAGGCACCTACCTGATGTAAGTACTGTAGCAGCCTGTAACTCAATCTGTTGTTATTACTACCCACTCACCTATTATCGTATCTAGCCTCACAGTGTTGTGACTATGCATTTTGCTTGTTCTAGCTGTTCCTCCGCTCATGTAATCTATTCTAACTGCTCATTGTGTTAATTGTACCCCCCCTTCTAACTACTTATAACACATCCCCAGGTGCCCCCATCTGACTGTTGCACTCCGCCTTATGCTGCCTACTATCTAACTAATGCATTTAGCCTATGCTGCCCACTATCTGATTGTCGCAATCAGCCTTATGTGGCCTACTATCTGACTGTTGCATTTAGCCTTTTGCTGCCCACTATCTGATTGTTGCATTTAGCCTATGCTGCCCACTATCTGATTGTCGCAATTAGCCTTATGTGGCCCACTATCTGACTGTTGCATTTAGCCTTATGCTGCCTACTATCTAACTAATGCATTTAGCCTATGCTGCCCACTATCTGATTGTCGCAATTAGCCTTATGTGGCCCACTATCTGACTGTTGCATTTAGCCTTATGCTGTCCACTATCTGATTGTCGCAATTACCCTTATATTGCCTACTATCTGATTGTTGCATTTAGCCTCATGTTGCCCACTATCTGACTGTTGCATTTAGCCTTATGCTGCCTATTATCTGATTGTCGCACTTAGCCCCAGGCTGTCCACTTGTTGCACTCAGCAGTATGCTGTAGCCCGACCTGCATAGCTCACTCCTTGCTCAACCTGCCCTAACACTATGTACTTCCATCTGCCAACCCGAGTCTATCCGGCCGCAATCATCAACCTGACAGTCCTACTTATTACCACTGTTTATATCACTATGTCCTCTATACTGGCCCTAGAGACTGTAGGAGCCTATTCTATGCAACCCATTCTCAAATCCCCATGCAACATAGCACAGAGAAATTTCAGACTCTGTGCACGATTACCCAAAATATTCGAACCCCTTAAGAAATATAATGTTAACATAGATCACCTTCGACCTAAAACACATCACTCTATGGAAATGGAATTCACTCCACTTCTTAGCCCCAAGCCTTGCTCCAAAAGAAACAAGACCACCGCCAACCTACATGCCATTCCCAACCCACAACTAATGCCACAGTCAGAACCCAACCTCAAATGTGCATTAATTAATGCTAGATCTTTAGTCGCCCATGCTACAGACATAGCAGAGACCATTTTGAAAAATGACCTTGACTTCATCGCCATCACGGAATCCTGGCTCTATGAGGCAGCAGGCCCAGCATTAACGCTAGCAGTCCCAGATAATTGCACCATCCTTAGAGCTGACAGACTAGATTCACGAGGTGGAGGATTAGCGATTATCGCTAAAACCAATCTCTCTATGAGAATTACCTCAACACCTAACCTAAAATCTTGTGAGTCACTATCCATCAAACTACCCACCGCCAACTCCCAAACGCTAAATATCCATCTTCTTTATAGACCCCCGGGCCCGAGTAGCACCTTTAATGAAGACATTACTACTATTATCTCTGAGAAGTTAAAAAACTCCTCACAAACCATAATGCTAGGAGATTTTAACCTAGGGTATGATGATACCAACGATCACCAGGCTACCTCCGTAGCTAACATCCTGACAGAATTGGGCTTCATTCAGAAAGCGAACACTGCCACCCGTACCAAAGGGAGAATTCTCGACTGGATTGCAAGTCACAATTGCAACCTCTCCATCACATCCATCTCCCCTCAAATATGGACTGACCATCACCTAATCACCTTCACTTTCAATACTAAAAGACCCACTGCACCTGCACCTCCTCCCGCCATACCCACTTTAACCAGAAACAAGAAAAACATCACAGCTGACAATATCTTACCCCACATCCTCCCTAATGTTAACTCCTACCAGACCATACAGACCCAGGCCGACTAGAGGAAGAATTCAATAAGGCCATGACTAACGCTCTTGATTGCATTGCCCCGCTAAAACTTAGGAATAGCAAACCTAAAAAGCACCTCAACTCTTGGTTTACACCTCACCTAAAAAACCTGAGACTACAGAAAAGAAAATGTGAAACGGCCTGGAATCTACACCCTAGTAAAGAAAATAAAACTAAGCTTATAAGTATCTCAATGCAATACAAAAAGGACATCATCACAGCCAAACAAGAAACGTATAACAACAGGATTACACAAGCCAACTCTAGCATGAAGGAGCTCTTCTCTATTCTAAATTGGAAACCCCAATTGTAGTACAGGATGACTCTATTAAAGATAAAACCTGGTGTACTGACATCCAGTTGGCACTCACTAACAAAGTGGCCAAGCTCCAAAACAAGATAGCTCTAAAGAAAGCCTTACTATCAACTCAAACTCAAGCTCCCGCGTACTTAACACAGAAATCCAAACCCATAGAACTTACCCAATTTAACTTCTCTAAGGTCTCAGTTTTTGAGGTAGAGAAAACGATTCTTGCGCTTTAACTATCCAATTGTAAAGGTGACCAATGCCCAGCACAACGGATCAAAGACGCTGCTAGAGATCTAGCCCCCTTCATCACAAAATTCATTAACGCCTCCTTCAGGACTGGCACCATCCTGCATAATCTATAGGAATCCTGGGTACTCCCTCTTCTGAAAAAACAAACACTGGACCGAATATACCCACCAACTACAGGCCCATCACCACGGTGTTATTTCTGCTAAAAGTCCTAGATAAGGTAGCATACACCCAAATTCAGAACTTCCTTGAGGTGAACCTACTCTTAGGCGCCCGCCAATATGGTTTCCGACCACAACATGGCAGAGAGACAGCCCTTATCGATTTAAAGGCCCAAATAGACTCATTAAGAGATGAGGGAAAACTAGCACTTCTCCTTCTACTAGACCTCTCAGCTGCCTTTCATTTGGTGGACCATAAAGTCCTGTGCAGTCACTTGGACTCAGCGGCCCACTTCTCAAAGGAAGCTATTGTTTGGATAGAGTATTTCCTTAGTGACAGGACTATGAGGGTCTTCTCACCATCAGCCGCAGCAGACCCGATACCCATTACTTGTGCGGTGCCCCAGGGATCATGCGTGTCGCCAACACTCTATAACATCTTCACCAAGCCACTCTTTGACGATCATGACAAACTGGGTATCACCTACACCAACTACGACGGCGATACCCAGATTCTCCTACCACTCACGGGGGGTTACGAAGATGACAAAATAGAGCTCATCATCCTGGCCACCGCAGCTCACATCTCAAAACATACTCTTATTTACTCAGCATTCATTATTGATGGGAACACCATTAAGGTCGCCAGAGAAGTAAAAACCCTAGGATTTTACCTCGACTCAACCCTATCCCTCACCAAACAGGTAAATTCATTGGCTTCATCTACGGCCTATACTTGTAAACTAATAAGAGCAGGGAAACAATTCATGTCAGTTGACAGCTGCTTAATCCTATCTAGAGCCCTCATCCTATCAAAACTTGATTATTGTAATGCTGTCTACATAGGGGCAAACAAACACACCATTAACAGAATTCAAGTGCTCCAAAATAATGCTCTCAGGGCCGCCTTAAGCATCCCTAGAAGAGCACACATCTCTGAAATAAAAAGGAAACACAAATGGCTCTCCACCCAAGAAAAAATCAACCTCAAATCGGCTTCCCTCATCCACAAATGCCTAAATAACAAAGCCCCTCGCTACCTAACAGAACGATTCATCAAAAAAAAACTTCATCAGACCCCCAAGAATAGCCAACCCCAACTGTCTTCGAGTGCCAAGATTCAAACTGTCCACCATTGGAGGGTCCAGTTTCCCAGTTAGGGCAGCACAATTGTGGAACTCCCTGCCACGCACACTCAGATCTGACCAAATGTTTATCAAATTCAGAAAGAGCACAATTAAATGGCTCATAGAGTAAGATATATAACCCACACTCCCCTACCGCACTATCCAGGCCCTCCTGCCTACATGCAATGTATTTTTTATTTAGTTTTGTTGAATATGTAAATATTTGTAAATTTACGACATGTCCACACATATATGCTGCTTTACTTGTTCTATGCTGCTTACCCTCATCCTTTAACCTTGAGGTAACCTGTCTTTACCACTGCTCCTAACTTCTGTAACTAAGCTGTAAGTTCTCTTTTTACCTGCGCCCTGATAACTCTGGGTCCGGCGCGCACAACAAATAAATAAACAAACAAACATGTATATGTATCACAAACAACAACTAAAGGAACCGTACACCAGCATTTCTTTCACTGTTTTCCTGTGTGTGGTGTATATTTATTATAACCATGAGTTTCTTTCCTAAGGGACTCAGGGAATCCTGACAGTTGCCTTTCCTACCCACGTCCATTTCCCACAGAGGTGCACCCAGGGTAATCCAGAGCTCAGGTAAACAGGTGTTGCAGCAGACACGTAAGAGGTGGGCTAAACATTTAAAAGTAAGAAAATGTGTCTGGAAACTGTATTTCTATGTCTGTCTACCCCTGTCTCCCACCAAGTGCAATATTTCCATCCCCAATTACATTACTGGAGGCCCGCTGAGATTATTCTTGGGTGTGTCTATACCTACCTTACCTACTTACCTAGTCATTCCTATTCCCTCCCTTTCTGGGGCTAGTGTACATATGACTAGAGTAAGTTTCCATTTTATTTTGCAACTGACTTATTTAGTGCACATTTGTGGATTGGGTGATTTCTATGTATACCTATAAATATTGATTTGTGATTTCCTTTACTGTATTCCATCCTCATAAATTGTCTTCATGTGGTCTGCTGGGCTCGGCATGGGGGGTGGGATTCATCATGAACATTGCTTGGTGACGTCCATTGGAGCTCACCCCTCTATCAGGTGCTCAAGTTGGCAGGAGTCCCTAGAGTCCCTCACTGTCCAGGTCAAGCGCCTGTGTAAAACCCTGGCCTTGGAGGGACCAGTATCCCGGTCTACTATGGCCTTAGAAAAGTCGACAAAATCCAATGATGGACAAAATGGGCCACGCGAAATGGACCAAAGGCCCGTAGGCAGGATACACATAAAAGTCCAGGTGACTATTTATTATTTCAAATTCTTTCTAGAAGCCTTCTAGATGTAGCTAAAGCTGGCCATCCAACCCTCGCCAGGTAGTCCTTGTATGATGACCGTCCCTAGTGGGAGCCGGTGTGCCACCTATCTAGGGTTAGGGAACAGACAGAGAAAGCTCGCCCTATATTATATTCCCTACTAAACTAAAATCTGGAAATGCCATATTATTGGTGCTCCTTTCTAAATGTTGTTCCAGGATATGCATTGTGCGCCCGAGCAAATGGACCTTCTGCCATTTGAGTCTTTGGAATTTAAAATAGAAAGCAAGAAGATATCACTAATAACCAAGAAATGAGTGATGAAGACAGACACAATCCCACCCTCCAACCTGCCCTGCATGAATAGGACTGTACCACCAGCTTGGAAAACTAGTCATTGGTGATGCACGGCGCACATCCTGGGACAACATTTAGAAGGGAGCACCAATAATATGGTTCACAACAGGGTTGAGGATTTAGCAGTCTGGTCTCGTCCAGATCTAGAGTGACTCGCCACGCAAGAAGCCACGTGTGTGTTTGGGTCCTGAAGAAAGTGGGACAGAAGTGATTGGTATCCCACTGAAACCAGTCAACCATATTCTTAGTTATAGTCTAGTGAGGTGGCTGTCCCTAGACAGCGCTGATGGGCAACTTATTTAGGGTAAGGGGATAGATCCGAGACTTGCCCTATAACTACTATATCACAGTCACTCCTGTTTCTTATATAAAAGGCACAACTTTACATTTGTGAACCTCACTAGTGTGCCGAATGCCTTGCAGGTGAAATCTGATTGCTTTGTTCTTTTTCTTTGCTTGGCAATTTAAAAAGACAAACAAATAAATAATGTATGTATGGAACAACTCTCATTGGTTAGTGAACCCATGTTTTGTCACTTCCCCAGAATAACATCATATATGGTTATGTACTCAAAATGTCATATTGCTCTTGGCAAGGGTTCTATTATCTACTTGCATAGACCTTAGGGCCACCCCGGTGGTCCTGTGTGATGGTCTATTTTGGCCTACCGGTGTCAGTGATGTAAGAGTTAACCACTTTCTTCAGGGCCGCAGCACTACATACAGTGCTGCAAATAAAGATAAAAAGGAGAGTTTTTTTCTATGGCTACTCACCGCACGTGAGGGTGAGAAAACGGGAAATGGGGATGGGTGAGAGAAGACACAACATTTAATCAATAACTCGTGCTCTCTATGTCATTTGAACATCTCTCAACTAAGGGTCATGGAAGTTTCCTTACCCCAATTGCGTTTGTACCAGATAGTATAAAAAATCACTTTGGAGTCAAGCAACTGTTGTCCTTCTTTTCGGGCGTGGTTTACTTTAACATCCCCGTTCACCCTAAGGCAGTGGTCTTCAAACTTGCAGAAGTTAGCTGAGGTTTGAAGGGGACGGGCATCTACCATCTTTGAGTGTTTGCATGTGTACAAGATCTTAACTGGAACAACAACAGTTGCTTTGTGACATTCCTCCACATTTCAGTCACAAGTGTATTAACCCATCAAAATAAATTTTATTTTAATTTTAATTTTAATTTTATCTGGGTTCACTATCTCATCATTTGCTGTCATTACCAAGGTTGAATGACTGTGAAAACAGAAAAAGAATATCGAGGCTGAGTGCCCCAAAAGGAAAATACACCAGACACGGGTTGCAAAGAAACATGCAAAGTACTTTATTCTATACTGAATCAATTACAAAAACAGAGCAAAATCAGATAGCTATCGGCCCTCAGTACAATACAACGAACTCCAGCGTGGTTCAGTGTGTTCAGTGAGAGACGCTGTACATTAGAATGCATTCGTTTTTTATACATTTTGTGGGCGCAATGCCCAGCCCCACTTCGGGTTAATATTCCTTTTAATATATCACCGATCTAGGGTTCATGCCAAGTCTCAAATAACCGCATATAACTGGTTTGCCTTTAATACATGTATCAACAAGCATATGCAATAACTGTGTATTCTAAAGTTTTCCATGCAGGCCTTCTTAAACATTAATACAATGTAGTTGAACAGATGTTCTTTGTTCAGTATTTGAATACATTGTCTGGACATATGCTCCTGGATTAGTTTTCATTGCATGAGTAATGCATCTACACATAGGTCAGTGAAGGACAAGGTCTTAGTTCATGACCTCAACAAGTGGACTGCAGGCAGATTACACATTAGCTATGTACAGAGGTCAAGACGGCCATGTTGTGTTTTGCAATGACATCGTCCACCATTTTAGCTCACAGGGTGACTTTTACACAACGAATCCTAAAATGGCGGTTTGACCTAAAATGGCGGCCTACATGGATTTAAGGTCACGAACGTGCAACACAGATTTCTTTCGCAAGCGACTTTCGAGCAGCTTGGCATAGGCCAATATTAAATATATTTATTACAACAGGATGCACAATATACTTTCTATTTCGACAAACCCTCCTTTTGGCCTATGCCAAGTGCTAAAAACTATTTTGGGTCTCCTTGCAAATAACTCCATGCATCATTGTCCATGCACCCTGAATCACTATCAGAAATATCTATTGCCATTAGGTCTTTTGCTAAAATATACTTCAATACGTATTCTTTGGCAGTCTTATCTGGGGCATATACTTTATGTCCTATCGAACCTATCGCTTGTGCGCAACATCCCCCTAGTATCGAACACATACCAGGCACATCTACACATAGGTCAGTGAAGGACAAGGTCTTAGTTCATGACCTCAACAAGTGGCCTGCAGGCAGATTACACATTAGCTATGTACAGAGGTCAAGACGGCCATGTTGTATTTTGCAATGACATCGTCCACCATTTTAGCTCACAGGGTGACTTTTACACAACGAATCCTAAAATGGCGGATTGACCTAAAATGGCGGCCTACATGGATTTAAGGTCAGGAACTTGCAACACAGATTTCTTTAGCAAAAGACTTTCGAGCAGCTTGGCATAGGCCAATATTAAATATATTTATTACAACAGGAGGCACGATATACTTTCTATTTCGACAAACCCTCCTTTTGGCCTATGCCAAGTGCTAAAAACTATTTTGGGTCTCCTTGCAAATAACTCCATGCATCATTGTCCATGCACCCTGAATCACTATCAGAAATATCTATTGCCATTAGGTCTTTTGCTAAAATATACTTCAATACGTATTCTTTGGCAGTCTTATCTGGGGCATATACTTTATGTCCTATCGAACCTATCGCTTGTGCGCAACATCCCCCTAGTATCGAACACATACCAGGCAGACACTGAATACAACAACAAAGAAACAACAGTATTCCCAAAATAATCAATAAGACCGAAGCACCTTTCAACCCCAAGACCGCAAGAAGTCCCAGAACCAAGCGCTTAGATCCCAGTTTCCCTTGGGAACATGCACTTCAGAACTAAGGACGTGCAGATTTTGAATTGCCTTGAAGATAGTTGGGGAGGAATCTGGTACGAAAACACAGCAAGCGGACCCCACTAATTTGCATACTCCACCACGCTCAGCTAAAATGAATCTAATGCCATTCGATTTTGAAGTGCTACTATTAGTCATATCGCCTTTTGTTCTAACGTCATATTATAGAGTATGTCCGTGGTCCGGTTGATGGTTCTCTCCAGTACTCTCGCTAGTTTTCTGATATCTTCTGAATTCGCTATCTGCCCCCAAAATGGCACAACTGATTTTGCTATATCTCCCAATACTTGTGCCTGGGTGTCACCATTCTCATCCCGCCGTGGACGAGTTTTCGAAACTTCTTTTGTACTAGCTATAAACACCCCAGGTAACAGGATCCCTAAATAACAGGTTCCCTGCCAATCCCTGGGCAACCATGGGAACGCTACATTACCGCAGACAAAGTAGTTCGCCTACATACAAAGGTCTGTTCTCTCCAGTCAAATTTGCAACGTCGGCACAACCTAAAATTTTTCCCATTGACTGAGTTCCATTCCTCTGTATGCAAAAAGAAACTGAGTCGGGGCTATGGTTAACAGTGTAAGAAGGAGGCATGGCATCTTTATTGCCTATTGGAGCCATTTTAAAAGAAATCAAAGATTGGAAAGGACGAGACAGTTTGTCAGAAGGCCTAATAGAAGCAACATTCGGTTTACTCCTATTTGCAAAAAGCGAGCTGCCCAGGGGAGTCAAAACACGTTTCTCAAAACTATTCAAATTGGTGCCATCAAAGTTCCCTGAGATGCTATCATTCCATCGGCCAAAGAACAGTGCTCTAAGAGAAGCATAGCAGGCAGTTGTCAACAGTAAGGGATGAATATACCAACCTAGCCCCTTATCCCCGTGTTGTGGTAAATGTGAGCAGACCCAGCAGTTGGATTTATTAAAAATGGCATGTGTAGCATTCATGATAAGTAGTAGAGTGTTATTATGGTACCTTTGTCTGTGCTGTGAATCCCGAGGGGATAAAGTGTGCAAATGTACAAAGGGAGTAGGAACAATGGGTGCACTTTCAGTAGGCAACAAAAGTTCTAAAGAATGAGTTTCCTCAAGGTACCATAATCCTAAGGCAGCGACTATAAAAAACCCAAATATCATTACAAGAATACAACAATACGTTTTTGGGGCCCAGGCATTTTGTCCATTGTCCCAGTTGGTCACCCCCTTATTTACAAGTCCAATACGAGCGTCGTCGGTAGCAGGCATTGTAATCTTCAGATGGAAACCCCAATGTTCGTTGCTGGCGACCCCCCGGTCGCGCAATTTCTTAGTCCTTCCACAACCCTAGCCAACAGAATCCCCTTTCTCTAATTTGGGCAAAAGCAAGCCCTCGATGACTCTCTTCCTTCTCCGAATGCACAGCCAAACCGTGCCATAAGTCTATCTTCGTGGTCGCAAGTTGTATCGTACTTTCCCTGGTACTGATTGATCCGGAAACAATATGTCGTCACTTCCTGCTGCAAGCAACACGTCAGAGGCAAGTGAGGAGGCTGAATTTGAAAGAGCCGTTTCCGGGGTGCAAAATATGCGGAGAGTGTGGAGACAAAATGGCAGCTTCCCCAAGCCTCCTGGGCTCAGAGATATTCTCCGACACACTCTCAGTGCTGCTTACTGCTTTGGGATCTTTGGTTGCCATATCAGCAAGGGGTTCTGTTTCTTCGGTAGCGTGTGGCACAGGGCGAGTACGTTTCATGATGTGTGATGCGTGGATCCAGTTCTTTCGTCCAACTACCCGCACCACTGTCTGGGTGAACAACAGGACCTGGAATGGCCCATGCCAGCGAGGCGCGAGGCAGGAGGTGCGCTCAAATAATTTGACGAGCACCCAACTCCCAGGTCGTATGCCGTGGCCCGGGCCCTCGTATCGTGCAGGTAAAGCTTCTCGTACCTGGTGGTAAATCAAATACAGGTTTTTAGTCAATTGGCTACAATAATCTGAAAGTAGTACATTTTCAACATTCTTTAAATTTTGGCATTTTGGAAGATTCCAGATATTGGCAAGTCTCCCCATTACCACCTCAAATGGAGAGAGCCCAGTCTTAGTTTGAGGGGTTGTACGCATGGCTAGTAAAATGATCGGTAAGGCTTCCGGCCATTTTAGTTTGGTGCCGGCACACGTCTTAGCGAGCTTGTTCTTAATGATACCGTTGTGTCTTTCTACTAGTCCGGCGCTCTGAGGATGTCTGGCCGAAAGGAACCGTTTGTCAATTCGTAACGCTGTACATATCTGTAGGATTACAGCAGCGACAAAATGTGGACCATTGTCCGACCAGGTAACTCTCGGCAAACCGAACCGGGGGAAGTACTCCTTTAACATGGGTTTCGCAGTGGTCATGGCTGTAGCATCTTTAACAGGGAAAGCCTCAACCATTTACTAAAGGCACAAATGACCACTAGGACATACTTTAAATTGTTACATCGTTCTATTTCAATTAAATCAAAGTGAATAACCTCGAAGGGGACAGAAGGTGGGCCAAAACCTCCCCTTGGAGTTGACGTCCCCTTTCCCACATTGTGTTGTAGATAAATCATGCAGTTCTGGACGTAGTGCTGGGCGATTTTCTAAATCTTGACATATGTCCAAACTTTTTCTAACATTTCGTAACATGCTGGGCAGAAACGTGTGTAGGGCCGTGTGCCATTACAACCATCATCATGACATAGGCGTCAGGTAACAGCCATTGTCCTTCGACTATGTCCACCCAACACCCATCATCATCAAGTTTTCCCAAGACTTCAGCCCACCTCTTAGACTCTTCCATCATGGCATCAGCTTGGATATCCCGTACAGACCCAACACCCTCATCCATTACATAGGCATCTACAGTCTCCCATGAAACATACATTTCCGTGAAAAGATCTGTGGCAGTTTGCCTAGCTATCTGATCAGCGAAAGCAATCCCTTTGCCAATATCATCAACAATCTTTCGATGTGCTGCACATTTCATAACTGCTAACTTAGTAGGGAGCGCAAGCGCTGAGAGTAGTTGCACTATTAGGGAGCCATGTGAATCTTGGTGCCATGCAAGGCTAGGAACCCTCTTTCTGACAAAAGTCTCCCAAAGTTGTGAACCACCCCAAAGGCATACTGACTATCAGTATATATATTTACTGCAAGCCCTTCGGCGAGTTCACAAGCTCGGGTCAATGCTATAATATCTGCAGCCTGTGCAGAATTATGCGTAATTCTCTTAGTTTCCACAACCGTGCTCAATGTAGTGATTGCATAAGCGGCTGTGGATGTACCATCCGGAAGTTTAAAGCAGGAGCCGTCACAAAACAGCTCTCCTTGCAGATTATCCAAAGGAGTATCTTTCAAATCAATTCTGCCCTTTGTTTCTTGTTCGGTCATATACAAACAATCATGTGACTCTTCATCGCCGCAAGTAGTATCTTGCGGAAAAGGTAGGAGTTCAGCCGTATTAAGGACACAACACCTCTTAATTTGAATGTGAGGAGCAAACAAGATCAATTCATATCTTGTCAACCGTGCAGAAGTGAGGTGTTGCGTTTGAGTTCGGTTCAATAGAACATCTACAGAGTGAGGCACCATCAGGGTTAGATCATGGCCTAAGACCATTCCCTCACTCTGTTTTACAGATGCGGCAGCAGCAGCGACAGCACGCAAACATCTTGGCAAAGCGCATACTACAAGATCAAGGGTGGAAGAATAGTAACCGCACGGCCTATTCTTCCCTCCATGTTCCTGCATTAATACAGCCAAAGCACATCCATCACATTCATGCACAAACAATACAAAGGCCTTTTCATAGTTTGGTGTGCCCAAAACTGGTGCAGAGCATAATGCAGTCTTAAGCAAGTCAAACGACTTCTGGTGTACCACGTTCCATGGCAATGGCGAAGAAATGCCCTTCTTTGTCAAAGCCACCATCGGTTTGATCACTAGTGAGAAATTCGGGATCCACAACCTACAGTAAGAAACCGTACCTATCAAGGCCCTAACTTCCTTCTGTGTATTTGGGACAGACATGCCAGAAATGTGTTTTATTCTTTCAGGTGTCAATCTTCTTCCCTTCTTTGACAGGAGATAGCCTAAATAGGCGACCTCCTGACAACAATATTGACATTTTTTAAGCAAAGCTTTGTGACCATGCTTAGCTAGCTAGATGAATAAGTAATAACACAGTGCCCTCCTTACAGGCACTCTCAGAGTCAGCAGCTAGAAGCAAATCGTCAATGTACTGAGGCAAAGTACAGTTAGAGGGCAATTCAAGGGTATCAAGTTGTTCTTTCAAAGCCCTACTACAAATACTAGGACTCTCTGTGTACCCTTGAGGTACACGAGTAAATGTAAACGAGAGTCCCCCTAAGGTGAACGCAAACAAATATCTACTATCCTTGTGTATAGGAATGCTAAAGAACGCATTCTTTAAGTCCACAACACTAAAGTAAGTAGCTGTAGCTGGAATCATGGTTAGGCTCGTCGTTACATCAGGCACAATTGGAAATTGTGGTGCCACAACTTTATTAATGGCACGTAAATCAACTATAAAACGGAATGGAATGACATTATCGCCTTTCTTGTACACGGGTAAAATCGGACTATTACACAAACTTCCTGAAATTTCTTCAATCACACCGCGATGCACAAAATCGGAAACAATACATTTCAAAGCTCACTCACCCTCAACCGAAATCTTATACTGGGGAATGCGTGGCAACTCAATTCCATGTTTGAAAACTATCTTAACAGGCTCGATCTCGACAGACCACAAGCTCTCTGGTACATCAATGAATTCTGGAGGCAAAGGTCTAGTCAAAAATTGTGAGGCAGAAAATTGCTGTGGTGAAATCGTCAAGCGCACTCCATCAGAAGAACAATAATTCACTGCATTTAATTCTTTTAACAAATTCAACCCCAGCAAGTTCTCTCCGCAATCCCAAGTGAACAGAAAAGGGCACTGGTCTGTAAAGGGACCCAAAGAAATAGGTACCGGCATAGAAACCGGACAAACAACTGACGTACCGGAAAACCCTACGGAAACATTGGTTTGCCCTGACAATGGAATGTTTGGAACCCGTGAATGATCAATGGAACATTTCTGTGCTCCAGTGTCTATCAAAAACTGATGTTTCCGATTTCCCACCACCATTTCAACGTAGGGACCTTTCTGATTGACGGGAATAGGTGTAGGTTCCAAACCCTGCTTCGGGCAATCCTAACGAAACAGAAGATCATCAAAAGGAAGCTCTTCTGATAAATATGCAGCGGAAGGATGATCAAATATATTCCGAGTGTCTGCACTCGGAGTCTGATTGTCCTGCGAAAAAGGTTGTTGAGGGTCCTGTGTAAACTGACCTCTACCAGGGCCCCCTACAGCCGGGCGACCTCTGGATCGCCTACCCATATTACCAAATGTATTATTCGACCTTTGTTGAAGGACGGTGCATTGTGCTCGCCAATGACCCTCTCGACGACAATAAGCACACTGATTAATATTCACAGGACCCAAGGGCACATTCCCCTGCGGGACATACTGACCTCTAACCTGAGAATTACGTCCTCTGGGGCCCCTAACAATTTGTTGCAATAGCACTTTAGTTTTTAAATCACCTTTCCGTTTTTCAATCCTATCTTTTTCATTATTGACAAGGTTCTCATAGTACTGAGCCATGTGCAGTACTTCTGATTGTGATTTCACCTGCCAAGCGCTCTCAGAAGACATAATCTCTGAATGGATGTCAGGCAGTAATCCACGTACAAATTTGTCCACAAATAATCTTTTCCCAGACTATGTGCATAAATCTTGTCCACTGAAATCTGAGAATATCTGTTCGAACCGATTGAAGAACTCGGTAGCTCCTTCAGACTTACCTTGGACACAGGCCTTAAGCTTGTCCCAAATAATTCTCTTTTCGGGAATTATGGTTTTTAATTTAGCAATGATTCTATCAGGCAGAGTTAATATCACCTGTTGTGGTCTTTCGCCAGCTGGCCTTTCCCCATCAAGTCTAGTTATATTTGCCCATGTATCTCCCAAACCAGGTACATCGTTAATAGTTCTAACTTGTTTCCATAAATCTACGGGCAGGAGTACAGGAAACAACAAATCAATGTCACCTAAGGTGAACACTGAGGATTGCAAAACATATTCCATCTCTTTATAGAACCCTGTCGGATTTTTTGTAATGTCAGGAATAGACTGTCTAATGGTGTTCACTTCCTGCCGTGAAAACGGGACGTGAACAAACTGTGGTACATAATGTGCAGGAATGTTCACAGCGAGTATACCCTGTGCAGCATCGGCTGCAACCTCAACCTTCGGGACAAATGTCGGAGGAACCTCTCTCATAGGCAACTGAGATGTAGGCAACTCCGAACGCTTACTAAGCAACAGAGCCAAGTCGAGCGCTAAAGCAGTCGAAGAAGTGTCAAGTGAAAAAGCTCTCTTATAAATACTCAATAACTCTGTGGGACAACTAATCTTCCTTTGTGCACATTCATCCTGCAGGTACTCTACCATTACCTGTATCACTTTCCTCTGCATTTCCAACGTATATTGACTATATGTGTCATATACCTCAACTGGAGTTATCGATATGTCTGAAATCCATCTAATCGCATCTTTCTTACAAATTCGCATTTCCTCCGATATCGGTTTACGACACGAGAGGAACCATTTCTGTACATACATATTCTCCTCTTCATCATCCTCATTCTGTATCTTTTCTAACTCCTTTCTATACCCAAATAACCTCTCAACATGCTCATTTACCTTCTCCACAGTATCTCTGGAAAGTGCTAGAGTATTTAGATCCCTCAACCCTTGCGGAACATCTGTATTATTTAATCTTCCCCACATTATACATAACTGAATCCCTAAACCTTCAATAAAAACATTTTTCTCAGGAAAATTATCTGTATTACAAAGTGTGGCAAAAACACTAGCTTGATCATCCTTCTCCATACAATGTTTAGCCCATGCAATTAACTCACATTTCTTCTCCGGCGGTACAGTATTACGAGTGACAACTTTTGTACCTGTACCTCGATCGATTACAAGCGGCTCAGGACCACTTGGAAGAGAGGGAGCAGGCAAATTCGATGGAGGTACTATAACTGGTGCGATAAAAAGAGGCAGAGGAGCAGGTGGAGGGAAAAAAACGGAGGAGTAGGAGCAACAGGTTGAGTAGGAAGAGCAGGAATAACAGCAGGAAGAGGTACAGTAGTGGGAAGAGGAACATACGGAGATGGCGCAGAGGCACCAGGCCTTCATTCATTTAATATTTTGTCAATAAACTCATCAGAAATATGACGATCTTTAGAAGGATAGATTTTCTGAATTCCAAGTGAGAAAGCCCTATCCATATTTTTAGTCGCCTCAGACTGTTTGTTTTGGTCATATAACAATGCTTTTTCGGCATTCGTTTTATGACGACGTGCATGTTTCTCTCTAGTTTTAAGTTGTTGCAACGCTTCTTTTTTCCAATTCTGCAAAACATCAAATGCTGCAGGTCTAGCCTTTTTCTTTAACAACACTGACTCCAAATATTCAATGCGAGGGATCTCAAAACTACCATTGATTGGCCACTGAAGTTCGGAGGCATGCCTGGTTTGTCTTTGCCAAATATCATTAAATACTATACTTCCAATGCCGTACTTACAGTACATAGTACATGCCAGCGACCCCTCCTGTGGTGCGGGATGGCTAAATTCCAACGATTGTCTATCACTGCAGAATAATGCCCTAAAGCAGGTAGACAATTTCACCGGCATATCTCAAATTCTTGGTGTTACCTGGTCAATTATTGTGTCTGCAAATACAATGCGCCAAAATTCAAATTGTCAGGGTTAAATTAAGAATCGGGTCACGACTCACCTGACCAAACCTAAGTAGGACCGATCAGTACTTCTAAGAATCTTACCTAACTAATCTTACCTCGTGTATGGTGATTTCGGCAAATCTGCCCGCCTCGATAAGTGGACCCTCGTAAAGATGCCGTCTCAGACCACAAGCTAATCGTCCAGGGATCGGGTCGTGCAGCGCTGCTGAGGTGTCGTGTCTCATCCAGGGGCTCCTTTATGTCACACCGTCCGATCCCGGTCCTATAGCGTGTGTCAACTTTCAACAATCCGGCATCAATCTTGAGAGTCCCTATTCGGGCGCCAACTGTGAAAACAGAAAAAGAATATCGAGGCTGAGTGCCCCAGAAGGAAAATACACCAGACACGGGTTGCAAAGGAACATACAAAGTACTTTATTCTATACTGAATCCAATTACAGAAACAGAGCAAAATCAGATAGCTATCGGCCCTCAGTACAACACAACGAACTCCAGCGTGGTTCAGTGTGTTCAGTGAGAGACGCTGTACATTAGAATGCATTAGCTTTTTATACATTTTGTGGGTGCGATGCCCAGCCCCACTTCGGGTTAATATTCCTTTTAATATATCACCGATCTAGGGTTCGTGCCAAGTCTCAAATAACCGCATATAACTGGTTTGCCTTTAATACATGTATCAACAAGCATATGCAATACCTGTGTATTCTAAAGTTTTCCATACAGGCTTTCTTAAACATTAATACAATGTGGTTGAACAGATGTTCTTTGTTCAGTATTTGAATACATTGTCTGGACATATGCTCCTGGATTAGTTTTCATTGCACGAGTAATGCATCTACACATAGGTCAGTGAAGGACAAGGTCTTAGTTCATGACCTCAACAAGTGGACTGCAGGCAGATTACACATTAGCTATGTACAGAGGTCAAGACGGCCATGTTGTATTTTGCAATGACATCGTCCACCATTTTAGCTCACAGGGTGACTTTTACACAACGAATCCTAAAATGGCGGATTGACCTAAAATGGCGGCCTACATGGATTTAAGGTCAGGAACTTGCAACACAGATTTCTTTCGCAAGCGACTTTCGAGCAGCTTGGCATAGGTCCATATTTAAATATATTTATTACAACAGGAGGCACGATATACTTTCTATTTCGACAAACCCTCCTTTTGGCCTATGCCAAGTGCTAAAAACTATTTTGGGTCTCCTTGCAAATAACTCCATGCATCATTGTCCATGCACCCTGAATCACTATCAGAAATATCTATTGCCATTAGGTCTTTTGCTAAAATATACTTCAATACGTATTCTTTGGCAGTCTTATCTGGGGCATATACTTTATGTACTATCGAACCTATCGCTTGTGCGCAACATCCCCCTAGTATCGAACACATACCAGGCAGACACTGAATACAACAACAAAGAAACAACAGTATTCCCAAAATAATCAATAAAACCGTAGCACCTTCCAACCCCAAGACCGCAAGAAGTCCCAGAACCAAGCGTTTAGATCCCAGTTTCCCTTGGGAACATGCACTTCAGAACTAAGGACGTGCAGATTTTGTATTGCCTTGAAGATAGTTGGGGAGGAATCTGGTACGAAAACACAGCAAGCGGACCCCACTAATTTGCATACTCCACCACGCTCAGCTAGAATGACATCTAATGCCATTCGATTTTGAAGTGCTACTAATCTTATCGCCTTTTGTTCTAACGTCATATTATAGAGTATGTCCGTGGTCCGGTTGATGGTTCTCTCCAGTACTCTCGCTAGTTTTCTGATATCTTCTGAATTCGCTATCTGCCCCCAAAATGGCACAACTGATTTTGCTATATCTCCCAATACTTGTGCCTGGGTGTCACCATTCTCATCCCGCCGTGGACGAGTTTTCGAAACTTCTTTTGTACTAGCTATAAACACCCCAGGTAACAGGATCCCTAAATAACAGGTTCCCTGCCAATCCCTGGGCAACCATGGGAACGCTACATTACCGCAGACAAAGTAGATAGGTTCGCCTACATACAAAGGTCTGCTCTCCAGTCAAATTTGCAACGTCGGCACAACCTAAAATTTTTCCCATTGACTGAGTTCCATTCCTCTGTATGCAAAAAGAAACTGAGTCGGGGCTATGGTTAATAGTGTAAGAAGGAGGCATGGCATCTTTATTGCCTATCGGAGCCATTTTACAAGAAATCAAAGATTGGAAAGGACGAGACAGTTTGTCAGAAGGCCTAATAGAAGCAACATTCGAATGGAACCCATTGACTGAGTTCCATTCCTCTGTATGCAAAAAGAAACTGAGTCGGGGCTATGGTTAATAGTGTAAGAAGGAGGCATGGCATCTTTATTGCCTATCGGAGCCATTTTAAAAGAAATCAAAGATTGGAAAGGACGAGACAGTTTGTCAGAAGGCCTAATAGAAGCAACATTCGGTTTACTCCTATTTGCAAAAAGCGAGCAGCCCAGGGGAGTCAAAACACGTTTCTCAAAACTATTCAAATTGGTGCCATCAAAGTTCCCTGAGATGCTATCATTCCATCGGCCAAAGAACAGTGCTCTAAGAGAAGCATAGCAGGCAGTTGTCAACAGTAAGGGATGAATATACCAACCTAGCCCCTTATCCCCGTGTTGTGGTAAATGTGAGCAGACCCAGCAGTTGGATTTATTAAAAATGGCATGTGTAGCATTCATGATAAGTAGTAGAGTGTTATTATGGTACCTTTGTCTGTGCTGTGAATCCCGAGGGGATAAAGTGTGCAAATGTACAAAGGGAGTAGGAACAATGGGTGCACTTTCAGTAGGCAACAAAAGTTCTAAAGAATGAGTTTCCTCAAGGTACCATAATCCTAAGGCAGCGACTATAAAAAACCCAAATATCATTACAAGAATACAACAATACGTTTTTGGGGCCCAGGCATTTTGTCCATTGTCCCAGTTGGTCACCCCCTTATTTACAAGTCCAATACGAGCGTCGTCGGTAGCAGGCATTGTAATCTTCAGATGGAAACCCCAATGTTCATTGCTGGAGACCCCCCGGTCGCGCAATTTCTTAGTCCTTCCACAACCCTAGCCAACAGAATCCCCTTTCTCTAATTTGGGCAAAAGCAAGCCCTCGATGACTCTCTTCCTTCTCCGAATGCACAGCCAAACCGTGCCATAAGTCTATCTTCGTGGTCGCAAGTTGTATCGTACTTTCCCTGGTACTGATTGATCCGGAAACAATATGTCGTCACTTCCTGCTGCAAGCAACACGTCAGAGGCAAGTGAGGAGGCTGAATTTGAAACAGCCGTTTCCGGGTGCAAAATATGCGGAGAGTGTGGAGACAAAATGGCAGCTTCCCCAAGCCTCCTGGGCTCAGAGATATTCTCCGACACACTCTCAGTGCTGCTTACTGCTTTGGGATCATTGGTTGCAGTATCAGCAAGGGGTTCTGTTTCTTCGGTAGCGTGTGGCACAGGGCGAGTACGTTTCATGATGTGTGATGCGTGGATCCAGTTCTTTCGTCCAACTACCCGCACCGCTGTCTGGGTGAACAACAGGAACTGGAATGGCCCATGCCAGCGAGGCGCGAGGCAGGAGGTGCGCTCAAATAATTTGACGAGCACCCAACTCCCAGGTCGTATGCCGTGGTCCGGGCCCTCGTATCGTGCAGGTAAAGCTTCTCGTACCTCGTGGTAAATCAAATACAGGTTTTTAGTCAATTGGCTACAATAATCTGAAAGTAGTACATTTTCAACATTCTTTAAATTTTGGCATTTTGGAAGATTCCAGATATTGGCAGGTCTCCCCATTACCACCTCAAATGGAGAGAGCCCAGTCTTAGTTTGAGGGGTTGTACGCATGACTAGTAAAACGATCGGTAAGGCTTCCGGCCATTTTAGTTTGGTGCTGGCACACGTTTTAGCGAGCTTGTTCTTAATGATACGATTGTGTCTTTCTACTAGTCCGGCGCTCTGAGGATGTCTGGCCGAAAGGAACCGTTTGTCAATTCGTAACGCTGTACATATCTGTAGGATTACAGCGGCGACAAAATGTGGACCATTGTCCGACCAGGTAACTCTCGGCAAACCGAACCGGGGGAAGTACTCCTTTAACATGGTTTTCGCAGTGGTCATGGCTGTAGCATCATTAACAGGGAAAGCCTCAACCCATTTACTAAAGGCACAAATGACCACTAGGACATACTTTAAATTGTTACATCGTTCTATTTCAATTAAATCAAAGTGAATAACCTCGAAGGGGACAGAAGGTGGGCCAAAACTTCCCCTTGGAGTTGACGTCCCCTTTCCCACATTGTGTTGTAGGTAAATCATGCAGTTCTGGACGTAGTGTTGGGCGATTTTCTAAATCTTGACATATGTCTGAACTTTTTCTCACATTTCGTTACCTGCTGGGCACAAACGTGTGTAGGGCCGTGTGCCATTACAACCATCATCATGACATAGGCATCAGGTAACAGCCATTGTCCTTCGACCATGTCCACCCAACACCCATCATCATCAAGTTTTCCCAAGACTTCAGCCCACCTCTTAGACTGTCCAACGTGGCATCAGCTTAGATATCCCGTACAGACCCAACACCCTCATCCATTACATAGGCATCTACAGTCTCCCATGAAACATACATTTCCGTGAAAAGATCTGTGGCAGTTTGCCTAGCTATCTGATCAGCGAAAGCAATTCCTTTGCCAATATCATCAACAATCTTTCGATGTGCTGCACATTTCATAACTGCTAACTGAGTAGGGAGCGCAAGCGCTGAGAGTAGTTGCACTATTAGGGAGCCATGTGAATCTTGGTGCCATGCAAGGCTAGGAACCCTCTTTCTGACAAAAGTCTCCCAAAGTTGTGAACCACCCCAAAGGCATACTGACTATCAGTATATATATTTACTGCAAGCCCTTCGGAGAGTTCACAAGCTCGGGTCAATGCTATAATATCTGCAGCCTGCGCAGAATTATGCGTAATTCTCTTAGTTTCCACAACCGTGCTCAATGTAGTGATTGCATAAGCGGCTGTGGATGTACCATCCGGGAGTTTAAAGCAGGAGCCGTCACAAAACAGCTCTCCTTGCAGATTATCCAAAGGAGTATCTTTCAAATCAATTCTGCCCTTTGTTTCTTGTTCGGTCATATACAAACAATCATGTGACTCTTCATCGCCGCAAGTAGTATCTTGCAGAAAAGGTAGGAGTTCAGCCGTATTAAGGACACAACACCTCTTAATTTGAATGTGAGGAGCAAACAAGATCAATTCATATCTTGTCAACCGTGCAGAAGTGAGGTGTTGCGTTTGAGTTCGGTTCAATAGAACATCTACAGAGTGAGGCACCATCAGGGTTAGATCATGGCCTAAGACCATTCACTCACTCTGTTTTACATATGCGGCAGCAGCAGCGACTGCACGCAAACATCTTGGCAAAGCGCATGCTACAAGATCAAGGGTGGAAGAATAGTAACCGCACGGCCTATTCTTCCCTCCATGTTCCTGCATTAATACAGCCAAAGCACATCCATCACATTCATGCACAAACAATACAAAGGCCTTTTCATAGTTTGGTGTGCCCTAAACTGTTGCAGAGCATAATGCAGTCTTAAGCAAGTCAAGCGACTTCTGGTGTACCACGTTCCATGGCAATGGCGAAGAAATGCCCTTCTTTGTCAAAGCCACCATCGGTTTGATCACTAGTGAGAAATTCGGGATCCACAACCTACAGTAAGAAACCGTACCTATCAAGGCCCTAACTTCCTTCTGTGTATTTGGGACAGACATGCCAGAAATGTGTTTTATTCTTTCAGGTGTCAATCTTCTTCCCTTCTTTGACAGGAGATAGCCTAAATAGGCAACCTCCTGACAACAATATTGACATTTTTTAAGCGAAGCTTTGTGACCATGCTTAGCTAGCTAGATGAATAAGTAATAACACAGTGCCCTCCTTACAGGCACTCTCAGAGTCAGCAGCTAGAAGCAAATCGGCAATGTACTGAGGCAAAGTACAGTTAGAGGGCAATTCAAGGGTATCAAGTTGTTCTTTCAAAGCCCTACTACAAATACTAGGACTCTCTGTGTACCCTTGAGGTACACGAGTAAATGTAAACGAGAGTCCCCCTAAGGTGAACGCAAACAAATATCTACTATCCTTGTGTATAGGAATACTAAAGAACGCATTCTTTAAGTCCACAACACTAAAGTAAGTAGCTGTAGCTGGAATCATGGTTAGGCTTGTCGTTACATCAGGCACAATTGGAAATTGTGGTGCCACAACTTTATTAATGGCACGTAAATCAACTATAAAATGGAATGGAATAACATTATCGCCTTTCTTGTACACGGGTAAAATCGGACTATTACACAAACTTCCTGAAATTTCCTCAATTACACCGCGATGCACAAAATCGGAAACAATACATTTCAAAGCTCACTCACCCTCAACCGAAATCTTATACTGGGGAATGCGTGGCAACTCAATTCCATGTTTGAAAACTATCTTAACAGGCTCGATCTCGACAGACCACAAGCTCTCTGGTACATCAATGAATTCTGGAGGCAAAGGACTAGTCAAAAATTGCGAGGCAGAAAATTGCTGTGGTGAAATTGTCAAGCGCACTCCATCAGAAGAACAATAATTCACTGCATTTAATTCTTTTAACAAATTCAACCCCAGCAAGTTCTCTCCGCAATCCCAAGTGAACAGAAAAGGGCACTGGTCCGTAAAGGGACCCAAAGAAATAGGTACCGGCATAGAAACCGGACAAACAACTGACGTACCGGAAAACCCTACGGAAACATTGGTTTGCCCTGACAATGGAATGTTTGGAACCCGTGAATGATCAATGGAACATTTCTGTGCTCCAGTGTCTATCAAAAACTGATGTTTCCGATTTCCCACCACCATTTCAACGTAGGGAACCTTCTGAGTGACGGGAATAGGTGTAGGTTCCAAACCCTGCTTCGGGCAATCCTTACGAAACAGAATATCATCAAAAGGAAGCTCTTCAGATAAATATGCAGCGGAAGGATGATCAAATATATTCCGAGTGTCTGCACTCGGAGTCTGATTGTCCTGCGAAAAAGGTTGTTGAGGGTCCTGTGTAAACTGACCTCTACCAGGGCCCCCTACGCCCGGGCGCCCTCTGGATCGCCTACCCATATTACCAAATTTATTATTCGACCTTTGTTGAAGGACGGTGCATTGTGCTCGCCAATGACCCTCTCGACGACAATAAGCACACTGATTAATATTCACAGGACCCAAGGGCACATTCCCCTGTGGGACATACTGACCTCTAACCTGAGAATTACG
Source organism: Ambystoma mexicanum (assembly GCF_040938575.1). NCBI lineage: Eukaryota > Metazoa > Chordata > Amphibia > Caudata > Ambystomatidae > Ambystoma > Ambystoma mexicanum. Next base: position 79,088,005 of record NC_090930.1, on the reverse strand, counting down.
CCCTCTGGGGCCCCTAACAATTTGTTGCAATAGCACTTTAGTTTTTAAATCACCTTTCCGTTTTTCAATCCTATCTTTTTCATTATTGACACGGTTCTCATAGTACTGAGCCATGTGCAGTACTTCTGATTGTGATTTCACCTGCCAAGCGCTCTCAGAAGACATAATCTCTGAATGGATGTCAGGCAGTAATCCACGTACAAATTTGTCCACAAATAATCTTTTCCCAGACTATGTGCATAAATCTTGTCCACTGAAATCTGAGAATACCTGTTTGAACCGATTAAAGAACTTGGTAGCTCCTTCAGACTTTCCTTGGACACAGGCCGTAAGCTTGTCCCAAATAATTCTCTTTTCGGGAATTATGGTTTTTAATTTAGCAATGATTCTATCAGGCAGAGTTAATATCACCTGTTGTGGTCTTTCGTCAGCTGGCCTTTCCCCATCAAGTCTAGTTATATTCGCCCATGTATCTCCCAAACCCGGTACATCGTTAATAGTTCTAACTTGTTTCCATAAATCTACGGGCAGGAGTACAGGAAACAACAAATCAATGTCACCTAAGGTGAACACTGAGGATTGCAAAACATATTCCATCTCTTTATAGAACCCTGTCGGATTTTTTGTAATGTCAGGAATAGACTGTCTAATGGTGTTCACTTCCTGCCGTGAAAACGGGACGTGAACAAACTGTGCTACATAATGTGCAGGAATGTTCACAGCGAGTATACCCTGTGCAGCATCGGCTGCAACCTCAACCTTCGGGACAAATGTCGGAGGAACCTCTCTCATAGGCAACTGAGATGTAGGCAACTCCGAACGCTTACTAAGCAACAGAGCCAAGTCGAGCGCTAAAGCAGTCGAAGAAGTGTCAAGTGAAAAAGCTCTCTTATAAATGCTCAATAACTCTGTGGGACAACTAATACTCCTTTGTGCACATTCATCCTGCAGGTACTCTACCATTACCTGTATCACTTTCCTCTGCATTTCCAACGTATATTGACTATATGTGTCATATACCTCAACTGGAGTTATCGATATGTCTGAAATCCATCTAATCGCATCTTTCTTACAAATTCGCATTTCCTCCGATATCGGTTTACGACACGGGAGGAACCGTTTCTGTACATACATATTCTCCTCTTCATCATCCTCATTCTGTATCTTTTCTAACTCCTTTCTATACCCAAATAACCTCTCAACATGCTCATTTACCTTCTCCACAGTGTCTCTGGAAAGTGCTAGAGTATTTAGATCCCTCAACCCTTTTGGAACATCTGTATTATTTATTCTTCCCCACATTATACATAACTGAATCCCTAAACCTTCAATAAAAAACATTTTTCTCAGGAAAATTATCTGTATTACAAAGTGTGGCAAAAACACTAGCTTGATCATCCTTCTCCATACAATGTTTAGCCCATGCAATTAACTCACATTTCTGCTCCGGCGGTACAGTATTACGAGTGACAACTTTTGTTCCCGTACCTCGATCGATTACAAGCGGCTCAGGACCACTTGGAAGAGAGGGAGCAGGCAAATTCGATGGAGGTACTATAACTGGTGCGATAAAAAGAGGCAGAGGAGCAGGTGGAGGGAAAAAAACGGAGGAGTAGGAGCAACAGGTTGAGTAGGAAGAGCAGGAATAACAGCAGGAAGAGGTACAGTAGTGGGAAGAGGAACATACGGAGATGGCGCAGAGGCACCAGGCCTTCATTCATTTAATATTTTGTCAATAAACTCATCAGAAATATGACGATCTTTAGAAGGATAGATTTTCTGAATTCCAAGTGAGAAAGCCCTATCCAAATTTTTAGTCGCCTCAGACTGTTTGTTTTGGTCATATAACAATGTTTTTTCGGCATTCGTTTTATGACGACGTGCATGTTTCTCTCTAGCTTTAAGTTGTTGCAACGCTTCTTTTTTCCAATTCTGCAAAACATCAAATGCTGCAGGTCTAGCCTTTTTCTTTAACAAGACTGACTCCAAATATTCAATGCGAGGGATCTCAAAACTACCATTGATTGGCCACTGAAGTTCGGAGGCATGTCTGGTTTGTCTTTGCCAAATATCATTAGATACTATACTTCCAATGCTGTACTTACAGTACATAGTACATGCCAGCGACCACTCCTGTGGTGCGGGATGGCTAAATTCCAACGATTGTCTATCACTGCGGAATAATGCCCTAAAGCTGGTAGACAATTTCACCGGCATATCTCAAATTCTTGGTGTTACCTGGTCAATAATTGTGTCTGCAAATACAATGCGCCAAAATTCAAATTGTCAGGGTTAAATTAAGAATCGGGTCACGACTCACCTGACCAAACCTAAGGAGGACCAATCAGTACTTCTAAGAATCTTACCTAACTAATCTTACCTTGTGTATGGTGATTTCGGCAAATCTGCCCGCCTCGATAAGTGGACCCTCGTAAAGATGCCGTCTCAGACCACAAGCTAATCGTCCAGGGATCGGGTCGTGCAGCGCTGCTGAGGTGTCGTGTCTCATCCAGGGGCTCCTTTATGTCACACCGTCCGATCCCGGTCCTATAGCGTGTGTCAACTTTCAACAATCCGGCATCAATCTTGAGAGTCCCTATTCGGGCGCCAACTGTGAAAACAGAAAAAGAATATCGAGGCTGAGTGCCCCAAAAGGAAAATACACCAGACACGGGTTGCAAAGGAACATACAAAGTACTTTATTCTATACTGAATCCAATTACAGAAACAGAGCAAAATCAGATAGCTATCGGCCCTCAGTACAACACAACGAACTCCAGCGTGGTTCAGTGTGTTCAGTGAGAGACGCTATACATTAGAATGCATTAGCTTTTTATACATTTTGTGGGTGCGATGCCCAGCCCCACTTCGGGTTAATATTCCTTTTACTATATCACCGATCTAGGGTTGGTGCCAAGTATCAAATAACCGCATATAACTGGTTTGCCTTTAATACATGTATCAACAAGCGTATGCAATAGCTGTGTATTTTAACGTTTTCCATGCAGGCCTTCTTAAACATTAATACAATGGGCCTCATCACGACTTGGGCGGTAACGGTAACGCTATTAGCTCGGGCGGTATTAGCCCTACCGCCGAACTCCCCGGCGCTAATAGCGCCGGATCACGAGTTCGGCAGTAATGTAAGTCCCCATTCCCCACTGAGCCCATTCGGGAATGCCCCATTCCTCATTGGGCTCAATGGGGAATCTTCGCGCTAATACCGCCGGCGGATTTCCCGCCGGCAGTAATAGCGCAAATTTTCGCCGGATTTCCCCCCAGCTCAGAGCTGGGGCGAAATCCGCCGAAGACCTGATTCGGCGGACCCTTAAATCCAGCGGTAATAGCGCTACCGTCGGATTTAAGGGTTACCGCCGAAGTCGTGATGAGGCCCAATGTAGTTAAACAGATGTTCTTTGTTCAGTATTTGAATACATTGTCTCGACATATGCTCGTGGATTAGTTTTCATTGCACGAGTAATCCTTCTACGCATAGTTCAGTGAAGGACAAGGTCTTAGTTCATGACCTCAACAAGAGGCCTGCAGGCAGATTACACATTAGCTATGTACAGAGGTCAAGATGGCCATGTTGTATTTTGCAATGACATCGTCCACCATTTTAGCTCACAGGGTGACTTTAACACAACGAATCCTAAAATGGCGGTTTGACCTAAAATGGCGGCCTACATGGATTTAAGGTCAGGACCTTGCAACACAGATTTCTTTCGCAATCGACTTTCGAGCAGCTTGGCGTAGGCCAATATTAAATATATTTATTACAATAGGAGGCACAATATACTTTCTATTTCAACATGACAGTTCTCAAACAGTTGGCTAATGTCGATTCCTTATATTAATCCATTTAATAATGGCTATTATTGGTCTCACGGTACCCCATTTGGCTTCCTGCGATTCATATAGAGTATCCTCAACATGTGATGTATTGCTGTTGCCAAACAGAGGGGCTTCTGGTTAAGTGAGTCCTAGTGGGTTGGTGTTTTTTGGTGCGCGAATGTGGTCATGGCACTAATGCCCTTAGCTCTTATGAAGACTGTCCAAATATAGGTGCACCACTGTTGTGCTGGGCAACTGGAGGGGGGGTTATATATCGTAGATGAACAGGAGTCTCAATGGACTTACTAGGTTACCCTTCTAAATTTGTGGTGTGCGCTCTTGGGCAGCAATATTTGTGCCTCTTCATGATTGATAGTCACAACAGATTTTCTAGCGAAGTGATGTAGTAGACATCGGTGCCAAATAATGTTACAAGGCTAATAAATCATTACTTAGTTACACTTTTTGACTCCCATAAGTTTCTGGTTCTGCACATACTTGTGGATAGGTGTCTCATCGTGTATTAATATGGTTGCATATAGTAACGTGTCGTGATTTCAACAGTAGGTCTCATTAGTTTGTGATTCAGTGTTCGATATTTGCCAAATGACATTCCCAGGGGGTTGTAATGAAGTCTTAAAATAGCAAAAGTCTCAGTTGGCGTGCTAGCTTCCCTTTCTATACTTGTTACAACATCTGTGATACTTTATCGTCATCCTCGATTTAGCAAAGGACATTAATATTGGAGAATTGATAAAGTATTGTTGTCAGATGGTCGCTAGAGTTTGCCAGCTGGTCTGTTCATTTAGACCAATTTTGTCTGCCTTCGGATGAAAAATTCATAGTTGTTCTCTTTTGAACAGTAAGGTCTGTATATCGCCACCCCTTCTTGGTACGGCAATCTTTTCCAAAATTGTCCATTTAAAGTCAGTTGGCCCATGTTTTTTCTGGATGAAATGCTCGACCATCGGGCCGACACTTTCTTGGTCCTAATGCAGGACCGGGGTTCGCCCAATCTGATTTTTATGGGTGTGATGTCATCCCTACATATTGAAGTTTACAGGGACATTTGATCAAATATATTACATTACTACTGTTGCAGTTAGTAAAGTCTTTTGGTTCCAGGGCTATCTCCGTCCAATGTCAATTGAGGTTCATCTCATTTTGTGTGGACACACACTATATTGGCCACATAGTGCATGGCCTACCGGTGCTGTCTGGTTCCATAGTGTATTCTGTTCCTGTTATTTTGGTTCTTTGTATGTGTGTAACAGGGAATCTCAAAGATTGCGTCTTCTTCTCATTGCAGATCTTGGCTTCTCCATCTGTGATTGCCCTAAGTTCAGTATTGGCCAGAGTCTTAGTACTTCCTTTTTGATTTTATTGACCATTGGTGAAAAACTGAAGACTGCTGTGATAGTCTCACTGGTTTCTGTTCTTTTGCCATGTTGTTCCAAGGTTATATCTCTAGAAATATTTCTGGCTCTTTTTTTGGCTCATTTAATGACACATTTGGGATAACCATGACAGAGTAGTTTGTCCGCCAGCTTACTGGATTTTTTTTCGTAATTGCATAAATTGGAACAGTTTCTTCTTTACCTGAGGAACTGGCCAAATGGAAGGTTGTTCTTCAAACTCGATGGATGATAACTGTTAAAGAGTAATAGGGAATTCCGATCTGTTGGTTTATTGAATACAATACTTTTTATCATTGCATCTGCCGCACTCGGATTTAAATCCAGGAAATGAATACCTTCTCTGCTGTGTGTCTCTGTGAAAGTGAGGAACTTGTTTTGGTCATTTAGCCAGTTCATAAAGTGGTTGAGTTCCTCTTCATTCCCATTGAATATCATAGGTACATCGTCGATATACATTGACCAAAGATTGATTTTTGCAGACCAGGAATTGTTGCCATGATAGATGACTTTGGCCCTCATTACGACCTTGGCGGAGAACCATGGTGCTATTTGCACCATGGTCCATGGCGCTAAGTTGCCAACTCCGCCATGGTGGTTGGCGGACTTACCGCCCCATTCTGACCTTGGCGGGGCGGTAAGTCCCCAATCCCCATTTACCCTTCCCCATTCCCATTTTTGCCCCATAGGGTATAATGGGAGTGGGGAAGGCGTTAATTACGCCACCGTAAATTACGGTGGCGTAATTAACAACAAGGTCCCTTAGCGCCATGGATTTTAACGCCTGCTAAAAGCAGGTGTTAAAATCACCATGGCGCTAAGGGAACTCGTACTCAGGCGGAAAGGGGCGCCTTTTGGACCCAGTCCTGGCGCCAGTGGCACCAGGCTCATAAATATGCCCAGTCCCAGCGCTGGAAGCGCCGGGCTCATAATGCTTGGGTGGACTTACCTGCAGCAGACCATGCTGCTTACTTGCCTGCCAGTTGAGCCTCTGATCCTCTTCTGTTTGGAACTACTTTTCCTGTTGGGTGGGGCTGGAGCCACTCCCTAGATTCAGAACACTGGAACTCTTCTGGAAGGCAGGAACTCTTTTTTTACCAGGAACTCTTTTCTTACTTAGGCGTGGCTGTGGAAGGAGACACCTAAGCACTACAGGAGGCTATTTAAACCACACCCGGTGGATGAATCTTGCTTTGCGTTATTCTGCACCCTCTGCAGCAGAACGCTCATCGTGTCTTCTGCATCCGGTCCTGGGCCTAAGGAAAAAGGCTTACCATCCTGAATCCAGTCTTCAGCAACACCTATAAAGACAAGAAAGAACAGGTTAGCATTCCGGCATCTGAAAGGCAAAGGCTTACCTACTCTTCGTGCGCTCCGGAGGTCTTCACACTGCATTCCGGCATCTGAAAGACAAAAGCTTACCAACTCTTCGCACGCTCCGGAGGCCGTCGGCGCTGCATCCCGCATCTGAAAGACAAAACAAGGTGCGTTTAAAGACATTGGGGAACTTTAATACTCACGTGCCATTACTCCTTTCCACATCTAACCCAGTGGGTATCCCGGCACCCTGCAGCCGCTCCGAACTTGTACCTGCAAAATAAAAAGACAGTTAGAGCGCTTCGTGAAGCTGGCAACAAGCGCTTACTTACGTGCTTCCAGGCGCTTCTATTCATCACACGGGCTCCATCTTCAACTCACTTCAGCCCGTCATCCGCCATCGCCGGAACCCTGCAAAACAAGAGACATCATTATTAAAGACTTTAAAGACATTTGAGTTACTCAAAACTTACCGTTCGTGCAGTAAATGACGGACAGCAGTCCTCTGAAGTCAAGTGGCCTGCGCTACCTATCCAGTGAAGAAACTGGTTACAGCACCCTGCCCCGAGGCAGATGGAGAGCTCGGCATTCACTTACCTAAGGTGAGAGCGTTAACCTGTGGGGGTCTACAGGAGAGGAGAAGAGGAAAGAGATAGGGACACCCCAATAACCCCAGTTCATTAACCCCGTATTTTCTATCTGCAGACATCTTACTCTGCACGTCAGGCATACAGGGCACAGAGGTCCAGCCAAAGAGCCAACCGGGTGCTGCAAATCACCTTTGAAGATACGGTAGTCGCCCAGTCAAGACCGGCGCCTCTGCGAGAATCAGGTGAGCGTTACAGAACGCAAAGCCTACCGCAAAACTCTCGCCCGGGCGCTATGGAAACCTCGGATACTGACAATCTAGCCCGGTTACTTGGGGAACTAAGGGCAGAAGTGCATGCAGCTCGTCAGGAAACGAACACTCTAAGAAGGGAACTAATTATTTCCAAGGAGAGAACGGATGATCTTGCTAGACAATTGCTACAGTCACAAGCCGGACAGACCCCGCTACCCGCATCAGGGGCAAATCTTCCTTCAACATCCTCTATGGATCCAGTGCAGATCAACCTACCTGGGAATGTACCTCTGGCTCCGCCCGAACGATTTTCTGGTGACCCAAAGAGGTTTGCGGTATTTATCAATCAGTGCCGGTTGCACTTCTTATGCCGGCCAGCAGCCTTTCCAACTGATCAAGCTAAAGTAGCTTTTGTACTTTCGTACCTTAGTGGCAATGTGGCAGACTGGTCGATCCCTCTAGTTAATCAAGATGATCCGGTTCTTCATGCTTTTCAAGCCTTTCAGCTTAGTATGGAAAAACTGTTCGCAAGACATGCACAGGGGCAGGCCTTGGACAATGAGCTTCTTTCGTTGCGACAGGGTAATCAAGACCTTTTGGCTTATATTGCATCTTTCAATAGACTAATAGTGGAAACTCAATGGCCTGAGGACAAAAGGATTACGCTGTTTTATAGAGGTCTACGTGGAGAGCTCAAAGACGTTTTAGCCCAAGTAGTGAATCCCCCACAAGACTGTTCGGATTATATAGACTTGGTCGTTCAAATAGATCACAGACTGCAGAACAGGAAGGCCGATCGTTCCAAGTTTGATGCTCGAGTATTTTCCAAACCGCCAACTCCTTCCAAAGGAGTAGACTCCGGGGAACCCATGCAAATAGGGGGTCTGAAAGGTCCTCTAACACAAAGGGAGCGGGAAAGGAGAAAACAGTTGCAATTATGCCTATATTGCGGAAACTCAGGGCACTTTCTTCGAGACTGTCCGGTGAAACCTGCCAAGAAGGCAGTAGGAGCAGCAGTTACCACAGTTACAAACTCTGAGCAGGGAAACGACCTCGCCCGACAAGAATAGAGGTCCTCTTGCCGAGCGTGAAAACCAGTTCCGTGACCTCGCATTTCGTGATACCTATGGTCCTCATTAGCCCTGATAATCCGAGTCGATTACATGCAATTGAAGCTTACGTCGACAGCGGTGCCATCGGCAATTATGTGGATCATGAAATGGTTTTGAGGATGAATCTAACTCTTTGTCCCAAGGCTGTAAAGGACGTCATTACTACGGTGGATGGTACGGAGATAGCCTCCGGGCCAGTAACGCATACCACTCAAGAGGTGACGCTAGTAAGTCAAGATGGACACCATGAGAAGATCGTGTTCGATGTGATCAAGGCCCCTCAGTTCCAGATTATTCTAGGAATACCTTGGTTAGAGAAACACAATCCTCTGATCGATTGGCGAGCAAGAACGGTCCAGTTTCCAGAATGTGTCTCTACGTGTCACCCTCCACCTGGTGTTGCACTGGCAGCAATTTCTTCAGAGACTCCCCAGTTACCTCCCGAATACCTAGAATACCAAGATGTTTTCCGGAAGGAGCAGGCTAACTCTCTTCCTCCTCATAGGTCTTATGACTGCCAGATAGACCTGATACCTGGATCTACTCCTCCTTGTAGTAGAATTTATGCCCTCACCGAGCCTGAGAACCTTCACCTTCGACAATACCTGGATCAATACCTGGCAAATGGGTTTATTCGTCCCTCCAAGTCCCCTGCCTCTTCAGCTTTGTTCTTCGTTCCAAAAAAGGAAGGAGACCTTAGAACTTGTATCGATTATCGCTCCTTGAACCAGATCACCGTTAAGAATAGATATCTGTTACCTTTGATCCCTGAACTCCTGGACCAAGTCAGAAAAGCATGCATATATACAAAGCTGGATCTTAGAGGAGCTTACCACTTGGTACGAGTAAAAGAGGGCGATGAATGGAAGACGGCCTTCCGCACCAAGTATGGGCTATTTGAATATCAGGTCATGCCCTTCGGACTTTGCAATGCCCCGGCCGCCTTTCAATATTTTATGAACGATGTCCTCAGAGAGCTCATAGATGTGTGTGTTGTTGTTTACATCGACGACATTCTCGTTTATTCGTCATCGGAATCTGAACATCGGAAACACGTGAAAATGGTCCTCGAAAGATTGCGTCAACACAAACTTTTCGCTAAGTTGGAAAAATGTGTTTTCAACGTGACTGAAGTTGAATTCTTGGGATTCATATTATCACCTGGCGGAGTGCGTATGGATTCAAAGAAGGTCGATGCAGTTCTCAAATGGCCATCACCATCCTCCGTAAAAGGTGTGCAAAGCATGTTAGGCTTCGCTAACTTTTACCGCAGGTTTATCCCCGAGTTCTCTCGAATAGTCCAGCCCATCACTGCCTTGTTAAAGAAAAACAAACGTTTTGAATGGTCTAGCGAGGCGGAACAAGCTTTCCAGGATTTGAAGACTAAATTTATCTCTGCACCAATCTTAAAACACCCTCGCCCCGAACTCCCCTACATCATGGAAACTGATGCTTCAAGCCTTGCCATGGGGGCAGTTCTATCACAAAAGGACCCGGTAACCAATCAGTTGCATCCCGTGGCATTTTGGTCCCGCAAATTCTCGCCTCCTGAAGTCAATTACACGATTACTGACAAGGAACTTCTGGCTATCAAGTCTGCCTTTAAGGCTTGGCGGCCTTATCTGCTGGGGGCCCGACACACCGTTACTGTGATTACGGATCACCGAAACCTGCAATATTTGAAAACCGCAAAAGCCCAATCCTCTAGACAACTCCATTGGGCATTATTCTTTGCCGAGTTTGATTTCATAATTACCTATCGACCTGGTACCAAGAACGGTAAAGCCGATGCCCTTTCTCGGATGGGAGTGGAAGAACACTTGATCAACCCTAAACCTGTACCAATCATTCCCGAACAAAGAATTCTGGGTGTAATCACCACAGAATCCATAGAGGAAGTTAAGGATAAAGCCAGGCAACTTGTAACTCCAGCAGACATACAGAATTGGCATCTGCAGGGAAAGGACTTTGCAGTAAAGGACAACTTATTGTATTTCCAAGAACGATTATACCTACCCAGCACAGATTTACAGAAAAAAGTAATCTCTTGTTATCACGACTCTTTAATGGAAGGTCATCCCGGTATAGCCAAGACCTCAGAAAAGATCAAGCGCTACTTCTGGTGGCCGTCTTGGAAAAAAGATATCAGAGACTTTATAATGTCATGTGGAGTATGCGCCCAAAACAAGAGTCAAAAGGAAAGACCAGCAGGCCTCTTATGCCCTATTGACATCCCACCTTGCCCTTGGCATACGCTTTCTATGGACTTCATCACCGATCTACCTCCATGCTCCGGATACAATACGATTCTAGTAATCGTGGACTTATTCTCCAAGATGGCGCATTTCATTCCGCTCAAAGGCTTGCCAACAGCAGCAACTCTGGCCCGAGAATTTCTCAAAAACATCGTCCGACTGCACGGTTTTCCTTCGGTTCTAATTTCGGATCGAGGTAGTCAATTTATTTCTCATTTTTGGCGAAGTTGCTGTCGGTCGGCTCAAATTGATGTGAGACTATCGACCAGTCACCACCCTCAGACCGACGGACAAACCGAGAGGACCAATCAAACTCTGGAACAGTATTTACGCTGCATGCTGCAACAAACTGAAAAAACTTGGAAGGATATCCTTTGGATAGCCGAGTATGCCTACAATAACTCTGTCCATTCGGGAACTGGGAAAACCCCGTTTTTTCTTTTGTACGGCAGTCACCCTCGAACCTCGGAGTTGGATCCCCTCCAAGATCTTGAAACACCAGCAGTAGACTACCTGCATTCTACAATCACCCAAGCCTTTAAGGAAGCTGTTTCTCACCTTCAAAAGGCTAAAGAACAATACAAGAAAGGAGCAGATCAACATCGGAAGGAAGCCCCTCACTATCAAGTAGGGGATCAAGTCTGGTTATCCACCAAATATCTATCTCTAAAAGGGCCACGCACATTCAACCCAAGATACCTTGGTCCCTATTCCATCACTACCATAGTAAACCCAGTAGCGGTCAAGTTGGACTTGCCCCCGCACATGAAGATACATCCGGTCTTCCACGTCTCTCTATTAAAACCCGTGCAACCTCAAACCCGACTAACCAAATCTCCAAAACCTATCCTAGTTGATGGAGAACTCGAGTTTGAAGTCAAAAGCATTCTGGACTGCAAGATCTCCAAATCTAAACTATTCTACCTAATTGACTGGAAAGGCTACGGCCCCCAAGAGAGATCCTGGGAACCTGCTGAATATGTCCACGCTCCTCGCCTAATCAAAAGATTTCACCGAACATTTCCTGACAAGCCAAAACCCCCGGAGAAGCCCGGTTTGGGAGGGGCCTTGAGGGGGGGTACTGTCATGATCTCTGCTTCCAAAAGGTCAGGGTTTTCCCAACTCCTTTGGAAGCAGATCCATAACCCAGGTTCCGAGTGCCAACCAGTCCCAATTGGGACCTTTTGGACCCAGTCATGGCGCCAGTGGCACCAGGCTCATAAATATGCCCAGTCCCAGCGCTGGAAGCACCGGGCTCATAATGCTTGGGTGGACTTACCTGCAGCAGACCATGCTGCTTACTTGCCTGCCAGTTGAGCCTCTGATCCTCTTCTGTTTGGAACTACTTTTCCTGTTGGGTGGGGCTGGAGCCACTCCCTAGATTCAGAACACTGGAACTCTTCTGGAAGGCAGGAACTCTTTTTTTACTAGGAACTCTTTTCTTACTTAGGCGTGGCTGTGGAAGGAGACACCCAAGCACTACAGGAGGCTATTTAAACCACACCCGGTGGATGAATCTTGCTTTGCGTTATTCTGCACCCTCTGCAGCAGAACGCTCATCGTGTCTTCTGCATCCGGTCCTGGGCCTAAGGAAAAAGGCTTACCATCCTGAATCCAGTCTTCAGCAACACCTATAAAGACAAGAAAGAACAGGTTAGCATTCCGGCATCTGAAAGGCAAAGGCTTACCTACTCTTCGTGCGCTCCGGAGGTCTTCACACTGCATTCTGGCATCTGAAAGACAAAAGCTTACCAACTCTTCGCACGCTCCGGAGGCCGTCGGTGCTGCATCCTGCATCTGAAAGACAAAACAAGGTGCGTTTAAAGACATTGGGGAACTTTAATACTCACGTGCCATTACTCCTTTCCACATCTAACCCAGTGGGTATCCCGGCACCCTGCAGCCGCTCCGGACTTGTACCTGCAAAATAAAAAGACAGTTAGAGCGCTTCGTGAAGCTGGCAACAAGCGCTTACTTACGTGCTTCCAGGCGCTTCTATTCATCACACGGGCTCCATCTTCAACTCACTTCAGCCCGTCATCCGCCATCGCCGGAACCCTGCAAAACAAGAGACATCATTATTAAAGACTTTAAAGACATTTGAGTTACTCGAAACTTACCGTTCGTAGAGTAAACGACGGACAGCAGTCCTCTGAAGTCAAGAGGCCTGCGCTACCTATCCAGTGAAGAAACTGGTTACAGCACCCTGCCCCGAGGCAGATGGAGAGCTCGGCATTCACTTACCTAAGGTGAGAGCGTTAACCTGTGGGGGTCTACAGGAGAGGAGAAGAGGAAAGAGATAGGGACACCCCAATAACCCCAGTTCATTAACCCCGTATTTTCTATCTGCAGACATCTTACTCTGCACGTCAGGCATACAGGGCACAGAGGTCCAGCCAAAGAGCCAACCGGGTGCTGCAAATCACCTTTGAAGATACGGTAGTCGCCCAGTCAAGACCGGCGCCTCTGCGAGAATCAGGTGAGCGTTACACTAGAGTCACTAGTAACTGTGAATCAGACAAAAATGTTGATCTTTTATCAAGAGCAACACTGCTGTCGTATCTTTTAGATATGATCAACTTTTTGTGATTTCTAGTTTTAGGAAGAAATCTACAATTTGGGATAAACGTTCGAGAATTGATACTATCCCTGAGATGATTGGTCTGCCTGGAGGAGGGTGCTTGCCTTTATGTATTTTTGGTAAGGCATAGAAAGTCGACTGTCTGGGTGTTTTAGTGATCAGGAATTCACATTCCTTATTGCTAATGTATCCTTCGACCGCTGATTCCTTTATAATCGGAATGATTAGTTGTTGAATATTTTTCGTGGGATCACTGCCTAATCATCTGTAACCCTTGTGATCTCCCAACAGGTCGTTTACCATTTTCTTATAGTTCATAGAGTCCATCATTACCATGGCTCCCCCTTTGTCCACAGGTTTTATAACAATGTCATTGTTGTCGGTCAGAGACTGCAGAGCCATTTTATCCTTTTTTGAGAAATTGTTGTAACTAGGTGTCTGATTCTGTTCAAGTTCATTCAGCATTTTGAGTACAGTTTTTTCAAAAGTTATCGAGTCCGGCGTGATTCCATTGGGTGGAGGGTAAAAAGTAGATTTGTTTTTAAGATTTGTGGCACTACTTTCTTCGACTGCTGTTTTAGTCTCAAAAAATTGTTTGAGTCTAATTTTTCTTTCAAGTTGTGTTATTTTGATCCGGGTCTGGAACGGATCATGAATCGCTATGGGTATTAAAGGAGGGCCTTTTTCTAAGATCCTGTACTGATCTTGGTTAATTCTGGTTTTGGATAAATTGACCACCAAGGAAAAAGGAATGGTAGTATCTAGTTCTTCTTGTGACACAATCTGTCCTCTAATGGGGTTGTCATTTGTCTGTGAGGCTATCTGCAATCGTTTTCTGCAGCCATCAAAGTGGTGGTGCATTACATCCTCAACCTCGATTCAGGGTGATTGGTTTTGCCATTGGTTTTGCCAATTGTCTCTGCCTTTGTTTTGGGTTTAGAACGTTCATAGCAACTAAAATATCAGCAGCAAGAGCACAATGCCTGATGTATCTCACAATGGTACAAACACAAGGTAGATACCAAGGGAAGACAGTAGCATTGAGATGCATGTCCAAGGGAACATTCACATACAAAGATAATTACATAAAGACATTGGAGATGATGAATAATTACTGGCAGCTAGATGAAGCTATATAGTACATAATTGATGGACATGAGAAGGGAGAAACAAAGACTATCACCTTGAAGGAACTGGGATGTCCCTGGAAAACAGTGAAGAAGATAGGAGGAGAGCCTGGCTGCTAGAAAAAGACCACAGATATTAGTGTATGGATGAGTATATATTGACAACGGGTGGCAAGATGGAGTTGTGGGAAGCAAGTCACTGACGCTAGCCCAATCATCAGTGAACAAGGTGCAGGAGGAAAATGACAAGTGCCTGAAGGAGGGGGACGCGAGTGCAAAGTTACTGACATAGGTGGAGAATAAAGCTGAACCGATGCCAATAGTACCCCTGAAGACACCAGCTCAGTGCCATATAAACAATGGCAAGGTTGAAGTTGGTGAGAACATTGGGTGCAAGTCAGTGGAACAACTCACAGCTATGAGGGCAAGAACAGCAGTACTGATGGATCATTACTGGGCTTGTGGAATGAAAGCATATGAGAAGCTGCCACCCGAATGGGGAGGAGTTTGCTCATTTGTACACATCAATATGCCCTCATTGGTCATACCCAAGAAAGATGTGAAGCTTGATGAGTTCCCGAAAATGGGCAACAATAAGAGAAGAAAGAGATTGGTTGAGGGGACACCAACAGCCAAGGCTGAGTAGATAGAGAACCGTGAAGAATGGAGCAGAGTGAAGAGAGGGGGAATCACTTCTCAGAAGCTTCAGAAACGGCTCCAGGTGAGATCCCAGCAGAGCACAGACTATTCAGCAGGACACAAATGTTCTTTGCATCTCTAATACCTGGAATACAGAGATACACAAACGCCAAGTGGTTACAGATTACTTGTTGGGAGCTGATGGTAACAATTAACTCTACAGTGAATGAGTTCAATGCCATAAAGGAAGAGCTCAGAGCAATAAGGTTGGTGACGCTCCATAATAGATATGTTCAGGATCTCCTCACAGCTATGGAAGGAGGAGTTTGCGCAAAGATAGGGAGTTCCTGTTGCACATTTTAACCAGCTAACGATGAAGATAACGGGACTCTATCAGATGCAGTAGCACAGCTGGCACAGATGCATGCCAAAATGGAAGATGAAGCTCGAGGAACTGGGAAGGACAAGAGCTGGCAAGCGTATATATGATCATGGATGCCATCATGGCTGTCAGACGGACTGAAGGTGACAGCAGTCATTCTGGGAGGAGCATCAGTGTGTGGGATCAAGATCTGCATGGCAAGATGCAAGAAAACAGCAGAAGAGGTTATCGGAATGCAGATCCTGATGGATTTGAACATGGGGAGGGACAAAGGACGAAATTGTTGCAGAACGAGACAAGCTTAGAGCAAAGATTGCACAGTGTGAACTATTTCCAGCAGGATCCCTGAAGCTGGGTAATCTGCATGACCCAAAGTTCTATGAAGGGAAATGGGTTTGGTGAAAACCTGAAGGATTGTTCTGTTACATGCACTGGTCATTCGACGACCACACAAAGTATTATGGACTCCTTAGAGGATTAACTAAGATATGGCAGCCCAGAGCAAAAGGACTGTCACGTAAGGATGTGGGCGACAGGTCAACCAGAGGGGGGACTGAAGAGGGATGGGGAAGTTTGCCCCCTCCTGCCCTCCTATAAGATACATGACATGGAAGAAGGACAGGAGTCACTGCGACCGCCCATACTATTTCGGACCAATTCCCACTGCTTCAATGATTGACAAGTATGTCGAACGGTACCCCCTCATCCAGCCCTGTAGGCGGGGAACGGAACAAATCTTCCCCAGAGCGGACAAGGAGCCCCAGGCTGCAACTAAAGACACCTCAATTGACAGTATTGAATAACACGCCCAGAAGCCATGTTGCTGACATTTATAGAGACACCACGACTTAGCAGCATTAGACATGAAGCACACATGCCATCCGCACTCTGGACACAAACACACACTGAAATACATCAAGAACACATGTGTGCAGTTCTATAGTTCGTGGACAGATACATATACATACTGTCATTGCTTTTATTATTTTGTAATTAGCTTAATGCAGCAATGCAGAAACCGCAAGAAGCAATAGATCTTGAGTGAAGATTGCAGATGCTAATATGCAAATAACCTTATGGAGCTGTGGGAGCACCTATGGGACCTGACAGAACCAAGTGTAACTAACCTATGGAGAATATAGACTAGCAT
Organism: Ambystoma mexicanum; assembly: GCF_040938575.1. NCBI lineage: Eukaryota > Metazoa > Chordata > Amphibia > Caudata > Ambystomatidae > Ambystoma > Ambystoma mexicanum. The sequence continues at coordinate 79,071,352 of NC_090930.1, read as the reverse complement.
GAATATTGTAGAAGCCACATTATGTTTTGGGAAAATTCCAGCAGGCCACAGGCCTCTCAGCAAAGATCAAGCTGAGCTGAATTCAGGCTGGACAAGAGCCAACGTGTGAGACAGGACCGCTGCCAAGGCCACCAGATGCGGATGACATTCCATTCCCTCAATGACAGTAGCCCCAGTTGCAGTAAATGCAAATAATTCCTCATAAGTCAGAGCTGCACATCTCCCAATCATGGTCTTGGGAACACGTGACTTGGCAGACAATGGACAGCAAACAGCACTGTGAAAAGGAGCCGATCTAGCAGACAGAAGCTTGCAACAAAGATATTACAATGTGAGACAAGTGTTGCACTGAGCAAAATAACACTCTCATAGACTAAGGTGGTACACACAAGTTACAATTCAGACACATAGCCATTCTTGTTACTTGAAAAGGTACACCAAGAGCTGATAAACTTTGCGGATCACAGTCCTGGGGATGTCAGCTCTAGCCAATCACAGATTAGTATCCAAGGGGTGGGTAGCAACGGGCAAGAACCAATAGCAAGACCCTCACAAAGCAACATTGTTATAGATAGTGACTTGGGTATGGATCAGGTCAGCCACCTGACATGGGAGAGCCAGTAGAATAACACATATAGGTGGCCATATAGGTTATTGGGATCCTGACAGCCAATCCAGCAGTCCAAAAGGTTTTCTGGAGAAGGGCCCAGGTTACGACATCACTCTGATGCAATCGGGGTAAAAAACTGGCCTGCGAGCCACGGGACGTTGAGACTTCTTTTGTCCTTGTGCTGATCCCTGGTGGCTTTACTTGTAATAAACCGCAGTTTGAACTTGCCGCAGACTGAGTCCTCTGTTTGTCCTGTGGAATGTGTTGGGCCTTCTGAGAGTCTGCAAACTCCTAGTGGCCCTCTGGCATACTGTGAGTTTGTCCCAACAGCACACTTGCTATGGTGCTCATTTCCTCTATCAGAATAGTCACCCTGACAGTAAATTGTGTGCAAAGCATGAGACATATATACAGCTTTTGACAACTTCATTGTTGAAGTATGGGCTATTGAGCAAAGGATGACTTTCAGATGCAGTGCAGGAGAGTCCCGGGAGTCAGGGTCAGAGAGCTTCCTCCACTTGGGGGGGTTAGGGCCTCATGTCTTTATGGAACGGTGCTCCGGCAAGAAAGTTTTTGCAGGAGTGCAGCTTCCTCCTCTCCCTATGTTGCATCTTCATTTCTATGCTGGCCACTTATGTTAGTCAGCGACTCAAAGACTTTGTCCGCAAGGCTGCAGGTCACCATTTGGGATCTCAGCAGAGCGTACTCATCATTTAATCTAGTGGAGATCGGTGAACCCTGCACAGGATCATGTACACACCAACAAAGGAAGGTGAAATGAGTGCCTCCGCTTTGCATATCCTGGCCAGCTCTTTCTCTTAACCTAAAAGATCACACCTCACAGGACCCTCAGCCCTTAGCATAGGGTAATGAGTGGAGTCAATACCTGGTGTGTGCTCTCCCTCCTCTGTTTTAACCAGTGTCCCTCAATAAATATCTTTAAAATGCACACTTTGCATCATGTTAAATCATAATCTACCCCTTGGGTACTACTCAAAGATTCTAACTCTCTTGGCCCTCTTCCTGCTCCCACCTGTGAGGCTAAAAACCTTGGGGTCATCTTCGACTCCACTCTCTCCTTTTCTCCTCACATTTCTGACGTCTCTGAGAAGTCACAATATCAGCTGCTCCTCCTCAGAGGTATTCTTCCTTTCCTCTCCTTCCCCCAGAAGCTCCCTGTTTCCAGAGCTCTGGTTCTCTCTAGGCTGGAGTACTGCAACAGCCTTTTTCTAAATCTGCCTGCTCCTACTCTCCGCCCTCTGCAACTCATCCAGAACAGGACTGAAAGAATTGTTCTTGACCTCAAGCCCAGGGATCGTATCTCTACAGGACTGAAATCTCTCCACTGGCTCCCAGTGGCTGCGATGATTAAGTTCAAAACCCTGTGCATTGTTCACAAGGCATTCTGGGGCCTGGGGCCTCAATACCTTCAACTCTCTCTCCTGAATATCTTATCAAGCTTGTGCAGTAGGACCCCAGCCGGCCCATAGGACTTGGGGTTTCCCAACAGCACTTTAAGATGAGCAGCAGTGCCCTTGAGATGGATGGGGATGCAGATTAATACTCTCGCATCAAATCAATAATGACAACTCAATAGTTTGGCAAAGGGAGTCTGTTTAATGACAAGTACAAAAAACAGGGAGTTCATGAATATCAGCAATCGCTCAATCTTCCTTCTCGCTTCAAATCCAATTAATTTCAGAAAAAACATAGGGCCTCATTACACGGTAGGCGGTAAGGGTTTACCGGTACCGGTATTTTACCGTACCGGTAAATCCTTACCGCCTTACTACGAGGTCCCTTTGCGGGTTGGGGATTTTAACGCCTGCTTTTTGCAGGCGTTAAAAATCCAACCCGCAAAGAGACCAGGGTGCTAATTACGGTACCGCAATTTGTGGTACCGTAATTAGCGCCTTCCCCATTCCCATTATGCCCTATGGGGCAAAAATGGGAATGGGGAAGGGCAATGGAGGAAGGAGGAATTACCGCCTTCCCAACCTTGGAATAGGGCGGTAATTCCCCTTATCCTCCAAGGTGGTATCGGTAAATTACCGGCATGAACCATGGCGCTAATAGCGCCATGGTTTACCGCCTACCGTGTAATGAGGCCCATAGTATGTATAACAAAAACTCGTCATCACTGACGTGTAACTCTTAAAACTTTAGCATGAAACTCTATTGGTTCTAGGAAGGTAACTTTAATATAGGCACTATATCTGTATATGGTAAAGGGGAGTGGGGATTGGATAAACACTGTCAGGTGGGGCATCTAAGCCCTTCCTTCAAAATGGCTACTGTAGACGTCATTTAAAGTATGACGTCTTATTGGTTCTACTAACTATAGGACCCTAGATTACTTGGTCCACTATGATTGGGTTGGCATCAACCCCACTCATACTTTACCAATTGCTTAGCAGCGTGCAGAATAGCCGGCCAGGTGCAGGGAGTTCGTCTGCACCCCAAGCTTCCCTGCAATTATTGCAACAATCAATCATCACTTCAGTGGTCATGTGTCAATTATTTCTTTGTATTTTGGCCTCGAGTCAGCTTTTGGGAAAGTTAAGGCGTCTAGTAATGGCAAGGGTCCATGCGTAGGTGTGAACGTCTCATCCCTTCTTGCTCATCTGGTCACGTGATTTTGACACAGTGAAATCGTCTTATTCTTCCTGCAATTTCATGTATTTGATTTAATTCTGTCCGTCGTCTGCCATCTGTGGCTTATCTTGACCTTTCTGAACAGGATACTCTGTTCTTCTTCTCATTAATTGCATCCACTGTTTCAGCCGATACGACCTTGGCTTTTTGGCACGATTTACCTTCGTCTGAGTTTCTCTACGTCTTTACCTCTCGATAGGTTTGCTGCAAAGCTCTCCTCTTGAGACCTTTAGTAACCTTTGGTTGATTCTGCTCTTGTGTATAGTGGAAGTATACTTATATAAAGGGCTCCTTTTGAGGTAGCTATGTATAGTTGGCGCTTTCCGCAATCTATTTTACTACTAAGCATAAGCAAGCCTCACGATTCTGTGCTTCTTGCGGTTCCTTGTATATGTACACGTTTAAACTAACTGAATATCTTCATCATGCATGTGGCATAATTATTGACATTTTGACATCGATTATTGCACTTTAGACTCAGGTTGTCACTTGTCCATGGTGTTTCGTCTCTTTTCATCATTCACAGGTCGTCATATCTTCTATATGTGAGTCAGTCCGGGTTCTTGTGACGTCACCATTCGTCTTACATCAGTATCTTTTTAGCTTCTTCAGGGATTGCATTCTGACAATCGTTATTCTGTCTCATGTGCCGATATGGTTTCCTCAATGGGTACCTTACTGTCCAGGTTTTCTTAGATGTCGGTACTTCAACAGGTGCTGTTCTTCTAATAGGTACTGAACAGAGCCCAACTGCGGCTCTCTGCTGGTTTATTTGTTCATCATACGTCACATATTTCGGTGTGAACGTTCCTGGTACTTCAAAATGGGTGGTTGGAGTGTGAATCGAGCTTGGCACCTCCTCTGCACTCCCCCCTCTGGGCGATTCAACAACCACTTTCACTTCTTCCTCTGGATCCACTTTTACTTCATCCTCTGGTGGATCCACACATGGAGGTTTGAAGAAATATATCTTTGGGGTCCATATCTTTATGACTCCCTTCAAGTTTCCAGCTTTTCTCACGTGCTCATCTTTGTTCCAAGTCATTAGTTGACATTGTCCACTTACAATAGATCCATTATCCCACATAATTTCTATGTTTCCTTGGATATCAAAATTTTGTTACTTCTGGTGTATAAATGCTGGCTTTCACAAAGTCTCTTATTTCTTCATCAGTCAGGTCCTTGGGCTTCCAGACTGACTTGACATCAATCATGATCTTCTATGGCCTTTTTTCTGAGTTTTCTGGCACTGAGAGATTATTATCTTGATAACACAGAATCCGAGCAATATCATCACTAGCAGGGCTCCTAGGAATTTTAATGCAGCGGCCATCCACTGTGGAACCCACGAAAATAGTGATCCAAACCAACTGTCGTCGTCCACTTCGTCAGCTTCATCAATCATCTGATTCTGTTGTTTCGTCAGTATACCTATGGCCTCTGTTAAAGTTCCAATTTCATCATCGAGAGATGGTATGAATATGCAACCTCCACCTATAGCTTTGATCATGTCAAGGACATATCTGTTCTGGAGAGTCATTGGTCGAATCGCACTTAACTCTTCCTTGATTGCATTGAATCCTTTTATTGTCGTGTTGATGGTCTGCAGTAACTCCGATCTGGTTATCTGCAACCATTTATTATTTGCTCCAACCTGAACTCTTGGCATCAGAATTGTCATGAACAGTGATGAGATGAGGCTGAACAGCCTGTGTTCATACGGGATTGCATGAAAAGCTTCTTCTGATTTGGCAGAAAAGTAATTCTCTCTCTTCATTCGGCTCATCAGTTCCACAGATCTTTTTTTCCTCAGGTGAGCATCTGCTTTCGGGAAACTGTCAATATTCAGATCACTTTTTGGAATCACCAATGCTGGAACATGGACATTCACCAGTGTGCATACACCTCTCCAATTCTTCGGCAGTCTGATGTATGCTTTGGATCCACATGCCCAATAATGATCCATGATCACTGCTGTTCCATGTATAATTCCTTGAGTGTCAAAAACTTGTCCACAGTTCTGATTCTCTCCCGTTTTCCTTATGCCATTATTCCTGAAGCAGAATTTTGTACTCTCCAATGGCACTATCTGTAACGGTCCTCCCCTGTCCTCGACCCAGATCAATGGTTTAGCAAGTCTTGGCCATAATTTTGTACTATGTCAATGGTACCTTGGTAACGACATATGACCATCCATGCTCTGCAAATCACTACTCCTTTTTCCCATCCTTCTAGTGAAAGCACTGTTCCCCAGATTTGCATTTGGCCTCTGTTCTTCCAACTGCAAGGTTCTTCTCGAGTTTTTCCTTGAACATTCAGTTTTTGGTTTGTCTCTCTTCTGATCTATGCTCCTTTAACTCATGGCTTCTCATATCTGATCACAATGTTCTTTGTTTTTTCATTGTTTATTGTCTTTATGTCCTGGACATAATCATCTTCATTTGGATCTGTTGCTTCAGTTGCCCATTTCAGTGATGCATCACTTCCCATGAACTGGCCTCTGGTCTTGCACATTGCTACGTGTGATAGACAGTGCACCATCTGCACATCTATTTCAACAGCTACAAAGATCTTTGACTTCCCCATGCTGTAAGGTAGGAGTGCACAAACAAAGCATTCTTCCTCTGAATTTTGTCTTCCAACTCTTTCATATGTTGGTACCAGATGTTATTTCCCAACTGTGCAGTGCTGTCCAGGTAGTCGTTTAGTTTGTTATTGTCTTCTTGTGTGCTTCTTCTGATCCTCATGGTTTTCATGTAGTTTGCTATCATCACATCCTTAATAGCATCCATGTAGCTTCTTCTCACTTGAGGATTCTCAGGTACCTCCATCCATGGTCCAGGCATCTTTATCCGTACCATTTGAGCAGGAGAAAGTCTGGCAATTCTTTCCTTGTCCTCTTGTCTTTTCCTGGCTCTGGCTATAAACGGCCATATTGATTCTACTATCATCTCTGCACTTGATAGTTTTGCTGGACATGCAGTTGCCCCTTTCATAGCTGGATCAGGGGTGCTTATCAATGCTGTCTCTGTTGGTTTATTCTCCAACTCTTTTTGTCTCTTTAAAAGTTCAGCTTTTTCCATTTGTCTTTTGACCTCACTTATAGTGGAACTTCTCATCGTTGGTTGTCCAACCTTCTCCCATTCTTTGGCTCGTGGTTCTGCAGTTATTAACACTAGATCTGGTGTATGTGCACTCATCGTTTGCATGTGTGTGTTTTTCATTAATTTTTTCTCATGCTTAGTCTGCCGACCCTGTCTCCGGCTTTTCAACTTGCTTGTTACCAAATGTGTGTGTGTGTCATTGCTAATCACATCCGCTTCAAGTTCACTCACGCCTCTGTCAGACCTTCTAGGGACTGGAATGACTATGTAAGGTCTGGGTGTCTTTGTGGGTTTCATGCGTACATCATTGGGTGGGTGCACTGGAATTGGAACACTTTGTGCACATCAATAAAAAAATGCAGTTCAAATCATCAGTGACAGTAAAACTACGATGAATATAATGCATAGGTACATGATTCCTCTATAGGTTAACCTACAACACTTAGTTCCGGGACAATGCGAGCATCTCTCCTCCTGAGGGATGACAACATTACTACTTTGGTTGCCCATCTCGATCATTTAAAGAAAGAAAACGAACACTTTCATACATTCTAGGTAATATTATCTCTGGATTCTGCTGTCTCTGTTCGTAGGTGCAGGTATTGGATCGATGGTCCTTCTTTGCCTGAATAATGGATTGTCTCTCGTCTCTGGCAACAGTTCTCTTTTCTGTATACGAAAATGTCAAAATAAGGAAATGAGTTCAGCAAGTCTCTAGTTTGTGTGTTCAAAATAAACAAGCTTCCAGTCAACGGGCCTCATTATGAGGAGGGTGGCCACGTAATGAACGGTGCTGGTAAGGGACCAGCACTATTAATTACGGGCCGCCACATTACGGTTCTGCTCGTGGGTGGAGGTAAGGATGTCTGGTCCAGACCAGACGTTCTTACGGGCACCCGCGAGCACACCAGGATGCTAACTAACGGGCCCGTTGTTAGCATCCTCCCCATTCCCATTGAGCCCTATAGGGGCTCAATGGGAATGGGGATGTACCGGGTTCCCGGCCCCGAGAATGGGAATTACTGGGCCCGCCAAAGTCGGCATGGCCCGGTAATTCCCTATTTTTGGGACCCGGACCCGATACCCAGTTTGGGGGTAGCCATGCTACTAAAAGCAGCATGGCTACCTCCAAACTCGTAATGAGGCCCAATGCCTCTTATCTGTTTCACTAAAGAGGACATGTCCTGTCCTTGTCAGCATAAACTGGAGTGAAGTTTCTGGCAACGCTTTCTTGATCTGTCCCTCTGCGGAAAGTCTTACAATCTTCTCTGGAAATTCTGATGATGATTAGAAAGTTCAACCGCGATTACAATACCATGCAGGAGCATGCTCATCTGTATAAAGTTTGCAGGGTCTCTGATGAAAGTGAGGACGTCAACACCGGTAGGCCTCCCCACAAGCTCTGGAAAGTCCTCAATTAGGCAAAAGAAGACATTGCTTGCCAGTCTACTATCTTCTGGTGACAGGGACATTTGTCTTGTCCTCCCTGTATTCCAGAAGCAGAAGAAACTGCTCGCCAATCACAATGAGCAGCCTCCTTATTGTTTTTTCGTTTTCAGGGTCTTGAAGAAATTCAGTGATGTTAGTGAGCCTTCCTACTAACGACAGGTTGGACCTCAGTACTAACTCGAAATATATTACAACTTCCTTAGTGATGTCACTGCTGTGGGACACTATAGGTGAGTGAAAATAAGGCTCCTGTATGAAAAGAGTCTGGATACTGTATTTTCTTCCAATTTATGTGACCTTGATCAAAGTTTGGCATATCCTTTTCTCATCAAGGCTTCAGTGTGCCTCAGTACAAAGTTCAAAGTCAATAAACTATGTTGTGGCTTATACGTGCAATTTGTCTTCTTCACCCTGCAACTAGGATGCACAGAGTGTCTGTGTTCATGTCCTTATCCCCTTATTTTGCTCAGAGGAAATGTCCAACATGAAGCCACAACTTTGCACAAATGTTCTTTGCCTTTGCTTTGCTGGTCATGCGTCCTTCTTCCTTGTCATGGATCTCGTCTGCATGCGCTGTGGTTCTTCCCCGTCATCTGTAGTCTCTACGCGTTGGGGTGCAGGCAGAGGGCCTTCTCCATTGTATGGCTTGATGTCACCCAGGAATATCCAAGCTCTTCTTCCCTGCAGTTTGACTGCAGAGGGAGTGACGTCCTCCACTCTGAATGGTCAGTTGAACCTTGGATCGTCCCACTTTTTTCTTGTGTGGTTTCTCACCAGGACCTTGTCCTCAGGGAACAGTTGTGGTAGGTGTAAACCTTGAATTTGGTCTGTTGAAGTATCTCCTTCTGTGTTCTGTGCTGCCCTGCACCATTTTTGTCGTCACTGAAGCGGTCCTGAAATTACAGTCTGAGAAGGTGTCATGCAATTCATGTAATTTTGCATTTCTGATCCTAAAACTTCCCCTGTTGGCTGAGCATCACATCTAGCTCTATCTTGAGGTGTTATTGGCGTGTGCATACTTCTGCCTGTCGATATCTCATGCGGCGTAAGATGGTGGTCAGAACCTGGCTGGTTTCTGAGCGCCTACAGTGCCAGTGGAAGGCAGTGCAGCTTCAACTTGGCTATCCTTTCCTTTAACAAGCCGCTGAGCTTCTCACATATCTCATTACCTTGGGGATGATACACCAAAGAGAACTTGTGCTTTATACCATGTAGCAAGCTAATCTGTTCAAATACTGCATTAACAAAATGAGGACCATTATCTGACCTCATGACCTCACATACTCCCCATCTGGGAAATACCTCCCTCACCAGAAATTTGGCCGCACAGGTAGAGTCTGGGTGTGTACATGGACCTGCTTCTATCCATTTGGCCTTGGGAGGACTCCTCTAATTACTCGTAGTGTATGCCCAGCCGTGAACTATTGGCAGATTATACAGTTCAACATAAAAAATGAAACGTGCTCTGCTAAGTTCAGTGTAAACCAGTCTTCAGCAATGATCGCTGCTAGAATCTCTTTTCTCATGTGTGCTGGATAATGCAACTGTTCCAATTCTATTTTCAATAGGGCTATAGGCATCACTGGTTTGCCCCATGTTACTATAACCTTCAGGTTCACTTCATGCAACAATTATTCTCTCATTTCCACATTAATTATTATTTCGTCCTTGGTCGTCACACGCTTAGCTTCCGTGTCTGCTGCTTGATTTCCATGTGAGATAAAAATCTGTCCCTTTCGTGTGGGCAGCACATTTCACGACTGCTATGCCCACTGGGAGTTGTAGTGCCTTAATGAGCCTAGCCAATAAGGCTGCGTGCTGCACTGGCGTGGCATCCGTTCGGAGGTAGCCCTTCCTTTTCCAGCGTGCTAGGCCTGCGTGTACTGTTGATGTCACATAGGCAGAGCAGTGGTTGAAGTGTACAAAAAGAAGTAGTGGAACTATGTTTCATGCTGGCCTACACCCACTCCCCACAAACCCCATCACCACGCCCCCTCCCACACACAATACAAACCCCCAAACACTTGCACCTGCTGTTTAAGGGAACGTTCAGTGCAGTGCACTGAAAGTGCAAGCTGCAACATCTTCCTACACTTTTATTTTAAAACTAAACCATTCCGGAATGGTTTCTTTTTAAAATAAAAGTATAGGAGCTGTAAAACGTAATTTAAAAAAGTAGAGGAGCACCATTCCCGACCACTCCCGCTCACTTCGACCATTGAGGCAGAGTCACTGTACACGGTCACTTCCTGGTCTGCGTGATTCTCGATAGCGAGGATCAATGCGAACAATTCTGCAGCTTGCACTGAATAATGAGATGGTAATTGTGCACTAATGAGTACTCAAAATTCTCCATTTGCCGTGTGCTTCATCACAGCGCTGCCTGTATATCTTTGCCCGTCATTTTGATCGATTCTCGAAGAACCGTCAACGAAGACAATTTCCCCTTCTGCCGATGCATTTTCTTTCACTCCGTGAATCTCATCATAGAATTCTTCATAGTTTGTGCAGTCATGGATTGGCTCTCCGTCAGTGACTGGCTCTGCTATAAACATAGCTGGGTTCAATATCTTACATCGAATTATCTTAATCGATGGATTTGATATGATCACTTCATAAGCAGAAGCTCTCTGAGATGTCAATGTGCCTTTCAGTTTCTCTAGAATGGCAAATAATGCATGCTCGACGAACAACGTCATTGAGCATCCCATCACAATGGTTGTAGCCTTCTCTATGGCGAACGCCGATGCAGCTAAACTTTGTTCACATGGGAAGTGACCCTGCATCACTGGGTCTAGATTGCCACTGTAGTACGTCAGGGGCTTGTAGCCTAACATGGTTCTCTGTGTGAGTACTGCTGCATAACTCTGCCATTCATGTGTGAAAACAGGTAGAAATCCTCTGCATCATTGGGAATTCCTAGAACTGGTGCCGTGCAAATGGCCTTTTTGAGTTCAACAAACCCTTCATCCATGGTTTCGGTCCATTCAATCTTTTCTTTCGTCACCTGTGCTTTCTCTGGGACTTGTAACAAGGGCTTGGTATAAGAACTGTAGTCAAAGACCCATGCCCTGACATAACTCAAGAACACTTTGCATCTGTTTTATTGTGTGTGGCTTTGCTGTGTTCAATATGGCTTCAGCCCTTTGAGGGGTGACCCTTTTCCCCTCATGTGAGATTAGCTGGCCTATGTACAGCACTTCTTGCTGACAATATTGTAACTTCTCTTCTCTTAATATCCTTTCTCAGACAATATAGTCAATAGCTGAATAGAATTGTGTCTGCACATTCTCTCTGTCGTGCTGCAAATTAAGATGTCATCCACATATTGCAAGACAACACTTTCTAATGCGATATTGCTTAAGTCCATCTGTAGGACTCTGTTGAAAATCAAAGGAGACTCACAGTACCCCATAGATAACCTTATGCTTTTCAGACGCATTTGCCTGAACGTCAATGACGTCAAATCTTGTGACTCTTTGTGCAATTGGATTGAGAAAAATGCATTTTTCAAGTCAATCACTGAAATATTCTGCCTCAATAGGTATGTTACATAGGATTGTGGATGGATTACGGACTAGAGGGAACTCGGCCTCTACAATATCATTTATCGGCCTTAGATCTTGGATTAAACGCCAAGACCCTCCCTTTGATTTTTTGATAGGGTACACTGTGGTATTGCATGACGACTCTGACGTCACTAAAATGCCCTGCTCCATCATAGCAGAAATTGTCTTGAAAATCCCTGCATCTGCTTTCCTAGACATGGGATACTGTCGTGCTTTTGGTAAAATTGCTCCTGGCTTCAATTTAATCTTTACTTCTCCGACTCCTTTCTACAAGCCTACATCATAAGGGACTGTAGTCCACACTGAGACAGGCACCTCTGACATGTTGTCATCAAAATATTCAGGACGATTTTGTGCCAGCATCATTCTCTGGGGCACCTCTCTTTTGATCATTTTCGCCCATTAAACAAGATTAACCTCAACTGTTGTTTCATCTATACCTGTTTGCTCTTCAAACAGATTGTCATCAGTGACGGCAGTCATTCTGTATCCTTCTTCAATAGCGATCACTGCGCACCATTGTCTGCCTTCGTCATCACAACCATCGATCAAAGCCACTTTTCCTCATACTATACCTGTGTGTATGGCCAAGGGAAACACTTGTCCCTTTTCCTCATGCATAGGTATTCTTGGCCTGAATAGAAATTCATCAGTGGTTCTCATGGTTTTGTCTGCAAAGCCTGGTAGCCCTGCCATTAGTATACGCACTCCATACGCAAATATTTCTGGGTCCAATGGAACAGCTCTCATAGCCGTTTGTCCTGCGTATGCTCTAATCATTTCACATATGTTCAAATAATGCATTCCTGGGGTTGAACACACTATGCCCTTCTCCATGAACGAGATTGTCATGTTTAGCTTCGTCATTAGGTCTCGTCCTAACATATTTACTGGGTATCTGCCGTGAATACAGTAGTGGCATGTTCATGTCAGATTCTCCTATAGAAAGTTGAAGTTTGTTTGTAAAAGGAACACAACTTGTTGCTCCTATGAAGCCCTGAGTATTTATGGCATAGCCGGACAAGGAAAACTTGCCTTCACGTATACAGGAGCGTGTTGCACCTGTGTCAACTAAGAAGGAATTTTCTTTATCCCCTATAACGACATCTACCCTTGGTTCCTCGTGAGTGTTTGGTGTCACTGATAGGATAGAACACATCACGTTTCCCAGTGGGCTGTCCTAATCCATATATAACTTTGTCCCATGCTGAGTGAATGGACTTCCTCCATCACCAGTGTTATTTCTCATTCCAGAATTCAGTACCTGTCCTGTACTTGTTGTTTGTGACAGTTGCATCGGCGGCTGTTGGGACTGTCCTTGTGGAAAACTTGTCATATTCTGATGTTGCAAGTTTTGCTGTGCTCCCGGCGCTTGCTGCTGCATCGTGTGATTTTGTGTAACTCCATTTCCACTCTGCTGTAAAAATACAGGTGGCTTCACCATCCCTACTCCTGTTCCTTGGTTGTTTTGCACCATGCCTTGAATTCTGCATGCGCGTGCTAGATGCCTTGTCATCCCACACGTCCAACATATTGGCGGTGGTCTGATTATTTGCCCATTTGACATGTCCTGATTGCCGTTTTCCATGTTTTGAAAACCTCCCTGATTACTCTGGAACACTCCCTGATTACTCTGCCATCCTCTTCTTCGAAAGCCTCTCCCCCTTGGGTAAAACCTGTTGTTGCCTTGATCACCCTGCCCTTGATTATTGGCCTGCTGCATGTTTGATACATCTTTGTTAGTTATCATTGCCCCTTCAATGGCATATTTTGACAATTTTTTCTGCAATCATTTTGCCTCTTCAGCTTTTTGTGCAGCCTCTTTTTTGCGATTTTTCTCTTGCAGCAGCCTGCAATAGTGCGCTATGGTCAACTGTAATTCAGACCACGGTTTGGCCTCAATTCCTACCAATTTCCTGAGCTGCTTCTGTACCTGATCAAGCAGCCCTTGGCATAATATATGGTAAAACACAGGTATGGATTTCCCCCAAGATTCGTGAGTTTCCAGCACCCATGCGTCTTGGAAATTCTGAATGTAAAGCAAACGATCCTCTGACTGAATGCTTTCCATACCACCGCTCTGCAATTGTTAAACGATCCTCCATCATGCGCAGTATTAACTGTAGTCACACCAGGGTAACCTGCACATGTCCACTCATAGTCAGCTCTATCACCAAGTATGGCGATTAAAAGACCCTTAATATCCCCTATAGCTAATGTGTTCCCTCCTGTCATTTTTTCTAAATCATGTATCCATTTTCCGGCTCCCAATGTTAACATTGGAAGCTTATTTTCAGATTTTCTCGATCCATATGTGGCCAAGGTATATACTGTGGCCCCGTTCCTCCTTTTTCGAGTAACGGGAATTCTCTCATCATTTTCCTATCCACTGCAGGGATAACATTCCTGCATAACCGTCTACCTGGCAATGTCCTTAGTCTGCTCACATAGGGTGGTGGAGACACCCTCATCTGACCGTAAGATACTCCTTCGTGTTGGTCTGATTGTCTGGCTGACTCTGATGCCTTAGGTGCAGATCTACTAGAATCTGACCATCTTATTCTCTTCCAGAGCAGCGTATTTCGCTTCTTCTCTCATCTTCTTTTTCCTCATATTCCTCTCTTTCTGCATCTGATATTGCCTGTGCCCAACTCGTGCAACTCCTCTCATCTTCCTCGTTCCTATTTAGCGTCAACCTATCTAGGGACAGCTCTCTATTTCTGCTACTTTGGGAGGCGGCCTCAGTGTCGTACAACTGAGTGCTCTCCAGACGCACGTCATCTCATTTCCCTTGGGGTACTTGTTCTAGCCCCATTTCATCATATATTCTATTGATCGTCTCTCTGATGCTTGTGGTGTCGAAGTCATCCTTGAGATTTGCCCTAGATGTGCCTGGTACTGAATCGTACTCAGGAAAGAATTCTTCTATGTCTTCCCAGTCTAGTACTCGATCGGGTTCTTTAACTTCTCTCTCCAGATATTCAAGATCTCATGCTCTCTATCTTTGCTTGCGTTCTATGTTGTCATCCAACTCTCTACGCTTCCTTGCTTCCTCTCTGACCCTATCTTCTTCTTGTTTCTTTGCATCTCTATGTTCATTTGCCCTTCCTATTTCCTCATCCCTTTGTCTCTTTATTCTCTTTTCCTGTATTTTCTGTTCTTCTTCTTCTATTCTCCTTTGTTCTTGCCTGTCCTGATCATAACCTGCTCTCTGCTTATGATCACGTTTTCTTTCTTGCTCTTCGCAATACAACTGCTCTCGTGTCTGTCTATCTTTTTTTCTGATTCTTTCGACTCTCAATCCTTTTTCTTTTTCCTTCTCTTTTCTTTTTGAATCGTCTTGCTCTCCCTTTTTCCTCATGTCCTCAATGCCTTTCCCATCGAGTTTCAATAGAATCTGACATCCCATCCATTCGTTCTGTGTGAATGCCATCTCATCAGTTCTGTCCTCATCTCCTTTCCACCTCTTTCCCTCTCTATCTTTATCTAGGGATGTACTTGCTTATGCCTGGTCTCCTTTTTCTTTCTCACGTCTCTCCTTGTCCCTCGGGACGTTGGAGGTGATTTCTCTGTCTCTATCCTTCTCTGGGTTTTCGTCACTACTTTGCGTAGGTGACTCATATGCCGGGTTGCTATATCCCATGGCTGCTTTAAGCTCCCTCAGCGGGTATAATCCCTCGTCTTTACTGGCTTCACTTTATGTTTCAGACGGGGCGGGTGGCACAGAGGGCATTTCACCCCCCTCTGTGCATATGTTAAGTATCCAATCTAACGGTGGCTCCTCCTCCTTTTCCTCTTGGTACATATTCCAAAGCTCTAAACTAGCTAGGCGTTTGTCTAAATTTTTGCCAGTGTACGTGGCATGCAAATATGTCCTTATGTGTTGCAGGACTGTTTTAGATAGCGATCGCACTGGGGCCATGGCATGAACATTTTGTGAGCGGCTCCTTTAACCCATTCTGCACTGTACCTTTTCAGCTTAGGTGCCAGTTTTGGCAACTGTTTGCACAAGTGTACTAACGATGTAATGTCTTCCATGCTTAAATTTGTTTATCTTCTCCTCATGTAACACTTTATGTTTTACATTTCTCAAACAAAATCAACAATATGAGCGAGCCCCAATCGTTGCAAGCTCCAATCCTGTTTTTTCACAAAAAAAAAATGTTTGCCTTTTCAAACAACAACCATCAATTCATGCCATAGAACATCCTGGCTATATAATCACACAATTTTCATGCTATTTCCCCCAAACATTTTCTTACCTCGTGACATCAGAGAAAAAACAAAAACACAAGACAGACGTGACAGACTAGGCAGACTCTGGCCGGCTACATAAATCTCATGCCCCTATCGTTATTCCGACATGGAATGTAAGCCCATTTCTTTCAAAAACTTCTTTTTAATCGTTTTGGTCTCCTATAGCGTCCTATTTTTTCAGGACTTTAAATGCAGGCTTCTTCTAGCGCTATATTAAAGTGTAGGTATCTGGGCGTATCCTCTAGCTCGGTTATCCTCTCCGGGATTCTCTCTCTGGCTCGGGTATCCTCCCGGTATCTTTCTCTGGCTCGAGTATCCTTCCGGTATCTTTCTCTATTGCTCGGCCAACCTCGAGTCAATATTTATTTCCCCTTATATATACACATTATACTCTTACTCTGACGTTATTTTTGTCCCACCTCCCTCCGTTGCCTTCCCTTACTTGTTCAAAGGCATGCAACTTTTTGCCAAAGTATTTAGGGGCCGATTCATGGAAGAAATGTGCGCCGGAAATCTCAGTGCAAGCTGGCGCAAGCGTGAAAAAGCAAGCGCACGCGCACATGTGCGATTCAAGGAAGGGCCTGCGCGTGTTTTCCCCAGGATGTGTGCCAAATCTGTGCGTGGCACACACTGGCGCACACGTCATTGCAACATCCTGAACGCAGTGCATGACGTGCATAGGGAAATTGCACAACTTCGGCACACACACCAAAAAGGGGGCGGGACACGGGGCATAACACGCGGAATGGGGAACAACGCGTGTAAAAGAAAGCATAACTGGGGAAGTACTGCAGGGAAATACACAGAACGACCACACGCACGCGAACAACACGTATTCATGGAATCGAATGCGGGAAACCCGTGCACGCCAAAAGAGGTGCATAGGCGTCAACACGTCCGCCACACGAAGGCAGAGAGAAGCGTCCCCGCGCACAGTATAAAAGTGCACGCAAAAAACAAACACGTATATCCAGCTACGATGAATGCCCCATTTGTCGCAGCACTGATCATGGTACACCGCAGGAGGAGGAGAATAGCCAAGGCCCGCATTTTTTTTCCCCGGACTAGCCTTTTTGGGATGCCTGATGACCAGGTCTATGGAAGGTATAGGTTTCCACCCCGTATCATCCTAGACCTGGTCAGGGAGTGGGAAGATGACCTTACATCACCCACCCTGTGCCCCCATGCATTGAGCCCCTTGGAGAAGGTGCTCAATGTCCTGCATTTTTTGGCCACTGGGTAATTTCAGCGGACAGCTGCCATAGTGGGGGGGGGTCTCACAGGCCACGCAGTGACGCTGCCTACACCAGGTGTTGGCAATTATCACTGCGCGCCCCTCAGTCCGCAGGCACATATGCATGGCCAGAACACCTGCAGAAAGGCAGGCCGTGGTCCAGGACTTTTACAGGGTGGCACACTTTCCCAAAGTGCTCAGTGCCATAGATTGCACCCATGTGGCCCTACGTCCACCTAGGGCCACTGAGCACATCTATCGAAACCGCAAGCACTGGCATTCCATCAACATGTAGGTTGTATGTGATGCAAAGGGAATCATCACCTCTGTCTATGCAAACTACCCTGGCTCTACCCATGACAGTTTCATATACAGAATGTCCTCCCTGAGCCGGGCCCTGGAAGCTGGGCAGCATGGCGACACATGGCTCCTAGGTGAGTACAAATGCCTGTGCACATGCATGCATGTCACACACAGCCAAATACACAAACCCCAATAATCACAACCATTATCACCTCCCCAGGGGTCAGTGCCTACCCTCTGAGCAACCACATGATGACACCAATCCGGAACCCCACCACACCACCCCAGGTAAGATACAACGCTGCCCATATTGCAACCAGGGGCATAGTGGAGCGCACATTCGGAGTGCTCAAGTCACGCTTCCTTGACCTCTCTGGCGGCCAGCTACTATATGCACCCCCAGTAGTGTGCAGGATCATTGTGGCAGTTTGTGTCCTGCACAATGTTGCAACACGGCAGGACGTACCGGTGGACATGGTGGTGTCCCCACATCCCCAACTACAGGCACAGGCGCTGCCCATGGGAGGGAAAAGGGCACGTGGCGAGGCAGCCCGGACCCAGCTTGTGGCCACATTTTTCACCTAAACTCCCACCCCTACGGAGTGCACACAGGCCTGGCACATACCAGGTGGCAATCGATGATGACAAAGAGACAGTCAACTGTCACAACCTTACAACCCTGAGAATGTTGCCATGGAAGTGCTACATTGCGTGCATCCCTAGCTACTTAAACACAAGCAATCCTGTGTGACCAAAAGGAACACATGCAAGGTGTGTATCACACACCCCTGCAAAACAGTCCATCACAATCCCTGGTATGTCACCCAAACCCTCCCAACCCACATCACCCTTGTCTGCCACATCATGACATGGCATGCAATAGCAAAAGGCCAACACATGACCAATAAGATACGAAGTGACATGTCATAAATGAAAACTGGCACGAGACAATGATGCCTGACATGGAATCAGATGAAATGACTGACCAACAACCTCCCACACATACAAAGTCAGACCCAAATGCTTTCCATCAGTCGTAGCATGAACACAACACTGAATGCCTGTTCACATGCACATTGGGCATGGCAAAATCTCTACTCCCGAACCCGTGTGCTGTGTGTGTCTCCTGCAACACACTGCTCAGCACACAGCACAGTGAGCAGCCATTGTGTTGCAGATACACCTTGAGCATCACATGCAAAAGACTAATCAAATCAACAACCAAATGACGCATGTACAGGATACCCAAATGGTAATAGATCATGTGCTGCATGGACACAGCGGGCCTGAGAATACAATCTGTGTGCACCTGTGTTCATGGAAGGGTGGTTGTACGTGTGGTGGTTCATTGTGCAACTGTGTGTGTCATTAGGGACATGCACTCAATATATGCATGTGAAATAAAGTGACCCTCAGTGTCCTGCACACATCACATGTGAACATTGCCCATGTGAACACCCCAGCATGTCAAAGCACACCAATCCCCTGACACCTGAAAAGTAAAGACAACACAGAAACAGGCATTGACCAGCACAACACATCATGTACATAGTACCCCACAATTACAATGTCAGAGTGCCCAAAACACTGTAGCCCAAGACAACTGTCCAACAACAAAAGGCCCTCCCTCATTTACACATCACTGTGACCTTCTGAACAACTGTGTCTGGGGTATGTAGCCTTTTTCCTTCAAGTCTACCTGGCTACAGGATCACACTACCCCTCGGTCGCCATGTTCCAGCTTGCGTGTAAATAGGGTCCAGCCCCCTCAGAGGCCACCTTGACTGGTAAAAATACTAAATCACAGAGAACTCCAAGGAGCCAAACCCCCAAACCAGGGAAAAAGTCTGTAGGCACCAAAAAACCCAGGAAGAGTCTCCAGTAGATGACTTGAAGTAGCAGGAAATGTTAAAGCACATGTACAAGCACAATGATAGAACAACCAAGATAGCACCGTTGAACAATGGTCCTACAGGATGGGTAACATTTATGGTACATAACATACAATGAGGATGCAACAACTGATGGTTAGTGTCACAGCTCTGGTGTCCAGGCGCAGGAGTGGCACGAACCAACCACCCCCTCTGTGGTCTGGGCGCCTGCAAGGTCAAACTTACACAGGCCTCTGAGACGCCGGCGGGGAAGGAGGGTCAGGGATATGTTGTTTGGACAGGCATTGGTATGCAGGATAACCGGAAAGAGGGGCAGGAGAGGGGAGTCGGATTGGCAAGGGAAAGTAGTCAAAATACATGAAACTACCATTCACAATAACACATACTCAATCTTACAAAACATGTTCATCATGCACATTGTACCAAATGAGTCAAATGCAAGGCACAGAGAGACTTATCTCTGGGGTGAGTGCTGGCCTCCTGCCTGCGCACTCTCAGGTCTGGTAACAGGAGAAGTTCAATGCTGCAAAGAGAGCGTGAGTTACTAATCTGAAGTGTATTAACAACACACACACACAACACCATCCATGCCCCAAAGTAAGTGACTCCTCCCCAAACAAACACTCCTGTCTGCTGCTTTGTACCCATACGTTAGCTTGGCCTCCTCATGGTTCATACACTGTAAATGCAGTAAGGCAGACGCATGTGGGCACACGGGAAATGGAAGACCAGTGCGTCAAGAATCACACATGATGCAATGGTCCCTGGGTGAGCTGCTACACGTGTATAGCAAGGTGCGACTTCAGTACAAGTTGTGTTCTGGCAGCTGCGGGTTTCAATAGGTAGTGCAGGTGTCAATTTGCACATGCAAATGATATGCACTGCACACAAGTCCATGCCTCGCAGGGTGTCCCTGTGTGCTTTTTCAGTTTCTGGCTAGGAACGCTACTGCCCTAATAACTCTGCTTCCATGGAGCAGGGGATACTCGAGGATATGTTTGATGGCCCCTGCGTGTGCCCCTGACAACTTGTAAAGCCACTTTGCATTTGGCCCTCAACGCATGTCAGCTGTACTGTGCGCTTCTCCAACAATGCCTGGCAAAGCTCCCCAGCACTGGTCCTACTTAGCATGCATGTGCAAGTGTCCTGGTGGAAGGTTGGCTGTGGTGTGGGCCCTTGCGCTGCTCACCTTGCCTGGAGCTCCTGGAAACACATCTGCTTCTGTCGGACGTCTGAGCACAAGCCCTGTGCTTCTGCTTGCGCACACATGCACACGTCTGCACCACCAAACGTGGCCAGTCATCAGGATTACTCGTCCCTGTGTCTGCTGGCAAAGGCAGTGTGGAGGCTCATTTCCTTGAAGAAAGGGCATAAAAGGTATTAATAAGGCTTGAAAGTTCCCTGAGTGTGTGTCTTCATGCTGGTTGTCACTGGGCCCGGTTACAGACCTGCATCCAAACTCCTCCCACCATCAGTGTGACCATGACAGGCCAAGGGTGCAGGCTACTGTCTACAGCATGAAGGGCATCAAGCACATATACAGGCAAGAAAATAACATACATCACAATCCACATCAATTAATGGAGACATTAATCACGTACTCACCCAAATTGATTACAGACATGGGGTGGATAAAACGCTACAAAACCCCACTAGGGGTGTTAACACAAGTAGTACAGCAGCAGACAGGCCACAGTTATGATGAAAGTCCAAAGCCCTTGTGTAAATGTTTGTTACACCGAACCATCCTGGCAAGCCCATGATTAAGGGAAGCAGGAGTGGCCTATGTGAGTCAGGACCACAAGCTGCAATCACATACACGAGACAAGCTTGAAGGGCCCAGTTGGAGCAGACAGTGGATGCTTTCAAAAGCCACAAAGCACCACACCGTCACATGAATGCACAATAGACAACCAATATTAAACTACATTAACTAATTAAACTAACAATGAACAACCTACATAACCTAATTAAAATAACTATCAAATAGTCAAAATTAACTAACTAAACTAAAATCAAAAATGGCCACATATGACCCTGGGGGAGGCACGCAGGAGGGGGGAGTTACAGGGTGCATCTCAACACCCACATGCGATGATGTTGAGACAAAGAAAAACCTCCATGGGCTCAACGCCTGCACAGCCCGACTTATGTGGTAGATATCTCGTCGTCCGAGTCTGGCTCATCCTGAAAAGGAGGACGTGGCACAGGAGCCTGACCACGCCTAGCCGCAGCCTGCCCCTCATCGGCAGCAAGTCTGCCGGATGGGTGAGCCTGGTTCTGTGTGGCGATGACACGTAGGTCTGCATGCAGAACCTCCTGTGATACGCGTGCTTCCTCTTGCAAGGTAACAAGTGTAACACGGAGTTCTTCCTGCAAGGCCTGGCTGGACAACTGATGCACCTCCCGGCAAGCACGTAGCTCAGCTGAGATGGTACACTCAAGCGACACAAACCTCTTCTCTGCCCGCTCCCTCTGGGTCATCATGAGCACACCCAGAGTGGATCTGAGGGAAGCATACTCAACCTCCATGGCCTCCATGTGCGCCTCTGCGTGAGCAGCAATTGCTTGATGCAAAGACACCATTTCAGCCTGGCGTGCCCTGTCTGAGGCCGCCATGCCCAGCCTGAGCGAGCGGGCCGTGGACCCTGCCGTCTGCTGCTGGAGAAGCACCTGCCTAGCAGGGGGAGCATGGATTGGGCCACACGTTCCATGCTCACAGCGATGTTATCAAGTGCTGCCCCCTGCCGTTCTGAATTGGCAGTCATATCTTTCTCCCACTCAGTATACCTCGGTGGCGCGTGGCCATCGCGTTGCTGGGCTTGACACTTACGGGACCCAAGGACCCACCGTCCTCGTTGGGTTGGCACTACCCGCGGCTGCACGACTCCATGCCCCTGTCAACGAGATGGCTCCTGCACATCAGCGAATGGTGTGGAGGGTGACCCTGCGTCCCAATCTACCACAGGTGGAGGTCCCACCACTGTCTGGCCCCTCAGTGCAGGTGTCGCGGACAGAGGAGTGTCCACATCAGAATCACTCACCCCTGATGCACATCCAACTCGACATGGACGTCAGAGTGGTCATCTGGGCTGGACTCATTGCCAGCCAAAGACAAGATGGTCTGTAGCACATGTGGGTTCTCGTGGTCTACCACCCCACAACCCCCACTTGTGCCGGGTTGCTGTTTTGATAACAACCCTGTGCCTGGCATGACAACACCATCCTCTGGCTCCATTGCATCATCATCTGAAAAGTGGAGAGAAAAAAACATTAGTAAACATGTTAGAAGCACATAACACACACACACATACACATCACACAGACAGCCAACACATGAAGCAGACATGTCACACACAAAAGAGAACCTGCCATGCATGCCAGGTCAATTTGACATTGCATCAGTGAGTAGGCATGTAGAAGGGTGTTATACGGCCCAGAAGTAGGTCGATGCAGTGCAGAACGTGTGTACGTTACTCACTATCTACATGTACAAGTACTTCATGATGTGTATCGGAAAACGTGAACGCAGTGCACGGGCAAGTTCAGACATCACGTGCAATGTGCATGCAATGGGTTGCATGGCTACAAGCACACCCCCATGCCCCCTTAGTGAAAATGCAGGGATGCCTTGCATGGTAGCAAAAGGGTGACCAGAGACCTGTGTATTGGCAGACAGTGTTGACTAGCATCAATGGCATCATCTGAGTCAAGTGACAACACAGCAGATGATGATGGGACAGTAAGCAGGACACATGATGAACCCTCAGTAGTACACCCATGTGTGCAGAAGACACCACACCAGTTGGACAGAGTCAGTGGACCTGAAACAGAGGGACGACTGTGCCCTACACAGACTGTGACACCCTAAACATGTGTGTGATGCAGGACTGAGCCAAAGTGGGCATGGGAAGGCTGATGAAATGCCATTAAATGTAGGTCACCCTGGACACGTACTACAATGATCATCCAGTCAAGGACACATAGGGGCATGCATGGAATGCACATGGAGCATGAATGGGCACTCATTTCCCTGCGGAGCATCTGCCATCTGCACAGTTGAAGTGAGACACCCTACATGAAGGGCAGAGGATGTACCCCACTGCATGTGTCTGGCAAGTTGCCTGGTGGAAGTTAGCATGTACACAGGAGGGTTGAACAGGCTATTGCAGTATGCCAAAATGATGCACACCAGTGCAATGTTGAAATTGGAGTGCAGGGGGTAGTGCAGGGGGGGTGGAGTACCCGCATGCAGACAGAGGACACATGCACGTCAGTCATGCAATGACATAGTCCCAGTGCGGAGAGGAAAGACACCCCTGGCTACATGCAGAAGGGCCAGTGAGCTGGAACATGGACCGGAGGGGCATCTGGGTGACTAGCATGTGAGTAGGGTGCAAGTGTGGTGATGAGGACAGTCCCCGTCTGCTCTGCATGTCCACCATCCTGCACAGCATGCACGCATCAGTGAAGCATTGCATGACTAGCACATGAGAACCATGTACACATAGCATGTAGTGGCAGTCAAGCACAACACATCACACAGGCAAACCACACATGGGCTGGACATACACGCAACAACACTCACTGGACGGGGCATCAAAGTCCTGCATCTCTCCCACTACTTCGACCGATTCTGCCGGTATGAACTACGCAACAACTGACTCGTGCAGAGTGAGGTCATCCTCCTCAGGTGGTGGCCCACTGCCAGTCACCAGAGTCATGCTGTAATTAGAGGCACGCTTGGCCTTAGCGCTGCATTTGAGGTCATCCCAACGCTTCTTGCACTCGGCAGCTCTGCGCACCTCATGGCCAAATGCACTCACATTATCCGCAACATGCTTCCAGTGGGTATTCCGATGGGCAGCCGTAGTTTGACAATTCGGCCCTACTAGCATGTCACGGCTGTGTTCCCGCACGTAGTCCACAAGGGAGTCCAGTTCCTGCGCACAAAAAGGCTTCTTCCTTGATGTGCAGGAGGCTGTGGCTGTGTCTGGGGTCCCAGCCTGTGTTGCAGGTGCAACCTTCCTCCTCTTGGGTGGTGGTGCGGACCCTGGCTGGTGAATGCCGCCCTGATCAGTATTTCCAGTGGCACCAGGGGATTGAACCAACGGAGTGGCAGGTGGAAGGACGACCGAAGCCCTGACTTGCATCAGTGGCTGCTGGGTGCCCTGGAATAGACCCTCCGCAGCAACATCCGCTGTGCCAGGGTCATTGACCGTGACTGTCCTGGTTGGTAGACTCACAACCGGGTTGTTGTTGGCTGCATCTGCCCCTGCACTTGCCAACACCCGGCTGGTCGGGGCAGCAGATGACATTACTGCCTCAGGGACACCTGCCTCGGTCAGGGAAGCCCTGCGTGCACCTATGGTGTTCCTCCTGACCTGCTGGAAATCTTCCATGGACTCTTCTAGTGCCAACCCAGCCTGCGCTGGCAGACCCTGAGCCTGGGTGGTGGTGTCCACAGCTGCACCTGGAGCTACCACTACCCTTGGCCCGTGGCAGTCGATGAAACGGACTGCCGGGTCACATGGACGCCAGTGCCAGGTGCATGAACTGCATCTCCCGGAGCCACAGGGATGGTGGCATGACTGCACCAACATGTGGCACAACATCGTCCCGAGTTGCTGCACCCCTGCCTCTTCCCCCTCTGCAGCCACCCTGGACACCCTGGAGTCCCCCTACTCCCTGGTCACCCCGGCCAAATCCCTGACCACACCCTCCACGAGGAGTACGCCCAGCTGAGGTGTCCCTCACCTTTTGTGGCCTCACAACTATGGCACAGATGGAGTAGTGCCGGCACAGATGGAGTAGTGCCAATGGGAGGTGTACATGACAATTGTCCTGGGCAATTGGGGTGAGGGTGGTGGGATACAAGATGTTAAAAGCACCCCTGCACCTTCAAGGATGTATCTGACCCCGGTGATGAAGTGACGGATCACGCAATGCTCAGGCACCCAAAACTGCAGTAAAACCGTGCACGCAACCCCCGGTGGCCCATGTGTGTGGAATTAACCTCCCGCAGTACACGGTGGCACCCAGGGACACGAAAAACACGTACGCATGGGACACGCAGGCTACTATGACCTCGAAAACGGTGCACGCGATACACAGGGGCACCACAGTGGGAAAACTAGCGTGCGCGACTCACCTTCAGACTAGCGTGATAATGAAAAACACGCGTAGCCAATACCCCCGCCAAAAGAAAAGATACGTCCTTGATCCGCTGTGAAGTTGTGATGGTGCGCGAAACAACACGAAGTAGCAACACAGACATCAGTCTCCACGAAAGGCACATACAGCGAACTTCTGGCCCCACTCACCTTTAACCCGTGCTGAGGGAAATGCCTGCACGCATCACGTCACTTACGCGCTTAGGCCCTTTCCTCGGATTACACGCACTAACACGTAGACGTGCTGTTTTTTCACGTGCTGAATCACTATGCACCCGTCACGAGGGAAACGCCTGTGCGCGTAACGTCACAGATGCGCTTACGCGCTAAGGGCCTTTCCTCGAATTACACACTGACGTGCAGTTTTTTCACGTGCCAAATCACTCCGTATCAAGCTGGCCACGCGACAACACATGGAAGACCACGCTCCTGCCCAGAAGGCCATTTTCCTGCCCCCCAGAGCCCCGAGCACGCTCCCACCTGCCATCTGTTGCTGCCTGTCTGCCTGCTGCCCACATGCCCTGCTATTTAGTGCCTGCATGTCAGCCATCTGCAGGGGTCCAGTGGCTGTGTCCGCCCCTGCTGGAACAGAAGAATCCCGACTGGTATACCATCACTCCACAGCCCAGCCCCAGGACCCAGTTTCCCACCCACACCTGCCTCGGGGGTCGCCATGTCGGGGCAAACACCATCTGAGACCACTGGCGACCCCCAGCCAGAGAGGCAGAGGGCTACCAGCTTCAGCCATAAGGAAGTTGGTATCTTGGTGGAGCAAGTTCTGGGGCATTATGATGCCCTCTTCACACCATCGTGGGCCGACAAGGAAGGACGGGAGAGGATCTGGGAGGATGTAGTGGTTGCCGTCAAAGCGGAGTGAGTGGCAACCCACGACATCAAACACGTCCAGAAGCGCTGGGAGGACTTCAGGTCCAGGACCCTCAGCAAGGCCCGCCGCCTCTTGAAGGCAGAGGATGCAGAGGGGTGCCGGGTCTGCCTGACCAACATCCAGATGAGGGTCCTGGAATGCATTAGCCCAGCGCTCCACATACAGATCCTTCAGAGGCAGACCTGTCTGAGTCGAGCGGTAAGTGGCCATGCATTGCTGTGTGAAACAGGGCATGTTGCAGTGTGCTGGTAGTCAGCTACTTGCCTGTATGTGTGACATAGCCATGTATTGATGTGTGTGTGCAGGGACATCATGGTGCTGCATGTGAGGCCAGTCATGCGTGAACCACATGGATGGTGCATGTGTTCCAATGCAACATGGGGAGCAGCATGCGGATTACACACATGAATGCATGCCTGTCTCTGTTCTTGGACATGGATGGGGTGTGAGAGATGGGTGCTGCTGTCATGGACATGTATGGTGTACATGTCTGTGTGTCTGAGTAGCGTGTGTGTGACTTTTAAATGCCATGGATGCATGACACATGTCCGTGATGATGTGTTGATTCACTGATGCAGTCTAGTCATCCTTGTATCCACTGTGTCTGTGGTGTACGAGGCCACATGCATGCCCCTCTGGTGATGTGTGTGCATGGGATCAGTATGACCCATGATGCATGTGAGTTTGAAGACAACATTTATGTCAATAGAGGCCCTTGTACATGGATGCTAATGTTGATTGCATGCGACGTGCCTGTTTCTGCATGTGTGTTGCCTGCATTGACCCATGTGTTGTGGAGGGACAGGATGGAAGTGACGTTTGACAATGCCACTCATGTGCTATTGCTTCCTGTCTAGGGGACTATTGTGCAGTACCCTGATGCTTGTTTTCTATGTCTCCCTCTACAGAGCGTCGAGTCAAGAAGAGGGCGGAGATGGCGCTGTGGAGCAAAGCGGTGGGATGCCTCCACCGGCGATGCAAGGATCATCCACCCTCCCAAGAATTACCATCATCCGGGAGCGAGGGGACTGGTGCCGCGTCTGCCACTACGGCTGCAGCAGAAGGGCGGGTGAGCCCCCACAGGGGCTTGCAATGGCGGAAGACGGTGCAGAGCCATCCAGGTTGGTGGTCTACACAGAGGAGGAGGCCGCTACTGAGCCGCACATGGGACCTGGTGGGGATGGTACCACTGGTGCAAGTGGTGCAGTCCAGGGCTAGGGGCAGGAGGCAGCACAGGTCGCCGCGCAGGGGCCTGTGCATGTCACTGTCCCTGACCTTGTGACTGCACCACCATGTACCAGCAGGGATGCCCCGTCCCAGGCCCGTCTGCAGGCAGGGGGGAGGCCCACCTCATCTGGCACTCCACTACCTGCGGACGAGGAGACCCATGACCGTTTGGGGTCCGTCCTGATTGGTGTCGCGTTGCGCACGCGTGTCATTCGTGATGAAGTGTGTGCTTCCTGGGCGGACCACGCACGCCATCACAAAGAGCTGCGTGGCAACGTGGCACAGTTGGGAGGGGCCATGGTCGGAGGGTTCCTACATGTGTCAGGCACTCTGGCGGCCCTCTCCTCCTCTGTGGAGAATATGCGCCAGTCGTTCTCCCTGTCGTCTTCCGGCCCAGATTCCACCAGGGCCCCCTGTGGACCTGGCCCGACCAATGCAGCCAGCTTGGTGGAGATCACATCCCTGCCACAGTCGAGAATCGGAGGTCCAGCAGGAGTGGAGACCCCACCAACTGGAGACCAGCAGATGGAGGATGTGCCGGCATCATCGGACAGGGCACATGGACAGCAGCAGCAGGCTCAACGTGGGAGCGATGATGGCTCGGGGCCAACAACATCAGAGGGGCAGGCATCGGCCGGAGGGCAGGAGGACCCTGGAATGGGAGTGTCTTCCGTGTGGCACCGGTTGGGCCAGCGGATAGATGCGGAGCGGCGGCGGGCGGAAGAGGCATGGCTCACCATGGTCAGGGCGGAGTTCTCCATGCACAGGGCATTGAGGCGGGCTGAGTGCCTCGAGGCAACTCGCAGGGAGTTGGAACAGGCCATGACTGCATCCCTGTGAGACCTCGGGGCCAGGGAGAGGCCTGCCTCTGGGACATCGACATGGAGTTCGATGATGCCCTGGCCCGGGACATCACAGAGTGAGCCGTAGGACCTGCCCGCCGCCATTGTATATAGTTAGTTAGTGTTAGGTTTCCTTTCTGTTTTTATTTCTTTTTGGGCGCTTGGACAATGCCCCACCTTTTTGTATATAGTTGTTCATTAGGTAGGGTTTATTGTAGGTTTCCTTTCAATGGTTGGGTCATGGACCCTGGATTTGTACTTTGTATCTAGTTCTACACTGGATTTCACTTCTTTTTTTTTGTTGTTCCATGGATCAATGGTTTTGTCTTGTTTTTTCACTTTGGATTTGTTTTGACGGACAGACACTTTGGACCCATGTGCTTTTGGATTGATTTGGATTCTGCTTTCACACATTTTTATTTTATATTTTGGACATGCAGCTTTTTCTTCATTATTTCCATTATTGTGGGTTTCATTTCATTGCCTTGCTTTTGTGTTTAATACATTTTTATTTCATACTTCAATGTGTGGTTTTCTCTCTTTGGTTTCATGCATGTCACGATGTGTGTTTTCACAATCACATGCACCCATTGTGTGTGTGTGACGGAAATGTGTTGATGTGCATACTTGCAATTTGGGATGTATCATGTGATGGGGATTTCAATGTGGGGTGGATGTAATACCTGGTTGTGTGTTTGGACTGGGGTGGCGTGGGGTGTGATTTGGGTGTCCATAAGGCCCATGGTTGTGGATCGTCATGACGTGTTGGGGGGACATGAGTCGGGGCCTGCTGGCAGGTGCCTGTCACTGCTCGGTGGGTGGGTGGGGGGACATGAGTCGGGGCCTGCTGGCAGGTGCCTGTCACTGCTGGGTGTGTGAGTGGGTGGGGGGACATGAGTCGGGGCCTGCTGGCAGGTGCCTGTCACTGCTGGGTGAGTGGGTGGGGGGACATGAGCGGGGCCTGCTGGCAGGTGCCTGTCACTGCTGGGTGTGTGAGTGGGTGGGGGGACATGATTCGGGGCCTGCTGGCAGGTGCCTGTCACTGCTGGGTGGGTGAGTGGGTGGGGGGACATGAGCGGGGCCTGCTGGCAGGTGCCTGTCTCTGCTGGGTGGGTAGGGGTGCAGGGACATGAGTCGGGCCGCTGGCAGGTGCCTGTCACTGCTGGGTGGGTGGGGGTGCAGGGACATGAGTCAGGGCCTGCTAGCAGGTGCCTGTCATTGCTGGGTGGGTGAGTGGGTTGGGGGACATGAGTCATGGCCTGCTGGCAGGTGCTTGTCACTGCTGGGTGGGTGAGTGGGTGGGGGGACATGAGCAGGGCCTGCTGGCAGGTGCCTGTCACTGCTGGGTGGGTGGGGGTGCAGGGACATGAGTCGGGGCCTGCTGGCAGGTGCCTGTCACTGCTGGGTGGGTGAGTGGGTGGTGGGGCATGAGTCGGGGCCTGCTGGCAGGTGCCTGTCACTGCTGGGTGAGTGAGTGGGTGGGGGGACATGAGCGGGGCCTGCTGGCAGGTGCCTGTCACTGCAGGGTGGGTCCGGGTGCAGGGACATGAGTCGGGGCCTGCTGGCAGGTGCCTGTCACTGCTGGGTGGGTGGGGGTGCAGGGACATGAGTCGGGGCCTGCTGGCAGGTGCCTGTCACTGCTGGGTGGGTGAGTGGGTGGGGGACATGAGTCGGGGCCTGCTAGCAGGTGCCGGTCACTGCTGGGTGTGTGGGGGTGCAGGGACATGTGTCGGGGACCTACTGGCGGGTGCCTGTCACTGCTGGGTGGGTGGGGGTGCAGGGAGACATGTGTCGGTGCTCACTTGTGCATGTTTGACATGTGGGCTGGCTGGGGGCATGGCCAGCGTGGATGGGCTGCCTGCGGGGCATGGCCATGGGTGCAGGGTAGTCCCCTGTGTTGTGGGCAGCCTGCAGGGCCTGGAAAGGGGGAGAGGGCACACCTGGGAGGACACACACTGCCAATTCGCATTGAGGCACCCCAGGAATACACGTACCCCGCTCGCACTAGGCCTATCGTGTGTAAAACGACCCGCGCACCCCCAGAATACACATACCCCACCTGCACAAGGCCTATCGCGTGTAAAACGTACCGTACACCCCAGAATACATGTACCCCTCCCGCAGCAGCGGAAACGCGTGTAATACTACCCACACACCCCTCAGAATACACGTACCCCGCTCGCACTAGGCCTTTCACATGTAAAACGTCCCGCGCACGCCCAGAATACACGTACCCTCCCGCGGCAGTGAAAACGCATGTAAAACTCCCTGCACACCCCTCAGAATACACGTACCCCGCTCGCACAAGGCCTATCGCGTGTAAAACATACCGCGCAGCCCCAGAATACACATACCCCTCCCAAGCCAGCGGAAACACGTGTAATACTCCCAGCGCACTGCTCAGAATACACCTACCCCGCTCGCACTAGGCCTATCGCGTGTAAAACATCCCGCGCACCCCCAGAATACACGTACCACTCCCGCGGCAGCGGAAACGCGTGTTAAACCCCCACGCACCCCTCAGAATACACATACCGCTCCCGTGGCAGCAAAAACGCATGTAAAACTCCCCGCGCACCGCTCAGAATATACGTACCCCGCTCGCACTTGGCCCATCGCGTGTAAAAAGTCCCGCACACCCCCAGAATGCACGTACCCCTCCCACGGCAGCGAAAATGCATGTGAAACTCCCCGTGCACCCCTCAGAATACACGTACCCCACTCGCACAAGGCCTTTTGCGTGTAAAACGTACCGCGCACCCCCAGAATACACGTACCCGTCCTGTGGCAGCGGAAATGCATGTAATACTCCCCGCGCACCGCTCAGAATAAATGTACCCCGCTCGCACTAGGCCTATCGCTTGTAAAACATCACGTGCATCCCCAGAATACACGTACCCCTCCCGCGGCAGCGAAAACGCGTGTGAAACTCCACGCGCACCCCTCAGAATACACGTACCCCACTCGCACAATTCCTATCGCGTGTAAAACTTACTGCGCACCCCCAGAATACATGTACCCCTCTTGTGGCAGCGGAAACGTGTGGAATACTACCCACACAACCCTCAGAATTCACGTACCCCGCTCGCACTAGGCCTATCACGTGTAAAACATCCCGCACACCCCAGAATACATGTACCCCTCCCGCAGCAGCGGAAACGCGTGTAATACTACCCACACACCCCTCAGAATACATGTACCCTACTTGCACAGGGCCTATCGCGTGTAAAACAGCAGAAACGCATGTAATACTCCCCGTGCACCGCTCTGAATACACGTACCCCGCTCGCACTAGGCCTATCGCGTGTAAAATGTCCCGCGCACCCCCAGAATACACGTACCCCTCCCGCGGCAGCGGAAATGCGTGTTAGACTCCCAGCGCACCCCTCAGAATACACGTACCCCTCCCGCGGCAGCGAAAACGCATGTAAAACTCCCCGCGCACCCCTCAGAATACACGTACCCCACCTGCACAAGGCCTATCGTGTGTAAAACGTACCGCGCACTCCCAGAATACATGTACCCGTCCCACGGCAGTGGAAATGCATGTAATACTCCCTGCGCACCGCTCAGAATACACGTACCTCACTAGCACTAGGCGTATCGCGTGTAAAACGTCCCGCGCACCCCCAGAATACACGTACCACTCCCGCGGCAGCGAAAACGTGTGTGAAACTCCCCGCGCACCCCTCAGAATACACGTACCCCACTTGCACAATGCCTATCGCGTGTAAAACGTACCGCGCACCCCAGAATACATGTACCCCTCCCGCAGCAGCGGAAACACGTGTAATACTACCCACGCACCCCTCAAAATACACGTACCCCGCTCGCACTAGGCCTTTCACGTGTAAAACGTCCCGCGCACGCCCAGAATACACGTACCCCTCCCGCGGCAGTGAAAACGCATGTAAAACTCCCTGCACACCCCTCAGAATACACGTAACCCGCTCGCACAAGGCCTATCGCGTGTAAAATGTACCGTGCAGCCCCAGAATACACGTACCCCTCCCACGCCAGCGGAAACACGTGTAATACTCCCCGCGCACTGCTCAGAATACACCTACCCTGCTCGCACTAGGCCTATCGCGTGTAAAACATCCCGTGCACCCCCAGAATACACGTACCACTCCCGTGGCAGCAGAAACGCATGTTAGACCCCCCGCGCACCCCTCAGAATACACATACCCCTCCCGCGGCAGCGAAAAAGCATGTAAAACTCCCTGCGCACCCCTCAGAATACACGTACCCCGCTCGCACAAGGCCCATCGCGTGTAAAACGTACCGCGCACCCCCAGAATACACATACTCATCCCTCGGCAGCGGAAATGCATGCAATACTCCCTGCGCACCGCTCAGAATATACGTACCCCGCTCGCACTAGGCCTATCGCGTGTAAAACATCCCGCGCACCCCCAGAATACACGTACCCCTCCCGCGGCAGCGAAAATGCATGTGAAACTCCCCATGCGCCCCTCAGAATACACATACCCCACTCGCACAAGGCCTTTCGCGTGTAAAACGTACCGCGCACCCCCAGAATACACGTACCCGTCCCATGGCAGCGGAAATGCGTGTAATACTACCCACACAACCCTCAGAATTCACGTACCCCGCTCGCACTAGGCCTATAACGTGTAAAACGTCCCGCGCATGCCCAGAATACACGTATCCCTCCCGCGGCAGCGAAAACGCATGTAAAACTCCCCGCGCACCCCTCAGAATACATGTACCCCACTCGCACAGGGCCTATCGCGTGTAAAACGTACCGCGCAGCCCTAGAATACACATACCCGTCCCGCAGCAGCGGAAATGTGTGTAATACTCCCCGCGCACAGCTCAGAATACACGTACCCCGCTCGCAGTAGGCCGATTGCGTGTAAAACATCCCATGCACCCTCAGAATACACATACCCCGCTTGCAGTAGGCCTATCACGTGTAAAATGTACCGCGCACCCCCAGAATACATGTACCCCTCCTGCGGCAGCGAAAACGCATGTAAAACTCCCCTGCGCACCCCTCAGAATACACGTACCCCACTCGCACAAGGCCTATCACGTGTGATACTTCACGCGCACCACCCAAATACACGCAGGCACCCCATCCACCCTGGGCATTCCCCACAGGCAGCCCACGCCACAGGGGGTTGATTTTTCTACGCTATTTACCTGGCGCAAGCGGAATACGTGTATTCAGACGGGTGTGCGGGGAGTTTTACACGCGTTTTCGCTGCCACGGGAAGGGTATGTGTATTCTGAGAGGTGCGCGGGGAGTTTTACACGTGTTTTCGTGGTTGGGGGTCTGTATGCTGGTCCACTGGCCTTTGCGCCATGTACTGGATTTGTGCGCTGGTCATGGCGCACGGGGCGGGGTTGAGGAAGTAACTGGTGTTGCTGCAGGGTCTCTGCACCACGGCTGCTTATGGATGTTGAAATCCATGAATGCGCTGTGCGCTGAAATGGGTTTTGGCGAACGCGGCTGGCGCAGATTCCTGCACGCGCACACTGTGCACCAGCCGCGTGCGCCACTTGTGCGCCGAATTCTATGAATTACCCTGTTAGTCTTTTTCACTCACCGTTTGCATTTTTTTCCTCTCTGGATGCTCGGGGTCACCTCCTTCGTTACCGCCTATCCTTGCTCTTCGTCCGATCAGCTGCTCTTAGAAGTGGGAAGAGGTTTGTGGGGGAAAGCACAGGTTCCTTCAGACCTCCAGCTGCAATGTTTTCACTTAGACTATCCACTATCTACGGGGAGCCTCTTAGCAGGATGGCAAAGGACTCATGATATTGCAGAGGACCTAGACTTACTTATGTTGATGACCAATGGGTGTCTTATATAATCAAATCTAATCGAACCATCAATCTCTGCTACTAAGTGTGCAGTAGGAACCCAGCCGGCCCATAGGACTGGGGGTTTCCCAACAGCACTTTAAGATGAGTAGCAGCGCCCTTGAGATGGATGGGGATTCAGATGAATACTCTTGCATCAAATCAATAATGACAACTCGATAGTTTGGCAAAGGGAGTCTGTTTAATGACAAGTACAAAAAACGGGGAGTTCATGAATATCAGCAATCGCTCGATCTTCCTTTTCGCTTCAACTCCAATTAATTTCAGAAAAAACAGTATTTATAACAAAAACTTGTCATCACTGACGTGTAACTCTTAAAACTTTAGCATGCAACTCTATTGGTTCTAGGAAGGTAACTTTAATACACTATATCTGTGTATGGTAAAGGGGGGTGGGGATTGGATAAACACTGTCAGGTGGGGCATCTAAGCCCTTCCTTCAAAATGGCTACTGTAGACGTCATTTAAAGTACGACGTCTCATTGGTTCTACTAACTATAGGACCCTAGATTACTTGGTCCACTATGATTGGGTTGGCATCAAACCCACTCATACTTTACCACTTGCTTAGCAGCACGCAGAATAGCCGGCCAGGTGCAGGGAGTTCGTCTGCACCCCAAGCTTCCCTGCAATTATTGCTACAATCAATCATCACCTCAGTGGTCATGTGTCAATTATTTATTTGTGGTTGGCCTTGAGACTGCTTCTTGGTCTGGAAAAGTTAAGGCGTCTGTGCATAGCACAGGTCCATGCGTAGGTGTGAAAGTTTCATCCCTTCTTGCTCTGGTCACATGATTTCGACATCGTGAAATCATCTTATTCTTCATGCAATTTCATGTATTAGATTTAATTCTGCAGCCATCTGCCATCTGTGGCTTATCTTGTGGTCTATTTCAGCCGATGCGACCTTGGCTTCTTGGCACGATTTACATTCGTCTGAGATTCTCTCCGTCTTTAATTCTCGATAGGTTTGCTGCAAAGCTCTCCTCTTGAGACCTTTAGTAACCTTTGGTTCATTCTGCTCTTGTGCATAGTGGAAGTATACTTATATAAAGTGCTCCTTTTGAGGTAGATATGTATAGGTGGCGCTTGCCGCAATATATTTTACTACAAAGCATAAGCAAGCCTCACGATTCTGTGCTTCTTGCGGTTCCTTGCACATGTACACGTTTAAACTAACTGAATATCTTCATCGTGCATGTGGCATAATTTCTGAAATTTTAACATCGATTATTTCACTTTAGGCTCAGGATGTCACTTGTCCATGGTGTTTAGTCTCTTTTCATCATTCACAAGTCATCATATCTTCTATATGTGAGTCAGTCCGGGTTCTTGTGACGTCACCATTTGTCTTCCTACATTATCTTTTTAACTTATTCAGGTATTGTATTCTGACAATCATCATTCTGTCTCGCTTGTCGATATGGTTTCCTCAATGGGTACCTTACTGTCCAGGTTTTCTTAGATGTCGGTACTTCAGCAGGTGCTGTTCTTCTAATAGGTACTGAACAGAGCCCAACTGCGGCTCTCTGCTGGTGTATTTGCTCATCATACGTCACATATTTCGGTGTGAATGTTCCTGGTACTTCAAAATGGGGGGTTGGACTGTGAATCGAGCTTGGCACCTCCACTACAACGTCTTTGCTCATCCGCCTCCAACTCTCTCAGGGTCAGTGGCTTCTCAAAGCAAAAAGTTGGTGGTAGTTCTCTTTCTCCGGCTGGGACCTCCCTCTGGAACAGCCTCCCTGTCTCCTTGAAACTTGAGGAGAACCATCTCCAGTTCTGGAAGCACCTCAAAAATGTATTGCTTCTGCTTTCTCTCCTACTCTCGCCTGCTGAATTCCTGGCAGAAACCGTACTAGCTACCTTGCCACCCCTGATCTCAGGCCTTGGTCTCCTCCCGCACCAGTTACACACCTGCACTGCCTCCCTGGCAACCCCTGCACTTGGGGCCTGGTTTCTGTATCCCTGCAGTCCCCTACCAGCTCTTGACACTTGATGTCTGCATTTACCCCTGCACTTGCCACAAACTGGCTGCACTTTTTACCTATAACCTATTGTTTTTATCTTTTTTCTGTTGATCCTATGTATTGCACTGCCCCCTCCCCCTTCACCTGCACTCACCCTTTCCCCCCCTCCCCTGCACTTGTGCTATCTCAATATCACCTGGCCTACTAAAATCATTGTCTTTGTCTTCCCTCTGTTCCCCCTCCCTTGTCCCATCGCGCCTTGACACTCTTGTGTTTTTAGCGCGTTATAAATGCCATATCATATCATATCAAAATGAATGAATTGCCATTGTTTTCATTGGTGCCGGGGACAATTGTATGCACCAGTCTGACCCTGTCTGCCTTCCTATCCGACTAACACACTCTGCCCTCCTTTCATACAGAGCCAGGCGCAACAAGCCCAACATTATTTGGAAGAAGGGCGCTGTATATGACCTTACCTTACTTGTCCACCACTCAGCCGTGGCCTATGTATATGACCTTAGCACTCCATGACTGGCCTTTGCTAGAGGCAGCTATTGATTGCCATTAAAGGGCCGTTAACAGCAAATACGCTGCTAATGTATGGAGAGTACAGACCTCTCGGGCACCACCTAAGTAGAATGACAATTGCAAGGCAGAAAGGGTGCCTCCACAAAAGCGTTATTCTGGTGCACAATGTTAAGCACTATTCTCAAACGGCATGAACCATGCTATGGGGATCGTCCACCTCTTACCACATGGATAAGATATATTCTTACCACATGGATAAGATATATTCTTACCACATGGATAAGATATATTTTCTGCAAAAAGAAGATGTACTAAATGGTGTCTGACTCCTCTCCGTGAAAGACACAGTGGGTTGCTCCAGCCTTCTGGCGAGAGCAGGGATTTTCACAAGCAATAGTTTCCTCATCCTTACTAGTAAGGTCACAACATGTCTCCTTCTGGTGTTTAAGAGTACTCGACCTTGCTAAACACATAAAGGTCTACAAAGAAGATACGTTTTCTATTTATGAATGCAGTTGTTCAAACGCAAATGTAATGTTATGCAAAGATGTGGGGAATTAATTGTAAATACACCAAGGCGCCTGTGAAAAGACAGGCGTCTTCGCCCAGTGCACTTGCAAAAAGCTGGGAGCGCGCATGCGCGCAAATTCAGTTCCCCCCATACTGGCTTCTGATCAGTGCCATCAGCAGCAGCTATCCGCGATCCAAAGGGTTAACTAGATAAACTGCATTCTCTCTGCCTGAGCAGATTCAATTTAATTTGACAGATGAGCCCAAGGCTCGACCCCGGACTTTTTGGAGCGTTTTTAAAACATCGCCTTCGGCTCAGACTTCTAGGTGGTAACCAAAGCTGGTGGCATTTTCGAAATGATTCGTGCAACTCTTGTTCTCACCACACGATGGCAGAAGAGACCAAGAAACAAATCTGGATCGTATGCTGCGCCACAAAGCAGGGAATAAATATCCAACCGGAATGACGCCTGGGGCACGTAGAACTAGAACGTGTCCACGGTCGTGTTCCCTGTAGAGCCCAGCCAATGAGCTCCCACTACTAAGCCTAGTGGTGAATGATGCTGTAATGAGTGGCGGCTGGTCTAGGCGCTAAACTGGCTTATTGTTGGAGTCTAGCTACATCACCTTATTTGAAGAATACAATTTGCAAAAAAAATAAATAAAACTACGTTTTTGATATTCTGCGGAATTGTTTCGGAATTAAGAGAAGGTTACTCTGGGACCCAACGACGATGGGGGCCTGATGTGAGCGATGGGCCTTTTTCTAGGGGTCGAGTCATATCATTCCAGTCATAGACTGAAGGGGACCGAGCCCCCCCTCACCCGATCCCTCGTGTTTCCGTTTATAAAAATAGTCTTCCAGTAGCACAGCAACAAATATGATTGCAGCTCTATAAACCACATACAACATGGAAGACTGCATGCCCACAATGTAGTCTGGTGTGATCTTAAAACATCTCCTCTAGGCTTTTCTATTGTACTCAAAAGTCAAGACCAACAGACGCACAGTTAAGAGCACGGTCCGATA
Organism: Ambystoma mexicanum; assembly: GCF_040938575.1. Lineage (NCBI taxonomy): Eukaryota > Metazoa > Chordata > Amphibia > Caudata > Ambystomatidae > Ambystoma > Ambystoma mexicanum. The sequence continues at coordinate 79,033,260 of NC_090930.1, read as the reverse complement.
TGCAGGTTGTGATTTCTGATCTGTATATTTGAAGTTCTGCCTACAACTCAGACTGTTTCGGCAAATCGAATGAGGTTATGCCGTGTAAAGAAAGTCGATCTTCTAGAAATGGGTTTATAGGGGTTGTGATTCTGTGTTATTGTTGTCCTGAAATAATCCAAAGCTTTGGTGAGTTGGTGGAGCTGTGTGGAGCTGTTAAGCGTGGAGCAGCTCCTTGCGGTAACATGTACAGTATCACCTATTTGCAGAGGTCGAGGGGAGCGGGAACGGTCGGGCGCAGAGTTCCACTTCTTTTATGGTTTACTGTTAACAGTTCCACAACTTTTTACAACCATTTCAGCATTGCGGAATTGTTATTTTCGAAGTTACATCACACTTCTCCACTCTACAAACCGATAGCAGTTGCACGAAAAACTGAAACCGGTTTCAACACTATTGGCTGACAACCAGCATGGCTGCAACCCCTTGAACCTCCTACCTACCCTAATCCCCACCTGGGTTCACAGTTCCTTTACTTTTCTTGGTAAACGTTTAGCACTGCCTATTTGGGGAATATTTTACAAACAATATTCACTCTGAAGATCCAATCAGCCATATTGAGAAAGTACTGATATGTTGCCTCGAAGGGAAAGGGGTCATCACTATGCCAGCTATGCTGCCAGCTATGCCAGTGTGCAGTAAAGGGTCACACAGTAGCTCCGCTTACGCAGCCCATGTTTACTTCCAGCTCAGGCAGCGTAGAATTCAGGGCTTTAAGTTGATTGAGAGGTGGAGCTCTTACGTGGCCTACTTGCTGGACATGGCAGCAGTCCAATGTCTGCACTGTGCATAGATCATCGTTTGCCCAGCGCACAATGAGTAACTGTAATTGCAATAATGATAATTTAGCATTTATATAGCGCTACGAACCCTCAGGCATCTGAGCGGTGCTTACTATTGAATATGCACGGTGCTTATTATTACATCTGAGCGCTTACCCACAGTGTGTGCTGCCCATTTATCGACCTCGGCTTTGCCAGGATTCGAACCTGCGTCAGCAGGCTCTACACAGATGTCAAAGTGAGCGCTGTACTCGCTGTGCTATCGGACCGACTGCAGCCAGCAGTAGGGAAAGCATGGTCCTCAGCAGTATAATGGGGAGCGGGGATAGGAGCCTTAGCATGTTAACATGAACTCCCCATCTGTTGTCACATGCTCTTAGCCAGAGCGAACTGCATAAAAGTGTATACACAGTCTACTGGCTGCTGCTCCACAGATTGCACAAATGAAAAAAGAAAGCGCAATTTACGTTTTAGCCGCTTGATGGCGACATAAGGCTACCTATACAATTATTTCAGGCTCAATTTCTAGTTTGGGACGTGGCGGCTCCTATGTTGGGGTGCAAGGGCGATGTCGGCATAATTTTTGTGCCAAGTGAAAGTTCCAAGATGTAAGTATGATTCAAAAGAGCATCATCTTTCATCTTCTGCAAGCAGCGCTGCCGCCTAGAGGCAGCCCGTGCGTGCTTAAGGTTAACTGCATGCGTCAATTGTTGTATGCCGAATTGTACATGCGTGTTTCCAGGCAGGGCGCATCCGGCAGCAGGAATGATTTTCTCATTTTAGGTACACAGCCCGAATGGCTTCATGCAGATGGCGTAGGACTTTGCCATTGGAAGCCGGCGAAGCTTAGGATGTCAAGACCTGCTGCCAGGGATTTAAGTGGGCCGGAGCTAGCCAGAGCCAAGCCCGGGCAGTTTCCAGAAGGGCTCCCAACCTGGGACGCTGCCGGAGCCCACCCCGGCTAGTCCCAGCCATGCCGACACCTCAGGCAGACGTGTAGCCGAAGCGCTGCACAGTTAAACGGACTGCCTGCAGGTGTCAGCACTTCAGAGGTGCTGACATCTGCAGACAGCCAGTGTCCCCGTGGCTTCGGCTGCACAGCTGCACGGCTGTCAGATGACTCTGAACTCCGAAGCAGGAGGAGGGCTGGTGGGCCCAGTCTCTCCTTTTGTTTCAGAGTAAAGAGCCATCATGCAGCAGGAAGCCTTTTAAATGAGACTTCATGATGAGTGATGACTCTTTACTACCAAACACTAGAGACCAGGTCCTCCAGCCCTCCTCCTGTTTGAAATACAGAGTCATCCCGCAGCAGGCAGCCCTTGAATGAAAGGGCTGCCTGTTGTGTGTGAGGACTGGGGCACACCGGTGTCACATCTTTGGTGCGCACAGCGGCTGGGCCCACCAACGTTAATAATGCCAGTGCACCCCGGCTCCCCTGCTTTCATGATCCCCCTCCCCCACTGGTGAAGGCGGCTCTCGTTAGCGGCATGGCCTAAATACCTAGGCCAGCCCCCTAATAGCATCCCACTTAATCCACTGCCTGCTGCATCTCGTAAGCAACACTGTGCCCCCTCCTGCATCACTGATTGCAGCCTCCAGGTCTGCTGGCAGTCAACAACTTCCCCCCTTTTGCTGCTAGGAATTCAATTACAGACTCACCCACCCATCATACAGTCCCAGGCCTACTTCTTGATTGCCTCTGGAGTTACCTTCTCGCTACCACCTGGTCTGAACGCTGTTGTCCACTGTTGGCCCTGGATCATCAGGTGTCCCCGGATACCAACCAACCATCATCATTTCCTGGAATCTCTTGACCAATTGGGGCGTTGGGAGTATATCTCGGGCTCAACGTGCTCGCCTGGAAGCAAGATGACGCAGACCAACACAGGTTTGACTCTTGGGTCCGCGCTTAGAAACCTCTGGGTATTAAATGTGTTATAAATAACCAATTTTAATAATTATCATAATTATGGCCAATTATAATGACCTCATCACCATCCCCCATCTGGGATAAGTGGGAATTGTCCTCTTCTTGTTTGGGGCCCTATGCTTCCATCTTTTTGAAAAAGCATGAGTTTCTGGTGGCAGACTGGTAGCCATCAAACGCTGTGATCATTGACCCTTTGACGTCGACCACCTCCATTGGCCGAGGCTCATCTGAAAACGCCAACAGCATGACGTGATCTCACCAGCACCGCATCCCAATCAACAGATAATTATCACGCACATTTCTTCTGATATTTTCGTCCTCATTTCTCTCCCTCCTGTCTTCAAGCACCCTCTGATTCTTGATTTCGCCTGGAATTCACAGGCCCACATCTGGTATGAGCCCCCAGGGGCATCTTTTGAACAATGCTTCTGCAGGTAGTACTCCCGCAAACAAAGGGGAGTGGTGTATATATTGCCTGCTTCAAGCACTCAACTTCTCCATCGGCAATCCTGAAAAACGTATTTTATGTTCTCATGAACCTCTCAGCCCTGCCGTTCGCCCTTGACCAGACCGAGATATTTTGCTGTATTTGATCTCGCATTCTTGCATGAAATTTGCAAATCGTTCCCGTTGGACGGGCGGCCCGTTGTAGAAGCACACCTCATTTGGGAAGCCATGCGATGCAAACATCTTTTCCAAAAATGTTAAAATGTCCACCAGGGCCGTCAAGTCCACAAACTCGAGCTCAGAATATCTCGACCATTGCTCCATTAATACTAGAAAGTGTGTGTCACGGCTTGTGGACCCAAAATCCATGTGCATCGTTTCCCAAGGACATCAGTTTCCAGGCATGGATTCAAGTTGCACCGGAGCAGAAGTGTGGCACCGATGCACTTCTTTACCAAATCATCCACCCTGCCCTCAGCCCCGGGAACCTCACCTTCATTCGTAGGTGAGATTTTGTCTTTGCGGAGCCTGTTGACCCTGGTGAACCAACGCAATCACTTGCGACATGAGTGTGAAAGGGATTACCACCTTTCATGCCCTCAGTAGCAGTCTGTCTTCTGTAAATGTGCGCTCACTCCTGACCCACCAGAGCTGCTCGAGTGATATGTGGGCCACCTGTGTGTGCTTATCGAGATCTGTTAGTGCCTACTTCCAGTCACCTTTCGTCATGGCGTCCTGCAGTAGCCTGAAACACTGATCAGTTCCAGAGGCTTCCGACAGTTCCTGCACTGACATGGAGTTAGGCATGGCGGCGTCCATGAGGAGATGGACACATTTGTCTGTCTCAACTTCCTCCTGGGTGTAGGTGGACACTAACGGGGACGAGGCGTGTCTCTGCAGCATTGTCCGTGCCAGAGCGATAATCAGGGCCATGTCATACTCCAATAGCGCAGGCATGCATTTTTCAATTCTTGCCGGTGGCTTGTACGAGGACCCTGCCATGATCGGGATCAGGGGTTTATGGTCTGTGACTCAGTTTACTGGTCGGCCATAGATGGACAGGTGAAAATGCCTGCAAGCGCCTCCCGCTCTATCTAGGAATATCGTTGTTCTGTAGCCGACAACGCCCTGCTCACAAATGCTACCACTCTCACACCCCCATTGGTGTTAACCTGGGTCAGTACAGCCACCAATCCAAAAGGGGTTGTGTCTACCACAACTTTGGAGGCCCTCACTGGATCGATGAATGCTATTGTGCTGTCATTAGTGAGAGCCTCTTTCCTTTTGTCAAATGCAGACTGATAGAGTGTTGTCATCGCCACAGATTGTCTTTCTTGGTCAAATTGTGCAACAGCTCTGAAATCGCAGCTAGGTTCTTAATATAACGCCTGTAGAACGTTACCATTCCTAAGAAGCAACGTACTTCCAAGATATTTTTAGGGGGTGTCTCTCACCTTGGTCGGGTCAGCCAATGGCCCTCATTCCGAGTTTAGAGGTAAGTACCGTCCCTTACCAGCATGGCGCAAATAGCGTGTCCGAGCTGGCAGTAGCCCGCTAAAAGTGCACTATTACGAGTTCGCGGGCACGAGCTTTGCGCGATGCCAGTAAGGGACCAAGTGACATTCTGCAAAAGGCCCCGAAAAAACCCCTACAGGCATGAATCGCACCGTAGACAACACTACCGCCATAGACCAACGCGGCATTAGCGGTGACCGTAAATAGCGGTTACCGTTATTTACAGTCACCATTAAATTGCGGAACCGGAAATAGCGTCATCGCACAGGAACGGGAAGGAGCACGGCGGCCATCTTGAAAAACACAATCCATTGCAATCCTCACCACACAGGACCCCTGGCACACTGGTGACCTACCGGAAAGTTCCTACAACCACCCAGGAATGCCCAAAGCACCAAAGAAGGGAGCTGCCCACCTCCGAAAGGAGCGGTTCAGCCCAGATGAGCTACAAATGCTCGTGGATACCCTACACGAGCATGCTGGGACTGTGTATAGCAGCAACATGCGGAGGGAGGCGGTGCTGAAAAAAAAAGAAATCTGGGCACTAGTATGCCAGAAGGTGAGCGCAGTGGGCAACACCCCCCCTCACCGTAAAGGATTGCCACAAAAGGTGGGATGACCTGCGGCTGAGGGTGCAGAGCATCCTTTCTGCAAACCGAAACCAGGCCTTGGAGACCTGAGGAGGACCAAGTTCACCAATAAAACTCATGCCATGGAAGGAGACATGTGCGGCCATGATAGGGGCTGAATCCATTGAAGGGGTCGGAGAAATGGAGTGTGGTGCCACGTCATCTGCTGATGGAGGTGAGTGCCCAAAGTAAATACTGCTAAGGCAAATGTGATGAAAGTCACTGCTAACGTCTGGCCAAAGAGTGACGCCATGGTCAGCAACACACACCCCCCCTGTAAATCATGCCGAAGAAAGTGGGACCCAAGCCAGTGCCTGGTGCAAGGCCTTAACGTACATGACACATATCACACAAAGTTGCTAATTCCATAAGGCACACAGAGCCGTTGATATAAACAGTGTGCATGTTAGACAGGACAGTACCTGGCCAACATGAGTGACACCGACATATGCATGCATTTACCACCCATGTATGGAATGACATGCCGTTCCCTACACAAATGTCGATTACCCACAATTGTCTGAATGTGCAATCGTAGCCATGTATGAATGCTGGCTATCCAAACATCACTCATTCCGTCCCTCTCTTACACATCCAGAGCCAGTGAGGATGACAGTGAGGAGCACGACAGCAACCGTCCCAGCACATCCAGGGGCCAAGGCAGGGGCCGCCGTGTCCAAGCGACAAAGACACCACTGGGACGTACACCACCAGCACCAGCAAGGCCAGTGGAGGGTGCACCACCCCCAACCCTCCCTGTACTGCCTGCAGACCCTGCCCAATGCCACGGTCCGAGGAGTCCAGTGTGGCCGGGGAGGTGGCAGCCATGGCCTCCCTCGAAGTTCAGGACAGCCCCAATGACATCTGGGGAACAACTGAGGACGACACTGTGGAAGTCGTGCACAGCCCTGAAGATTTCTCAAACCCCCAGGTATCCTTCAGTGACTCTGGTGAGAACAACACACTGGAGCAGTCTGGCCAAGAACAGACACTGGTACATGGCAGTCCCGTGTACAGTCCCGTTGAGGATGCGCCGGCAGGACATGTCAGCCCGATTCCCAGCAGGGCCACTGCTTCATCCGCTAGTGCACAACGGACTGACCAGCTCTCTGTCTTGATAATGGAATTCGTGCAGGACAATCACCAGGCCAGGGAGGAGTGGCGTGCTGATTTGAGGGCACTGGGCCAGACCATAACTGAAAACACTAACCGCCTCTGCGAGGTGCTCGGCCGCATAGCCGATGCTCTGGAGGCTGCTCATTCCGGCCAATAGCCACAGCATGAGGACACACCGTCCACGAGCAACTCCACCCAGACGAGCCCGCTCTATCGGTCGCTCCGTGCGCAGCGCCGACGGGACATTCCTCCCCCTGGCTCCGGGAGCGAAGAGTAACTATACTGGCAGCCTCATGCGGGCTACATGGACCCTATGGGACTAGTGTGGGGCTGTTGTGGTGGGAGGGGGGGTGAGGGTGTGTTGGGGAGTTGGGGGGGGTGGGGGGAGGGTGTGTGGGGGAGTTGTGGGGGGAGCGGAGGGGGGTGATGGTGGTGGAGGGTTTGTTTTTCACATTCATATTTTCAATTTTAATACACCAATTGTGTTACAAAAAAATAACCTGAGTGGACATTCATCATTGCGCATGTGTCATTTAATCTTGCACAGTGCATAGTGTACATGTATCCCCACACCCAGTGCCCTATGTCCTAACATTATGTCACCCTTTGCTGACTTGTGTGTCAGAAATATTGTGCAATCAAAGACTGCCGCACAGCACGTCCCTCCTGTGCATCAGCAGCGTGATGAGATGTATTCTACCACTGGCACTGCTGCAAGCTGCTCGGCCCTCAGGCAGGGCAGAGCAATTGGCAAATAAATTAGCAACATTTGTTGCTTTATTCACTTCCCCAGCCAGCCAGGCCCATGGGCGCACGTGCGGCGTGCCCTCATTCAGGATATGCACGCGCACGACACTGACAGTGAATTCAGGATTGATTGGGGCTGGCTGGTGTTGTCGGGCCCGACCAGCAGTAACTACAGTCTGTCGAGGCAAGCACACTTCTCTCCTCCTGCTCATGTCCTCGCAGGTGAGGCCTATTGCTGCATAGGTGTTTTATTTATTTTAGAATGATATTGCGGAGAGGATTGGGCCAACCAAGAACGGCCTCTGGAGGCCAGAAAGCTAGACACTTTTGCCAAGGCTCAAGTAGTCATGAAAAAGGAAGCAAGCACTGGTGGTGGACTCTCCTCAGGAGATCAAAGGGCTGGTTCATGGAAGACCTGGGCAGAGTGTCACCGTCAGCATATCTTAGACAGTTGCAAGTTCCAGCGGGGTTTGATTGGTCTGTCCGTCGGCCATTCGGCCCTGGCCGGGCCAAAATCACTTCGAGGGTGATGCCCTGGGGGCCGGTACCACGCTTGGGCCAGTTTGGGGTTTACTACACCCCCCCTATTTCCCACTCCCGAGCATATTGTTCGTCGTTCCCTCTTTCCTGGACATGCACTGCTGACTGTATTTTAGTGCAAGAGTTTCATACATTTCACTGTTCGCTCAGACTAGTCTTATACTCTTCTTTGTCATTGTGCTTCTTTTGTTTGGAAAAGCAATCACCCTAGTCTCACGAGATAAACAAACACCTACACGAACGCGCCCTTGCGAATGATGGTGTGAAGGATGGATGCAGGCGCTGGACCAAAAGCTGAGCGAAGTCTTCACAGCAGCTGGCTTAGGAAAGTGACTCAGCAACTACAGTAGAAACCGTCTCCATGGACGGTTGGCCCATCTTCCGTATAATGCAAATACCCAGACTTTCAGAATGCATGCTTCACTTTCTTTGTTCCAGTGGGAGCGACATGCTGTGGCATCAATTCATGCCCTTTAAAATACCCTGCACAGTGCAGCTTCTGATCTCCTTTAACACAAATGCTGGGAAATGGCCATGACTAGCTAACGCCACATTAATCAAAGCCAGGTCTCTAAACAATGGTTCAAGTGTTGGGGAATCACCTGCTCACACTCTGTCGTGTGACCAACCAGTGCGCAAAACATGTTTCAGAGCATGGGGCTCTTGATGCCACCCGTTTCTGCATTTGATACACCAGCAGCTAAACACACCCCGGGCAGGCAGCACCTTCTGCATAGTCCATTTCTCTCCCAAGCTCTGGACAATCTTCTTTACCATAATGGAGAATGTGAAAAAGCACAGGGCTGCAAGGCTGGGGGTTGGGGGTGGAGGCCAAAGCGCACAATTCTTGGGGTACACTGGAGCTGCTGCCCCTGATACCCGCAGTACTCCAAGTCCCTTGAAATAAAATTCGACTATACACTGCACAATGTGCACAGGCCACTGTTATTCAAGCAGCATGCGACTAGTAATTTGCAAAACGTAAACTTAACAAGTCCCAAGAAAAGGTTGCCTTGCAGCCTATAAGAGTTTGATTGTTTTTGTATTTATGTTGGGATGGTAGACATAATTTTTCTTTGCTATCTTACAGTTTCATGGTGCTGTCAGGAGCTAAAATGAGTGATCACAAGGGAAACATTTAAGAATTTTGAGAGTTCACGAGCGAAAAAAAACCGAAACAATACTCAAACTGCCATTTCTCTTCCGAGGTAATGCACTGCAGTGTGTTTGAATGTAAAGTCCACATTGTAATGTCATAATTTTAGAACGCCACCTCTCCAACATTAACATTGGGAACTATATTGAATTCTACATGCATGTCAACTCTCTGCATATGTTTAAAGTAGACTTTACCACTCACATGGAGTAGTGATATTGTTTATGTGTGTCCCTCCTAAATATATTTAACTTCCCGTGAAATGTTTGATGCAATACATATTGCATAAATGCATGTATTTTAATGCTGAGATAGACGGGCTTGTACAGCTATCGGTGGGTATGTTTCTGGTACTTGTTCTTGGAGGTTCGAGTCCTTTTAAGAGTGGCTAAATGTTTGAGGTCATACGAATGACATTAGTGTAGATGTGAAACTGTCGATTCTCTGGCCTGAGTCACAGCAGCAAGCTGGTCATTGTTACTAAAAATGAAGAGCAAAAGCAGACTAACATAACCAGGCCTGTTCGGGTTTGACCCTCTTATTGCTGTTTTCTGAGGTTCTTGAAATTCAGCAGATGCCAGCATTGACAATTATGTTAACTCATAGGGCCTCATTACACGGATGGCGGTAGGGATTTACCGGTACCGGTAAAATACCGGTAAATCCTTACCGCCTTACTACGAGGTCCCTTTGCAGGTTGGGGGATTTAACGCCTGCTTTTTGCAGGCCTTAAAATCCAACCCGCTAAGGGACCAAAGAGCTAATTACGGCACCGCAATTGGGGGCAGAAATGGGAATGGGGAAGGGCAATGGTGGAAGGGGGATTTACGCCCCTCCAACCTTGGAATGTGGCGGTAAATCCCCTTTCCGCCAAGGCGGTGCCGGTATTTTACCGGCATGAGCCATGGCGCTAATAGCGCCATGGCTCACCGCCTACCGTGTAATGAGGCCCATAGTCCTCACTCCCGCTGCTCAGCCCATGACCTATGCATGAAATCACAGGTCGGGGGTGAGGGGGTGCCAAGAATGCTTTCCTCCTGGGGTGCAATCTTGTGTAAGACCGGCCCTAGACTACGGTTTCATTGTAGTCCTATGTGTCGAAACTGTAGTCCTACTTCTATTTTTGGTGGCCCGTCCCGTTTTTTTATTTTAAACATCTGGTTACCCTACCCCACACTCTCCTACCGTTTTTTTGTTGTTGCAATAACAAAAGATTAAACAATCAGCAAAAAATGTTTGGCAAAGTATTCGGCAAAAAAAATTAAAATGGGAAACTCTAGTAAAACCCAAAAGAGGCACGTTGTGCCTGAAGAAATTACTCTTTTATCACAACTCTTTATTCTGCATCTGAACTGCTGACTTTTAGATGAACAGCACTGTGAAAATTGGGTTCTTTTGAGCTACGACTGGACTACGTACATACTTACTCGGAAGCATTGTGTACAGAGAAAGGGACTTATTTTTGTTTCAATTTTCTTTAAACGTTTACTTCTCGGCGGGGACTGAAAACACATTGACAGAAAGATATGTATGTATTGCTTCCCTCAAAATATGTCCATTAATAAGGCAAATAAATATTAAACGAACTCTAATGTAGTTGAGCCAAAAATAGCGCATTCAGGCATTAGAAGCGGACTACACACTTCTATGGCTGGGCACTCTCTCACCACTATCTGATTCTTAAATAAAAGACTTGTTTTGCTGTTGCTCCCAAAAAATGTGGCTATAGGACCCACCTTGGCTCCGATGAGTGTTGGCTTCATTTGTCTATCCTTGTGATGAATACAGGCCCCTACATACCGCCTTTGACAAAGCAAAGTGGTGTAGGAAGTCTCTGGGTGGTGACTGAATAAAGCGTGTATGTGTGATCTTGTGCACATTTCACATTAATACATTAACAGGGCCCATTGGATGAATTAGGCCCATGGGGAAATGTAGGGTTAATATAATTGGCACTTTTCATAACGTTTAGCATTAATAAAACTATACATGCCAAAATGGTGCTGGCGCTCGGGGAGACGGGGCCTGCACCATTCAGCTGGTTTCCCATCCTGCCTCAAAGAATCGAAGGTCATGGTATGTAAACTCAGCGCACACTTCAAAGTGGCAGAGAGAAGATCTTTTAATGAAGAGAAAAGGGCAAAAGCAGTCACATTGATTTGCATTTACGTGAGCACTTTAGAAAAACCACACAATTGAAAAGTTGCATTGCCAAGTTCTCTAACATGATAGAACCAAGCATCCAGCCTGTACACAATCAGATATCACAAACCTACAACTAACAATTTTTTTAAATAAATATTGTATGAAGTGAATTTGCAATAATCCAAAACAAAATCACAATAAGAGACTACCAATAGATGTTTAATCTTATTGTACAAACACCTCCACCCTGATAAGCTAGCAGAACGTGTTCTGATATGTAAGTCACAGAGCCCACCCTGAGAAAGCAGCAGAAGAAGAAAGGTGCTGGAGTGGTCCTTTAGAAGAGCGGCTGAGATTCAGAGGATGACGTCATTAAAGGCTACAGCAGCCAGCAGGTCCAGGAGAACTCTGTTCTCATCTACACACATGAAGGCCAATAAGAGCATTGTTAACTTCTCATTTTTATTACGAAGACTTTGAAAGGCAAACCATAAAAGATATTGATTTCCTCTAATTTGAAATGTGCTCATTTAAAGTGGTAGAAGCTTAAAGAAAAGCAACCATTTAAACCTATACATAAGAGCAGTGAATCCTGAAAAGGCAAAGCACAAAACGCTTCTGGGGCCAGATCACAGAAACTTTGCACCAGTGCAAGTGCTGAATTGCACAGTATTAGCACTAGGGCACAGTTTGCCCTATTTTTAAAAGCACTGGGACATATTAGAAAACGATTGCACAATGAAAGTGCAGGTTGGCCTGGTATAGGCACCAGGGCAAAAACTGCCCTTGAGCAAAAAAGATACATTTTCCATGCATTCTTGAAACAGGGCAAAGTTTGCCCTGGGGCTAATACAGAATGGTATTAGCACTGGGGCAAACTTTGCCCTGATGAAAAAACGCATTCAAAATGTATCTTTTTTTCACTATGGCAACTTTTGCCCTGGTTCTTATACCATGAAAAACTGCACTTGTCGAGGTGCAATGGTTGTGTAATGTGTCCCATTGTTTTTAAAAAAAGGTCATACTTTGCCCTAGTGCTAATACCGTGAAACTTTGCACTTGCATCGGTGCTAAATATATGTAATCTGGCACCTGGTTTCTTACATTTGAAGCAGAAAAGGCCATTTGGTTTTTTTACAAGTGTTAATCTAAGGTGAGCTGTGTGACAACCAGCGTTATACCGACACAAAATACTTAACTATTGGCATACTCATATTCTAAAGTGAGCTGGGAGACGAGTAGTGTAATACCAACACAAAAACCCTAGCTATTAGCACTGTCATATTAATAAGATGAGCAGGTAGGGGAATCTGAACTGTGCCCAACACACATTTTGTAAAAATAAATATTCATTTCAGAGGCAAGTGAGGTTGGATTTTGTAGCAACTATCAAAAATATTTTGTTGAGATGATAAAAAAATTGCAATACCATTGTTTTAGAAGTCAATGCGAGTATTTAGTGGAATCCGGAGCAATGATAATAATCACATTAATTGGACGAACAGCAAAGCATTGATGAACGACGTCATTTGGTTTCAGTGAATGGCAATGTTCAGACTGATACATTGAACTGAACTGTTTCGTTATTTAGTACATCAAAAGATATCCAAATGGCGTCTTATTGAAACTGGCCTGGCCCCAGTGACTAGACAGAGTTGAGTGCATATTATTATTTGTTAAGCAACTAAAATAATCTTATGACAGACAGACTGGTTGGCGTGGGGGCTAGTGCATGGCAAAGCATGCTTTGGGAAGGAGGGGCTACAATAATCAATAACAAACTCAATTTCCCTTTTTTGAAAAATTGGATTAGCAGAGTTTTGCATTTTAGCCCTTGAAGACTTTTCCTTAAAACGGAGTTTTCAGAATGTGATATGATATGATGAGTCTTGTATAACGCGCCTGTACACAAGTGTTTCCAGCCGGAAAAGGTAAGCTCAGAATAAGAAGGCCCTGGTAATTAAGAATTCGCTGTAATCTTCAAACTGGAGGCAGTCCCTTTCTTCAGTTTAAAAGGTCAACGATCACCAATGAAAATTCACCAGTCGCCAATGTGTGAGGGGACTTGCCGCAGCACTGGTTGAAAAGTTTCTAAAGTGAAGACTGGGCTAGCCCTGGCCCACTTAAAGCCCTAGTTGCATCACAACACAGCCTGCAGTACACTATTTCTCCTGGCACCCCTATCCCTCCCCTGCGCATCCTCTCCTACACACGCTTCAAGTGACAGCGAGACACATTTTCCTGGGGAGGTGTGGCCCAGCTCCTGCACTGCTTACCTTAGGTTCTGGATTTTGCAAGCTGGTGTTAACGAGACCTTACACACCGCCCTATCCCTTGGGCAGCTCTTCATGTTTGAAATGCTCCAGCGCCCCAAATGTTCTCCATACACCCCTGTATAAAAGCCCAAGAGGTGAGTTTCATGCTGTGACAAGTAACTAAATTACAATTGGTATAGAAGGGAAAAAGAACAGGTGTGGGATTCGGTTTCTCTAAGACTCAATTTAAAGTAAGGCAAACTGGATCTCTGATTGAATTATCTGCAATATACTTATGGCACATGGACCCAGACATCCTTTATTTTCAGAAAAGAACTCAATTCACACCTAATTAGGGAAAAAAGAGGCCAAACATAACTAAAGGAAAATAACATATTGCTTGTAACTTATCGGCAGGAACCTGAGTGGGGGATTAACCCGGGTAGGGGCTCTAACTTATAACACACAAAAATACCCTCTTGATGACGATTTCTGTAACTCCATTTGTTTTTTTTCTAATACTTTATTTTTAGACAAAATGATTTATAGAAATATATGCAAACATAAGTCATCTAAAAGAGTGTACAGTGAACAAATATTTAAAAAACAGTGAACAAATTGTTTAAAAAAACATCACCACACCATGTGTTTGGTGAAAGCACACAACAATTATACATCCTAAATCTGTTTCTTCTTAGGAATAGGAGAAAACTGACTAGTTTCGGGTTTCTGAATTTTGAACCTTCTTCAGGGCTACTTTATTGCAGTATGTTGTCAAGGGTATGTAGCATTCTACGCGTGCAGTATACTGTTCTACCACAGGCCCATGCCCTGCTGTATTCAACCTGTAAGCAAAAATAGCACAATCAATTACTCTGGGATCTAATTCGAGCGTATAAAACATTTTGGAGGTTTTATTCCTAAAACTGTTCTATTACCTTGCACGAATGTAATTCCATTGTTTTCATGTTTCGTGTACATGTAAGATAAGGAACCACCAATCATCTGAAGGGGTGGGCATCAAGACATCTTTTTGTAATGTATTACTCTTTATAAGAATTGCCCTGATCAATAAATATACAATAAAATTACTCTTTCAAAGAAGTTTTTAAAAAAAATATAATGGGACTTTGTTCTCCAAAAGCCACTTACATAAGAATTGCCCTGATCAATCAATATTCGTAGGATTGTCTCCTTGAAACAGCTCTGAGGAAAGCTACACGCTAGCCGGCTAAACGATTAATCGGCCTTTTGATAAGAACTGAATAGAAAGGGAGAGACAACAGAACAGTGTGGAACTGACACATTGTACATTTTTTTTATAAAGAGCCAGTAGGTGGGTACAATTTTTGAAACACATTTTTTTAACTGATTTTATTTACCATGTTAGGTAGCGTGTGTGATATCTTATGTTTCTGCATAGAGCCAGGCTCTCCAATGTAAGGATTGTGTCTAGACTGCCATTCGGCTCCCAGCACATATGGGGAAAAACAATATTGTACTTAACACGGCTAGCCCAAGATGGACAGTTGTCCAAAGAGAGCACCTGCCCTACCACAGCCCAATCAGGTGGCACTCCACTTACTTCTATGTAAAGGGCTTTGCTTTCCGTGTTCGTCGCTTACTGCTTGTCGCAAATAACCAGATCTTATCCAGTCGATTTCTTCGTTAAGACCGTCTATGTGGATTTTGGTTATGAGAGTTAGACGTTGTTCCCAGCGTTCTGATCTTGTTTGTGCATCCAGCCCTTGGATTTGAAACAACACTGTACATGAAAAAACATTTTCTGGATGGTTTTTCAATAAGATGTGTGTCATTGGCTGTTCTTATGCAGCTGTGATGTTCCACTCTCCTGGTGCAAAGTTTACGTGTCATCATGCAATTGTATTTCCTATTGCACTTGCATTTTATGACGTATATGGCCATGGAGGAATTGCAATCTGTGAAGGACGTTTGGTTCCATAGTCGTGACAGACCTAGATCGACCTGTGACGATTTTGTTGTGAGATGGCACACACTACATTGGCTACACGGAGCATGTCCTATAACTTTGTGTAAGCCCCACAGTTCTTGAAGAGTTTGTGGCCATCGGTCGATGGAGGTTTTGATGTCCGTTTTTACTACGATGTTATTAATGTTGTTACTTCTTTTGAAACCAAACAAAGGAACAAATGGAGTTATAGAAAAGTTTGGTGTCTATTATGTCAACCTGTGGACTCTAAAGGTGCTCATCGAGAGGCGAGTTGTGTGTGATATAAGGAAAATAACATATATCTGGAAACATATGTGATCGCGTAAATCCAGTGTTCATATCTGCAAGACATTACATATGTGTAATTATGACATTTTCCCTTCTATTCGCTAACTCCTATGAAGACCCCATGCTTCAGCATGCCAAGAACAGGAACCACACGACCATAAAATAAAGATATACATTTTAAGTAATTTTAAATCTATCAGTCGTGGCCGGTGAGTTTTTTAATTGGAGGAGCATACATATTTCCTTCAAATATGCCCGAGAAACACACAAGCATCGCGAGGGCGCCTGAACCAATCAAGGGACGCGTAGGTGGGTATTACCCCCAAGAACTGTTTTTGAATAATAGGTTAAAATGGTGCATTATACAGCACGCGTTCTGTGAGAAATTGGGTAAAATGCCAGTCTGGTCATTGAATAACTGTTATGAAGGTAAACTCGCTGGAGGCAGTGGGTAAGATCATTAAGCTTCTTTATTCCAGTTACATCATAGGTTCAGACGTGATCAAGTACATTACCTTAACAGGAGATACAAGGAAGCACAGGGAGACCACTAGCTCTCACCACACAGGCTACATACTTCCAACTGCCTGGGGTGGAACATTCTACACATGTCATCACTCAGTCAAGCATGCAGGGGACAGGGAAACAACAGGAAGACAGGCCCTAAATCAATCCTCTCCCTCCCTCTCTCCCTCCCTCCCTCCCTCCCTCCCTCCCTCCCTCCCTCCCTCCCTCCCTCCCTTCCTTCCTTCCTCCCCCTCCCTCCCTTCCTTCCTTCCTTCCTTCCTTCCTTCCTTCCTTCCTTCCTTCCTTCCTTCCTTCCTTCCTTCCTTCCTTCCTTCCTTCCTTCCTTCCTTCCTTCCTTCCTTCCTTCCTTCCTTCCTTCCTTCCTTCCTTCCTTCCTTCCTCCCTCCCTTCCTTCCTTCCTTCCTTCCTTCCTTCCTTCCTTCCTTCCCTCCCTCCCTCCCTCCCTCCCTCCTTTCCTTCCTTCCTTCCTTCCTTCCTTCCTTCCTTCCTTCCTTCCTTCCTTCCTTCCTTCCTTCCTTCCTTCCTTCCTTCCTTCCTCCTTCCTTCCTCCCTCCCTCCCTCCCTCCTTCCTTCCTTCCTTCCTTCCCTCCCTCCCTCCCTCCCTCCCTCCCCCTCCCTCCCTCCCTTCCTTCCTTCCTTCCTTCCTTCCTTCCCTCCCTCCCTCCCTCCCTCCCTCCTTTCCTTCCTTCCTTCCTTCCTTCCTTCCTTCCTTCCTTCCTTCCTTCCTTCCTTCCTTCCTTCCTTCCTTCCTTCCTTCCTTCCTTCCTTCCTTCCTTCCCTTCCTTCCTTCCCTCCCTCCTTCCTTCCTTCCTTCCTTCCTTCCTTCCTTCCCTCCCCTCCCTCCCTCCCTCCCTCCTTTCCTTCCTTCCTTCCTTCCTTCCTTCCTTCCTTCCTTCCTTCCTTCCTTCCTTCCTTCCTTCCTTCCTTCCTTCCTTCCTTCCTTCCTTCCTTCCTTCCTTCCTTCCCTCCCTCCCTCCTTCCTTCCTTCCTTCCTTCCCTCCCTCCCTCCCTCCCTCCCTCCCCCCTCCCTCCCTCCCCTTCCTTCCTTCCTTCCTTCCTTCCTTCCTTCCTTCCTTCCTTCCTTCCTTCCTTCCTTCCTTCCTTCCTTCCTTCCTTCCTTCCTTCCTTCCTTCCTTCCTTCTTTCCTTTCCTTCCTTCCTTCCTTCCTTCCTTCCTTCCTTCCTTCCTTCCTCCTTCCTTCCTTCCTTCCTTCCTTCCTTCCTTCCTTCCTTCCTTCCTTCCTTCCTTCCTTCCTCCCTTCCTCCCTTCCTCCTTCCCTCCCTCCCTTCCTCCCTTCCTTCCTTCCTTCCTTCCTTCCTTCCTTCCTTCCTTCCTTCCATCCCTTCTTTCCTTCCTTCCTTCCTACTTCCTTCCTTCTCAAGCACACACATTTATCAATCGCAGCAACTCAGGCCCTAACACCTTCCGTCCTTCCATTACAAAAGACACACCTTTACATATCACAATAACAACTACCAACAAGACAAACACACAAACCATCCGCTTAGAAAACTTGGAAGAACGGTTGGCCAATTAAGCATAACTGATGATCTGGCAATAGACCCCGCACCACATTGTTGCACACGCAACCAGCAAAATCACATGCCTCCTTCTACTTACCGCTGCTACCAGTGAGTCTCGAGACTGACACTCTTGAGCACTACCTGCCCCTAAGTGGGCTCACCTATACATTCACAATCCAAAATCCAACACAACTGCACAAACACCTCCAATTCACCACTGCCACCAGTGAGGCTCAAGACTGCAACTCTTCAGTGCTAAACTGCTCCAACAATGGGCACAGTACGCAGGCCTACTAGCCCAATTACAAGCCAGACGAACCTCCAAAAAACAACCATGTCCACGTCATGCTTTTTTACAAATATATTTTATTTTGAAGTAACTATTATTCATTAGTACCCGGCAGGCGCGGCTGAACAGGAATACTGTGTGGTGATTGGCTCATTTACGAGCCATACCACACGGTATTCCCGTCCACGCTGTGCGTGCCGGCTACTCTGTTCACGACGAGGGGCGTGGCAGCCCCTCAGCCGATGAGGTGGCTCGAAACGGGGCAATCCCCGCTCCGAGCCTCCCCATGGCTGGAGGCTTCCCTCGTCCCCCGCCGGGGACTCAGGTAAGAATTTTTTTTTTCCCCAAGCCTTTCCTCCCTCCTTCCTCCTCCCTCCCCACCCCACTTACCTTCTATCCCGCGGTCTCCGGCGGGGGACGATGGAAACCTGCAGCCGTGTGGAGACTCGGGGCGGGGGGGTACGTTTTTTTTTCTTGCTCCCCATACCCTCCCTTCCGCCCTCCCGATCCCACTTACCTTCTTTTTTCTTCTGGTCTTGGAAGCGAACCGATGGCTCCCGATGGCCGCCATGGAAAGGGAAAACGGACTACGCCAGCCATGATGGCATCCGTTACCAGAGATATGCTAGCCACTAGGAAATAAATCTCAGGGGATCATGCTCTAAAGTGCCTACGTCTAATAGCGTGGACGAATTGATTGGAAAGTGCTTCGGGGCCGTCGATAGGGGGTAGCATCATGCAATCTCTCCAACAATGATATCACAGTCGCAGCACCCTGCGTGTGCGAAGAAGAAGAAAGGTTAAATCACGTTACAACTGTCAAATGTGCATAACCTGCGTGTGCGAGGAAAACAGCAGGTTAAATTGCGATACTGCTGTTGTGTGCACGTTGCTGAGTCATAGCCTTGACAATGGGCATATGTTTGGATAGGGGACAGAACAGGGTGCTTTAGTTGTCTATTTGGACCAACATTGCTGTGGGGATTTCAGTG
Source organism: Ambystoma mexicanum (assembly GCF_040938575.1). NCBI lineage: Eukaryota > Metazoa > Chordata > Amphibia > Caudata > Ambystomatidae > Ambystoma > Ambystoma mexicanum. The sequence goes on along the minus strand of NC_090930.1, from coordinate 79,014,367 downwards.
GTTTAGGAACACCTGACCATAGGGTGGCCAGCAGTCTCTAGTTCAGGGGTATTTGGGACATCTGTGCTTTCTTTTGGGTCATTGGCAGCTGTATCATTGGCCCTGTTGATCTCTGCAGTTGTACTCCTGGGTGAGGCCAATGCTTTGTAGGGCTTGATGTCCTGCAGATGATTCCTGACGCTCTTTCCCTCTAATCTTACTGCTCGTTCTGTTACTGCCTCAACAACTTGAGGCTCTGTAAAGCGGGGTGTGTTCCAGCGCCTCGTAAAGTTCTTCAAGATGACCAAATCAACCATCTGTACTGCAAGTTATTTTGGGTTTTCTTGTTCTGTGTTGTTGGTATCTTCTTGTATGTTGTCTTCTGGCCTGCCCTGGATCAGTTGTATCTGACGAGAGATAAAAGAAATGCTAGAAACCAGTGAAGTGACATAATCAAACTTTTCATGACCTAGAATTTCAGCCACAGTCTCACAGGCCCTCATTACGACCCTTGCGGAAAGTGACTGACCGGACCGCCACAGCGTAAATAGCGTTTCCGCCATTGCACGATGGAGCAAAGTGCGGCCCATTCCGACCCATCCGGCACGAGCACCACGCCATGGCGGAAGTGCAAAGTCCGCGATGGCGGAAATGACCCCAAAACGGCCCACACCGCCGCCGTACGGCGCCCTAGGTGCAATACCGCCACCCATCATAGCGGACACCGCAGTGAGCGCCAACCGGAAAGTACGGCGACCGTAAATATACGGAAACGGAAGTAAAAACATGGGCCCGGAACGGGAAACAACACCCCGTACACCTATAAAACCACAAAATACACACAACCACTAAAAACACCACCCTGAGACACATCCCAACCCGTCATCCACCCTAGTGAAACGAAGAAAAATGGGAAAAGTAGCGAAGAAAGCGTGCGACCGCAAGCGGCAGGTCCACTTCTCCCGTGAGGAACTCACCGTGCTAACAGAGACCCTCCAGGAGAATGCCGCCGCCGTCTTCTCCACGCAAATGACCAGGACGGCACTTGTGAACAAGAAGGCCATATGGGCCCTGGTGGCACAGCGGGTAAGTGCGGTGGGGACCGCACCCCGCAACCCACAGCAATGCAGGAAGCAGTGGGACGACCTGCGGATACGCGTCCGTAGCATACTTTCTGCCAACCGCAACATTGCCACAGCCACCGGGGGAGGATCGGAATCACCCATCAAGTTGACCCCCTGGGAAGAAATCTGTGCCTCCACCATTGGAATGGAGAGCATAGAGGGAGTCGGAGGGATGGAGAAAGGAGTGCAGACATCCGGAGAATCAGGTAGGTGGCCCAAATAAAACCATGCCAAATCCACAATGTCCAATCATGTGACTCACATGTGTCCACATAGCGCAACAGCAACACATGGCCAGGAGAACGTCCACACACATTGGCCTGATAGCGCACTTTAAAACTCACAATAAATACATAAATAAGTAAAAACCCCAAAAACACCCACTACACATGCAGCAGGCACACCCTAACTGCAGGCTGCCAAACAACTGCACCCTCACTCCACACACAAATGAAAGCACCTCCAAGGCCCCGACCCAAATCACCCTCAGGTACCACCCCAATGCATGTGATACATTGCCATTCCAATTCCCACAGACCCATTAATAACGCTCGCCCTCCTTTACTCCACCACAGGGTCCGATCCAAAGGACGAGCTCCAGGACACCCCTACCAGCACACCTGCAAAGAGGGCCAAGACCGACGGCCAAAGACCCTCCACCTCAGCTGCACGCATCAAGACACGGCAGCAGCACAAATCAAGTGGCAGCACACAGGAGGGAACATCAACAGGCACCCCAGCAGCCAGCATGCCCACAACAGCACCACCACAGGTCCCCCCAATGGATGCCACAGAAGGTACTGCCTCTGGTGGCAGCAGCACCATAGGTGACACCCCATTAATGGCAGCATGCTCCGACACAGAAGACGGGGATGTCGAAGTCAGATCCATCCATGACCTGTCCCAATCCCCCTGTCTGTTCCATCCCGTACACCATGAGGATACCACGCAGGGGCACCCACAAGACGACGACTGGCCATCCCCCACAAGCCCTGTGGCAGGGCAACATGAGGCGAACAGCCCCTCTGTGACACCACCGCAAATGGCCATGGCCCAGCAGAGGCAACAGTCCCTCGACCAGTTAATCGTGCAACAGCAGCAACTGGCCACGCTCCTCAAGGACCATGCCGATGGATGTGGGGGCACTAAGGCAGACATAGAAACATCAACTGAGACACTTAGGGCACAAATGGAGAGTAGCACCGAGAGCCTGAGAGTCCAAATGGAGAGTAGCACCGAGAGCCTGAGAGTCCAAATGGAGAGTAGTACCGAGAGCCTGAGAGTCCAAATGGAGAGAAGCACCGAGAGCCTGAGGGGGGAACTGCATGCGACGTCCAAAGACGTATGTGCCGAACTTGCCGCAGTGCGCCGTGTGCTCACTGAGCTCTCACAAACCCTTAGGGACATGCATGGACGTGAGCAGGCAGAGACATCATCCGTTGCAAGTTCCGTCCAGGGCAGCCCCCAACGTAGATCTGGGAGGAACCTGCGCTCCACAGGCAGGGGTGCCCCTGATACCCGCAGAGGGGGCTTGCAATAGCGACTGCCCACTGACAATGAGCATCTTTGGACACTGGTGTTCGGGGGGGAGGTGGGAGGGTGGAGGGGGTGTGTTGGGATCACTTGGGTGGCGGGTCGATAGGGTGTTCCACATGATATCACATATGCCATAAACAATGCACGATCAAACAATGAGATGTGTGGACAATGATCTTTGTGTACTAGGCCATCATAGGCGTACAGTCCATATTGTGCATGTACCAGACACACACAGTGCCACGAGTCCCGTGTCCATGTATCAGCCACCAGGCGTGAGTGCTAGAAGCATGCATCTATGAGATGCTGACGAATTTCACGGCCCTCCTGTGCCTCGCAGACTCCTTGAGGTGCTGCCACATCCCCACCCTCATCATGACCATCTTCAGGTGCTTGCAGTTCTGCGTCAGGGGGCATGGGCACATTTCTATGTACGCACATGTTGTGGAGCATGACACATGCCATCACCATCTTTGCAACCTTCTCATGGCGGTACAGGAGTGCCCCGCCAGACCTGCTGAGGCACCGGAAACGAGTCTTCAGTAGGCCGAATGCCTGTTCAATGACTACACGGGTACGTGAGTGGGCATGGTTGTAGTCCTCCTCATGCTGGTCCCGTGGGTTCCGGACTGGTGTGAGGAGCCATCTCTTCAGTGGATATCCGGCATCACCTGTATGTGGACGATAAACGAATTATGTGGAATGCCATTGCTACGTACGCACCCCTCCCCCCCTTCCTGCCAGGTCATTGCCGCATCATATACCCCACATCATCATGCATGAAATGAGACTAACCGAGTAGCCAGGATCTGTTCCCTGCGTGTCGCTCCATGTAGCGTGGTATTGTAGAGTTCCTCAAGACCATAGAATCATGGGTTGATCCAGGGAATCGGGCACAACAATGTGTAATGATCCTGTTGGAGTCACACACCATTTGTACATTCAGTGAATGAAATTGTTTTCGGTTGCGGTACTGGGCCTCCATGGCATGTGGGACGACCAATTCCACATGGGTGCAGTCGATGGCACCAATGCAACCCGGTATGCCGGCAAGTGCATGGAATCCCACTTTTGTGTTGGTAATTTCCTGCTCCGAGCGTGGTAGAGAGATGTAGTCGTCTGCGTGCTGCAGGAGGGCATCGAGCACTTGCAATAGTGTCCGTGAGAACAGTGGCTGAGAAATGCCATGCAACTGTCCGACTGTGTGCTGGTAGGTGCCTGTGGCCAGGAAGTGGAGTACAGACACCACCTTCAGTAGGGGTGGGATGGCGGTTGGGCTATCTATCATGCTGACAAGGTCAGCCTGTGTCATGTCCACAATGGCGGCTATGGTGTCCCGGTCCAAACGGTAGAGGGTGTGGATCTGCTCATCAGTGAGGTTGAACGGATGTGCTCGGAGGCGTGGGATTGCGGGCTGCCTGCGTGGTGGTAGTGGCTGTGCTGGCAGCCCTTGCTGGCCCTGCCTTGCCCTCCTCCTCCTCCTGCGTCTCCTCCGTGCGGCCGGTTGTAGTTGGTGTTCGTCTTCTTCTTGGAGTTGGAGTACTTGCAGTGCTATCAGGTCCCCCAGGGCCAACATCGCGAGTCCTGCCGGTAGCATTTCGGAGTGGTTGTGGGAGGAGACTGGGCGTGCAATTTATGTGTTTTCAGGCTGTATGGCCTCCACCTGTGGTGATTCATTCCACCTGTGCAAGCTGCTCTCCCCTTTGGGCGAGCACGTCCCGCACACAACGCTGCAATTCGAGGAATGGCATCTTGCTATTACAATCATGTATTAGTACCCGATGGCCGTGTAACATTGGTTGATATGTTCATTCGGCTATGGTCCCATTGTTTCACATGCATTCTTTGCAGTCGCGAACAGACTTGTGAAGGGTCAGTGGAACGTAGTACTCGAGTAACGGTGGACCCTCATGCATCACTGTACCGAGGTTCACCGACGGGCGGGGCCTCCCATTTGTGAGTGAAGGCAGTTGCCATTTTCACACACAGCCGCACTAGATGGATTAATTTGTGATTTCAAGCGGCCACAGATGCCTTTTCGACGTGATGTTGCAAATGAGGAATTCGAAGGGCGGCGCTTTCGGTCTTCAGCTAGCGGCGAGGAGATGCCCACAGGTCTGACTGCAAATATAACGTTCTATTGTTCAGTGTCCTTGGGACAGGGGCCATGGCGAGGATGCAATGATTGATATGAATAGTTTGGGATGCGCAATAGCGAAGTGGATGATGAGGCCGGACGTTCCCAAATACATGTTACTTCACAACACTGGAATTACGGGCTGGGGCACAGTGGATTTTGCAGGCTGCATAACGCACAGACTCAATGGAATTCTCACATGTTATGTGAGTATGGTAACAGGCGTTATCATTACGGGATGAGGGAATGATGAATGGATGCATGGGCAGATGATTTGATACGGTGTTTGCCATGTACAGGGCTTCTTGGAATCTGTCCGCCTCCCCTGCGCTATGTGATGCAGGGCTGCCATAGTGGGACCATCGTCTATCTGGCCTTGTTGAGCCCTCCCTGTCTCGACGCGCCTTCAGACACTTGTGTCCATGCACGTTACCAATCCCATCTGATGGATTCTGTTTTCACAGACGCATGCACAGGTACACTCGTTTGTGATGGTGTTTTCACCTCGATATGGATAGTTATGAGTCGCAAGTGGTTTTGGGGTGGTGATGATCCTTTGGAGTGGGCTAGCATGCATATGGCTGTGGATTCGGTGTGATCATTGAAGTGAGTTGTTCGAATGTAGTTCTGATGGCCATTCTTTTCTTTTTCTTTTCTTTTGGTTGACAGGTATCTCCTCCCCTTTTGCCACTGCCATCTGTATGCCACTCCTGCAGATGGGTTTTACTCCCGACACCTGCTGCTTCGTGTTAATCAGTGGAGCAGCATTACGATCTTATGGGACGATCGCCAATGGGCCACATGCCCTTACGCAGTACTAGTGGCTCGGAGCAACATTTCGGCCTTTCAGCTGGACTAGTGCCTCCCTATTGGGACGGCCCTGCGGTTCTAGGCGCTTCCATGTTGCCTTTTCGTACGGAATGTAGCCCCTGTGTACCATGAAGGAACAGGGCGTCACACAAGAAGTAGCTGGTCATTTATTGCGGATGCAGCCCACAATGGTGAAATGTGTTTTGGAGTTCATGGCCTAATGGCTGTATGGGCTTGGTGAATTTGTTGTGCATTAAATTTCTATTCTGATATGGGCCGTGTAGCGTTCTTCTTTGCAAGTGATGTGGCATATTCCTATTTGGGGAGCGATGTATTGTGAGGAGATCTGCATTGGGTTCCAGCTTCGGAGTATAGTTGCGTGGTACTGTGCTGGGCGCGTTTGCCACGAAGCCCAGTGAGGTCAGGGGTGAGGGCTGCCAATATGACTGTTTGGATGATGTCATGCTCAGGGGCGGGGGATTAGGTTTTGTGTAACAGATGCCGGTCAGCCAGGTGGATTGGTGGAATGATGTGATTATCGGAATATTGCTGGTCACAGGTGCCTGTGTTTGCGTGCGTTTCTTGGTGGGAGACTGGGGTCATGTCCATTGGTATAGCTTCTGTATTCGTGCCATCTGTGCCCTGCAGCTCCCATTGGCCCCTCTTGTGATTCTTTTGTTCGTTGGCATGCATGGGTGACTTGTACATTTCACTGGTTGCATTGTGACTTCGTTGCACCTACGGGGAGTTGTACTATGTGGCCAGGGAGCGGTGTACAGGCACTCAGTGGGGCCGTTTACGGTTGATTCGCGATGCCGTACTTCTCACCATGGCGGAATGGTACTTCCCGCCGTGCTTGATGGCGTTAAGTACATGTCCGCTAGGGTCGGAATTCGCGTACCCTTGCGCCATGGTGCTAATTACGGTTTGGCATGGCGCACGCGCGCGTACTTGGTGCAGTTCGCGTTGGCGTTCACTACGGTGTCGCTAATGGCATCGTACTTTACGGTGACGGGTCATAGTCGCACCGAGCGCTATTCGATGGCGGTATTGCATTTCCGCCATCGTTTTTCGATTTCCGCCAGGGTCGTAATGAGGGCCACAGTCTTTTAATGCCTTAGTGGGAGGAACCTGTGGAAGATGCATGCATCATCCTGTCACCACCTTGTGGGGTATGAAAGGGGGGTCAGACCCTGGTTTGTTGCACAGTTCGAATAGTGCCAATTGGAAACAGTGAAGCCAGTTTTCCGTGGTGCTCTGCAGAGTTTTGGCAATGCGCTCCTTCAGGAGTCCATTGAGGCGTTCACACTCTCCATTTGCTTGGGAGTGGTACGCACATGCAAATTTGTGTTTTATTCCTAACAGGGTAGGGATGTGGTTGAACAGCTCATTGGCGAAGTGAGGGCCATTGTCAGGCCTCAGAACCTCACAAACGCCCCATCTCAGGAATACTTCTCGGACCAGAAATTAGCAGCTAGGAGGGCATCAGCATGGCAACAGGGCCCAGCCTCTATCCATATGGAAAATGGGTGGACAACCACTATCATGCAATGGTATCCTTGACATGCTTGGATCATGTCCACATCGTCAACATGTAGATGCAGGAATGGGCCTTCGGGTCTAGTTATGGCTCCTCTCACAACTCTCAGGGTGTGTCCAGCAGTGAACCTCTGGCACGTTATAGAGTTACTGATAAAATTTGCCACATGCTCATTTAGGTTTGGACAGAACCATGATTCTCCAATGCGTGCAGCAATGATCTTTTATCCTTTGTGTGTTGGCTGATGCAATTGTGTTAGTGTTGTTTTTAGTAACGCAAGTGGCATGACCACTTTCTCTGTGTTGTTTTGTCACCATAGGGCTTCTGTAGGGGACATTAAACACCCTTTCTTTACCCAGAACTCCTTTTCATCGCTGGGTGCAGCTCCCTGTAGTTCCATTACTTGAGTTTCTGGTAGGTAATTGTACACTTCTTTCATCACCATCTGTCTCACCCCTCCTGTTGCATTTTGTCTCTCCTTTTATTCCCACATCTCGCCAAAATATGATGCACACTTTGCCACACAGTCTGCTGCTTCATTTCCCCTTGAGATGGCATCCTCCCCTTTAGTATGTGCTTGGCACTTCTCTAAGGCTAACTGCTGTGGATATGTTATTACTTCAATCAGTTCTCCCAACAATAGGGCATGCTGTACTCGAGTCCCATCAGCTCCCCTGTACCCTACTGTTTTAGGATGTGGTGTGTTGTGTATTGTCTGGGCTCTCTATGGGGCAATGTGCCTTCAGTCTTTGGATATTAGCTGTTCGATGTACAGTACTTCATTTTAACAGTACTGAAGTTTGGCCTTTTCTATCTTGTACCCTTTGTCTGCTAGTACCGTGAGCATGCGTACTGAGTCTGTCCTGCACTCTTCTTCCTGTGCTTTCAGTCTGGATGTTCCCCAAATCCATCTGATTACTCTGGTAAAGATAGATGGTGACTCACAGGACCCTTGTGGTAGTCTAGTCTGTTTCCGCTTCTGGTTGCAGTATATAAAGCTTGTCATATCTTGTGAGTCTGAGTGTTGTGGTACTGAGAAGAATGCATTTTTTAGATCGATCACGGTGAAGCAGGTGGCTTCCACTGGAATGCCACACAGAATTGTTGCCGGGTTGGTTTCTACCGGATACTCTGCCTCCACAATGGGGTTAAGAGGGTGTAAATCTTGTATAAAACACCATGACCCCAGTTCACCTTGCGTGCAGTGTACACCACAGTGTTGCACAGAGATTCTGATGGTACCAGGATGCCTCTCTCAATGAGGGCATTGATAGTTTCATAAATGCCCTCATCTGCTTCATTGGTCAGGGGGTATTGCTTCACCCGTGGCAGTATCATTTAATTTGATCTTCACCCCCCAGCCCCCTTATGCTTTTTATGCACCCTTCATCATAGGGACTCATGGTCCTTAAGCTGGCGGGTACCTTGGCCAAACACTACTCCCAGAATGGTGGTGGCGCTCCTAGTGCCATTGCCATTTTATGCGCAACCTCTCTGTATGTGATGTGTAGCCAGAACCTCACACTCATCTCCAGTATCATCTCTGTCATCATCTCTGTCTCCTCCCTTTCTTCTGAGAACAACTCATCCATTACCTGTGTCAGCCTGCATCCCTCTGCCACTGTAATTATTGCCCTCCATGCTCTCCCTTGGTCACCAGTTGCATGTACTGCAATCAAATCCTCCTTTGCCACAACTGACTCGATGTCTATAGCCACAATTGTTCCCTCTTTCTCATCCAATGATGTTTCTGAACAGGTACTTGTCTGGTATTCTCTATATCTTCCCTGCTATCCCTGGCATCCATGCGAGGGCCACGTCTATCCCGTACTGGAATATCTTTGGGTCTGATGGCAGCCCCTCTGTACTGTGTTCCCACAGTATGAATGAACAATATGCCTTACAGTAAGCATGTGTATCCCTGGTGTGGAGCATACTATGCCCTTCTCTGTGAATAAGATGGTGATGTTTAGTCTGCTCATTATGTCGCCTCCCAATATGTTCACAGGTGCTTGTTTGGAGTAAAGCTAGGGTAAAGATAAGTTGTGATCTCCTATAGATAGGGAGATGTTATCAGTAAAAGGAACCACTTCTCGAGCCCCAGACAATCTGTACATGGCATCGCCTGACAACGCTAATGTGCCTTCCCGAATACATGACCTAGTCGCCCCAGTGTCAACAAGAAAGGAAACATTTTGTCACCTATAGTCACCATTATGTGAGGTTCCTTCACAGGATTGGGTGTGACTGACAGGAGGGAACACAACAAGTTTGTTGGTGGCCAGTCCTATTGAGGGTAAAATGATAATCTGTTCCCCATGTAAGGGTTGTTCCCCACTATGGTGACCCTCCTACTATTTGGACCTGTACTGTTGCCATTGTGTCCATGGGTTCTGGGGAGCATAGGCCTTGTATTTGTGTTAGCTGTTTTGCTGGTTGCAAATATTGGGGTAGTGGTGTTGTCATTTCAGGTGCTGTTGTTTGGGGTGCTGTCATGGGTGGTGTTATGGGCACAGCCTGAGGTTATGTCTGTACTGGATGTAGTACCTGTTGTGTGTTCTGCAACTGTCCTTGTTGCTGTATGTCTTGGGGGTAATAGCCATCCTGGTCTCCTTGTTAGCCCTGCTGCCCCTGGTCTCCCTACCCTTGTTGCATCACCCTATTCCTGCATGCACGGAAGATGTGTCCTAGCTGGGGTGGTTCCCTTCCTTGCCATGGGAAATCTCCTCCTAGTTCTCCTGGTCCTTGTGGCACTTGTTGGTTATATCCCTGGAACCCTCCTGGGGGTTGGTGTGATTGTGGCCCGAAACCATAGCCCCTTTGGATACATCCCTTCCCTCAAAAATTCTGCTGATACCCACCCCTTCCTATGTATCCTCCTCCCTCCCATGGGTGATGTATATTGTTGCATGAGGTGGTACGGTATCTGTGGCTGGAATTGTGGCTGTGTTGTCGATGCTTGTGTCTGGAGTGTGGGGCTTGTTATTAGTATTCCTTCCAGTGCATATAGTGACAATTACTTTTGCACTAATTTCACCTCATCTGCTTTTCTCTCTTCTGCTTTTTGTTTGGCTTTCTCCTGCCATAGTCTACAATGATGCACTATGGTGAGCTGTATTTCTGACCTGGCCTTTGCTTCAATTCCCACTAGTTTCTTCAAATTCTTCTGCACAGGCTCTGATAGCCCCTGCAACAAGTTGTGATAAAAGATTGCTATCGTCTTGTACAAAACTGTCAAACAGCCAAAGCTCTTGAATCTCTTGAAAGTAATTAACAGGATGCTCATCGTGCCGCATCTTGCGTGACGTAACAGCTCCTATGTCTGACGTATTGGGGTATTGTGTCCTCAATGCTTGCCATACTGTGGCTCTACAATTGGTGAATGGTGACCCGTCATGGGCTGTATTTTGTATGGCCAATCCTGGGAACCCCGCCCTCTTCCAAATGTCGTCAGCTGCGTCACCCAGTATGGAGACCAGCAGTCCGTTGACATCACCTGCTGCTAGACTGTGCCCTGCTGTTAGCTTCTACATCTGTCAGACCTTGAAAATACCTCCCAAAACTCCTCCTCACCTGTAACCTCAATGGAGCTGTCTGGGGTCTCAGAATCCTTCTTCTGTCGCTGTTTCCTCTGCTCCTTAGTCTTTTTCTCTTTCTTTTGATGGAGGTAGGGGGGAGCTCCCTCGGTGGCCACCTTGACCATAACAGAATCCAGGTCCAGGGGACCCCTGAGAAGCAAGCTCCCAAATCAGGAAAAAAGCCGGCAGGCGTAAAAAACCCTGGATGGTCTAGAAGTAAAATGTCTTCTTTTTGCAGTCTTTGGACTGTCTTGGTGTAGATTGATGAAATGTACTTTCAGAACACTGTTCTTTAAGTTCACAACCTTGTAGAGAACTAGTATAGAGCAGGTATGCATTGTAGCGGAGAAGGCACTCCCACCGTGTACGACGTGAAAGCCGGAGAGGTCTTTCTCCAATGCAGTGATATGTGGAAGGTAAAACAAAAGGTAAACAAACAGACAGAAGCGCGAGGGCGCGGAAAGGCAGGAGACAGCAAATAAATGAATGCAGTCAGTTAAATAGGATCTAATAGGCAATGTAGAACTAGTACAGAAGAGAGAGAGAGCAATAGAGAAACAAAAATAGGGAAAGCCACCAGACGCTAAGCACTGCGTAAGAAGAGGCATGGTGGCGTGAGCAAAAGTAAACAAAAGCGAAAAGGGAAAGAATGGCCAGGCGGCAAATAAAAGGTTATCGAAGGCCAGAGAGAAGTGGCATAGGACAGCTGAAGAAAGAAGGGGAGAAAGCCCACTACGGGGGCCAACAAGGGGAGAGTGAACCGCACTGAGAAAAGGAATAGACACAGACCGCAAGTAGTACCTGCAGAACAGAGGAGACACCCGAGCGAGCACACTGTAGAGCAGGAGCCGGCAGCGTCAGCACCAGAAGACGGATACAACGCACTGGAGCAGTGTTCAGAAGGCAGTAAAAATATTCTAGAAGCCATCTTAGAAAAAGACTAGGCCGTCAAGTTGGAACCAAGGGAATCCATCTTAGGTGTATTTCCATCTCTACCAACATTTCCAAGGACGGTGCATGACAACATCTCATATATCCATTTACTAGCCCCCGCACTTAGTGAGGGCAGTCTGTAGTCAACATTTTCCTTGTCTGTGTGCTTCCAAGGCACGTACTGTCACCTTGTCCCTCATCTTTCTAGCAGGGGCATCTGAGAGAATGCTGCTGTTTCTTGCGGTGTCCATCTATATCGTCTTATCTGGGAAGGTCCTCTTTCATCCTCAACCTCTTTATACATGTCTATCGGTTCTTATGTAAGGTGTCCGTTGTATTAGGTTGTGTGCTCTAGACAGACCTCTGGATTGCGCTAGTCTGACCTCGTCTCTCCTGCACCCTGGGAGATCCCTTCATCTGAAAAGGTATGGTGTGGTGTAACCATCCCCGTGTGTAGTGTGTTGTGTTTGCTTTTATGTGGGCTGTCCTCCCTCCCTTTGGTTTGGTAACCTACACTCCCATGATGTTCCTTCACCCGACCTTGTGAAATACAGTTTGCTAGTCCCCCCTCTCTCGTCATCACTGTGTTTGTCTTCATTGTCAGACCCTTCATCCGTGTTCCTAGAGAAAAGATTCAGTTTTTGCGTGATTGGGCTTGAGTTGTGTTCTTCAGTGAGATCAATGTCTGTCAATTTATATTTGTTCTCCCCTTCTCGTACCCATAGGCATACTGTGCCATTTCCTGCTGAACCTTCCTTAGGTATATGTATGCTGTCTCATTCCCTTTGCCTCGACTCATCTGGTCTTTTCCTATCCAATTCTAGTGTAATTTGTTTGCTTACCCACATCATCACCTGCACATCCTCATCCTCTCGTTCCCGTTCCCTTACCATCCTTTCCAATCGCAATTTCTTCATTCTTCTCTCTTCATACTTGCATGTTTCCTGCTGTAATATCTTCTTCCTCCATGCTGCCATCTCTCCTCCAAGGCCTCTTTCTCCTCTTCTCCCTTGTTTTCACATTCTTCCCTCTTCGCCTCCCACCGTTCCTTTTCCACTACCTCCTTCCATTCCTTCTCCAGCATCTCCACTGCCTTTTCCCTTCTCCACTCCCGCTGTTCCACTTCTAATTCTATTTCTCTTCTTCGTTCCCTGTCCTCACGTTCTAGCCTTGCTTCTTTGTCCCATTGTTGCTGCTCCTCTTCCTCCCCCTTTGCTGCCCATCCACGACGTCCTTGTCCCAATTCCAAGCTCCCTATTGCCTTTGTTGCCCCTTCGGCTGCCCCTGTTGTCATCCACTTTAATTTCAGAAGTATCTGTGCTGCTATCCATTGCTCCGCCCCTATTCCCTCGAATTCTGCTTTTGCACACTACAGCCCCTCCTCATTGTGGTTGGAGCTGCTGGCGGCTTGCCCCGTACCTTGCGGTTTTTCGTCTTTAGTATATGGTGGTGATTTATACTTTGGGTTTGAATACCCCTCTGCGCCCCTTAGCTGTCTCAATGGATATATTCCCTGATCATCATCTGCGTCATCGGATACTACACTAGGCGGGGCTGGGGGAGGTGCAGAAGGGTCTGCCCCCTCCTCCTTTACCTCCTCTTTGGTCTTCATCCATGACCTTTATTCCTGAAACATACGCCAAAGTTTGAATATGGACAGGCATTTTGTGAGTTTCTTCCCCTTGTATGTGCTCTGTAAGTGTGTCAGTAGTGATTGCAGCACATCCTTGGAGAAACTGCTGTTTGGGGCCATGGTCCTGCTATTTTCCCTTCAGTGCCTTTGGACCACTGTATACTATAGTTTACAATTGTATCCTTATTCGGTGGCAGGGTCTTGCACATGTGTTGTATTGGAATTACCCCCCTCCACCATCCCATTATAAATCGGATACGTCATCAATTGTTTATCTGACCTCTAAGGGATGCGATACTCCGCTGTCAAATGGAGAAAAATTACAATGCAATGGTTATCACCTTCAGTTGCTATGAGCTCGAGTAGCTCTGCACCTTACACAGCGTACTCGGCGTACAGCCCCTCATTCACCAGTGCTGCCATTTTCCGGCACACCACCTCAATCCTGCACATGCGCCTTCCATGCAGCACCACTCGGTCACCTCTCAACAAATCCTAAATTCACAATGCTAGCTCCTCTCCGTCACAACACTGCGTTTTATGCACCGACCTATGGGTGACGTCACAAAGCAAATGTTCGTACAGGTAGGTGAACAATTTGTATACACATAGAACAATGCGCCACATTGACTAGGTGGGGGGCATGGTAGTGCTGGGCCCGGTCCAGGTGATGTGAGTAATGCTATGGCCATTTCAGTGCAGTGGTGATAAGGAGGGGGTGCAGGGTGGGCATGTGTGCGCTTTACATTTTGGCACTTTCTGTACTCACCAGCCTCAACAGGTGACCCAGTTCCCCTCTCTGCCTCAATCCCCTCCATATGCAGCACACTGCTACACTTCTCCTCCAAGGGCAGAAGCTTGATGGGGAAGGATTGTCCACCAACTGTAGCCGTGCCGTGCCTGCGGTGTGCAGCAAGGAGGTTGCGCACCCTCAGGTACAGGTCCAGCACTTGTGACAGTCCTTGACACTGCGTGGTGTCACCCCCACAGCAGCCACCTTCCGGACAACTTCCACCCAGATTGCCTTCCTCTGCTGAAAAAAGCACTCTGGCATGCCCCACAGCAACACCAACCAGCATTTTGAGCTACGCCTCACTAAAGCGTGACTTGTGCTGGCAGGTTTGCGGGATCCTGGCTGACATGTCCCTTGATTAGCTTAGGCACTCAGAAGGGGTGGATGGCTTCCAGCACAGGCGCATTGCAGTGGATTGTGATTTTTGTAATGGCCGCTGGGTTCTTTCTGGTTCCAGCAATCACGTTATTTCCGGTTCTGCTGTTTCCGGCTCCATGTCCGCAGTGCCACTACGTCCGGCATGCACGCGGCGGAGGCGGATACACCACCAAACTTGGTGGTGGTACATCCGTCTCCAGCAGTGTTACCGTGATGGCGGTGGCAATGGTCCTTAGATAAGGGATTTGCATGGCTGACAAGGCGTAATCCTACCTTCTTTCCATCACACTGCTGTGGTGGAACCGATGGGACCGCAATCATGGTAACACCAGATTTTTACCGCCAGACTTGGAATGAGGTCCATTGTCAGTTAGCCAAGTCTCTTGGCACATAATGATATCATGCTCCATTAATAGGGATAAGGACAACTCCTCAGAGAACAGATGCCAATAACCTCTGGTATTCCAACTCAGCAACTTTAATCCTCATCTAGAGGCAAAACATCGCTGTGGAAGGAAACTCATCAGCTATTTCTTATTCAATAAAATCACTAGATACAGAAAGCCAGTTATGCCTCCAGCATTATTGAGGGTAGCGTTGGAGCAACTTCATTACCCAGCGCATGTGACTCAAGAGATTCTAGCTGCCACTATTGCAGAAGAATGGTTCGTACCGAACCTATTTGAACATGTGGCATAGTACATTATAAAATGTATGGTGTGCCAGAAATTTACTGCAGGACACACTTTGCAAACAGTGAGAGGAGTAATCCCCAGACCAAATGGACCATTTCAGCATCTACATATAGATTATGTAGATATGCTGCAGACTTGCAATGGGTATAGATACATGCCAGTTGTAGTATGACCCTTTTATAGATGGATCGAGGCGGGTCCATGCATGCACCCTGAGGCCACGTGTGATACCAAGTTCCTTGTGCACAAAGTATTTCCAAGATGGGGTATGTGTGAAGTTTTGGGATCCGATAATTTACCACACTTTGAAAATAACGTTTTGCTAGTAGGCATAAGACACAAATTTGCATCAGCCTATCATCTGCAAGAAAATAGGATTCGTGAAAAATTAAATGGGCTTTTGCAGGAAAGGATAGCAAAATTGAAAGTCAGTTTAGAAAAAACATGGCTCCATTGCCAACCCCTTGCATTGTATGTGCTATGGAATCAGCGTGGCTCAAATCACCATCTGCTCCTCATGAGTTGGTGACTGGACGCCATATGAGAATTCCTCTCACTCCCCCAACGAAGTCAAAATACAGATACCCATAGTGTAGCAAGGGCTTTAGGTGATGAAATGCATGATTATTTGAAAAAATGACTGCAAATGTTTCTTGTATGTCTCAACAGCTCCAGAACTGATGGGACGGGTCAAGGGAAAGCATAAAAGACAACCAGCCCATTGATTAGGAGAAACACTTAAGCCAGTAAGCCTGTATCCAGGGGACCAGATGCTGGTGTGCAAATTCGTACGCACCTGGAGTACCCCTCGCTTTGAGGGCCCCCATGAAGTGGAGGAAGTAAGCCCTGCTGCTGTTAAACTGCAAGGAAGGCAAGCATGGATACATTTACATGATGTCAAACCCTACAAAGGAGAAAACATGACCTCGCCTGCAACTACCCCTACTGGAGCAAGTGAAGAATTTCAGCGGATGCAGACAAGAACAATAAAAAAAAATCAAGACAAGGCAAGGGAAGAAGAAGTACAACTTTAGATTAGGGTTTCCTAAAAGACTGATGGACAGCAATTAGACACACCTGGAAATACTTTTACCAGTCTCTTCCAATGCAGCCACAGCCAAACAGGGTTTGTGAGCACAGGACCAACTTAGAACCTGCAGGTGAAATCTGCTTTTCTCGTCTTATGGAGATATTGCCTTTGGACATTCCTGGGGAAAGAAATCTACCCAGGAAAAGTAGAAGTCATCCAAGACACTGGTTGTTTGGTAATCTTTCATTTTTGTTATTGATATGGCTGAACAATCAACCTTTCAATCAAACGTTGTTCATACAAAGTATACTCTTACATTCACATCATTCTTACCAGTTATTAACATAGTGTTAAAATAGTTTGTACTTTTATCTGAGAGACAATACCTACAATACTGATAATCATATAAATGTCAATTATTTTATCCATTGTTGAAATTGATGTTTAGTTTGGCTGCATCTGTTAATCGTTATATTGATTCCAGTCAAATAAGCATCTACATTTATAATTGCTTTACATTTGTATTATATTACAGATGCCACATAAAATCTCACATTGTTTCTTGTTATAATACAAACAAAGTTTTGTATCTTCATAAATCCTGACATTGATTAAAATAAACAGGTGCTTCATCTTCACATGTTCAACATACTCACTCTTTCTCTCGTATCTTTTTCTTTTTTTAAATTGGCTTCCACATGTACAGTTATCGAGTTTAATCATTCAATTTTAATGCTTCTAAAAATCTTATCGTAACTGATATCACTGGCATACAAAAGATTCTTAGCTATAGTTCCTCTGGGTATAAGATACTACAGTCATTAAACACTCTTTGGAAATAGTGATTTCTATAGCCCTTAAGCATTGGGCATTCTGTCACCAATTTTCTCAATGTTTCTTTTTGTCCCTCTATTTGACAAAAGCGATAGGCATTCTCATTCTTGTCAATGTTCTTCCTTCTGGCCCCAATCTCTCGTTTAGGCCATACATTTAGTCTAAAACATAGGAAAGCATGCCTGTGAGCTGGACAAGGACTTTTTGCCAAGAAACTAGCCACTTGGTTTAATTTCTTACTCTCAAAGGGGTTAATTCTGAAATCGTTGCATTTCTGGCTTGTCTCTTAATAATAATAATTTGGCATTTATATAGTGCTACGAACCCGCGCTGCTTATTATTACCCACAGTGTGTGGTGCTCATTTATCAACCTCGTAAGGATGAAAGGCTGAGTTTGGCCATAACCAGGATTCAAACCTGCGTTAGCAAGCTCTGCACGGCTGTCAAAGTGAATGCTCTACTCGCTGTGCCACTTGACCGGCTTGTGTTTCTTGTGTTTAATCCAATCATTTTCATACAATTTGATTTTAGCTGCAGTTGGATTACGCAACAAGAGATCTAAGCTTATATCAGCATCTTCAAGTATTTTCAGGGCGGAATTCTTCCAGACTCTAACAAATTTGTTATTGTCATTGTTGAGATATGCTGTCATAACAGATAGTAAGGTGTGTGTGTTAGAGTTGATTAAGTATTTTCTCAGTAAAGTGATGTCAAACCAAGTTAATAGCATAACATCGCTATGGGTGCACATGTAGGCACATTTAAAATGTGTCTCCAAAGTTTTCCTTCTATTTCTCGCCAATACATTTCCTGGAAGATGTTTTTTCCCTCCGACCCAAATAGCAGAGCTGGTACTGAATTTGGTTGTAGAAGTGCAACACTGGTATACACAAGGATTTTCCACATTTAGCCAAAATAATTTTGGCTTGTGAGATTGTTGTTAATAATTTACTCTCAATGCTAGTTAGATACGGGACATCCTTTGTATGGTCATTAATATTAACAACCAAATAGACAACTGTTGGACTACTTGAAGTGATTGATTGTGCAGGGTCCATTTGTAGTGTTTTCATGACTCAGGTGTTGTGGCATTGTAATATCCTGGTCTTGTCTAGATTAATGATCAATCCATTTTCTTCAGTGTTGATAGCTAATGTATCTAACAATATTTGTTGTCCCTTTGGCGTTTTCAACATTAGGACTAAGTCGTCCGCCTAGAAAAGCCATGTAATGGAATGTTTGCCTAGCTTTGGTGCATCCAATGTTTTGTCAAATTTCTCACAAATGTCAATGTTGATGAGAGAATGCATCCCTGTTTTAGGCCCCTATGTGTGGTAATTGGGGGAGACATAATTCCTTCTTGAGTCAATTTGACTTGAATTGTAGTGTTGGAATGCAGTGAACAATTAAAGTTACAATGGAGAAAGGGCACTTAGTGTTTTGCAATTTAGCTAGCAGTAGACAACGGGACACAGAATCAAACACAGCTGTAAAGTCAACGAAGGCTATATATAGCGATTTTATTTGTTCTAAACATTGATTCTTTATTGCGTTAATGTGAATAGATTAATCGTGGTGCCCATACCCTTGATAAAGCCTGTTTGATAGGGATCACCCTTTTGCATATTATTGAGTCAATTGTTTAGGTCTCGAAGGATAAATCTCGTGAATATTTTACCCGGTGCATCCAGTATTTCAATTGGTCTGTAGTTGTTGGGGCTTTGTCTGTCTCCTTTTTTGAAGACCAGAATAATTACTGAGTGATGCCATGAGCGTGGAATGGCTTTCGTATGCATGATATATGAAAAAATATCAAACAGAATTCGCAGCCAGATCTAGGGATGTTGCTTGAACATATTATTGCTCAACCCATGAGGCCCCGGAGCTCGGGAGCCACCAGATTTTTGAATGAAGAATTCTATGTCCTCACATAAGATTTGAAATTGAAAATCTTGCTGTATTGGTAGTAGAAGAGTCTCTCGCTCCACTGGGCTCTATGAATATATTTCTGTATAATATAATATCCATTGTTTCTCAGTCACTCCATTGATTTTCAGTATGGATTGTGTAGTAGAGGAGGCTAAATTTAGTAAGGCCCATATTTGCGCAGAGCTCTTTGGGCTGATAGCTTTTAACATAGAGTCTCCATCTTTCTGGAACAGTTTAGCTTTTTGAGCTTTGAGCCAGTACTTGTACTGATATTTTATATTCTTTAGTGCTTACCTTCTCTCGCTCATCAGCAATTGACTATTATGTTTTTTTATCCTGACGTAGCTTTGCTTTTCTATCTCTTAGTTCTTGATCATAGATATGTTTATTGCTATGTATGTGAGCCTTTGTTATGTTTGTCGTGATTTTAAAGAATTGCAGAACTGATTCATAGTGTGTAATCACCAGCTTGCTCTCATCATCTCTCACTTGAAGCAATTGTTTTAGAAATTGGTTTAGCTGTGTTATCTTTGATTCAGTCCAGCTAAAGCTGTTACACCCTTCATTTAGTTTTAATTCCTCTCTTCCATAATTTGTGCAGAGATTCAGAGGATGTAGGGTCTGGGACCAGTTTAGCGTCAACATGTCATGGTCGCTATTTCACTGTGGTATAATGTCAAAATGTGTTGCTTTTGCAAATAGGTTTTTATCCAGGTACATATAGTCAATTACAGATTTTTGGACTCCTCTTCTCCAAGTACTTTTTGATGGCATGTCACCACTGACCGAACCAATTCTCATCAACATATTTCTCTGTTTCATCATTGTATTCCATTGCTGTGCAACCAGATTGTTTTGATCTGTCTCCATTAGAGAAGGTAAATTTAAGTCGCTGAGGAGTATCATATATGTGACCTCATGCTCTTTGATTAATAGATTAAATATGTTGTCTAGATCTTTGAAAAATGTGTTGCTGCTAATGCCCACTGGATTTCAATATATATTTATTAAAACTATCAATTCCGACAGGTTGCTTATTTTGACAGCTTGAATAATCTGCTTTGGCGTTAACCACGGTTCTAGGGTTAAGCTTCAGCTCACATTTACTGCTACCATAAGTCCGGAAGTTGGATGACCTTTGGATCCCATTTTTGCTGGATGTAAGACAATTTGGTAGTCATTCCTGGTAGGTATTTAAATACTGGTTAAAGTGGTCAGATAAATGGGTCGAACCGTGAGTATTCCGACTAGCCACACAGACCTGTTGGCTACCTGCCTCTTGGTGTTGTTATGTCTGTAGATCACCACAACAGCATAGTCTTTTTTGAGTTGTTAATTCTTGTCTAAGTAGTTTACTTACGTTTTCCTTGGGACTTGCAGAGTCATGAAGTATTGTGATGACTGCGTTGACTTAAGATCATTGGTATTTTCTGTATTATTGGACATGGATGGTTTTTTATCCTGAAACAATGTAAATTCTTAATTCAAAGATGTCGGCTCTAGCCTTCCAGATCGTTTTTAAAATGACCCCTGAGCTTATCCAGATTCTAGCTGTCGTTAGGTCCAATTCATCAGAAAATTCGACCTGTTGGATTTCTATGGTCGTAACATCTTCTAGACTTGGAACATCTCTAAGGATGGTAAGGATACTTCTCCTACTTAAATCGTATTTAGGATATAGGGCCGACAAGTAACTGATGAAGTTTGGTCAATTGCATTTGAGCGGGTTCTTGGTCTTTACTAAGTCTATTCATGCATTTTTGAGTGGGCATCCGTCAATCAGTTGAATTCTGAGAAGCCTTTTGCAGGTCTTTTGGTTTGGCGAAGTATACTTGAATGTGACGTTCCCACTCTCTTTCCTTGCAACTGCATGCAATTGGCGTTTGGTTGTTATCTGTGGAAACCACCAGGTTCTTTTGTTTTGAGGCCAAATAACAGTCTACCAATATCTCTAAATCAGAGCAGTTGAATTTTGTATTGGTTTCCTGAACTATTAATTTAGGCTCAATTGATTTTATCTTTTCCGAGAAAACAGCTGGAATTGATACAGGGACAGAGAGTAGATTTCTGTCTTTTTTTCCTTGTTTTTCTACACATTCAATTATATTGTCTAATGGAGCATATGGAGTTATAGCAACAGGATTTCCCAAGTTAAGCTCTTTCTTTGTTTCAGCAATTTTTGGATATTTTTTTATTACTGCTGCTGAGGCTTTTACCGCAGACTTCTTTGTTAGATGAATCACTTTAAAAAACTGTTTTGAACTTTTCTGCCCTGATAAGCTATCACCCATATTTTTAGTTTTTTTCTTTTCATAGTGTACAGGAGGGCGGAGCGTCCTCTGACGGGCCCATGGGTCAGAGCTCACCCTCGAGTACTTTTAAGACGAGATAGCTGCACCTTGAGGAGGATGGGGTGCAGAATTTTCTTACTCCAACACATATCAATAAGGACAACTCAATAGTTTGTCAAAGGGAAGTCTGTTTAATGGCAAGTACAAAAAACGGGGAAACAAATGGTAATCAGCAGTGTTGCGATCACCTGTCTCGCTTTAACTCCCCGAACTTCATACAAACAGTAACATTTATACCAAAAACTCGTCATCATTGACGTATAACACTCAAAGTTTGTCATGCACTTCTATTGGTTGGGAAAGGTAACTTTACTATAGGTACTATATCTGTATATGGTAACAGAGCGTGAGGATTGGATAACTCTTAACGGGTGGGCATCTATGCCCATCTCTCTACATCACTCATGATAGAAGTCATTACAGGTACGACCTCTTATTGGTTCTACTAGCTATAGGACCCTAGATTATTTGGTCCATTGTGATTGGGTGGGTTACACCTCTAGTCATAAATCTCCACTTTAATTAGCAGCATGCAGAATAGACACCCAGGTGCCTTGTGCCCCAAGATTTACCCTGCCTCCTTTCCATCAATCAGTACTTTTAGGGCTATGTGTCAATTAGTTGGCTGAGGATGACCTCGAAACAGTAGCCTCTTATCTGGAAACGTTATGGCATCCTTGGTTCTGGGTGACATCAGACGTTGGTACCTCTTCGCGCCTGGCTGGTCACGTGTCTGTTCACCATGAATCTGCTTAATTTTCCTTGTATTTGTGTATTTGATTCTCCTTCGGCCTCGCCACCTGCCTGGGGCCTCTTTATCTCGACCTTCACTGGCTGGCTGGTATGCTCTGAAGTTTCAATTCTTCGAGGTTGCCGCTCTCCTCCCTTCCTTAGGTTGACCTCAAATTCCCAGGCATGAGCTGCTTCTTACTGAATTCCGATTCCGCTCCTTCCTTTGGCTTTGGCTGGAATATGAATCTTGGCCTTGTTAGCCCCTTGCAGCCTGGGCTTAATTCTGCTTTTACAAAATGGAGTCGCACTTGTATACTGTGCTGCATTGAGGTAGATATATAATTGGCGCTTGCTGCTCTATTCTTCTACTAAGCATTGCAAGCAGTTCCGTTTTCTTAGCTTTGTGCGTTCCAAGCCTATTTACAAGTGTTAGCTGGTTGAATGCTTGCATCTTGTTTCACAGCTACGTTTCCTTACGTCTCTTTATATATCAATATTGTTTATTCTTAAAATCAATTACATCATTGTTGTTTACATTTCGTCTTTGTGTGTCATCTTTCTATCGTTGTTTATGTTCATGTTATCCTTTTCGCTTGTCATTTATGTGCATCTGTACGACTGTCCGGGCTCCTATGTTGTCACCATTTACCTTCCATTAAGGCTCTTTGGGTCTCTTCGGGGACAGCCTGTAAGTAGTCTTCACTTCGGGCCAGCTGCTGGTACGGTTGCCTCAGCGGGTACAGAGCTGCCCATGGTTGTCTGGTTATAGGCACTTCAAGAGGTATTGCTCTTCTGATGGGCACTGGGCATAGGCCCAGTGCTGCTCTCTGTTGGTTCAATTGTTCCTCATACGTCACATACTTTGGCGAGTATGCTGGCATTGTCCATTAGGGCTGCAAAAGACCCATTTTCCTTCATACTTTCTTTGTTTTCTGGGATACGCAAACTTTGTTCCTTCTGGCGCAAATTCGCTGGCCTTCACAAAGGTTCTTATTTCTTCATCAATCAGGTCTCTGGGCTTCCATCCTGGTTCGGCAACGACCATGATTTTCATCCCAATGGCTTTCTTCGCAGTTTTCTGGCACTGTGTGATGATTATCTTGATAACACAGAATCCTAGCAGTATCATCAATAGTAAGGCTCCCAGAAACCTGAATATATTTGCCATCCATTGTGGGACCCATGAGAATAGTGCTCCAAACCAGCTGTCATCATCTACCTCGTCGGTTTCGTTGACCATCTGGTTCTTTAGGTTTGTCAGCATACTTATGGCTTCTGTTAGGGTTCCATTTCCTTTGTCATGTGAAGGTACAAATGTGCAACATGATTCTCCGATTTTTGCACAAACACCTCCATCCATCGCTGTGATCATGTCAAGTCCATATCTGTTCTGGAGGGTCATCAATCGGATTGCTCTTAGTTCTTCTTTGTTCGTGTTGAATCCCTTTATGGTGGTGTTGATGGTCTGCAATAACTCCCATCTGGTTATCTGCAACCATTTAGTATTTGCTCCAACTTGGATGTGTGGCAAGAGTATTGTTGTGAATGCTGACGAGATGAGGCTAAACAGCCTGTGTTCATATGGGATTGCATAAAATGTTTCTTCTGATTTGGCAGAAAAGTAATTCTCTCTCTTCATTCGGGATACCAGTTCCACAGACCTCTTCTTCCTTAGGTGAGCATCTGCTTTTGGGAAACTGTCAATACTCAGGTCACTTTTTGGGATCACCAGTGCGGGGACATGGACATTCACTAGTGTGCATATGCCTCCCCAGTTTTTCGGTAGTCTTATATATGCCTTGGATCCACACGCCCAGTAGTGATCCATAATTACTGCGGTCCCGTGAGTCATTACGGGAGCTTCAAAGATTCGTCCGCAGTTTTGATTCTCCCCCATATTCCTTGTGCCATTGTTTCTGAAGCACAATTTCGGCTTTCCAGTGGTACTGTTTGCAAGGGTCCTCCTCTGTCTTCGACCCATGTCAGCAGCTTTAGCATTTTCGCCCATAGAGGTTTGCATAATCTCTGTGAGTTCTCTATTGCTTCTTGGCAGGCTCCAAGGACCATCCAGGCTCGGCAGATTACCACTCCTTCTTTCCATCTGTTTGGGGAAACCACTGTTCTCCAGATCTGCATTTTGCCTCTATTCTTCCAAATGTGAGCCTCTTCTGGGGTCTTTCCTTGGACGTTCAGCCTCAGGTTTATTTCCCATCTTGTTCCTGATCCTTTCACTTCAGGCTTTTCGTACCCGATCACGTGATTCTTAGTGTGCGCTCTGTTTCTTGTCTTGATATCCTGGACGTAACCGTCTTCATCGGGATACTCCATTTCAGTTGCCCATATCAATGAGGCATCTCTTCCCATAAATTGTCCTCTGGTGTTGCACATTGCTACGTGTGACATACATTGTGCTGTAGGGACATCGATTTCTACAGCCACAAATATCTTGGATTTTCCCATGCTGTATGATAGAAGTGCACAGACGAAGCATTCTCCTTCAGCTTTTCTTCTTCCGACCTATTTCATGTGTTGTTACCAGATGTTGTTTCCAAGATGTGCTGTGCTATCCAGGTAATCGTTCAGTTCATTGTTGTCTTCATGTGGGCTTCTGTTAATTCTTAGTGTCTTTCTGTAGTTAGCTATAACAAAATCCCTAAATGCGTCTGTGTGGCTTTTCCATGTTGGGGGTCTCTCAAGCATGCTTGTCGGTGGGGCAGGCTTCATTATCTGTATCTCTGTGGTAGGAGGAGGTTTTGCGATTCTCTTCTTCTCCTCTTGTATTCTCTCGTAGAGCTCCTTTAACCACCACCTGTGTACCATCTGTCCAATGCATGGCTTTGTCTTGGGCCTGGTGCTTGTTTCTTGTGTTGGAACTGGTGTGCTTATCACTGCAGTTTCTGTGGTTCTGTTTTTCAGTTCCTCACGTACTTTCCTTGCTATGGTTATAAATGGGAATAAATGATCTATCAGTGTTTGTGTCTTTGCAGTAAATTCTCTCGTAGCCATTTCTGTCTTCTTGCAGGCTTTTTCTATATCTTCTTTAGTTGGTCTTTCATTTGCTTCTTTACGGTCACCTTTATTATTTTCAGGGACTGGTTGTTCGGTAGGCAATCTCGTATTTTCTGTTGTCTTTGTTCGAGGTTCTGTAGCCATTGACACTTGCCCTTGTTCATGTGCATTCAGTGTGTGAGTGCGTGTAGTGGTCAGTGCTACATTTTCATTCATTCTGCGCTGACCGTGTCTCCAGCTTCTCTATTAATTTGTTGCCTCAAATGTATATGAATCACTGCTAATTACATTTAGTTTTAGTTTGTTTACCTTACCATCTGATTTTCTTTAGACTGGATTAACTATATAGGGTCTAGGTGCTTTCGTGGGACTCATGCGTACCTTAACCGGTGGGTGCACTGAAATTGGGACGCTTCGTGCACCAATGAAAAATGCAGTTCTTATTGTTAATGACAGAAAGACAATGATAATTACTATGCATATAACATAATCGAGCGGTATGGAAGTTGGCAGCATTTCCTTCCAGGGAAGCAGGGGCGCCCCTCTGTTTGCGGGAGGACCAAGTTACTGTTATGGGCCCCCATTTCAATCATGAGTCAATTGTCAGTGTTTTAATTCTTTTCACTTACTCCGTTATTGTTTCTAAAAAGCTTTTACCATAAAGTGTCTTGTGCTTCGTAAGTGTCCCCCCTCTTCCGGGTGACAATTGTCTCTGGTTACAGGATGCAGTTCCCTTGCTAGACTATGGAAAAAGATTAGGCTATCCCCTTTGGTGAGTCACATTTATTCAGCATATTCAAAATAGGTCAATTCCCAATGCACTCCCCGAATCTGCTTCAGTCCTGAGGACATGCTGGAACCTGTTCATTGCGAAGAGATGGAAAAATTGGTATCACTCAAAAATCAAACAAAACATTAAAATTAAAATCAAAATCAAAATAAAGTTAAAATTAAAATAAAAACCATAAAAACAAGATGGTGAAGTTCTCGTCTCTACTCTCCTCGATCAGTCCCTTGGCGGAAAGATGAAGAACGGTGTCTCTGTCTCCTCGATCTGTCCCTCAGCGGAAAGATGAAGAATTGTGTCTCTGTCTCCTCGATCTGTCCCTCGGCAGAAGGATGAAGAGCTGTGTCTCTGTCCCTTGGATCTGTCCCTCGGCGGAAGGTTTCACTGGAATCTCCTTAGGTACTCTCTTTGAAAGGTGGACAGCTCGACTTGGAGTATTATTCCATGGAGGAGTGTTCCCACGTCTGCGACATTAGCTGGATCTCTGAGGAAGGTGATGATGTCAACCTCTGCAGGCCTTCCCACCATTTCTGGATAGTCAGTGACTAGGTGGAACAGGACATTGTAAGCCAGTTGGCGGTCCTCGGGTGACAGGGACATTTGTCCTGCTTGGCTGGGTTCTGGATCACAGGCCTTTCTTTTGACGTGAACAGTCTCTACACTTTCCTGCTGCGTGGATTGTGACCACGTAGTTTAGCTTGATCCACAGTTGGTTCAAATGTTCAGTGTTTCTTGGATCTCTGATGTGTGAAAGCGTATTAGTGGTTCTCCCGACAAGCGCTGGGCACTCTTCGATTATACGAAAGAAAAGTGTGTAAGTGAGCTCATCTATGATCACCTGTGGTGGAAGCATTTGTGTCCTTATCACTGTATTCTGGCAGCTCAGCGAAGGCTTCCGCGATGACAGTGAGCAGTTGCCTCATTACTTTCTTGTTGGCAGGATCTTGAATAAAGTCTGCGACACTGGGTACTCTCCCTACGAGTGATGGATATGTCTCTAGTACTAAGTGGAAACAGGACAGCACATCCCTTGTGATATTTCTGCTGTGGGATACCATAAAGTCTTGGTGCTGGTTGCTTCAGGTTACTGTGTTAAGCTCTTAACTAAACGTCCTTGTTTACAGTCTATCAGAGTCTTGTTTCTTCAACAATGCCTAAGTGTGGCTTGATTCAAAAGTTCGTATTGT
The DNA here is from genome assembly GCF_040938575.1 of Ambystoma mexicanum. NCBI lineage: Eukaryota > Metazoa > Chordata > Amphibia > Caudata > Ambystomatidae > Ambystoma > Ambystoma mexicanum. Next base: position 78,987,371 of record NC_090930.1, on the reverse strand, counting down.
CAGTGCCTTGTGGCTTAGATGCGTAATTCTTTGCTTTGCTGCTCATGCGTCCTTCTTCCTTGTCATGGATCTTGTCTGCACGTGCTGAGGTTCTTCCCCGTTGTCTGTGATTTCTTTGCGGTGGGGTGCAGCTAGAGGGATCTCACCGATATATGGTTTAATGTCATTATGGAAGATCCATGCTCGCCTGCCTTGCAATTTAACGGCTGATGGAGTACAGTCCTCTATGATGAAAGGGCCGTCGAATTTTGGCTCGTCCCACCTTTTTCTCGTGTGGTTCTTTACCAACACGGCATCACCAGGGAAGATGATTTGTGCACATAGGCTTTGAACTGCGTCTGTTTCAGCGCCTCCTGCTGTGTCTTGTTCTGTGCTGCACCCTTTTTGTCGTCGCTGTACTTGGTCTGAGACAATAGTAAGGATTGATGTCATGCAGTTCAGGTACTCCTGCAGTTCGGTTCCTAAGACCTCTCGGGTTGGCTGGGCATCACATCTAGCTCTATCTCGAGGGGTAAGGGGGGTCCTCATTCTCCTTCCCGTGACTATCTCGTGCGGCGTTAGATGATGGTCAGAGTCTGGTTGGTTCCGAAGTGCATACAATGCCAGTGGTAGACAGTGCAGCCATCCCTTCTTTAGAGTAAGCTTCAATTTGGCTATCCTTTCTTTTAACAAGCCGTGAGCCTCTCACAAATCCTGTTACCTTCTGGATGATACGCCGACGAGACCTTGTGCTTTATACCAAGCAACAAGCTGATCTGCTCAAAGACTGCGTTAACAAAATGAGCTCCGTTATCTGACCTCATCACCTCACACACCGCCCCATCTAGGGAACACCTCCCTCACCAGGAGTTTGGCAGCACAGGTTGAGTCTGGGTGTGTACAGGGACCTGCTTCTATCCATCTAGAGAATTGGCACACCACTACAATTAAGTACCTGTACCCGTTACACACTTGAATCATGTCGACATAATCGACATGCAAGTGCTGGAAAGGCCCATTTGGCCTGGGGATGACTCCTCTCACTACCTTTAATGTGTGCCCAGCGGTGAATTGCTGGCAGATTATGCAGTTCACCATAAAGAATGCAACGTGCTCAGCTAAATTTGGTATGAACCAGTCTTCTGGGAGCGTTGCTGCTAGATTCTCTTTTGACATGTGAAATGGGTAATGCAACTGTTGCAATGCTATTTTTAGTAGGGCTACAGGCATTACTGGTTTACCAGTGCTGTCATGCCGCCACAACCCATCTGAGGGGTTTAAAGAACACCCTTGACGCTTCCACAGGTTCTTTTCGTCCTGCGGTGCCCCCCCTTGAAGCTCCATCAGTTGAGTCTGCTCCATATTACTGTAGGCCGCTGGTGTGGCTCGAGCTACCATCATTCGTTCATGGGTGCGTGCCACTTCTACTTCCATGATCGTCTCACTCTTGGATACCATACGCTTGGCTTCCGTGTCTGCTTCATGGTTTCCATGAGACACGAAATCTGCCCCCTTAGTGCGGGCGGCGCATTACACGACCACTATGCCCATTGGGAGCTGTAGTGCCTTTATCAGCCTGTCCAATAAGGCTGAATGCTGCACTGGTGTGCCATCCGCTTGGAGGTAGCCCCTCCTTTTCCTTTGTGCTATGCCTGCGTGCACGGTGGATGTCACATAGGCGGAGTCACTGTATACTGTTACTTCCTGGTCTGTGTGAATCTCAATGGGGAGTATCAGCACCAGTAATTCTGCAGCCTGTGCTGAATAATGAGATGGTATTTGTGCACTGATGAGTGCTCGAAATTCTCCATTTGCTATGTGTTTTACCACGGCCACGCCTGTGTATCTTTATCAGTCTTCTTGGTCGATTCTTGACAAACCGTCTATGAAAACGATCTCACCTCCCGCCAGGGCATTTCCTTCACCTTGGGGATTTCATCACAGAATTCTTCATAGTTTGCACAGTCATGTATTAGCTCTCCTTCAGTGACTTGCTCAGCTATGAACGTAGCTGGGTTTACAATTTTACATTGAACTATTTTGATCGATGGATTAGATATAATCACTTTATAGGCAGAAGCCCTCTGTGATGTCAATGTGCCTTTTGGTTTCTCCAAGATGGCGAACAATGAGTGCTCGACGTATAACATCATGGAACAGCCCATTACAATGGTTGTCGCCTTCTCAATGGTGAATGCTGCGGCAGCTAAACTTTGTTCGCATGGGAAGTGGCCTCTCATGACTGGGTCCAGGCTCCCACTGTAATATGCCAGGGGCGTGTACCCCAACAAGGTTTTCTGAGCGAGTACTGCCGTCATAACGCTGCCATCAGTGTGTGAGAACAGGTAGAATTCCTCTGCATAATTAGGAATCCTGAGAACTGGGGCCGTACAAATCGTCCTCTTGAATTCTGCAAACTCCTTCTCCATTGCCTCAGTCCATTCAATCTTTTCCTTTGTCATCTGAGCCATTTTAAGTGCCTGGATCAAGGGCTTGGTATAAGTGCTGTAATCGAAAACCCATGCTCTAACATAGTTGCACAGGACTAGGAAGCTCTGCATTTGCTTTATCGTGAGCGGCTTAGCCGTGTTCATGATAGCTTCTGCCCTTTCTGGGGTTACCTTTTTCCCTTCATGTGAGATTACCTGGCCTATGTACAGCACCTCTTGTTGACAGTATTGTAACTTTTCCTTGTCAACTTTATATCCCTTCTTAGCCAGTATAGTCAGTAGCTGGACAGAATCGCGCCTTTATTGCTCTTCAGTGGTGCTGCAGATCAGAATGTCATCCACATACTGCAAAATAACACTGTCTACTGCAATATGACTTAAGTCCATTTTCAGGACTCTGTTGAAAATGGACGGGGACTCACAATACCCCTGTGGCAACCTCGCGCTCTTCAGCCGCATCTGTCTGAAAGTAAATGACGCCAGATCTTGTGAGTCACGGTGTAACGGGATTCAGAAAAAAGCATTTTTCAAGTCAATCACCGTGAAATATTTTGCCTCGATCGGTATGTTACACAGGATCGTAGATGGATTAGGCACTAGAGGGAACTTGGATTCGACAATATCGTTTAATGCTCTTAAATCTTGGATTAAACGCCAAGACCCTCTCTTTGATTTCTTGACAGGGTAAATCACTGTGTTACAAGGTGATTCTGACGTCACTAGGAGACCCTGATCCATCATAATGACGGAAATTGTCTTCGCAATCCCTTCATCCGCTTCTCTGGACATGGGATATTGTCTTGCTCTTGGTAAAATTGCTCCTGGTTTCAGTTTGATTTTCACTTCTCCCACCCCCTTCAGGAGGCCTACGTCACAGGGTCCTGTAGTCCATACTGAGGCAGGCACCTGGGCCATATCATCATCAAAGTATGCGGGACGGATCAGCGCCAACATCATTCTCTGTGGCACTTCTCGTTTGATCATTTTGCCCCAGAATATGAGACTTACTTCCACCCTCGTCTCTTCCAAGTCAGGGTGTTCTTCGAACAGATCATCATCAGTGACGTCAGTCACTCGATACCCTTCTTCAATGGTGATTATCGCGCACCATTGTTTGCCTTCATCACCATACCCTTCGACCAATGCTACTTTCCCTCGCACTGCTTTAATATGTATCATTAAGGGAAATACTTGTCCTTCTTCTTCATGCATAGGTATTCTTGGCCTGAATAGGAACTCATCAGGGGTTCTCATAGTTCTAGCTGCGAGGCCTGGCAATCCCGCCATAAGCACACGCACGCCATATGCGAAGACCTCTGGTTCTAATGGTATGGCTCTCATGGCTATGCATCCTGAGTATGCTCTGATTATTTTGCACATGATTGAATAATGCATACCTGGAGTGGAGCATACTATGCCCTCCTCCATGAACGAGATAGTCATATTCAACTTTGTCATTAAGTCTCAACCCAAAATGTTTACGGGGGTCTGATGTGTATATAGTAAAGGTACATTCATTTCGCACTCTCCTACGGAGACTGGGAATGTATCTGTGAAGGGAATTCGACTGTGAGCTCCTGTGAAACTCTGAGTATCTATGGCCTCACCGGACAAGGAAAATTTGCCCTCCCGTATGCACGAGCGCGTTGCACCCATGTCAGCTAGGAAGGAATATTCTTTACCCCCTATGACGACATTTACCCTTGGTTCCCTGTTAGGGTCTGGTGTCACTGATAGAATAGAACACATCAGAGTTCCCAGTGAGCTGTCCTAGTTCATATATAAGTTCGGTCCACTGTATGCTTGTGTATTTTCTCCATTCCCAGGGTTGCCTCCCCTTCCGGAGTTTGTACCCTGAGAAATTTGTGGTTGTGCCTGTTGGGATTGCCCCTGTGGCAGGTTCCCCATGTTCGAGGGTTGAACCCCTTGCTGTGCACCTTGCTGCAAGTCCGGCGCTTGCTGCTGCACTGTGTGATTCTGTGCACCGCCCCGTTGTGGGATAGCAGGCGGAGACACTGTGCCTGCTCCCATTCCTTGACCATTTAGCCACGCACCTTGGATTCTGCACGAGCGTGCCACATGTCCTGTCATTCCACACGGCCAACACACTTGCGGTGGTCGGGCTATCTGTCCATTTCACATATCTGGACTGCCCATCTGCATGTTTTGAAAGCCTCCTTGATTATTCAGGAAACCTCCCTGATTACTTTGAAACCCTCCCGTATTACTCTGCCATCCTCTTCCTCTGAATCCCCTTCCCCTCCGGTAAAATCCTGCGTTACCCTGGTTATTCTGCGATGGGTTAGTCGCCTGTAGTACGTTCAATTCAGCTGGGCTGGTCAGTATAGCTCCTTCGAGAGCATACTTTGATAATTTCCTTTGCACCAGCTTCGCTTCCTCACCCTTACGAGTTGCCTCCTTTTATCTATTCTTTTCTTGCAACAATTTACAGTAATGTGCAATAGTCAACTGTATTTCAGCCCACGGTTTAGCTTCTATGCCTACCAATTTCTTGAGCTGTTTTTGCACCGTTTCAGGCAAGCCATGGCACAATATATGCTAGAATACAGGGATAGATTTTGTCCAAGCTTCATGCGTTTCGAGCACCCACGCATCTTGAAAATTCTGGATATAAATCAACGGATCTTCTGACTCCTTCATTTTTCGAGTCATTATAGCTCCCATATTGGAAGTGTCCGGGTATAGCACTCGTAGCGCTTTCTACACTGCGGCTCTACAGTTATTAAATGGCGCTCCATAATGGGTAGTTTTAATCATCGTCTGCTCTCTCACCAATTATGGCGATTAGGAGGACCTTAATGTCCTCTATAGCTAACGTGACACCCCCTGTCATTTTGTCTAACTCGTGTATCCACTTCCCAGCTCCCGATGTCAGCATTGGAAGCTTGTTTTTCAGGTTCTCTCAATCCATGTGTGGCCATGGAATATATTGTGGTCTTGCTCCCCCTTTTTCTAGCAGCAGAAATTGGAATGCTCAGTCTTACTTCTCTTTCCCCATGGCTTTCCTTTCTAACAATCCCGCATCACCGTCTACCTGGCAATGTCCTCAATCTGTCTACATAGGCCGGTGCTGACACCCCCTTCTGACCGTGGGGTGTTCCTTCATGCTGGCCAGGCTGCGCAGCAAACTTGGATGCGCTAGGTGCGGACTCGCTAGCGTCTGACCATCGCACCCCCTTGTCCCTTGGGAGCCGCCTTTCGCGCCGTCTCCCTTCTTCATTTGTCTCGTCCTCTATCTCCTCTCCGGAGTCGGACACTGATTGTTCCCAATTCACCTTTGTCATTTTTACTCATTTTTAGCCTGTCCCCGGACAGTCCCCTGCTTCCACTACTTCGGGTGACATCCTCTGTATCATACAGCTGAGTGCTTTCCAAGCGCTCGTCTTTTCTTACCCCGTGGGAGTTTGATACCAACCCCATTTCATCGTATATTTTATCAATTGTTTCCCCGATGCTTCTGGTGTCGAAGTCATCTTCAATATTTGCCCCACTCCTTCCTTTCATCATCGCGTCTCTCCTTGTCCATCGGGACTGCAGAGGTAATATTAATTTCCTGCTCCTTCCCCTTGATTTCATCACTACTGTACGTAGGTGACTCATACGCGCGGATGCTATATCCTGTGGCTGCCTTGAGCTCCCTTAGCGGGTAAAGTCCCTCTGACTTACTTCCCTCGATTTCGGGCTCTGGCGGGGCTGGTGGTGCGGTAGGCGTCTCACCCCCCCTCCGTGCATACATTTAATATCTAGTCTGTGGGTGGCTCTTCCTCCTTCGGCTGTTCGAACATTTTCCAAAGTTCTAGAACAGCGAGGCGTTTCTCTAGTTTTTTATCTGTATATGTGGCATGTAGATAAGTCTTCATATGCTGTAAAATGGCTTTAGATAAGGACCAGTTCTGTGGCCATGGTATAAACATCTTGTGTGCGGTACCCTTAATCCACTCAGTGCTGTATTTCTTAAGCTTGGGTGCATGTTTAGGCAACTGCTTACATAAGTGGGCAAGTGGTGTAATATCCTCCATGCTTGGGTTCTATTTCCAACAATATTTTCATGCAATTTCAATACTCCCAACAATATGAGCGAGCACCAAATACTGCAATCTCCAATACAATCTTTTCCGCCAAAATTTTATCTCATCAATTCACTTGAGAACATCAATCCATGTGCGATTCCCTCTCAGTGACATAATCGCGTAAAACCCAAAACTTCACTTCAAACAATCAATGATACACAATTCTTTGCATGTGACATACAACAGAACACGTACAACAGACACTTGACAGACCAGAGAGACACCAGCTGGACACATATATCTCTGCCTTCTAATGAATGCCCCGACATGGGGTGTAAACGAACCCCCTTAACCAAGTCTTTAAACGTGGTCGTACCCTAATTGTCCCCTCTTCAGTGGGCTCTGAGTTCACATTTCTTCTGACCGATATATTAAAGCGCAGGAATAAGGCGAATCCTCTCTCTTTGGCAAAGGACTCATGATATTGCCAAAGACCTAGAGTTACTTCGTGTCGACGGTCAATAGGTGTCTTATCAATAATTAATCAATAATTGATGGTCAAAACCATCCTCTCGCTACCAAATGTACAGGAGGGCGGAGCGTCCTCTGATGGGCCCATGGGTCAGAGCTCACCCTCGAGTACTTTTAAGATGAGATAGCTGCACCTTGAGGAGGATGGGGTGCAGGATTCTCTTACTCCAACACAAATCAATAAGGACAACTCAATAGTTTGGCAAAGGGAAGTCCGTTTAATGACAAGTACAAAAAACGGGGAAACAAATGGTAATCAGCAGTGTTGCGATCGCCTGTCTCGCTTCAACTCCTCAAACTTCATACAAACAGTAACATTTATACCAAAAACTCGTCATGATTGACGTATAACACTCAAAGTTTGTCATGCACTTCTATTGGTTGGGAAAGGTAACTTTACTATAGGTACTGTATCTGTGTATGGTAACAGAGCGTGAGGATTGGATAACTCTTATTGGGTGGGCGTCTACGCCCATCCCTCTACATCACTTGTGATAGACATCACTACAAGTACGACATCCTATTGGTTCTACTAGCTATAGGACCCTAGATTATTTGGTCCATTGTGATTGGGTGGGTTACACCCCTAGACATAAATCTCCACTTTAATTAGCAGCATGCAGAATGGACACCCAGTTGCCTTGTGCCCCAAGATTCACCCTGCCGCCTTTCCTTTAATCAGTACTTTTAGGGCTATTTGTCAATTAGTTAGCTGAGGGTCGGCTCGAAACTGTAGCCTCTTATCTGGAAAAGTTATGGCATCCTTGGTACTGGGTGACACCAGACGTTGGTACGCCTGGCTGGTCACGTGTCTGTTCACCATGAATATGCTTCATTTTCTTTGTATTCGTATATTTGATTCTCCTTCGGCCTCGCCACCTGCCTGGGGCCTCATTATCTCGACCTTCACTGGCTGGCTGGTATGCTCTGAAGTTTCGATTCTTCAAGGTTTGCTGCTCTCCTCCCTTCCTTAGGTTGACCTCGAATTCCCAGGCATGAGCTGCTTCTTACTGAGTTTCGATTCCGCTCCTTCCTTTGGCTGGAATATGAATCTTGGCCTTGTTAGCCTGCTTCATTGAGGTAGATATATAATTGACACTTGTCGCTATATTCTTCTACTAAGCATTGCAAGCAGTTCCGGTTTCTTAGTTTCGTGTGTTCCAAGCCTATTTAAAAGCATTAGCTGGTTGAATACTTCCATCTTGTTTCACAGCTACGTTTCCTTACGTCTCTTTATATATCAACATTGTTTCTTCTTATAAATCCATTACATCATTATTCTTTACATTTCGTCCTTGTGTGTCATCTTTCGATCGTTGTTTATGTTCATGTCATCCTTTTCGCTTGTCATTTATGTGCATCTGTATGACTGTCCGGGCTCTTATGTTGTCACCATTTGCCTTCCATTAAGGCTCTTTGGGTCTATTCGGGGACAGCCGGTAAGTAGTCTTCACTTCGGGCCAGCTGCTGGTACGGTTGCCTCAGCGGGTACCGAGCTGCCCATGGTTGTCTGGTTATAGGCACTTCAACAGGTATTGCTCTTCTGATGGGCACTGGGCATAGGCCCAGTGCTGCTCTCTGTTGGTTCAATTGTTCCTCATATGTCACATACTTTGGCGAGCATGGTCCTGGTACCTCAAACTGTGGGGCTGGGGTGTAGGCCATGTCTGGGACCTCCTCTACAATTTCCAATCTGTATAAGAGATTTTTTAGTATTACTTTTGGGATTTTTAGAAAATATAGTATATGATGGTTTCGATTGCTTATTTAGTGGAGTTATGCAAAGTGGGGTTGTCCCCGATGTGGCTTCTATCAGCTCGATGTGACCGTCATTTTCCTCTTCTACCGGTTGAATAATTTGTTTAAACATTGGCAAGCACATTTTGTTGGTCTATTAAAAGATGATTCTGTGAATTTGTCATTTTTAATTTGTATGGCAGGAGCATGTAGAAATGTTGTTTGGCAACTGATTTCTTCGATTCTCGCGCAACAGTTTGACATTTATTTTGTCCTGTTGTACTATGTATTCTATCAGCTTGGTTTGCTGATCCATATTTGCTTCTAGCATTGTAAACAATCTCGATAGAGAGATTAAGGCAGTGCTCATCGCTGATAGAGTGATGACTAGCAGCGGTGAGTGATCTGCCTCTCTCTGTAAGTTTGCTGTACAGGACGGAATCGTGTTTGGGAAGTTTGCATTGCACAGAGTCGGGTGTGTTGAGATAAGGACAAAGCAGATGAATTCCACATAGAATGGTCAAACATGACTGGAGAACGAGACAGTCTGTTGTTGTTAGGTAAGTGACTTCTGCTGTTTGTTCTTACTGGGGTGCAAAAGTCGGCGAAACTCACATTAGACACAAGCTCAATTGTCGTTGCATGTCTGAGATTCTCTGGCGATTGCAGAGTCTTTTGAAATCTATTCTCCGGGGGACTCCCTCTCTGGCAACCTTCAGGACCAACTCTGACATACATCGGTTTTTAGATAAGAAGCGATCCTCTTGAGTTTCGAGGTCTATAATGTGTGTTGTGCTTTTTTTTATCTGGATAATTTTACAATGGTTTTCAACGAGGAGGCTTGTTCATTACAGAATTGTTTGTTTGGAGGTGCAGTACGCAAATCAGTGAGGTCTACAGCCACCACCAAATCCGCTGTCAAGCCAATCTCAAGAGGTTCACTTTGTAAGTGTTTAGTGATGACAGGGGTCAGAAGATGTTCTGGTTCTGGTAGGTTCGCTTTGATATTCATCGAGTCCCCCTAAATGGCAGTATTGTCTAATATCTGCAGTGTTCGTTTTTTCCTTACCATCGGAAAATGTGTCGGCTCCATTTTTCTGGTCGCTGTGGGACCACATTGCCATTAGCCACTGCTTCATGCCCTGTTTGGCGTTTTCTGCCATGAAGAAAGCGTCTGATTTTCGGAAAAGGGCGCTCCATTAGAGATGTGTCGCAAGATGATAGGTCAGACGAAGAGTCAGTACGCTCATAATCAAGAGTGAACCCCGCCCCGTCCAGGCACGACTCATTCACTGAGCAATTTTGCAATGGTTTAGGGGCTCCCATTTTGGGGATCTTCATCTGTGAGCATTGGACACTTGGTGAGATGCCCGAATCAGCTCGCCTTCTTTTCGCCAAGCCACTTTGGTGAGGGGTCTGCAATTTACTAGTAGGGCCTGTAGCAAGTGGTTTTAAAGTGGCAGGTGGTTCAAAAGCATCCTCCATTATTTCTGATGTTCCTTTTTGTGTTTCGTTTGCTGTTAATTTATTACATCTGTCCTTGTTAATCTGTTTAAGGTCTGTTAATAGTTTATTAACAACGTCCAAGGAGTTTCTGCGATTGTTATCATGTTTGTTTTCCACTTTCTTTGACACACTCAAGACAGCTCTCGCAGAGAGGGAACGGCTAAATGCGTCTGAACAGGATTCTTGACCTGACTCCACAGCGTCCAGGGGCGTGGAAAGAGTACTTTTGCTATCCACGTCAGCATGAGGCACTTCAAAGGGATTCATAGGCGATAACAACAGTTTCTCATACGCACTGTAGAATCTGGGTCGGGGGGACCCGCTACTTGTTTCTTCATTTCCTTCCATGCCGGTAGTGGCAGGGACAATTGTGCCTGAATGTAGCGCACCGACACTAGAGTCGCAATGGGTTTGCACAGGCATCGATCCGTTTGCAGCTCTCGGTTAACTTAATGTGATTGGGGTTGGAAACGGACTGGGACCTATCGTCTCGGTCGTGGCCATGTTCACAGTACCTCCAGTGAGCTCCTTATTGTTGTCATTGTCATTATAGAAGGGAGCAGTGTCGACGATGGACTCAATACGGCATTCAGACGAAGTCGTTTGGACAAACAAGACGAGTGCAGAAATGCATGTGGTTCCCAACACCGATTTTACCAGCACATTTTCTTGACCCAGGCCCCCCACCAACATGTCTGCTTCATGAGATAAACAGGGTGCGGTCGGCACAGTTAATTTGGAGGACACATAGGCACTTACTTGGGCAGCTTGAGTGACGTTGTTTGATGCCGGCTTTAGTGCCGGCTGTGTCGAGAACTCCGACGCCGTCGCTGTAGCAACTGGAAACAAGGCAAGCTCATGCGAGTCTCCAGGGACCGCCCGCCACAGAGATCCAGTAGATTCTGCTATGAGCCGTAAGCGTTCAGACTCTGGGCACGGCGAGTCAGGTCCTTGTGTGACTTGAGCGCAGGTTTTCATCCCCGTGCTAGGAACTTTCCCTTTCGTTTTCACAGCGACACGCATCACACGATCTGCAGCGGCAGCAGACCGCGGAGAGCTGGGGAGTAAAAGCGAGGAGTCCAGGATTCCACGGACTTCCTCGGACTCCTCAGACTCTACCAGACTCTGCGCCCGCTCCGCGGGGAAGTTCAGTCTTTAAAGCGAGGCACTCCAGCAGCAAGGCACTCCCCCAGCAAGTAGACACAGTAGAGTTACTGGCAACTAGCAACTCCTCAGACTCTGCCAGACTCCGCCTGTCATTTTTTCTAACTCGTGTATTCACTTCTCGGCTCCCGACGTCAGCATTGGAAGCTTGTTTTTCAGGTTCTCTCAATCCATGTGTGGCCATGGAATATATTGTGGTCTTGCTCCCCCTTTTTCTAGCAGTGGAAATTGGAATGCTCAGTCTTACTTCTCTTTCCCCATGGCTTTCCTGTCTAACATTCCCGCATCACCGTCTACCTGGCAATGTCCTCAATCTGTCTAAATAGGCGGGTGCTGACACCCCCTTCTGACCGTGGGGTGTTCCTTCATGCTGGCCGGGCTGCGCGGCAAACTCTGATGCCCTAGGTGCGGACTTGCTAGCGTCTGACCATCGCACCCCCTTGTCCCTTGGGAGCCACCTTTCGCACCTTCTTCATTTGTCTCGTCTTCCATCTTCTCTCCGGAGTCGGACACTGATTGTTCCCAGTTCATGCAACTCCTTGCACCTTTGTCGTTTTTACTCATTTCTAGCCTGTCCCCGGACAGTCCCCCGCTTCCACCACTTCGGGTGACATCCTCTGTATCATACAGGTGAGTGCTTTCCAAGCGCTCGTCTTCTCTTAACCCGTGGGAGTTTGATTCGAACCCCATTTCATTGTATATTTTATCAATCATTTCCCCGATGCTTCTGGTGTCGAAGTCATCTTCAATATTTGCCCCACTCGTGCCTGGTACTGAGTCATACGCAGGAAAGATTTCTTCGATGTCTTCCCATTCTACAACAGGATTGGGTTTTTTAACTTCCCACTCCAAATATTCGAGATCTCGTGCCCTCTGTCTACGCTTACGTTCTATATCATCATCGACTTCCTTGCGCTTCCTTACGTCTTCTCTAGTCCTATCTTCTTCCCTTTTTCTTTCATTCCTACGTTCATTTACCCTTCTAACTTCCTCATCCTTTCGCCTCTTTATCCTTTTTTCACATACTCTTTGCTCTTCTTCCAAACTTTGCTGATTCTGTCTGTACTGGTCATATGCTGCCTTCTGTTTGCGAAACAAGCTGTTTTTCTTGCTCTTCGCGATGTAGCTATTCTCGCCTCAGCCTCTTTCTTTTTTATTCTCTCATCCCTTATTTCCTTCTCCTTTTCTTTCTCCCTTCTTTGTGTCTCATCAGACTTCTCTTTCGGTCTCACATCATTACCTCCCTTTCCATCGAGTTTCAATAATATCTGTCCTCCCATCCATTCGTCTTTTGCGAATGCTATCTCATCAGCTCTATCTTCACTTCCTATCCACTTCTTTCCTTCTCTCTCCTTATCGAGAGGTGCACCAATCTGTGCCTGGTCCTTCCTTTCATCATCGCGTCTCTCCTTGTCCCTCGGGACTGCAGAGGTAATATTAATTTCCTGCTCCTTCCCCTTGATTTTGTCACTAGTGTACGTAGGTGACTCATACGCGGGGTTGCTATATCCCGTGGCTGCCTTGAGCTCCCTTAGCGGGTAAGGTCCCTCTGACTTACTTCCCTCGATTTCGGGCTCAGTCGGGGCTGGTGGTGCGGTAGACTTCTCACCCCCCCTCTGTGCATACATTTAATATCCAGTCTGTGGCTGGCTCTTCCTCCTTCGGCTGTTCGAACATTTTCCAAAGTTCTAGAACAGCGAGGCGTTTCTCTAGTTTTTTACCTGTATATGTGGCATGTAGATAAGTCGTCATATGCTGTAAAATGGCTTTAGATAAGGACCTGTTCTGTGGCCATGGTATAAACATCTTGTGGGCAGTACCTTTAACCCACTCAGTGCTGTATTTCTTAAGCTTGGGTGCATGTTTAGGCAACTGCTTACATAGGTGGTCAAGTGGTGTAATATCCTCCATGCTTGGGTTCTATTTCCAACAATATTTTCATGCAATTTCAATACTCCCAACAATATGAGCGAGCACCAAATACTGCAAGCTCCAATCCAATCTTTTCCGCCAAAATTTTATCTCATCAATTCACTCGAGAACATCAATCCATGTGAGATTCCCTCTCAGTTACAGAATTGCGTAAAACCCAAAACTTCATTTCAAACAATCAATGATACACAATTCTTTGCATGTGACATACAACAGAACACGTACAATAGACACTTGACAGACCAGAGAGACACCAGCTGGACACATATATCTCTGCCTTCTAATGAATACCCCGACATGGGATGTAAACGAACCCCCTTAACCTAGTCTTTAAACGTGGTCGTACCCTAATCGTCCCCTATTCAGTGGGCTCTGAGTTCACGTTTCTTCTGACCGATATATTAAAGCACAGGAACAAGGTGAATCCTCTCTCTTCCTCAGGTGTCCTCCCTGGTATTCTCTGTTTTCTCTCGGGTTTCCTCCCGGTAACTACTGTTTTCTCTCGGGTGTCTACCCAGGTAACCACTATTTTCTCTCGGGTGTCCCCCGGTAACCACTATTTTCTCTCAGTGTCTCCCCGGTAACCACTATTTTCTCTATTATGCTCGAGTCATTATCCCCTTATATATACAGTCTTCTCTTTTTCTGACTATTTTCATTTTCCGCCTCCCTCCATTACCTTTTCCCTTACTTGTTCTAATGCCTACAATACATTTGCCAAAATATTGACTTTTTTGGTTCACTTACCGCTTGCATGGTTCCTCTCTGGATCTTCGGGATCACCGCCCCTCCTTTATCGCCTCTTTCGGTCTTTTTCGTTTGATCGGCTGCCCGTAGGAATGAAAAGGGTTATGCTTTGTAAGGCAGGTTCCTTCAGACCCACCGCAGTTTTTTATGGACTTACACTATCATTGTCCACGGGAAGCTTCTCAGTCTACTCAGCCGAATGCTGATGGACTCGTGATATTGCCGAAGACCTAGAGTTACTTCATGTCGACGGTCAGTAGGTGTCTTATCAATAATTAATCAATAATTGATGGTCAAAGCCATCCTCTTGCTACCAAGGACAACTCAATAGTTTGGCAAAGGGAAGTCCGTTTATTGACAAGTACAAAAAACGGGGAAACAAATGGTAATCAGCAGTGTTGCGATGACATGTCTCGCTTCAACTCCCCGAACTTCATACAAACAGTAACATTTATACCAATAACTCGTCATCATTGACGTATAACACTCAAAGTTTGTCATGCACTTCTATTGGTTGGGAAAGGTAACTTTACTATAGGTACTATATCTGTATATGGTAACAGAGCGTGAGGATTGGATAACTCTTATCGGGTGGGCGTCTGCGCCCATCCCTCTAAATCACCCTAGATTATTTGGTCTATTGTGATTGGGTGGGTTACACCCCTAGACAGAAATCTCCACTTTAGTTAGCAGCATGCAGAATGGACACTCAGGTGCCTTGTGCCCCAAGATTCACCCTGCCTCTTTACCATTAATCGGTACTTTTAGGCCTTTGTGTCAATTAGTTGGCTGAGGGTGAGCTCGAAACTGTAGCCTCTTATCTGGAAAAGTTATGGCATCCTTGGTTCCGGGTGACATCAGACGTTGGTACCTCTTCGTGCCTGGCTGGTCACATGTCTGTTCACCATGAATCTGCTTCATTTTCCTTGTATTAGTGTATTTGATTTTCCTTCGGCCTCGCCACTTGCCTGGGGCCTCTTTATCTCGACCTTCACTGGCTGGCTGGTATGTTCTGAAGTTTCGATTCTTCGAGGTTGCCGCTCTCCTCCCTTCCTTAGGTTGACTTCGAATTCCCAGGCATGAGCTGCTTCTTACTGAGTTTCGATTCCGCTCCTTCCTTTGGCTTTGGCTGGAATATGAATCTTGGCCTTGTTAGCCCCTTGCAGCCTGGGCTTAATTCTGCTATTACAAAATGGAGTCGCATTTGTATACTGTGCTTCATTGAGGTAGATATATGATTGGCACTTGCCGCTCTATTCGTCTACTAAGCATTGCAAGCAGTTCCGTTTTCTTAGTTTCATGCGTTCCAAGCCTATTTACAAGTGTTAGCTGGTTGAATACTTCCATCTTGTTTCACGGCTACATTTCCTTATGTCTCTTTATATATCAACATTGTTTCTTCTTATAAATCCATAACATCATTATTCTTTACATTTCGTCCTTGTGTGTCATTTTTCTATTGTTGTTTATGTTCATGTCATCCTTTTCGCTTGTCATTTATGTGCATCTGTATGACTGTCCGGGCTCTTATGTTGTCACCATTTGCCTTCCATTAAGGCTCTTTGGGTCTATTCGGGGACAGCCTGTAAGTAGTCTTCACTTCGGGCCAGCTGCTGGTACGGTTGCCTCAGCGGGTACCGAGCTGCCCATGGTTGTCTGGTTATAGGCACTTCAACAGGTATTGCTCTTCTGATGGGCACTGGGCATAGGCCCAGTGCTGCTCTCTGTTGGTTCAATTGTTCCTCATACGTCACATACTTTGGAGAGTATGGTCCTGGTACCTCAAACTGTGGGGCTGGGGTGTAGGCCATGTCTGTGACCTCCTCTACAATTGCCAATCTGTATAAGAGATTTTTTAGTATTACTTTTGGGATTTTTAGAAAATATAGTATATGATGGTTTCGATTGCTTATTTAGTGGAGTTATGCAAAGTGGGGTTGTCCCCGATGTGGCTTCTATCAGCTCGATGTGACAGTCATTTTCCTCTTCTACCGGTTTAATAATTTGTTAAAACATTGGCACAGCACATTTTGTTGGTCTATTAAAAGATGATTCTGTGAATTTGTCATTTTTAATTTGTATGGCAGGAGCATGTAGAAATGTTGTTTGGCAACTGATTTCTTCGATTCTCGCGCAACAGTTTGACATTTATTTTGTCCTGTTGTACTATGTATTCTATCAGCTTGGTTTGCTGATCCATATTTGCTTCTAGCTTTGAAAACAATCTCGATAGAGAGATTAAGGCAGTGCTCATCGCTGATAGAGTGATGTCTAGCAGCGGTGAGTGATCTGCCTCTCTCTGTAAGTTTGCTGTACAGGACGGAATCGTGTTTGGGAAGTTTGCATTGCACAGAGTCGGGTGTGTTGAGATAAGGACAAAGCAGATGAATTCCACATAGAATGGTCAAACATGACTGGAGAACGAGACAGTCTGTTGTTGTTAGGTAAGTGACTTCTGCTGTTTGTTCTTACTGGGGTGCAATAGTCGGCGAAACTCACATTAGACACAAGCTCAATTGTCGTTGCATGTCTGAGATTCTCTGGCGATTGCAGAGTCTTTTGAAATCTATTCTCCGGGGGACTCCCTCTCTGGCAACCTTCAGGACCAACTCTGACATACATCGGTTTTTAGATAAGAAGCGATCTTCTTGAGTTTCGAGGTCTATAATGTGTGTTGTGCTTTTTTTTATCTGGATAATTTTACAATGGTTTTCAACGAGGTTGGCTTGTTCATTACAGAATTGTGTGTTTGGAGGTGCAGTACGCAAATCAGTGAGGTCTACAGCCACCACCAAATCCGCTGTCAAGCCAATCTCAAGAGGTTCACTTTGTAAGTGTTTAGTGATGACAGGGGTCAGAAGATGTTCTGGTTCTGGTAGGTTCGCTTTGATATTCATCGAGTCCCCCTAGATGGCAGTATTGTCTAATATCTACAGTGTTCGTTTTTTCCTTACCATCGGAGAATGTGTCGGCTCCATTTTTCTGGTCGCCGTGGGAGTAAATGTTGATCTATGAGGTGTTCGGCTGAGTTGCATGGTGACTTTGTTCATTCCAATGCAAGTCGGCATATTCGATTATAGCGTATAAAAGGTTTTGGACATAATTAAGTGGCACAACTTATTTTGTCTCTTGATTGGCACTTCTATTCGAGACAAGGTTGAATCTGTATTAAATCTGGGATTACGTACCAGTGTAAGCAACCGCTATCGCAAGCAAGCCCGCCGTCTGATATCCGGGCTAAGCGGCCAAGCAGTACTTCACCAGTACTTCCCAATGGTGCTCGCGCACTGGTGCACGCAAAAGCTGAAGATATGCTCTCTCGGAAAAAGGGGGCAGAGCCAATTGAAATTCACCAAAATGATCACAAGGACAGTGTAAATCACAGATATAGGTCCAGAGTCACAGAGTGAAGTGGCCAAGCGGTACTTCACCAGTACTTCTACTGGTAAGCGCACGCTGGTGCGTGTGAAACCTGAAGATATGCTCTCTGGGAAAAAGGGGGCACAGCCAATTGAAATTCACCAAAATGATCACAAGGACAGTGTAAATCACAGACATAAGTCCAGAGTCACAACGTGAAGTGGCCAAGCGGTAAACCACTTTCATTTATGTTGTTTACCCTTTGTATTAACTGTTTTGTTGTTTAGTGTATTCTAGGAGAATTTCCCTTAGATCCTAGACTAGGTAGGGAACTCCCAGGTAGAGTAGGCTCAGTTAGATTGTCTTTGCAATTTAGTTTAAAATAAAAGGTCAAATTCTGAGAAAACTACAAGCAGTTGTCCGCCTCGCATTACTGACTCCTGGCATATGGTGTCAGAAGTAGGATTCAACTTGCTTGATACAAACTAGTGGCCCACTCAACAGTGTGGGAATAAGGTTCCTGCATGATTATAATAATACATAATACAGAGGGAGAGGAATGTGTGGTACATGTAAAATCTAGAGATACTATTTTCCAATTGAAACAACAGATAGTTGATTAAAAGGCTTTTCCCATATATCAAGCAAAAAAGATTTTCCATCAAAAAAACCCTCTCTAATAATAAAAGGATATCAGATTATCATCCAAAATCTAACAGTAAACTTACTTTGATATTAATCCCTCAATTTACAGTTTCCTCTTCCTTTTCTAAAACTCTTATACTGAGATTAGCAGGGACAAAGATCCTGAGATATCAGAGAAGTGGAGTCTGAAGAACCTATTGAAATAAGCAGAGTATCAAGATCAGAGATCAGTGACAAGTACTTTACTCCCCTTCTGAGGATTTTGATGAAAGTACTGTAAGAGAATTAGTATCTGAAGTTGTCACCCTGGCCACAATAAATGAACTTTTGGTGAAGGTAACTGAATATCAGATTCAGGCTGAAACTAGGTTTCAAGAAGGACTGGAGAGAATCATAGCATCTGCACAGGACCTGTGATTCCACAGGGTGTGTTACAACCATGAAAGGAAGAAGTAGACCTAGGACATGTTTCCCCATCTTTGAAAGGTTAGCCCAGCAGATAAATAGGAGCCCAGAATTAAAGACCTGTTATTTGGCTACCCTTCTAAAAGGTGAAATTCAAAATTTGTATCACCTCCTCAATCCAGAGGGTACTACCCTTTTTTCTGAAATCAAAGAGGCACAGTTAAAGAAGGTGGGTCAGACGGATCATTTTTATAAGTAGAAATTATGTAACATCAAATTAAATCCAGATGAAACTACTATAGAATTAGCTGCTAGGATCCAAAACACTTTATCGTTGTCGTTGCGGAAGAAAACACTAGCAGAAGCATTTGAAACACTAACTTTAGATCAGTTTATTATTTCGGGTACACCTTATTTACAAAAAGCCATTTTACAAATCAATAAACCTAATCTATCTTTGGTTGTAGAAGCAACATTTTCTAGAAGCCAGCAAACATGTAAGGAGTGTACATAGAAATGAGGAAGTGAAAAAGAAATCTAAAATGATACCGTCTTTCTCTCATAAAGTGGAGAAGAGTAAACCCCTAGGCATTTTTTTCAAACCAACCTCTAGAGACAGTGAAGGGGAGCCAAAAAGAACCTCTGAGGTAAAAGGAAAAGGGAGTCCCAGCGTGGAAGAAATTAGAAGCCCAAATCCCTTAACAAATGTATGTTTATCTTGTGTACAAGCAGGCCATTAAGAAAGACACTGCTCCTCTGATAGAAAGGAAGAACTTATGGAGATTGGATATATGGTTGGAAATTAGGATGGAAAGGAATTAGATGACAAACAGGAAGAAGATCAACCCATATAAACTATAAATGATCTATTCCTTGGAGAAGAAAAGTTCAGCACACATGACAATGCTTCGGTGAACGGTATTCCAGTTCAAGCTTTAATTGATTCTTCAAGCTGCCAAACAGCTATAAAATCGAATCTAATAACCTCTAAAAAGTTTAGAAGAAATCGACCCATTAGAGTTAAAGTTATCTATCACCTTTGTTACCACTTGAATTCAAGGGACAGTTGTCAGATTGATTGTTGCAGTCATTCCAGGGTTGCCAGAAGAAATCATTATTGGCACTGATTTTCCAAATTTTGAAAAGTTACATCGGAATGTAAACCATCTTATGACATTTTTATTTTGTCACTAGTATTCTGGGGTTCATGAAGAGTTTTTTTCAGAGGACCCCATGTGGGACTGGAAAACTGGTGAACTGACTAAAAATGGAAGGTGGCCAAGGTAGAAAGGAAAATAGAACCTGTACTGGGAGGTCAGGTCTTTAGGGTAAGGGTATGTGGGGAATCACGTGGAACCCTCACCAAAACCCTGCCTAGAGTCTCCTCCAAGGTGGCCAGGAGAGGGCAGGCGCTTTCTGATCCCAATATTGGGGGTTGTGTTCTATGGGAGGATCACCTGGGTGGAGACGAGGCCCAGGGGAGGGAGGAGGCTCCATGGGATGAGACATGGCACTTTTCCTCAGAAAGGGATACTCTTCATGCTATTCTGAGAGAGATTATAGTCCGTTGCCATTCTGATGGGTTTCAGCCTAAGGCTAAAACTTAGCCAGTAAAACCTAGGAGTAAACATCTAAACCTGCCACATCCCCAGAACAAACCTTTGTTGGTTGCCAGTCAAAGGATCGAATCTAAAGGGTCGACAGGTCAAAGGATCGACAGCAAAGGGTCGACAGGTCAAAGGATCGAATTTCTTTTTTTTTTCACATATTTTTTTTTTTTTGGGGGGGGTCCCCCAACCCCCTTTTTTTTACTAAAAAACACTTTTTTTCCCTAAACGAAAACCTAAAAAAATGTATATAATTAAAAAAAAATGTGATCCTTTGACCTGTCGAATCTTTGGTGTCGATCCTTTGACCTGTCGACCCTTTAGATTCGATCCTTTGACTAGACACCACCTTTGTTATCTCTAAATGTCCTCCTGAATATAAAATGTCCTCCCGAGTATAAAAGGTACACAACAGAGAGTAGTGAAAGTATTGCACCTTCTGTCTCTACCCACAATCCCTCTTCTAAAAACATCAAGGGAATTAAAAACACTGTTAAAAGTAGGAAACCCTAATTTCCTTAAAATAGACTTCATGTGCCATAATCCCTTAGGGATTGTTATTGTTATTGTTATTTTGCATTTGTATAGCGCCTTATATACCATTGGTATGGTCTGAAGGCGCTGGTAGGTTGAACGCCCTTGGGAACCGAAGTTCGGGTCAGTGGAGAGATTAGAGAGAGTCCAAAAGTGCGTGTGCGCACCAGTTATGTGTGCAGCTCATGCGGAATTCCTGTGGTAGCTGATTCTTAGCGGTAGGTGTGGTGGTTGAGGGATCAGAAGTATGTGTTCGGTCTGGCTGGAATTATCCAGACCGAGTATGGCAGCGTTAGGCCTGAGGAGAACGCCTGGCTGGGGGTGTGAAACCAGCGATGTTTACTTAGAGTGATGGGGGGAGAGCGGCAGATGTTGATATGAGAACAGTTATACCGAATGGTGTCATAGTAACTCTGTG
The DNA here is from genome assembly GCF_040938575.1 of Ambystoma mexicanum. Lineage (NCBI taxonomy): Eukaryota > Metazoa > Chordata > Amphibia > Caudata > Ambystomatidae > Ambystoma > Ambystoma mexicanum. Next base: position 78,966,325 of record NC_090930.1, on the reverse strand, counting down.
TTCTACTTGAATGGTGGTGTAAGGAGAGAGTAAGCGTGGGGTGTGATATGAAGTATGTTCTTTCAAAGGTTCCTTGCATTCCATAGCAAAATAAGCACGTCACGCAATTCTGAGATGTCTCTCATCTGCTCTATGCACTATTCATCCACTCAGCATACTCGTCCATACAGCATACTCATCCGATCTATATATCCATCCAGCCCATACACTCATTTGTTCCATGCGCTCATCCGCTCCACAGACTCATCTGCCACCCATCAGCTACGCACTCACCCGCTCCACAGGCTCGGCAGGGTCATCTGCCACTCGTCAGCTCCGCAATCATCCGCTCCCCACACTCGTCCGCGTACACTCGTCCGCTCTATGTACTCGTCTGTTTCGTGTGCACTCGTTCGCTCACACACTCGTTCGCTCTCCACACACTTGTTCGCTCTCCACACACTTGTTCGCTCTCCACACACTTGTTCGCTCTCCACTCACCCGTTCACTCTCCACTCATCCGTTCGCACTCCACACACCCATTCGCTCTCCACACACCCGTTCGCTCTCCACACAACCATTCGCTCTCCACACATCCGTTCGCTCTCCACACACCGGTTCGCTCTCCACACATTTGTTCACTCTCCACACACCCATTCGCTCTCCACACACCCGTTCGCACTCCACACACCCGTTCGCTCTCCACACACCCGTTCGCTCTCCACACAACCATTCGCTCTCCACACATCCGTTCGCTCTCCACACACCCGTTCGCTCTCCACACATTTGTTCGCTCTCCACACACCCATTCGCTCTCCACACACCCGTTCGCTCTCCACACAACCGTTCGCTCTCCACACACCCGTTCGGTCTCCACACACCCGTTCGCTCTCCACACACCCGTTCGCTCTCCACACACTCGTTCGCTCTCCACACACTCGTTCGCTCTCCACACTCAGCCGCTTTCCACACTCAGCCGCTTTCCACACTCAGCCGCTCTCCACACTCAGCCGCTCTCCACATTCAGCCGCTCTCCACATTCAGCCGCTCTCTACATTCAGCCGCTCTCCATACTCAGCCACTCTCCATACTCTCCGCTCACCATACTCAGCCGCTCTCCACACTCAGCCGCTCCCCACACTCAGCCGCTCCCCACACTCAGTCGCTCCCCACTCTCCTCCGCTCTCCAAAATCCTCTGCGCGCCACGCTCCTCCGCTCTCCATGATCCTCTGATCTGCACGCTCTTCCGCTCTCCACGCTCCTCCCCTCTCTACATTCAACCGTTCTCTACACTCATGTGCTCTCCACATTCATCCGTCTTCTACGTTTAATTGCTCTTCATATTCGTACGCTCTTTACACTCAACCGACCTCCACACCCATCCGCCCTCCACACTCAACCGCCAGCAGCGTTCATCCTCCACGCTCACCCCCAGTCATCTATACTCAATCGGTCTCCCCCCTCTGCCCTCTCACCCTCCACAATCTTCCGCCCTCCTCATTCATCCGCTCTCGACACTCATCCGCTCTTGACACTCATCCGCTCTTGACACTCATCCGCTCTCGACACTCATCCGCTCTCGACATTCATCCGCTCTTCATACTCATATGCTCTACACTCATCCGCTCTCCACTCATCCACTCTCCACATTCATCCTCTCTCTACATTCATCTGCTCTCCACACTCAGTCGCTCTCACATTTCTCCGCTCTCCACGCGCCTCTGCTCTCCACGCTTCTCCGCTCTCAGCGCTCTTCCGCTTTGTATGATCCTCCGCTCTGGACGCTCTTCCACTCTCCACGTTCCTCCGCTCTTTACATACAGCCGCTCTCCAAACTCAACCGCTCTCTACATTCAGCTGCTCTCCACACTCATCCGTCCTCCACATTCATTTGCTCTTACTATTCAACCGCTCTCCACACTCAACCGTCCTCCAGACCCATCCGCCAAACAGCATTCATCCTCCACACTCATCTACACTCATCAATACTCATCCACACTCATCCTTACTCATTCGCTCTTCCCACTCATCCGGTCATGGTCTCCACACTCATCCGCTCTCCACATTCATCCACTCTCCACGCTCATCCGCTTTTCACGCTCATCCGCTCTCCACACTCTCTACATTCCTATTGTGACAAAGAAGAGGGCAGAGATGCATGCACAGGTAAAGGACAGGCAGGCAGGGCTAGCAGCCTTTTCCAGGGTCAAGCAATTAACACTAAGGGCCTGCACCTGAAGGGAGTTGGGAAAGGAGCTGGGAGGTCGGCAGCAGTAGCAGAAGAAGAAGCAGAGCACAAGGTTGGCAGTTAAATAGGAAGTGTGACCAAAGAAGGGACGCCAGGACAAAAGAAAAGCAGATTCCACCTGCAGGTTCTGAGTTGGTCCTGTGCTCACAGACCCTGCTTGGCTGTGGCTGCATTGGAAGGGAATGGGAGAAGCTAATGATCTTTCCAGGTGCGCCTAATTGCTTTGAATGGAGAGCTGAAGTTCTGCATCCACCCAATGCCCGTGTGCAGAAGCAAGCCAAAGGAAGGTGGAGAAAAGAGAATTCTCTGTTGTCGAGGCCAGATCAGAGACACCCATACTGCAGAAGGGTGTGGGCCCCAAGAGTGTCTATAGCAGTAGTAGCAGAAGAATGGAAGTCATGGCGTGGGCGCAACCCACAACCAATGTGACTTTGGAGCCGGTGAATCAATCTCCGAACTACAAATCACAAGAAACTCCTTGCCAGTAACTGTAACCGACCACAGAAGTAACCAGCTACAATATCACTTGTGTTGAAGTAGAAGTGAGTAAAGTTCTTTATAGTCATGGAAAGTCGTTATAACAAAGGGAATTGTATTACGGTATCCCTACATATTATCCCCCCCAAAAATATTGCCGTACATATGGTCATTTGTCTCGCCATAGGTGATATTTTTGGGGGGGATAATTTGTGGGAGCGGGGGTTGTGAGGGTGTCCCCCACAGGGTCCATGGCTCAATATCGCTGCAAAAATATGGCAATATTTTTGTATCATAATATTTTTGTGGGGATATTAACACATGGAACCTGTATTACGTGCTTATGCAGCACTAGTTAAGTGCCTGTGTACAAAGACAACCATATATATTCCCATTGTTGCATTTAAATCATTACAGAGTGGTCGCGTGTCTGAGAACGTTGCTGGTAATCATTCAAGATGTAGCATCTGAATTTGCAAAAACATCAAAGAGAGGTTGTGCGTAAGAAACAGTTTTCTGATCCATCTTAAAGCGAACTCTGCATGAATAGCAGGGAACAAAAGTCTTTCAGTGGAAGTTCAATATCAAAGAGAGATTGTGTGTGCCTAAATTCATTTCTAAAGTGAAACCTGACTCTTGTAATGCTCAGAACAATTATTTAGCAGTTATAGAAGTTGCTGAAGTCAAGAGAAGAACAAGCATTACCCAAGCCATTAGAAAGATTTTTCTTAAGGTGAAACCAGCCCAATTAAGGTATTTTAAAGTTGTTTAAGCAGTTATAATCCAAGAGTCCTCTGATATAAGGGCAACAAGGTTATCCAAGGCCAGAAGAGTGGCAATACAGCGTTGGGGTAACAACTGCAAGCAAGAAGGTGTGCATGAAGCTGGGGCAGGGAGCTGGGTGTTTTTTATGATAACTGATGGACACTCTGTGAATTAGAGACTGTTGAGGCTGAGAGGGGGAAGCAATCTAGAAGCAAAGACAGATTTCCGTGGTAGCTGTAACACAGACAGAAGAGCCAAAGAGACTGCTCTCTCTTATGATACAAGACAGAAGAGTGCATTGCCTATCTGTGGAGGTTGAAGAGTCTTGTCTAAGTTGCCTGATATATTTTCAAAATATCAAGTTGCAGCAGAAGCATCATAACTGTGGTTGTCTATAATTTTGTCAGAACGCTTTATATGGATTGTAGTTGAAGCAGTAGTAGACTTTGAGGCAGAGGAGTCTGCTTTCACTGTATCCGTTGTAGGAGGGAGTTGCCAAGGAGACAGCAACCCCCTTAGAAGAAGCATCCAGACAAGTTATATTAAAGACACTGCAGGGCTTAGACAAGAAGAATTGCTGTTGAAGCAGAAGTGCTACTTTTGTTTTTAACTGTATCATCTGTATCCTGGAAGAAGGTTATCCAGGATTACCATTGGTGCTGTTTTCTTTGTGGAACTTGGAAAGGTAACTTTGCAACAATGGAACAAGGAAGAGTGGATTTTTGTTTCAGTGAACATTTGTGTCTTTGTTACATTTCAAGAACTTATTTAAGACTTCACTTTGGGAGAAATTGACTTTGGACATCCCCGGGGAAAGAAATCTACCCAGGACAAGCAGAAGTCATCCAAGATAATGGTTGTTTGGTAATCTTTCATTTATGTTGTTTTTGCTTAGTGGTAACTGTTTGTTGTTTAGTGTGAGGGCCAGTTTTGTGTATGCTAGGAGAATTTCCCTTAGATCCTGGGCTAGGTAGGGAACTCCCAGGTAGAGTAGGCCTAGTTAGGTTTTCTTTGCAATTATTTTTGAAATAAAATGCCAATTACTGAGAAAACTACAAGCAGTTGTCCGCGTCGCATTATTGATATTGATATTTATATTTCATTTGTATCGCGCTCATGCATAAGTGTTTCAGAGTGTGACAAGACAAGGGAGGGGAACAAGGGAGAACAAAACAGCAATTTTACTAGGCCCTGTGACATTGAGAACGCGCAAGTGTATAACTGACCGGTTTATGGTCATAATCTCGAGAAAAAAAAATCTCGAAAAGAATTTGTTTTTAATGACGTTTTTTATTCGAAATGGGGGGGTTCCCCCTCCAACCCCTCTTTTTTTAATTTTTTATTTTTTACCATTTTTTTTTAATATATAATTAAAAAAGAGAAATTCAACTTTTTTTTTTTTGGTCTTTTTTTTCGACCTTATTGTTAGTCGAGATTTGTTTTCGATATTTTGACTGACCACCTAACTGACCACTCACAATGTACAGTAAAAATAATCCAAGAAATCAAAAAAGCACTGCACCAATTGGCAAGGGAAAATACGTTTTTTTACATGCAAAAAGGTCTCAGGTGGTCCTGAAGAACCAAACTGACACGGAGCTTGTCATGTCCCAGGAAGTTACAGGTTATATCATGGAAAACAACAAAATTATCATACATAGGTTACAATGTTATCCCACCACCCTCATTGGCTATTACCAATACAACACATTAATGTCCCCCTATGGTCCCTCGACCGATTGGCCACACCTTATCTAAACCCATTCCCCTTTCTACAATGCCCACTACATAGTCACTACTAAATCCAGGTAGGGGATTGGCTAATAAGTACATTGTTACAATAATACATTGTGGCTGTCATGTAATGTGCACCCTCCGATCCAAACATGTTCAAAGTAAACTGGTGAGGCCAACTCTACTTTGATAAGACAATAGGCATTCTCATTAACCTAGACACTGCAGCACACAAAGGTGAACCCCTGACCTTGTGTACTGTTAAGAATGGCCCAAATATACCAATAAAGAGAAAACCCAATAATGGGGGTAACTCCAGGTGCATGAGAAAATACAGGTGTATTCCAAAAACAGACAGCCGCTGGGAGAGTGTACAAAAGACAATCTCAAACTGGCGTTAGGAAAAACAACTTTTAAAGGAAGAAATTGTCACAGTTGACATCATATTACAATCTCAACAAACGTCTATTCTCGTATTTGATTGGTTGGTAGAGTATGGAACATAGAGTTATCTATGAGTGAACCATTTTATAATTGGTCCTTTTACAACTAGTAGTTCCTCCTAGGGTCATCCTGCTACAGAAAGTACATTTCAATGTAATGCACTATTGGTTGGCATTCTTCTACATTTGTAGATAAGAACATACTTCGATTGGTGGGTTGTTTGCTCATCCGACATCAAAAACGTTTATGTGGTGCCACATTACGTGCTGAGGAAGGAGAGATGGGCGAACCGTTGTGATCCAGTTTAAAGACGCTACTCCCCTCCGTTGCCAGGCATGAGGTCTTAACTGCCAGTCCATTCATGGCCTTGGCGTGTCGTCTCTATGTCTGGATGTACTCAGTAAATTGCAGGTGCACTATCTAATTTAGCCTGGAGTAAATTACCATTGTGTGGATCATGTGGTAGAGGACCACTGTTCAGAGGCTCAATTCCATTTATTTATTGGATCTTCTGCTGCCCTGACGTGTGTGTGCTTTCCTTTGGCAGCCACTCAGGGCACTGTGCATTTGTTCATTCTGGGACCACTTGGCACGATAAGTACCTGCACCTGATATTCAAGGATATGTGTATTTCTCACTGCTACCAATTGAAACTAATTAACATTAATAGGTATATTCTGTTCGTCCTGGGAAACGTTATCTGGTGTGGTTTCAGCTTGCTAAGCAGAACTCCCCTCGGCACACTGACCTTTGTGTCTGCTGCTCGTCTGAGAGTCGTGAGGCCTAGAAATGTGTTATAAGCAATTTTAGGGAGTTCCCCAACTTTTGGGAACTTATTTTGTCTCATTATATAAGCAATTTTATGTCAGGCTACAGTATTTCAGAATTGAGGGCTACCAGAATTTGGTGAGTTATCACAGTACTCTGACATGTTTTGTTCTTCGTTTCTTTGAATGTTAGTGTTCTTCGTGTCTACTGTATGTTGCCATTTAATTATTCCCACCTGTGTATACAGCAGTCTCCTACTTATGTGAATGCGATTTCCTGTCACCCTACTTGTATTGCACAACCTATTCGGCTATTATTGGTGGCTACATGGCCCTTAGTGGTTTCCTAACTTTTTATAGACCAGTTCTCAGCGTGTATCTACATGCATACTCAGGAATAGGGTGGGGGTGGCCAGACCTGGTGCAGCCCTCATCTCCATTATCACACTCCTCGCTCTGGTCAATTTATTGACCACACCTATATTTTTCTAGTTTCTGTCATACCCAGCTTTTGGTATCCATATCTTACACCCCCCGTCAGGCTGCCTCCTTGCTCTAAGTGCTCTTCTGGCCCACATGTCATGAAGTAACAGTCCCCATCTCCTTCACTGTCGTATCAGTTATCTGTATGGTTTTCAGGTAGAGTGAGGGTTAAAACATAGTGCTGGTGGATTCTATTGGTCTTTCAATGAAATGCATTTCATATGGTTCCTCTGTTTTCGGTGTGGATGTGCTCCACATTATCTTTACCCAATATCACTGTCATCATGTGCTGCTCTACAACCTTCTTCCCTGTCCTTAACATTGTGCTAGAATTATTTGCAGGATGCAAAGACCTGTTAATACCAATACCATGACTGCTATCAGTATTTTGATACCTAGTCCGGTAGGCACCCACGAGATGTAAACCAGTCCTCAACTTCAGCTTCAATAGTTTTATGGACCATTTACGTGCACTATTTAAAAAGTGCTTATCTTCTTACTTTACTTTACTTTAATAAATATATAATGAGCAATCCATGGACCCGAGGGCCTCAGGGTGCGAGACAGACATAAAATGGAAAAGGAGGGCTAGGGCCAGTCATATTCAGGCAGAAGAGTCAGAAAAGGAATGAGACAAACAACCATATTTTCAACTTTATCTTGAAAGGATCTCCGGTTTTCAGACTTCTGAGATCTAAAGGTAGATTGTTACAGGCTTTTGGAGCTGCAATATAAAAAGCTCCTTTATCGGCCTTCATGGTCCTATACCTAGAAGCAGCAAATATTCCTCATTGCTGGATCTGAGGGACCTCCTGTGAACTTTTTCAATGATAAGATCTTGCAGATAGGAGGGCATACGGCCCTGTCTACATTTGAAGGTTATAACCAAAAGGTGAAAAAGAATGCACGCTTCCACAGGGAGCTAGTGCAGTGCTCATCTCGCAACTGAGACATGGGGCCTCATTACAACCTGTCAGGTTTGCACCGCGGTGATTCCGTGACAGCGGTAACAAAGTTTCTGTGTCCGCAAGGTTGCGGAAAGACCGTCCGATTACGTGCTGTCGGTCGCGCGCACCACACGGACGCAGAAACTTTGTTACCGCCATCACGGAAAAAGCCACGGAAATGGACATAGCGCTGCCACAAGTAGCGCAAAACCCGTGTCCGCCTCCATCGCCACGGACACGGAACCGGAAATACCATGATCGCCAAAACAGGAAACAGAGGCGGCCATCATATAAAGCACAATCCATTGCCATCCAGAGTCAGCACAATCAGAATCCACACTGTGAGAAGGCAAAAGGCACCACCAGCATGTCTGCCAGGATTCCAGCTCAGAGGCAGCGCAAACAGTGCTTTAGTGAGGCGGAGCTAACTGTTCTGGTGGAGCATATAGTGGAGCATGCAGAGATGCTGTTCAGTGCCGATCAACGGCGTGCCACACAGCAGCGGAGGAAGGAAGTGTGGGCGGAAGCAGCACGCAAGTGCACCGCTGTGGGAGTGACTGTGAAGAACGTCAAGGACTGCCACAAGTGGTGGGACAACCTCAGGCTGAGGGTTCGGAACCTGATCTCCACACACCACCAACGCAGCAGTGGGACAGGTGGAGGACCCCCTTCCCCACTGAAGCTGCAAGCATGGGAGGAGCGTTGCATCAGTGTCCTCCACCTTGAGGGCATCCATGGGATCGGGGAGGCTGAGGCAGGAGTGAGCCCACCTGCAGATGCTGGTAAGTGGTGAAACATGAATGCCACATGAGAATATGTTGATGGCATGACTGGGCCAAAGGACCCATTAACAACCCCCCCGCCCCCAAGCAGTGAATGACTGGGCCAAAGGACCCATTAACAACCCCCCCCCCCCCAACCAGTGCATGACTGGGCCAAAGGACCCATTAACAACACCCCCCCCCCCAAACAGTGCACGACTGGGCCAAAGGACCCATTAACATTCCGCCCCCCATGCAATGCATGACTGGGCCAAAGGACCCATCATGATCCGTATGGCAACCAATATCACAACAATGCATACCCCCAACAATCAGATGCATGTAACGAACACCATACAATGACCAACCTGTATGATGCATGTGATGCACCCATCAGCCACCACCACAACACTAATTGCATGTCCTCTGTGTCCCCACAGCCGTATCAAGTGACAGTGATACTGCACAACAGGCCAGGCAATCTGCACCGGCACGTGTCCAAGCCACCGCCCCTGCACAAGAGGATGCTGCCAGCAGTTCGGCATCTCTGCCCCAGTACCAACTGCAACAAATGTGCCCGCCACCACCACCGACATCCCCAGCGTCTCCACACTGCCTGAGGCAACACAGGTGCCACGGGAACCCATCATGCCCACCCAAACCAACACAGAAGGCAGCTGCACTGCAGAGGAGGCGGCCTGTAGTGACAACAGTGCCCCGGCAGAGCACTCTGACACTGGGCCACAGGGGGAGATGCTCACATTTGATGACCTGGGATCCTTCCATCATCTGGAGTTTAGTCCCACATCACTCCGAAGTCCCATGAGGTCACACACCCCATCTGTGGCAGAGCTTAATTCCTGCATGCAGCGGATGGAGGAGCAGCAGGCTACCCTCACCCAGCTGGTGGAGAGGCAGCTCGAGGAATCTAGGCTGCAGAGGGAGTGCTACAGCACGTCAGTGCGTCGCCTATCAAGGTCCATTGGACGCTTTGCCAGCACTATTGTCACCCTGGCACGCCATGTGCGGGAGTGTAATGACAACACCTCCAGGCTCATAGAGTCCATGTTGATTGGGCAACAGGCAAATATTGCACGTATGCCATCTATACCTGATTCTGTGCCATCCAATACCACCACCCCATCCAGCTCCACTACTGCCAGTCCAAGGAGGTGCTCGAGTCAGCTAACGGGGCTCTCGGGCAAGGATGAAAAGGCACAGAAGCGCACACGGAAGTGAGGGCATGTGTGTGGGGCACTGCAGGACACACGTGGACTTGAAGGGTGTGAGGGGTGGGTATGTTTGGGTGGTGAGGGAGGTTGTTTTGGGTATTTGAACATTGGGGCCTGGGTGGGGGTGGGTACGTTTGGGTGGTGGGTGTGCACGGGTGTACAGCTTCTCTAACCATTGCACCTCCTTCCCTGTTGTTAATTCATCAATATATCATCATTTGAAATCAAAACATACATGTGTGGACATATATCATTTCATTTGCAGTACAACAAATCATTTATTGTCATCACCATGCCCATGCATTGCTGTGAATGTGCTGTGTCTCAAAAGTAAATGCGAATCAGTTCATCCCGTGCTCTTTGGCCATCAAGTGGACCCCCAGGGGGAGGTGGTGCCATCCCATCCCCATCCCCATCTCCATCTCCATCCACATCCCCATCTCCATCACCATCTTCTTCATCTGTGTCTGGGGGCATTGGCATGTTCCTGCGCAGGCAGAGATTGTGCATCATGGCACATACCAGCGTGATTTTACCCGTCTTCACTGGGCTGTACAGCAGTGATCCGCCAGATCTGCTCAAACAGCGGAACCGGGCCTACAGCAGTCCGAATGTCCTCTCGATCATTCCACGTGTGCGGACAAGTGCCCTATTCTACGCCTCTTCATGCCTGTTCCTTGGTCTCCGTACAGGTGTCATCATCCATGGCGTGAGTGCATATCCAGCATCACCTACATGGGATGTAGATGGGGGACATGTCAGTGTTTGTTGTATCATGTCTTCATCTGATGCTGTGCTATTTTGTATCATTGTTCATTCATGCATGTGTGCCATGCAGTGGTTGGAAGTGTTTATCGGCCATCACAGTGGATGTAGCCAACTGGATATTGACCTACACATTTACGTGCATGTGTACTCTGCCCTGCGGGTGACATTTGATTGTGAGTATGGCATAGTGCAGTGATGTGCACACATGGCAGAGTCACTCCACTGTAATGAAGTAGTTAATGCAGGACGTCTCATTTACAGGCATCTCGTGCATTGGGAGGGCAGTGTTCCATTTGTGGGTGGGTGTCTGCAGTGGCACAAGGTGTATGGGACAGTGACAGGATGGGCTGTGGCAGGGTGTGTACAGGCACACTGTGTTGACCTGTCATGTCTTTCTTCGTGATGTTTGGGATCCGCTGTGTATTTGGTAGATGGAAGGGGGTGATGCATGTGCGGTCACAGCGGCACACTCACAATGCTCATTGGCCTGGACACATACATAATGCTTCAACAGGGTCGGAGCATTGTCAGCTGTACTCACCCAATAGCCATGTGCTTTGTCCAGCATAGCGTTCCATGTACCGTGGCAATGTGGAATTCCGCAGTACCATTGAGTCATGGGTTGAGCCTGGGAAACGTGCGCAGCAGTGTGCAATCAGTAGCTTGGCATCACATACCATCTGTACATTCATTGAGTGATACTGTTTCCTATTGCGGAACACCATCTCAATTGCACGTGGTACTGTCAGCTCAATGTGGGTGCAGTCAAGTGCACCTATGCAATTTGGCATGCCTGCTATGGCATGGAAGGCCAACTTGGTGGCAATGACCTCGGGGAAGGTACGGGGTAGTGCTATGTGTTCCGACACATGGCACAACAGGGCATCCAGTACCTGTACCAGGATTTTTGAAAAACAGGGTTGTGATATGCCGTGCAGCTCACCGACCGTGTGTTGATAGGTGCCAGTGCCAAGGAAATGCAGCACAGACACAACCTTCAGGGGGGGGTGTGTCTATGTGGCTGCTGATGTTGTCCTCAATCATGGCAGTGATGTACAGGATTGTTGGTAGGTCCAGCCGGTATAGTGTGTGGATCTGTCCTGGGGTCCTGGGGTAAGGTTCCAGGGTGAGGCCCTGATGTGTGGTATTGCAGGCTGCCTGCGGGGTTGTGCTGGCTGGACAATGGGGTTTGCCATAGGTGCAGGGTTGGCTGGTTGGCGTCTGCGCCTCCTCCGCCTCCACCTCCTCCTCTGCACCATTACTGCCATCATGTGCAGTGCTGCCTGTTGGTTGAGTAGGCCCAGTCCAAATGCTACTAGAGCTGCTGCCTGCATGGTTCTGTGTTGTGTTGGGCTGGCAGTGGCCCTTTTGTAGGCTCCCAGTGTGCTGCTGGGTCCAGCTGGGCTGATTTGGTGCACCTGTGCCCTGATTCAGTTCAGCAGGCACTGTTTAACGTCATGTTCGCGGTGGCGGCGGTACCGCCACCGTGATCACGGTTTTAACGCCATTTTTCTGGTGGTGTTTCCGTGTCCGCGCTAGTTGTGATGCTCGCAGTGTTTTGTATTGCCGGTAACGGAGGGGTTTCCGTGCAGGTGGACTTTACGGGACCCTTAACTCCGCAGTGGCGGTTGGGGGAGGTGCTATTTCCGGGGCCGCGGGTCATGACTGGGCGGATGTGGAAACAGTGCCGGTATGGTTTTACCGGCGGCGTTAACTCCGGACCGGTGTACTTGTAATGAGGCCCATGATCTTGACGGGATAGTCCCATGATCACCCTCACTGCCCCATTCTGGACCACCTGTAGTCTGGTAGTATCGGTTTTACTGAGCCCAACAAGGATGCTACAGCACTAGTGAATTTTAGAACCAAGTATCGCTCTAGCAATAGTCTCTGCGTTCGGCTGAGAAATGAACGGTCTGAGGTGTGCAAGGAGTTTGATATAGTACACCACCGCAGATACAAGGCTCCCAACATGGGCTTTCATGTGAAGTTGTTGGTTAAAGATAACACCTAACATCTTTCCCTTCTTTTGGGGGGTTATCTGGACATCTCCCATTTGAAAGTTTTTATAGGGGGGACCAAGCTTAGCTAATATGGACTGGGCACCGATAATCAGCAACTCTGTTTTCTCCTTGTTCAACAACAGATTATTCCACATCATCCAATACTCAATGGAGGCAAACATTCTATTCAGTTCAGCTTCATCTTGAGCATGGGTTCTAACTATGGGGATGACACACTGTGTATCATCCGTATAGTTAGTGAACTCAACCACTTCCCGTTCCAACATGGCGAAAAAAGACACTATAAATATGCTGTATAGGCAGGGAGAAGTGCAAGCACCCTTCGGGACACTAAATTGAACCGAGAACAGGGGGGCTACTGCTTCCCCATGAAAGACTCTACTCTCCCGGGTGTCCAGAAAAGAGGCGATCCAGTGCTCCTCTGCTGGGGAAAAGTTGACCACTTCCTCCAACTTTGCGACCAAAATTGAATGGTCGACCAGGTCGAAGGCGGCCGACAAGTCAAGCAACATCAACATGGAGGATTTATCCTTATCAACCTGTTCCAGAAGCCTGGACTTCAGTTTGAGTAAGGCAGTTTCCGTTCCATAACTCTTTCTAAACCCAAAATGACGACAATTAAGAACAGGATAATCATTCAGATGTTGTACAAACTGCCCATACGCAACATGATCCAGGATTTACAACAGAAATGGTGTGTTGGTAATGGGCCTGTAGTTCAGCGTCACCTCAATGGGAAGGCCAGGTTTTTTTACTATTCTATTAACTTTGGGGTGGGAACTGCCACCCATCTATTCCAATTGCTTCTGATAAGCTCCCATTCTGCTCATTGTGTACAGGTATAAATGTGCAGCAACTTGAGCCAATTTCTGCTCTTCCCTAATGGTATTTGTGAGAAACCTGAGGGTATTCTCACTTTTGCACCCCTTGGATCCTCTGCACAGGTGGCCAAGGAAAGGACATCGCTATTGAATCCTGAACCTCGGGGTGGAGAAGCGAGGGAGGAACACCGGCGTCAAGGGTCCTTGGGAAGTAGGAGTGGGGTAACCTTGGGTGAGACATGGTATCCCCCTTTCCCTAGTGACAACAAACCCAGACCTATCCCAAGCTTTATTGGCTGTTAGAAGCCAGTTATCCTCATTTCCCCACAATTGATACTTGACAGTACTGAGATGAAGAAGAGGCGACGAAGAGCACTGAAGACTATGCTCTTTAACCACTCTAATACTAAGACAAGGAAGATGCCTGCTAAGAGCAATGAAGGTCAGGTATGTCCCTGTAATTGTGGCCAGTCAAGGCTGGTTGGTGATCCACACCTGCAGCCTGTCAAGGGGATGCAGGTGTATAAAAGGAGACCAACTCAGCCAGTAAAGGGGAAACAGGGAGACCAGTGTAAGATGCAGCAGAACAAGAGGACCAGCAGGAGCTGTGGTGAATGGTGGGGAGCGGAGCACGCTGAGACAGTGGGCCTCATTACAACCTGCCAGTCCGGGACTGTGCAAAATCCGTGACGGCGGTAAAAACGTTTCCGTGTCCGCAAGGTGGCGGAAAAACCGTCCGATTACACGCTGTCGGTCGTGCACACCACACGGACTCGGAAACGTTGTTACCGCCATCACGGAAAACCCCACGGAAATGGAAATAACGCAGCCACAAGTGGCGCAAAACCCGTGTCCGCCTCCGCCGCCACGGACACGGAACCGGAAATACCATGATCGCCAAAACAGGAAACAGAGAGGCGGCCATCATATAAAAGCCCAATCCATTGCCATCCAGAGCCAGCACAAGCACAATCCTAACTCTGAGAAGCCAAAAGGGACCACCAGCATGTCTGCCAGGATTCCTGCTCAGAGGCAGCGCAAACAGCGCTTCAGCGAGGCGGAGCTAACCGTCTTGGTGGAGCACATTGTGGACAATGTGGAGATGCTGTTCAGCGCCGACCAACGGCGTGCCACACAGCAGCAGAGGAAGGAGGTGTGGGCCGAAGCTGCACGCAAGTGCACCGCTGTGGGCGTGACAGCGAGGAGCGTGAAGGACTGCCACAAGCGGTGGGACGACCTGAGGCTGAGGGTACGCAACCTCATTTCCACGCACCGTCAATGCAGCAGTGGGACAGGCGGAGGACCCCCTTCCCCACAGAGGCTGCAAGCATGGGAGGAGCGTTGCAGCAGGGTCCTCCACCTAGAGGGAATCCATGGGATCGGGGAGGCTGAGGCAGGAGTGAGCCCACCTGCAGATGCCGGTAAGTGCTCAAACATGAATGCCACATGAAAATATGCAGTTGTGAGTACTGGGCCAAAAGACCCATTAACAACCCCCCCCCCAGGCAGTGCATGTGTGGGCCAAAGGACCCATTAACAACCCCACAACCCCCCCCCAGGCAGTGCATGTGTGGGCCAAAGGACCCATTAACAACCCCCCCCCAGGCAGTGCATGTGTGGGCCAAAGGACCCATCATGATCCGCATGGCAAACAATATCACAGAATGCATACACCAGCAATCAGATGCATGTGACTAACACTATTCAATGTACAATCTTAATGACGCATGTGATGCACCCATCTGCCACCACAACAACACGAATTGCATGCCCTTTGTGTCCCCACAGCCGTTTCAAGTGACAGTGATACTGCACAACAGGCCAGCCAATCTGCACCGGCAAGTACACAAGCCACCGCCACCACACAGGAGGATGCTGCCGGCAGTTCTGCACCTCTGGCCACATTACCAGCCACTACAGATGTGCGGCCCACCACCACCACCGACATCCCCACCGTCTCCACACTGCCTGAGTCTAGACAGGTGCCATGGGAACCTATCATGGCCACCCAACACAACACCGAAGGCAGCAGCACTGCAGAGGGGGCGGCCTGCAGTGATAACAGTGCCCCGCAAGAGCACTCGGAAACGGGCCACAGGGGGAGATGCCCACATTGGAAGACCTGGGCTCCTTCCATGAGCTGGAGTTCAGCCCCACATCACTGGGGAGTCCCATGAGGTCGCCCAACCCATCCATGGCCGAACTGAATGCCCGCATGCAGCGGATGGAGGAGCAGCAGGCTACCCTCACCCAGCTGGTGGAGAGGCAGCTAGAGGAATCCAGGCTGCAGAGGGAGAGCTACAGCGCCTCAGTGCGTCGCCTGTCGAGGTCGTTCGGACGCTTTGCGAGCACTATAGTGACCCTTGCACGCCATGTGCGGGAGGGCAACGACCACACCTCCAGGCTTGTAGAGGCCATGTTGGTTGGCCAACAGGCAAATCTGGCACGGATGCCCTCAATCCCAGATTCTGCCCAATCAAACACAACCACCCCATCCAGCTCCACTACTGCCATTCCAAGGAGGCGCTCGAGTAGGCTAACGGGTCCCTCGGGCAAGGTTGCACAGGCACAGAAGCGCACACGGAAGTGATGGCATGTGTGTGGGGCAGTGCAGGACACATGTGGACTACAAGGGTGTGAGAGGGGTGGGCACGTTTGGGTGCTGGGGTAGGTAGTTTTGGGGGTTTGAACAATGGGGTCTGGGTGGGGGTGGGCACGTTTGGGTGGTGGGGTAGGTAGTTTTGGGGGTTTGAACAATGGGCTCTGGGTGGGGGTGGGCACGTTTGGGTGGTGGGTGGCCCCGGGTGTACAGCTTCCCTATCCAATGCACCTCCTTCCCTGTTGTTATTACATCAATACATCACCATTTCGAATCAAGACATACATGTGTGGACATTGATCATTTATTTTGCAGTGCAACTATTAATTCATTATCGTCACCATGTTCGTGCATTTCTGTGAATGTGCTGTGACTCAAAAGTAAATGCGAATCAGGGCATCCCGTGCTCTCTGGCCATCATGTGGACCCCCAGGGGGAGGCGGTGCCATCCCATCCCCATCTCCATCCCCATCCCCATCTCCATCCCCATCCCCATCTTCCTCATCTGCGTCTGGTGGCATTGGGATGTTCCTACGCAGGCATATATTGTGCAGCATGGCACATACGAGCGTGATTTTACCCGTCTTCACTGGGCTGTACAGCAGTGATCCGCCAGATATGCTCAGACAGCGGAAACGGGCCTTCAGCAGTCCAAATGTCCTCTCAATCATTCCACGTGTGCGGACATGTGCCCTATTGTATGCCTCTTCATGCCTGTTCCTTGGTCTCCGTACAGGTGTCATCATCCATGGTGTGAGTGCATATCCCGCATCACCTACATGGGATGTAGATGGGGGAACATGTCAGTGTTTGTGGCATCATGTCCTCATCTGCTGCTGTGCATTCTTGTATCATCATTCATTCATGCATATGTACCATGCAGTGTATGGAGGTATGTTTTGGGCATCACGATGTATGTCGCTAACTGGATATGGGCCTACACATTAACTTGCATGTTTACTGTGCCATTTGATTGTGTGCATGTCACGGTGCAGTGCTGTCCACACATGCCAGAGTGACTCCAGTGTACGGAAGTAGTAAATACACGTCGTCTCATTTGCACTTCTCTCGTGCCTTTTGAGGCAGTGTTTCAATTGAGGGTGGGTGTCTGCAGTGGCACAAGGTTCATGGGACAGTGATGGGATTGGCTGTGCCAGCGTGTGCACGGGCACATTGTGGTGCCCTGTCATGTCTTCTTTCATGATGTTTGGCATCCGCTGTGTATTTTGTAGATGGAAGGGGGGTGATGCATGTGCAGTCACAGCGGCACACTCACAATGCTCATTGGCCTGGACACACACACACCACTTCGACAGGGTTGTAGCATCGTCAGCTGTACTCACCCAATAGCCATGTGCTTTGTCCGGCATAGCGTTCCATGTACCGTGGCAACGTGGAATTCCGCAGTACCATTGAGTCATGTGATGAGCCTGGGAAACGTGCGCAGCAGTGTGTAATCAGTTGCATGGCATCACAAACCATCTGGCCATTCAAAGAGTGATACTGTTTCCTATTGCGGAACACCGCCTCAATTGCACGTGGTACTGTCAGCTCAACGTGGGTGCAGTCAACTGCGCCTATGCAATTTGGCATGCCTGCTATGGCATGGAAGGCCAACTTGGTGGCAATGACCTCGGAGAGGGTGCGGGGTAGGGCTATGTGTTCCGACACATGGCGCAACAGGGCATCCAGTACCTGTACCCTGATTTTGAAGAAACAGGGTTGTGCTGTGCCGTGCAGCTCACCGACCGTGTGTTGATAGGTGCCAGTGCCAAGGAAATGCAGTACTGAGACAACCTTAAAGAGGGGGGGGTGGCGGTGGGGGTGTCAATTAGGCTGCTGATGTTGTCCTCAATCATGGCGGTGATGTGCAGGATTGTTGCACGGTCCAGCCGGTATAGTGTGTGGATCTGTCCTGGGGTGAGGTTCCAGGGTGAGGCCCTGATGCGTGGTATTGCTGGCTGGCGGCGGGGTCGGGCTGGCTGGGCAATGGGGTTTGCCATAGCTGCAGGGTTGGCTGGTTGCCGCCTGCGCCTCCTCCGCCTACGCCTCCTCCTCTGCGCCATTACTGCCACCATGTGCAGTGCTGCCTGTTGGTTGAGTAGGCCCAGTCCCAGTGCTACTAGACCTGCTGCCTGCATGGTTCTGTGTTGTGGAGGGCTGGGTGTGGCCCTTTTGTAGGCTCCCAGTGGCCTGCTAGGTCCAGCTGGGCTGATTTGGTGCACCTGTGCCCTGATTCAGTTCAGCAGGCAGTGTATAACGCCATGTTCGCGGTGGCGGCGGTTCCGCCACCGTGATCACGGTATTTACACCATTTTTTTGCCAGTATTTCCGTGTCCGCGCTAGTTGTGATGCTCACGGTGTTTCGTGTTGACGGTAACGGAGGGGTTTCCGTCCCGACGGACTTAACGGGACCCCTATTTCAGCGGTGGCGGTTTAGGGTGGTGCTATTACCGGGGCCGCGGGTCATGATTGGGCGGACATGGAAACGGTGCCGGTATGGTTTTACCGGCAGTGTTAATTCCGGACCGGAGTACTTGTAATGAGGCCCAGTGTCTTGAGACTGGCTTTAAAACTCCTAGCTCTGTATGCAGAGTCTGTGCAGTGGAAAGCAGTGCTGAGGCGGGCCAATCCCGTAATCCTGAAGATTGGTGCTCAATGACTCTGGGCGTGAGAGCCACGCCAGAGCGTCTTAGAGGCAGACTGAAGGCCCCTAAACACCATGGTAGCAGTGGAAGCAGAGGAATCCTTCAGCAATACTATGTCTGCATCGAAGCGCTCAAGACACAATGAGTTTATGGGACTCAGGAATCACTGAGCAGCTCTGAATGCGAGCGTGATACCTTAAAGCAACAGTATCAGCAAATGTATTGTCCGTGCTGGTAAAATGCAAACGCGAGTTAATACAAACTGACAAGCAATTGTTAAATCGAATAGAAGGCTTAAGAAGAAGATAATATCAGCAAACAAACTTTCCCAAGTGATTCAATTAAGGCTTTACACAGAAAGTGTTATCAACCTGAAAAGGGAAATGAAACGCTGCACAAGCCACAGAAATGGTTTGAGCATTTGCTAAATGATCTAAAGAAATGTTGGGAAACCTCTTAAGAGAAATATAAATGGATTTTCCCAATGAAAGGCACGTTGTGAAGATTTGTTGAATATATGTGCCACAATCCTTTAACTCAAATCTTACAGTCAAGTACATTGCCGGCTGAAGAAAGCCAAAAAGTTAACTTTATGAACCAAACAGTGAACTATGTGAAAATACACAGAACGACCAGGCCAAAGACTGGCAGGAGGTTTGTGACACATGGTGGCAGGGTCACAACGCTAACAAGGAGTAGCCAGAGAAGTGTAAAAATACCCACAAAGCCAAGAGGCCAATACAAGGAATTAAGTGAAGATGACTTGGTGCACAGGAGCAAGTGCCAAGAAACCTGTGTGTGTGTGTGTGTGTGTGTGTGTGTGGGGCCTTGGTTGTATGACCAGTAATGGGTGGACCATGCGGTCTAATAGCTGCGCCTAGAACAGAGAGTCCTGCATGGTGACATATAAGGACCCTGAGCCACAGCTTAATAAAACCACTGCAGATGAGTGAAGTCTTGGGGAAGGGAACCCTGAGACTGAAAAGGACCATATTTGTTGTCTTTAGATCAGAGTCTCACAACCCCTTTTATTTTGAACTGTGTTACTTGAAACTTGGGTATGGGAGCCGCGAGGAGTGATTTTGAACAGTAATATCTCCAATTTAAGAAAGGTGATCCTAAGATGCTTTCATGGAACTTTCTTGTGTTTGGGGAAGAGGGAGCTGAAGTAAGATGTGAGCTGGAAGAGGCTCAGAACATTAAGTTATACACTATTTCTGTGACTTTAAAATCCCTACACATTGGTTAAGTGTAGTTGTGTGGGCATGGATAGGTTTTGGACACACACAGATTTTTAAGTTGAACTCTTAAGTTGAACTCTATGGCTCATACTTTCCTTAGTTTCATTCAGGTAGGGAAATCCCACCTTAGCATGGGCATGTTAGGCCTTCAAACATCCTGAACTTTCAGTTAATAAATATCTTTTGTTTAAACATTAAGTCTGTTGTCTGTTTCTTTCTTCATGATGCATTCACACATTGAACCCCTTTTCAGTGGAGGCATTTATTGCTTGCAGTTACTCCCATCTTGTTAATATGACCTTGAAAATGTTGTCTTAAAAGATATTCGTCATTAACCACTGCTCGCCTAACTCATGTCGATTCTTCACTCATGTTAGCAGCCATATTAGAAACATTACTCCTAAAAAAATCTTACTGCTATTTCACAAGCAGCCCAAAAACAGCAAAAAGAAAAAAGGGCCAATCATAACGGCAATGCAGTTCACCTTCTCCAGATATCTCCTCCTGTTCACATATTGAGATATCAAAGTAATAGAGTGTTTGGCTCTTAGGAAATGCATCCTTGGTAGTGCAGCGTCATGTCTCACTTTGCTGGTCAGCCCTCACCTGGTGTCTGGTCACCTCTTCTTCTCCTTCACCTGGCTCCTCTTCAATTGACAAGGAGGCTGTGCCTACAAACCTCTTCGCTTCACCTATATGCACCCATGCTTTCTTGCTGTGTAGTTTTACTGTGGTGGGGTTGCATACTGGACAGTAAATGGGCCCTAAAATCGTGGCTTGTGCCACTTTCTAATAAGGTTCTTCACATAAATCATATCTTAGGGAAACAAGGGCGATATCACAGCATTCACATCTACTATTCCTTCTCTGTGGTCATTGGTTGCTTCTTGGTCCCCCTGCGGCACCTGTATCTGTTGAGAAAAAAATGTCAAATTTAATCATGGCAGTTAAATAATCATGCCTCTCATCAACTAGCACTGTAGCAGAACTCTCTGTATCCAATAGAGCATGCATGGGAAGAGCAATAGAAACCTGGATCCTTCTGCCCATTACTATTTCATGGGGTGTGAGGTAGTGGTCAGAACCTGGCTGATTGCATGAGGCAAAAAGAGCCATGGGAAGGTGATGCAACGCATTTTTATTTATTGTGTCTCTTAGTTTTGCAATGCATTCCTTCAATAAGCCATTTAGACGTTCTACAGCACCATTTGCCTGGAGGTGGTAAGCGTAACAAAGCTTGTGCTTAATGCCAAGCAGGGATGACACTTCAGAAAATAGGTCATCTGCAAAGTGTGGTCCATTGTCTCACTGCAATACTTCACACACTCCCCATCGGGGAAACATCTCACATACAAGGGATTTAGCAGCTGATTTGGCATCTGCATGGTCCTGCTTCATTCCAACATGAAAAGGGACACGACACCATTATCATATATTTGTATTCATTTAAACTTTGGAGCATATCGCCATAGTCACCCTGACAGTTCCGAGTGTACTGTAGAAATCATGTAGGCAGCCGTGTTACATGAAGTATCGGATGGCACAATGATACCTTGTCACATCAATGCCGCAATCATTTCATAAATGCTTACGTCTGCCTCCCTGACATGGGATAATGTTTAACTCAGGATAAGATTGCCCCCTTTTTCAATTTTATTCATACTGCTCCAATCCCTTTCAGCAGACCTACATGATATAGGCTGCTAGTCCATAGTACACCAGGTACCTTTTCTAAATCTTGTTGCATAAACAATTGTACCTTTTCAACCAACATTATTATGTATGGAGTTTCCCTCTTCTGTATCTGCAACTGGCATGGAATGAAAATTTCCAAGAGTACTTCATCATCTGTATCATCATCCTCAAATAGTTTGTCTTCTGTCATGTCACCCAAACACTGTGTTGAGTCCAGCACTTTGGCTGTGTGCCAGCTATAACCTCCCACGTCTGTCCCGTGTAGCACTACTCTATCCTCTCTCATCAATGCTGCTTCTACACGTATTGTTATGACCTCCCCTTCTGCTACATGCATGGGTACTCATGCTCTGAACAAAAAATTATGTGGGTAATCGTAATAATGTATCCCATATTTGCAGAAGCCATCCTAGCATCACCTGTAATCCGCAGGAAAATAATTCTGAATTTATCGGCATCCCTCATTTTGCTTTCTGACCATGGAATGCTCTTAGGAACTCCCTTACATTTCCATAATGCATGCCTTGTGTTGACCATATTGGGGCTCATTGCAAGTTTGGTGGTAAGAAGTAAAAGTGACACCGACAGAATTACTGCCACTTTTACCACAGCACTGAATTAAGGATGTGTCGCTAATCCCACCTATGGAATTACCACTGACGAATCACTGCCGGTGGAATAACTACCGAGATCTGGTGGAACTAACGCCAGGGTTAATTCGGCTGCTGGAATTACCTCCAGAACCACAAACGGTATTTCCACCATATCACAAGTTGAAAAACAGTATATAAGGCCCACACCATCCCCAAACACACATCCAAGCAACATGCAGCCACAGGCAGATGTTGATTATGGGATCCACAACCTGCTACAGTGACATGCAAGACCCCAGCAGGGTAGGAGACAGGCACCACAAAGGCATAGGAGACATGTGCTACACAGGGCACCATTACCACTTTTCCGCCCATCCCCTTGGACAGTGACGGACAACCAATTAGTGACACTCTATCACTTGGATCGTCCCACCATCACAGACATGATCACTCTAATGAAAACTGATCTCCAGAGCGTCATCGCAATCAGAAATACCATACCCCCTGTTAAAGCTTGTGTCCGTCCTACACGTTAGTGCCATGGGCAGATTCCAACACACTGTTGGGATGCTGCATGGGATGTCCCAGCCAACATTTTCAAAGATGCTGCAACAAGTCCTGATGTGCTCATTAAGCATGTCCATTAGCACATCTCCATGCCCAACACCCAGGCGCAGGTGCGTGCAGAAAAGGCATGCTTCTACACCATTGCCCAGTACCCCAACACCATAGTGGCAGTGGAGTGCACACAAGTGGCATTAGTGACCCCAGGCAATGGAGCAGGCATTATGGAACAGTTCCATTCAATGAATGCCCAAATGACGTGTGATGCTGACTGTACAATCAGCCACTGATGTGCCTGATACCCTGGCGCCACACAAGATGCCATGATACTGACAAAAAGCACCATACCAGCGTACATGGACAAAGAGGACAGCATACCTGGCTTGTGGGTAAGTAGTAGTAGCCAATCTGACAGCGACTCAGAACTGTGACACACATGGAGAACGGAATGAGAAATAATATATGCAAAGTACAAGCCACATAATGCATCACCAATAAAGTTATGAATAGGTGATGAGCCATGGCTGTCTTACCCCAGTACACATACTGACTTCAGGTGACCCCACAGGACATCCTGGCATGAAGGTAGCAGAACACAATCAGTGACACCAAGCAAGCAAGACAACTGTCAAAGCCATTCCCTGCCAATTTTTGAAAATCCCTTAAAGTTTGGAAGCTGCGAGGAATGGTGCATGCGCGAAGTGGGAGTGCACAGAGAGTGCTGTTTGCTGGTCCCTGACGCTGACTCTACTCCGTGTAGCCTTGTTGATTGTTGCTCTTGCTGTGGATTTCCTTTCAAACACGGACAAACATTGTTTCTATTGGTATTCAATAACATGAAGAAGATAAAGCACCTTATCTAATCTCTAATTGCACCTTCTAAATATATATATTTGACATTTTCCCTAGATTGCTGGTGGACACACACAGTTTTTTTGTAAATCCCATAAGGTTTGTAGGCTGCGCACGCGCCTAACCTTGGAGTGCACAGAGAGTGCTGTTTGCTGTTCGGTAGTTCAGCGTGCAACCCCTCCGTGCCTCCCAGCGTTCGTTTTCCATCTGTGCGTACTGCCAAACTCCTTACAATATGGTATACCATCTGACCATGGCAATGCCATCTAATGCAAATGCCTTGCTAAAATGGTTCTGGATCAGGTAATACAAGCCACTAGTAAGGGAACAAAAAAAGAGCATCAATGAATTTGTCAAGTGGTAAGAGTAACCTTTGCTCGAAATTGGTCACAACCGACTACAGGACTTTATGGGGGGTTCCTTTGATGAATGGAAAACAAACAACACCTTGCGCTGCCCAGATATCACAAAATGTCTCACCCAATCTGGACATTACAATCACTACAAATCCCCCAACATACAGACCACAGAATATGATAATTTTTCATTCATCAATGCAAAACAATTTAAGAAAAGATACTTCCTTACCGATAACGGACCCTGACACGAGAACATACACTCAGGTCCTCACTAACACTGCTAGAGTTTCCTTCCTTCATGACTCAGCCCGCTTGCCAATGGCGGGATCTCTGACAACTCATACAAGAAAACAGCAGTCTGACTTGCTCAAAACATCACTTCCTTCAGCGCAAAATCAGGAGGACAAACAGAAAGACCTTGGCATGCCTTTGCTACCTACATCGCAATACCAGGCGCTGTTCCAAGACTCTCCCTCTAGTTCTTCTGCATCTATGGAATCCAACTGAACGCTATTCTCTAAAACGGTGCATAAGCCGTCCTTTGGCATGAACCCACAATCTCAAAGCTCCTGGGAAATAGCACTGAATGCAAAAACTACTGGCATGCACACACTTCTGAAAATCTTTGATGTCTTAGAAACGAAGGTGGATGCTCAATCGTTATCAATCAACCTACAAGATGCAAAAGTAGACTGGATTGCAACTACCTCCCATTTGAAATCACAACCATCCAACCTGAATTCTACATCATATGCAGCCATGAGCAATAATATTTCCAGCCAACCTGTTCCTGATCTGAATCCAAATCAGGATCAAATAATATATATCATCGATCACTCCGAAACAAACTTGCTTAAGGGTTCAGCGGGGGAAATAAGTGATCTATTCCTACTTGAAATATGATCTCAAGAACAACCAGTCTTGCCTGCTGATCCAGATCCCACACCGCAACCTCTATGTGAGGTTTTTCCACAATAAAGCCTCCAAACAAAAAAAACCAAGAAAAACAAGATAAAGTCCCTATAGAGATAGTGGACAAAGTTACAAGAGAACCAGAAGTAAATAAAACAAAAAATCAAGTTTGCTCGTCAAAGTCTGCATCATCCAAATTCAAACAATTCTTGAACAGAATCACAATACCAATTACAACTAAGTATCCTGGATGAAAAATGAGAAACAATAA
Source organism: Ambystoma mexicanum (assembly GCF_040938575.1). NCBI lineage: Eukaryota > Metazoa > Chordata > Amphibia > Caudata > Ambystomatidae > Ambystoma > Ambystoma mexicanum. Next base: position 78,941,140 of record NC_090930.1, on the reverse strand, counting down.
AGAAAAACAAAGAACCTCCCAGGAAGATACCATTATAGAGAAAGATGTCATTATGATAGTAGAAGCAGAACCTCAACCAGTATCCAATCATAAGGAATCACAAATAGAAGCACTTATAATCTTATCAACATATTCAATGACCTCAGGTCAACATATAGCAAGTATGATCATTGAGTAGGAAGAGATGGATCTATCATTAGTAGCGCTGACTCTAAATCAAAGACTGGAAAAATATGACGAACAAAGCTTCCGCACGCTAGATCAGAAGAGAGGTAAAATACAGATGACTAGATCCACATTAAATCAGCTTAAAACTCCAACTAAATACCGATTTCATAAGGATTATGAATCAAGACACAGACAATCATCTTCTGTAACCAACTCTACGAGACCTAATTATAATAAAAGAGAAAACACCAAACATGACCATCATTGTGATAGAAACGATTGAGTGACAATCCAAATGATAGAAAGAGATCACAAGGATCCATTCCCTATGAGGACCACCCTAATTAAAGTCTTTAATCATATTTCAGTGAATTCAAACAACATATATAGCGCAAATCAAAAATACAAATAATACAAATATGGACACCATCGAAGTCAAAATACCATCCTTAATTGTCAAAGAAATGATTCTGGGTGCGAAAGATCACTCAAGGATCTCAGCCTAAAAATTATAACCAGTCATAGTCATCATCATAGACACCGCGATATACCTAGTAAAATGCAGAGAGATGATACATGCAACTTTGCTTTCAAACAATGAGATAATCAGCGACAAACATTTTTAATAAACTGTCTGGGCATTTCAGGCCAGCTAAAAAGGAATGTGACGGCAAAACAAATCACTCCAGCACCCTCAAAATCAATATGGTCCTGGATATCGCATTCAAAACATGACTTGAGGAATTCATTAAAAGAACAGAGCAAAATCCAGAATCCAAATTATTAACTAAAAATTGCAATTTGGAACACTACAGGACATCAACATGTATTTACATAAGTAGTGAGTATAGCAAATTATCACTTAATACACTTGCAAGAGTCATGGATCCTAAATCAACCAACTTGTCCCGGATTTCAATTGTGCTGGATCTCTGCATTAATAGGCAATCTAGGAAGAACATCTATGGGCATGATCACAGTGATGAAGCTGTCTGCGGGTGCATCGTTACACCTTGGGCCGCCACAAATCCGGGAATACAACTAAAAAAACGAAACTACCTAAAAACAATCAAAGCAAGAGTTCAGTCATAGCTATTATGAATATGTATTGGAACCCTTTGGCCATAACTGATCAAAAAGATCTGGATCTTGTTTTGGATTTGTTGGATTAATCCTGACAGATGCATCAATCACTGCAACAATCATTGCGGTTGATCTTAATTTGAAGTGTATTGTTGCCAAAGATCAGATTATGTCAACGAGAGCTAAACGATGGCTACAAATTATGTCAATGAGAGGCTTCATCATGTTGAATGGTGCCATGAAGTGAAATACCCCAGCCGCTCCAACTTGGCACAGAGCAGAATTCTCCTCTATTATAGATTATGTATTCGTTTGTAAGAATACTTTCAGTCAGATACACAATGTTAAAGTAATTGCAGCGAATCAAAGTGACCATAATATTCTAGAAGTGGGGAGAATCCATGCCAAATCTGAATACATATTATACTCAGCCTCTTGCAGCCGTCCTTCAAGGGCAATCGCCTCAAATTCACACCTATATTCCAAAATAAGCTTTTGGCCCATTCTCAGGGTGAAGCCTCTGAAGACAATTATAAACATGACTATGATGAAGTTCAGAGGTAAACCTGATTCAAAAGCTTTTGACAAAATACACAAAATATAAATATGATCATATTATCTATACTCTAAAAACCACAATGAGATTTGAAATCAGACAGGGTTTGAGGCTTAAAAATGTGGATTCCAGAAAAATCAGTAAAGAGATCCGCAATAGATATAAAAACATGATCAAGCAACATAAAATAAGAAAATTGAAAATAGATGCAGAGACAATGATAACTGAAATAAGGAGTAATAACACCACCCAAATATGGAATCTCATATGTCAGCTTATAACAATATGCCGGGATCAGGTCTTATAAATATCATCAATGAAATTGGCCCTCATTACGGGTCCAGCGGCAGGTAGCCGCCAGACCAGTAATTATTTACTGCCACCTGACTTGCCGGAATCACCGGGGCATTACAGACCCGGCGGACGGTAAGTCAGGTGCTGGTAAAATGTCGATCCCCATTCCTGTGTGGACCATGGAAGCACTGGCACCGCAGACTCATAGTTTGCCGATCGAGAGACAATGGTGCCGGTAAGCTTACCGGCCCCGTTGTTTTCGGACCGGCAAACTTGTAATGAGGGCGTTAGAGTGGACCAAGCATTATACAACACTATTTAATACTGATAAGTTACCACTACTACAATTACAGGCCTATAGCGCGACTTAAAATGGTTTATAGTGATATTTTCGAATGACAATATGTTGAAAGTCGATTTATTTTTCTAATGACTATTTTTGTTTGTTTTTTGTTCGAAATGGGGGGGTTCCCTCTCCCAACCCCCCTTTTTTGGATTTTTTATTTTTGTTTTACCCCTTTTTTTTAACTTGCGGAACTAAAAAAAAACATGTAAATAAAAAGAAAAAAAACATTCGAAAAACATTTTTTGACATTTTCTTTTCGACATTTTTGGCATTCGACCTAATGTTTTCGACTTTTTCACTGCACACCGTTAAAAACATCTTACCACACTGATAGGTTCCAATCGGGATTTGTGGCCGGCTTGGAAACAGCAATTGATTTAATTACCTTTCAATCTGGTGCAATCATTATGAAATCAACAGACCAAATTCTGGTTTATTTACAAAAATGTCCAGACAGCAAAAAATAAGGTTCTGCTTCAATCTCTGACCAATGAATTAAGTTATAACTTTGAGAAGAATGTTTCCCCAAGCAGGTGGCAAGTGTAGATTTTGTAAAATATCCACAAACAAAGAAACCCTTGAGCACCTTTTAACCTCCTGTGAAGCGCTTAATGAAAAGAGGAAAGAAAGCTTCTTTAAATATCTGGGATATTACAAATCGCTATCATGCAAAGAAATGTGGAACATGCTATTTAATGCAAGATCAATATCCCTCAACTTGGTACCATCAAGGATTTACGTGCTTTGAAACTTGAAAATCTTATAGTGGACTAACGTAGAAATTAACATCACCCTCCATGACGCAGATTTAAGTACCTTGTATTATAACAATTTTTAATACAAATCTTCACTTTTTAGAAGCTTGCTTGAAATGTATAATTAAAGCTTCTAATCTTAATATTAATGTAACATGTTTTAATGTCATGAACTTGTGTAAGGCAACATGTTAACCAGACACGCAAGTATAAAAAATTAAAATTAAAATTAAAAAAAGGTGCATTATAAAAGAATAAGTTACAGACCAATCAAGCTGCCTATTTTGTGTTTTTGGATTTCAAACAGGCATTTGGTTCAATGTCACGGAGCCTACTCTGGACAAAACTTCAACAAGCAAATTGTCCGAACTACCTGCTGAATTTAATTCAACAACTCTATATGAATGCCACTGTTGAAATACAATTAAATAAGGAGGGCCTACTAACAAAAAAAATCAGAACAACAACAGAGCTTAAACAGGGATGTATCTTTGCCTCAACTTTATTTCATTTTTATATAAGAGACGTCAATGGAGCGTTCAATTTCACCAGATCATTTCCACCGAAAATAGGAGAAACTAATATATCATGGTTATTATACGCCGACGGTTTGGTGCTGATAGATCTCACTCAGATTGTCCTACAGCGTAAATTAGCAGCTCTTCAGATTTATGCTGAACAAAATCACCTGCAAATTAACGTATTGAAATCCAATACACGAACAGTAACCAAAAAAGGCAAAAAAAAATATCCACACTATAGATGGTCCGTAGGAGGAAATTTCCGTGTAAACATACACAAGTATAGATATATGGGTCAAAATGTTAATAATGACCCCAGTGATCACCCACACAAAAGTGAAGCCAGACTAAAGATGCAAAACCTAACATCACTCGCCAGACTAATTCAATCTAAATATGGCAAATTCACCTATATACCAATAATAATGTTCTATGACCAAAAAGTAGTGCCAATGATCATATATGGAGCGCATACAAAATCCCCTATGCAGCAGCCTAACTGGAGCTTATTGTGAAGGCTTGTTTTGGAAGTCGTTACTGGGACTTCCAAAAGGATTCCCAATGCAATTGATAAGATTTGAATTGGGTATCCTTCCCCTACAATCTAGAGTAGAATGGCCATCACTAATGCTCTACAGAAAATGCTTGTTGGCACCTGCAGAACATCTATCATTGCTCCCAGCACTTGCCAGATCTATGAGCAGCACTAAAATCATACCCATGACTAAATGGAAGCATTATTGGCAGAACCTATTAAAGGAAGCGGACGTTGATATTCTAACGTTGCTAGAAAGACCAGAACCCGCTAAAAAGAAAATAAATCAAAAACAATGAATGGATAAGAGTATGGGAAGCCTGTTCACCATACAAAACCTTTAAATCTGGTGCATTCATTATGAAATCAACAGACCAAATTCCGATTTATTTACAAAAATGTCCGGACAGCAAATATAGAGCAAACATAATGAGGTTACGCTTCAATCTCTGACCAACAAATGGAATTATAACTTTGAGAAGAATGTTTCCCCAAGCAGGTGACAAATGTAGATTTTGTAAAACATCCACAAACAAAGAAACGCTTGAGCATTTTTTAACCTCCTGTGAAGCGCTTAATGAAAAGAAGAAAGAGAGCTTCTTTAAATATCTGGGATATTACAAATCGCTATCAAGCAAAGAAATGTGGAACAGGCTATTTAATGCAATATCAATATCCCTCAACTTGGCTACCATCAAGGATTTATTACCTTTGAAACTTGAAATCTAACAGTGGACTAACGTAGAAATTAACATCACCCTCCATGACGCAGATTTAAGTACCTTGTATTATAACAATTTTTAATACAAATCTTCACTTTTTAGAAGCTTGCTTGAAATGTATAATTAAAACTTCTAATCTTAATATTAATGTAAATTTTTTTAATGTCATGAACTTGTGTAAGGCAACATGTTAACCAGACACGCAAGTATAAACAATTTAAATAAAAAAGAAATGGACGCAAGGTGCATCATGCACAGAGGAGCGCACGTAGGCCAACGGCACAAGTCAAACGGTCATGTTAAACACTGTTCATTCAATTTCTTGTAGGTGACTCAAGGCTATATGCAGTTTCCCTGGCTGATGACACCTGTGAGGTACCCTGGCACACCACAGGAGGCTTTCTAGAATGCTGCCCACAGGAGAGACAGGACATGCATTGAGCGCACATTCAGATTGTTAAAGCCAGATTCAGGTGATTGCATCACACAGGTGTGGCACTCATTTACAGCCCTCAGAAAGTGGATACAATCGTAGTCATATGTGCAATGCTGCACAAAATATGCATACGAAGGAACATGCAAATTCCTCCAGATGAGGACCATTCCCCCGCTGGCTCTGTTGAGGAAGACGTTGCAGGTAAATACAGGGCACCTCAGGACATGCATGGGGAGGTGAGGGAAGGACAAATGGTCATCTGGACCTCATGGCCAATTATTTTTGACTTAACACAAATGCACCTCTGAGGTCACTGATGATTCACTGAATGCACATGTATCACTACCATAGAATAAACACTATAAATTGTCTATAGTGAACAGTGATTTATTATCAAACCCTGATCCCCACCTCCATCACCCACCCCACACCCTGATCCCCAACTTCATCACCCACCCCACAACCTGATCCCCAACTCTATCATCCACCCCACACCTTGAGTCTGTTGCATGTGCTGAACCACAAGTGCTTCCTTTTGTCCCCTTTGTATGCAGGCAGGGGTGCATGAGACATGCATCCCTGGGAGTGCCTGGGCGGCGTCCTGGCCAGTGACCCATCAGTAGGGGTGGCTGACTGAGAACTGACTGGCTCACTGCCTCAGAGGTGTTACATGGTGAGATTTATTCCTCTGGCCATGGTCTCTTGTGTGGCCAACATTTGTTCTGGCTGATGAGGTTGTTACTGGCATTTGTGTGCACTGTATTCTGGCACAGCAGGTCAATGGATGTGGCCAACCGCCTGGAGGCCCCGTGGATCACTGTGTGCATGGGCGTGAATTGCACAATTGCTCCTGTGCAGTGGCATGCATTTCAGCTGGCCGTTCCTCGATTCTGTCCAGCCGCTCTCAAATGGCCTGCAATGTGTAGCCCTGCACTGGCTCAGGAAATGTTTGGGGCCCACACCCTCATTGTGAGATGCCTGGCCTGCCTGATTTGCATTGTCATCCATGTCCTCTGACTGCTCGAAGTGGAGGGCACGGAGAGATGACAAAAGGGAGGGGAAGGACTGCATGGGCGAGAGGCTGCACGGGGGAGGATTCCGGTGAGGAGTGTCTCACAGGTAAACAGGCAGAACTGGAGTTGGATGAGGAAGACTCGGATTGCATGATAGCCATGGGTGCAGTGGGCTGGGTACATGCCTTGATGTTGCCAACACCCTGGTGTGTACTACTCCTGAGTTGCCAAAGGTGTTGGGTCGGGTGCCCCTGTTGCGAATGGAGATGCAACCTCTGTAATGCCCTGAGTAGGCAGTTGACTTGTGGCCGGTGTGCCAGTGTCACTGAGGTGGGCGGGACTGTCCAATTGGATTTCGTTTTTTGAGAGAGACTCCAACTCCTGCTGAGGCATGTCCTGTGCCTTTTGTAGCGCTTGCTGGTGCCGGTGGTGCCCGAGGTGCTGGGACCTTCATAGGGTTCCTGTGTGTCTTGTGTGCCTGTTGGGAGACATGAAATTGTGTGCCAATACCTTTATGGAAATGTGTTAGGTGTGTTGTCATGTAGTGTTGTGTGTACTATGGGGTGTGGGAAATGAAAGGGTGCCTCGCCTACTAGTTCCCAGGGATCTCTCTCTCAGGTGGCCAGGGCACAGCCATCACCTTTTAATTCAGTTCCAGGGGGTGGACCAGTGCGGGAGGATCACCTGGGTGAGGGGTCTTCGGGGAGTGGGAGTGAGGCAGCCAATGATGATAAGCAGTATTCCCCCCCTTTCTCGTACCCATGACCCATCCTATTTCATAGGATTCTCTGATATCCCAACTCCATCCCCCCCATTTCTACACAAGCACTGGGCCAAGGAAGAGGGTGACTGAGAATAAAGAGGCTAAACCTTACATATCGCATTGGACATGTCCCACTAATCGGGTCAGGCAAAGTCAGGCACTTGACTTTAAGTGCGTACATCTGATATCAATCAGCTCTCCTCACACGGATAAAAGGAGGAACATAGAGACACACTCTGAGCAAGGTGGAACACGAGCAAGAGCAGAACTTCCCGGGAAGAGGCAAACCTACTGGAGCAAAGCAACAGACCGAGGGACAAGAGCAAAGGGTGGAGAACCCCAGCAGGAGGTTGTTGCCTCCAAAAGGCCGCAAAAGACAAATGGAGAAAGCTACATCCCAAACAAGAAGGCTGCATTGTGTTTCAAGGATGCCAGCGACCCTCCCAGGTGAACGGCAGAGTTGGGGAGGTATGGCCAAGCCTGTGGTACTGCCTTGACTCGTGAATTGAAAAACCTGCAAAGACAAGAAGGAAACACACACAGCCGGTGAGTTGGCAAGTGACATGAAAGACCAGTGTGTGTTAAGGAAAGATTGAAGTTGCAACATTATATCATCATTATATCATGCAATTAAAGGCAGCATGCGTGGGGATGAGATGCGAAGTATGGCAGACCTGTGAATTAACTTTGAAGTAAGGCTAGCTGTGAAACCATCTATACTGAGTAACAGAGTGGTCCGGCGAAAGGAAGTAGCCTAATCAAAAGTCTCTGTGAGAAGTGAAATGTTTGTAGCGATAAAGTAAATGAACTGTAATAGCGAAGTGATCAAAATTAACCCCAAGAAAAGGGAAGAGTAAAAAGGTGAACTTTTTCTTTAAGAGGTCCGAGCCTGACAGAGGGGAACTGGCATGAACTTTTTGTTGAACTGTGTTTTGAAAGCTGGAAAGAGAGACTTTTACATGGAAGGGCAGGCAGGCCTCGATCCACGTTTTGAATTGCCTTTGTGTTAGGAACCTGAGCCAAAGTGTGTCATCCTGCCTACGGGGAACGCCTTAATCTGTGCTGTCTAACATGGGGAAGAGACCTGACTCAGCCACATTTGAACAACATGCCTTGTGCATAGGCACTTTGTAAATAAACAATACAATACAATTTATTCTTTATATTTGAACACTGACTTTCCTTTGCATACATGTTCTCCTTTGCACACTTTTAGTACAAGAGATAGGGCAGGCATTAGGTTTTGTTAGTATAGGCCATTTTGATTTGACAGACTCAGCTAGGACTGTTTTATTTATTATTTGGTGGTCGAGATTACTCCCATCCTAGTTATAAGGCCGAGTAAGAGTTTTTGCAAACCCAGAAACGTTAATAAAGGTTTTACAAATGATACCTTTGTGTCAGTGCCAAACTTGTGATACCATGCCTCCTTTACAGGGGTCACAGAGTGCTAGGCCTCCTGGGGGGCATACTTCATGTGACTGACAGTATGGCCGTTTACACCACTGATTGATGTTTGTGCATATGGTCATTGTGGGGGTTGTGCCTTGCTTATACTGTGCAATCACGTGCACCACTGACATACAGGATCACATATACACAGGATGGAATGGATATTGCTTGCACATCCTGTACTACTGTGAGCTCATGGGTTCCCTACTAGTTGTGCTCGAGTCATAACGATGTAAGGTTGGACGCTGTCTCCATTGGGGCCTTGCAGCTCCTGGACAGTTGCAGTGGTTGTTGGTTTGAGACACACATCCAGTGGTGATATTTACCTAACATGTGCTACGTGTTTGGGACAATGCTTGCTGTGGTGTCCGTGCATGGGTGATCAGTGTGCGGGCAAGGGTTGCTTGAGATGTGTAATGTAGATGTGTATCAGTCCTTGTTACTTGCAGTTCAGCGGTGGTTGTGTTGTACGTCATGCCCTTGTCATCCTACTTGGTTGGAATGTAAGGAGATCACAGCTTCAATGGCTCATGATGTAATGGCCTGCAGTGCCACATGGATGGGTCATGCATTGTTAGGGTTGCTGTAGCCTGGATGCGTGGCAGTTTATGTATGTCTACATGCTATTAGGTTTGTACTGCAATAGGCCCATAATTCACTGATGTACTCGCCAGTTTCCCCATTGCTGCTGGCTCCAACCTCAGCCAAATCCACTTCCACCATGCCCACCATGTGGAGTATGCTGCTGAACCTCCCATGGGGTCAGCTGTAGAGGGTCTACTGTTCCACCACCTGTGGCTGCTGCCTTCCTGCAGTGTTGCTGCTGATTCAGGACTTGAGGTTGTTCTACATCTTCTTCATGTCCTGTACGTCACATGGGACATGGCCTACAGCCACCAACTTGTCCCGAATGTCTGTCAAGAGAGCATTCTTGTGCTACTGTGTGGTCTTCCATTCTTTTGACCAATAGAGTTCCTCAGAATGAGCCACCACCTGCTCCACTAGGACTGTCAGCTCCTGATTACTTAATTTGGGTTTTCTGCATATCAGGAACCTTAGACTTGGCATTCCCTACAGACATGATTGTGCTTACCACTGGGGATGGATGACACTCCTACAGGTTAATTTTCAATGGATTGTGTTTTTAAAAAAGGCTGCTGCAGTATTTCCTTTTCCTGCTATGGCGTTATTACCGCCGGTGGTAATTCCTCCAGAAGTAATTCCGCTGGCAGGTTTTGGTAATTCCACCGAATATGGGTGGATTTACCATCATGTACTTGGCTTTTTGTGTGACCGCCAATGGTGGGAGCACGCTCCCGCTATCTTGTAATACAGCTGTTATTCTGCCGCACACAACAGCAGTACCGGTACTGCCATATTCACGCCAAACTTTTAATGAGCCCATTAGCCCTTCATCTGTAAACAAAATTGTCATGTGTAATTTAATCATTAGGTCTATTCCCAAAATGTTAACTGATGTCTTTCAGGAGTACAGCCATCGTTTCTTCTCCCGCTGTTACAGATAGCTTTTCTGTGATTGGAACCTTTGTCATAGCCCCATAAAACCCTTGTGCGTCCATTGTTATTTGTGACAGTGGATACCCTTCTTCCCTTACACAAGATTTTTTTGCCCCAGTGTCAACCAAGAAGGAAAATGTCCTATCCCCTATTGTCACCCCCACCTGAGGTTCGTCTTCCGGGTTGGGAGTTATTGATAGCACTGGACACATCAAGCTTCTGTGTGGGCTGACTATTGAGGTTAAATGCTCCTCCATGTTCCTGTAAAGGAGTTCCCTCCCACCACTGTTTCACCCCCTGTCATGGGTACAGGAGTTTGTGGCAATATATTATTAGCCCACTGCCCGGACTGTTGTTTTGCATTTTTAGTGGATTCAGTGGTTGCTGAGGTTGTGGCAGCTGCTGTATCGGGTGTTATGCTATGTTATGTTATAGCAATTTCGAAAGCGCCCGACCACCCGAGGGTATCTTGGCACAAAGAGGCAGGCAAATCATAACCACAACACTCCTCAGCCTAAAACAGATGTGTTGTAACCGCCTTTCTAAATTGTATAATTTTTTTATGGCCGGCGGGAGCTCATTCCATAGCTGAGCCACTGCAATGGAGAAAGCTCTCCCTCCAATCCGCACACGGCGGAAGGAAGGCACACACAGCAGATTGGCTGAGGTAGAGCTCAGGCAGCGCGTGGGGCAGTACCGAGTGAACTTTGTGCGCAGGTATTCCTCACCCAGGTCATGCATCGCCCGATGGATGATGCATAACACTTTGAACCTGATGCGTTGGGTCACTGAGAGCCAATAAAGGGCTCGAGAACCAGTGAGATATGAGCCCCATAAGGTGTGCATGTTGCAACATGAGCTGCAAGGTTATGTAACCATTGCAGGCGCTGAACCAGCCCCTTCGGCTGAACCAGATAAAGGGAGTTACAGTATTCCAGCTGAGTAAGTACCATAGCTGGCACAACCGGAGGATGGAGAGCAGCGGAGATCATGTGGAGCACCTTTTTCAGTACTTTAAGCTGAAAATGACCAGCTTGGCAGACAGCTGCTACTTGGGTGTCCGTTGATAAGGAGGCAGACAGCCCACCACCAGCACCTCAGTCTTGTCTCCGTTCAATTTAAGACAATTGTGGTTAACTTCAGCCTGATCAAGATATAAATGGATCAGGATCTGGGTGTCATTGGCATTCAAATAGCACCTGCCGCCGAAGGAGAGGATGATACACACAAGTGCCCAGAGGTAAATATTAAATAGATTCAGAGACAGCTGAACCTTCAGGGTCCAAGACGTAAGAGGATTCAAGATACGTGGATAGGAGAGGTGATACCAAGGACTCCAAAAGCTTTGAAAGAAAAGGAAGAAGGGAAATGGGACGGAAATTAGAAAGCACCAACGGGTCCAGTGATAACTTCTTCAAGAGAGGAATTACCATTGCAGCTTTAAGCTCAGGCGGGACAAAGCCTGACTGGTAGGAGTCATTGACAGCTACCGTGATCTCCATCAGGAAGTCAGGGGAGATCTTTTTCATTACAGCTAAGGGGACTGCATCAGAAGGGGAACATGACTTGATCTTGAGGATGGCCCGCAAGCACTGTTTCTTCGGAGAATCTCGGAAAGGACAACAACCCTGTTGAGCAAGCTGAGTCGATAGATTCCAGTAAATTGTTGTCACTAATAGAGGTATTCGCAACCATAGAGATGTTCACCTGAATAGTCTATCTTAGTGACAAAATATTGTGACAGAGCACCACACAGTTCCCGAGAGGGCCTAACATTAGGAGCCAGTTTAGCTCATGAGAAGAGAGATCTAACTACCGAGAAGAGGGATTTTGGTTGGCATAGGGAGGACTCAGTTTACCTAGTTAGATAATGTCTTTGCCGCTGTATTAGCTGACGAATAGGCAGCAGAGCAGGCCTTATACAGTGTTTTAAGGGTACGATCATAGCCTTACACCATTTACGCTCTGTCTGCCTCTATTTGACCCGAGTGGCCTTCAATAGGTCAGAGAACCAGTGCTCTGATGGCAGCCTGCGAGGTTGGATAGGTCGCAAGGGAGCCACAGCATCCGCTGCCTCATGCAGAGCATGCGAGAGTCAGGAAAGGGAGGTGACAGGAGCCGTCTTGAACTTGGCAATGACCGAAGACGCCATGCCATGAATATCAGCCAAGCACCATTGGCGCTGCCAGATTCTGCCAGAAGGAGTCTTGGGCTGGGCTCCTCCTAGTTGAAACACACAGGTCACCAAGTGGTGATCTGTCCAGAGCACAGGCTCAACTGAACAGAAGGTCAATAATGTTTTATTTGCAAAGATCAAATCTATGACATAGTTCCTTTGTCTTCCACCTTGATTAGAGGAAGTCATTGACCACACACTGGTACCTACAAGTACAGCAAAGGACCTCCCATACACACGTACAGTGCACAGTACAACACCCCATTTCCTATAGTACATAGGTCTTCAAGCTGCAGCTGCAAACCTGGGGGGGGCGCGAGACCCCATCATGAAATTAAAAAATTATATATATTTTTTTTTTAAATAGCGGAAATGGGCAGGGGCGGCTCACAGGGTCGGACTGGAGCAAAAAACGGTCTCAGTCACCAATGAAAAAGTGGCCCACAGTTGCAAATGGCAATTCATTCCTTAGTGACAGGCTGTTTGAATAGAGCCCGAAGGGATGTTTTTTGTTAAAACGTAAGCAAATTGTGATATCTAAAGAATATTTATTCAGCAACAATAGTCAAAACTGCTAGCTGAATAATGAAGTAACTCATCAAACTGGCCCACATTAGCCAAAAAATGTGGCCCATTTTGACCCAAAAAACTGGCCCACACTAGCATTTTGCATTTTGGGTTGCCATATAGGACAGTCCAAGCCATGCGGCTCATCCATAATGGCTGAGATGGCATCAACCAAGTGGCCCTCTCACCCATTATGGAGGATCTGAGGAACCACCCCAGTGAAATACTGAGCACTCCCTCAGCTTTTTCCAGCTGAGTGAGTTCTCCTGGGCTGGCTGAACTTTCAATGTGATACATTGTTTCCCTTTGACAGTTCAGTTCCCCAGCCGCACATGCTCACTGAGCCATGCAAGGCTAGGGGCGTTTTGCTTCACCATCCTTGCCTACCTCATTGGAAATGCTGGCTGGGGAACTGCATGTCTGTATGTACGAGGGGTAGCTCCTGCGCCTCCTCACACATACTGACAGATCAGCCTGGAGCAGGGCATTTCAGCACCCACGCGCAGGCCCCTGCACACATGTGCAGGAACCAGGAAGCTGTTGCTTCCTGATTCCTGTTCATGATGTAGGAGCTAGAGCACTGGAGAGGAAACTTCAAGACCGGGGCAGAAGGTAAGTTTATGTTCATTTATTTTTTTATTTAAATATATGCATGGATGCATGTATGCTTGTGTTATGAGTGAGTGTATGGTGATGGGTGCTTGTGTAAACAATAAAGTGATCGCTGTGTGAATGTGTGTGCGTGTGTGTGTTTGTTTTGGTCCGTTGAGTTGATTTTGGCAGGGGTTGTACAACAAAGGCGGTGTAAAGGGGGTCCCTCTGGACCCCCACCTTTGACATCTGTGGACAGAGGCTGGAAACGGATGTCCGGATGCAGTTTCAACATGATCTTTAATACAGGTTCAGAAGACAGGCTGGAAGGCACATTGAGCTCCCAAAATTATTGTGCTTTTATACACTTTTGAGACTGATGCAACATTACATACAATTGCAAAATACAAATCTGATTGGTCCCTTCTACCAGAAATAAACCCCTACTTGTCTGTGATTGGTTGTCTTTACTGTCACTCACCAAGCCCACATGACTTCCCCTTGGCAAGGATTATTTTACTGACATTTAATCTGATATGCTTGCGTGAGACTCAGCCAGACCTCATTATAAATCCTTTATTGTCTGCCAAAATCAGCCCTGTATCTGATTGTCGAGACTTGGCAGGCTACACCATGCTTTTCCTGCCAAGAAATTATAAATATACATTACCAGACATGCTTGACTACAGTGAACTGCTCCCAAAGAATATTCCAGATCAAGATGAGTCAGCCCTTCTGACACCTGATTCCAGAGCCTTTTTGTTTTTTTGGCACCCATCTTAGAATCTATCTAAGTCTGTTCAGCCTGAATGTTCTGTTCAGCTACCAAATGGTGAACCAATCTACGTTTACACATAACTCATTTTCTGTCCAGTTTTCAGACTACATTTTTACATATTCATGAGGTGCATGTATTACCTGAAACACCCTTTACTTCCTGGGTCATTCTGACTCCAAAAATATATGGCGTCCTATATGTACCTTTTTGTCTTAAAAAAGAACTATAATTCTGATTCTTGCTATACTGATTCTTGCGATACTGGAACCACACAGCCTGGCCTGTTATCTGTATTTAGTTTGAGGGGAGGAGGGGTCTAGGACTTGCTCTCCTTTTAAAAATGACTTTGTTGTACAATCCCCCTACATACCTGCCAAAATCAGCTCTCCTTCTGAAGCGCTGTGGAGCCCAGGGAACAGGGATGGTATCATTTTACTGGAAATCTATGATAGATGTCCAGTAAAAAATATCATGCCTGCCCACTGAGCCCCCCCAGTGCCAATTGCAAACAGTTTGGCTTTTTACCAATTTTTTTTAAAGTATGCTCTAAAATGCACCATTTTAACCCATTATTAAAAAAATATCCCAGGGAATAGCCCCCCGAACCCATCTTAATTGGTACGAGCTCCATTCGCTAAACTCGATCGCTATGGCAAATTTGGAGGAATATTTATGCCCCATCACAAATTTCACCAGTCGCCATTGGCCCTGGGACTGTGCTGGGAGCAGGGTGGGGGAGCCCAGGGGCTGTGCTGGGAGCAGAATGGGCAGAAGACATGGGATATTGGTGGGAGCAGGGTGGGGAGAGCCCAGGGTCTCTGTTGGGGTGGGGAGAGCCAAAGGACTGGGTGGGAGTGGGATGAAGGAGCCCAGGAACTATACTGGGAGTAAGGTGTGATGACGGCGCGTAATAGTTCATAGCCATTTGGACTTACTGGCCATTTGGCATTTTTGGTGGTCCTGCACTGCCCAGATTTTGCTCCAGGGGGCCAAGGCCTAAAAGGTTTGAAGACTACTGCTATAGTATATTAAGAAACTGTGACGAATCAACTGCCATGGTACCAGAAGTCCAGGGATGAATATCAGTTTCTAAACCATCAATCAAACCCATACCTCTAGTACAACAGGAGAGCACCGAACAGATTGGAAACACAAGCAAATTATAAACCTCCTTGTCCAATTTTGGCAACGTTGACAGAACGGCAGGCAAATCTCTGCAAGGTTGTGGATCTTTGGTTAGTTGCAACACAGTAAAAATACAATTATTACCCAAAGATAAAAGGGACTGTCCAGTCAAAGTTGTATAAACATATTTACTTTATTATGATCACAAAAGACAGTTCTAGCACACTACAAAATACAACCCACCTTGTAAAGGAATGCAGAGGACAGACAGTTTCAAGAATGAAAGGGGATTCACTCTGGATACTGACAGGAGAGTAGTCTTTAAAGTAATTAATCCCAATGGTTCAAGGATACTTGATTTCAGCACAAAGGGAGCAATGGTTATAAAATGTCACTATATGCCTTCAGAGAAGTACCAGGGGGACAGAACCACAATGTACATTGTACTTGTAGCAGTTCCTGGCGCTCGACAATGTAAACTCGGTTTCAGGGCACTTTGAAGCTTCTGGGACAGGGTTCAAGATGGGAGACAGCTGCAGGTATCAGGCGCCAGGCAGTTTGGCAAGCGAGGCTGGACGGACAGCTGCAGGCTGTCCTACACGGCGGCTCGAGGTCAGGTATCGTTGTCTCAGTGCTTGTTGGTGAGACTGAAGCAATGGTCGAGGCGTCTCGGATGACGTTAGCGACTATCAGGGGTGCAGTCGGTTACAGCTCGAGGGAATCGACTGGCTTGAAAAATGTCCTTAAGGTGGATGCTGGTTGATGCTTATCGGTGCACTCCTCCTAGTGTCTTCGCTGGACATGTGTCGTCCTTTAAGGCAGACAGCCTAAAGCTGAGGAGAGTGTTGCAGGCAATGGCCTTGTCCTTTATTTGGTTTGGTTCAGAGACTCTCTGGCACTTCCCACCTAGGAAGCTTGCTTCAGAGACTAGCAGGGCACACTGTGTTCCTGCTGGGTACCGGTTCTGAAGTTGCTGGAGAGTCGTCAGGATTCAGTATCTCCCTCTGTTCCCTGGGAGATGTTTAGGGCAGGGATATTGCTTCCCTATTGGAGTTCCTCCACTGGTGGAAGATGTAAGGCAGACTATGCCTTCAGCCAGGGTCCTAATGAGTTCTTCTTGCTACTCCTTGCAAAGTCTTCAAATGATCTGCCAAAAGAGGGGCCCAGCCCTCTTTTAAAGCCAAACAGGCCCCAGTGATTGATGTAGGCTAAGCCTATCTTAATAAACCAATCCTGGGTCCCCTTCAACAATCTTCAGTTATGTGTGAGGTCATAACCAGAGTGCTTTTCAACAGGAAAGTAAAGGGGTAAAAACAAGTACTACTAAGTGTTAAGAAGTGACTTCCAGTCTTTCTTGTGTTGCTTCTTAGGTTTATTACAGGAACTTAAGGACACAGTTACAGGAAGGATAAATACATGAGAGTATGGACTATATCAGCACTGGCCCCATCACCCAGGCAGGGGAGCTCTAACTGCCTCAGTATGGAACCTTCAGATAAACACTCCACCATCCACACAGTAACATTCCATGTGACATCACAGGCTCACAGCAAGACAGCATTACACAGACAGCCACTACATAACACATCTCCTTTCCTTACCAGACACACACACAGAAGGTCACTACACAACACATCTCCTTTCCTTACCGGACATACACACAGAAGGTCATTACACAACACATCTCCTTGCCTTACCAAACACACCCACACAGAGGCAAAACAATAAAGAGTTCCAAATAGACGCAGCCTATCAGGTGTACCAGATTAGTCAATACGACCAAATACCACAGATCACCATGAGACACTGGCCAGACATCCCAAGTCCATCTGTGTACCAGGCATTTGAGCACTGATGACCTAAGACAGAATTACAAGAGTACTATGCCAAACAGACTGTACGGAGAAAACGCAGTCTTTGGCACAGCAAAATATAGGAAGAATATCGCCAAAAAAAACAAAGGCGCTACCTTCTTTAGATATCTGTGGAAACAATCCAACGCGACACTAATCTACTAAGTTTCTAGCCCTACTCCATACTGGCAGAGGCGCTACCTCTCGCACAACAGAATGTTCCACACGCTGGAGGCGCTACCTCCCTCGCGTACACTAGGGTCCATGCTCACCAGAGGCGCTACCTCTCTTCAATACAATTCTTCGCATACGCACCGGAGGCGCTACCTCCTTCAAACACCCTAGTGACACGCACATCAGAGGCGCTACCTCACTTCAGAACTTATTTTGCCACATTAACGGGAGGCGCTACCTCCCTCTAATACCAATTGAGCCACACTCACCAGAGGCGCTACCTCTCTCACTCGTGACCCACATACCAGAGGCGCTACCTCTAACTACTACACAATGTCACTCAAGCCAGAGGCGCTACCTCATCTTCATACCAATCGTGACACAGACACACCAGAGGCGCTACCTCTCATTATTACCACATCGGAGGCGCTACCTCCCTCAAATACCAATTGAGCCACACTCACCAGAGGCCCTACCTCTCTCACTCGTGACCCACATACCAGAGGCGCTACCTCTAAGTACTTACAAAATGCCATCCACATCAGAAGCGCTACTTCTTCAGTTACTGCCAGATCCATACCATCTACATGCCCACTATTGTGCAACTATTTTACTTCCAACTTAAACTGAATCAGGCAAAGACATTTTACAATTTACCATGTTATCAATGCAGTGTTATTAAGATAATCAACATTTTTGACCTAGAAGTCCATGGTCATCTCTTGACCTTAAGATAAATACTCTGCTCCCAAAAGTCCATGTTGCTTGTTAGCAACCTACACCTGAAAATCCCTCAAAAATGTTAACATATTCAATATTTGGATCTACCTTATCATGACATTCAATATTATGTCCATATTAACCTAAAAGTCCATGGTGCGTCCATGCGTGCACCTTAACCCTGCAAATACTGAAAACTGTTAAACACCTAGCATATAACCTGTTGCATTTTCCTAACACATTAAAACTATTATGCACAACCATTCACTTCACTTTAAAATAATGTGAGCATTTCAGATCCATTCTCATTGCCAACTCACTCCCAAAATCATAGTACCTTCCCATTCAGGCACTGCTCAATCAACCAAAATACCAAAACAGTAATAATACATTAGATCAAATGTTATCTTTAAACAATAATGAACACCAGTTCACAGGACGTACATCCATTGCTGCTGTTTGGAACATTGCTGCCATTAAAAGACATTAATTCTTCCTGTGCACACATCAAAGTAGAGTTTCTTTCCAAAACCTCTGATAAGATCTACGGTTTGCCCGCAGCTGTATCCTTCCTCCGTGACAGCCATTGAAACAGGAGGCATTGTTTCTTCCATGAAACACTTAATCTTCTTTTGAACCAATGCTTGCATTCACACGCGGTTCCTAAGGGCTGATTTACATCTCCTCATATAAGTATTTCCGCATTACGTCATGCCGTCGGGGACGTACGCATGGCTCTTCCTTTAATGTACCATCACTCAGAGACAGGCGCTTCTCCAACGAGATAAGAACATTAAACATCACCGCATTCGGCTCTGCGCCATCTCCCATCAACATTCCAGCACGTCATCATTATCTTGACAGCTGTTGAGCCAGAAAGAGCTCCACCATGGGACATTTTGCAACGGTCAGACCAAGCGCTCCATATAGACTGCTCTTCTGTGTCACAGCAGTCCACAATCACAGCGTACCATATAAAATGCTCCTTTTGAATTGCATTTCCAGAACAGCGTTTCATTGTTTAAGTAGTAGTTTCATGTCTATACTACAATCCTCATTACTGCAGGGGTTGATTTCATTTTTTTTTTTAAAGTAACTGTTTTTACAGTACTCTGCAGTGCTTTATTTTACTGAAAACTGATAGCAGGAAAAAAAAACTTGCTGCATCTTCTTGGCTGCCATTCATCCTAGCAGTAAAGCACACCATACTTTACAGTACTTGAACCAGCTTCTTCCTGTACTGTACTGCACTTGCTGCCCCCCCTTAATTCTGCTTATGACTTTCCTCTACTCTTCACTTTTGCTCTTTTCAGTCATTCTTTCACAACATTACAGTACCTTATATTCCTTGTGAAAGGAAGGGGGAAGGCAGGGCAGGTATTTTCAGCTCACCACTTCTTTGGCTGCCTGCAAGGGCGAATGTGTCTTCCCATCCCCAACAGGACTTATGCCACGTCGAGTTCAGGGCATCATTTACACAGTTGCCCTCACCAGCTTCATTTCTGTGGGCACTTCTCATAATTCCTGCTTCACCACAGGGCGCCTTCAGATCACTGGACTGCCAACTGCCATCACTGGTCCTCTTCTAAAAGTATCACCTCACTTTTGTTGATGCCTGAAGAAGTGGGTCTTCCTTGCTCCTCCCCACTTTGGCCCTGGGTGATGGGTCTTACTTGTATGTGGGGGCAGTGCTGACCACCACTTTGTCCTCCTCTCTCCTGCACCCCCCGCAGCAGGCTCCTTCAGACTTCAACTTCTTATTATGTGCGCAGGTTCTTCTTGAAAGACATCCTCGTCGCCATTGTTAAGAAGTGACTTCCAGTCTTTCTTGTGTTGCTTCTTAGGTTTATTACAGGAACTTAAGGACACAGTTACAGGAAGGATAAATACATGAGAGTATGGACTATATCAGCACTGGCCCCATCACCCAGGCAGGGGAGCTCTAACTGCCTCAGTATGGAACCTTCAGATAAACACTCCACCATCCACACAGTAACATTCCATGTGACATCACAGGCTCACAGCAAGACAGCATTACACAGACAGCCACTACATAACACTAAGTCCCACCCATCTTGTCTGTTGTGGACCAAAGGGTCTCTCTGGTTAATTGATCTATCTGTTGTTCCTGATTAAAGGGAGGTCTCCCTTGAATTTGTTGTGAGAACAGACTTTCTGTCTCCATCAAATCACACACTCCTACCCTCTGAAAGGGGTTCCCTGCAGGGGTTGCCTACTGCTAACACATGTACCAGACATGACACTTCACAGCCCTTTATACTGAGGGACGGGAACTGGCTTCAGGTTGACATAGATGCATATTAAAGATTTTTGGGGGTTTTCCTGTCTTTTGTTAGCCTCCGCAGCTAGCCTCCATTTGGGCCTGTTTGAAGTATACTCTATTAGTATGCTAATTATGTTTAATTGCGTCCACTATTCTGCCAGGCCAACAAAGGATAGGGAGGATTCATGCCGTCTTTGTTATTTAATTAGGCTGGCCTTGGCAGGGGGAAGGTTTTGCCCTCCCCTTTTGAGATGCCTTGATATACTCCTGGGTGTCACATTCCAACTAAATGCAACAGGGAGGACTGCGCCTGTAGGCTGTGTCCACCCAGAGTACACAGTTCTATTTGTATGTCGTGCGGTGAGCATAGGAAAATGTGTGCACATTTTCCAGAGGTTGACCTACCCTCATTAAATTTCATATAAATGTTTTAAAAAAGCCTAGGTGAGTGCACACCCACAGTACAGATGGACAAATTCTTCACAGCAACAACCTGCAGTATCCTATATTGGACAACATGCCGCAGCATCCATTACTGTGCAACATACCACAGCAACCTAAACTAGACAACATGCCACAGCACCCTCTATTATGAAATACACACAGCCCCATATACTGTAAAAACATGCTACAGCAACCTTTACTGTGCAACATGCCACAGCACCCTATACTGTGCAACACACCACAGTGCCCTATACCGGGAAACATGTCACAGCACTCTGTACAGTGCAACATGTCACAGCACCCTCTATTATTCAATGCTCACAACCCCCAATACTGTAAAACATGCAACAGCAACCTTTACTGTGCAACATGCCACAGCTCCCTATACTGGATAATATGCCACAGCACCCTATACTGGTCAACACAACACAGCGCCATTATTATTATTATTATTATTATTATTATTATTATTATTATTATTATTATTATTATTATTATTATGCCATATACTGTGCAACATGCAACAGCACCCTACTATAAAACATGCTACAGCAACCTTTGCTGTGCAACATGCCACAACACCCTAAACTGGACAACATGCCACAGCACCCCTTATTATGCAATATCCACAGTCCCCAATACTGTAAAACATACTACAGGAACCTTTAATGTGCAACATGCCAAAGCACCGTAAACTAGACAACATGCCACAGCATCCTATTCTATGCAATACCCACAGCCCCTATACTGTAAAACATGCTACAGCAACCTTTAATGTATAACATGCTGTAGAGGAGTAGCCACATGCCTCTGCAGGATGTCCCGGCCCTACCTACCTATATGGTCAGAGCCTGAAATCGTGCCATGCTTGACACCAGCAGTTGTGACTATTCTGCGTCGAATATTTGTGAAAGGGTACCCATTGAGAAAGCCATATCAAATGAATTCCCGAAGAGAAGATAACCTACTGGAGGAGCTCCCTGAAGGAATATGAAAATGAGAGAAAGAGGAGCTGGTGACATCACAAGGGATGAGCGTGGTGCACTAAGAACATGCATGGAACTTATAGAACCTGATGACGAAATAAAGAATTGAGTGGCATTCAGATGTGAAAAGAAGATTGCATGTGTGAGAAGCAGTACAGATAATACATGTTGTTCAATAAATGAACAGATGCAGAAACGCAAGTAGATTAAGTGATCATAGAAGCTGGATATACGTATTGAATAGACTGCAGGCGGAGCCGCCATTGTATAGAACCTGGATATTGGTGTCACATATATAGTAAGTTCAACCCCATGGAGAAGTAGGACCGAAAGCTGTGTCGCAGCAAAGAATTAGTCAAGAACATGGAAGAATCGAGAGGGCTGTCTGGCCTGGAGTCAAGACTGAAGCAGCAAAGACTAGTTATCTATTCCTTAAGGCAGTGAACTTGAGATGCTGAATCATCCCTTGTTCAGGTGCAAAGAAAGAACACCATGAGTGCCAAGTTTTATTCATTCAAGACAATCAAATGCGGCAAAAGGGGCTGAATTGCTGTCTCTTGTCATGTGAGTCAAGGATGGAAACAGAGTTGGGCATGCAGTCCCAGAACTATGATGGTGCATGCTCACACTCCCTTCTATTTCCAAAGACGAGAATACACTGCAAGGCCACGTTCAAAGACCATCTTCATGGCATAAGGCATGGGTGATGAGAGACGTTCGGCTGATTGGGTGAGGAGGTAAAGTCAAGTCCACCTCCTGGCACCTGGGGTATGCGTTTACGTGCTGCTAGTGAACCGAATGTTCCAGACTGGCACAAGCATGCCAACCAATTGTAGAGGGCCATTTAATGAAGGGCCTTATAGTTTGAGAGCCAATAGTATGCTGTGTACTTAATAATGATGAAGAATGACTTGCACTGGAGGTGGGCAGAAGTGGTTCACTTGACAGTAGCTGTCCAATCACAACCCAAAGCCTTATGGAAAGTATACTTAGATATTCCCCTTAAACCTATCACAACCCCTGTAGGTATTTCTTATTTGTCACGTACTATGATGTCACGTATGATGAATTTTTAGTATGTTAGTGTGATTTTTATGAAATGCTTCGAGAATGCTTGTGGGACGTCCATTGATGTCCGTTGTAACTCCCTGTTTTAGACAATTGATATTAAAGCAGAAAACACTTTGCCATCTTCCTGAGTTGGTTTGATTATTTGGTGTCAGAGTAATTCTGCAACCCGTCCATTGCATGCATGCTTTCAAAAGGGCTCTAACGCTCACGTGGTAGCACTGCGAATGGTTCAAAAAGATCCAAACTAGTCCATCCCCATTCTTTTGGACGATAAGGTCTCCTCTGCCATCTAGCCGAAAGATTGAAGGGTTTCTTGTGAAGAGCGGCCGAATAGAAAACTTGCAAGAAAATCCGAGACGGTGGGCAGGCCCTCCTTTGAAGAAATCCCTGCCTGGTTTCCACGGGTGCTCTGCAGACGGAAGGCAAAGTGGTCAGTTGGAGGCCTTGTGTCAATTAACAAATGAATCGTGAGTAGACTCCGCAGAATGGCAAACTAAGAGGACAGGGTTGTGATCATTTTATGTAACGAGAAATATTGTGTGAAGAAATAGTAGTTCCTAGAGGCCTGACTGAAGGGAGTTTCAGAAGAATACATCTCACATGCCAATGGGAGTAAAACAGGCCATGTGTGAACAGGTTCGCATAAGGAGACATTTTAAACCCTGTGACAGGATATTTAAATAGAGGCGAGGAGAAAAAAGGTGATCACAGAGTGTTTTTATTAAAAGTGAAAAGTCGACTAGTTTGACTGTTTGACGAGAAGAAATATTGAAGAAGTAGTAGAAGCTGTGAAGTCATTGGAAGAAGAGTTGAGAAGTTATAGTAACTACCCTAGTGAAGTGGTTGATACCAATCTAAAGGTAGACAGGGGTGATTAAGAAGGTAGAGGCTTGAGCGGCGATTGTTGGGTCGCGCTCATATTTGTTATTTTAAAAGTATTGACAAAGTGGTGAAAGTATTTGATAAAAACTGGTAAGTATTGCCAGTCAATTGAGACTTGTCTTAATGGGAGACACTCCACTTATGCACTTATGCAAGACACTGCCAAAGCACATGCCCAAGCTTAAACAGTATAGTGCAGAATGGGTGACAGGCACGGCAGATAAGATGTTCATGCCGTGGCCACAAGGGGGATCACTGTCAAAAGCAGTATTGAAACACATGACCACAAACTTGCACGCTGAATACACGGGGAAGAAATTGGAGAAAAGGTGGCTATTCTAGAGCTCTGGAAGATGTACCAGGTAGAGAGAGAGGATCCGCCACCAGAAGAGTGGATGCTTTGTCAGCAAAAAGAGGACGGTGTTGAGCCCTCAGCTCCCCTAACCTCGCCCGAAGTAAAAGATGAAAGCATGGAAAAAGTAGGGTTGTATCCTTTAAAGGAACTGAACGCGGCAACGGAGTATAGTAATCCAATTTACGAACCAGCTGCTTATAGCAGTGACGATAGTCCAGAGAAGAATAAAAGAAAAGAAGAGATCTTTAAGATCATACAAGACAAAGAAGAGAAGAGTGAGCGGTCAAACGTATCAACAGAGATAGAAGGAGAGATTAAGAGATGGAAAGGAGTGAAGGATAAATCTGATGAGGTAGCACTCGTGCAGAACGAATGGATGGGAGGACAGATATTACTTAAAAGTAGGAAAAGTATAGAGGAAGTCAGGCAAAGGGAAGATAAGGATGAGCAAGATATGATATGATATGATATTTTATTTGTATCGCGCTCATACACAAGTGTTTCAGGGCGCGACAAGGCAAGAGAGGGGAACAGTGGCGAACCCAACAGCGATCTTACTAGGCAGAGTGCACGAAAGGTGTAGATACAGTAGGCAAGAATGTTTCAAGTGGGCGTACTTCTTCCATATACCAAAATCCTAAGGCAGCTAATACTGTGAGTCTGGTTAACGCAATTACAAGAAAACAACACGTTGGCTACACAGTCACTTGTTTGTTCCGCACTAGTAGGAGCGATAACAGGCATTGTTCCTTTGAAACTGTTCTCTTTTTTGAAAAGATTCCTGCGAAAACTCCATAGTCCATTTGCTGGTGATCTTTCTTAGTATTTCCCTATCCCCAGCCACCTGCTTTCCTTCAGATGCAAAAGGAGGGGCGAAGGACAAGCCCTATGATTACTCCCCTGTGGGCACAACCAAACCATGCAGTAAGTCTAGCTCCGTGGATGCAGATTGTACCTTGTCACTCCTGGTACAGTGTGATCTGCGAACAGCGTGTCATTACTTACTGATGGAAGTGATGAATTTGCAGCAGACCCAGACAAAGATGCAAAAGGATCTGTAGAGGAGTGGGGAGATGAAGCAGCAACTTCCCCAGGCCCCGCGGGCTCAGGGAGTGTCTCCAGAACACCCTCGATGTTGCTAAATGCTGATCGATCGTTGGGAACAGGGTGAGTAAGTTTCTCCTTATCTTCTTTGTCGTGTGGCAAAGGGAAAGGTATCCTCTTGACATGTGAGGCGTGGATCCAGTGGCGCTTCCCGTCTACTCGTACAGCAGTCTGTGTGGCCAGGAGGACCTGGTAGGGCCCTCTCCACCTCAGTGCAAGACAGGATGCTCTCTCAAATGCTTTGGTTAGCACTCAGTCACCAGGTCGGATGCTATGACCTGGCCCCTTGTATTTAGCTGGGAGGGCTTCTCGCACCTGTTGATGAATCAAATACAGATTTTTAGTTAACCGCTCACAGTTTTCAGAAAGAAGTACATGCTCTATATCCCTCAAAGCTCTGGGTTTAGGAAGATTCAAAATTTTAGCTGGCCTTCCCATTACCACCTCGTACGGGGAGAGCCCAGTCCTAGTCTGCGGGGTGGTGCGCATAGAGAGTAACACTATCGGTAAGGCGTCCGGCCATTTCAAATTGGTGCCGGCACACGTTTTAGCGAGTTTGTTCTTTAAAATTCCATTGTGCCTCTCTACCAATCCAGCACTCTGAGCATGTCTGGCCGAATGGAACCATTTGCTGTAATCCCGCGCATATTTGTAGGATCACAGCAGCGATAATATGTGGACCATTGTCTGACCAGATGACCCTTGGCAAACCAAACCTAGGAAAATATTCCTTAAGCATGGTTTTCGCCGTCGTCATTTCTGTGGAATCGTTTACAGGGAAAGCTTCAACCCATTTACTGAAAGCACAAAAAACTACCAAGACGTATTTGAGGTTATTGCAACGCTCCATTTCAAGAAAATCAAAGTGGATTAGCTGAAAAGGAACAGAAGGTGGACCAAAACTGCCCCTTGGTGTTGATGTACCCTTCCCCACATTGTGTTGTAGACAGATCATGCAACTCTGGACAAAACACTCTGCAGTTTTCAAGATGTTAGCATTTACCCAGACAGTTTCTAACATTTTACAAATTTTCCTAGCACATATGTGGGTGGGACCATGAGCCATTGAAACCATCATAGTGATGTACGCATATGGCAGCATCCATTTTCCCTGTAAGTTATCCACTCAACACCCATCATCATCCAACCTTGCCAAGCCCTCAGCCCATTGCTTAGTTTCCTCTAGAGTGGCATCGGCTTGAATATTCTTTATGGAATCGATTCTCTCATCTATAGTAGAGACATTTGTGGCTTCCTTTGTAGTGTACATATCTGAATGGAGATCAGTAGCAGTCTGTTTGGCTATCTGGTCAGCGAAAGCGTTCACTTTTCCTACATCATCTATGATTTTCTGATGTGCCGCGCATTTCATAATTGCTAGCTGAGTGGGAAGTGCAAGCGCTGAGAGTAGCTAAACTATCACGGTACCATATTGAATCTTCATTCCATGTGAGGACAAGAAACCTCGTTCTGCCCAAAGTCTACTGAAGTTGTGAACTACCCCAAAAGCATACTGACTATCAGTATTTATGTTTACTCTAAGCCCTTCGGAAAATTCACAAGCTCGAGTCAATGCAATAATCTCTGCGGCCTGCGCGGAGTTATGCAAAATTCTTTTGGTTTCCACAATCGTGCTTAAGGTAGTGAGGCCATAAGCAGCAGTGGATGTACCATCCGGATGTTTGAAACAAGAGCCATCACAAAACAGCTCTCCTTGTGGATCGTTTAGAGGTATATCTTTCAAATCAATCCTGCCTTTAGTTTCTTGTTCTGTGATATAAAGGCAGTCATGTGAATGTGAAATTTCGTCACTGCAAGCGATATCTTGCGGAAGGGGTAACAGTTCAGCCGGATTCAATACACAACACCTTTGAATTTTAATATGCAGTGCAAACAAGATTAATTCATATCTCGTTAATCGTGCCGAGGTAAGATGTTGTGTTTACGTTCTGTTTAATAGAACGTCTACAGAGTGAGGTACCAACAAGGTTAAAGCATGGCCTAGGACCATTCTCTCACTCTGTTTTACAGATGCAGCAGCAGCAGCGACAGCTCTTAGACATATCGGCAAAGCGCATGCAACAGGATCAAGGGTAGAAGAAAAGTAGCCGCACGGCCTATTCTTCCCCCCATGTTCCTGTGTTAACACAGCCAAAGCACATTCATCATGTTCATGCACATACAACTCAAAGGCCTTTTCATAATTTGGTGTGCCCAAAACTGGTGCTGAACACAGTGCAGTCTTGAGCAAATCAAAAGCTTCCTGGTGTTCCAAGTTCCATGGCAATGGCAAAGAAATGCCCTTCTTTGTCAAAGCCAACATTGGTTTAATCACTAGTGAGAAGTTCGGGATCCACTGCCTACAGTAAGAAGCCATTCCTATCAAGGCTCTGACTTCCTTCTGCGTATTTGGGACAGACATGCCAGAAATGATTTAAATTCCTTCAGGCGTCAATCTTCTTCCCTCCTTTGACAGGAGATAGCCGAAATAGGCGACCTTCTGTCGACAATATTGAAACTTTTTCAGT
Organism: Ambystoma mexicanum; assembly: GCF_040938575.1. Classification (NCBI taxonomy): domain Eukaryota; kingdom Metazoa; phylum Chordata; class Amphibia; order Caudata; family Ambystomatidae; genus Ambystoma; species Ambystoma mexicanum. The sequence goes on along the minus strand of NC_090930.1, from coordinate 78,913,340 downwards.
GAAGCTTTATGTCCATGTTTTGCTAGATGAATAAGCAATACCACAGTGCCTTCTTTACAGGCACTTTCTGATTCTGCAGCCAAAAGAAGATTGTCAACATATTGAAGCAATATACAAGTAGTAGGCAACTCAAGTGTGTCAAGCTGTTCTTTCAAAGCCCTACTGTAAATGCTCGGACTTTCCGTGTACCCTTGTGGCGCATGGGTGAATGTAAACAAGCATCCCCCTAGGGTGAACGCGAACAGGTATCTGCTATCTTTGTGTATAGGAATACTAAAGAAGTCATTCTTAAGATCTATGACACTAAAATGAGTAGCAGAAGCTGGGATCATAGTTAATATCGTTGTTACATCAGGCACAATAGAAAACAGTCTTGTTGATAGCAAGTAAATCGATAATGAAATTAAACGGAATTGCATTATCTCCTTTCTACACCGGTAAAATCGGACTATTGCACAAACTACCTGCAATTTCTTAAATTACCCCACAGTGTACAAAATCGGAAACTATACACTTCAAAGCTTGCTCACCATAAACCAAAATGTTATACTGAGGAATACGTGCCAACTTTACTCCTGCTTTCAAGATGATTTTAACAGGCTCAATCTGCAAAACACTGACATCATTATCATCAATCGCCCATACACATTCCGGAACACCACTAAATTCCGGAGGCAAAGGTCTAGTAAGAAACTGTGAGACAGAAGATTGTTGTGGTGAAATAGTCAAACGCACTCCATTTGAAGAACAATGAATTACCGCATTTAATTCCTTCAACAGATTAAACCCCAACAAATTCTCACCACAGTTTGATGTCAAAAGAAACGGACAGTGATCCGTGAATGGACCCAGTGAAATCGGTACCGGCAAAGAAACTGGACTAACCACTGGCGTACAAGAAAACCCTACAGAAACATTAGTTTGCCTTGACAGTGGAATGTTTGGAACCCGTGAATGATCAATGGAACACTTCTGTGCTCCTGTATCTATCAAAAATAGATGTTTCCTATTTCCCACCATCATCTCAACGTAGGGACCTTTCTGATTAACGGGAATAGGTATTGTTTTGATTGCGTTTATTCTTAGACGGAAAAAACTGTCTCGATGGCATCTCAAGGGAAATTGTTGTAGATAATTAGACATCTTATCTACTTTATTCATTGTGGTGCCTAGATCCAATGCTGTTGATAACTTTTAATACTTATCAAGGTTTTCAATCCATGACCATTCTTTTATTTTTATTCTCGCTGTTTGGGGCCATTCCAGCAGCATTTCCATTGAAATGTTGGCTATTTTCATGTGGCCTTTAACTTTGTCGGCAGAAAGCTGCAGTAGACCTTCATACTTGAGGTTGCCTGGTGGGGACGAGTCTTTTAAACGCTGATTCAGGGTTGGGAATCATCATCTTTCTTAATAATGCCATCGATTTCCATAGTACCATCCCTGTATTCCCTCCAGGGCTAACTCATGCCGTATTATAGTCATGGATATATAATTCGGTATTTTCAAAGCACGCCGCCAGAATACTCCTTCTAGTTGTGGCCATATCTTGTGGTCGATGTTCCAGCCTGTTTCTGCCCTGAATGTTAATGCAGGCACTACTTTTTGTAAGTAGAATGTGCAGATCGGTTTTAATGTAAATTTTCCAAATAGCTTGTGGATTCTTGCACCTAGCAGGGCCAGGGTACGGGTTCGCTGGTGTAGATCTTTTATCCAGCTCCATTCTCGTATGGAGGTATTTACCATTATCCCCAAGTATCTAATTTCTATGACTTCCTCAACCTTTTCTTTATATAATCGCCACTTGAAGTTGGTGTTTCTCTTTCCTTTTGAGGGACCAAACTTCATTATTTTCGTATTTTTAACGTTTATCCATAGATCATTTTTGTCCATATATGCTTCTAGTTTTGTCAAAAGCCGCTGGAGCCCTATTTGTGTTGAATCTACTATTACCATATCATCCCCATATGTTGTGCAATTTATATGCTTACCGTTGATTTTTGGGGGGAAGCAATTTACATTTGCTAGTGCTCTTGGTATGTCGGCAATATATAGTTTGAATAGGGTCGCTGCTAGGGGACAGCCCTGTTTCACTCCTCTATTTGTGTAGAAGGATTCAGACAGATCACCCTTTTCATTCAGCCTTACTCTGATGGAAGTTTTTGAGTATAATGCCTTCGTTGGATGTAGCAGAGATCTTGGGCATTTCCATTTTTCCAGTTTCTGCCACAGCTTTCCCCGGTTTATGGTATCAAATGCTTGCTGCATGTCAATGAAGGCAAAGAATAGGTTGTCTTTCTTCCTCAGGGTTTCTAATTTCAACAGGTTTACTAGCGTCAGATTGATCTCTGTTCCAACGCCTTTAGTAAAACCTGTTTGCCTTTCATCAGTTATTTTGTTTTCCAATGCCCAAGCTGACAACATTTTTTGCAGGAATGACACAAACACCTTTCCAATCGTGTCCAAAAGGGCAATCGGGCGATAGTTGGCAGGATCAACCCGACTGCCATTTTTGAAAATCGGTACTATTATCGCCTCATTCCATGAGGCTGGGATTTTCCTTAGTTTATCTATCACTGAGAACAGCTTTTCCATGAATATGGCCCATTCGTGTTTATTTTCTTTTAACATCACGTTTGAGATACCGACTGGTCCTGCAGCTCTTGAATTTTTTAACTTCTCGATGGCCTTACAGATATCTTCGGCTGACTCTCTTGTATCCCAGCTGGGCTCATTTTGTATCGTTTCATCTTGCGTTAGTCCTGCCATCATTCTGAACACCTTCTGGAAATGCCTTTTCCAGTCGCCCTCAGCTACTCCATTTGCCAATATGGCCGGTTGATTTATACACCCTCTGTTTAGGATGTTCCAGATCTCTCGTGTGTTGTTCATTTTAATTAAGGCTAGCATCTCCTCTCCCATTCTTGATCTCTCTGGAAGGCAAAGGCTTTCTGCCAGTTTCTGTATTTTTGCTTTCTCTTTTTTATTAGACTGACAGCACGGAAGTCCTCAGATGCTTTTATGTCCTGTATGTCTTTCTTTAGTTGGTTCTTTTCTTCCTTTACCCTCTGGCTCCAGGTGTGTTTGTGTTCAATATCATTTTGACATTTTAACTCGTTATCAAAGCTCAGCTTTGGCAGCAGAGCAGGGTAATTCGTCGGATCATTAAGATCATTCTTTGCCTTCTGGAGATCTGAGGTCAGTTTGGATATTTTATTTGCTTTTAGCCTCAGCCTGTTTCTCCTATAGTTTGTTTCTAAAGCTTGACCTTAATTCCCAGCTAATACTTTACACCTTAGTGTCCACGACATTACTAATATGTCGTGGTCACTATTTTCGGTCTGCACTATGCGTAGTTTAGTAGTTTTGGTCAACACGTTTCTTGACGACCAGATGTAATCTAAGGTCTTGTGGTGCCCCATGTTGTGCCATGTGTGATTTGGAGGGATATCGCCAGTTATGTTTCCATTTACCATATTACAGTCATGCGCTACCATTTCCTCGTTCCATCGTAATCTTCTAGAGCTAGGACGGTATGCTTCTGTTGATTGATCTTTTATTTTCTCCTTGTTTTGATCGAACCAGGAGATATTTATATTGCCACATACAATGATTGCTAGGTCCTGCCAAATCCTTTTTGTCACAGCCGATATAAATACCTCATCCGAAATCTTTACTGAATTCCAGTACACATTAATCAGTAACAGATTTTGAGTTTTGTGTTTCGCTGGAAATTTGGAGCAAAGTCACTTGCACGTGACTATTGGGATTTGTTTCCTCTATTACTTCCCAGTTTGTTCCTGATTTTATCATTGTTATTAGACCTGAGAACAGTCTTCCTCGAGAGTTTTTTTCTGCTGGATTTATCAATATTCAATATCCGTCTTTTATTGGAGGTGAGCACATCCAGGTTTCTTGTAAACAGATTGCGAAGTTGTCACTCACGTCTACTGGGAAGTCATTATATAGATGGGCAAAACCTCGGGTGTTCCAGGAAATGAGAGTTACTGGTACGTCATATACGACTTTCGCTAGCTAGTGCTTCTTTATCTCATGGATGGAGTTTCTGTTTAACGACTGTGAGAATGATTCAACATTTAATTGTTTCCATATTTCGTCTCGCCTCTGTTCTGTGGTGCCTCTGAGTCTATCATTCTCAATTTCCCCACCTGTAGTTTGACATCTGTTCCACTCCTGTTCAGAGATCTCGAAGCCTAAGCACAGTAGTTCTTCCTTTGCGGCTATCAAGATTTTACAAACTGCGTGTGAATTGATATGTAGCAAAACGCAGTCAACACGTTTTTCCGATATGTTTTCCACTATGCGTGTGTCTTCTGATCTGATGGTCCTTAGTACCGGCACCGAATTTAACAGGCGCATGACATTTTGTCGGTTTAGATTAACATCAATCTCATAATTAAACACGTTTTTGATTCTTATTTTTCATATTAAGGATTTCTGCTTGCCTCGCTGTTTTTCTACAGGTGGAATGGTTTCTTTCAGTTGTTGCGCTGCCGTTTGTTTCAGATTCATTAGGGTTAGCGCATTTCTTTTTGCATTTGTTGTGCTATTTGTTTTTTGTACAAAATTCTTTCCTTTGCGACGCATTTAGAGGTCTTTCTTCTTCTAATTCTTGGTCTATTAGGTTCTTGTGCGATACAATTTTCCCCATTGAGTGTTCCTCGTACCTTTTCAGTGGTAGTCTCTCTTGCATACTTCTGGCTTCTTTGTGTACCACTGTCATGATGCCTACCCCCGGGGACCCAGACCAAGTCCAGCAACCCCAGAAGCAGGCATCAAGTTACCCCAAGCAAGCCCAACAACATCTGAACTCTTACAAACTACATACTTACGGCATCTTGCCGGGAATATCGGAGTCAATATTGTCCTGGAACTCACCAATTCCTTCGAGCCAGTGAAGCAACTGGTTATCTACACGCCCCTGTGCTCAATGCAGGATGGAGAGCTCATATTTTCAAATCATCAGAAGAATATTCCTACGGGCCAAGCAAACGAAGCTAGGTGAGCAAGTCCAGTCCGTCATCTCGGCCCTATGCGTCACATTGGTGGAGACCGCAGCAGTCCAGTCCAGATCGACGCCTCTGTGGGAGCCAGGTGAGTGTAACAGTACGTGAAGCCTACCCACAAATTCCCATCTGGGCGTTATGCATACCTCAGAGACTGACCAATTGGCCCAATTACTAGGGGAACTGAGGGCATTCCGCCCGTCAAGAAACAAAGGCTCTTAGGAGAGAACTGATTTTGTCAAAGGAGCGAACTGATGATCTTGCTAGGCAACTATTGCAAAGCCAGGCTGGACAAGCACCCCTACCTGGTTCCGGGGGAAATCCAGCTCCTGTGTTATCGAGTAACCCTGTGCAAATAAACCTACCAGGACATATTCCATTAGCCCCACCCGAATGCTTTGCCAGAGATCCCAAAAGGTTCGCCGTGTTTATGAACCAATGCCGCTTGCACTTTTTATGCAGACCTGGAGCCTTCCCAAACGATCAAGTCAAGGTAGCCTTTGTATTGTCATATCTCAGCGGTAGTGCAGCTGATTGGTCAATTCCACTAGTTACTCAGGATGACCCAATTCTTCAGGATTTTCAGGGCTTTCAAATTAGCATGGAAAGACTATTTGCCCGGCACTCCCAAGGACAGGCCCTGGATAACAAACTTTTGTCCCTACGACAGGGTAACCAGGACCTTCTATCCTACATAGCGACCTTCAATAGGTTAATAGTGGAAACTGGATGGCCTGAGGTAAAACGAATCATGTTATTTCATCAAGGGCTTCGAGGAGAACTCAAGGATGTCTTGGCTCAAGTCGTGAACCCACCTCATGACTGCGCTGAATATATAGACTTAGTGGTCCAGTTAGATCACAGACTTCAGAACAGAAAGGCTGATCGAGCCAAGTTTGAGAATCGGGTGTTGGTCAAAACCCACGCTAACCCCAAAGGAGCAGACGCTTCAGAACCCATGCAAATCGGAGGGGTTAAAGGATCCTTAACCCAGAAGGAAAGAGAAAGGAGACGGCAAATGCAATTGTGTCTATATTGTGGAACTTCTGGACATTTTCTACGGGATTGCCATGTAAAACCACCCAAGAAGGTGGTAGGAGCTGCTGATAAAAGCCATATGGAGTCAGACACGGGAAACGACCACGCCCGACAAGCGTAGAGGTCCGCTTGCCGAGCTTGAAGAAGGATACTCAGACCTTGCATTTCATCATACCAATGGTCCGCGTAGATCCAGGGCAGCCATCGCGTATGCACGCAGTAAGGGCATACATTGATAGCGGGGCCATAGGAAACTATGTGGACTATGAATTGGCTTCCAGGATGAATCAACCTCTCTGCCGAAAAACCACCTCAAATGTCATCACCACAGTCGATGGAACTGAAATTGCCTCTGGGCCTGTAACTTCCACCGCAGAGATGACACTATTGGGTTAGGATGGGCATCGAGAGACTATTGTGTTTGATCTAATCAAAGCCCCACAGTTCCAAATAATACTGGGGATACCTTGGTTAGAAACACATAATCCTTGTATTGATTGGCGAGAGAAGGGAATAACCTTCCCGGATTGTGCACAAACCTGTTACCCAAAGAAAAATCAGAACGCAGGCCTGGCCACAGTAACCACAGCAGTCATACAACTACCTCCAGAATACCAAGAATTCCAGGATGTCTTCCAAAAGGAACAGGCAAACACCTTACCTCCTCACAGATCGTACGATTGTCAAATCGATCTCATACCCGGTGCACAACCCCCTTGTAGCAGGATCTATGCCCTTACGGAACCTGAGAACCTTCACCTACGACAATACTTAGACCAGTACCTTGCCAATGGCTTTATTCGCCCATCCAAGTCCCCTGCATCTTCAGCTTTGTTCTTCGTACCCAAAAAGGAAGGTGACCTCAGAACGTGCATAGACTACCGTGCATTGAACCAGATAACTGTTAAGAACCGATACCCGCTGCCTCTGATCCCTGAACTACTAGACCAAGTGAAGGACGCTTGTATATACACTAAATTAGATCTCCAGGGGGCATACCATCTGGTACGTGTAAAAGAGGGCGACAAATGGAAGACTGCTTTCCGCACTAAGTATGGGTTATGCAATGCACCAGCAGCCTTCCAATACTTCATGAACGATGTCCTTCGTGAACTCATTGACGTTTGTGTTGTCATGTATATCGATGATATTCTAGTATACTCTTCTTCAGTATCTGACCATGTGAAGCACGTCCGAGCAGTCCTTGAGAAATTGCACCAGCACAAACTATATGCAAAACTAGAAAAATGCGTTTTACATGCCACAGAAGTTGAATTCCTCGAGTTTATCCTGACCCCAAAGGGAGTCCGAATGGACTCACGGAAGGTGGACGCAATCCTTAAGTGGCCATCACCAAGTTCAGTTAAAGGAGTACAAAGCATGCTCGGCTTTGCCAATTTCTACCGCAGATTCATCCCAGATTTTTCACATGTCGCCCATCCCATCACAGCACTCTTGCGAAAAAATAAACGCTTTATGTGGACTGAAGAAGCTGAAAATGCCTTCCAAGAGCTGAAAGCGAAATTCACGTCTGCACCTGTATTAAAGCACTAGCGCCCTGAACTTCCATACATAGTGAAAACTGATGCATCCAGTCTAGCCATGGGAGCTGTCCTGTCTCAAAAGGACCCTGAAACGGGCCAGCTTCACCCAGTAGCATTTTGGTCCAGAAAGGTCTTGGCACCTCGTTAAACTATGCGGTTACTGACAAGGAGTTATTAGCCATTAAATCCACCTTCAAGGCTTGGCGGCACTATCTTCTCGGTGCCAGGCATACCATTACTGTGATCACTGATCACCGGAACTTACAGTATTTAAAAACAGCCAAGGCCCAATCGTCACGTCAACTCCGATGGGCATTGTTCTTTGCTGAGTTCGATTTCGTGATAACCTATCGACCAGGTTGTAAGAATGGTAAAGCAGACGCCTTATCCCGAATAGGGATGGGAGAGGCAGAAGTGAACCCAGAACCAGAACCTATAATTTCCAAACAAAGGATTCTTGGCATGACTACTCTACAGACACTAGAGGACATTCAGGTAAAGATCCAACAACTCTTTGATCCTACAGCCCTGCAGGACTGGGTAAAGAAAGGCCCGGACTACTCTGTCACCAATGATCTGCCTTATTACCAAGGGCGGCTATTTCTGCCGCACAAGGAACTACAAGAGCTAGTCATTTCCCGTTATCATGATACCCTAATGGAGGGGCACCCAGGTATTACAAAAACTGAAGCTAAAATTAAAAGACAATTCTGGTGGCCCACCTGGCGAAAAGATATTGGGCCTCATTACAACCCAGGCGTTAAGGGTTTAACGGCGCCGTCGGCGCCATTAACCCTTAACGCCTGATTACCATTTTAACGCCTGCTTTTAGCAGGCGTTAAAATGCAAGGCGCTAACCCGCCTTGGTGCTAATTACGGCACCGTAATTTACGGTGCCGTAATTAGCGCCTTCCCCACTCCCATTATGCCCTATGGGGCAAAAATGGGAATGGGGAAGGGTAAATGGGGAATGGGGATTTACCGCCCCACTCACCTTGGAATGGGGCGGTAAATCCGCCATCCACCATGGTGTAAACAAAGTTTACACCATGGTGGTAAAGTAGGGAACTTACCTCCTGGGTTGTAATGAGGCCCATTAAATCATTTGTGATGTCTTGAGGCATTTGGACCCAAAACAAAAGTCAAAAGAAAAAACCAGCTGGACTCTTACAACCTTTAGACATTCCGCCTACACCATGGCACACCTTATCGTTAGACTTTATTACCGATCTACCTCCTTGTAATGGGTTTAACACCATTCTAGTTATTGTGGATCTTTTTTCCAAGATGGCCCACTTTATTCCTTTAAAAGGACTACCTTCAGCCTCAATTCTGGCCAAAGAATTCCTCAAAAACATTGTTTGCATACATGGATTTCCGTCCGTGTTGGTCTCTGACCGGGGCAGTCAATTCATTTCACATTTTTGGAAAAAATGCTGTCAATTGGCGCAAATCGATGTGAGGTTATCGACCAGTCACCACCCCCAGACCGATGGTCAAACGGAGAGGACCAACCAGACTCTCGAACAATACCTGCGTTGTATGTTACATCAGACTGAGAGTAATTGGAAAGACATTCTTTGGATCGCCGAGTATGCATACAATATTTCAGTACACTCTGGAACTGGACAAAGCCCCTTTTATATCTTATATGGGCACCATCCTCGAACCTCAGACCTTGACTCACCCCATGACGTAGAAATGCCTGCAGTGAACCATCTGCACGCTACTATTACACAAGCCTTTAAGGAAGCAACTACACATTTAAAACAGGCGAAAGAAAAATACAAGAAAGATGCTGATCGGCATAGAAGTGATTCTCCACAATACCAAATAGGGGACCAAGTATGGTTAGCCACAAAACATATACCTCTAAAGGGAACACTGACCTTTAACCCCAGATATTTGGGATCTTACTCTATTAAGGCCATTATCAACCCGGTGGCTGTCAAGTTGGACTTACCTGCTAATATGCGAATTCATCCCATCTTTCATGTGTCACTTTTGAAGCCAGTACAACCAGGGACAAGACTAACCAAGCCACCAGACCCCATCCTTGTAGACGGAGAACCTGAATTTGAAGTTAAGAACATCCTGGACTCCAAGCTGATAAAGTCAAAACTTTTTTATTTAATCGACTGGAAAGGTTACGGACCACAGGAAAGGTCATGGGAACCTAGTGACCATGTTCATGCACTCCGATTGGTGAAAAAATTCCACCAAAATTTCCCAGACAAACCGAAACCACAGGGAAGAATGACTTTAGGAGGGACCTTGGGGGGAGTGCTGTCATGATGCCTACCCCCGGGGACCCAGACCAAGTCCAGCAACCCTGGAAGCAGGCATCATGTTACCCCAAGCAAGCCCAACAACCCCCGCTAGGGGCTATTTGGGTGCTATTTGAGCTCATATGAAGAGTCAGTCCTGGCGCCATAAGGCTCATGGATTAAAACTTACCTGATGCAGACCATGCTGCAAACTTACCTGATGCAGACCATGCTGCAAGAGCTCCAAGCCAAACGAGGCTTGGAAGGGACTATTTTACCTAGGGACTATTTTTTTACTCAGGTGGGGCTGGGGAGGAATACTTACCTGGGACTACTTTGGAGGCTATTTAAACCACGCCCGAAGAGCAGGACACGCTTCGCGTTATTCTGCATCCAGCAGCGTAACGCTCACCGTGCCTGCAAATCTGCATCCAGTCTTCTGCCACGCCCGCCTCGAGTTTGGAGCTCCTAGCAAAAGGGAGAAAGAAGGAGAAAAGGTTAGAACAAGAGCAATACCTTTGATCCTTACCTGAATTCCCGATCCATCGCGCCTTCGATCTGGAAGAAAGAAGTTATTTTATGCGAGTCGCCTCGCTTGCTGCAGCGCCGCACTGAACTCACCGGCCTTCGCAGCATCTTCACATTTCACCGCATCCTCCTGCATGCTACCGCCGCACTCCGGCACCTAAGGAGAAGACAAGAACAGCAAGGTGAGCCACGGGAATACACAGAGGAATACCCCCCCATAGACTTACTTGATTTTACCACAGGGGTTACTATTCTTCTTCACGGGTCGGCGCAGCTTCCACTGCATCCTAGCCGAACCCCGGCCCCTAAGGGGAAACAAAAGGACAGCACGGTGAAACAAGGGACTAACAAGGGGAACCCTCCTCACCACAAAAGACTTAACTGATTTTACCACCGGAGGCATCATTCCCCGAGACTTCATACTTTCTCTCAGCGCCTGAATAAGGGAGAAAGCAACAGGTTACATATGGACATTATTTATCAAACTGTGTTGGATAATACAAATCCTTACCAGAACATTACCGGTTGCCACGAGGAACTCTTCAGTAGGGTCAAGCTGCAACCTGCAAGGAATCGGACAAGAGTGAAAGTCAGGCATTTGAACTTTTACGGACTACATAATTACGGCGTCTTGCCGGGAATATCAGAGTCAATATTGTCCTGGAACTCAGCAATTCCTTCGAGCCAGTGAAGCAACTGGATATCTACGCGCCCCTGCGCTCAATGCAGGATGGAGAGCTCATCTTTTCAAATCATCAGAAGAATATTCCTACGGGCCAAGCAAACGAAGCTAGGTGGGCCAGTCCAGTCCGTCATCTCGGCCCTACGCATCACATTGGTGGAGACCGCAGCAGTCCAGTCCAGATCGACGCCTCTGTGGGAGCCAGGTGAGCGTAACAACCACAGCTTGGGAGTCCACACTTGAATCATTGGGGTTGTCTTCGGAATACGTGGACAAATTGCATAAGTCCTCAATTAATTCTGCTGTAATGTCCACACTCTGCTCCAAATCAATTCTTATTCGTTTTTTTGGGTTGCATATCATTGATTTAGTCGTTTTTTCGGTCTCTTTATTAGTGTTTTCCACTTTGTTATCTTCCTTCAATTTGTTCAGTTTTTCTCTCTCAAGTAACTTTGGTTTAACTGGTGTGGTAAGGTTTCTCATAAATGTTCTTGAGTTACTTGTTTGTTTAGTTGTAGTCGAGATGTTTTTCTTTTTTTCAGATTTTTTCTTTGTTTGACAAGACCGTACTACTTGAGATTTTGTTGTACTTTGCATACTTGGGAAGTTTTTTGCGGGTGCACTGAAGATCCCGTATGACGCTTTTGATGCTGAGCAGGACAGAATTTCCCCTGCATTTTCCATGGAGGTGCCGTCTCTGACCTTGTATTTGGGATTTGAGGCCGCTCTTCGCTAGTTTTTTCAGCCGCTATTTGTGTTTTGCTTTGCATTGCCTCGTCGTTTCTTAATGATGTTTCATTTCCTGAGCAGCCTGCACTCGTTTGACTGCTTGTTTCTGATGGTTGCTTAGGCTCTGCCACTCTAAGTTTAGTGGCATCTCCTCTATTTTCTTCATCTATACTGCATTGTGTCGCCTCATGTATTCCACAGTGTTCTTTACTCGATGTAGTTGTCTGTGGAAAGGCAATGTTCACAGTCTTCTGATTCAAAAGCCCAAGCAGTGTTTGCATTAAGTTTTTTTTTCTCTTTTTTCCATCAGAATTAACTCATATAACCTGCTGGTCCATTCTTCAGACTTTCCACTCTCAGCTTCCAGCCGTGGGAAAGCGTCTAATATTTGGCTTTCTATTTTTGCTATTTTTTTCATTTAAATGGCCCATTATTGCTCCATTATTTTGAATAGCTTCATTTAGATTTTCGTATAGCTTTATGAACGGAATTAAAGCCAAGGATGTAGCAGCTAATACATTGTTATGTATTTGAATTGCCGCCGCAGCGGACAGGTTCAATTTGATGTCTGATGCATTTCCTAGAGGGCTGCGTGTATTTTCACTACTCAATGATCTTTGTTCAAAGTCGCCACGAAGAGTGGTACTTGGTGTTTGCTGTTGTTGTTCTGTCGCCACCTTTGAACTCAAGTTCATAGGAGTTGAGCAGTTTGACATCCTCTTTTCTGTGTGAGCGCTGTCCCCCATCTTTTTTGCTCGTGGGTTTTTGTTTTTATCCAGTGATTGTCTCATTTCATTTCCGTTTACCCAAGATGCTTCACGTAATTCCTCTACCTTTCTCTGGCTTCTTTCCAAATGGTTTCATTCTGTTAACCCACTTTGACACTGCTGTACTGAAACCCTTGCAGTCACCCCTTGTGTTAAGTTTTTCTCTGGTCTGGATGTTCCATTTGTGTATCTACTGTCACCATATTTGGCTTTGTTAATGCTTTCTGACAGTTTCGTTTTCATTATTTCGAAATCAGCATGGAGTCTTTCCGTCAGTCTTGCCTCCCGCCATGCTAGGTCGAACACTCTGTGACCTCCGCTAGGTCCAGAAATTGGTTGCCATGCGCCCGATGTGATGTTGTGATGTTATCGCTGGTCTCTGTGTCAGCATTTTGTTGCTTTTTCAGTTTGATGTTGCCACTATACTGGTTAGTTTCCAGGTTTAATTTGACTCTGCCATTTTCTCTGCATGTTGCTCTCTCACTCACTTGACACATGCCCGTACTCTCGTCATTTACTTTACTTCCAATTTGTTGCGGGAAAGTGAATTTAAGTAGGTTTGTATCGAGGGCAAGCATGGCACTTCTAATTCGAGCAGCTCGGTGTCTGTCACGTCGAATGGCGATTGAAATGTCCTGACGTATATTTCTATCTCCTCTGCTCCGTCAGTTAGTGTGACGGCTCCGTCCTCCATTTTATCCGGTGGATTCGCGTTTTCAACTGGTTCATCAAGATCATCAGTAATGTATCCATCTCCTGTACAGGCGCTACCTACTGCATCCGGTTTTGTGAGGAGCACAATTTCGTTCTCAGATTTTGCTTTTGTGTCACCGTCACTTACTACCAATGCGAGTACACGCTCTTCCGTGTTTTTTGTTTCGTCCAGCCGGTGAGGTGAGCCTAATGTTTTGGTTTCTGAGGATTGTAAATCAGCTGTTTCTATCCTAGTTAAGGGTTTGTGCCTCCCTTTATCTGAGTTTGGAGTCTCAATGTTGAGCATCAATTTCAATTTCGATAAGTTGACCGTTGTGGTTTGTTTTGGTGTCATTCGTTCACCTGTTGATAACGGCGAGGGGTCCTCACTCGTAGGACTCGAACACACGTTCCCCCTCAACTCACACAAGTCATCGGACATCACTTTCTCCCTTTCATTCTCGATATCAGTATCCAAGTGCAGGGTGTTATCAAGCGTTATGGGGGCGTGAGATAATAGGGCTTGTTTTGATTTCATATGTGTCAACGGCCAATTTTCTGCCATGAAATCCTCTTACCTACTACTCTGCTGTCTTCAACGGACTGCAGCAGACTGAACTCTGCCCGAACTCCGCGCTTCCCAGGAGTATGTAAGGGCGGTTGATGTTATTTTCCTTAAAGGCACACGACTCCACAACCAAACAGAGTTCAAGCTTCATAGCAACGTAGCTGCAGCTCCTCTCACCAGTCCTCTCTGCAGCAGACTGAACTCTGCCCGAACTCCGCGCACGCTCCGCGCTTCCCAAGAGATTTAAGGGCAGTTGATGTTATTTTCCTTAAAGGCACATGACTCCACAACCAAAACAAAGTTCAAGCTCCGTAGCACCGTAGCTGCAGCTCCTCTAACCAGTCCTCTCTGCAGCAGACTGAACTCTGCCCGAACTCCGCGGCACATTGCCTTGTGGAAAATACTGTCCACTAAACTGTGTACGACCCCCTCTGGGACCTCTAACAATCTGGTGCAACAACACCTTGGTTTTCAAATCTCCCTTCTTTTTCTCAATCCTTTCCTTCTCGTTATTGACTCGTTTTCATAATACTGAGCCATATGCAACACTTCTTCAGTGCTGCCAAGCACTCTCAGAAGTCATATTTTGCGACTGGATGTCGGGTAGCAATCGGGATGGATTGTCTAATGGTATTCACTTCCCGTCTTGAGAACGGGACGTGAACGAACTGTGATACATAATGTGCATCAATATCATTGGCGGCAACGCCTGTCGCAGCATTAGCCGGAACCTCGACTTTGGGGACGAATGTCGGAGGAACCTCTCTCATAGGTAGCTGAGTAACAGGTAACTCTGAACGCTTACTAAGTAACAAAGCTAAATCAGACAAAAAAGCTCTCTTATAGATATTCAATAATTCTGTGGGACAACAAATCTTTCTCTTAATACATTCATCCTGTAGGTACTCTACCATTACCTGTATCACTTTCACTTTCCTCTGCATTTCTGGCGTATACTGACTATACGTGTCATATACTTCTACGGGAGATATCGACATATCTGAAATCCATCTAAGTGCATCTCTCATGCAAATTCGTGTTTCTTCACTCATCGACTTACTAAAAGGAAGGAACCGTTTCTGTACAAAAAGCACCCAAACTATCACCATCTATTTCTTCATTCTGTAATTTTTCTAACTCCCTTCTAAACTCAAATACCCTCTCGACGTGCTCATATACTTTCTCTGCAGTATCTCTTGAATATGCTAAAACATTCAGATCCCTCAACCCTATCTATATCATTCAGTCTGTTCCACATAACGGATAAATGGACTTCCATCCCTTCAATAAAAACAGTTTTCTCAGGAAAATTATCCAGATTAGAGAGTGTAGCTAAGACATCAGATTGTTCACCCTTCTCCATGCACTGTCTAGCCCATGCATTCAGATCTCGCTTTCTTTCTTTAGAAACTGTATTGCGAGTTACAATCTTCGATTCCGGCACCCTTATCAACTACAGTAGGTAATGAAGGTGCTATCACTGGTATCAAAGACAAATCTACCGGACCTACGGCAGCAGGCAAAGGTGAAGGTTCAGGTGGAGGAGCGACAATAGGAAGTGGAGCAATAGCTAGTAGCGGAGGAGCAATAGGAGGAGTAATAAGAGGTGCAGGAATTACTGCAGGCGGAGGAACAACAGCAGGAAGAGGTAAAGCAGCAGAAATAGGTACATACGGAGGTGGCGCAGTGGCACCAGGCCTTCGTTCATTTAAAAGCTTATCAATTAGTTCATCTGATGCATGAAAATATTTAGACGGGTTTATTTTCTGAATGCCAAGTTGAAAAGCCCGATCCATGTTTCTAACTGACTCTGACTGTTTCTGTTGATCGTACAATAATGCTTTCTCGGCATTCGGCATATGTCGATGTGCATGTTTCTCTCTACTTTTAAGTTGCTGCATAGCTTCTTTTTTCAAATTTCGCAATTTTGCAATACATCAAATGCTGCAGGTCTAGCTTTTTTCTTTAATAATATAGATTCTAAATATTCTATACGAGAAATCTCAAAGCTACCATTGATTGGCCAATGAAGTTCGGAAGCATGTCTGGTTTGTCTGTACCCAATATCATTAAACACTATACTACCAATACCGTACTTACAGTACATAGTACATGCCGGCGACCCCTCCTGTGGTGCGAGACGGCCAAATTCCAAAGATTATCTGTCTCTGCTGAATAATGCCCTAGAGCAGGCAGACAATTTCCCAGGCATGTCAGATTACTGGTGTTACCTGGTCAATAATTGTACTCGCGAGGACAATACGCCAAATCACATATCAGGATACTTAGGAATCGGGGCACGACTCACCTGATCAAAGAACTAAGGGAGGTCCGATCGGATTACTAAGGACAACAAAGGACCCTCCCTCGTGGTTGGTGATTTCGGCAAAGTTGCCCGCCTCGATATATGGACCCTCATCAAGATGCTGTCTCGGATCACGTGCTCACCATCCGGGGATCGGGTCGTGCAGTACTGTTGAGATGTTGCGTCTCATCCAAGAAGGGGCCCCCTTTCTCACCGCCCGATCCCGGTCCAATAGCCGCGTCAACTCTTCAATGAGATGGCATCGATCTTGAGGGTCCCTATTCGGGTGCCATCTGTAAAAGCAAACAGAAATATCGAGGCTTAGTACCACAAAAGGAAATACACCAAACACGGGCGATAAAGATTCACAGATCTTTTATTCTGCGCAGTTTACAAAGAAACATAGAAACAGATAGCTATCTGGCTCTCAACAACCCACAATGAGTACCAGCCCGTCAAAGAGAGGAGAGAGAGTGCTGGACATCTAGATATTCATACTTTTTATACACTTCTCAAAGATATTGTCCAGCCCCTCTACATGTTAATAATCTGTGGTCTAGAATTTGTGCCTAGTTCACATACAGCTTATACAATAATATGCATACGGATTACATGGGTTTGCATTTCCATCAAGTTCCAATAGCGATGTATATTCTTGGATCCCACGGTAAGCCTTAGCCTATATCCCTTCACAATGTAGTTCAGCCTGTGTCCACGCTTGAGATTTACTTTGTATTGTCCCAACGTTTACACAGGGATGACTCTTATGTGTGCGGACAATGCTCAAACGGCAGTTCATATGGCGCACAAGGTCTCTTTACTCAGTCTAAACAGTCGGCTCTCGGACAACCTAAACATTAACAGAACTCAAAGGTCGCGAGGCTTGATTGCAAGTTGAAAACACAGTCCACCATTTTAGAACAGAGAATCATACGAAGAGAAATCAAAATGGCGGATGACTCTAAAAAGGTGGCGAAGTTGATCAAAAATCAGAACTTTGCAACGCGGTTCTCTCCATAGAGCAACTAGGCATAGGCCAATATTAATCAAAAGGAGGCACTATATGATTTTCGTTCAATAGGAGAAGGAAAGTGTGAAGTCAAAGATGACCCTGAGATTCTTAGCCTTGCAGGTCGGGGTAGGAGGGGGGCCAAGGGAGGCCGGCCAGAGAGTGAGGGGAAAGGATGGTGAAGGTGTGGCGATGAGGAGGATCTCCATCTTGCTGACATTCAGACAAAGATCATTGGCGGCACACCAATCCCTTTAGGCAATCAGAGATGAGAGAGGAGAGGAGGTGACCGAGGGCAGCCTGAAAATGAGTTGAGTGTCATCCGCGTAGCACTGGAAATTTGAGCAGAAAATGACAATGCAGTAGGTGAGAGTTGCCCGGTGTTGTTTGAATACCAAGAAGATAGAAGGGACAAGGAATGGGAGAAGAGACTGAAAGAAGATGAGCATAAAAGATAGAACTTGGAGCGACGAGAGCAGATGTATCAGGAGGAGCAACAAAAGAAAGCAGAAAGTGCAGAGGAGCAAAGAAAATATGACACTAGGCAGAGAGCAATGGAAGACAGGGATAGAAAAGAAAGGAAGAGAGAGGAGGAGGAAGTGCAGCAATTAAGGGACAAAAGAATATAGAAACAAAGGGAAGAAGAGTAAAGAAGGACAGGAGCAATAAGGGAAGAACGAAGACAAGAGGAAGCTAGAATTAGATGGGAGGCAATAAAGCAAAGAGAATTAGATGAAGAAATAGAATGAAGAAGGAGGCAGCAGGGTCTTGACACCAGTATCATTTGTAAAGAACAAGTAGGGCCACGCCCAGCAATACGATGGAACAGAATAGAAGAATTCCTTCCAATAAAGGAAGCAGCAATAGGGGCATCTAGAGTAGTACTGGAAGAAGAAAGATTTGATGTGGTGAGCATTGGGGAAAGGATTGATATGGTTAATCAACAGTTGAGGCCAAATAACGAGTGTGAAACTCGAGGGAGCAATGATCGATCCCCAATGTCTCGATTGCAGAGGGAGGAGGGAAGCCTGCTCAGTCACGAGCATAGAGTGTTGTCCTTAAACTGAACCCGGAAAAAGGGTGGAGGGGATGATAGTCATACTTCTTGGGGACAATAAATGTCAGATGAGGAAAGAGAATCCTTTCTTGGGGAGGAAGAAGGAGCGGGTGCGCCCATGAAAGAAGCCTGCAATTGGATAAAGAAGTAAGATGATCAGATCTGGAATAACCTAAGGATAGAACACCAGAGCCTATACCATATCCAGAGCATCCTCAAGGACGATTGAATAGTTAGAAGGAGAATCACCGCCATATGTGAGCAGGTTAAGATTGCTACCAGCAAGGAGATGGTAAGGGACAATTTGGCCCAAGACTCTCCCACAAAAAAACCTCTAAAACCATTTCATTTTACTCTATCTTCCCCAGAAACCTGCCCAGGCATGCCATTCAGTGCCCCTTGCCCCCCTTCACAGGGAGGGAGAGGAGAGATGTCAGGACTGTGACGACTGTGACGAGTAAGAGTAGGGTAATCCAATCATTGTTCCGTAAAACATACCCCTACAAGTAATGTGTTCATTCATGTAGGAGGCGGAGATGCATAATTTTCCCTTTTTAGCCTCATAGCTCTTCAGTTAGCCACAAGCCCTTCTAGTTTGATAAGCTCTCTGCGCTGTTACGTTTTTTTTTCTTTGCTTTTTGGTAAACCTGACGATGGGCAGGTACTCTCCCTGCCTCTCTCTATCTTGAGCCGGAGCACCTTAAGTTCCGGAAGCTCAAGACATTCTTCTTCTCTTCCTCCTTCTATCTCCCTCTACCCTGCTAACCTCCATCTTTTTCTCCACCCTCCTTCTCCTCCCTTACTCGGTTCAGTTTTTTCTGACTGGTTCACCTCCAGAGCCTTACAGGTCCCCGGCCCCCTGCCATTCTTTGCACTTGCCTCCGGCCCGTAGCACTATGTTCAGCATTACTGCACTTTCAGCTTATGCTCCAGGAGCGAGGCAACCTCTCTGCACTTAATCCAGGGCCCTGTTGGACTGGATGCGTTTGTTTCCCCCCCGGGCCCCTCTTCCTCGCACCTCCGTCTGTACCTATGCATTACCTATATGTATTAGGATTAGTAAGTTTGTCTGCTCTGTTCACGCCACCCCCCACCTTTTTCTGTCCCCCCTCCCTAGCTGGGTTGAAACTATACCACTACATGTACTGGCACTAGGAGAAATGCCGTCAGGCCTAGTATGCTAATTTTTCTGTTTAGATCATTCGGAAAGGCCTAAGAATGATACTGTATTCCCTTGTTCCCTTCCCGCCGTGAAGCGCTTTGAAGCCCTTCACCTGTGCATAAGCGCTTATAAATAAACAATAGCAATTACTTACTTTGATGGGAGGATGTGCTTTGGTGAGTATGTTGTTAGCTTCTGCAGCAGCAGAATGGTGCCATCGCTCTGTGAATTAGCTCCTTTATCTGGCAGAATCGGAAGCACTGAAAAACAAACAAACTATTAAGGTGTATAGAAAACAGGATATCCAAATATGCATATAACTACTGCTAAAGCTCTGCAACAGACAGAAGCACCCGCACCTGGAAGATGGCAAGCTGGTTAGGCGTTCTCCTCGTGTGTAACCTGCAGCAGGACTGCAACAAAACCTACATTTCAGGGGGTCGAGGGGTAACTGGTTATGGGTGGGGCCACTTTAGAAATGGGTGTGGCAAACTTTTAGGCTCCGTCCCCTCTGTTCTAAGCCAAGGGCTGTCTGGCAGGGAGACCATATATCCTATCCCCCTTTCCCCATCCGTCCTCGCCTACCAAACACCACACCCCCAACCTCCCACCCTTTACCCGCCAGAATCAGCTCCTCGGTCCAGCATCACACACACATATACACACACACACACAATTACACATCCACACACTCATTTTAACAATCTATTGACCATACACTCGCTCATTTGCATGCGGACCCAGCCCCCATACATCATACGCACACACACTCATTCATACATACATTGCATAAACACTCCATGCACACATCCATACATTAGCAAAGATGCAACACCCTTTTACACTGCTAGCTTCAGAAAAGGCTTCCCTCGCCTTTCTGCCTAACAAAAGACAAGTGTGCACATCAGCCCCCACCCCTCGTATGTGAAAGCACACATCACGTTGGGATATGTTCGCTTACATCCGTGGGGGAGGGGCTGATGTGCGAATTTCATTTGTGTAAGGCAGTGCGGTGGTGGAAGCCTTTCTTGAAACTAGCAGCTTTAAAGTTGTTCTGCGCTTGTGAAAATACATATTTCTGCACAGGAAAGGCTTCCCTCCCTCTCTGAGTAACAAAAAGCACCGCCCTCCAACTCAAATTCGGGGGTGGGGGCTGAAGTCCGGTCAGCGCAATGGCGTTGTGGCCTGAGTCGGCCCTTCCTCCTTCCAAAATTGGTGAGTTAACTGCCAATGAATTGGCAAAGAACAACTATTACCACAGTGCTTAGAAGCAGGAGGAATATTTTATAAAGCGCTGTATTATTAATATTTTAGTTGTAATCACTGCCTGGTCTTTGGCAGTAATTAGTGGGGTGTGCATGCCCTTGTGCATTTTCATCCTGCAGCACCTGGAAAATCCCCCTTCACTGGCTGGCTTCCTGACAGACATCCCCCCCTCTCAGCAAAGCGTTTACACCAGCAGTTTGGCTTCCCAGCGCCTGCTGGTCAGATAAATGTCTTCCTTTTATCAGCCTGGCTCCAGTCACAAACACTTCACGCGAGGCAGGGCTCACGCGCCGAGGAAGCACGCCCCGCCGGCCCACGTGCGCACCTTCAAAGCTGCAGAGCTGGCAGCCGGCCCTCCAGGCGCTGGCAAGATGGCCGCGCCACAGCTTGGCACCGAGTTCAAAGATTCTATTAGGAGCAGCTGCCTGGCCGCGGGCCTGTGCGCGGGGCTCCCCTCGCAGACTCCCCCGTCCACCACGTGCCCTGCTCTCTCTCTGCAGGCACAGCGAGGGGGCACTGTTAATGAGGCTAATGGGCGCATTTCATCTCGCAACGTGTGTGCGCGGGAGAGAACCTCCCCATGCTGTGCACGCTCCTCCACGCGGCAGTGCTGACAGGCAGCCGCAAAACACCAGCCACACTCCCCAAACTCTCGCACATGCTTTCCATTAATGCTGCTGGAGTTCCGCCAATGAGAACCGAAAGAAGAAGGCAGGAAAGTTACTAAGACATTTACAGTGGTAAGATTAGGGTGACCAGATTTCCAAAACGAAAAACCGGGACCACCAACAACATAAAAGAGGGACTACCCCATCGCAGCCCACCAATTACTGCCCCTCGACCAACACGCCCCCACAACCACCACCCAATCATATTTCCAGCACTTCTCCTTTCTATAAAGTGTATATGATCTCGTGTGTAGTTTTGTCTGTTGAATCTTGGGGTGTTAATTCAAAACAGGCGTTTGCTCTAATTGATATAACATGGCTTGCTGTGCACTCTTTTCCAGGCCAGTCTCTGTGGCACAGTCAGTAAGTGTTGCGACTCGTGTGGGGGTTCGAGCCACTCCTCCAACATCGAAATTCTGAAAATGTTGTGAAAAAGAATTACAATTTTAATGACCGTAGCCACCCATCCCTGCAAATCCTGGCGAGGTTTCGAAAATGAAAAAACTTCCGGGACCTCGGGAAGGAGGGTGATTTTCCCGGACTGTCCCGGGAAAACCGGGACGTCTGGTCACCCTAGGTAAGATGCATAAATCAAAATTACGAGTACAGCGGTGCAGTAAAAAACAGTGCGAACAGGGTGGTAATTCTGTTAATGCCGCATTACAGTACCACCGTACTATAGATTCGGTGGTAAGGCGGACGATAAACCAACAGAAAAATGCTGGAGGTAAACTGCCACCGAACTGCCAAAAATCAGCAAAATTGGCGGTATTACTGCGGGTGGAATTACTGCCATGGGTAATTGCACCGAAAATCCCATGGAGTCCTATCGACTCCAAAAACGGGGATTTACTCAGCCCTAACACCACTAATACCGTTGTAAATCTGTTTGGCAGTATGTTGGCAGATTTACAGCCAAAATACTGTCAAACTTGTAACAAGGCCAAAAGCCATCACCACATGATCATTGAATACAGAGCCAGCATTCAACCAACTCCATTTGTGTAAATCTATCCGTTTTCTAACACCTCTTATTCTATTAGAATCCCTATATTTTGCTGGTCGTTGGCCATGGCACCAGGGTTGCACATTTTTCGTACTTTATATGTTAGACCATGTGGTAATAATAAGTCAAATGGGGGAGCACTACCCCTGTTTTTCTATTATTTTGGTGAAAACACCAAGAAGTTGCTCTCATCACCAGGCAGCCCAAAGAGAGACTTTGATCGACCATCGACCTATTTGCCTGCCTTGGGCACATGGACGCATACCACATTGCCCGCTCCAGGCAAGTGGGAACCACTGATCATGGAGATTTCTGGACCGGGGAGAGAGCTTGGGCCCACACACACTGCCACCAATCCATGGCGAGATGCTTCCACTCTCTAAGAGTAAGGTGTGCAGTCGTCATTTGCCGGTTTGACTGCAGTTGTAACATTTCTAACCAAGAGGTCATCGTGGCTAGTAATGTAGGTTTTCCTATATCTGAGGACCCTTGAAGGTTGGCAACTGCTGTTGGGGGCCCCAAACATTTGTTTTCTTTTTTAAATGTATAAAGTGAGCAAACAGTCCTTAGGCATCGAGGTGCTGTTACATGTGATGAGCTAAGTTACATGAGGCATGTGTATGATGATCTTAGTTACATGAGGCATGTGTATGATGATCTTAGCTACATGAGGCATGTGTATGATGATCTTAGTTACATGAAGCATGTGTATTATGATCTTAGTTACATGAGGCATGTGTATGATGATCTTAGTTACATGAGGCATGTGAAGGACATTTTGAATCATTGCAAACATAATACATATATTGCAGGCAGGCATATTGATAACATTGTATACAGATAGCACATAGTCAGGATTAGGTGAAGAGCAGTGTCTTGATAGCTTTGCGGCAGGGTATACGGGAGGTTTCAGCTCTTGGGGACGGTGGAAGGCCATTCCATTTCAGGGCTGCTAAGTACGGGAAACTGGCGCCGCCTGCTCTGACTCGCTTCATTTTGGGTACTGTGAGCATGTTGGCATACAGTGTTCTGGTTGGTCTGGAGGATGCAGCCCTGTGTATTATTTGGGCCAGGTAGAGGGGAGCCGTTTGGTTGACACGTTTGTGGGTTAGAGCCAGCGTTTTAAAAAGAGGACGTGCTCTTTGACGGGTAGCCAGTGTGCTTGTTTCCTGGTGACGGATATATGTCCCCTTCTAGGGGGCATCACTGTGTAAGATTTCTTCAAGAGCCCTCAATGGGTGAAGGCCTGGATCAACCAGGGGAGTTACTAGCAAGCGCTTCCTCAAAATTAGCGTGGAATGAAAAAGGGGTAACCTAATACATGTTCCTAACTCGAAATCAACAGTGAGAATGGGGGTAACTATTGTTCCAATTCCAACCTCGCCAATGGGGATGCCCTCAGGAAGGGCAGAAGTGGACAGAGGGACTAGGGACCTCGGTGCACAATCAGTAATACAATGGGCAATGAAGGACCAATGTGAAAGAACAGTAACCGAGGAAACACATTCACAATGAAACGGGGTGATGGGCGCCATAACACACACACAAGAATGACTGCAGAGCCAAGGTAATAATTATTGGCAGAACATCAGGTTTAAAATGAATTGGCAGAATAAAATGCAAGATACATGCAAATGAAATACAACAAGGCAGAATAATAGCAGCTCACTCTGATATGGGCACAGTGATATGAAAGTAGTGTTTACACAGTAAAAAAAGTTAATGGGATAGCTAAAAATCAGGTTGAACATTACATGCGGAGTAAATGCAGGCAAACTGTTAAAAAGAAATAATCTTCACTTTAACTTCAATTACTGTCTTTTAGTTACATATGGGTTTATCTGCAATGTTCATGAACCCAGAGACCTGTGGTCCTCTAAAACGAGGTAGCAACACTTAGAGATGTGTGGGGATGCAAAACTTACTCATACATCAATAATAAAACGGACTCAGGAAGTTGGCAAAATTTAGTACTGTTTTAATTGCAATTATCAAAAACAGGGAGTACAATGGACATCATCATCCGACATCGCACAAGCAATCTCAGCAAAACCCGTTGTACTCTGGGACCTCCAACCAGGCCCATAGAGTCGGGGTTTGCCCAGTAGCACTTTAAGATAAGATAGCAGCGCCTGTAAGATGGATGGGGGTGCAGATTAATACTCCAACACCAAATCAATAATGACAGCTCAACGGTTTGGCAAAGGGAGTCCGTTTAATGACAAGTACAAAAAACGGGGAGTCTCATGAATATTAGCAGATGCGTGATCTTCTCTCTCGCTTCACAACTCCAACGAACTTCATAAAACATAACACATACTGAAAACTCGTCATCAGTGACGTTTAACGCTTAAAAGTTGGCATGCAATTCTATTGGTTCTAGAAAGGTAACTTTAATATATGTACTATATCTGTATATGGTAACAGAGTAAAGGGATTGGGTAAACACTGACAGGTGGGGCAGCTAAGCCCTTCCTTCAAAATGGCTACTGTAGACGTCACTAAAGGTACAACGTCCCATTGGTTGTAGTAACTATAGGACCCTAGATTACTTGGTCCACTATGATTGGGTTGGCACCAACACCACTCATACTTTTCCACTTTGCCTAGCAGCACGCAGAATGGTCGGCCAGGTGCAGGGTGCCCCTTAGCTTCCCCGACCTTCCTCTAATTATTGTTACAATCAATCATCACTTTAGTTGCCATGTGTCAATTATTTCACTGTGGTTGGCCTCGAGACTGCATCTCCGGTCTGGAAAAGTTCTGATATCTTCACCTGGCCTGCTGCCATGCGTAGGTGTGAAAGTGTCACTTCTCCTCGCTCGGCTGGTCACGTGATTCAGGCACCATGAATTTGCCTCTTCTTCACGTAATTTGTGTATTTGATTTTCGTTTCATCCACCACCTGCCTTCAGTTTCTTATCTTGACCTCTCTGAGCAGGATATTCTGTTCTTCGCTTCAATTAATTTTAGCTACTGTTCGTCTTTTTTAACTGATATAACTTTGGCTCTCTTGGCACGATTTGCCTCTGCTGAGTTTCGTTTCGGCCTTTTATTCTCAATTTGTTAAATATGAAGCTATCCTCGTGTGGCCTTTAGTAATCTTTGGTTAATCCTGCTCCTTGTGCAAAGTGGAAGTATACTTATACAATGCTTCTTTTGAGGTAGATATGTATAGGTGGCACTTGCCGCACTATCTTTCTACTAAGCATAGCAAGCCACACGATTTTCTTAGCTTCTTGCGGTTCCAAGCATATGTACAAGCGTAAACTGGTAGAATATCTTGAAAATGCTCATGGCTTAAGCTTCTTGTATTTGACATTGCCCTTTCACTTTAGGTTCACAATGTCTCTTGCCCATTGCGTTTCGTCTCTTTATGTCATCCTCTGGTCGTCATTTCTTCTATATGTGAGTCAGTCCAGGTTCTCGTGTCGTCACCATTCGTCTTCCATTAAGACCGTTTTGGCTTCTTCAGGGACTGTACTTAGACGATTTTCGTTTAGTTTCATTTGTTGATATGATTTTCTCAATGGGTACCTTACTGTCCATGGTTTCCTTGGTATCGGTACTTCAATAGGCGTTGTTCTTCTGATGGGTACTTGACAGAGCCCTACTGAGGCTCTCTGCAGGTTTATTTGCTCATCATATGTCACATATTTCGGTGTGAACGTCCCTGGTACTTCAAAATGGACGGTTGGCGTGCGGGCTGTACTTGGGACCTCCTCTACACTGTCATCGTTGATGTCACACTACATGGCAAAGTAAGAAAACCTATTTGGGGATGTGATAGGCATACAGGCAACATCTAGGTATACATTCCATACTGACGGAGGTTGTGATTGGGTCTCTAGATCAGGTGGGCAACTAAGCCCTCCTCTAGTGCAAGTCATCTTCATCGTCATAAAATACACCGCAACTTATTGGTTACACAAACTACAGGGCTCTCTGATAAGTGGCCCTCTACAATGAGTTGGCACGCTTGTACCCTTCTGGAATGTTCCACTTGTTAGCAGCACGCAAGCTGGGCTGCGTGGTCATGCCTCGCCACCCAATTAGCCCAACATCTATCATCACTCCTGCGGTCTGTCATTCAATTAAGTCTTTGAACTTGGCCTTGTAGAAGCTCACTGTGCCTGAGAATTAAAGGGAGTGTGGCATGGTCTTATCTTCCAGTTTCGGTGTAGCTCGACCCAAACTCTATTTCTATCTGACCATGTGACTGGAGACCACGTTTTCAAGCTTTTTGCTGCATAAAATACTATTAAATGATGAACTCTTGGCACCTTCAGTGTTTTTCCATTTCACCTCAACAGGAGTTTGTTTCTTTCTCACGTTCACATAGCTTCTTGACAGACAACCAGGCTCACGGTGGCCCTGACTCTTGGTGCAGGGCCAGCCAGCCTTGCCATCAGTTATTTTCCAACTGCGCCACACTCAAGCTCTTTCTGTTCACAAGGTTCAAGTTTGCTAAACGTGCATTGTGGAACATCCAGATTCTATGCATTGCTACGTATATACATTGGCGCATCACTGCAATCTATTCACTACGTAGCCAACCTCAGGATTACTTCATCTACTTGCGTTACAGCATCTGTACAGTTATAAAATGACTTTGCATTTTCTTTAATGTTTCTTTACACAAACATTTTCAGTTCAATTCCGAAATGTTGCTTAACTTCAACACCTCGTCTTCAGATCTTATTGAATGTCTATATTCTTTCGTCTTCTGTGTCTTTTCTGGGTGTGTCAGTTCTGCTTCGTATGATGTCATCCGTCTTCTTATTCATTAATTTTCATACTTCTTCTGGGACTTTCTCCAGAAGACCATTATTTCTTTGTGAATGCATAGGGTTTTCTCAAGGGATACCTTGTCTCAAGAATTCTTTGCGGTATAGGCATTCTCACTGGTACTGCACATGTCGCAATTTTCGGCTCCTAATATATAGGCAAAAAGAATCACAACAGCAACCGAGTCTGATTGCAGGATAGAACAGGACACAGGGCAAAACACCCTGCAACAAGTACTCATGGCAAGGTATAGCTCAGAGCACAACTGGGTGCAGGAACGTAGTCTACAAAGCACAGGGTTACACAGCAAAAGGCTCTTGCGGATGGGGCAAGATCAGCGAGCCAAACCACTGCAGGAGTCAGATTCTCCAGGTCTTGGGAACATACCTAGCACAGTTGCAGGGGGTTTCAGGAAGGATGTGCCGAGACACACACCCGGGTTGATGATGCAATAACTATACTTTTTTGACACAAAGTATATGAAAAGCGGGTGAGAATAACAATGAGACCGGAATTACAATGACGTAAATTCAAATATGAGTAAAATATTTACCATGTTTGGATTTACATCATAAAATGAATAAATAAAAACATCCACACAATTTAAGTGCCCCTCCAGTGCAGTATCAGGTCAGAGTAAAAGGGCCAGCCTCCATCTGTTATGCTGCCAGGAAGTCTGCAAAACAATTCAAAGTTACGGACAGCAGGTGGCAGGGAGAACAGTTTGCAACATAAGGGTTCCACTTGAGCTGAGAAACATGCAAAGGTTAAAGTCAGGTCATAGGAGGGGACCGAGGAGACTTTGTGGTTCCAAGGGCTTTCAGAGTTCTGAGCTGAGAAAGGTTCCAGCTCTGCTGAGTCATTGTCCATTGAAACACCTTGAAGGCCACTCAAAGACCTGGCTGTCCACATAGTTGAATGCACATTTGAAGAAAACAATTTCTCATCATTCTCTTAATGGGAAAACACAGCTATTACTGCCCACTTGAATGGTACATTTGTCGCCTGCTTTTAGGGCAGGCATATCCTGACTGCCGTTTCAGACTCTCTGTTCTGACACAGCAGGGGTCAACATCTAGTCTGTGCCTTTCTATCAACGACTCTTAAAAACACAGGAAAGCCTGACACACAATTCTTCCCATGAGGCTAACTAGGAGTATCCAACTAACGCAGAACGCAAGCTGGTCATGTCTTAAGAAATACATCATGGCTGGGGGGCGCTGTTGCGCGCAACTAAGATGGCCGCCTGATCGGAGCGCTCCGATCCCACGAACATCCTATATACAAATAAATCCTTTTTGGAGCCGCGCAGAGAAGAAACTACTACACCGTCCGTTTCCCGTACTCCTACTGCACATTATGTGCAAATCCTGATCAGAACCGTGGAGGCGTGGGGGAGTTCGCTGCCCGCTTCGAACTAACGGCTTCTCCAGTGGACCGCGGCCCACCCCAGAGCTCCGGAAGAATCCTACGCCAGACCGAGGTGTCGTCATCATCACAAGGCCACGAGGGGGAGGAGCGCTGAACACCGCGGTGCAGCCCCACGACACGGATCAGACCGTGTGGGCAGACATCAGGACCTAGTGTGGACACGTAGTGGTCTGTGGCTTCGGCCCACCTCCCGGATAACGACTGGGTTGGCACGCCATCTTTTCACGCAGGGCCCCGGCCGACTCATGCACCGGGCCTTTCGCCGAGCGAACCCTCGCCCGACGTTGCGAGTGCAGGTGAGAGATGTAGAGCCGTGCGGACCCAGAGACAACGGCTGTGTCACGGAGTAAAGTTTTATATAATCCTTTATTCACTGGTTGCCACCCAGAGACAGTGCTAATCCTGTGCAGACGGCTGGCCGGACCCGCCTCCTCGACCCTTGCTCTGCACGGGTGACCCATGGGCCGCAACGAGAAAAAAGGCACAGGCGTGAAAAAGACTGGCCCAATGGACTCCTATGCCAGCTCCCAGCCCCAGGGGACGCCGGCCGCCATAAACATGGGGGATGACAATCCTGCTGCGATTGAACATGGCGACAGAGAAGACCGCCTAATGACCATAGTGCAGAATAGCTTCCTTGCAGTGAACGTAAAGCTGGACGATATTGTTTCAACTATCAGCTCCCTTAAGGCTAGAGTGGACAAGGAGAGCACTCGCATTACAGAAGCTGAGAACAGAATCAGCACAAAAGAAGATATCCTGACACAACATGGTCGAGACATAGCACAGCTGAAAGGGGAACTGCGTAAGACTCAAGCAAAATGCGATGACCTGGAATCTCGATCTAGAAGAAATAATATCCCTATTGTCGGCATTCCGGAATCCTTCTGTAAGGGTCCGATGGAGCGACAAGTTGAGGCCCTTTTGAAAACCCTTCTGGGCACAGAATCCTTCTCTAGCCACTTTCTTGTTGAGAGGGCTCATCGCACCCTAGCGCCGACACCCAAACCTGGGGCGCCACCGCGCATGATTATTGCGCGCCTCCTGAACTATAGGGATAGGGACGCGATCCTAAAACTTTCAAGGGAAAAAGGCTCCCTGCAGTATGAAGGAAGCAGAGTCCACATTTATCCGGATTTTTCGACCAGCGTCCAAATGCAACGCAGATCCTACGAACAGGCCAAAAAGCTCCTGAGATTGCGTCATGTCCCTTACGCCCTCATCTTCCCGGCGAAACTACAGATTCAACATGGAGGCAGGTTGCATTTCTTTGAGGCCCCTGCGGAAGCCGTAATGTACATTGAGGCGTCCATCCCCATCCCTCCCAAAGAACATCCACGAGATCGGAACGGGCCACCACGACCGAGAGACAAAGTCCCGGGTTCAGCCGATTGACATAGACTTACGGAAACATACTTAGCTGTGAAGACGTCTCTCCTGAGAGTAACGGCTTCAATTGATATTGTTTGTTGA
Organism: Ambystoma mexicanum; assembly: GCF_040938575.1. Classification (NCBI taxonomy): domain Eukaryota; kingdom Metazoa; phylum Chordata; class Amphibia; order Caudata; family Ambystomatidae; genus Ambystoma; species Ambystoma mexicanum. The sequence continues at coordinate 78,883,332 of NC_090930.1, read as the reverse complement.
GGGTGGGATCGTGAGCCTCTGTTGATGGAGGCCCTGCGAATGCAACTAGCAACCCTCAGGAAAGTTCCACAGGTTATGGGGATTGGGTTACATCATCGGGTTGGGGTTGATGGTGCGGGTGGGGGTGGGGGTAGGGTACAAAGTTATGCCACGGTTGGCAGGAGTTTCAAAACGCAGAGACTGGTTGCATCGGGTTCAACTGTTAAGGCTGGTGGCGTAAGCGATTCACTTCACACATTGATAGTAATTGAAATACCATGGTACTGGGTGACAGGGGGGTAACTGTTAAACTTCTTTCATGGAATATCCGGGGACTTAACAACCCGATTAAGGCCAGGAAAATCGCAGCATACATAACTAGACATAACCCCCAGGTCGTGTTACTGCAAGAAACCCGCGCACTGGGGCAGGTCTGTTCCAATTTTCTCCCTGGATGGGGTGCATTGCGATGTTATACTGAATATTGCTTCCAATCCAGAGGGGTTATGACCCTGATACATCCGAATCTGGGCTTCCGTGTACAGCACGCAAAAACGGACACTCAAGGGAGATATGTGGTAATCTGGGGCGAGTTGGCAGGACGGAAGATGGTTATAGTTAATACGTATGGCCCCAACATAGAAGACCCTGAATTCTATAATGCTATATATAATTTGGTGGTTGAAGCTGATGATGCGGCAGTCATCTAGGGAGGTGATTTTCATACGATACTAGACACGACCCTCGACAGGTCTACAACTTCCCATAGAACCTTGACCAAAACCTCATTAGCGATACGACAAATAATGCAACAGATGGCCATGGTAGACATCTGGCGAGAACTACATCCCCAAGAACAGCGCTTCACCTTTTATTCATCAGTGCATGATTCTGAATCTCGATTTGATTATTGGCTTATCAGCTCCACGCTCGCGAATATGGTTCAGCACTGTGACATGTACCCCCGTACCCTCTCAGATCACTCCCCTGTGACAATTACTTTGTGTGTCGGCGAGGCTGCCCCGAGGGCCAGACGCTGGAAAATGCCCCCTGTTCTACTTAGAGACCCTAACATTTGTGAAGCACTGCACACTGAAATAGAGGAATTTTTCCAACTAAACGAAGGGTCGGTAGACCGGTGCGCTACACTGTGGGAAACATTTAAAGTATGGATGCGGGGCGGAATTATGGCCAAAACTATGGGTCTATTGAAGGCAGTTAGGCAGGAGTTAGACACAACTGAGGCTAAACTTGAGCTCCTGGAGTTCGAATACACCTGTACACATAGTAAAGAGGCCCTACTGGATATTCACACTACACTGGGAGAATTTAATAAACTTGCTGCGAGGGAGGTACAATACATGGCTGCCCCGGCCCGAGCTCGTAGATACGGGGAAAGTAACAAGGCAGGGAGATTCCTAGCCCGGATGCTTAAGGCCGAACACGGCCATCCCCCTATAGTGACAATCCAGACACCTAGTGGTGACATAGTCAGTGGGGACCAAGAAATTAATGATATGTTTGGCGCATACTATAAATCACTATATTCCAATAAAGACACCAAAACTAAAGGAGAAATAGTGGAATATCTAGACGTGATTGATCTCCCAACCCTGGCCCCGGAGACATGCATGATACTAGACACCCCCATATCACTTGAGGAAATTACAGAGGCAATGAAAGCATTAAAATGAGGTAAAGCCCCGTGCCCCGACAGCCTAGGTGCCGAATTATATAAAGAATTTCATGATATCCTAGCCCCTGTCTTACTGAAAGTATGGGAAGAGGCAATGGAGCGCTGCATACTTCCAGACACTATGCGAGAGGCAGTGATAATGGTCCTTCTTAAGCCCCGTAGACCCCCACAGGACATGGGGTCATATAGACCCCTCTCACTCATTAATACCGGTGCGAAGATTTTCGCTAAGGTCCTAGCTACCAGGCTCCTGCCCTACATGCCTATATTGGTACATCCGACCAAGCTGGCTTTATACCAACAAGGTCCACTGCTCTTAATCTGCGCAGACTCTTTGGCGTGATGACTCAGATAGACCCAGCGGCGGATGCGGTGGCGGTGTCCCTTGATGCAGAGAAAGCTTTTGACTCTGTCTCCTGGGTCTATCTGTTTCGGGTCCTGGAGAGATTTGGGTTGGGAGGATACTTCGTTAGCTGTGTCAGGTTACTGTATACTTGCCCGGGAGCAAAGGTACTAACAAACCAAACCATGTCATCCCTGTTTCGCCTGGGTAGAGGCACCAGACTGGGCTGCCCCTTCTCCCCAATCCTTTTTTGCACTTACAATAGAACCCATGGCTGAATACGTCCGTCAAAACCATGCATGTAGAGGTCTTAGCATGACAGGGAGACCACAAATCATTTCCTTATATGCGGATGACACCCTACTATATATTAGGAACCCGGAGGTGAATCTAGCGCCAATTATGGCTGAGGTTAAGAGGTCATCTGAATACTCGGGGTACAGAGTTAATGTTTCTAAATCAGAAATGTTTCCGCTTACACCTAAAACTAGAGATATGTCAGACACACAGGGATTCAAATGGTCACCAACACACATCCACTACTTGGGGATCATGGTATCCAGGGACGGGAGTGCATTGCTCTCAGAAAATCATGGCAAACTCCTACAATCCCTGACTATTAAACTACAAGTCTGGAACAGACTCCCTCTATCCCTATATGGGCGAATAGCGTTACTTAAGATGGTAGTGCTGCCCAAACTCCAATACCTTTTTTGCAACGTACCGATTTGGACGGGCAGAACATTCTTCACGAAACTTAATATGCTTGCCACTACATTTGTATGGGGAGGGAAAACGCCCAGGTTGAAGTGGTCCAAAATGACAGAACCCTTTGCAAAAGGTGGGATTTCTGCACCAGACTTTGAACTTTACTATCTAACATCACAGGCACACTTCGCGAGACACTGGTTTGATCCAGAGGACTCGGCACCACACATCACCCTGGAAAGATTTGCGGCATCCCCCTCAGACTTGCGAGCTGTTATGTTTGACCCCAATCGAAAGGACACGTGCAGATATGATCCTGTTAGCGCCACCGCGCGTGCATGGGCCAGGATATATAAGAGACTGCCCATTACAACCCGTATGATCCGGATGTACCATTGTGGAACTTCCCGGGCATAAGCCCCACATTTGATAAGGCAGTCCAGGGTGCCTGGGACCCACAGAAGCAATTTAAAATGTAGGACATGTTCCCGGAAGGGAGATATTGTGCACTAGATGACTTTGTCAGGGCAGTGGGTGGTGATCACCTGAAGCGATTTCAGTTTCACAGGATGAAATCTGCCTTCGCTGCCAAATGGCCTTCCTTCCCAGAAGAGCCACCCACACACGAATGTATAGCAGCCATGACGGAACCAGGGGGACACAGGAAAAGTCTGTCGGCACTATACAGCCTTGTTCAGATCCACTCCAAGCCATGCAATAATGTCAAAGAGACCTGGGAACGAGATCTGGGTGTGGAGCTGTGTGAAGCCACATGGTCGAGATACTGCCAGTTGACTAAATGTGTATCCATGAACTCAGGGTTACGTCTTATTCAGTTTAAAGTTCTGAACCAGTTGCCCTATACCCCAGCCAAGTTAGCTAAGTTTGTGCAGGGCCACATGGGGAAATGCCCAAAATGTGACGCCCCTGACGCAGACTCCTATCATATGTATTGGGCCTGCCCACCGATAACTAAATTCTGGGGGGAGGTGGCAGAGATTTTGGAAGAAATTACGGCAATACCTGCTACACCCTCCCCGCGGAAATACCTATTTGGGGATATTGATAAAGCTGCAACCACCACTAGATGATTGTTCAATTTAGCATGTGTGATTGCGAAGCGAAATATATTGAAATGCTGGAGGTCCATAGATCCTCCTAGGCGACAGGACTTCTTGAAAGACCTGTCGATGGTCAATGAACTTGAATTTATTATTACATTGCCATCAAGATGCCGCCCCAAAGATATATGGTCGCTGTTCATGCTCTATCTATGTAATATGCTATCTGATGAAGAGGACAATCCATCGTCACTGCTCTAGTACTGTCAAACAAAGTGCAAATGTGTAGTGTATACTGTAAATGTTCACCTGTGTTGTTATATAATGTTGTGATTCACTGACCGCTGGCCAGTTTGGTCTTGTTGTACCTTTCTCTGAACAAAAATAAAATTTTTAGAAATACATCATGGCTGATGGGTCTCAGTGAACACGGCATAGTCCACGGTATATTCCACATGGGACTCATCTGCATTCTCTTCATGTGTCACATCTCACAAGGAAACCCAGGATGAACATTTGACACATCTGCAATTATGTGTTTACCTCCACCACAAATACCAGGCCTCCTGCTACAGCCGTTCCACTATCTCGTGAGAACTTTCCCCCTCCCCAACCAAGCAAGGAAGACATTTACTGGGTCCATAATACCTCACCTCCCTCCCACTCCCCACCACCCCAAAAAAGGAAAAACAGAGACCTAGCGTCCTGCCAATCTATCCCGCTTACCTCATGCAGCTTCCTGTCCTCTTCCCCGACTGCAAAAAGCAGAAGCCCACCATTCATCCTGCCGCCCTCTCTTACTTCCAAAATGTAGCCCCGGGTTTACTGCACTTTATATAATATGATAGAGTTCATATCCGCCATTTGTGCTTCTGATATCATAGTGCCTAGAGTGGCCTAATGCTTAAGCCCCTCCAACCGTCCTGTTGGGTGGACAGGGACACTCTATTAACGAGCTTTAGTGTAGTCTACTATGCACCTTTTTATACATATTTATATATTTATGTATCTCGTTCAAGAAACATGGACTCTTCTTTTTTTTAATTAACTTTATTTTAATGTTTTCAAACAAGAGTATGGAAAAATACAACAATGAATACTTTGTACAATATAAACAATACATGTTTACACTAAAAACCAACAAGTTATCTGTTGCCCTGCCAGGCCAGCTGTACGTATGTTGTCCCTTTTTCCCATTGAGCATGGATTCTTCTAATCCTATCTACAGTCTGTTAATTTCTAATCAATGGCATTTGTTTGTCATTGAATTCTCAAAAGATACATGTAGAAGATGCAAACGCATTTATGGGGATGGAGGTAAGAACGCGGGTTCAACATCCCACGCAAACAAAGAATTTCAGGCTGTGAAAAACCTATTAGAATGTGATGAGCACTGGCTGCTTTTGATTGGCGTGGCAGAATGTGCACATATCTGTTGTAGTTCGATTTGACACATATTAGAGACGTACATATGGTTACACTGAAAGAGCAACAATGCACATATGTTACAGATGCAGAGGTCTAAAACAGGGTGATGTGCGGTAGGATGCAGAGACGCATGCATAGATTGATAAATGCGACTTAGGTGGTTCGCAATGAAGTTGTTAGAAGGGAAGAGAATGTGAAATGCAGTCAGAGAAGGTGACAAGGTATGAAGGTGGGCTGTCGGCCCAACAAGCTGGAGTTCTATCATGGAGGAAGCTGAAGGTATGGTAAACTAAGGGTCTGTATAGATACCCCTGCACAGTCACGCTAGAAAAAATGCAGCCCACTAGGGGAAAAGGCCCAGCACACATCTTGCAAGGAGAACAAGGTTTTATTTCCACAAAAGTAGAAATGGGCCAGCAATGCACTCTGTTGCCACGGACGTTCTGGCAAAATCAGTATGAGCAACACTTTATAAAAGCACAACGCGTCACCAGTGACGTAAATTACATAATGTACAAATCCAACTGACTGGTTGGTTAGACCATATACATAGGCCACCTGCTCCATAAGGGTTTCAAGTCTATTGGTCCCAGCCTGTCTGTCTGTTTTCTTCCACATGGGTTCCTCCTTGGGCGTCATTTTTCAATTGGCGATCACGTGAAGAAAAACAATGCTCGATTCCAGACACATCGGCGCCCATCCAAAGCTCCCCACCCTTGTTTTGGCTATGTTGTTTTACCCCTCCCGGCACCTCACAGCACACATCGAGTGACCTATGGTGAAGGCAACTGCTCCCTGCTTTCTGATCTTTTCTGATCGATTGGGGGTTTAACGGTTTTATGGTCGGTGGCCTGGGACTTACTGGTACCTTAGAATGCTGGGGGTGTTGGGATGGGGCATCCGGGTGCTATTACTTAGAGCTGGGACAGGGAAGGTCTGAGGCTCGTGTCCTCCTTCTTGTGGAATCGCTTTTTGAGAGGGCTCTCAACCCCCTTGTGGCCTTGCAGGGTGCATTCCTTCTGGGATACAAATGTTGGTAACATGAGACAATGAAAGATCTATGAATCTCAGCAGCTCTGGCCTTTCTCACCGGTGCCCAAGCTGCAACCTATTCCCTATTCCCACATGCATACACTTATTTCCATGTGTGTGGCTCATGCTGCGACTCTAACTCCAATGCAAAGCTATCCCTCAATTTCAATATGGCTGCTAATATGTAAAATGGCATCATAGTCCCTGTAAAAGCAAAAGGAAATATCGAGGCTGAGTACCCCAAAAGGAAATACACCAAACACGGGCTTATAAAGATCCACAGATCTTTATTCTATTACTACGTAGTTACAAAGAAACAAAACAGATCTGATACAGATAGCTACCTGGCCCTCAGTACATCACAGCGAATACCAGCCCTTTCGGTGTGAGAAGTGAGAGGTACTGGACGTCTAAACAGTTGTGCATTTTATACATTTTTCGATAATAATGTCCAGCCCCTCTGCAGGTTAATAATCCATGGTCTAGAGTTCGTGCCGAGTTCACTTATGGCTTGTCGGACAATATGCACATGGATCATCCTCAGTTTACATACAAACAGGTTACAATGGCAACAGTGTATTCTGGATTCAACAGTAAGCCTTAGCACATGTCCTTTACAATGCAGTTCAGCCAGAGTCCACATTAGATATTTGCTCAACATTGTGGTCGATGTATGTCCGCTGATCAGACTTTTTGGTGCAGACAATCCTTAGTATTCAAGTCAGGCATGGGACAAGGTCTCTTTACTCAACCCAAACATTCGGCCAACGGACAGTCTAAACATTAAATTTAGTACAAGGTTCAGGAAGGCTCAGTTACAAGCGAGAAACACTGTCCACCATTTTAGAATTCAGAGTTACATTGGGATAGGAATCAAAATGGCAGATAGACCTAAAATGGTGGCGAAGTCGATCTAAAACCAGAACTTTGCAACGTGCTTTTCTTCGCAGAGCGACTGGGCTTAAGCCAATATATACAAGAAAGGAGGCACGATATGATTTCCCATTTCAAAAACCCTCCTTTTGGCCTAAGCCAAGTGCTAAATTACTTCTAGTCACTTTACGAGTAACTCCACATCTCACTGTCCATACATCCTGAATCAGTATCGGAGATATTGATTGCCATAAGATCAGATACTGAGATTTCTTTCAACACAAATTCGTTGGTCATTTTCTCAGGAGTGCATACCTTGTGTCCTAATGTACCCACGGCTTGTGCACAACATCCTCCTAACACTGTACACATGCCAGGAAGACATTGTATACAACAACACAAAAACAATAGAATACCCAAAATGATCAGCAAGGCCGAAAGTAGCTTCCATCCCCAAGATCGCAAGAAGTCCCAGAACCAAGCGCTAAAATCTCAGTTTCCCTCAGGAACATGCACTTCTGAACTAAGGACGTGCAGATTTTGCATTGCCCTAAAGATAGTTGGGGAGGAATCTGGCACGAAAACACAACAAGCGGAATCCACTAATTTACATACCCCACCACGCTCAGCCAGGATGACGTCTAATGCCATCCAGTTCTGAAGTGCCACTAACCTTATCGCTTTTTGTTCTAAAGTCATGTTATAGAGTATGTCAGTGGTCCAGTTGATGGTCCTCTACAGTACTCTCGCTAGTCTTCTGATATCCTCGGAGTTCAATATTTGCCCCAAAATGGTACAAAGGATTTTGCAACATCACCCAGAACTTGTGCTGAAGTGATGCCATTCTCAACACGTTTCTCAAAGTCATTAAGATTAGTCCCATCGAAGTTCGCCGAGATGCTATCGTTCCATCGGCCAAAGAATAGTGCCCTTAAAGAAGCATAGCATGCAGTAGTCAAAGGTAAAGGATGAATATACCAGCCCAGCCCCTTATCCCTGTGTTGCGGTAAATGCGAGCAGACCCAACAATTGGATTTGTTAAAAATGGCATGTGTGGCATTCATAATGAGTAATAGAGTATTGTTATGGTAACTCTGTCTGTGCTGAGAGTCTCTAGGAGATAGAGTGTGCAGATGCATGAAGGGCGTAAAAACAGTAGGTACATTTTCAGTGGGTAACAGAATTTCAAGCGGATGTACTTCTTCCAAATACCAAAACCCTATGGCAATTATTATTGTGAAACCAGTTAACATAATCACAAGACAACAATACATTTTCGGGGCCCACGCGTTCGATTGTTCATTATTACGGTTGGTCACACAGTCTCTTATCTGTCCGTACCAGTGGGAGCGGTTGGAAGCATTGTTTATTCAAATGAATATGCCAAAGTTAGTTTACTGCCGACCTCCAGATCGAGCGTTTTCTTAGTCCTTTCCCAAACCCTAGCCAACAGAATGCTCTTACGTGCAAAAGAACGGGCCAAAAAGACAAGCCCTTTGATGATTTTTCCTGGTGGCACAGCCGAACCATTCAGTAGGTCTAATTCCTCGGACGCAGATCGTACCTTGTGACTCCTGGTACTGTGTGATCTGCAAATAGTGTGTTGTTACTTCCTGATGGAAGTGGCGAATTCGAAACAGGATTTGACACAAGATTTGACAATGGTGCAAAAGGATCTGTTGGAGAGTGTGGAGATAAAGCGGCTTTTTCCCCAGGCCCCACAGGCTCAGGGAGAGTCTCTGACGCACTCTCGATGCTGTTTGATGCTTGGTGATCATTGGTTGCAGCACAGGTAGGGGAATCTGTGTGTTCTGTATCGTGTGGCAAAGGGAAGCTAATCCTCTTGATGTGGGACGTGTGGATCCAGTGTTTCCGCCCGCCACTCGCACAGCGGTCTGTGTGACCAAGAGAACTTGTTTTGGGCCCCGCCAACGAGGTGCGAGGCAGGATGATCTTTCAAACGCCTTGACTAAGACCCAACTGCCTGGCCGTATGCTGTGGCCTGGGCCCTCGTATTTAGTAGGGAGAGCATCTCGCACATGTTGGTATATCAAATACAGATTTTTAGTTAACTGGCCACAGTAATCGGAAAGAAGTAAATGCTCAATGTCACGCAATGATCGGGTTTAGGGAGATTCCAAATGTTAGCTGGCCTACCCATGACCACCTCAAATGGAGAGAACCCAGTCTTAGTTTGAGGGGTCGTCCTCATTGTTAATAACACGTTCGGTAAGGCATCCGGCCATTTTAGTTTGGTGCCGACACACGTTTTAGCGAGCTTGTTCTTGATGATGCTGTTGTGTCTTTCTACCAAACCAGCGCTCTGAACGTGTCTAGCTGAATGGAACCGTTTATCGATCTGTAATCCCGCGCCTATCTGCAGAATTACATCGGTGATAAAATGTGAACCATTGTCCGACCAGATGACTCTTGGCAAACCAAACCTAGGAAAATATTCCTTCAGCATGGTCTTCGCCGTTGTCATGGCTGTGGCATCTTTAACAGGAAAGGCTTCAACCCTCTTACTAAAAGCGCAGATAACCAGTCATACGTATTTATAGTTGTTACAACGCTCCATTTCAATGAAATCAAAATGTATCACCTCGAAGGGGACAGAAGGCGGACCAAAACTACCCCTAGGAGTCGATGTGCCCTTTCCCACATGATGCTGCAAACAGATCATGCAACTCTGGACGAAGCGCTCAGCTACTTTGGAGATTTTATCATTCACCCAAACATTTTACAACATTTTGGTAACTTTTCGTGCACAGATATGGGTGGGACCATGAGCCATAGCGACCATCATTGTAATGTACGCATCTGGCAACAACCATTTCCCTTCTACCTAGTCCACCCAACACCCGTCATCATCCAATTTTGCTAAACCCTCAGCCCATTGTTTAGATTCCTCTAATGTGGCATCAGCTTGAATGTTTTTCACAGATTCAATACCCTCATCCAAAGTACAGACATTGTGGCTTCCCTTGAAGTATACATTTCTGAAGAGAGATTAGTGGCAGTCTGTTTGGCTATCTGGTCAGCGAAAGCATTCCCTTTTCCCACATTATCTATGATCTTCTGATGTGCTGCGCATTTCAGAATTGCTAACTGAGTGGGGAGTGCAAGTGCTGAGAGTAACCGTACTATCAAGGAGCTTTACTGGATTTTAGTGCCAGGTGAGGTCAAGAAACCTTGTTCTGCCCAAAGTCTACTGAAGTTGTGAACCACCCCAAAGGCATACTGACTATCAGTATATATATTTACTCTAAGCCCTTTCGAAAAGATCACAAGCCCGAGTCAATGCTATAATCTCTGCAGCCTGCGCGGAGTTATGTGTGATTCTTTTGGTCTCCACAACCGTGCTCAATGTGGTGATTGTGTAAACAGCCGTGGATGTACCATCCGGAAGTTTGAAGCAGGAGCCATCACAAAACAGCTCCCCTTGTGGATTGTTCAAAGGAATGTCTTTCAAATCGATTCTGCCTTTTGTCTCTTGCTCTGTAGTGTAGAGACAGTCATGTGATTCTTCGTCACTGCAAGCAGTACCTTGCAGGAAAGGTAAAAGTTCAGCCGGATTGAGAACACAACATCTCTGAATTTGAATGTGCGGTGCAAACAAGATCAATTCGTATCTCGTTAATCGTGCGGAGGTGAGATGTTGCGTTTGTGTTCTGTTTAATAGAAAATCTACAGAGTGAGGTACCATCAGGGTTAAAGCATGGCCTAGGACCATTCCCTCACTCTGTTTCACGGATACAGCAGCAGCAGCGACAGCTCTCAAACATCTTGGCAAAGCGCATGCAACAGGATCAAGGGCGGAAGAAAAGTAGCAGCACGGCCTATTCTTCCCTCCATGTTCCTGCGTTAATACAGCCAAAGCACATCATCACGTTCATGCACATGCAACACGAAGGCCTTTTCATAATTTGGTGTGCCCAAAACTGGTGCCGAGCACAGTGCAGTCTTGAGCAGATCAAACGCTTGCTGGTGTTCCAAGTTCCACGGCAATGGCAAAGAAATGCCCTTCTTCGTCAAAGCCAACATTGGTTTAATCGTTAATGTGAAATTGGGGATCCACTGCCTACAGTAAGAAGCCATTCCTATCAAGGCTCTGACTTCCTTCTGTGTATTTGGGACAGACATGCTAGAAATGATTTTTATCCGCTCAGGTGTAAACCGTCTTCCCTCCTTTGACAGGAGATAGCCTAAATAGGCGACCTCCTGTCGACAATACTGAAACTTTTTAAGTGAAGCTTTGTGTCCATGTTTAGCTAGATGAATAAGCAACAAAACGGTGCCCTCCTTACAGGCACACTCTGAGTCAGCAGCTAAAAGTAGATCATCTACATACTGAAGTAGTGTACAAGTGGTGGGTAACTTGAGTGTATCGAGCTGCTCTTTCAAAGCCCTACTATAGATGCTAGGACTCTCCGTATAACCTTACGGCACACAGGTAAAGGTAAACGAGCGTCCCCCTAAGGTGAACGCAAACAGATATCTGTCTTTGTGTATAGGAATACTTAAGAAAGTGTTCTTAAGGTCCACAACACTAAAGTGAGTAGCAGAAGCCGGAATAATAGTTAATATTGTCGTCACATCAGGTACAATGGGAAATTTTAGAGCAACAATCTTATTGATGGCACGTAAGTCAATAATGAAATGAAAAGGAATTGCATCATCGCCTTTTGTGTAAACGGGCAAAATCGGACTATTGCACAAACTACCTGCAATTTCCTCAATTACCCCACAATGCACAAAATCAGAGACTATGGATTTCAAAGCTTGCTCGCCATCAACCGAGATCTTATACTGGGGAATATGTGACAACTTTACTCCATGTTTCAAAATAATCTTAACTGTATTATTTACAATTTGTAAAGCACCGACATCGTTATCATCAATTGCCCACAAACACTCCGGAACACCACTAAATTCCGGTAGCAAAGGTCTGGTCAAGAACTGAGAGACAGAAAGTTGCCGTGGTGAAATCGTGAAACGCACTCCATCCGAAGAACAATTAATTACCGCATTTAATTCCTTCAACAGATTCAGCCCAACAAATTCTCTCCACAATTCATAGTCAAAAGGAATGGACAGTGGTCTGTAAATGGACCCAATGTAATCGGTACCAGTGAAGAAACCGGACAAACTACTGGTGTACCAGAAAACCCTGCAGAAACATTGGTTTGCCCTGACAGTGGAATGTTTGGAACCTGTGAATGGTCAATGGAACACTTCTGTGCTCCTGTATCTATCAAGAATAGATGTTTCCTATTTCCCACTATCATCTCAACGTAGGGAGCTTTCTGATTAACGGGAATAGGCGTCGGTTCCAAACCCTGCTTCGGCAATCCTAGCAAAACAGAATGTCGTCAAAAGGAAGTTCTTCAGAAAGGTAAGCAGCAGAAGGATGATCAAAAATGTTTCTATTATCCACACTCGGTGCCTGATTATCCTGCGAAAAAGGTTGTGAATTTTGTGAAAACAGACTTCTACCAGGACCCTCTGCCCCAGGGCGGCCTCTGGATCGTCTACCCATGGCACCAAATGTGTTATTCGACCTCTGCTGGAGAATCAGGCATTGTGCACGCCAATGACCCTCTTGACTGCAATAGGCACACTGGTTAATGTTTACAGGACCCAATGGCGCATTTCCCTGTGGAACATGCTGTCCACTAAATTGCGAATTACCCCCTCCAGGGCCTCTAACAAGTTGCTGTAATGGAACTTTTGTTTTCAGGTCTCCCTTTCTTTTTTCAATTCTTTCTTTTTCGTTGTTGACACGATTCTCATAGTACTGAGCCATATGCAATACTTCAGACTGAGACTTAGCTTGCCAAGCGCTCTCCGAAGACATAATTTGCGACTGGATGTCAGGCAACAATCCACACACAAATTTGTCCACAAATAGTCGTTTACCAGACTCAATCTTGTCCACTGAAATCTGAAACCACTTGTTCGAACCGATTAAAGAATTCGGTAGCACCCTCAGATTTCCCTTGGGCACAAGCAGTAAGTTTGTCCCAAATAATCATTTTTTCAGGAATTATAGCTTTCAATTTTGTAACTATTCTATCAGGCAAAGTCAGTATTACCTGCTTTAGTCGCTCGCCAGCTGGCCTTTCTCTATCTAGTCTAACAATATTATCCCACGTATCTCCTAACCCTGGTACATCGTCTACAGTCCTAATCTGCTTCCACAAGTCAACAGGTAGGAGCACAGGAAAAAACAAATCAATATCACTCAAGGTAAATACTGATGACTGCAAGACAGATTCTATCTCTTTGTAGAACCCTGTTGGATTCTTCCTAATATCGGGAATGGATTGTTTAATGGTGTTCACTTCCTCTCTCGAAAACGGAACGTGAACAAACTGCGACACATAATGTGCAGGAATATCCTGAGCAGGTGCACCCATTGCCGGATTCGCTGGAATCTCACCTTTTGGGACAAATGTTGTAGGAACCTCTCTCATAGGCAACTGAGAAGTAGGCAACTCAGTATGCTTACTGAGCAACAGAGCTAAAAGGAGTGTCAAATGAAAAAGCTCTCTTATATACATTCAATAATTCTGCGGGACAACAAATCTTTCTTTTTATGCATTCATCCTGCAGGTATTCTACCATTACCTGTATCACTTTCCTCTGCATTTCTGGCGTATACTGACTATACGTGTCATAAACTTCTACGGGAGTTATCGACATGTCTGAAATCCACCTAATCGCATCTTTTGTGCAAATTCGTGTTTCCTCAGCTATCGACTTACGACAAGGAAGGAACCGTTTCTGTACTAACATAGCGTCCAAACTATCACCATCAATATCTTCATTCCGTAACTTTTCCAACTCCCTTCTATACTCAAAAAACCTCTCTACGTGCTCATGTACTTTCTCCACGGTATCTCTTGAATAGGCTAAAATATTTAGATCCCTCAACCCTTGTGGGAGATCTATATCATCTAATCTATTCCACATTATATGTACATGAACTCCCAATCCTTCAATAAAAACGTTTTTCTCAGGAAAATTGTCTAAGTTAGAGAGTGTAGAAAAACATCAGCTTGTTCACCCCTCTCCATACAGTGTCTAGCCCATGCAGTCAATTCATGCTTTCTCTCTGGAGACACAGTATTACGAGTTACAATCCTTGATCCCGCTCCCCGATCAACTACAAGCGGTGCAGAACCACTTGGAAGAGGAAGAGTAGGCAAATCTTGTGCATTCAGTAACAGAGGTGCTATCACTGGTGCAGTACGCAAATCCATCAAACCCGTAACAGCAGGCAAAGGAACAACAACCGGAGGAAGAGGAACAACAAGAGGAACGATAGGAGGAGCAGGAGGAGCTACGGGAGGAGGAATAACAGCAGGAAGAGGTAAAGCAGCAGGAATAGGAACATACAGAGGTGGCGCAGTGGCACCAGGTCTTCGTTCATTTAGAAGTTTGTCAATCAGATCATCAGATACACAAAAGTCTTTAGATGGATACATTTTCTGGATAACCAGTGAAAAAGCGCTATCAACATTCCTAACTGACTCAGACTCTTTATTTTGATCATACAACAACGCTTTTTCAGCGTTGGTCATATGACGGCGTGCATGTTTTTCCCTACTTTTAAGTTGCTGCATAGCTTCTTCTTCCAATTCTGTAATACATCAAATGCTGCAGTTCTAGCCTTTTTCTTTAATAATATAGACTATAAGTATTCTATGCGAGGAATTTTAAAACTACCATTGATTGGCCACTGAAGTTCGGAAGCATGTCTAGTTTGTCTGTGCCAAATATCATTAAACACTATACTACCAATGCCGTGCTTACAGTACATAGTACATACCAGCGACCCCTCCATTGGTGCCCGTCGGCCAAATTCCAAAGATTGTCTGTCACTGCGGAATAACGCCCTGAAGCAGGCAGACAATTTCCCAGGCATATCAGATTACTGGTGTTACCTGGTCAATAATTGTACTCGCGAGTGCAATGCGCCAAAACAAATTATCAGGATAGTTAAGAATCGGGTCACGACTCACCTGATCAATGGACAAAAGAGGTCCGATCGGATTTCTAAGAACTCAAAGGACCCACGTGGTTGGTGATTTTGGCAAAACTGCCCGCCTCGATATGTGGACCATCGTCAAGATGTCGTCTCGGACCGTGGGCTCACCGTCCTGGGATCGGGTTGTGCAGTACTGTCGAGGTATCGCGGCTCATCCAAGAAAGGGGCCCTCTTTTTCACCATCCGATCCTGGTCCGATAGCCGCGTCAACCTTCAATGAGATGGCATCAATCTTGAGGGTCCCTATTTGGGCGCCATCTGTGAAAGCAAAAGGAAATATCGAGGCTGAGTACCCCAAAAGGAAATACACCAAACACGGGCTTATAAAGATTTACAGATCTTTATTCTATTACTATGTAGTTACAAAGAAACAAAACAGATCTAATACAGATAGCTATCTGGCCCTCAATACATCACAGCGAATACCAGCCCTTTTGGTGTGAGAATTGAGAGGTACTGGACGTCTAAACAGTTGTGCATTTTATACATTTTTTGATAATAATGTCCAGCCCCTCTGCAGGTTAATAATCTATGGTCTAGAGTTCGTGCCGAATTCACTAATGGCTTGTCGGACAATATGCACATGGATCATCCTCAGTTTACATACAAACAGGTTACAATGGCAACAGTGTATTCTTGGATTCAACAGTAAGCCTTAGCACATGTCCTTTACAATGCAGTTCAGCCAGTGTCCACGTTAGATATTTGCTCAACATTGTGGTCGATGTATGTCCACAGATCAGACTTACTGGTGCAGACAATCCTTAGTATACAAGTCAGGCATGGGACAAGGTCTCTTTACTCAACCCAAACATTCGGCCAACGGACAGTCTAAACATTAACTTTAGTGCAAGGTTCAGGAAGGCTCAGTTACAAGCGAGAAACACTGTCCACCATTTTAGAATGCAGAGTTACATTGGGATAGGAATCAAAATGGCGGATAGACCTAAAATGGCAGCGAAGTCAATCTAAAATCAGAACTTTGCAACGTGGTTTTCTTCGCAGAGTGACTGGGCTTAGGCCAATATATACAAGAAAGGAGGCACGATATGATTTCCCGATTAACATCCCAATGTATTTTAAAGCTAAAGCATACACCACCCTCCCCAAACTATAGCCCCTGGCGACATGCCCTTCCCCCTGTAAATTCCCTGAATCCCTACTGCACACTTCCAGTCTCTGCCGCATCCGAAAGTGCTTGAGGGTTTGGGACAAATGTCCTGCCTTCCTAAAATTCCCCCTTTCGTTAATACTTCTTAAACAAACTGTGTAAGCTTCTCGCCCTCCTTTATCCTTCTTTCCATTTCCAATCTTTCAGCTTCCAAGTATGGCGGTGACCCATCCTTTGGTACCCACGCTCAGCATACAAACTGTAAACTTTCCCCTGCTTGTCCATATTTCTCAGGAGTATATGTCCTATACATATACCCCCACCCCCTGCTTAATCTATTCAGTGTTCTGCCTAATTCTTGGGGTCAGGTGCAGTAACTATGGTGGAGCCTGGAGGGTTTTAAGCTACTTACGCTGGGGTACAAGTGTCTGTTTGGAAATGCACCCTCCTATTTGAAGGAGAAATTGGAAATCTACAAACCTGCACGTAATCTACGTTCCTGTGATGCATCTAGTCTCATTATCCCCAGGTTCAAGAGAACCAGGGGGAACGGGCGTTCTTTTCCCATCTTGATGGCTAAGGCATAGAATGAGCTGCCCAGAAGTTTACTAAAAGAAAACAATCATCTTGCGTTTAGGAAAGGTCTGAAAACAAGGTTATTTGCCTAGTTGGGGTTTCAGGTTTGGACTTTGGTCCTTTCTTTGGTGTTCTCTTGTCTGTTTTGTTCCCCTGTTCTGTGTAGCGCCCTGATGCCTACAGGATTCTGGCACACAATAAACAAATATAAATATAAATATAAATAGGGTTAAGACATTGCTTTATTGCGGCCATGTGTGGTTTTCCTGGGTCATCAGTTTGTACTGCTCTATGTTTTGTACCATGAAGTGCCTCCTGTATCCCAATTGAAACCATCATCTTGGCGCTGCCAGGAACTGCTTTAGTGCAACATTGAAGCCCACCTGGAAGGTGCAGAAGATCACCAACACAAACATGATGATAGGAACCAACATCTTCACGATAGCCGCATCCAGGATGGTGCCCCGCAAAAAAAGGTTGTCAAACCAATCAGTCTCTTGTAGTCCAGTTTCTGTTTGCATGTGAGTGCCAAGAACGTGCAAGGCCCTTATTATGTTGGTGAGGGGCCAGTTTTCTACGTCATTAGGAGGTATGTAGGTGCAACATGAATCGCCAATCTTGTTACAATCCCCTCCTTCCATGGCCGTAGGTCTAGCTGGTAGCGATTCAGCAACGTCATGAGCCTGATTGAACACTTTTCCATCTTGATCGCATTGATGCCTTGTTCAGTGTCATTGGCTAGCTGGATCACTTCCCACCACACAATCTGGTGCCATTTGGCATTTGCAGTGGTCTGCACTCCCGGTAGCAGCAAGATGCAAACAAGGTTTCTTCTTTGCTGTATAGTCTGTATTGATCTGGTATTTCTTTCAGTAATTGTGAGGAATTTTGCGATAGATAATTCAACCTTCTCCTTCTCTGCAATTTTTCTTTTGTCTCCTTCTCTGGCAAGATGCGAAATACAGACGTCTGCGATGGCACTGTGGTAGGGACGTCGTACACTGGCGTAGGGGTTGGGGCCGATAAGCTACCTGGTCCCACTATTGGATATTCTTCAGGGACCATCAGGAGTGCTGAGTGCAAAGAGGAAAGCGAGCAGGTGCCCCTCCATGTTGGCCGGATGTGCAGAAATGCATGCTGGCCACACACCCAATAGTTATCCATCACTGCTGCTGTCCCTTTCCTGGGATCAGCAATGCATAAAGTCTTGTAGCACCTTATATTGGCCCCCACAAAGACACTTCCTTCATTGTAAAGACACAGTTCATATTCTTCCTGCTATTGCACCTTCACTGGTTTTTCCATTGCCTCGATACACGTGTATTTTGCTACTTGCTCATTCCAGTACCCACTGCATACACTATTCACCTTTTGGAAAGTGCTTTGCAGCCTGCACAATGTTAGATGAAGTAAACATTGTGCCTCCAAAATTCTTGTGACATTAATACCTTGTGGGCATTCAACACATGTGGATTCAGTGAGCAAACATAACAGCTCCCCTTTTCCTTCTTTTCCCCCACTGAGCGAATGTCTGCATACCAACTATTACTTAACTCTGGATGGTGCACATTTTCTATTGTGTCTAACCCAAGTCCTCAGTACTGATCATACTTGACCCTTCTAATTTGTCTTTTAAACAGTAAAATGTGAGGCACTAGCAGAGAAACTATCATTTGCAGGTATGTCCGAAAGCACAGGAAGAAATGACAACATCAGTACATGTGTGAGCTTCCCCATGTGGGAGAGGTTGACACGTGTATTAGTAACAGATGCATTAGGCTGTATATCGTGGATGCGCGGTGTGGTATAATTCACTCTACTTGTTTTGTTTAATAAAGATACATTTACAGTAGTGTGATGTGTTAAGGACCCAAAATAACTATTAGTTAACAAACCATTTGTGATGTTTTCATGTCTTATTCCCTCCCTTTTATATGACTGCCCCATATAAAAGTACATCCTAAACAAATGACTAATCCAAACATAGTAATAGCAAATAGACCAGCTAACCAGTGCATAACAAATGTATACGTGGATGAAAACACTGTTATAATAGAACATTCCTGAAAACAATTGTGTTGCTTTTTATAGATGCAGATGTTGGACCCGTGTGCTTCCACTGCGAGAGATAGAGAGAGAAAGAGAGTGATCTTTCTGTAAAATGTGCGTAGCAGCTTATTAAAGTGTCACAGAGGTAGTTTTGTTGTAGGAGGAGTAAAAAATAAAATCAGAAATACACCAAAAGGGAAACTGTGTTGTACTGTTAAAACATTCTGGTAACTGGAGGGACGGCCCTAAGAGCGTCAGAACTGCAGGCTAATAATACATGATACAAAGGGGGTTTGCCCTGACGTCTATCTTTCAGGGGTCTAATTCTTGAATGCAGTAGGCCTAGACTTATTCTGTCATGTAACATACAGCTCGGCGTTCTCTTAAACGCAGCGCCCCAGCCGCCGCTCGCAATCGCAGCTCTACAGGAAACCTATCCCCCTGCTCTGGACATTAATTCCAGGAGAGCGGCCATTGGTGACTAACATTGGGAACCCAGCTCCCACTCTAGCTACTGCCCCTCATACTTCTAGCAGGTGCGAACTTCACCACCACCAGCTTCCTCCAGTGACTCCTTACCACGAGCACTTTGGGGCAGCAGTCTGATGTTGCACCTAACAAGCGCGGATTAATACATACCCTGCTGCACACCCATGAACCAGAAATTCAAGGTTCCGCCTAGCAATATTACCCCCAAGGGAGACCTACTCCAGGCCCAAGATGAAGGCATCTGGCCGAAACGTCTAAGGATAGATACTTTTCACTTCTCTAAAATGACTACCCTTGAAGTAGAAAAAATCATCCTTTCGCTCAAACCCTCCAACTGTAAAGGTGACATCTGCCCAGCACAACTAATAAAAGACGCTGCCAGAGAATTATCTCCCTTTATCACTAAATTGATTAATGCCTCCTTTGCCTCAGGCACTATCCCTGCCAACCTTAAACAGTCCTGGGTGCTCCCACTCCTTAAAAAGCAGACCTTAGACACCCTCATCCCTACCAATTACCACCCTATTCCCAGGGTACCGTTTCTTCTTAAGATACTGGACAAAGCTGCGTACAACCAGATTCAAAAGCATCTAGAGCTACATAACCTTTTAGGAGAGAGACAATCAGGCTTCCGTCCTTTACATGGAACAGAAACTGCCCTAATTGATTTGAAATCCCAAATTGACGAGCTGAGAGACAAAGGGAGGACAGTACTCCTGCTACTTCTGGACCTCTCAGCTGCCTTTGATTTAGTTGATCATAAAGTCCTCTGTAGTCACCTGGACTCTGCCACCCATTTCTTCCCAGAGGCCAAACTGATTGAGTCATTCCTGAGCGAAAAAACCATCAGAGTCTTCTCTCCCTCAGCAGCTGCAGATCCCACCCCTATCTCGTGTGGTGTCCCCCAGGGCTCTTGTGTATCCCCAACTCTATATAACATCTTCACCAAGCCCCTGTTTGATGATCTGGACCATCTAGGTATCACCTACACTAACTATGCAGATGATACACAGATCCTCCTCCCGCTTTCTGGGGATCACGTGAAGGACACGGAATTGGTGAACAAGGTATATCTTATCATCCAGGCATGGATGGCCACTCATGGCCTCTGTCGTCTGAACGATGATACCACTGAGTTGATAATCCTGGGCACCCACGCCAATATAAAAAACTAGGCCAGGATTTCTCCTCCTTCAATATAGATGGGAATGTCATCCAAGTGTCCAAGGAAGTAAAAACCCTTGGATTCTATCTTGCTTCTACCCTATCACTTGATAAACAGGTAAAATCCCTTGCCTCCTCTACGGCCTACACCTGCAAGTTGATAAGAGCCGGTAAACCTTTCCTTTCTAATAACAGTTGTTTAATCCTGGCCAGAGCCCTAATACTCTCCAGAATTGATTTCTGCAATGCACTATATTCCGGAGCCAACAAAACAATAATTCAAAGATTGCAAATATTACAAAATAATGCCTTGAGAGCAGCATTGGGCATAAACAATATAACCCACATCTCCTCTGCCATACGCTATCACAACTGGCTGACCACTGATAACAAAATACAACTCAAGATGCTATCTCTTACCCATAAAGCCCTCAATAACTCTGCCCCCAGATACTTGATAGACAACTTTCACAGGAGAACCTCTCTCAGACCGACCAGAGCCGTCAATTCTAACTATTTGATAATACCTAACGTCAGACTCACCGGGATCGGTGGAAATAGCTTCCCTGTAAAAGCTGCCAAAACTTGGAACTTACTGCCACAAGACCTGAGAGGGGATCTGCCTTACCTTCACTTCAGAAAAAATGTCATTCAACTTCTTGCCTCCACTGACCTTTAGCTGACCTGTGTCACCTACCTCCTACTGTAATCATTCGCGACATACCTGGCAAACCATACTGTATATTTCTGTAATTCCTATTGACCATACCTTGAATATTGTATATTTTGGAATTATCTGTGATCTAGAGACTTTTTTTGTACATTGCATATCATTCTATGTTGTAACCATGTAAGCTTTGCATTTTCTTATTGCTGCGCCTTGCTACCCATAGGTCTGGAGCGCATAAAAAGTGAATAAAACAAGCAAACCCCATTAAGTTCCATTTGGTCCTCCTAACTTGTTCCAACTTCTTGATTCACATCCAGATGTCGACCACGTGTTAGGTCACCCTTCAGCCTGGCTACATACAACCAATTGTTATATCATTTACTGCTTTCTGTTTGGTTGAATTTTGTATTTGTACTATCACTTGTCACTATAGGTGGTGGTTATACATTGACTTCAAAGCACTACTTTGTTTTAGCTTTGCATAATTCTATTCAGTTGCCAATTCAGTTATGCTAAAGGTTTTCTGAATGCTAAGAACAAACTATCCTTAGCATATTGGATCTTTACAAAAAAATCATAAAAAGATTACAAATGCATGACTAAGAAATGCATCAACAGCCAAATAAAACAAAAGCTGTACCCTCTATATCTATTTTTGTCTGCACTCTCAATTTCATGAGTACTACTACATACAGAAAGTATTTGCATGTATGTTACATGACAGAATAAGTCTAGGCCTACTGCATTCAAGAAGTAGACCCATGAAAGATAGACGTCAGGGCAAACCCCCTTTGTATCATGTTCTGTTAAAACGTTTCTGTGTTTGTGCGGGGGAGTGGGGTTTGGGTGTTTGTGTTCTGGGGTGCTTTGCGAAAATCAGATAAGTGTACCATATACCATAATTTGTGAACATTTACCACAAGAGGAGTAGCATAGATGACCTAAGAGGGGCTACCTAGGCTCGCTTCACCGGCGGACAAAGTTCTCTACAAAGACAAGATCACCAGGGAAAAGCTGAAGAGGGGGTGTCGTATGTGAGAATTAAATGCAGCATTGATCGTCTCTTCAGTCCTTGGCGGCATGATCTGTTAAGAGATACATTTTATGTCTTTCTATAAGGCACGCAAATAACTTCCAAATTCGTCCCCTAGAATTAATGCAGCCCTCTGAGCATCAGATGCTCCCCTGATTGGAGATAGGGATGTGTGCATACGGCATCCTGTTACCACCTCACAGGGCGATAAGTGGTGATCCTTTCAGGGGGGCATGCGCATGCTCAACAGATCAAGGGGCAAGCAGTGCACCCAGTTTTTCTTCAACGTGGTGCAAAGTTTGGATAATTTTCATTTTAGAAGACCATTTATCCACTCCACAATCCGGTTGACCTGGGGATGGTAAATTGTACACATCCGATGCTTAATCCCAATAGTGCTGTGATCTGTTTGAAAAGCTCAAGTGCCGTTCGTTGTACTTCACAAATATCCCATTGAGGAAAGACCTCTCTGATCAAAAATGTGGCTGCACATTTTGCATCCAGGTGACCACAAGGACCCATCTCCACCCACCGTGAAGTGGGATGCATTTAAAGGCCCCAAACAGAAGTCCCTTTAACATGAATGGCAGGCATTTACATATTAGAACAAAAACAGCCTGGCTTTTGCTTTTGCTTTTCATGTAAAGTTAAAGAGCCATGCACAAAGGGGCCTACTGGTCATTATGAATGGGCAAGCTGCAGTTTAATTCACAAAAGAAGGAGGAATCAAAGAATCCTGTGACAAGGAAAAGAAGATTTTTAAACATTGAAAGGAAAAACGGACTGCAGATGTGTTTGCAAATAAAAACAGCTTTAAAAAGACACAATGGTAAAAAAATATCACTGCTCACAGAAAAATATCAGGAAAGCAAAACGTGATGTGTGGATTGACCAAAGCAATGTATATTATGTTTCATCCACAAGACTGCAGTAACATTTGAAGAGACACTTGGCCTTCAGGAAAAACCTGTTTCTGGCTGAGGGCATAACTTCACAAAAGAAAACTCCACTTCCAACTGGATGTCACATCTCCCATCTAATGACCCCGCAAAAAATGTGGTACTGCTAAAGGCATCAAAATTCAGTATGCTCCAAACCTGCTGACTAGGAAAGCAGGGACTTCAAGAGAAAGCTATCCATGGCTGGAGCATGACTAAAAGGTGTGAATCTTTGTTGCACCCACTTCAAAGAGCACACACTAAAGTCAAAGAGACTCATATATGGGCCTCATTACACGTTGTGCGCTAAAAACTGCAAATTAGCGGCATGGCGCTATTAACGTGTCCGCCCTCGCAAGAGGGCGCTAATGGTGTACCATTACGAGTACGCGGACACGAGCATAGCGCCATGCCGTTAATGACCCTACCGCCATGCCGCTAAAGTCCACAAAAAGTCATTTACCGCCTTCCGCGAAAGTGCAGATAGCACCTCCGCCCTCGCGCCATTAGCGGTCACCGCTATTAGCGGTGACTGTTAAATTGCGGAACCGAAAATAGCGTCATCGCACAGGAACGGGAAAGAGCACGGCGGCCATCTTTAAAAACACAATCCATTGCCATCCTCTGCACCCTGGACCTGTTTTGAGTTGGGAGCTGTGCAAATACATCTGGGACACCTGCATCATGCCCAAGGCTTTGAAGAAAACCAGTGACAGGCAGCGCAAGGAAAAATATACCAATGAGGAATTGGTCATGTTAACACAGACCCTTGCAGAGCATGCAGAGGTAGTCTTTGCAAATGACATGCGCCGGCCAACCTTGCTGAAGAAAAAAGCCATCTGGGAGGAGGTAGCTCTCAAAGTCAGTGCTGTGGGCACCAGCAAGCGCACCGTGCGCGAATGCAAGAAGAGGTGGGACGACCTCAGGCTGCGGGTGAGGGGCATCCTGGCTGGGAACCACCGCATTGCCAGTGCCAGCGGTGATGGCTCACCAATCCGGATGAAGGAATGGGAGGAGACATGCGCAAACATGATTGCCGTTGAATCCATTGAGAGAGTGGGCAGCATGGAGATTGGCGTGGCTACCACTTCAGATGGAGGTGAGTGTACACATGACAGGATGCGGTGTGAATGTACTGTTACCCCCATATGTGAGCACAGACTCCTCTCATGCATGGACCCACATCCACACATGCATCCATCCCTCACCATGTCAGTGTCAGACCCAAACACACACACATGCACACATCACCAGAGACAAGTCCCAAACACAACCATGCATGGATGAGGCACTGAACTGGCACATCACCTGCACCAACAACCACTGAGTCCCAATGGCCACAACTGCATCATTCATGTAATCTGCATTAAGTATATTGAATCGCAACCAATGACATCCCCCTTCTCGTCCCTCACAGGCTCACATACAGATGGGGAGGATGCCACTGATGCATCCCAGACGCCAGCTACCAAGGGCACAGGAGCCGGAGGACACCCCAACAACATCCAGGGGCAAGGGGGGAAGGGCACACCTGACGGGTAGGAAACATCGTCATGGTGCCACTGCCAGGGCAGTAGTAGCTGCACCACCAACTGCGGCCCCACCACCGGAGGTGAACCCACTGGCACCAATGCCAGCCACCGAGGGCCCACCATCAGCTGCGGCTAGCTCCGCTGGTGAGGCAGCCGCCACTGCCCCCCTATCCGATCCGGAGGACACCCTAGGCCAGCACATGGAGATGCACACCCCAAGCCCCCCTGGAACCCCAGCGCCTGTGCCATTCCAGACCCCTGGGTCTGATGGGACTGTTGAGGACACCAACCCTGCAATCATGTCACCCATGTTACCATCACCTGCTGCAGTGGATGCATCGGAGGGCACAGCATCCAGTGCACGGTCACCCAGCACTGCCCCCCAACTCACCACCATCCTGCAGTGCCAAAACGAGCTGACTGTGCTGGTCGGCCAGCATGTTGAGGAGGCTGCCAATCTCAGAGAGAACATTGTCGAGGAGGCGAGGCACTGTACTGAGCGGATGGACGCCAACACCGACAGGCTATGCAATGAGATAGCGAGGGAGGTCCTTGTCCGCATGGCTGACACTATGGACCGCCACTTTTCCCAACAAGGCCAGTCTGCCCCGTCCTCATCTTCCGGGTCGAGACAAACAAGCCCCCTCCGGCACTCATCGCGCACCACCAGGCGCACGTCTGGCAACCCTCAAGATCCTTTCAAGGACAATGGAAAATAGGGGGTTGATGGAGATTCCTCTGTATGCATTGTCCAGGGAGTACATGGCAGGCACATGAGGGACTGTTGTGGGGGGTGGTGGGAAGGGTGTTATGGGTCTGTTGTGGGGGTGGTGGGAAGGGTGTTATGGGTCTGTTGTGGGGGGTGGTGGGAAGGGTGTTATGGGTCTGTTGTGGGGGGTGGTGGAAAGGGTGTTATGGGTCTTTTGTGGGGGGGATGGGAAGGGTGTTATGGGTCTGTTGTGGGGGGTGGTGGGAAGGGTGTTATGGGTCTGTTGTGGGGGGTGGTGGGAAGGGTGTTATGGGTCTGTTGTGGGGGGGTGGGAAGGGTGGTGGGATGTTTTTGGGCTTGCACTTCTACACCTTTATGTCACTCAATACACTGGTTTCTGATCAAAACACAGGCTTGGACATCTTCATTGTGTGTGTGTACTTTATTGGCGACAGGGTCCATTGCGTGCTTCAAAACATACACCAGTGCATTACCCCCCATATCCATGTGACAGTACGGAAACATGTTCCTCAGAATATTTGGTTGATCAGATGCTGTCTCACAGCACGTCCCTCCTGGCCATCCCCTCTTGCAACACCTGCATCCCCTTCACCTCCGTCCTCATCACCATCATCATCCTCATCAGGTGCTTCTATTTCAACATCAGGGGGCAGTGGCACATTCCGTCTGATACACATATTGTGCAGCATGACACATGCCATGGTGATCTTGCCCACCTTCTCATGTCCACACAGGAGAGCACCACCAGACCTGCTAATGCACCTAAAACGTGACTTCAAAAGTCCAAAAGTCTGCTCGATCACGATGCGGGTACGGGTATGTGCACGATTGTATTCCTCCTCGTGCCTGTTCTGTGGGTTCTGTACAGGTGTGAGGAGCCAGGTCCTCAGGGGATAGCCCGCATCACCTGTATGGGGGAATGAATGGGGTCCTGTTACTGTTCACCTCAAGATCGGCCTGTTCACATCACACAAATTGACATTGCATTGTGATTCAAGTACTGAATTGACAGCATACATGCAGATGGTCTGTGTGACAGCAACCTGCAAGGGGGAGGTCGACCCTGCAAGTAGAAATGCCACATTAATGCCTCCAACAGTAATTGACATGTCCTGGGTGAGGCCAGGTTTTAGGTGTCCCCGGCCCATCCAAATTAGGTACCACACTGCTAGTGTACTGACATCCTGACACCGATGTTGCCATGCTGTGAAGCATCACTTCAGTGGTGCCATAAGTGTGTGGTTCAGTGCTATGTCTAGGGGTGATCCCTTTGCATACATTCAAGGGCGCATTGCTGGATTGATGTTGTGCTGCACTGATTCTGTATTACTGTCTTGACGCCATGTTGCTGATTTGTGTAATATGTGGCGTGGCATGATGTGCAATGTGGATGGATGTGTGATATTTTGCAACCTGCATTGTTCTCAATGTTGTGCACCTTCGAATTGCATGTGGGTTCTTCTCAAGTACATCGTGGCCTTCCCTGAAAGACATTGGCGTACATCTGTATGTCCATTTTCCCTACGGACGCCAGTCAACGCCCAGTTGGAGTATGTATCTCCCCCCCCCCTTCACACCCAGTTGGAGTATGTATCTCTCCCCCCCATTCACACCCAGTTGGAGTATGTATCTCCCCCCCCCATTCACACCCAGTTGGAGTATGTATCTCTCCCCCCCAAATCACGCTGCCATGTGCTTGCCCTGCTACTCACCAAGTAGCCACGAACGTTGTCCGGTGTGTCGCTCCATGTAGCGTGGGATAGTTGAGTTCCGCAGAACCATGGAATCATGTGTTGATCCTGGGAATCTGGCACAGCAATGTGTGATTATCTTGTTGGCGTCACATACCATTTAGACATTGATAGAGTGGAATTGCTTCCTGTTTCGGTACACTACTTCATTGTGATGTGGGTCCACCAATTCCACATGGTTACAGTCGATGGCCCCGATGCAACTTGGAATGCCTGCCAGTGAATAGAAGCCAACTTTTGTGTTTGCAATCTCCTGGGCAGTCTGTGGCATGGATATGTGTTCAGGTGCATGCTTCAGGAGTGCATCGAGTACCTGGTTCAGCGTGCGTGAGAATACTGGTTGTGAGATGCCATGCATCTGTCCCACTGTATGCTGATAGGTGCCTGTGGCCAGGAAGTGGAGCACACTCACCACCTTCAGTAGCGGGGGGATGGCAGTTCTGATGTCTATGAGGCTCACAATGTCGTCGTGAATCATGTCCACGATGCTGGTGATGGTAGCCCTGTCCAGATGGTACAGGGTGTGTACCTGCTCAGGGGTCAGGTTGAATGGACTGGCTCTGATCCTGGGTATTGGTGGGTGCTTCTGTGGTATGATTAGGTGCCGTTGTGGTGCTTGCTGTGCCTGTCTTGCCCCCCTCCTCCTCCTCCTCCTCCTCCTGTGTCTCCTTTGTGCTGCCTGTTGTTGTAGCAGCTGCGCTGCAATGAGGCCCTCCAGGCCATGTAATGCTGCCAGTATTGGAACCATCTTGGTGTGGGGAGGGGTGTGGGAAGGGGTGTGGTGTGCTCCTTTTGAGCTGCCACTGTCTCCATTGCCTCCACCTGTGCTGATTTGGTCCACCTGTGGCAGGTGGGAACACTGCTCATTTCCCTTAACGGGTGGTCCGTGATGCCGGTATTTGCACCATGGCGGTAAAGGGTTTGGGGGGATTAACTATGCCGCTATTAGCATGTGCACTGGCCTTGTGATGCTGTGCTAATAGCGGCATAGCGTAATTAACGGGATGGAGGGTCGCGCGCATGCGGCCTGCCCGCTATTAGCGGTGCCGCTAATAGCGGTGTGCCGGGTCGTGATCCACATGGGGATTTAACGTTACCGGTAATACATTACCGGTAACGTTAAATCCCTACCGCCATCCGTGTAATGAGGCCGATAAACACCTCTGGTCACAGGCTGGCCCATGTAAACAGGTGGCTTTGTTGGATGAAGCGGCCATCTCATTTGCTGAACAGGAAAACTCACAATTAATTAAAAAGACTATTTTCATTTAGGCATTTTGCGCAGCAACCATACTGTGGATTGATTTCCTTTTTATACCATATCTACGTAATTTCCAGGCGGTTTTGGGGATAAACAATGCATCTACCTGTGAGTCTGGGAACTGTAATGGCCAACTAGACTAGGTTTCTGGCTGATCTGAACATGTTACAAATGTGAGAGTTGGTGAAAAGGTGGAAAATGAAATTAGGGTTGTGCTCAATAATTTACAACTTCATAACTGTTGTGCATTTTATGGAAATGTCAAAAATGTGCCACATGGTCATGCTACATCGTACAGATTTGGCGGTCGGCTTATCTAATTCCCCATGATCAGCTAAAACAGAACATCTGTTTAGTATGGCAGTTGCTAGTACAATTATGAAGTTATGATACATAAATAGTTTTGCAAAAAGTTGAAAGGAGATCAAAGGATGATGACAAATGGGAAAAGACAGATGTTGCATCAAACCCCTAAACCTGGGGGCGGAGAAAGAGTCCTGAAATGCAGCTGGCTTTCCTGAACCTTAAACAAAGGTTTGCTATGTAAGTAGCAATAACCCCAGCTGTAAATTGCATTAGCCCTTCATTCGTGTGGCATTGCATCCAATATTTCCCCATTGAAAATTCCCCCATTGAAAATTCCCCAGTAAAAACCCCAGTTGCCAGTGCATTTCAGTCATCTCCCCATTGAAGAATATTGTTTGCCTGTGTGTTTCAGTCATCTCCCCATAGAAGAATCTCTTGTTTGCCTGTGTATGTTAGCAAATCCCCATTGGAAAAACCCTAATTTGTCTGTGTAAATCCCTAGTGTATTTTTGTAAGTAAATCAATTGATTCCCCCATTGAATTTCACGGGATCGGTATTGGTGGAATTTGAAACCAGCAATCTTTTTCCCAGTGTTTTTGTTAATTGTTATAGTTGCCCAAAATAATTAATGAATCCCCTTGTGATCTGAGATCAAATGTGTCCCTGTGTTTAAATAGTGCACTGCTAAACAAATTTCAATTTGCCACTGTATTTTCCTTTTGCATTTGCTATCCTAACCCAAAACCGATTTCCCTGTTGTGAGTTAACCCCTTTCCCAGAGCGTACCTGTCATTTACAACCTCAGTAAAAAACAAATTCCATTTGCATTTTCTTTTCCATTGAAATTAAGCTTAACATCCCAAAAAACGATTTTCCGCTTCTGTTCCTCTTTCCCTATTGTGTGGTCAAAACGATTTTTCATTTGCATTCCCTTCCCATTGCGCATGTGTTGTATATTCTAAAAATCGATTTTCTCCTTGTGTGCTGATTAGTATTTCCTAAAAGCTCTGCCTGTCTTTCTAAACATAAGCTAGCGAATTCCCTGTTTTTCCATCTCTTTCCCGTAGCAGTTGTGAGAAATGATAGAAAACCCATTCTTCCATTTTGCTCCAAAAATGGATTTTCCCCTTCTTTGCTAGCTCCCTGTATTGTTTCTCTGGGCACCACACCAAAACCGATTCCTCCCATGTATTCTCACTTCCTGCCACTGCCTTCCATTCAAAGGAATCAAGTCCAATTGATGTTTGGGGGGTTGAGTGTTGCAGGGGGGTTGCATAACGCTAGTGCTATCATCGTGTGGTAAATTGTTCTTTTTTTGTTCTGCCATAATAAAAAGAAAGTAACTGTGACAGTATATCTTAACCTGGTTGCTTTGTAGAGATTATTGCATCTTGTGTTGCCACAACTTTGGTGGCTGT
Organism: Ambystoma mexicanum; assembly: GCF_040938575.1. Taxonomy (NCBI): domain Eukaryota; kingdom Metazoa; phylum Chordata; class Amphibia; order Caudata; family Ambystomatidae; genus Ambystoma; species Ambystoma mexicanum. Next base: position 78,853,130 of record NC_090930.1, on the reverse strand, counting down.
TGTAATTGGTTGATTTTCCTTTCACATAAATAATAAATTAATAAATGTTTTATTGATACTCACCGGCCTGGTTCTTAGTCCATTGTGACACCGGGTGTTTGTGGAGGTTGGGTGCAAGATGGGTTGGAGGCCCCTACTCAAAAAGAATCCGTAGTTTACTAAAAAAATAAAAAGCGCTTTATTGGGCGTCACATTCATTGTAGGGGAAGGAGTTCCCTGGTTTGCGTGTGGCGTGTAATAAACTGTGACAGTGAGAAAGGGCACACAACTACTATTAGGCAACTAGACCCATTACACCTTTTGCCCGAGTAGTCAATATGCAGCACACAGAATGGCACAGTAGAACGGGCAGTGTACCTTGAATTGTCCGTAGGGTGAGATCAGTGTTGTAAGTCTGACAAGTAGTACAGTTGATAACCATCTTAGTTATTGCCTTCTGCAGATTAGGGATAAACCAGTCGTCCTAAATATCTGCAGCGATATATATGGTTTTGAAACATGGGATGGATGTTGCAGCTGGTCGAATGCGACCAGAAGCAATTTGTACGGCATTACTGCTTTGCCCACTGTTTCCTGTCGCCATAGTAAAGCTGTAGGATCCTTCTCTTCCTGTGGGGCACTTCCCTGCAACTCAATCAGTTGTGCAATCGGTAAGGAGTTGTAGGAGTCCGGCAGCTGCTCTCTACTATGCACCACTACTGTGTACTTGGGCACATTTGGCACAGGGAGATACGCTGCTTGCTTGGTCATTGCGTTCGTGGCAGCATTACCGAGTGAGACCTCATCTGTGTTGTTGGTATGGGTGGTGCATTTCACCACCGCTGTCAAGGAGAGTTGGTATAGTGCGTTAATCAGTTTATCTTCGCTCATCCGCCTCCAACTCCCTCAGTGTATGTCGCATAACCAAGTAACTAGTTGGTGGTAGAGCTCTTTGTTCGGCTGGGGCCTCCCTCTAGAACAGCCTCCATGCCTCCCTGAAACATGAGGAGAACCATATTCGGTTCCGGAAGCACCTTAAAACCCTCCTCTTTGCTTTTGATTTCTCTCCCCCTCTCCCCTGCTGAAGTCCTGCTGTTACTGCTACTGCAGGGTTACCTGGCCACCCATTTGATCTCGGGCCCATGTTCTGCCAGTTGCACGCCTGCACTGCCTCCCTGGTAACCCCTGCACCTGAGGACTGTTTTCTGTATCCCTACAGTCCCCCCAACTGCACTTTGACTGTATTCATCCTGCACTTGCCACCAGCTGGCTATTCTTTTATGTATCTTGTTATTTATTAAGCTATATACTGCACTTTCCCTCCCACCTCCCACACTGCAATTTCCTTTCCCACCTTCCCCTGCACTTGCTCGATCTGAATGACACCCGACCTAGTAAGATCGTTGTCTGTCTTCCCTCTATTCCCCCATCTTGTCTCGTCACGCCTTGAAACACTTGTGTATAGGCACATTATAAATGTCATATCATATCATATCATATCTAACAATGCTGCATGTTGTGCCGGGGACTCATCAGCCCTCCTTAATCCTCTCCTCTACCAACATGCCAGTTCTGCGTGCACCGTGGTGGTGACATATGCCGAATCAGAATAGATGGTGATGCAGCACCCTTGTGATGCCAGAAGCACACCAATGAGCGCTATAGGTTCTGCTGCTTGGGCCGAATAGTGCATGGGTAATCTCTTTTGCACCAATACCTCATAGACTCCATCCACCCGTACCGTGGACGATAGTTGCTGACCACTCAATGAAAAGACCTCACTCCCCCAACCCAGAGTGGGCTATCGCTTGCCTTTGGGATGTCATCTGCCTCCCACTCAAAAGTTACACAATCATATGTTGCAAGGTCTTCCTCAGTGCACTGTTCTATCAAAAAGGTGGCAGGATTTACAGTTTTAGCCCTCACTATGTGAATTTTCAGGCTGGACGGGATGCCTGCTGTGTGGTTAATGTTAACTTGGAATGCTCCACAATGGCGAACTTTGTGTTTTTCATGTACAGCGTTACAGAGCACCCCACTACAATTGTGGAGCTTTTCTCAACTACAAATGCAGCTGCAGCAAGCACTTATTCACAGGGGAACTGGCCCTTAGTCACAGAATGTAGCAGTCTGTTGAAATAGGCCAGTGGCTTGTGGCCCATCGTACACTTTTGTGTCAGTACTGCGGTCATCAATTGGCCATTTGAATGGGAAAATAGATACAACTCTTGTGTGTAATCAGGGGAGGCTAGCACTGGGGCAGTGGAGATCACTTGCTTTATGCATTGAAGTTGGTGTGCTCCGTCCAAGCAATCTTTCAGTCATTCTTTTGAGCCTCTTTGAGGCCTTGTAACAGGGGTCTGGTGTACGCCACATAGTCTAAAATCCATGCTCTGCAGTAGTTGCACAACCCTAAACATTTCTGCATCACTTTGACAGTTCTAGGCTGGGGAGTGCCATGCATTGAATCGGCGCGATCAAGTATCATTTTCTTCCTGTGAACAGGTAGCAACTGGTCCAAATGGAGCACTTCTTGGAGGCAAAACTGCAGCTTCATCTTCTCTATCTTCAGCCTTTGTATGCCAGCAGGTGCAGGAGGATGGTGGAGTCCTTCTGGCACTGCTGCTCACTGTCACTACACACCAGCAAATCATCAACAAACTGAATGATGGTACCCAGCACTTGAATGTTCCCTAAGTCAGCACGCAATGTCCTATTAAAAATGCTTGGGGATTCACAGTGCCCCTGAGGCTGTCTTGTGTGTTCAAAGCGCATCCCCCAATGCGTAAACACAGTGGGGTACTGTGAATCGGGGAGCAAGGGTATAGAAAAGAAGGTGTTTTTTTAGATCCACCACAGTAAAGTGTGTCACCTCTTTGGGATGCTAGACAGTATCGTTGCAGGGTTGGGAACTACAGGAAGCTCTGCTTGAACAATGTAATTTAGGGAGCGGGGTCCTGGATCATTCTCCAATTCCCCTCTTTCATCTTTTTGATTGGATAGACAGCCGTGTTGCATGGGGAAGTGAAGGGTACAATTATGCCCTGATTCAGGAGGGCCACAATGGTGTCTCGTATACCTTTCTCCGCCTCTTTGGACAAAGGATACTGTTTTGATTGGGGTAACACTGTGCCTGGCTTGAGGGTTATTCAGACCAGTCTCACCCCCTGCAGAAGCCCAGCATCGTGGGCATTGTCTGTCCATAATCTTTCTGGGACCTGCTCTAAGTCTGCTTGAGTGAAGGGGCGGGCCACAAGGGCCATCAAAGAACATTGCACTTTACAATATTTCACCATGATCTCACAGGGGATACACATTGCCAACACTAACTCCCCATCGTTAACCTGATCTTCAAACAATTCTGCATCTGTCACTTCCTTCAGGTGCACCGATGGGTCAATGCACAGTACAGTATGCACTTATACCCATTAGAATCCGTGACCACCACAACAATCCTTTTAGCTGACACAACCAGGCCCTGCACATCTAGAGAAAGTATTGTTCCTGTCACAAGCTCTGGGGTCACCACTGGTCGAAAGATGATATCTGATGGCACCCGCCAACAGGCTTTACCAATCTGGGGCACTGTGTCAAGCAATACTGTTATTCCGAAAACAAACATGTCTGGGTCCACAGGGATACCACGAACCATCACCTCTCCGCCCTTGGCCTGTATCATGACCATCGCCCTCAAGGTACACATGCCTGGGGTGGCACAAACCACCCAACGATCTGTGGGTGGTTTAAAGTTTAAAGTTTACTCAACAAATACTGGCCCAACAAATTGATCGGGGAAGGCTCAGAGTACAATAGTGGTGCACGCACCACTTTTCATCCTATTTTGATTGCTACCTCTTTTGTATAGGGAACCATTGTGACAGTCCCAGAGAATACTTGCGTTTTGAGAGTTTAACCTAATAGCGGGAGGTTTCCCTCACTGATGCCTGATTTGGTGGCACCTGTGTCGACCATAAAGATGAATTGCTTTTTACCGATATCAGCACCCACCAAAGGTTCTTCGTCAGGGTGGGTTGTCATGGACAGGACTGGGCACGCAAGAGCTTTCTGTGGGCTGTCGTAATTAGGGTAGGTATTGGTAACTGGGAATGTGAAAGGGTTTCCTCCCATAACACTGACCCCTCGGTACAGCACTATTGTACCATTTGGAACTGCATTGGGTGTGGGCATTTGGCCGCCATACAAGGTATTCCTCTGAACTGGTTGTGGTTGTGCATTAGGTGGTGCTTGTGACTGCATGTGTGGGGTTTTGGGGCCAACTGGGTGTATGCTTGGTGTATTTCGTAGGGTATAGAGGTAAACATCGGAGGTGGGAAAATACATGGCTGTGGCGGTTCAGAGGCAGGTTGGTTGTGTGGGTTGTACCCCACTCCATGTCTACTTCTACACTCTCAACACTGGGATGACTCCATACCACCCCTGGATCTCATCCCCCCGAACTCACCTCTGCCCCCTCGAACCTTTTGGAACCCTCCTCTTCCCTACTGCTGACCTCCTTGGTGCCATTCAGGATACTGATTCTGAGGTCCGCCACCCCTCTGCCCCTGTCCTCCACCAGGCCAAAAGGCTGCTATCTTCACAATGGCATGTATGGCAGCCTGCTCTGCCGAGTCGGTCTCTGTACTTGTTGTTACCGCCCTTTCAAGTGCTATTTTTGCTATTTCTATCTGCACTAGTTTTGCTTTCTCAGCATGTAGTCTGAGCCCTTTCCTTCTCTCATTCTTTAATCCTTTTACAATGATGCAGAATGATAGTCTGAATTTCGGCCCACCCCATTTGCCACTACCCCCACTATCTTGTTGAGTGCTTTCTGAACTTCATTAGGTAATCCACTTTTAATAATGAAGTAGAACAGGGGAAAAGATCGGTCCCACTTGTCACTCGTCTCCGCTCTCCACATCTCCTGAACTTTGAAAATGTACTGCGCAGGATCCTCATCATCCCCCATTGTATTCGGCATTATGGATTGCAACTCCAGTGTGTCCGGATACACCTGCCACAATGTGTCCCACACTTGCACTTTGATATTGTTGAAAGGGGCCCTATTGTGTGTATCATCATCTAACTTCAACCAAGGATATCCGGCCTTAAACCACACGTCACCCGCCTGAGCTCCCACAATTGCGATAAATAAGCTTTTCATATCTCCCACCGCCAAGTGAACTCCTGCTGTCTGCCTTTCAAAGGCATATATCCACTTCCCAGCCAGCGCAGTAAGGGTCGGGAGCATTTTGATCAGGTTATTCTTGTCTATTTGGGCCCATGTCACATAATATGCCCTCCCGGGCCCCTTGTGCAATAACAGCAGATGTGTGCCTACGCCTCGCTTCACTTTCCGTCCATCACTGCCCCTTTTCTTTGCCGCCCGCCCATATCTGCTCCTCAACCATGGTCCCCACAGGCTCTCTTCTCTGGGTTATATATCCGGTGCTTCCTGGGCATCATCCTCATCATCTTCAAATTCATCCACAATATCCCATTCTCCCTCTAGCAGTTCTCTGTTTGCATCCCTGCCTGACCTCACCATCCCATAGTCTACACTTTCCAAACCGTGGTAGTGACCCTTCCTTCTCAACCTGCAAATGCTTTACTGCGGTGCTATCCAATCTGAACAAAATATCTGTGGCCCTTTACTTGTCCAGACCACACCCCTGGTTGCTCTCCCCTTCCTTCACTGCCCCCAGATGGGCCAGCTCTGCATGCGTTGCCTCTAAGGCCTCCTCTAACTCCTTCTGCGATCTACTCTCCTGTGGTGGAATGCTGTATGGTGTTGGTTGATATGGTGGGTGGAGGGGTGGGGCGGTGGCAGTTGTGGACACATATGTTAGTTTAGTGTATCCTGTGGCTGGGCAGGCGTAAGTGGATAAAGCCCCTCTCTAGGCGTGGGCTGTAGCACTTCCTCTGGCGCTGTCTCATTTGATATACTTGAGGTGGGGTTCTCTTCACACCCTACACATTTCTTTCTTTGAGGGAGAGCTAAAGTGGACTGGCCACGGGAACTTACACGGGGGCTTTTCATTTTATTCCGCTCACAGTCATCAGTCCAGTGTGTCATAGGGTTCAAATCCCCCAGAGGCTCAGACAGGACTACCCCTGTCCATCATGCACTCAGGCGGCTTTTCAGTAATGTCCAGGTAATGCCAGCGGTTGTCAGGATCAGGAAATAGGAGCCCCTTCTGTGCTAGAAGAGAAGAGGCCTATCCACTTTTTTTTAATTGAGGAGGCCCTCCTATAAAATACAGGACTCTGCCTTTTCTCTCTCATGAGGCTCGGTTCCCTTGTTAGAACACCCATCTGGTTTGGGTCACTCCAACAACCTTGTGGAACAGCCCAGCTGTTGATGGGGGCATGCCATCTTGCCCTAATCTGCTGGAGTGTCCATTAAGGCACGAAAAGCAAGTTCAACAAGAAAGGCTGCGTTTGGCATCCGGATTCTGTAGCTGGGAGGCCAACTGCAGAGTACGTTGCTGCCCTTGAAGAGCACCACCGCTGCGGAACAGTTGCCGGGACTTCAGTTCTTGCACTGGTAGAGAGCCACACCATGCTCAGCAGCTGGCACCTCAGGTGCAGATGCCAGCTGCCAAGGGGTGTTCAGCTTTTTCACAGTGCCTTCTACTGTTGAGTGCGTTGCTGCCCTGGAAGAGCACCACCGCTGCAAAACAGTTCCCAGGACTTTAGTTGAAACCTGTTAGTGAAGCGATGCAAATTTGTACGTGAGATGCGCTTAGATGGATTATGGATGCCGCCATTTCTCCGATTGAAGTGCATGATACGTTTAGTCAGTATACAGCAGAAATACAGAGAAAGGTGTTACAAGTTATGGTGGAGTATTTACAGGATGAATGTATGAAGAATAAGATGTGTTGTCCCACTGATTTAATTGTGAAAACAAAGTTAAAATATGCTTAGGGTTTGCCTTTAATACATTTGCCAACAAGCCTACATGGTATCAGTGTATTTTGGGATTTCTCGTAGAGTTTTCTTCAAACATTAATACAATGTAGTTAAACAAGTGTTCTCAGTTCAGTATTCGGATACATTGTTCTTAACATATGCTTGCGGATTATGTTCATTGGCGTGAGTAATCCTTTACACATAGGTCAGCGAAGGACAAGGTCTAAGTTCACGACCCCAACATGTGGCCTGCAGGCAAATTACATATTAATTTCACACAGAGGTCAAGACGGCCAAGTTGTATTTCGTAATGACATCGTCCACCATTTTAACTCACAGGGTGACTTTACAGAGAGAACCTAAAATGGCGGATTGACCTAAAATGGCGGCTTACATTGATTCTAAGGTCAGGATCTTGCAACACGGATTTCTTCGCAAGTGGCTTACAAGCAGCTTGGCGTAGGCCAATATACATATGTTCATTGCAATAGGAGGCACAATATAATTTCCCGTTTGACAAACCCTCATTTTGGCCTATGCCAAGTGCTAAACTACTTCTGATCTCCTTGCAAACAATTCCATGCATCATCGTCCATGCACCCTGAATCGCTGTCAGAAATATCTATTGCCATCAGATCATTCGCTAAAATTTCATTTAACACATATTCCTTGGAAGTGTTATCTGAGGCATAAACTTTATGTCCTATTGTACCTATCGCTTGTGTGCAACATTCCCCTAGCATTGAAAATATACTTGGTAAACACTGGATACAACAACAAAGAAACAACAGAAGAACCAAGCGCTAAAATCCCAGTTTCCCTCGGGAACATGCACTTCTGAACTAAGGACGTGCATATTCTGTATTGCTTTGAAGATAGTTGGGGAGGAATCTGGCACCAAAACACAGCAAGCGGACCCCACTAATTCACACACTCCACCACATTCTGCCAGAATGACATCTAACGCCATCCGGTTCTGGAGCGCTACTAGTCTTATCGCTTTCTGTTCTAATGTCATATTATAGAGTATGTCCGTGGGCCGGTTGATGGTTCTCTCCAGCACTCTCGCTAGTCTTCTGATATCTTCAGGATTCGCTATCTGCCCCCAAAATGGCAAAAATGATTTTGCTACATCTCCCAAGAGCTGTGCTGGAGTGTCACCATTGTCGTCCCTCCGTGGACGAGCCTTTGAAACCTCTACAGTACTAGCTATGGACACCCCAGGTAACAGAATCCCTAAATGACAGGTTCCCTGGCAATCCCTGGGTAACCATGGAAATGCTACATTACCGCAAACAAAGTAGACAGGTTCGCCTACATACAAAGGTCTATCTTCCCCAGTCAAATTTGCAACGTTGGTACAACCTTTAAAATCTCCCATTGACTGAGTACCATTCCTCTGTATGCAGAAAGAAACTGAATCGGGGCTATGGTTAACAGTGTAAGAAGGAGGCATGGCATCCTTATTGCCTATCGGAGCCATCTTGAAGGAACTCAAAGATTGAAAGGGAAGAGATAGTCTATCAGAAGGCCTAATAGAAGCAGCGTTGAGCTTACTCCTATTTGCGAAAAGTGAGCATCCCAGGGGAGTCAGAACACGTTTCTCAAAATTATTCAAATTAGTACCATCAAAGTTCCCTGAGATGCTATCATTCCATCGGCCAAAGAACAGTGCTCTAAGAGAAGCATAACAAGAAGTTTTCAAAGATAAAGGATAAATATACCAACCTAGCCCCTTATCCCCATGTTGCGGTAAATGTGAACAGACCCAACAGTTGGACCTATTAAAAATGGCATGCGTAGCATTCATGATAAGTAACAGAGTATTGTTATAGTACCTTTGTCTATGCTGGGAGTCTCTAGGGGACAGAGTATGCAAATGTACAAAGGGAGTAGGAACAGTGGGTACATTTTCAGTCGGTAACAAGGACTCTAAAGGATGAGTTTCCTCGATATACCATAAGCCTAAGACAGTGACTATTATAAAACCAAATATTATTATAAAAACACAGCAATATGTTTTCGGGGCCCAAGTGCTTTGTCCATTATCCCGGCTGGTCACACGATCATTTACAAGTCCCATACGAGTGGTAGCGGTGGCAGGCATTGTAGTCTTCAAACGACAAACCCCAATGTTATTAGCTGGCGACCTCCCGGCCGCGTGACTTCTTAGTCCTTCCACAACCCTAGCCAACAGAATCCCCTTTCTCAAATTTGGGCATAAACAAGCCCTTGATGCCTTCATCAAATGCACAGCCGAACCGTGCCGTAAGTCTATCAGATGCACAGCGATACCATGCCGTAAGTCTATTTCCTTGGACGCAGATTGTACCTTGCTTTTCCTGGTACTGATTGATCCGGAAACAATGTGTCGTCACTTCCCATTGGGGCAACGTATCAGGAGCAAGTGAAGATGCAGAATTTGAAATGACAGTTTCCGGAAGCAAAACTTTTGGAGAGTGTGGAGACAGAATGGCAGGTTCCCCAAGCCTCACGGGCTCAGAAAGATTCTCCCATGCACTCTCAGCGCTATTTACTGCTCTGGGATCGTTAATTGCAGCGTTAGCGTGGAGTTCTGTTTCTTCTGTATCGTGTGGCACTGGGTGAGGAAGTCTCTTGACATGCATCGCGTGGATCCAATTCTTTCTGCCTGAGACACGCACCGCCGTTTGTGTGACCAACAGGACCTGGAATGGGCCCCGCCAACGAGGTGCAAGGCAGGAAGAACGCTCAAATGCCTTGGTAAGCACCCAATCCCCAGGCTGTATGCTGTGGCCCGGGCCCTCGTATCGCACAGGTAAAGCCTCTTGCACCTGGTGATAAATCAAATACAGGTTTTTAGTCAACGTGCTGCAATTATCTGAAAGAAGTACATTTTTAACATTTTTCAAGGATCTACTTTTAGGAAGATTCCAGATATTGGCAGGTCTCCCCATTACCACTTCAAATGGAGAGAGCCCAGTCTTAGTTTGAGGGGTTGTACGCATGGCCAATAACACGATTGGTAAGGCGTCCGGGCATTTTAATTTAGTGCCAGCACACGTCTTAGCGAGCTTGTTCTTGATGATACCATTGTGTCTTTCTACTAGTCCGGCGCTCTGAGCGTGTCTGGCCGAATGGAACCGTTTGTCGATCTGTAATGCTGCACATATCTGCAGAATTACGGCAGCGACAAAATGTTGACCATTGTCCGACCAGATGACTCTTGGCAGCCCGAACCGAGGAAAATACTCCTTTAACATGGTTTTCGCAGTAGTCATGGCTGTAGCATCTTTGACAGGGAAAGCCTCGACCCATTTACTAAAAGCACAGATGACAACTAATACATACTTCATATTGTTGCACCGTTTAATTTCAATAAAATCGAAGTGAATGACCGCGAAGTGGACAGAAGGTGGCCCAAAACCTCCCCTTGGAGTTGATCTCCCCTTTCCCACATTGTGTTGTAGGCAAATCATGCAGTCCTGAACATAGCGCATGGCAATTTTAGAAATTTTGCCATTTGCCCAAACTTTCTCTAACATTTTCGTAACTTTCTGGGCACGAATATGTATAGGACCATGGGCCATGACGACCATCATCATCACATAAGCGTCAGGGAGTAGCCATTTCCCTTCAACTATGTCCACCCAACACCCATCATCATTGAGTTTCCCCAAGCCTTCAGCCCACCTCTTGGATTCTTCTAACGTGGCATCGGCTTGGATATCCCGTACAGACCCAACACCCTCATCCATTGCATAGGCATTTACAGTCTCCCTTGAAACATACATCTCCGTAAAGAGATCGGTGGCAGTTTGTCTAGCTATCTGATCAGCGAAAGCATTCCCTTTTCCTATATCATCTGTAATCTATCGATGTGCTGCACATTTTACGGCAGCGAACTGAGTAGGGAGTGCAAGTGCTGAGAGCAGTTGTACTATTAGGGAGCCATGTTGGATCTTTGTACCATACGAAGTTAAGAACCCTCTCTCTGACCAAAGTCTCCCAAAGTTGTGAACCTCCCCAAAGGCATACTGACTATCAGTATATATGTTTACTGTAAGCCCTTCAGAGAGCTCACAAGCTTGGGTCAATGTTATAATCTCTGTGGCCTGCGCAGAGTTATGCGTGATTCTCCTGGTTTCCACGACCATGCTTAATGTGGTGATTGCATTAGCAGCTGTGGATGTACCATCCGGAAGTTTGAAGCAGGAGCCATCACAAAACAGCTCTCCTTGCGGATTGTTCAAAGGAGTGTCAATTCTACCCTTTGTCTCTTGTTCGGTAGTATACAGACAGTCATGTGACTCTTCGTCGCTGCAAGCAGTACCTTGTGGGAAAGGTAGGAGTTCCGCTGGATTAAGAACACAACACCTCTTAATTTGGATGTGAGGAGCAAACAAGATAAATTCATATCTCGTCAACCGTGCGGAAGTGAGGTGTTGCATTTGGGTTCTGTTCAGTAGAACATCTACAGAGTGAGGCACCATCAGGGTTAGATCATGGCCTAAGACAATTCCCTCACTCTGTTTTACAGACGCAGCAGCAGCAGCGACAGCTTGAAAACATCTTGCAAAGCGCATGCTACAGGATCAAGGATGGAAGAAAAGTAACCGCACGGCCTATTCTTCCCTCCATGCTCCTGCGTTAATACAGCCAAAGCACATCCATCACAATCATGCTCAAACAACACAAAGGCCTTTTCATAGTTTGGTGTGCCCAAAACTGGTGCCGAGCATAATGCAGTCTTGAGCAGATCAAATGATTGCTGGTGCTCCGTGTTCCACAGCAATGGCGAAGAAATGCCCTTCTTTGTCAAAGCCAACATCGGTTTAATCACTAGTGAGAGGTTTGGGATCCACAACCTACAGTAAGAAGCCATACCTATCAAGGCTCTAACTTCCTTCTGTGTATTTGGGACAGACATGCCAGAAATGTGTTTTATTCTTTCAGGTGTCAATCTTCTTCCCTCCTTTGACAGGAGATAGCCTAAATAGGCGACCTCCTGGCAACAATATTGAAACTTTTTAAGCGAAGCTTTGTGACCATGTTTAGCCAGATGAATAAGCAACAACACAGTGCCCTCCTTACAGGCGCTCTCAGAGTCTGCAGCTAAAAGCAAGTCATCAACATACTGAAGCAATGTACAAGTAGAGGGCAATTCAAGGGTAAAAAGCTGTTCTTTCAAAGCCCTACTATAAATGCTAGGACTCTATGTGTAACCTTGCGGTGCACGAGTAAATGTAAACGAGCGTCCCCCTAAGGTGAACGCGAACAAGTATCTACTGTCCTTGTGTATAGGAATACTAAAGAAAGCATTCTTCAGATCCACAACACTAAGGTAAGTAGCTGAAGCTGGAATCATGGTTAATATCGTCGTCACGTCAGGCACAATTGGAAATTGTGGAGCGACGACTTATAATAATAATAATAATAATAATAATAATTAGGCTTTTATATAGCGCTACAAACCCTCAGGTATCCGAGCGCTGCTTATTATTACCCACGGTGTGTGGTGCTCATTTATCGACCTCGGAAGGATGAAAGGCTGAGTTTGGCCCCGCCGGGATTCGAACCTGCGTTAACAGGCTCTGCACGGGTGTCAAAGCGAGCGCTCTACTCGCTGTGCCACTTGACTTATGGCACGTAAATCAATTATAAAATGGAATGGAATTGCATTATCGCCTTTCTTGTACACGGGTAAAATCGGACTATTGCACAAACTTCTTGAAATTTCCTCAATCACCCGCGATGCAAAAAAATCGGAAATAATGCATTTCAAAGCTTGCTCGCCCTCAACTGAAATCTTATACTGTGGAATGCGTGGCAGCTCAATTCCATGTTTCAAGACTATTTTAACAGGCTCAGTCTGTAAAACACTGACATCATTGTCGTCAATTGCCCATAAATTCTCTGGTATATCACTGAATTCTGGCAGCAAAGTTCTAGTCAAGAATTGCGAGACAGAAAGTTGCTGTGGTGAAATCGTCAAACGCACTCCATCAGAAGATTCACTCTATCAGGATACTTAAGAATCGGGTCACGACTACCTGATCAATCATAAGGAAGTCGGATCGGATTACAAAGAATCTTACCTAACTAATCTTACCTCGTGTTTGGTGATTTCGGCAAATCTGCCCGCCTCGATAAGTGGACCCTCATCAAGATGCCGTCTCGGACCACACGCTAATCGTCCAGGGATCGGGTCGTGCAGCGCTGCCGAGGTGTTGCGTCTCGTTCAGAAGGGGCCCCTTCACCATCTGATCCTGGTCCGATAGCGCGTGTCAACCTTCGACAATCTGTCATCAATCTTGAGGGTCCCTATTCGGGCGCCAACTGTGAAAACAAAGTAAAAATATCGAGGCTGAGTACCCCAAAAGGAAATACACCGAACACAGGTTACAAAGGAACATACAAAGATCTTTTATTTTATACTGAACAGTTTTAAAGGACAAAAGTAACGGAATGCTATCAGCCCTCAGTACAACACAACGAACTCCAGCGGGGTTCAGTGTGCTCAGTGAGTGGGGCTATACATTAGAATAGTCCCACTTTATATACGCTTGCGAACATGATGTCCAACCCTACTGCGGGTTAATATTCCTCTAATACATTACTGAACTAGGGTTCATGCCGAGTTCACACATCTATACGCTTAGGGTTTGCCTTTAATACATTCGCCAACAAGCCTACACGGTATCAGTGTATTTTAGGATTTCTCGTAGAGTCTTCTTCAAACATTCATACAATGTAGTTAAACAAGTGTTCTCAGTTCAGTATTTGGATACATTGTTCTTAACATATGTTCGCGGATTAGTTTCATTGGGACAAGTAATCCTTTACACATAGGTCAGCGAAGGACAAGGTCTCAGTTCACGACCCCAACATGTGGCCTGCAGGCAAGTTACATATTAATTGGACACATAGGTTAAGACGGCCCTGTTGTATTTCGGAATGACATCGTCCACCATTTTAACTCACAGGGTGACTTTACAGAGAGAACCCAAAATGGCGGATTGACCTAAAATGGCGGCTTACATTGATTCTAAGGTCAGGACCTTGCAACACGGATTTCTTTGCAAGTGGCTTACAAGCTGCTTGCCGTAGGCCAATATACATGTATTCATTGCAATAGGAGGCACGATATAATTTCCCATTTGACATAATGACAATTTATAAAAGAGCATTTTCGCCTGAAACGGGAACGACTGCTTTTTCATTTGATTTAGCTTTGTTGCTTAATAGACGAACGAATGTAGAATCCCGTACTTTGCAATTACCAATCAGGGAGGTGCCTCCCATGTTTGTCCCGAAAGTAGAGGTTGCTGCCGATGTAGTGATTCCAGCGCGAACGGTAGAAGCCCATTATTTTGCACAGTTTGTACATGTCACTTTTCTAGGCAAGAAGTAAATACTATAAAGCAGACTGTCCCTGACATTAGGAAAAACCCTGCAGGATTCTATAAGGAAATTGAATCTGTTTTAAATTCATCTGTTTTTACACTGAGTGACATTGATTTACTGTTTCCTGTGATTCTTCCTGTAGATATATGGAAGCAGTTCCGAAATATAAATGACGCGCCGATGTTAGGCGATACATGGGAGAATTTTATTAAAATTGATAGTGAGAGAAAGGCTGTAGAAAAGCCACCGCAAGTAATGTTGGCTTTACCATCGCGAATAGTAGAGAAATTGAAAACTTTAGTGCCTGAAAAAAGAATAGTTTGTGATAAATTGACTGCTTGTTTACAAGGCAAATTGGAAGGAGCGACAGATTATTTTGAAGAGGTATTTGTAGATTTTAGTGGTCAAGATCTAAGTACTGAACCTGGGAAGAGATTGTTTGTTGATAAGTTTGTGCAAGGGTTGTTACCGAAAATTCAGACTTTAATAATGACATCTGAAGGTGCATGGCAAGCAAAATCACAAAGTGAAGTATTACATATGGCCCAATATTATGAGAACAGAGTAGATTCAGAAAAGGATAAGGAACTAAGGGAAAAGATTTGAAAACAAGAGTGTTGTTACAGCAAGTAGCGAACAATAATAGAGGTGGTGGGAACGCACCGACTAGAGTCCAATTTGCATTAACGTCCAACATGCAAGGGGGTCAAATAGGTATTAATCAATGTGCCTATTGTAGACAAGAAGACCATTGGCGAGCACAGTGCCTGCAGATACAGAATAGAAATGGGACTATTCTGAGAAGACAGAATAGAGGTCGTCCAGGAATACTAGGGCAGAATCGAAATCAAAAGGTGCCACAATTTCAGGATAATCAGGCTAATCAGAATCAACAACGAAACAACACGAATGATGGAAATGTTTTTGATAATCAGTCCAATGCATATTACTCTGGCGATTTTACATCTGACGATGTACTGCTCTACTAGGACAGCCCGAAACAGGGGTTGCAACCAGTACCTATTCCCGTTGACCAGAAAGGGCCCTAAGTAGAAATTAAGGTTGGGAAGAGGGAGCACATTTTTTTAGTGGACAAAGGTGCACAAAAATGTTCGATTGACCATCAGCGGGTTCCAGAAATACCACTGTCAGGGCATAGAAATGTCTCGGTAGGGTTCTCAGGTACGCCAGTAATTAATCCAGTTCCACAACCAGTACCAATAACACTAGGTCCATTTACAGAGTCTTGCCCATTTCTTTTGATGAAAAATTGCAGTGAAAATTTTTTGGGATTAAATTTGTTGAAAAAATTGAAGCGGTCATTTATTGTTCTCCTGATGGAGTGTATTTTACAATCTCGCCATAAAAGAATCTGTATCGCAATTTGTGTTCAGGCCACTACCGACTGAATTGAGTGAAGTACCAGCTTGTATATGGGCAGTGAGTGACAATGATGTTTGTTGTTTGAAAGTAGAACCAGTAAAAATTGTTTTGAAAGAAGGAGTTACATTACCGCGTATTCCGCAATACAAAATTTTGGCTGAGGGAGAAAGAGCGTTGAAGTGCATTGTATCAGATTGGATTACGAGAAATGTAATTGAAGAAACTTCTGGTAGTATTTGCAACAGTCCGATTCTTCCGGTTTACAAGAAAGGAGGTAATGATATACCTTATCATTTTATAATTGATTTACGTGGAGTAAATAAAGTGGTTGATCCGCAATTTCCATTAGTCCCGGATGTGACGACAATTTTCACTATGATTCCAGCCTCTGCATCATATTTTAGTGTTATTGATTTGAAAAACTAATTTTTTGGTATTCCAGTGCATCCAGATAGTAGATATTTGTTTGCTTTTACACTAGGAGGACGTTCATTTACATTCACACGTATTCCACAAGTTTACTTTGAAACTCCAAGTATTTACAGTATAGCATTGAAAGAACAACTAGACATGCTTGAATTACCGTCAGGGTGCGTGTTGTTACAATACATCGATGACCTGATAATAGCAACAGACTCAGAAGAAATTTGTAAAGAAAGCACTGTTGCATTATTGACACATTTAGCGGCACATGGTCGCAAGGCGTCGGTAAGAAAAATTCCAGTATTGTCGTAAGGAGGTGGCATATTTGGGCTACCTCCTTTCGAAGGAGGGAAGAAGATTGACACCAGAAAGAATAGAAAGCATCTCTGATATGCCTATTCCAAACACGCAGAAAGAAGTCAGGGTTTTAATTGGCATGGCTTCATATTGTAGGCAGTGGATCGCTAACTTTTCAATGATTGTGAAACCGATAGTGGCATTGACAAGGAAGGATGTTACCTTACCTTTGCCATGGAACATGGAATGTCAAGAAGCATTTGACCCGCTCAAAACTGCATTGTGTTCAGCTCCAGTTTTGGGCACGCCAAATTACGACAAGAGTTTTAAGTTATTTGTTCATGAAAACAATGGATGTGCTTTGGCTGTTTTGACTCAGGAACACGGGGAAGAAATAGACCATGCGGTTACTTCTCTTCCACGTTGGATCCTGTTGCATGTGCTTCGTCGCGTTGCTTGCAAGCGTCAGTAAAACAAACTGAGGGAATGGTTTTAGGTCACGCTTTAACTGTAATGGTACCTCATTCAGTAGACGTTTTTTTAAATAGAATGTAGACGCAACATTCCACATCAGCCAGACTAACAAGGTATGAAATTGTCCTATTTGCACCACATATTCCAATTAAGAGATGTTGCGCTTTAAATCCAGCCAAGTTAATGCCTCCTCCCAGTGAAAAGGGGGGTGAAAAACACTTCTCACATGATTGCTTAATGGTTATTGAACAAGAGACAAAAGGAAGAATTGATTTAACTGATACTCCACAGAAAGAACCAGATGGAGAACTATTTTGTGACAGTTCTTGTTTTAAATTACCGGATGGCACATCAACTGCTGCTTATGCCATCACGACACTGAAAACTATCATAGAGAGCAAACGAATCCCATATAACTCAGCACAAGCTGCGGAAATAATAGCGTTAACAAGAGCATGTGAAATTTCTGCAAACCGCAATGTAAACATATATACTGACAGTCATTATGCTTTTGGGGTGGTACATAATTTTGGCCGATTATGGGCTAAAAGGGGTTTCATGACATCACATGCCACTTATTTGCACACAAAAATGTATGTCAAAACAACAGAAGGAGTGTCTTGCCTGATAGAGACTGGAATTGAAACAGTTAAAGAGATACAAGCAGAAGCTACTCTAGATTAAATAAAAAAATGGCCTGACGGTCCAGCAGAATTAGATTCTGAGGGTTGTTGGGTGGACAAACAAAATAACCGATGGATGTTGCCAAATGCCAATGTAATGCAATGGTTACTATGGCTCACAGTCCGACACACATATGTGCTAGAAAAATGATTCAGCACCTGGATTCTGTATGGCAGAATACGCACATCAGAAAAACTGCTGAAAAATTGGTTCAGAATTGCATGACTTGTTTGCAACATAACATTGGGAAGGGAAGAGTGACACCAGTAGGAAGTTTTAGTCCACCGTCTATGCCATTTGAAGTCATCCATTTTGTTTTCATAGAAATGGAGAGGTGCCAATATTGTAAGTATGTCCTCGTAGTAGTCTGTGCATTTAGCAAATGGGTAGAGGCCTACGCCCTGAAAGCTTGAACAGCTATGTACACAGCTAAATCCATGCTAAAGGAGTACTTTCCCCAATTTGGACTCCCCCGTGTCATATGGACAGATAATGGACCCCAGTTTTTTGCGTCTGTGATATTGCAAACATGCGCAGGTCTCCAAATTGATAAGCAATTCCATTCGGCCAGCACCCGATGAGTGCTAGTTTGGTAGAATGCCAAAACTGTAACTTGAAAAACAAGCTGAGCAAGATTTGTGCAGGGAGCAATTTGAAATGGCCCGATGCATTGCCACTAGGTTTACTGTGCATGTGAACAGCTGTGCAGGCCAGGACTGGCCTCTCCCCATATGAAATTGTTATGGGGAGACCAGCCAATGTCTGGAATGTGCCCCTTCCAAAACGACTAAGGGATGCTGAGTATCCATTACTTATTGATTACTGTAAACAGTTGACTCAAAACTTGCATTTGATTCATGAGCAGGTGCAGGAAGCTCTTCCTGTCAGATATACAGGCCCAGGACATTGTCTGCAACCAAGTGACTGGACTATGGTGAAGAATTTTGAAAGAAAGTCTTCACTTGCACCGCGCTGGACCAGACCTTTCCAGGTGCTACTGGCCACGCAGACTGCAGTCCGAGTGAATGGCCGGAAACATTGGCTCCACGCAACACACATGAGAAGAGTTCCATTTCCTTTGCCACATGAGAAAGAGATTGATGATCCTGACGTCGAAAGCAAGACAGCTGTACCTGATCACAAAGATATCACCACCGAATCCCGTCAGAAGTCCTTCCTAAGCCCGAGAAAGGCACTGGGGAGATTGCAACGAAAATCGAAAGACCAGTGTTGCCTCAACATTGTTTTACTGCTGCCTCATCATCACTCATTGCATCACAAATTGGCACTGATCCTGCATCTGGAGATGAGAGTGCCTTGTTCATTGATCATACCGTACCTCGAGCTGTAAGGTGCAATCTATGTTCACGAAATCGGAAGTGATCAGCTTTTGCTTCGCCTTTGTTTCTAGCTCACGGATGGAGCTGGGAACGGAGGCCTAGGGAAATGGCTGTATCAGTTGAGAGCTCTGACACACAGTTTCCCGGTGCTACCATTGAAAGTGAAGACCTTTGCAACCTGGCGTGAACAAGCGTGGGCAAATGGTACCGACACTATAAAATTGATACTTTCTCCTGCCTTTTTGGAGCTCTGTGAAGTTAAACATCAGCTTGCTGGTATCTTTAAGCAGGCTAACCTGGATTGGTCTGAACTTTTGTTGCTAACGTGTGTTACCATGGAGAACTTTTCCGATGGACGCTGAAAAACTTTCCCTGAAATAAACATTATAGATGATGCCTATTTTCGCTCCTGCTCCTGTCTGCACCAATGCTGTTGATGATATAAAGATTGACATTAAGTCTACTCCAATAAAGACTTTGTTTAGAAAGAATAACATGCTTTTGATTATGATACCACTTTGCATTTTGATTACACTGATCCCAATGTTTTGGTACCTGGAGACTACGCATCCCTTAAACTCTCTATTGTCAGCTACCAATGCTCCTACTACGAGCACTCCAGTACAAGTGCTCTTTTATACTCTTCCGTCACAAGAAATGAAACATAGAAAAGGATACGATAATAACATTTTACTGCTGATTATGAATATGACCCAGGCTATCTTGAATAGGTCCAATTGTTGGGTTTGTTCCCATTTACCCCAGCACGGGGAAAGAGGAATGGGTTGGTATGTACATCCTTTGCCGCTTAATACTGCCTGTTATGCATCATTAAGAGCGCTATTTTTCGGAAAATGGAATGATAGTGTCACTGGACAATTTGATGCAACAAATATAAATGAATTTGAAAGATTGGTATTGGAACCATTGGGTTGTTCCGTGTTTACAAGCAGAAGCAACATAAAAACGGTAACATCAAGTCCAGCAGATAGGCTCTGAAGGCCTTACCAGTCCCTAATCACTTTTAAAATGGCTCTGGTTAGAAACAAAAATGCTGTGCCTCCCTCCTATACTATTAATCATAGTCCACCTTCTGTCCCATTCTGCTTACGGAAAAAGGGTTCCCACCCAGTGGGAACATTTACTAGATGAATGAATACTGCTGTGCTTGAACAAGAAGAGAAGCCATTGTATATTGGAGGTTCTGTCTATTTTGTATGTGGAGATCAGGCTTATCCATGGTTACCTAGAAACTGGGAAGGCACCTGTTATTTAGGGATACTTTTACCTGGTGTATCTCTTGCCAAAACGTCTGAAATAGCAAAAATATCTAGATCTCGGCCACAACGAGATGATACTGCTGTGCCAATTGCTGGGGATATAGCTAAATCATTTATACCATTTTGGGGACAAGCTCATGGAATACAGGAAAACTGTCAAGGGTGTTAGAGAAAACGATAAATGGAACAACTGATATACTTTATAATATGACAATGGAACAAAAAGCAATTAGACTAGTTGCACTTCAGAATAGAATGGTGCTTGATATTATTTTGGCTGATCGTGGAGGGGTATGCAAATTAGTGGGATCAGTGTGCTTTGTATTTGTAAGTAACTCCTCCCCTACGATATTTGAAGTAATTAAGAAATGACATGTCCTAAACTCTGAAATTCATGTCCCCACAGGTGGTTGGAATCTAAATATAAGTTCATGGTTCTGGGAACTGCTACGATCCTGGGGATGGAAACTAATTGCAATCTTGGTTATGATATTTGGGATTCTCATATGTTGCATACGATGCCTGCCAGTCCTCTGCTCCCAAATTACAAATGAGTGTGTACATGCAATCAGTACGAAACCTCCTCCTCGTATGGTAAGTGATAGTACAAAACACGAAAACAAAATAATTAAAGAATTTATGGCAATTCATATTTCTGATGACGATGATAGCAACATGGGTAGTTCGGTATTGGACACGTGGTCCGATGAAGACGCGATGTTTGGATGATGCTATTGGCTTAAGGCCAAAAGGAGGGTTTGTTAGACCAGAAAAGTAATCCCATAGCCGAATGATATGTATAGTATGTTGGCCAGAAGCTAATCGCATCATGTGACAAACATCGCAATCCAAGAAACATGAATGTAACCAAAGGAGTCCATTTTGTGAAATGTCGGCCATTTTCTTTCTTCTTTTCTGTTAAACGCTTTGCAAATATATTCTATGCTTTAAATCCACACACAGTGCAAGGCCACGGCTTGAACGCTGAAATGCTAACGCAGACAGGAATGTCGAACTGTGCAGAAATACATTGTTTTTCTCTCTCACTAAATTCTTGAAGTCGAGCAGAAGCTGCATCTAATCAGTCGACCAGGTGCCGGTTTGTCTTGCAAGCAGTGTTGTAAAAGGCAGTTAAACATGAATTATATTCTTCTAGCGGAGCTCCTTCGCGGAGAATGGTACTATCTAATCCTTAGCTCATGAGCCGTAACACACAGATAACGTAGTATGGAATGTTTCTCTGCTAAGCACAAGATATCCTTACTGAGCCAGAGCTCCATGTTCCCCATAACAGAAAGCTTTCTTTTCTGCCGTTGCTAGAATAACTATGTTTAGACTGAATGAAGACTTGTCATAGCTTGTCATAATTGTCAATCACCGAACCCTAGCCTGACATGTATGAGGGCGGGTCGATTTGCTTTAACAAACGATAATGTATGATGTATAAATATTGCTGCTTGAGCGCTGTTCGCTCTCTGCATCTCACGAGGTCTGGGAACACACATCCTGAGGTGTTGAGACCCAGTCGGCCGGCTGAGAAACTCTGAATAAAATCAGACTAGTTTGGAAAACGAACCTCACATCTGACGTGTCATTATTGTATATGGTTATTGTGCCTTAGTTTCCATATGCAGTCTTTATGGCCTAGCAGATGGGCAGCACTGCTGGTGAACAGTTCCCAGGACTTCGTTCCTGCTTTTTTAGAGAGCCGCACCATGCTCAGCAGCTGGCACCTCAGTTGCTGATGCCTGCTGCCAAGGGGTCTTCAGCTTTTTCACAGTGCCTTCTACTGTAGAGTGCGTTGTGTTTGAGGTTTTGCTTTGAGAACAATTCGGAACAGCATTTTCTACTGATCTAGGAACTTTCAAGCTCAAAATGTACCCTGGCACAACTCCTACACCTACTCTTAATCATTATCCATTAACAATTTAGCACAAAGCACATGCTTGGAGGAATAGTAGCAAAACTGCTATTTATCGCATCAGCTATTGCCGTCCCTTCTCCCCAAGAGCCACCACCAGCCGGAGGACCTGCACAACAAAAAAAGCGCAGTATTTCCAAAGACAACGAAGAGGACCAAGAAGATGCGGTAGAGGAGAGAATCATGGGTGGGGCAGTTCTTTACCACTGTTGGGAATGTACCAAAGGCTAAAGCTACCAAAGTGAAATGCACTGAGTGCAACGTTCTACTCAGTCGCGGACTACCTGGACATTACTCCTACAGGGCCACCTCCATGCGCCACCACACCAAATCCAACTACTGCAATGCACTCAGAAAGATTGTTCCTTTCTTAGCAAGTAGTAGGATATCTTCCTCCACCTCATCTTCCTTAACCAATACTATAACCACACAGTCTACTTCTGTGGGACACAAAATCCCTCCAGCTACTCTGCAAGCAATAAAAGAGGCTGTTGATCCATATCTTTGAAAGACAACAGTCCTCTGTATATACTGCAACACATCACTCTTCATGGGGAATCCATTTCGACGTGCATTTTGAAGCTGTAATCGAGGAGCATGAGAAACACTGCCCATTACCTTAGACGTAACATACGCGCAACATCTTTCCCTGTCCACCTGCCCTTCCATATTAGTGCTTGGTGCCTCTTCCCTCATTTCCCTCCTCACCTTACATTCTAACCTCTCCTGCAAACATTTTTTTTTTAAAACAACAAAAGAAAGGTTCCTTTAGGAACCACCTTTCGCAGTTAAAAAATATAACAAAAAAAATCTTATAGACTACATCTACTTTACATTTCTTTCCAACATTTCCATTAGCAGTTTGTGTTATGCTAATGGGAATAATGTGACGTTCATCTCCTGTTCCAGGGACCGGAACAGGGGATTACGGCCCGGCAGCCCAAGTTATCAGCCCAAGCGAAGTGTGTCTGTTTGCGCCCTGATGCCTGCGGGCTTCAGCGCATTATAAATAAATAAATAAGGGCTCTGGACCATTACACTCCATTGCAGCCCCTGCAACTGGGGTAAAGGCCATCAGCACCCCTGGTTCCCAAAGCGGGAACCCAGAGTGCTAAAAAATAGAGTCATAGCGAGTTTCCAGCTTTTTCTTTGTGGGGTTATGTAGCACCAGGACTTGGTTACCCACCCCTGGCTTAGATTCCTTTGTGTTCCTTCTATGGCTCATGTGCCTGTTATCTGCTACCCTTTTGGCTTGAGTGCGCTTGTTATCAATGTCATTCACACTCCTGTTGGGGTGATGTGGTATTGAGTTTACCATCATCTCGTACATGAGGTCTGCAGGGGGCACGTTCGTTGAGCTATGAGGCATTACTCAGTAGTTCCGCAGGAATCGGTACAGGTCAACTTGCCATGGGCTGTTTTGAGCTCTGGAGATTCGCAATACTTTGATAAGATATGATAAGATATTTTATTTGTATCGCGCCCATACACAAGTATTTTGGAGCGCAACGAGGCAAGGGAGGGGAAACAAGGGAGGACAAAACAATGATATTACGAGGCCTAGTGACATTGAGAATGTTCATGTGCAGGGGAGAGGGAAGGGGAAAGTGCAAGGAGGTGAGGGGGCAGTGGAAAGTGCTGAACACATGATAGAGCGGCCAGCAGTTGGTAAGTGCAAGAATAAGCTGTAGACAACAGCTGTATGATAAGTGCTAGAAGGGGACTGTAGGGTTTCAGATACAGACCCAATTGAAGGGGTTACCTGGAGGCAGTGTTGGTGTGTGGCTGGGAGGGCAGGGATCTGGGCCAGAAATCAGAGGGTATCCAAGTGCCCGGTGCCAAAGCCGACAGATTAGCAGGGGAGAGGAAGAGCGAACCAGAAGCAAAGAGGAAGTTCTTGAGGTGCTTCCGGAACTGAAGATGGTTCTCCTGAAGTTTCTGAGAGGCACGGAGGCTGTTCCAGAGGGAGGCCCCAGCCGAGGAAAGGGATCTACTCCCGATACTTTGTTGTTTGTCCTCTTAAATTTCTCCATGTCTCCTTTTGCTTGCGGCCACCTGGGTGTTATGTGGTGGTACTGGATGTGTAGGTCGTCCAAATATCTCCTTATGTCTGCTCCCTGGAATGGTGGTCCGTTGTCACTCTTAAAGTATTTGGACAGTCCATGTGTGGCGAATATTTTCTCGAGTGCTGGGATTGTGGTTTCTGCCACTGTCGAGGGTATTATCTCCACCTCTGGGTATCGCGAATAGTCATCGATAGCCACCAGCAGGTAGGTTCCCTCCTGTACTGTGAAAAAGTCAAGGCTAATGGCTTCCCATCTTGATTGTCCATGCTCTGCTGACCAGATTGATTCTGGGTTTGGTGGTGCTCCCGTTATTTGGTATGGGTGGCAGGACGTGATTCTCTCTTTGTCTTTGCCATCAATGTGGGGAAACCACACCCAGTGTCTTATTCTGGCCTTTGTTCGGACCATTCCTTGATGTCCCTCATGGGCAAGTGTTATGATCCTGTCTTGTAGGCCAATGGGAATCACAATGCGTGCCCCACTTAGGATCAGTCCATCAAAGGTAACAGACAGCTCCTGCCATACTGGGAACATTCTAGTGAGAAAGTCCTTGGCTGCAGGCGTGCGGTTGTTTACGTGATGGAGGAATGATTTCCAATCTCCTGCCAGTTTTGTGTTTTTCACGATGTCACAGCATGGGTCATTTTGTGTAGCCTCCATGATATAGGCAAGGCTAACTGCCCTGGGCTTCATGGTATTGAGGACCTGGCAGATGTGTTCTTTTGTTTCCTCTGACTCATCCACTTCGCAGAGGGTAGCGGCTTGTGGGTCCCTGGAGAGCTAGTCTGCTGGGTTGTCTGTCCCTGCCTGGTATGCCAGGTCAAACTCATATTGCTGGAGGTGTAGTAACCACTTCCCGATCCTGGCCAGAGTGTGTACTGAAAACCCAGTGAAGATTTGAATCAGGGGCTTGTGAACGGTGTAGGTTTTTAATTTTCTAACATAAAGATATATGTGAAAATGTTTGCAGCCCCACCGAACCGCTATGGCCAGTTTCTTGATGTGGGAGTACTTTTGTTCGGTCAGCGTGAGTGCCGGGTGCATATGCCATAAGAGAAATATACAATCAGGGCAAACAATCCGTGTGATTTCAAGGAGTGGGACCCTCAGCAGCAGTCTCTGAAATTCAGTGCACATGGTTAGACACTCACTACAGTACTTTAGAATGGCAAAATCATGCTAGCATAGTTTCTGGTGAACCGAGGTGTGTGTGCTATCACTTAGCTTAATGCTATCTATGGTGGTCAGTCATAATGTAGAATGCAATAATGTAGAAAGTCAAAATGTCGAATTTATTTTAGAAAACAATAATGTCGAAAAACAATAATGTCGAATTTTTTCTACATTTTTTAGAATTTTTTTGAAAAAAATAAATAAATATATATATAATTAAAATGTGTTGAGTATGAGGGGTGAGAGGGTGGTGGGTGGGTGTCCGGGGGGTGTTGGGTGAGGGTGGTTGGGGGGGATCCCCCCTAGTAAATGATACTCTTCTTGTTTATTTATTTATTGATAGTGCTAATTGACATTTTTTTTCAACATTTTTTTTTCTAAAAATTGACTCTTTTCATTATATGTATAGGTTTTCGACATTATTGTTTTCTACATTTTTTTTTCTACATTTTTGTAAGTCGACATTTTTTTTTCTACATTATGACTATAAACCGCTATCTATACCTGGAACCCGAACATTAAAGATTATGGGCCTCATTACAAGTATGGAGGTAGCCTTGCTGCTTTTAACGGCATGGCTATCCCCATACCAGGTACCGGGTCCGGGTTCCTTGAATGGGGAAATACCGGACTATTCCGACCTTGGAGGGCCCGATATTTACCCATTCAAGGAACCCAGACTTGGTACATCCCCATTCCCATTGAGCTCCTATAGGGCTCAATGGGAATGGGGAGGATGCTAACAACTGGCCTGTTAATGACGTGCCCGTTGTTAGCATCCTGGTCTGCTCACGGGACGCGCTAAGGATGCCTGGTTTTACCAGGAGTCCTTAGCGGGACCCGCAAGCAGACCTCGTAATGAGGTAGTAGGGTGTTAACGGCGCCGGCAGCTCTACCAGTGCCGTTTACCCCCTACCGCCTGGGTCGTAATGATGCCCTATGTTCTATAAATGGGTTTCACAATTTCTTTAATGTTTCAAATAATGTCTTCAAGTTCTTGAGGTCTTCATGCGCAGTGCTGCCATTTTGTCAGGGTTGTGTCAGGGTTGTGATAGATTCCTTTTTCGGGGAAACATGTCCTTAAAACTTTATTTCTGATTTGTGAGGTTTGCCTATTCGCGCACTGAACATACATTCTACAGTGCAGCGTTGAGGTCCTTCATTGGCTTCACCAAATACAAATTTGCCACCAGGATAATCGAATGCCCTGACAACTTGGATGACTCGCTGAAAACGTAAATATGGTGATGTTTGGGTTAACACATGGGTGGTAAAGCAGCTAACATGCATGGCCCAATGTCAGTCTGTTATAAATTAAACAACATTAAGCCAATGGAATTCAGACATGTCCTATGAAGATGACTTGCGTTTACCAGAGCACAACAGATAGGTCTCACATCTATAAAATGCATGTGGGCCCATTCCCATCCATATGGAAGGGTCTGTCAAAACTATTTAAAAGTATTGGAAACATTCAAGCTCCACCTTGAAGAGCCTATTCCACCTTTTGACGGGAGCAATCACAGTGTGGCTTTCCACCTGAAAAACAAAGTTGAAGAGGAGCTACATGAGTTTCTAATTATGGACATCCCTGAAGAATGAAAGGGGCCAACGCTCTGTTTGTCACCAATTGCAATGGCCTTGAAGAAGCAAGACTGTGGTAAAGCGAGGATCTGTTTTGACGTTCCGCAACCAAACAGAGCAAATGAAAGAGGAATACATTGTGGTCCACTCGATAATAACATTACCACATTTCTAAATGTGTGTGGGTGTTTTTCGAAACTCAACCATCATCTTGAACATTCAGCTCAATTGTAGTGATTTTTGGGAACAAATGCTTATCTTCCAACTCCTAAACCATGCAACTACTATGTACAAAATGGCAAACAAAACAAGTGAAGAGAAGTGACTTGGATATGGGGAGCGTCCAGATGGCCGTCATGTTTTGGAAGTGAACAATAGTTTCCTATGTTAACTGTTGCCTATGAGTGAATAATACTAAAAGTGAACTTATATCTGTTTAAATATTGTATTGTAGTTATAAACAGCAGATGTGATACCAAATGTCATGTTGAAAACATCTTTTTAATTTAAAATACTATTCTGTTAGAATTATGTATATAGCTTGTTTTCCCCACTGAACTGAAAGGTCTGTGCCTCTGAAACTTTGATGTCAAGACCTTTGAGCTGGGTCCAACAGGAAAAGCAGGTCTGGTTTTCAGCTTAAAATAGAAAGAAATATAAAGAATAGATCAGAATTGTGGAGGGTACAGATAAGACTGCCAGCAGAAATTACCTTTAAGGTCAAGCCTCCCCATTCACTGTTCATTAGCTGCAACAGAAACCTTTGAAGACACTTAATGGCAGCATGAAAAAACACGCGCCAGGCAGATATTCACATCACATGTGACCAGGGAGAAATGGAACTCAGGAGGGGCTTTGTGGGGAATATGAAACTACGACCTTCCATATGTATGCATTTCTACTAGTTAACATTGGACTCCTTTTTTCTTAATAACAGGTGAACCGTCGCAGTGAGCTCATCTAGGAGTCATATTAAAGATCACAGAAAGCCCATCAGTTCTATGTATCTGTTACATTTCTGTGATGTATAGCATTTGAGTTAGGAAGAAAACCATGATCCTGACCTTCTCATAATTCAGAGAAATTTGAAAGTTTGTAAACTGGTTGAATGTGAAATGAATGTTTGAATAGTGGAGTGCCATATTTTTCACTAGGAGCAAACTGTGAAAAACAATAGCTCCTCCTGAAATAATATTAGTATTCCCTGATTCGTCATAAAATGTATAATTCAAAAATATATATGGTCATGCAGTTATCGGAAAAATGAAGGTAGTTGCCATGTAGTGAAATTTTATGTAAAAAAACAAAATGCAAAAACGTGTCATTTTGAAATGATGCATCTTCCTCCTCCCCCATTATCCATAATACAGATCTCTAAACTCCTTGCCCTATCAGCTGGCAGTGGCCAGATTAGTGGGAAGGGGAGAAAGAGAGAGGTCCAATCCATAGCATGAGAATATTCATAATATGTAAGTGTCATCAGCAATATATAAAGGGGGTCATTAGGAGTTAGGAGGTCTACCCCCTTATCGGGTACCGGGTCCAGGTTCCATAAATGAGGAATTATCGGGCCATCCCAACCTTGGAGGGCCCGGTAATTCCTCATTGAAGGAACCCGGTACATCGCCATTCCCATTCGAGCCCCCATAGGGCTCAATGGGAATGGGGAGCATGCTAACAACGGGCCTGTTAATAATGGGCCCGTTGTTAGCATGATGGACTGCTCGCGGGACCCGCTAAGGCCGTCTGGTCAAACCAGGTGGCCTTAGCGGGTCCCGCAAGCAGACCTCGTAATAGAGCGGTAAGGGGTTAATGGCTCTGGCACCTTTACCGGCATCGTTATCCCCTTACTGCCCTCCTCGTAATGAGGCCCAATATCAGTTTTCAATCTAAAGAGGACAGAGAGACAAACGGGAAAAAGAAGAGAGCAGACTGACAGCAACAGAGAGGTAAGAGAAGGAAGGCTGACACCCAGGAGACAATGCTGGGGACTTTTGCCTGGAAGCTGGGTGCCCTATCTAAGAGAGTGAGATGCCTCACATCTGGCTGGAGGGACCTTGCTGTGAATGGAGACGAGAGATGGGAGCTGCCTACCTATTCCTGAAAGAGGGTCTGAAATCCGGCTGGCCTCTTGAGCTAAGACAAGAGATTTCCCATGTAAGTAAATAA
Source organism: Ambystoma mexicanum (assembly GCF_040938575.1). Taxonomy (NCBI): domain Eukaryota; kingdom Metazoa; phylum Chordata; class Amphibia; order Caudata; family Ambystomatidae; genus Ambystoma; species Ambystoma mexicanum. Next base: position 78,824,059 of record NC_090930.1, on the reverse strand, counting down.
ATCCCAAAGCTATCAATTGTGTGGGGAGATACCTGTCTTAATCCCTTTCCATTATTGGTGGGGGGGCAACACTGGCTTTCCTACTTTATTCACACTCCCTGTATCATGCCTTCCAACTAAGGGATCATATATATAACTGACGCATGAGGGTGGGGGTCGCTGGGAGAATAGAGCATTGGGATAAACTAAGCAATCACTGTGGGTGTTGTTTAAATTGTCCTATTTGTTAATGTGCAAAGAAATCCTATGTATGTTTTGATTTCAAGTTTTCAAATTCAACCTGTGTTTGTTGTGGTAACTGAAAGTCTATTAAGAAATACATGTCAGTCAATTAATGGCAGTAATTTACATTTGTGATTATTGTGTCGTGCCACAGAGATGGTGACTGCTGTTCTGGTGCTTTATTTCTGATTTATTGTAGAAATTTGAATAACTATGCACTGTGCTACAGAGGTCATGCGCTGAACGGTGTTATACAGGTTTGAAGCCTCACTAAAGTTGAATCTGCTAAGCGCTTTGTTGTGCGACACCTTGATTGGGGGGGGGTACTCCCTGAGTTGAGAGTGACCTTCCAATAACTCATGACAAAGCTCAGCAGAGAGGACTGTGATGGATTGTGGGTGAAGATGAGGAAATGGGGGCTTCAGGCTGGGCACCCTAAATGAATCCTTCTTCTCCCGGGAGATCCCGTTGGTCGGGGTACGCTTAGCTACTATAGGAACCATGAGTAGCCCTTTTGCTGCTCTGCAAGGGGTAAAGGAAGATGCTTATTCAGGATATTGAGATCATTGGGATGAGAGAATTTGGGAAAGTAGGTCTTGTATTTGATGATCATTTGAATTAGAAACATGACCATATTTTGTCTTAAATAATAGAGCTACCCCGTTGATGGTGGTACAAAGGGTTTTAATAATCGACATGGATAACTCTCCTTTTTTAGCCGCAATATCAGCCTGATCATTTTATATAGGGCTGAGGTCTAAATTTGTATCAGTGGCCCTTGGCTGGATAAGTTGGAGGGGCATTTGTGGGGATCTGTGTTGGCGAAGGGGACTCCATACAATAATGAAAGGCTACGCTAGGCCTTACAACCCCTCTCCTCGTAGTAAAGGTGAGAGCAGCGGTTCATTACATCAAATTAATGAATTCGGTCAATATCTCCACGCTAGGAAAGCTGAATAACATACTATAGGCGGGCAAAAAAAGATGTATGGATGAATAATGCCAAGAGTAATAATGATTTTCTTTCCCACATGCTTTCTACGTTTCAGACATCTCTTCCAATTGCTCTAGACAAATTGCACTCTACTAGAATACACATGGTCATTTGTTTAGCAATATATCTATATTGTCTAGAAAACTAGACATTGGGCCTCATTACGACTGTGCTGGCCTGGAAACACCGGTGCCGGTAAGTCTACCGGCACGGGTGTTTCTGGACCGGCACAGTACGACTCTGCGGGCGGGTGCCGTCCCGCTTGCCCGGATCAGACTTGGCGGGTTGGAACGGCACGCGCCCGCTGAGTTTCACGGAAGCACTAGAACGATTATTAATGGTGCCAGTGCTTCCGTGTTTCCCATTCCCATTGAGACCTACGGGACTCAATGGGAATGGGGAATTACAAAATTACCAGAACCTGAATTCCCGGCCGCCGGACTCGGAATAGCCCGGTGGCACCGGGAAGTCAGGTGCCGGTAATTCATTACGGGTCCGGCGGCGACCTGCCGGTTTTACTGGCACGGGTATCGCCAGACCCATAATGAGGCCCATCGTCATGTTTAATCCTTTGCCACAGGCATAAGACCTTTGCTGCACATCGCCAGTTATTGTGAGAAAAACATCAAAGCTATTCTTCTACACTGAGCACAGCATTATGCAAACTCCCACGCAGCTTACTTTCCCCCACACACGCGCGAGCGGACCTGCGAGTCCTGCTGGCCTTGGAGCAGTGCTGACACAAGAGCATGATGGGCAAGTTACCCAACAGACACAATTGCATGGCCTGTGAGAACTATCAACTCTACCTGGCAAGCACTTAACAATAGCCTGCGCCCACCAACCACGGCTTGTAATCTTCACAAGAGGAGCACCGCTAAGGTAGGGGGCGCTAAGGTAGGGGGGCCCAAAGAATCCAAAAATAATGACCATGTGATTGTATATGAACGAGGAAAAGGTCAAATGCAGGCAGGCGGCATCTCTGAAGCGGTTAATAACACATGGCTCTAGCTAGAAATGACCTGAACTGCATCATTCAATTGAAGACCCCATTAAAATGCCCGCCTCAATATATAGACCAATAGGTGGCAGCGGAGCCCACCAGGTAACTGACAGATGAGGCACAATAAACAAACCATGCCAAGGACACCAAATCATAGGACAATGGTGTTGGCGCCAACACGGAACAACAATGGTCCAAATGCCAGTCCTGCGCTTAGACTCTGGTCTCCGGTATTAAGCACGCTATAAAATATTAATTCATAATTAATACTTCTAAGAGACGCACCGCTGGCTATTCCAAAGGCCACAGGGGAATTATTGCAAACCAAAAAAGGCACTTTCCGAGGAAGTGTGGTTCCAAGTCTAAGAAACCTTGTCAAAGAAAGATTAAAAGAGTATCACCTGGGACTCCTATGCAAATGAAGGCTGATGGGAGTTGAAGTCCGAAACATCTGGAGGGCGGCATAAGAAGTAGCAATTTCCCCAAAGCTGAGGGGAAGTAGTAGCAGAAGCAAGACCTCCTGTGTGTGAGGATGAGCTCACACCAGCAAATAACACAAGATATACTCTGGGGAAAATGTTAACGGCCCTGAGATTCGTCCCCAAACTAGGCTAGCGACAGCTTCTAAACTAGAGAATCTCGTTGCCTCTATGTTGTGTCCCTTTGGGAATGAAAAACATCACTCTTTGAACACAACCCTTGAAACAATTTTACCATACACTGTAACAATTAATTATAACACTTTATTATATCAAAGGCATTTTAACAATTCATGACTTTAAAACCAAAACGCAGAGTACTTTTCTGCGGTAAAACACGATGTTGTCTTTTTGTCTCACGAAGTGCAGTTAAATCTATAAAATGAGATTCTAACCTTCTATCATTTGGAATAAGGTTCAAAGAACCTTACAATGCACAACTTCACTTGTTCACTTACTATCTAAAACTACCAAAGATCCCGTATAGTGATAAGTACTTCTATCAAGTACATAAGACTCACACCAGCCTACACAATACAGCACCACGGCCCTGCCAGAGCTATGGTCAGGGCATTTGAACCTTTTCAACTGAAATAGACCTTGACACGGTAACGTTAACAAAGACTGAGACAAGGAACGCTTAATAGCTGTTCTTAAGTTGACTCAAATGCTGACTGATTTTCTTTGTTCTGCTGTGCAGAGGTTAAAACAAAACCTGATCATCCAGACACACTCTGTGTTACAGACACAAACTGAAGCTTTGGGTAATTAATATATTCACTAGGGAAGTCCCATCCTTACCATGATGGCCATACAGGAAGCCGGTCATCCAGTAGGGTGATGCTAGAAATGCTGTGAGCTATATATGATATGATATGATATGGTATTTGTAACGCGCCTATACACAGGTGTTTCAAGGCGCGACGAGGCAGGGAGGGGAGGAACGAGGGGAGACATAACAAACGATCCTACTAAGCCAGGTGTCATTCAAATCGCGCAAGTGCAGGGGTGCGAGAGGGGGAAAAAGTGCAAGGGGAAGGGGAGGTGGGAAGTGCAGTAAGGTAAGTGGCGTAAAGTAATAAATAAAAAAGGGCCATCTGGTGGCAAGTGCAAGGTAAGTGCAGAACAAGTGCTGGGGAAGGGGGGAGGCTGTAGGGATACAGAGACAGTCCCGCAGTGCAGAGGGGTTCCAGGGGATCAGTGGCTGGGCACAGGACCGAAGGCCGTTTAGAGTGGTCCAGTTGCAGGATCAGTGCAGTTTAGTGAAGAATTAATTAGCTGTTCAGCAGGGGAGAGGGAGAGAGAAAGCAGAAGCAAAGAGGAAGGTTTTGAGGTGCTTCCGGAACCGGAGGTGGTTCTCCTCAAGTTTCAGGGAGGCAGGAAGGCTGTTCCAGAGGGAGGCCCCTGCCGCGGAGAGAGATCTACCCCCAGCTCGTTGCTTCGAGAAACGGCTGACCATGAGGGAGTTGGAGGCGGATGAGCGAAGGGCTCGGGGAGGAAGATATTTGGGAAGAGAGAGTTGAAGGTATTTAGGACCCAGGCCCCAGAAGGCCTTGTGGACAATGCAGAGGGTTTTGAACTTTATCCTCGCAGCCACTGGGAGCCAGTGTAGAGATTTCAGTCCTGGAGAGATACGGTCCCTGGGCTTGAGGCCAAGGACAAGTCTCGCAGTTCTGTTCTGGATGAGTTGCAGAGGGCGGAGAGTGGAGGCAGGCAGATTAAGATAGAGGCTGTTACAGTAATCCAGCTTCGAGAGAACCAGGGCTCGGGAGACAGTGAGCTTCTGGGGGAAGGAGAGGAAGGGAAGAATACCTCTGAGGAGGTGCAGTTGGTAGTGTGACCTCTTGGCGACGTCAGAAATATGGGGAGAGAAGGAGAGTGTGGAGTCGAAGATGACCCCAAGGTTTTTTGCCTTGCAGGTAGGAGCAGGGAGGGGGCCAAGGGAGGCAGGCCAGAGAGCTGGAGGGAAGGAGGGAGTGGGAGTACCGATGAGTAGAATCTCAGTCTTACTGGCATTAAGGCAGAGGTCATTGGCGGCACACCATTCTTGGATAGCAGACAGACAGTCAGAGATGAGGGAAGGAGAGGGGGAGGCTGAGGGTAGCCTGAAAATGAGCTGGGTATCGTCCGCATAGCACTGGAAATTAGGGCAGAGAGCGGCGATGCGGTGGGCAAGGAGTGCCAGATACTGGTTGAAAAGCCAGGGAGAGAGATTAGATCCCTGGGGGACACCACAGGTGGAGAAAAAGATGTCGGAGAGGAAGGACCCCAGTTGGACCCTCCTTAACCCCTCCCCACACAGCTTCCGCCAGCCCTGGCCACTTGCTATGTTTCATGTGCGCTGTTCCCTCATCAGGCACAATGTGTACTCCAACTACTACGAAGGCGGTGAACAAGTCACCCTCGATGCCGGGACCTCATTTCAAACTGGGCGCAATGATGGCAATAGAATACCATGAACGCTGAGGTGGTCAGAGTGCTGGCCCTGCGTAGGGAGGCACTTGTGAATGTGTGAGTCAGCGGAATCCCAGGGAAGGGTCACCACCACCCGTGGTGGCCCAGGAGGGGACTAAGAACCCACTAGGCTGGGCGGAGCCCGTATGCACAGGAGCCAAGGCTGGCATTGAACCCCTCTGTATTCATGTTTGCAGGGCATCTGTGGGTGTGTTTTTGTTTCAAGGGCCATGGCTCACAAGGTTGGTCTGTTCGCGAAATACTTGTGCAAACTGAACCACAAGCTGTGATTGCGCTAATGCTTAGTAAATGTGCCGCCCACCGCACCAGGCCTCCGCGCTGGCGCCCGTGACAGTCGTGTGTCACCTTTCCAAAATCACTCCCTTTTCCCCCCCAGACATTATGACTCAAATTCGGTTAATTTATAACTTGGGATTTGGGAACATTCCCAGCTGGACTATTATGGGTAAGTGCTGAGTCGCTTTCCTGGATCCCTTGAGTTGATCCCGCAATGCACCCAAACGGCTTGGAATGCTCACCTTGTGTAGGAAAGTTATTCTATACCCTTACCCATTTCGACCCTTCATGTTCCACACATGTATCCCCCCCCCCCCCCCCCCGAGTTCCTCAGTGCCTAGAGGCACAGAGGTCTGTAATGTGCACTATTTTTTTTATATTTGTTTTACATTTTATTATTGCAATTGGTTTTATTCCAAACCTTACATAAGGGTAAAAGATAAATCCATAATTTAACAGAGAAACAAACACACAATGCGTCTTGTATATCCAATCACATTAGACAAAATATCAACTAAATCGATCTAGAGAGAACTACCACAAAAAATGCACAATAAACATCATTCATTACAAAGCACAAATTACAACATCGCTTCCGTCCTAATGTCCCCTAAAATGCACCTCATGCGTTATTAACACCTCGTGTTATACCCGGATATTAGCCCAGTACTGAACTCTAGTTGCATATTCGGCTGACTAAGAATCGATTTTGAAAGCCTTGTCAAGGCCAGCAAGGAGGGAGCAGCCTCGCCGTGCGCGATGGGGTCCATACACGTTGTCCCACGTGGTACAGTGGGGAGGAATACCTTTATAAAAGCAGTGCACTCTCAGCTCATGCAGCGTGGACAGAAAAGGGCTCCATGTTTGAGTCTTTCCCCTGTCTTAGCGCTCGGACATAAGCGGCCTCTTTCTTCATGGGCTCTGAAGGTCCTTGGCGATTTCATCGAATTTGTTTAATCGAAGCAGAACTAATCGATTTTTTGATTTTTTTTTTTACTGGAAGATTTTGCTGCAAATATATGCAGGTGGGACCCGCCATAGCCGCCCCCCCCCCTTTTAGTTCGCCTACATCAATCATTCACCTATATTAATTATTTACCTAAACCTACTACACACATACATTTGCAACAAAATACGTTACAAAAAATATCGGTGATTTGTACCTCGATGAAATCTCCTGCGGCAATACAGTGCAATGTGGCTAGCAAATTCCACTTGAATCGTACATACAAGGTTCTCGATTCCCTGCATGGGAGGAGCTTCAGATGACGGGGGTCACGCCTATGGAAAGTAGCGGTTATTCTGAATAGAGGAGCCGTTTCTCGTTGCTTCTATTCTTAACCTCCAATCCCATGAAAACAACTCTTTCTTCATCCCCAGGGATTGCTTAAAAGAGCATCAGAGCCGATTTTAATGCGCGCTAAGTAAGGGTTCTCATTAGTAACACCCTGCGGAGGTGCAAGGCTAAAGGGACCAGGCGCACCTGTTCTCCAGGGACAGGTCCCAGGGGTGCACTGGCCTATAGGGAACTCTGGAGAATTCCCGGTGGACCTCTGCACCCTGGGCAGGGGAGGACTGGCCTACAGGGAACTCTGGAGAATTCCCGGTGAGCCTCTGCACGCTGGGCAGGGGAGGATGGCCTACAGGGAACTCTGGAGATTTCTCGGTGGGACTCTGCACCCTGGGCAGGGGAGGATGGGCCTACAGGGAACTCTGGAGATTACCCGATGGGCCTCTGCACCCTGGGCAGGGGAGGACTGGCCTACAGGGAACTCTGGAGATTTCCCGGTGGGACTCTGCACCCTGGGCAGGGGAGGACGCCTAGGGAACTCTGGAGATTACCCGGTGGGCCTCTGCACCATGGGCAGGGGAGGACTGGCCTACAGGGAACTCTGGAGATATCCCGGTGGGCCTCTGCACCCTGGGCAGGGGAGGACTGGCCTACAGGGAACTCTGGAGATTTTCCGGTGGGCCTCTGCACGCTGGGTAGGGGAGGACTGGCCTACAGGGAACTCTGGAGATTTCCCGGTGGACCTCTGCACCCTGGGCCTCTTTTGTGGTTCCATGTAATAATGTCACCACAAAAATCTGGCCATGCAAAAATATCGCCGAAAAATGGGTGTTTTTTGTGGTGACATTATTGCATGGAACATGCGGGGGACACCCCCGCAACCCCCACATTTATTTTTTTGTGACTTTTTTTTGTTTTTGTTTTTTTTGCCCCTGTCCCCATATATATGGTCACCCATATAATATTGCCACAACCTTTTCCCGGCGATATTATTTACGGTGACCATATATATATGGGGATAATATTACCTGATACCTTTTTTGTGTGGTATTTTCAAATGTTCCCATCAGAAAAGGATTGAGCTTGCTGAAAATGTGTAATATGGGGCCACTTTGAAGATTATTTCCAGGGCCTCTTTTGGTTCCCAGTCCACCCCTTGAAGTGCCAGTTCTCCCTGCCCAGACAAGCTGTCGGGAAACAGTCATATATCCCGGTTTTCAGGAAATTGTTGGGAGATCGCTCCTTATCACCGCAGTTCCCTGATGCACGGCGGGAGCAGGAGGGGTTATTTTATTTTACGCAGTGGTCGAAGTGTAAGAAAAGAAGTAGTGGAACTATGTTCCCTGCTAGCCTGCCCCGCTCCTCACAAACCCCATTGCCCTGCCCCCTCCCACACACAATCCCCCAAACACATTAGCCTGCTGTTTAAGGGAATGTTCAGTGCTCTGCAGTGAAAGTTTCTACTGCTTCCTACACTGTTATTTTAAAACGAAAGCGTTCCGGAAAGGTTTCTTTTTTAATGAAAGTATAGGAGCTGTAAAACTGAATTTAAAAAAGTAGAGGAGCACCGCTCCCAACCGCTCCCGCTCACTTCGACCACTGATTTTACGGAGCTTTTCTAAGGCGCTTACAACAGAATTTTGCTTCGAAGCGCCACAGGTTACAGCTGCAGGGGAAGCCTGGTGTGGCTGGCAGGCAGTGTAAATAAAGAGTGAGATGTTGGCAAAGCCTCTGAGACAATGGACACAGGGCTATTCCTATTGCTGCAAATTCCCATCCCATGAAGATAAAGCTTAGCCACTGGGCATTATTTGCTAAAGAATAGTTATGTGCAGTTGAACTTTTATTTTGCCAATAAATAAATAAACCTAAACTCTGCTAAAAGGTTTTACCAGATTAAAATCCTGAATAACTGGAACCACATTGTTGAAGCTAGGTTAACATTATAACATTATGTTTCCAACATTCAAATTCAGTAAAAATGTGTGCCTTGTGTTACTGTATTGTTTTTACCAAGATACAAGTTGAAAAAATCCAAAATAAATCTTCCAGTGTAAAACCAAACAATCCTTGCTTGTAAAACAATTCAAATAAATCCATTACAATTGTGTGCCTGGCAGTTAGTGTTAGTGGATTGTTTTTACTGAGAAACAAGTCAGTAAGAATCCAAGATAAATCCTCCAACTCAAGACAAATAAATCCTTGCTTGGAAAAAATCCCAAATAAATCCGAAATAAAGGCAAAAAAAATCTGAAGCTTGAAAACAAGACAGAAAACAATCCATAAACAATCCAAATAGTGGATTTCCTTTTTGCTAAGATGTAGTCACCCAGGAGCAGGTGTGCTGCCATCCTCTACACACTGCGATAGTTGAGTGATCTGATTGTTTGACGGATTTTCCCAATTTCTGAACCTTTTTGTCTCTTATCACTAATGTTTTGGCAGGCCGAGGAGCTGTGAACTGTGCATTGTTTAGTGGGAGGACATTCTCCCGCCGCCCCCTCCCAAGATGAGGAAAGGGTCCCTGGGCCCCATCAGACACCAGGCCTAGAATGGCAGACGAGCGGTGCTGCTTTACTGGAGCCTGCTAATGAGGGCCCTAATTCCCTTAATCGCCCGCCTGGATTATCGGCAATTGATCTAGGAGCCTTCGGGCTTATCATCACTTCTTTCATGTGAAGGGACTCGATTCGTGGAAAGGGAGATGAGAGAGGTGGCCCTGGTGAAGGACAGAAACCAGCCAGAAAATGGGTTACAGGCAATATAGACATCTACAGTCAGGTGGATTAAGAGGGCCATGATATGTTCTGATTTCACGCAGCAATGGTTGCAATGATGCAATCTAAGAGTGGCGGCTCCAGCTAGACACCTCTGATGCCCACAGTTGCCACTTCTGTGGCAGAGGGCCAGGCAGTGACACTGAGAGCTAGCTGGCAGGCAGGAGTCTCTTCTGGGGGGAGGTGTGCATAGGTGCAGGCAGGCATTTTGAGCACATGAGATCATTTCCCAGCAATGCAAATGCAATCACTACAACTCTTTATTTCTGTGGATTAATCTTCCTTACCATATCACCCCCGACTCCCCCCATCCCCCGCCCTTCCTTTACTTCCATTTGGACACCCGGGGTGTCTAGTACTGCATGCTGCACATGAACAGATCACAATAACTTAATAAATACATAAAAAGCTTAATGAGAATCTGCACCGTTGAATGGGAACTGGTGAATTTAATTATGGGATGCAGCCAGAGTAGCATGCCAGAAAGCGCCGCAATAGGAAACTCTTTATCTTAGAATCATCCGTCCAGCAGCTCTAGAACTGGTACCAAGCCAGCACACAGCATGCCCTGCTGGGGTCTGACAGCAAGCTTCCTAGGTGGGAAGTGCCGGAGAGTCTCTGGACAAAGGACAAGGCTGTTAACTGCTAACACCCTCCTGAGCTTTGGGCTATCTGCCTTGAAAGGAGGCAAACCCTGCGAAGAAGCTAGGAGGAGTGCCGCACAAGCAGGATCCAGCATTCATCTATTTAAGGACAATTTCGATCCAGTCGAGTCCTCGAACCGCATCCGGCTGCACCGCGGACTGTTGTCACGCCGCAGTCACCAGAGCCTTCCGAGACGCCTCAACCAGCATTCCAAATCCGCCAACCAGCACAGAGACAAAGATTCTTTGCCGTGAGCCGGCGCGCCAGACAGCCTGCAGATGTCCGTCCAGCCTCGCTTGCGGAACTGCCTGCCGCCTGATCCCTGCAGCTGTCTCCCACCACGAACTCAGTCTCACGAGATGCGAAGTGCTCTGGAGCTGCGCCAATGCTGTTGAGCACCAAGAACTTTCTCAGTGCAAGGTACATTGTGGTTCTTCCCCCTTGGTCCTTCTCCAAAGACCCCTAGAGACAGTTACGGCCCTTTGCCCCTTTGGTGTTGAAACCAAATATCCTTGAACAGTAACACTGATTGCTTTACCAACTACCCTGCTGTCAGTATCCAGAGTGCATCCCTTTCCTTTGTGAAACTGTCTGTCCTCTGTGTTCCTTTACAGTGTGGGCTGTAATTGTAGTGTGCTCGAACTGTCTGTTGTAGTAATAATAAAGTAGATATTTGTATACAACCTTGACTGCACAGTCCCTTTTATCATTGGGTAATAATTGTATTTTTGCTGTGTTGCAACTAACCAAGGATCCACTGCATTGTGGAGATAAGCCTGACGTCTGTCCACGTTGCCAAAATTGGACAAGGAGGTTTTATAATTTACCTGTATTCCAATCTGTTCAGATCCCTTCTGGTGTCCTGGAGGTGTGGGGTTGATTGATGGTTTAGAAACCGATATTCATCCCTGGACCACTGGTAACCCCAGAAGTTGATTCGTCACATTGGTGGCAAGTGGTTGGATCAGTTGGAGCCTTGCGCACTGCTTAGTCACCCGATGATAAAATCACTGTTGCAGGCAACTTTTAGTCACTGCTAGGTAATAGTAATAGTCATAGAACTTGACATGGAAACTATAAAAGGCATGACCAAGGATGTCCTGCGCATCTTATGTCAAGAGAGGGGACTTCCCCACATCACTAAGGTTAATAAACCTGAGTTGCTGACCAGCCTCCAAGTATGGGTAGAAGTGAGGGTGATTGGGGAGAAGACCCTAGGGGATGGGCTAGGCCTCGTATACCCGAACGGACAAGACCTTTCCGGAGGGGGTAAATGACAAGGATGACCGCATGAACAGTGTTTCTCACCAATCATCCCACCGGGGGGCAAGTGTGGTTTCTCAACACTCGAGAGTGTTAGTGAGGACAGGGGCTAGTGCGGCATCCCGCAGGTCCCAGGCCTTAGCACAGTCTCTAAGTGGCCCAGTAATTGTTCTGACTGTAAATGAGGTAGCGGCTAGTAAGCTCCTGCTTGAGGAGAGGAGACTAGCGCTAGAGGAAAAGAAACAGCGGGACATGGTCACCATAGAGCTGCGCAAAGCTGGCGCTTGAAGAGAAGAAAGAGGCCAACAGATTCTCCTCTAGTGAAGGCAGCAGTAGTGGCTCAAACCAGAGTGCCCAGGATAAACCCCAAAGGCACATCCCCAAAGACAGTACAGGCTTTTGAGGTGGGGAAGGATATTTTTGACTGGTTTGAAGCGCTCAAGCTGGCATCCCAGCTGCAGGATGTGGGTGAGGTACTGTGGGGTGCAGCCCTGATGAGTCGCTTACGGACACCAGGGACTGATTCCTTTCTTCAGTTAACTCCTGAGGAAAGGCCGTTTATTAGAGCATAAAGGCAGCCCTCCTAAGGAAGTTCTGTAAAACCCCAGAACAGTATCTAAAGAGCTTCAGAGAGCTCAGAAAGAAAAGTCGGCAGACATTTGAAGTGTTCACACACTTGCCGTGGAAATATCCTAGCAGGTGGGTGACTGATAACAAAGTTGACACATTTAAAGGGATGTACAATTGGATTGCGTGTGAGCATGTGTTGAAAAATGGTGAGGTTGACCTACACCAGCATCTAGTGGACAAGACTATCACAGATCCTAGGAAGCTTACAAAGGCTGCCGACAGGTTTGTGAGTACTCAAGTCCAGAAAAAGGCTCAGGCGAGCACACTCAAACCAGAAGAGAAATCGGCAGACAATAAAGTAAACAAGAATCGGAAGGACAAAGGTCCAACCCAATCCTCTTTAAAGTCAGGTCCCCAAAAGAGTGTGTAAGGAGCTGGGCCATAGGAAAGGGGATCCTGCTTGCAAGGGCTTACCCAAGCAAGCCATAGTGAATGTTGGACTCATGGAAGAGGCCATCATTAGTGTGGGCCTCTAAGAGGAGGATTTCCCACTAGGCCAGGGCGTGGCCGGATGTGGATTGGTTACATTGAGTGGGAACGGTAGCAGATCTCCGGAAGAGACCCCACTTCCCAAAAATACTGAACTCTAGTGCACGTGTACATCAATGGACACAAAACTCCTGCGGTCCGAGACACCGTAGCTAGCATCACCTCTGTCACCCAGCAGTAGGTACAGCCAGGCCAGAATATTGATGGGCCTGAGATGTGCGTAAGTGGATTTGATGGTAAGAGTAAGTGCCCCTTGGCGAAAGTAGAGTTCCGCTGGTGAGTTGAAAGGACTCAGCGCTGTGTAGCGGTGCAAGACTTATCCTGTCCCATATCTGTTGGGTAATGATCTTCCTGATCCCAAAATAGTCGCAGTGGCTACACGATCGAGGGCCAAAGAGAACGCCAGATTGAATGCTCTGAAAGCCTTAGGGTCGGGAGTGCTTCCAGAGGGCTTGTTGGAATGACCGGCGTGGCCGGTAGCCCCTAGTCCAGTTCCACAGATGGTCAAGTCACCTACTCCAGCAGGAGAGGGGCTAGTAGTCACGGAAGACCCTACTTTGAAAGCAGGGGACCCTGTGACTTCAGAGTTGCCTGGCACAGAACAGGAACCTGAGGTGAAGGACCAGGCGGGCGCAGATCTGAAGGCTCTGCTGAAGCTGGATGAGTTAGCGTCAGCTGGGTACCTAGATCAGAGTGACTTCTACGCAGCCCAGAAAGAGTATCCCTCTCTGATGGGTCTGCAGAAGTAGGCAGAGGATCAGGCTAAGGGCAAGGCCCCTGGACTGTTCAAAGTGTACTTGGAGGATGGACTCCAGTAGAGTGAGCCTAAGGATTCTGAGGGTGAGGATACCAGAAGGTTGGTGGCTGCCTAATTCCACAGAAAGTTCCTTTTGGATTTGGCTCACCAAATTCCTTTAACGGGTCACTTGGGTGAGACTAAGACTTCAGACCGGTTGTCTGCACACTTTTACTGGCCGCAGTTTGGCGTAAAAGTTAAGGAATTTGTACGGTCCTGCCTGACTTGTCAAGCTTCTGGCAAGTCAGGTGGTGCCACAAAGGCCCCCCTTAATTCCACTACCTGTGGTTGTACAGCCTTTCGAGAGAATAGGCATGGATATCGTGGGTCCTTTGGATCCTCAGACCAGCTCAGGGAACCGATATATCTTAGTGGTGGTGGACCATGCCACGAAATGCCCTGAGGCTGTCCCTCTGAGGAGCATCAAAGCCCCCGTGGTTGTGAAGACTCTGATTGGGATATTCTCCTGTGTTGGATTCCCCAAGGAAGTCACTTCTGACAGGTGATCAAACTTCATATCAGCATATATGAAGGCTATGTGGAAAGAGTGTGGAGTCACCTACCAGTTCTCTACCTCCTTTCATCCGCAAACCAATAGGCTTGTTGATCAGTTCAATAAGACCCTGAAAGGCATGATAAGGGGCTTGGAAGAACCTGAGGAGAAAATAGGATATTCTCCTGCCATGCCTTCTGTTCATCCACAGGGAGGTGCCACAGAACGGAGTATGGTTTAGCCCCTTTGAGCTTCTTTTTGAACACCCTGTATGAGCTCCCCTCAGACAAGGTCGAAAACACAATTAGTTACATCTGAAAAATAGTGCTACTTTATCACTACACGGTGCACATGGCAGGCTCTAAGGCGGGCACAGGGGGGGTTCTAGGTCACGCTAATCCTCACTCGCACACATTTCACTCATCCCTATCGCATCTCTAAGCTTCCAAGGCTTCCACCCTTGTTTTTGAACTATAATTTATCCCTCCCTGCATTACAAATCATGTCATTATGGAATAGACGTTGGGTGACCATACTCTTAGATCTTTTATGGCCGATTGGTTTATGGTCGGTGGTCTGGGATCGTCTAGTATCTTGGAATTCAGGGGTCATAGGACTGGGGCATGAGCAGGGGCTATAACTTGTGGTTGTCTGGGTGGGTGTCGGGGGCCTGGTTTGCCCTATTTGTGATAACACGTACACCAAGGTGCCCAACACTGTCTCGTGGCCTTGCGGGGCACATTCTTTCCTGGAGCAACATATTAGCAACACTTTGAGAACAAAGCAGGATTTCTGTGAAAGTTAGCCGCAGCATGAGCCTCTCTCATCAACGCTTGGACCTATTCAGAGTCTCTCTCCAGACCTACGGCCTGTGCTTAACACGCTACGTCTAAATTACATATAACATTGTGATTGTGTGGGGATCCTTGGTACACCCCCTTCCTCTCTCATGTCACAGGTCTTCCGACGGGATTTGCGTCACCCTAAAACGCCTAGAGGGGTGACATGGGGTCATTCCCTTCCCATCAATTCCCAAACAAATGCAGGCCAGCAAGCAGTTTATGGGCATATATATAACCTTCATAGAGGTGTATACCTCTATTGGTTCCATACAAACTGGAAAGTATTTGGGCCTGTATTAATATCATCACTATTATTAGGTTATGTATTGAGCACAGACCTACCTTCTGAAAACAACACAATGCTTAACATGTTGTAGGCAAAATGACACAGTGAGCGAATTAGAGATGCAAGTGAGCGGGTAGCTAACACTGGGGAGCGGGAGGGCGGGCTATTTTGCAGCAAGGCATCAACAAGTAATCAGGGGAGGAAACAGAAGGGGGTGCAGAAAACCAGGTCTCATGTAGGGTGGGCAGTGGAGGGTGTGTGGACCTAAGTATTATGGAGGAGCCATTTATTTATTTATTTTTGCATTTATAGCAGCGCGCCAAACCCTCAGGCATCAGGGCACTAGTTACAGTAAGTATGAAGTGTGATACTTTAAAGTGCAGGAGCACGCATACAGGTCATAGCAAAGAAGTAGTTTGTGGAGAGCAGATCTGGGAAAACCGCACCTCATGATATGGGGGGCTACATCAGGTAAATAGGTATACAGAGACAAATCAGATAGGTGCATAAACTGGAAAGAACACGCCTCATGGTGCGAAGGGCTACACCAGCTAAGCAGATAATCAGAGGCAAATCATGTAGCTGCATAAACTGGGAAAACCACGCATCATGGTACAAGGCGCTACATCAGGTATACAGAGACAAATCAAAGTTGGTGTATACACTGGGAAAACCACACCTCATGATGCGAGGGGCTACATCAGGTAAGCAGATATTCAAAGGCAAATCATGTAGGGGCATAAACTGGAAAAAGCACGCCTCATGGTGCGAGGGGCTACATCAGGTATACAGAGACAAATCAAAGTTGGTGTATACACTGGGAAAACCACACCTCATGGTACGCAGGGTACATCAAGTTTATAGAGACATATCAAGGTAGATGCATAAACTGGGAAAGCCGCGCCTCCTGGTACGTGGGCTACATCAGGTAAGCAGATATGCAGAGACAAATCAGGTAGGTGCATAAACTGGGAAAGCCATGTCTCATGGTACGGGGTATACATCAGGTACGGGGGCTACATCAGGCTACATCTTCCTTGAAGAGGAAGGTCTTCAGTTCCTTTCTGAAATCTAGAAGCAAGGGGGCGAGTCTGGTGTTGATAGGGAGGAGGTTCCAGAGTCTTGGTGCGTAGACAGAGAAGGCCTGTCTTCTGGTTCTTTCCTTCCTGCACTGGCGGAGTTCAAATCTGCAGATGTCCTCACTTCTGGTGAATTGCAGGCCCCTGGAAATGCTGGATGATCTGTCAGCTGACCTTTACGATGCGTTAAAGTTGGGAATTGAATTCCGGTTCCCTGTCCTCTGCAACCAAGTCATTCAAAGCAAGGCTTTCACAAATGCGTGGAAATGATTGATCATAATCCGGCTACCCAAGCATGGCAAGAACCTACATGAATGTGACAGCTACCGAGCGATAGCACTCATCTTCCTTGGCTCCAAACTCCTGATAAGAAATACAGGTGGGACATTTGGAGCTAGAAGACACAACATTCCTGCACAAGGACCAGAAAGGATTTGTAAAATGCAACGGTAGCACGATCAGCATAAAGTGGGCCCTGGACATTAAACTCCATAAACCCATGCATCAGGAACAGCATCTCCTGCTAAGTACTGATGCAGAGAAGGCTAACAACAGCATGTCATGGTGATGCTTACTGGATACCCTGAGAGCACTCTAGGATGCTGTTTGCACATCCCTGGGAGACCTTTAACTATAGAAGAACAGCCCTGATCATCCCCAATAGCTGGCAGCCAATCATAGACAGGCTTCTCATGAGGGAGGTAAATCTGTTGACTCCTATGGACTCTACCTTATTTATTTTTATATTATGCATATATAAACATTGCCTTTATCCAAAGAGCCTTGCTTAATCAAGCAAAGCAGTAAAATATCAATGACAACAGTATTTAATACTAACACCAAACTTAAAGCAAATATAAATTAAAGGTGGGGAAAAAGTAATCCTTGAGGGCATTCTGGAAACTAGGGAACCCAAGCTTATGAGCAAATTAAGGGAGGAAGAGAAAGCAACCGGAGAAGACAATGAAGCAGAAACAGTGAAAACAAAGAATTTCAGGTTTTGGGGATTTAGATTTAATGTCAGACACCTTATTGGTAAAAAAGAAGCATCATTCCGAGCATGAACAGAAGAATTGAAGGCTGGTGTCAAAGGGGGAGTGGATGTCTATTTCTGTAATGTATAAAATAACTGTCCAGGACAAGAAGCTTGGGAATAAATAAGAGAATGAAAATAGTCTGCCATGACATTGTAAGATCATAAAATAAAATAAAAGAACATTAAGTTGAAATAGATGAAGAATTACAGGATATTTAATCTTTTTCAGACTGCATTTGGCTTTATGAAGTAGACTTCAATGGTCAATAGAGGGCCTAGAAAGCCAAGCTGGAGGAGGTTTCCTCTTCAGAGTAAAAGGTGAAGAAGGAGGTCAAGACTCAAGTGGAAATGAAATAACTGAAGGGAAGGTATGAACTCTTGACTCCACATCAAATGAGAACAAGGTTTTCAAAGAAGGAAGGGAAGCTAAAATTGAATCAGCTAATGTCAGGATAGGGGACGAAGATCACGTTGAAACAAAAGTCAAATTATGTTTAATAGTAGAAAGATAGCTTACCCCGACCAACTAAAACACAGAAGATTCTAAGAAATGGCCAGTCAAAGGAATGATGGTTGAGCACAAAGAATGAGGATGGGAAATCTCAGATCAGATAAAAATAGGGTTGTGAGTGCCATTTTTAATCTCGATGGAAGAAGAGAAAGATAGTGTAATAGTGTCATTAGCAGGAAAGGTGCATAGGAAGAATCAAATAAAGACCTGGGGATATTAAAGTCATCGAATGAACTAAGAAAGGAAACCAAGGTCGCAAGGGTTTCCCTTTCAGATAAAAATGTAAAGTGGGACATCCAGACCAAAGAACAAGAACACGGTCAAGGTCCCAGAAACTGCCAAGAAGTCCAGGAGGAGAATACATTCAGAATATCTAAAGAGTAGATCTAACATATGAGCCACAATGACGCACCCCTGCGAAAACCAGGCAGATTCCGCGGTGGGATATTGCACATCGCTCCAGGAAAAGTACACTTAGCGATGATTCTGCAGGGGTTTACTCTTTGCTTTCTTGACACTTTCTGGTTAAAAGGGGATCACTTTCCAGTATTCTCCATGCAGTATCTACATTGGGGAAACTAACCTCCAAAAGGTCTTTACTTTGTGAATGATATGCTGCCCGTCATCTCCTCACAACAGACCTTAATTCCTTGTCGGATTTCGCGATTGAGCACTGTGGCTCAATCTCAGGTTATAAGGTAAAGTGCCAGAAACATTTGGCCTTGCAGGTCTCTAAATTGGTATGACTGTGGTCAATGTCCTATCAAGTGGGAAAAAAGACTGATGAAGTATCTTGGCATTAAAGTTGCGAGAAACCATTCGGCTACCCAGGAATAAGGCCTTGAGATACTGCTGAAGGATATAAAAGTGAAGCGGGCGAGATGGAAACTCCTTGGTCATGCTATGGGGGCTAGGCTCAATGCATGACCACCGTGGATACTGTTTTTCTATGCTACCTTTTCCTACTGTGCCCGAACACCTACTGCAAGAATGGCAAACAACGCCCCTCTGGATTTTGTGTGAACCTTAGCCATCAAACCCAAGATATCTGTGGAAAAACTAATGACCTAGTCCTGGAAGGGGGGATTTGGCTTCCCCAAAATAGCATCACTCCAGCGAGCAAGGCACTGGCTGCAAGACCCCAATCAAGATGCTTTGGGCTAGCTGGAAAAACTTTGCCAAACACTAATGAGCAAAACACTAAAGATGGCGCTGTTCTGCGACAAAGTAAAACAGTGTATGCCTGCCCTTAGTTCCAACATGCCTTCAGAATGTATTCAAGAAGGATTACACCATCCTTCCATCTGAAACCTGTGGCACCTCTTTGGGGCAATACTGAAATCTGAGTGGATGGGGAGGAAAGCCTTCAGGATAAATGGCTGGGGGCAGGCGTAGTTTGTATTGAACATATGTGAGGCATTGGCAACATTATCCTATTCGGCACAACTGCTAATAGTAATGGTCTTGGAAACACTGACAGTGACTCTATCCCTAGCTGCAAAAGACACCAGCATCAAACATGCCCAGGCACCACAGGACATGGACCTTGGGCCTCATTACGAGTGACCTGAACCGGGTCACTCTGAGTCTGCCGGCAGGGGTGCTGAACAACCGGCAGGCCAGACCTTTTGATTACAAAAGAGCATACAATGGAAAATAAATCTGATTTGATGGGAAGCGCTGAGCTTCTTACAATGGGGTGAGTGAAGGGGTATTCTGATCAGGTTGTGGAGGGGTGTAAAGGGAAACATCACTGGGGATTATTCATAAGTGGACACACATAGATTAAGGGCAACCAATATGGACATTTTAAAGTGCAGGTAGGCAGTATGGCCAGCTGTGCTCGGGATGTGACCATGATGCGTTAAGTGCTAAAATGGAGGCAGAAGAAGTGAGGGACAGAGGCAGGTTAGAGACAAAGGAAAAATGTTAGCTAGTAGGAAGATAAGAGGTAGGTTAAGAGGGTAACTCGGAGACTACGAGGTAGGCTTTTCGTTTGGTTTTGAACAAATCCATGTGGACTGTTTCTCAGATGTCTGGGGAAAGAGAATTCCATGCAAGTGGAGTAAGAAGAGCGAAGGAGCGGAAGCGTGAGGAAGCACAGGGAGGGCAAGGAGCCACAAGGGTAGTCGAGGAGGCAGAGCAGAGATTACATGAAGGATTATAGAGTTGAATAGAGGAGGATCGATACAGTGGTGCCTTACCGTGGATAGGTTTGTGAGCCAGGAGAAGCAATTTAAATCTGGCCGTGGTTGTGATGGTATGAGATAGAAGGTGTGAAGTGAGGGAGTTCAGAGAGAGTCCTGGTAGCAAAGGTATGATGATATTGAGAGGACAGAACGCATAGTTGGAGACACTAAAAGTATGCTGGCAGAGTAGTCCAGTTCAGAGAAGACAAGAGTGGTTATTAGATGCCTGGTGGAGTTGAAAGAAAGGAGGTGCCTGATTTTCCTAATATCTAAGAAGTTGATGCAAACTCCTTTTCCGGTTTTGGAGATGAAAATAGAGAAGGTGTGAGAAGGGTCATAGATGACACGAGGTTGCCAGCTGAAGAAAATTAGGGGAGAGTGTCAGGTGGGAACTGGATAGGAAGAGGAAGAGATGAGAGAGAGTTTTTGGCAGGGAAGAAGAAGCACTTCTGTTTTGGTAGAGTGTAAAACATCAGAGAGTGCAAAGCCATCCAATATTTAATGGTAGAGAGACAGCTGAAAACCTTGCCAGAGAGATCAGAGGAGAATTCAGGAAAAGAGAAGAGGATGTGGGTGTTTTCTGTTAAGAAATGGTACAAGAACCCAAAGGCTGACATCAGGGCCCCCAGAGCAGATGTGTAGAGTGTAAAGAGGAGCAGACACAAGACAGAGCTTTGTGGATCACAAACAGTTAGAGGAGCGAGTTGTGAGGTGTTGTTGCTCCAGGAGACAGAGAATTGGCGATGTGCAAGGTAGGATTCAATCCAGGCAAGGGAGTAGTAAGGTGAACAGAGTGATCAACAGTGTCAAAGGCAGCAGACAGGTCAAGGAGAATTAGGATAGAAGATAGCTTGGTGTGCTTAGCACAGGTGATAAAGTTGGATAAATACATGAGAACAGTTTCCTTGGAGTGACAGGAGCAGAAACCTGCTTGTAGCGGGTGTCGAAGGTTGTGGATGTCTAGGAAATTGGTTAGACAGTTGAACGCAGCCCCTTTGAGCACTTCAGAGTTGTGTGGGAGGAGAGACACAGTGGAAATGATCTGGTATGTCGGGGTCAGCCCCTTGCCTTTCTAGGAGAGGGATGACTGTGGCTGTTTTGAAAACAGCTAACACAAGCGGAGTCGAAGGACAGGTTGAAGAAGTTCAGCGAGGTGAGAGGCCACTAAAGGGGCAATAGCCTTGACAAGGTGAGAAGCAAAAGGGTCTGATGGGGCAAAAGAGGGGTCAGCCTACATCAGTAGAGATAACACTGAGTCAGTATTAGTGTGATTAAAGTGGGAGAGAGAGGCAGATGATGATGGTAGAGTAGGCAAAGTTATAATGAAGTACGAGGGAGTGCGAGGAAGGTCAGGAGAGCATCTGTAATTTTAGAAATGTATGCAGCAAAATACTCAGCTAGGTCATTACCTGTGACCTAGGAGGAGTGAGGCGTGAGAGTAAGGTGCCCTGTAGTTGGCGAGGATGGTTGGAGTGAGAGTCAATGAAGGTTAGGTTGAATTCCCTTTTTGCTCTATCAAGAGTGAACTTGAGAGATCCCAGGCATACAGGTAGGGTTGCAGGTCCTCATGCAAGTGTTTACGCCTCCATCTGCACAGCAGTCGATGCATGTCTGTGTGGAGAGAGCCCATGAATGGGAGGCCCATGGCTGTGGATGCTGAGACATAGGGGTGAACCTTATCAGTGAGACCTGTGAGAAGAAGGAGTCATATAGTAGGGATTGGAAGCTGGAGAAGGCCGTGTTGGTGGAAGAGGTATTGGGTGTGAAGGAGGAAACTGAGAACTGTAGGTCTAAGAGAAAGCGGGGAATGGCACAAGGTTTACATTTCTTTTTAGTAATAGGTGAAGCAATTGGCGAGGAATGGTCAGAGGGTGGAAAGGAGATGGTGGTCGAAACAATTGAGTGATCAGATATGGATGGTGTGACAGTAGTATTAGTGGCTGAGAGAGAGGTGGCAATGAATAAGAGATTCAAAGACCCCTTTTGTGGGTAGGTAGATTATGGATAGAGAGGAGAGAGTGGTCACTAAGAAAAGACTGAAGTTCAGATTTCTGAGCAGCAGTTGGAGAGGGAAGGTTAAAGCCATCTAAGAGAATGGGGTGATGTTTAGGGGAAAGAGAATCAAGGAGTTTCCCGAGTTCATCAAAGAATGATCCAGTTGGACAAGGAGGGCGATAGATGGGGATGATGTGCACTGAGTGAGGCAGAGCAATAGTAGAGATGGTGAATTCAAACGAGGTAGGAGAGGACGTGGCACTGAAGATTTGCGAGGCATTGAGGTGAGAAGAGAGTAGGTGTCTGATGCCTCCACCTCTGCCAGTCAGTCAAGGAGCATGAATGAACGATAGTTTAGCGACATGTAGGGCTTCAGAGTGTCAGTGTCAGATGCCGGAATCCAGTTTTCAGTGAGAGCAAGAAGGTCTAGGGGAGGGGAGCTGGAGGGAAAGTGGTCAGTGATGCAGGAGATTGTGTTGCATACAGATTCCAGAGTGCAATGTTCATTTGATGAAGACCCCTAATGTCCAGGAGGTGCTGTAAGGCCGTCTGTAGTCCCAGCACTGAACTGCTATTCCCGCCGGCACGAGGACGCCTAATGCAGGTCCTGGGGGAAAACAAGTGTGTGGTCTTAATCCAAAACGCAATCCAAAGGGAAACAGGAAGACAGTCTGAGTCGGCAACAAACGAGCAAAAGAAAGAAACTTGAGGCGAGAAGCAGCCGTGAACAGTCTGTGGAAATGTCAACAGATGAGCAGGAATCCAATTGAGGGCAAGAGAAGCGGAAATCCAAACAAACAGGCCAGGGTCAAAACGCCAACATTTCAAAGAGTTCAAAACCCTACTGCCGCAGTGAAAGAACGGGACCAGAAGCGCCGGGTCAGTGTTAGAGGTGGGGCTTTATTGCAGAATCCTTGCGACGCGAGGCACCCGTGATTGAGGCCGTACCATAGCACATGATTGCAGGTGTGTCCCTGCCCACCGTCACCATGGCAACCCCCACCACGCACGAAACGACGCGCCGCAGCTGGGGAAGCCTGGAGAGCCAATGTAGCGAACTCCGCCCCGTCTGTTTGACTCCGATCATCGCAGGGTACGGCTGGACAGTAAGGACATCCCTTGATTTTGTGTTGTTATACGCAGCAGTCTTATCTTGCGTGATGATGATGTTACATGCTTTGTCCTGACAGTGTATATATGCATGTGTTTTGTCAACTCAATCATATTTTGGATACGATAACAAATTGAAGACTTTTAAAATTCAACTTTTTGAAATCACTGCGTACCACATATGACATCATGAATGAAATAATAAGTCATTTATAACGTGCCTGTACACAATATCACTTATGAGATCATCGTTTCTATAACTGAAATAGCAGACAGTAATTAACTATGAAGGTGAGACGTTTTTTAAAGGATGACAATTTCTAAAGTGGCTTTACTTCCAAAACCAGCCATATTTCTGGGTTTCTGTTGTATTAAATCCTTACCTTAACAGCACTTTAAGCAAAATGTGTTCACTGAATTTCAAGGGATTTCTTTCCAGGAGTGTTTCCATTTACTGGATCACAAACAAAGGTGTGTATCTGAATTTCATAGGAATTTCCAAAGGTCTTGTAATACTATTCGTTTTAAAGTACATAGATGTATCGTTGTGATATGTTTGACATTTTGGAATATTTGATGGCATTTTTCCATTTAACATAAATGTAGAAAGTGTTATTCATGTTTCCAATAATTATTTTTCAAAGAGCAATTATACAACAAATTAGTTTTCAATCTTCCGTAAGCATTGACAAACTTACTTTACATTCACATTTTAAAACAGGCATGAATTTCCGTACAGTATATATACATTTTTCTACAAATATGCTGATTTCCCCAAAAGGAAACTATTCTTTAGAGGTCATGGTTATCCTGTTATTTTTTGTTTACGACTTGCGAAGGGTCTTAATATTAATCATTCGGCTCTAGAGGGAAAAACACTCACTGAAGTGGAAAAAATGTACTCTTTTACACTACTTTATCCTTTACTTAATTTTAAGCATTTCTTTTAAAATGTTATGTTATGCATATTACATAAAATAATTGATAATGATTTATGTATGACTTCTTTTGAACAGAACATGAATTAAAAAGAGGTGGGGGGTCCTAAAATAGAGACACATGCTAAAATTCCTGTTTACTTATATATTTCTTCCAAAGTACTTAGTGTGTCAAATGTAAGTTCCATTTATTTCATTGTCGCAGTCCGACATTTTTTGGCATACATTAATAATGTAAATGAAAAGTTCCAAATACCAATAAAACCAACTTCTACACATTATCACAGAAAGTCCCTTCAAATGTATCCTTTCAAAAGTCAACTTTACACATTGCAGATTTCAAGAAACATTTTCAAAATACATTTCCCTTGACACAGCTTCTATAATCCTATGTGTTCTGAAAACAAGATTCTAAAGATCGCAGAATAAATTAAATGCAGGGTGTTTATGTAACCATGTATAGGGAAACACAGAAACATATTTTACATTTTCTTTAAAAAAAATATCAGAATGTGTTAACATTATTTCTGGAGTGTTTATTATTGATGCCAAGTCATACAAGTACATAAAATAACAGTCTGAAACAAAAATAGACATGTGCATGTTTAACAGTATAAATTAATCATAGCTCATATTGTTTAAAAAGTGATATCCATTGCATATAGGTAACCTCAGAATTAACTTCTATAATGTAAACCTCGAACATGCCATGTTGCCAAAGAAGGACACAGCAATTATATTTGGAAACAAATCATTTGGAATTAGTGTCAATCCTCAATTTGACAGAGTAAGAAGGAGAGAGTTCCAGTGCTTCGGTGCCCATAGGGAGAAAGAGCACAAGCAGGAGGTGGCGCATTGAGGTTTAGGGGTGACAAGAGAAAAAGATGGACCGAGAGCGGAAGCAATGAGGGGGGTGATAGAAGGAAATAGGAGTGGAAAGGTAAGAAGGACCAAGTCTATAAAGACACTTTAGGATGGTAGAAAGACAATGGAATTGAAGACGGGACTCGAAGAGCAGGGTTTGGGCAGGTCTTAGAGAGGGTGAGATGGAAGAGAGCAGAGTCAGTGTAACGCTTACCTCGATTCCTCGGGAGCGTAATGCCTTCTCAGCCTGTGGACCTGGTACTTGACACCTTTTGGATTCTCTTTCTGTTTTAAAACAATAATAACAACAATACAACACTATACAATCTATTAACTAAAATACTACTGCCTGACATTTGTGCTCCTACAATCCCTCCCTTCTCACCTGTGTTTATTTTTTGTGGAGCTCTCCACCCTGCTTTTCTACAGGGGCGTGTTGAGGTGAAGAAATAATGGTAAATTGGGTAGCTGTTGTACTCTATAGCTTCTTGTCAAATAAATGTCTTTACTTTTAAGAATGAGTCTTGGGGTAAGTAGCTGGTGAAAATGCTGTAATCATTGAAGGCTTAAATTAGATTCCTACGTTGAAGAGATCGCTCTAATTATTTGCTCTTTTTCTCTTTCTTGTGCAGGTTCTCTAAATTTAGGGAAAAAAGGGGCTCATGGCTGAGAAGGACTGCGGAGTTACCCAGAATGAGATAACGTTTATTAAACGAGAGTTCGCCTAGGGATGAGAGCGGAAACAACTGTGAGGTGAAAACTTGAAGAACCTTCAGTTTCGTAATGCTTATATAGGGGCCGATTCATGGAACAAATGTGCGTCGAAAATCATGGCACAAGCTGGCGCAAGTGTGGAAAAGGAAGCGCACGTGCACTCGTGCGATTCCCGGAAGGCCCGGCGCGTGTTTTCCCCAGGATGTGTGCCAAATCCGTGCATGGCGCACACGGGCGCACACATCATTGCAACATCCAGAACGCTGTGTGTGACGCGCACAGCGAAAGCGCACATCGTCAGCGCACACACCAAAAAGGGGGCAGAACACGGGGCGGAACACTCGGAATGGGGAACAATGCATGAAAAAGAAGGCGTAACTGGGGAAGTACTGCAGGGAAATACACGGAACGCCCACACGCAGGCGGACAACACGTATTCATGGAATCGAATACGGGAAACCCGCGCATGCCAAAAGACGTGCACAGGCACCAACACGTACGCCACACGAAGACAGGCGGAATCATCCCCGCGTGCAGTATAAAAGTGCGCCCAAACAACAAACACGTATATACAGCTACGATGAATGCCCCATTTGTCGCAGCACTGATTGTGGGACACCGCAGGAGGAGGAGAATAGACAGGCCCCGCATTTCTTTGGCCCGGACCAGCCTTTTTGGGATGCCTGATGACCAGGTCTATGGCAGGTATGGGTTTCCACCTCGTATCATCCTCGACCTGCTCAAGGAGTGGGAAGATGACCTCACATCACCCACCCTGTGCTCCCAAGCATTGAGCCCCTTGGAGAAGGTGCTCAATGTCCTGCATTTTTTGGCCACTGGGTCATTTCAGCGGACAACTGCCGTAGTCGGGGGTGTCTCACAGGCCACGCAGTCACGCTGGTTACACCAGGTGTTGGCAATCATGACTGCGTGCCCCTCAGTCCGCAGGCACATATACATGCCCAGAACACCCGCAGAAAGGCAGGTCGTGGTCCAGGACTTTTACAGGGTGGCACACTTCCTAAAGTGCTCAGTGCCATAGATTGTACCCATATGGCCCTACGTCCACCTAGGGCCACTGAGCCCATCTATCGAAACCGCAAGCACTGGCATTCCATCAACGTACAGGTGGTATGCAATGCCCATGGAATACTCACCTCTGTCTATGCAAACTACCCTGGCTCCACCCATGACAGTTTCATTTACAGAATGTCTGCCCTGAGCCGGGACCTGGAAGCTGGGAAGCATGGCGGCACATGGCTCATTGGTGAGTATAAATGTCTGTGCACATGCATGCATGTCACACACAGACAAATACACAAACCCAACAAATGACAACCATCCTAACCTCCCCAGGGGACAGTGCCTACCCTCTGAGCAACCACATGATGACTACAATACAGAACCCCACCACACCACCCCAGGTAAGGTACAACACTGCCCATATTGCAATCAGGGCCATAGTGGAGCGCACATTCGGAGTGCTCAAGTGACGCTTTCGCTCCCTTGACCGCTCTGGCGGCCAGCTACTATATGCACCCCCAGTAGTGTGCAGGATCATTGTGGCAGCATGTGTCCTGCACAATGTTGCAACACAGCGGGACGTACCGTTGGACATGGTGGTGCCCCAACATCCCCAACCATGGGACAGGAAAGGGTATGTGGTGAGACAGCCCAGACCCAGCTTGTGGTCACATTTTTCACCTAAACTCCCACCCCTGCAGAGTGCACACAGGCCTGGCACATACCAGGTGACAATCGATGATGACGAATGGACAGTCAACTGTCACAACCTTACCACCCTGAGAATGTTGCCACGGAAGTGCCACATTGGGTGCATCCCTAGCTACTTAAACATAACCAATCCCGTGTGACCAAAAGGCACACATGCAAGGTGTGTATCACACCTCCCACCCTGCAAAACAGGCCATGACAATCCCTGGTATGTCACTCAAACCCTCCCAACCCACATCACCCTTGTCTGCCACACCATGACATGGCATGCAACAGCAAAAGCCCAACACATGACCAATTAGATACGAAGTGAAATGACTGACCGACAACCTCCCACACATACAAAGTCATACACAAATGCATGCCACCAGTGGTACCATCAACAAAAGACTGAATGCCTGTTCTCATGCACATAGGCCAAGGCAAATCCGCTAATCCCTAACCCGAGTGCTGTGTGTGTCTCCTGCAACACACTGCACAGCACACAGCACAGTGAGCAGTCATTGTGTTGGGGATACACCTTGAGCATCACATAAAAAGGACAAGCAACAAAAATAACCTTTTGACGCATGTACACAATCCCCAAATGGTAAGTGATCATGCGCTGCAGGCACACAGCATGCCAGAGAAGGCAATCTGTGTGCACGTGTGGGCAGGTACGGGTGGTTGTACGTGTGGTGGAGCATTGTGTAAGTGTGTGTGTCAGTAGAGACATGCACTCAATAAATGCATGTGAAATCAAGTGACCCTCAGTGTCCTCTACACATCCCATGTGAACATTGCCCATGTGTACACCCCAGCATGTCAAACCACACCAATCCCCTGACACCTGAAAAACAGCCATTGACCAGCAGAACACATCATGTACATAGTACCCCACAATGACAATGTCAGAGCGTGCTCAAACACTGTAGCCCAAGCACACTGTCCAACAACAAAAGGCCCTCCCTCATTGACACATCACCATGACCTTCTGAAGAATTGTGTCTGGAGTCCGTTGCCTTCTTCCTTCTAGTCTACCTGGCTTCAGGATCCCCCTACCCCTTGGTTTCCATGTTCTACCTTGTGTGTAAATAGGGTCCAGTCCCCTCAGACGCCACCTTGACTGGTAAAAATACTAAATCGCAGAGAACACCAAGGAGCCAAAACCCCAAACCAGGGAAAAAGCCTGTAGCCTCCAAAAAACCCTGGAAGAGTCTCCAGTAGATGGACTTGAAGTCGCAGAAAATGGCCAAGCACATGTCCAAGCAGAATGATAGAACAACCAAGGTAGCACAGTTCAACAATGGTTCAACAGGATGGGTAGCATTTTCAGTACACAATAAACAATGAGGATGCAACAACTGATGGGTAGTGTCACAGCTCCGGTCTCCAGGTGCAGGAGTGGCACGAACCACCCCCCCCCTCCGTGGTCTGGGCGCCTGCAAGGTAAAACTTACACAGGCCTCCGAGAGCCCGGCGGGGAAGAGGGTCAGGGATCCGTTGTTTGGATAGGCATGGGTATTCAGGATAACTGGAAAGAGGGTGAGGAGAGGGGAGGTGGATGGGCAAGGGAAAGCAGGCAAAAGACAATTACACATACTCAATCAGCGAAACCATGTTCTTCATGCACATTGTACAAAATGGGTCAAATGCAAGCCAAAGAGAGACTTATCTCTGGGGTGAGTGCTGGCCTCCTGCCTGCACACTCTCAGGTCCGGAAACAGGAGCAGTTCAATGCTACAAAGAGAGCGTGAGTTACTATTCTGTGTGTGTTTTCGCCACACACACAACACCACTCATGCCTCAAACTTAGTGACTTCTCCCCAAACAAACACTCTTGTCTGCTGCTTTGTTCGTATACTTTTGCTTGCCCCCGTGATGGTTCATACACTGTCAATGCGGTAAGGCAGCCGCACGTGGCCCCACGGTAAATGGAAGACCAATGTGTTAAGAATCACACATGATAGACTGGTCCTTGGGTGAGCTGCTAGACGCGTGTGGCGAGGTGCGACTTCAGTACAAGTTGATCTGCCAGCCGCGGATTTCAAGAGGTAGCGCACGTGGCAATTTGCATAGGCAAATGACATGCATTGCACTCGAGTCTGTGCGTCGCTGGGTGCCCCCGTGCGCTATATTAGTTTCTGGATAGGAACGCTACTGCGCTAATAACTCAGCTTCTATGGAGCAGGGGGGGCTCGAGGATATGGGCGACGCACCCTGCGTGTGCCACTTACAACTTGTAATGCCACTTGCCATTTGTTCCTCAATGTGGCTTAGCTTTACTGTGTGCTTCTTCCCCAATGCCTGGCCAAGCTCCCCAGCACTAGCGCCACTTAGCATGCATGTGCGAGGGGCCTGGAGGAAGGTCGGCTGGGGTGTGGCCCCTCGTGCTGCTCACCTTGCTTGGAGCTCCTGGAAACACGTCTGCTTCTGTCGGACGTCTGAGCACAAGCCCTGTGCTTCTGCTTGTGCACGCATGCGCACGTGTGGACCACCCAACGTGGCCAGGTTGCTGTAGTTCTTGGCCCCATGTCTGCTGGGAAAGGTAGCCTGGAGGATAATTTTCCTGCAGAAAGGGCATACAAGCGTTTAATAAGGCTGGAAAGTTTCCTGTGTGTGTGTCTTCATGCTGGTTGTCGCTGGGCCATGTTAGAGACCTACATCTGACCTCCTCCCACCATCAGTGTGACTTTTACAGCCAAAGGATGCAGGCTACTGTCTACAGCATGAAGTGCATCAAGCACATATACAGGCAAGAAAAGAACATACATCAACATCAATACATGGACATATCAATTATGTACTCACAAAAAATTGATTGCAGACATGCGGTGGAGAAAACATACACAATCCCCACTAGGGGTGTTAACACAAGTAGTACAGCAGCAGACAGGCCACAGATATGAAGAAAGTCCAAGGCCCTTGTGTAAATGGTTGTAACACCGAACCATCCTTGCGAGCCCATGGATAGGGGAAGCAGGAGTGGCCTATGTGAGTCAGGACCCCAAGCTGCAAACACATACACAAGACAAGCTTGAAGGGCCCAGCTGGAACAGACAGTGGATGCTTTCGAAAGCCAAAAAGCACCACACCGTCACATGAATGCACAATAGACAAGCAATTTTAAACTATATTAACTAATTAAACTAACAATAAAAATAAAAAATGGCCACATACTACCCGGGGGGGGCACCCAAGAGGGGGGAAGTACAGGGTTCTCATGAGGACAATGCACGTCATTTCGAATACCTCATTGACCACGTCGACCTACTAGGACGGGTCAGCAAGGCTGGGTTCCTCCGTGTGCTGGATCTTCTAGCGACCCCCTCCTCAACGGAACCCCCTATGTGCCAGTTGTCCTCCGTGCCATCTGCCTGCCCAAGTATCACCTGGGCACCCTGTGGAGCTGCCCCTGAACCAGCGGCCAGGCTGGTGGAGGACACATCCCTGCCACAGTCGGGAGTCGGAGGTCTAGCAGGGGTGGCCACCCCAACAACTGAACCCCAGCAATAGGAGGACGTGCAGGCATCGACCAGCAGGGCACATGCACGGCAGCAGCAGGCTCAGGGTGGGAGCCATGATGGCTCGGGGCCTTCAACATCACAGGAGGGCCCTGGATTGGGAGTGTCTTCCGTGTGGCAGCGGTTGGGCCAGCGGATAGATGTGGAGCAGCGGCGGGCGGAGGAGGCACGGCTCACTATGGTCAGGGTGGAGAACTCCATGCGCAGGGCATTTAGGCTGGCTGAGTGCCTCAAGGCAACTCGCAGGGAGTTTGAACAGGCCATGACTGCATCCCTGCGAGTCCTCGAGGCCAGGGAAGAGGCCCGCCTCTGGGACATCGACATGGAGTTCGATGATGCCCTGGCCCGGAACATCAACAAGTGAGCCTTTGGACTTGCCCGCCGCCATTGTACATAGTTCATTAGTATTAGGTTTCCTATGTTTTTTCTTTTATATTGGAGTTCATAGACATTGCTCCACTTCGTGTATATAGTTTTTTATTCATAGGACTTTTTTGTAGGTTTCCTTTTGTTTGTGGATCATGGACCATTTGGACTTCCATTGTATATAGTTGCAGACTTGTACATACTTTCTTTTTCAATTTTCCCATGGATCAGTGGTTTTTGGGTTGGCATTAGGGACATGGGACTGTTTTGTTAGGACATGTTGTTTGGTGGGCCATGTGTCGGAGCCTTCTGGCAGATGCCCGTAAATGGGGGTGGGTGGGGGTGCAGGGGGACATGAGTCGGGGCCTGCTGTCAGGTGCCCGTCACTGCTGGGTGGGTGGAGGTGCAGGGGGACATGAGTCGGGGCCTGCTGGCAGGTGCCTGTCAATGGGGGTGGGTAGGGGTCCAGGGGGATATAAGTCAGGGCCTGCTGGCAGGTGCCTGTCACTGCTGAGTGGGAGGGGGTGCAGGCGGACATGAGTCAGGGCCTGCTGGCAGGTGCCCGTCACTGCTGGGTGGGTGGAGGTGCAGGGGGACATGAGTCGGGGCCTGCTGGCAGGTGCCCATCAATGGGGGTGGGTGGGGGTGCAGGGGGACATGAGTCGGGCCTGCTGGCAGGTGCCCGTCACTGCTGGGTGGGTGTGGGTGCAGGGGGACATGAGTCAGGGCCTTCTGGCAGGTGCCCATCACTGCTGGGTGGGTGTAGGTGCAGGGGAACATGGGTCAGGGCCTGCTGGCAGGTGCCCATCACTGCTGGGTGGGTGAGGGACATTTGTCGGTGCTCCCAAGTGCATGGTGCCATGTGGGCTGCCCGCGGGGCATGCCCAGGGGTGTAGGCTAGTCCCCTGTGGTGTGGGCTGCCCGTGGGGCATGCCCAGGGGGATAGGCTAGCCCTTGTGGTGTGGGCTGCCTGTGGGGCATGCCCAGGGGTGTAGGCTAGTCCCCTGTGGTGTGGGCTGCCTGCAGGGCATGGGGAGGGGAAAAGGGCACACCCAGGAAGGACGACACAGCCAAATCACTTGTAAAAGTCCATGTGCATCCACTGAATACATTTACCTCACTCGCGCTAGCGAAAACGCATGTAAAAGTCCACGCGCACCCCCGGAATACACGGGTGCGTGGGGACTTTTACATGCGAAGACGCATGTAAAAGTCCACGCGCACCCCCGGAATACACGGGTGCGTGGGGACTTTTACACGCGTTTTCGCTAGCGCTGGCTGGGTACGTGTATTCCGGGGTGCGCATGGACTTTTACACGGATTTTCGCTAGCGCGGGCGGGGAACATGTATTCTGAGGTGTGCGAGTGGACTTTTACACGTGTTTTCGATAGCGCGAGCGTGGTACGTGTCTTCTGAGGGGTGCGCGTACACGTTTACACGTGTTTTCGATAGCACGAGTGGGGTACACGTATTCCAAAGGGGTGCATGTGGATTTTTACATGCGTTTTCGCTAGTGCGAGCGGGGTACGTGGGTTTATAGTCATAAAGTCAAATTAAATAATGTAGAAAGTAATAAAGTCGAAAAAATAATGTTGAAAAAAAATGAATGTCTTTTTTACTACGTTTTCCCCCTAACCCCCCTTTTTTTTTTTGGACATTTGTTTACATGCAGAACCCAAAAAAAAACATATAAATAAAAAAAGAAAGCATTCAAATTTTTTTTTTCCACATTAAGTTTTCGACTTTTTTGTAATTCGACATTATTTTTTCAACATTTTGACTGCACACCGGGTACGTGTATTCCGAAGGGTGCGCGGGAGTTTCCCTGGTTTTTGTGGTTGGGGGCTGTATGCTGGTCCACTGGCCTTTGCGCCATGTAGGGGATTTGTGCGATGTTTTTGGCGCACGGGCCGGGGTTGGAGGCATTACTGGCGCTGCTGCAGGGTCGCTGTGCCGCTCTGTGCCACGGCTGATTATGGATGTTGGAATCCATGAATAGGCTGTGCGCTGAAATGGGTTTTGGTGCATGCGGCTGGCGCTGAATTCTATGAATTACCCCTTAATGTCTTCTTCTTTTAACTATAAAGTTTGTATATTGTTAATTAAATAGCTTTTTTTTTGTCTGCAGGTTTTCGGAAAGCTGAGGAAAAATACCTTCGGAAGATGCGGTGGACGCGGAAGAAACTGCAGACTGAAGATGCTGCGGCGGTGAGTGAAACTTCTGACAGAAGATGCTGCGACTACGGGTGGAGACTGCTGACAGAAGATGCTGCGGTTGAGAGTAAAACTTCTGACGGAAGATAGTCACTTCTGAGATAACCTTGGTCAGGATTGAACTCTGTAAATTGCTGTGAAGCTAATGTCTCTATTATCTCCTTTTACAGGTTCTGTGAGGAGAGAAACGCTGGTAGCGTTACCCGCTGTCAGCAGATCAGACACGAAATGCTCATTCCAGCAGAGGCAGGGCTTAAATGGCTCCTTCTGCAATTTGAATAGAACGTGCTGCAATCTTATGAATAGATCGTGCGGCGGCCATGTTAAGTGTATGGAATTTACAGTAAAACATCACAATAGTCTATGGAAGAGTGTGCTGTGAATGCCATGTGTGCCAGGCTAAAACCCATATTTGACCTGTTGGTTTATTTAATGTTCCCTGCCTACCCTGAAAGCCTGAATGAGGATTATGTTCACTGACTGGGATCATGACAGATAGGCAGAACATTAGACGAATAGCAGCAATATAGGTAGAGTGAAGGGGCCTTAAATGCTGCGCCGGGAGTCGAATTAGAAGAGAAGATCAATAGTAGATGCGAGAGAAAATTAGAGAGGAAACACACATTTTGGAGTAATGGAAAAGGTCGACTGCGACTTACATTCTAAATAAATAAGAGACAGTATGTGCAGTGAGATAGATGTGGGAGATGAAGGAAAGAGAGGAGTCAAAGATGACACCAAGGTAATGGGTGGAGTTATAGAAGAATATGGATGACGGATAAATTGAAAGAGTTGGGGAGCTAGAGGGAGAGAGGAGGGTCCCAGAGAAAACGGCTTTACTGGGGTTACGATGAAGAAAGTGAGAGGACATCCTGGCCTGAATAGCAAGAAGACAGGAGGAGAAGTCGGAGTGGAAGGAGTTGGAAAAAGCAGAAAAAGAAAAGAAATTGTAAGTCATTGGCAAATAGTTGCAGGAGGGATTGAAGGAAAAGATAAGAGAGGAGAGGGAATAGTATAGAGTGAGAACAAAAGGGGACACAGAACACATCCCTGAGAGACACCACAATAAAAAGAACAGAAGGAAGAAAAGTGACCAGCCCATGAGACAAATAAGAGCGATCTGACAAACAAGACAATAAGAATGGAAGCACTTCAGAACAGAACAGTGCCCACATGACCAGGGGAGAAAGGGTAGTGGCAAGACTGGGATGGTCAAGAGAATGGAAAGACAATGGGGGTCATTCCGAGTTTGGAGGCAGCCATGGTGCTATTAGCACTATGGCTGCCTCCAAACACAGGTCCAGTGTCACTGAATGGGGACTTACCGGGTCATTCCAACCTTGGAGTACCCGGTAAGTCCCCATTAAGTAAACCATTCCCCATTCCCATTGAGCCCTGACAGGGCTCAATGGGAATGGGGAAGGAGCAAATAACAGGCCAGCTAATAGCGGGCCCGTTATTTGCTCCCTGGTCCCTTAATGGGTCCCGCTAAGAACGGCTAGTCAGACCAGTCGTTCCTGGTGGGCCCGCTAAGGGACCTCAGAATATGGCGGTAGGGGGTTGACGGCACCGGCATCCTTACCGGTGCCGTTAACCCCCTACCGCCATACTCGTAATGACCCCCAAAGATAGGTCGAGAAGATGGAATGTAGATCACAGTTTGCTGGTAAGCAATGAGTAGTGAGTTGGAGACCTGTAGGAATAGGGTCTCAGTTGAGGAGGCAGGACATGATATAATGAATACAATCAAACTTAGACTGCTTGTCTCTTTTGAGGTGACATGTAGTCTGGGAGATGTGCCAGTGGCATTATGACAGATAGAAGGCAGGACATTGTTTACCTGATCAGCACTATACATGGGCCTTTTAAATTCAACCCTGCACTTTGCATATTATTTGCCGTCATTCTTATATTTACATCAGCCGTGTTTACCACACTTGTTGGTCTGTAATTGTAATACTTTGGCTTGCAACCCAGCCATATACGTATGGTTTTTGGATGGTAGATAAATCCAATTCAATCAGATTTATTCCATCCAGAAATAATGTTCTGCTTTAGGTGTTTATCCGATAATGTTTAAAAGGTCCACTAGATGGCAGCACTGACCTTGCTACACATGGATTCATGTGTTACAAATGAAAAGCAAGGTCAGCACTGCCATCAAGGGGACATTTTGCAAGATTATTGTACCCGAAGACGACACAAATTAAAACAGCCCATATGATATATATTCTGCTTAATCATTATTTATTTTATGGACCACACACTTAAAAAGCTAGCAATAATAGAGTTAATCATTTGTTTCCTGAATCTACACAACTGAAAAACTTCAATTAGGGCCTTGTACGAGAAGATACAAGTTAACCACCTAATAAAATGGGGCATTGCATTCCAATGACCCTTCATTAAAAACTTGTCTTCACAAGTGATTTTGGTGAAATAGACCAAGGATAGGTCTCCTCTATTCTCATAATGCAAAGGTTTCAGCGACATTTTATTTTATGATTCTGTTAAAGAATAGCAGAGTTATGCCTGTGATTTGGGTTCCCTAATTCCCTCAGCAATTAAGGGGGTAATTCATAGAATTCAGCACACAAGTGGCGCACGCAGCTGGCGCACAGTGTGCGCGTGCGGCAGTCTGCGCCAGCCGCATGCGACAAAATCCATTTCCACGCACAGCCTATTCATGGATTTAAACATCCATAACCAGCCGTGGTGCAGAGTGGTGCAGCGACCCTGCAGCAGCGCCAGTTACGCCCCCAACCCCTCCCGTGCACCATGAACAGTGCACAAATCCCGTACATGGCGCACAGGCCAGTAGATCAGCATACAGACCCCCAACCACGAATACGCCTGTAAAACTCTCCGCGCACCCCTCCGAATACACGTACCCTGCTGCGCGGGGAGAATCACACGCGTTTGGCCCTGTGCGAGCGGGGTATGTGTATTACGGGGGTGCATGGGGAGAATCCAACAAGACAGGCCCTGTGCGAGCGGTGTACGTGTATTTCGGGGGTGTGCGAGAAGTTTTACACGCGAATGGCCCTGTGCGAGCGGGGTACGTGTATTTGATGGGTGCGCGGGAAGTTTTGCACGCGATTGGCCCTGTGCGAGCGGGGTACATGTATTTCGGGGGTGCGCGGGAAGAATCACACGCGATTGGCCCTGTGCAAGCGGGGTATGTGTATTTCGGGGGTGCGCGGGAAGTTTTACACGCGATTGGCCCTGTGCAAGCGGGGTACGTGTATTTCGGGGGTGCGTGGGAAGTTTTACAAGCGATTGGCCCTGTGCGAGCGGGGTACGTGTCTTTCGGGGGTGCGCGGGAAGTTTTACACGCGATTGGCCCTGTGCAAGCGGGGTACGTGTATTTCGGGGGTGCGTGGGAAGTTTTACAAGCGATTGGCCCTCTGCAAGCGGGGTACATGTATTTCGGGGGTGCGCAGGGAGAATCACACGCGATTGGCCCTGTGCGAGCGGGGTACGTGTATTTCGGGGGTGCGCGGGAAGCTTTACCCACGATTGGCCTTGTGCGAGCGGGGTACGTGTATTTCGGGGGTGCGTGGGGAGAATCACACACGATAGGCCCTGAGCGAGTGGGGTACGTGTATTTCAGGTGTGCCCCAACGAATTGGCAGTGTGTGTCCTCCTAGGTGTGCCCTCTTCCTCCTCCCCAGGGCCTGCAGGCAGACCACAACACAGAGGAACACACTGCACCCCTGGCCATGCCACACAGCAGCCCATCCACCCTGGTGAAGCCCCCCAGCCAGCCCACATGTCACCACGCACAAGTGAGCACCGACACATGTCCCCAGCACCCCCATCCACCCAGCATTGAGGGTCAGGCCCCGACTCATGTCCCTCAGCACCCTCATCCACCCAGCATTGAGGGTCAGGCCCCGACTCATGTCCCCCAGCACCCCATCCGCCCAGCATTGACGGGCACCTGCCAGCAGTCCCTGACTCATGTTCCCCAGCACCCCATCCACCCAGCATTGAGGGTCTGGCCCCGACTCATGTCCCCCAGCACCCTCATCCACCCAGCATTGACGGGCACCTTCCAGCAGGCCCCGACTCATGTTCCCCAGCACCCCATACACCCAGCATTGAGGGTCAGGCCCCGACTCATGTCCCCCAGCATCCCCATCCACCCAGCATTGAGGGTCAGGCCCCGACTCATGTCCCCCAGCACCCCCATCCACCCAGCATTGACGGGCACCTGCCAGCAGGCCCCGACTCATGTTCCCCAGCATCCCCATCCACCCAGCATTGAGGGTCAGGCCCCGACTCATGTCCCCGAGCACCCCCATCCACCCAGCATTGACGGGCACCTGCCAGCAGGCCCCGACTCATGTTCCCCAGCACCCCCATCCACCCAGCATTGAGGGTCAGGCCCCGACTCATGTCCCCCAGCACCCACACCCACCCAGCATTGAGGGTCAGACCCCGACTCAGGTCCCCACCCAACATGTCATGAAGATGCACATTCATGGGCCTCATGTCCACCAAAATCCCACTGCACGCCACCCCAGTCTTTAGACACAATCAAGTTTCCCATCCACCCCACACTGAAAGGCCTATTACTTGTCACTAACCAAAAGTCAAATATGCACATTGACACATGTCCGTCACACACACACTGGGTGTGAGTGATTGTGTAAACCCACATTGTGAGATGCAGTAAACCAAAGAGCAAATATCACACATGGAAGTAAGAAATCAAAATGTATTGTGCACAAAAATACAAAAAATGATTCAAAGCATGTAAATAATCATAAACAAGAAAAAAGACATGTCCAAAACAACAAAAAAAAACAATAATGATGACATAATCCAAATGAATCCGAAATAAAGTTTGTCAAAAAATCCTTGTCCACCAAAGTAAATCCAAAGGAAACCAAAATCCAAAAAATCCATTGATCCATGGTGAGGGTAAATGATGTTCGAAAAAAAAAAAACACTGTCCAACTATGTACAAATATTGCAACAAGGGTCCATGAGCCCAACAAATGAAATGAAACCTATATGCAAAACCCTACCTAATTTACTACTATATACAAAATCGTGGGGCATTGTCCAAGAGTCCCAAAATAATGTTAAAAAAAAAGGAAACCTATCACTAACTAACTATATACAATGGCGGCAGGCAAGTCCCGCGGCTCACTCTGTGATGTTGCAGGCCAGGGCATCAACGAACTCCATGCCTATCTCCTGGAGACGGGACTCTGTCCTGACCCCGAGGTCTCGCAGAGATGCACTCATGGCCTGTTCCAACTCCCTGCGAGTTGCCTCGAGGCACTCAGCCCGCCTCAACGCCCAACGCATGGAAAACTCCGCCCTGACCATGGTGAGCCGCGCCTCTCCCGCCCGCCGCCGCTCCGCATCTATACGCTGGCCCAACCGCAGCCACACGGAAGACACTCCCATTCGAGGGTTCTCCTGCCCTCTGGCCGATGCTTGCCCCTCTGATGTTGATGGCCCCGAGCCATATTTGCTCCCACCTACAGCCTGCTCCTGCTGCTGCTGCTGCTCCTGCTGTCCATGTGCCCTGTCCGATGATGCCTGCATATCCTCCATCTGCTGGTCTCCAGTTGTTGGGGTGTCCACCCCTGCTGGACCGCCGACTCCTGACTGTGGCAGGGATGGGATCTCCACCAAGCTGGCTGTGTTGGTCGGGCCAGGTCCACAGGGGGCCCTGGTGGAATCTGGGCCGGAAGACAGCAGGGAGAACGACTGGCGCATAGTCTCCACAGAAGAGGAGAGGTCTGCCAGAGTGCGCGACACATGTAGGAACCAACCGACCAGGGCCCCTCCCAACATTGCCACGTTGCCACGCAGCTCTTTGTGATGGCGTGCGTGCTCCCCCAGGAAGCACGCACGTCGTCACGAATGTCACTTGTGCGCAACGCAACACCAATCAGGACAGAGCCCATACGGTCATGGGACTCCTCGTCCGCAGGTAGTGGAGAGCCAGATGACGTGGCCCTCCCCCTACCTGCGGATGGGTCTGGGACGGGGCATCCCTGCTGGTGCATGGTGGTGCAGTTACAGTGTCAGGGACAGCGACATGCAGAGGCCCCTCCACGGAGACCTGTGCTGCCTCCTGACCCTGGCCCTGGACTGCACCACTTGCACCAGTGGTACTACCCCCACCAGGCCCAATGTGCGGCTCAGTAGCGGGCTCCTCCTCCTCTGTGGAGACCACCAACCTGAATGTCTCTGCACCGTCTTCCGCCATTGCAAGCCCCTGTGGGGGCTCACCCGGCCCTCCGCTACAGCCGTAGTGGCAGACGCAGCACCAGTCCCCTCGCTCCCGGGTGATGGCAATTCCTGGGAGGGTGGCTGGGCCTTGCGTCACCGCCCGGTGGAGGCATCCCCGCCGCTTGGCTCCACAGCGCCGTCCCCGCCCTCTTCTTCTCTCGACGCTGTGTAGAGGGAGACATAGAACACAAGCATCAGGGCACTGTACAATAGTCCCCTAGACAGGAAGCAATAACACATGAGCGGCACTGTCAAACGTCACTTCATCCTGTCCCTCCAGAACACATGGGTCAATGCACACAACACACATGCAGAAACAGTCACGGCGCATACAATCAACATCAGCATCCATGTACAAGGCCCTCCATGGACATAAATGTTGCCTTCAAACTCACATGCATCATGGCTCATACTGATCCCATGCACACACATCACCGGAGGGTCATGCATCATGGCTCGTACACCACAGACACAGTGGATACAACAGTGACCAGACTGCATGAGTGAATCTACACATAGTCACAGGCATGTGTCATGCATCCACGGTGTTTCAAAGTCACACACATGCTTCTCAGACACACAGACATACACACCATACATGTACATGAGAGCAGCACCCATCTCTCACCCCCCAACCATGTCCAAGAACAGGGACTGGCATGCATTCATGTGTGCATTCCGCATGCAGCTCCCCATGTCTCATTAGAACACATGCACCATCCATGTGGTTCACGCATTACTGGTGTCACATGCATTACCATGATGTCCCGGTGCACACACATCCATACATGGCCTATGTTACACATACAGGTAAGTAGCTGACTACCAGAACACTGCAACATGCCCTGTTTCACACAGCAATGCATGGCCACTTACCGCTCGACTCCAGACGGTTCTTCCTCTGAAGGATCTGGGCGTGGAGCACTGGGCTTAGGCGTTCCAGGACCATCATCTGGATGTTGCTCAGGTGGACCCGGCACCCCTCTGCATCCTCTGCCTTCACGAGGCGCCAGGCCTTGTTGAGGGTCCTGGACCTGAGGTCCTCCCAGCGCTTCCGGACATGCTTGATGTCACGGGTTGTCACCCCCTCCGCATTGATGGCAACCACGACGTCCTCCCAGATCCTCTCCCGTCCTTCCTTGTCGGTGCGCGATGGTGTGAAGAGGGCATCATAATGCCCCAGGACATGCTCCACCACGACACCAACTTCCTTCTCACTGAAGCTGGTGGCCCTCTGCCTCTCTGGCTGGGGGTCGCCAGTGGTCTCGGATGGTGTTTGCTCCGACATGGCGACCCCCGAGGAAGGCGTGGGTGGGCAACTGGGTCCTGGGGTTGGGCTGTGGAGCGATGGTATCCCAGTCGGGAGTCTTCTGTTCCAGCAGGGGTGGACACAGCAACTGGACCCCTGCAGATGGCTGACGTGCAGGCACCAAATAGCAGGGCACATGACCAGCAGGCAGGCAGGCAGCAGCAGATGGCAGGTGGGAGCGTGCTCGGGGCTCTTGGGCGCAGGAAAATGGCCTTTTGGGCAGGAGCGTGGTCTTCCGTGTGTTTTCACGTGGCCAGCTTGATACGAAGTGATTTGGCACGTGAAAAAATTGCACGTCAGCATGTAATTCGAGGAAAGGCCCTTAGCGTGTAAGCACGTCTGTGACGTAACGCGCACGGGCGTTTCCCTCAACACGGGTGCATAGTGGATCAGTATGTGAAAAAAACCACACGTCCGTGTGTGAATGCGTGTAATTCGAGGGAAGGGCCTAAGCGTAAAAGTGACATGATGCGCGCAGGCGTTTCCCTCAGCACGGGTTAAAGGTGAGCGGGGCCAGCAGTTCACTGTACGTGCCTTTCGTGGAGACCGACGTGTGTGTTGCTACTTCATGTTGTTTCGCGCGCCATCACAACTTCACAGCGGATCAAGGACGTATCTCTTCTTTTGGCGGGGGTATTGGCTACGCGTGTTTTTCACCATCACGCTAGTCTGACGGTGAGTCGTGCACGCTATTTTTCCCACTGCGGGTGCCCCTGTGTATCGCGTACCCATTTTCGAGGTCATAGTAGCCTGCGTGTCCCACGCGTATGCGTTTTATGTGTTCCTGGGTGCCACCATGTTCTACGGGAGGTTAATTCCACGCACGTAGGCTGCAGGGGTTGTGTGCACGGTTTTACTGCAGTTTTGGGGTGCCTGAGCGTTGCTTGACCCGTCTCTTCATCACCGGGGTCACATACAGCCTTGCAGATGCAGGAGTGCTGTTAACATCTTGCATCCCAGCCTCTTCACCCCAATTGCCCAGGACAATTGTGGTGTACACCTCCCATTGGCACTTCTCCATCTGTGCCGGCACTACTCCATCTGTGCCATGGTTGGGAGGCCACCAAAGGTGAGGGGCGCCTCAGCTGGGCGAACTGCTCATGGTGGGCGTGGTCAGGGACGTGGCCGGGGTGACCAGGGAGTAGGGGGACTCCAGGGTGTCCAGGGTGGCCGCAGAGGGGGAAGAGGCAGGGGTGCGCTACTTGGGCACGATGTTGTGCCATGTGTCGGTGCAGTCATGCCACCACCCCCTCTGGTTCCCGGAGATGCAGCTTCTGCATCTGGCACTGGCACCCATGTGACCCGGCAGTCCGTTTCATCGACTACCACGGGCCCAAGGGTAGTGGTAGCTGCAGGTGCCACTGTGGACACCACCACCCAGGCTCAGGGTCTGCCAGCGCAGGCTGCGTTGGCACTTGAAGAGTCCATGGAAGATTTCCAACAGGGAAGGAGACAAACCGTAGGTGCACGCAGGGCTGCCCTGACCGAGACACGTGTCCCTGGGGCAGTAATGTCATCTGCTGCCCCGACCAGCTGGGTGTT
The DNA here is from genome assembly GCF_040938575.1 of Ambystoma mexicanum. Classification (NCBI taxonomy): domain Eukaryota; kingdom Metazoa; phylum Chordata; class Amphibia; order Caudata; family Ambystomatidae; genus Ambystoma; species Ambystoma mexicanum. Next base: position 78,781,735 of record NC_090930.1, on the reverse strand, counting down.
GGCAAGTGCAGGGGCAGATGCAGCCAACAACACCCCGGTTGTGTGTCTACCAACCAGGACAGTCACGGTCAATGACCCTGCCACAGCGGATGTTGCTGCGCAGGGTCCATTAGAGGGCACCCAGCTGCCACTGACGCAAGTCAGGCCTTTGGTCGTCCCTCCATCTGCCACTCCCTTGGCTCAATCCACCGGTGCCACTGGCCATACTGATCAGGGTGGCATTTGCCAGCCAGGGTCTGCGTCACAATCCAAGAGGAGGAAGGGTGCACCTGCAGCACAGGCTGGGACCCCACACACAGCCACGACCTCCTGCATGTCGAGGAAGAAGCCTTTCTGCAACCAGGAACTGGACTTCATTGTGGACTACGTGCAGGACCACAGCCGTGACATGCTAGTGGGGCCTAATTGCCAAACTACGGCTGCCCACCGTGATACCCACTGGAAACAAGTTGCGGAACATATGAGTGCATTCGGCCATGAGGTGCGCACGGTGCAAGAGTGGAAAAAGCATTGGAATTACCTCAAATACAGCGCTAAGGCTAAGCGTCCCTCAAATTACAACTTGACTCTGGTGACTGGCACTGGGCCGGCACCTGAGGAGGAGGACCTCACTCCGCACGAGTCACTCGTTGCGGAGTTCATACCACCTGAATCGGTCGAAGGAGTGGGAGAGATGCCGGAATTTGATGCCCAATCCAGTGAGTGTTGCTGCGTGTTTGTCGAGGACATGTGTGTTTTACTTGTGTGATGTGTTGTGCATGACTGCCACTGCATGTTATGTGTGCATGGTTCTGATGTGCAAGTAATGCAATGCTTCACTGATGCATGGCTGCTCTGCAGGATGGTGGACATGTGGAGCAGACGGGGACTGTCCACATCACCACTATTGCACCCTACTCACATGCTGGTCACCAGGATGCCCCTCCGGTCAATTTTCCAGCTCACTGGCCCTTCTGCATGTAGCCTGGGGTGACCTTTCTCTCAGCCCTGGGACTATGTCATAGCATGACTGACGTGCATGTGTCCTCTGCCTGCATGCGGGTACTCCACGTAGGCATGCTCCCTTGCCCCTCCACCCCCCTCTGCACCCCAGTTTCACCTTTGCACTGGTCTGCATCAATTTTGCCGTAAAGTACTTGCCTGTTCATGCGTCCTGTGTACATGCTAAATTCCACCAGCCAACCTGCCAGACATATGCTGCGTGGTACATCCTTTGTACTTGATGCAGGGTATCTCACTTGTACTGTGCAGATGTCAGATGCTCCGCAGGGACATGAGTGCCCATTCATGCTCCATGTGCATTCCATGCATGCCCCTATGTGTCCTTGACTGGATGATCATTGTAGTACGTGTCCAGGGTGACCTACATTTCATGGCATTTCATCAGCCTTCCCATAACCACTGTGGCTCAGTCCTGCATCCCACACATGTTTAGGGTGTGACAGTCTGTGTGGGTCACAGGCCTCAGCCTGTTTCATGCCCAATGACTCTGTCCAACTGGTGTAGTGTCTTCTTCACACGTGGGTGTACTTCAGAGGTTTCATCATGTGCCCTGCTTACTGTCCCATCATCATCTGCTCTGTTGTCACTTGACTCAGATGATGCAATTGATGCTAGTCAACACTGTCTGTCAATACACAGGTCTATGGTCAGCCTTTTGATACCATGCAAGGCATCCCTGCATTTCCACTTAGGGCGAGGGGTGGTTTGCTTGTAGCCATGCTACCCATTGCATGCACATTGCACGTGATGGCTGAAGTTGACGTTGCACTGCCGTCACATTTTCTGATACACACCATGAAGTACTTGTACATGTAGATAGTGAGTAACGTACAAATTTGCTGCACTGCATCGACCCACTTCTGAGCGGTATAACACCCTTCTACATGCCTAATCACAGAAGCAATGTCAAGTTGTCCCAGCATGCATGGCAGGTTCTCTTTTGTGTGTGACATGTCTGCTTGATGTGTTTGGTGTGTGTGCGATGTCTATGTGCGTGTGTGTTGTGTGCTTCTAACATGTGTAGTGGCCTTTTTGCTCTCTACTTTTCAGATGATGATGCAATGGAGCCAGAGGATGGTGTTGTCATGCCAGGCACAGGGTTGTTATCACTACAGCAACCCGGTACAAGTGGGGGTCGTGGGGTGGTAGGCCACGAAAACCCACATGTGATACAGACCATCTTGTCTCTGGCTGCCTATGAGTCCAGCCTTGATGACGACTCTGACATCCATGTCGAGTTGGATGAGCATCAGGTGCATGTGTCAGGGGTGAGTGATTCTGATGTGGACACTCCTCTGTCTGCGACACCCGCACTGAGGGGCCAGACAGTGGTGGAACCTCTGCCTGTGGTGGATCGGGACGCAGGGTCACCCTCCACACTAGTCGCTGATGTGCCTGGGCCATCACGTCAACAGGGGCATGTAGTCGTGCAGCCACGGGCGGTGCCAACCCAACGAGGACACCCGGTCCTTGGTTCCCGCAAGTGTCAAGCCCAGCAACGCGGTGGCCACACGCAACCGCGGTATACTGAGTAGGAGCAAGACATGACTGCCAATTCTGAACGCCAGGGGGCAGCAATGGAGAACATCGCTGTGAGCATGGAGCATGTGGCCCAATCTGTGCTCCCCCCTGCTAGGCAGGTGCTTCTCCAGCAGCGGGTGGCACGGTCCACGGCCTGCTTGCTCAGGCTGGGCATGGGGGCCTCAGACAGGGCACGCCAGGCTGAAATGTTGTCTCTGCGTCAAGCAATTGCTGCTCACGCAGAGGCACACATGGAGGCCCTGAGGGGTGAGTATGAGTCCCTCAGATCAAATCTGGGTGTCCTCTTGATGTCCCAGAGGAAGCGGTCAGAGGAGAGGTTTGAGTAGCTTGAGCGTACCATCTCGGCTGAGCTGCATGCTTGCCGGGAGGTGCATCAGTTGTCCAGCCAGGCCTTGCAGGAAGAACTCCGTGTTCCATGTGTTACCTTGCAAGAGAAAGCATGCGTATCACGGGAGGTTCTGCATGCAGACCTATGTGTCATCGCCACACAGAACCAGGCGCACCCGTCTGTCAGACTTGCTGCCGATGAGGGGAAAGCTGCGGCTAGGCATGGTCAGGCTCCTGTGCCACATCGTCCTTTTCAGGAAGAGCCTGACTTGGACGACAAGGTATCTCCCACATAGGTAGGGCTGTGTAGGCGTTGAGCCCATGGAGGTTTTTTTTTCCTTCACATCATCGCATGTGGGTGTTGAGCAGCACCCAATGCCCCCCCCTCCTGGTTGCCTCCCCACCCGGGTCGTATGTGGCCATTTTTGATTTTTCTTTTAGTTTAGTTAGTTAACTTTCAATTTGATAGTTAGTTTAATTAGGTAAAGTAGGTTTTTGATAGTTAGTGTAATTAGTTAATATAGTTTAGAATTGCTTGTCTATTGTGCTTTCATGTGATGGTGTGGTGCTTTGTGGCTTTTGAAAGCATCCTCTGTCTGTTCCAGCTGGTCCCTTCAAGCTTGTCTCGTGTATGTGTTTGCAGCTTGGGGTCCTGACTCACATATGCCACTCCTGCTTCCCTTATCCATGGGCTCGCAAGGATGGTTTGGTGTAACAGCCTATTACACAAGGGCTTTGGACTTTCATATCTGTGGCATGTCTGCTGCTGTACTACTTGTGTTGACACCCCTAGTGGGGATGATAGGGGTGATTTTGACCACAGTTCTTCCTATGCTAGATGGGTGGTTTCATTTTTCATTTGTGCATTAATTGCTATACATTGGGTAGTGTGTTTCTTATCTTTACTGTACATGTGCTTGATGCAATTCATGCTGTAGACAGTGGCTAACACACTTTGCCTGTGAAAGTCGCACTGATGGTGTGGTTTCTGATGAACGTCTCTGACATGGTCCAGTCATGAGATGCCTGAAGAGACACGCACAGGGGAATTTCAAGCATTAATCATGTGTTTTCTACCCTTTCTGCAGGGGGATGAGCCTCCAGAGCACCTTTCCCAGCAGACATGGCCCATTGGACGTCTGGAAGCTGGACATGTTCGGTGGTGCAGACATGCGCATGTGTGCTCAGGCACAGCCACAGGGATTGCGCTCATACATCCTAAAGAAGCTGACGTGTTTCAAGGAACTCCAGGCAAGGTGAGCAGCACAAGGGGGCCACACCGCAGCCAACCTTCCACCAGGCCAGTTGCACATACATGCTAAGTAGCATCACTGATGGTGAGCTTGGACAGATATTGGTGTTGAAGCGCACAGTACAGCTAAGATGCGTTGGTGGACTAATGGCTAGTTGATGGGAAAGTTGTCAGGGGCACATGCAGGGGCAGTGGCACATATCCTACGGTCCACCATAGTCCATTGAGGCAGTTGTATTAGCCATGTAGCGTTCCAAAACAGGGAAAGAAGCAGCTCACAGGGACAGACAGCGAGGGACAGACTTGTGTGCAGTGCATTTCATTTTCATGTTGAAATCGCCACATGCACTACATACTTTATTTGGGTTATGCTGGAACACGACTTGTACTGAAGTCGCACCTTGCTAAATGCATCTGGCTGCTTACCCAGTGAACATTGGATGTTGTGTCAATCTTGACACATTGGTCTTCCACCGGCGCCTGACTTACTGCATTGACTGTGTATGAACCATAACGGGGGGAATCTTACATATGGGTACGAAGCACCACACCAGATAGTTTCTTTGTAGAGTATTTTGTTAGTTTGGGGCATGCATGGTGGTGTGTGTGTGTGTTATGGGCACGCACAGATTAGTGACTCTGGCTCTCTTTGCAGCATTGAACTGCTCCTGTTACCGGACCTGAGAGTGCGCAGGCAGGAGGCCAGCACTCACCCCAGAGATAAGTTTCTCTTTGACTTCCATTTGAGTAATTTGGTACTATGTGCATGATGTACACGTTTGGTCTGATTGTGTATGTGTTAATGTGATTAGTATATTTTTGTACATTCCCTACTTTCCCGTGTCAATCCTACTCCCCTCTCCTACCCCTCATTCCGGTTATCCAGTATACCAATGCCTGTCCCGACTGCATATCCCTGACCCTCCTTCCCCACCAGGGTCTCAGAGGCCTGTGTGAGTTTGACCTTGCAGGCACCCAGACCACGGTGGGGGTGGTTGGTTCGTGCCACTCCTGTGCCTGTACACGGGAGCTGTGACAGTACACATCCGTTCATGGTGCATCATTGTATATTATGTACCAAACATGGTACACATCCTGTTGTGACATTCTTTTACTGTGCTACCTTGGTTGTTCCATCATTGTGCTAGTACTTGTGCTTTGTGATGTACTGCTACTTCAAGTCATCTACTGGAGACTCTTCTGGTTTATTTTGCTGCCTGCAGGCTTTTTGCTTGGCTTGTGTGTTTGCCTGCTTTGAGTTCTCTTTGATTTGTTTTTTTTGCAAGTCAAGGTGGCCTCTGAGGGTGCTGGACGCTTTTTACATGCAAGGTGGAAGATGGAGACAAAGGGGAAGGGTGATCCTGTGGCCAGGTAGACTTCAAGGATGAAGGCTACATACCCCATGCGCAGTTGTTCAGTGGGTCATGGTGATATGTGAGGGGGGGGGGGGTATTTTGTTGTTGGACAGTTGCCTTGCCCCACAGTGTGATGGGCACCATGACATTGTAATTGTGGTATCCTATGTACATGATGTATTCCGCTGATCAATGGCTGTTCATGTGTTGTGTTTACCTTGCAGGTGTGAGGGTACAGTTGTGGTTTGACATGCTGGGGTGTACACATTGACAATGTTCACATGTGATGAGGACACTGATGGTCACTTAATTGCACATGCATGTATTGAGTGCATGTCCCTACTGACACACACACTCGCACTATGATCCACAACATGTACAATCACCCTTCCATGTCCACATGTGCACTCACTTTGCCTTCTGGGGCCCACTGTGTCCCTGCAGCACATGCTCTATGATCATTTGTGCATCCTGTACATGCGTGATTTGTTTTTTTATTTAGTCTGTCATTTTCATGTGATGCTCAGGGTGTGCGTCACACACAATGGCTGGTCACTATGCTGTGTGCTGAGCAGTGTGTTGCAGGAGATGGACACATCACACGTATTATGCAGTGTTGATTTTGTCGTGCACAATGTGCATGTAAACAGGCATTCATTGTTATGTTCAAGCTACAACTGTTGGTATGCATTTGGGTGTGACTTGCTTTGTGTGGAAGGTTGTTGGTCAGTCATTTCATCTGTTTCCATGTCAGGCATCATTGTTTGACGCCACTTTGCATTTTTCACATGTCAATGTGTACATTATTGTTACTGTGTTGGTGTTTTGCTATTGCTTGCCATGTCATGTTGTGGTTTTGGTGGCTTTGGGTGACATACCAGTGATTGTCATGGCCTGTTTTGCAGGTCTGTGTGATACACACCTTGCATGTGTACCTTTTGGTCAAACAGGATTGGTTAGGTTTGAGTAGCTAGGGATGCATACAATGTGGCACTTCCATGGCAACATTCTCAGGGTGGTAAGGTTGTGACAGTTGACTGTCTCTTTGTCATCATCGATTGTCACCTGGTATGTGCCAGGCCTGTGTGCACTCCGCAGGGGTGGGAGTTTAGGTGAAAAATGTGGCCACAAGCTGGGTCCGGGCTGCCTCGCCATGTGCCCTATCCCCTCCCATGGGCAGCGCCTCTGCCTGTGGTTGGGGATGTGGGGGCACCACCATGTCCACCGGTACGCCCTGCTTTGTTGCAACATTGTGCAGGACACATGCTGCCACAATGATCCTGCACACTACTGGGGGTGCATAGAGTAGCTTCCCACCAGAGCGGTCAAGGGAGCGGAAGCGTGACTTGAGCACTCCGAATGTGCGCTCCACTATGGCCCTGGTTGCAATATGGGCGGCGTTGTATCTTACCTGGGGTGGTGTGGTGTGGTTCCGGATTGGCATCATCATGTGGTTGCTCAGAGGGTAGGCACTGTCCCCTGGAGAGGTGATAATGGTTGTTATTATTGGGGTTTGTGTATTTGTCTGTGTGTGTGACATGCATGCATGTGCACGGGCATTTGTACTCACCTAGGAGCCATGTGTCGCCATGCTGCCCAGCTTCCAGGGCCCGGCTCAGGGCAGACATTCTGTATATGAAATTGTCATGGGTGGAGCCAGGGTAGTTTGAATAGACAGAGGTGATGATTCCCTTTGCATCGCATACCACCTGCACGTTGATGGAATGCCAGTGCTTGCGGTTTCGGTAGATGTGCTCAGTGGCCCTAGGTGGATGTAGGGCCACATGGGTGCAATCTATGGCACCGAGCACTTTGGGGAAGTGTGCCACCCTGTAAAAGTCCTGGACAACGGCCTGCCTTTCTGCGGGTGTTCTCGGCATGTATATGTGCCTGCGGACTGAGGGGCGTGCAGTCATGATTGCCAACACCTGGTGTAGGCAGCGTGACTGCGTGGCCTGTGAGACCCCCCCCCCACTATGGCAGTTGTCCGCTGAAATGACCCAGTGGCCAAAAAATGCAGGACATTGAGCACCTTCTCCAAGGGGCTCAATGCTTGGGAGCACAGGGTGGGGGATGTGATGTCATCTCCCCACTCCTGACCAGGTCTAGGATGATACGAGGTGGAAACCTATACCTGCCATAGACCTGGTCGTCAGGCATCCCAAAAAGACTAGTCCGGCGGGAAAAAATGCGGGCCCTGGCTGTTCTCCTCCTCCTGCAGTGTCCCACGATCAGTGCTGCGACAAATGGGGCATTCATCGTAGCGGTATATACTTGTTTGTTGTTTGTGCACGCTTTTATACTGTGCGCAAGGACGCTTACGCCTGCCTTCCTGTGGCGGACGTGTTGACGCCTGTGCGTGTCTTTTAGCGTGCGCTTGTTTCCCGTATTCAAATCCATGAATACGAGTTGTTTGCGTGCCTGTGGGCGTTCGGTGTATTTCCCTGCAGTACTTCCCCAGTTACGGCTTCTTTTTCACGCGTTTGTCCCCATTCCGTGCATTACGCCCCATGTCCCTCCCACTTTTGGTGTGTGTGCGGATGTTGTGCGCTGTCCCTGTGCGCGTCGTGCCCAGCGTTCGGTTTGTTGCAATGACGTGTGCGCCCGTGTGCGCCACGCACGGATTTGGCGCTCAACCAGTGGAAAACACGCGCAGCGCCTTCCTTGAATCGCACGCGTGCGCATGCGCTTGCTTTCTCACGCTTGCGCCACCTTGCGCCAGCTTGCATTGGGATTTTCGGCGCACGTTTGTTCCATGAATCGGCCCCTAAATGTGTGAATAACGAACTGCAGTCGGGTCTGTCACTCACAGAGCACCTGGATTCTTCAGTTCTTTAGCTGTTAGTTCAGGACTAATCTTTACAACCCACAGCCCTGGCAGTGATAAGGTCTTTAAAGTTTGTTCCTCCAGGGCTTTACTACTTTTGTTGCTGCACCCTTCGGACAGTTCCCAGGTCTGTAGATTCTTTGTTTTTTCATGAGGGCGTGGGAGATGAGATTAGGCAGAACAAATCTGCTGAAGCCCCATTGATTGCTCCTTTTCTGAAATCCATAATACAGATACAACCTATACACGCTAACTTAGTGTTTACAGTCAGGTCCAGTTGTTATCTTTATGGCCGTCCTTGTGGAACAAACTTCCTGACCGATTAAGGCATCAGAACTCCTTGCAAGTCTTTAAGAAAGAACTTAAAACACATCTCTTTGCCTAATCTAAACTAAGAAAACTACTCGTTATGACCCCTTGCTATACCACTCCCTAGTACCTGCAATTTGTTCTCTAGAGTTGACCCAGCTGTATACACCCCTGTCGTCCCTTTCTACCTCTTAACTCTTCTCTCCCTAATGAGGTCCTACTGTCCTACTGTTTGCATATCACTTGTCTGTCTGATCTGCGCCTTTATGCCTGAGGGTCAATAGTGCACACTATAAATGAAATGTAATGTAATGGAATGGAATGGCTGAGCCTACACCAGTTCATATCTTAATTTGGGGGGGGGGATGGGCAGAATACAAATGTCAAGAGTTGAGTTCTGGCTTCCTTTAATGTGGTCTCATTCACACTTTCAGCATTTAAAATGTACATTGTCCTGTTCCCCTTGATTTTGGATTTCCCCCAAATTCACAGCAGCATAAAATGCAAGTTTGTTTTTCTTTTTTGAAATTTCTGTTCTCTTTCTCCTCAAGTTAAGCAGTTCCCCATTTTAACAAATGTTGCAGGTTATTTTCTGGTACTTGAAATGTTCATCTCAGGACATGTTAGTCATAGTCTTATTTGAGTGACTGCAAAACATTGCCCATGTGTTTTTATGTGTGTTTCCCAGCTGCCATGGACAGGCTGCAGCTTATGTGTTATTTTTAAAGTGACGTCTTTCTCTACATCTTTTCTTATGATTTAGACTTCCCTACAAATCCCCCATTCTTGCTCTTACTTCTTGCAGCAGCAAAAGGGGAAGGACAAGGGAGTTGATAAAAATGTATTTATGTATGTATTTATTTATTCTGGTTAATATTGGATTTCTCTTTTCCAGCGCTTTCACCTTCTGCTCGAGGAACGATAGAAGTCTTCTTTTCCAACTTGGATCTTCTCTACTCTGCATTGGTTTTTTTCCTTGTTCAGGTCTCTTTTCCTGTTCCATAGGTCCTGGAAAGAATTCTTCATTAGTTGTCTTCAGAGAATGATAGAAAGGCTGGTTTAGTGACACATAAGGACATAATACCCCCTGTTATGGAATGTTTGCATTACTTATTCATTAATACTAATGTTTTCATCCATTCATTCTCTCGCACTCCAAGTTGATTAACAACCTGTAACTTTTCCTGATTACTCCTTTTTCTTTCTCTCTTCCTTGAATGTCATACTCCTTCGTTTTCTTCAGGCCTAGCTTCAGATGTGTTCTCAATCATTCACAAAGCTGGGCCAGGGTGACAGCTTTTCAATTGATTGATGTGGACCCATTTTTTCTTTACCAGATCTGCTTTTGGGATTTGGATATTATAGGCGACCAGAGAAATGGTAACGATAATAACAAAATCCCCTCACCGAGAAGGTAAAAACATTTTCTACTTGGCTTGGTTTGTCTGAAAAATATAAAGATAAACCCGGTCACCTCCTTTGTACAGCCGTTTTATTGTTTTGAGGTAAAACTGTGCCCTCATCCCTTCAGCAGACTTCTATAAATTGCATTGGGCATAAGCAAAAGCTTGCTGGAGATGCTTCTTGAAGTTCTCAATGTACACATGGGTAGTTGAAGCATTTATCAACATCTGCTCCTGAGCTCAGTAAAGCAGATGTGGAGGTTATACCATTTTTCAGAAGAAGGAGTCGATCAAATGGCCATCAGGACAAGGAGCAATCAGATGGTCCAACTTGGTCCAGAATCAACCACAAACCTCTTCAAGATACTCACAATTGTTTTGTTGTATCTCTTCACATCCCCACTTGTTGCTTGCCGGTAGTCGATGTGGAGTTTTCTTTTCACTCCTAACATTTCCCAAATCTTTGTCATCACCTCACTGGTAAAATGACTAACTTTGTCAGACTCAATCCTTTGTGGAAGACCAAATCAATATATATGTGGTTAATCATCAAAGTGGCAGCTGTCTCTGCCTTACAATTTGGGTCAGGAAGGCACTCAATCCGCTTTGTGAAGAGGCATGTCATCATCAACATATACTTGTTTCCTCGGGAAGAATGGGTTCATTGAAGTCTATTTGCAAATCAAACCATGTTAACGTCATTCCAGCAATGTGTGTGGGAGAACTCAGTTGGAACTAAGCACACACAAGACCTCACTTTAAATATGTGTTGAGGTCTTGGCCCATGTTTGGCCAGTAAGCAACATCTCACAGTATCTCAAGGGTCTTTTGAAATCCCCAATGACCGGCAGTGCCCACATCATGGGCATGGTTCAGCATCAGACTTCGGAAGAAGGTTGAGAACATCCCATGGTCATACTCAGATTGGGGTTTCCTTACTAACAGCATGTCTTGAATCTTAAACATATTTTGAAATGTCATCAGAATATGAAAATCTTCCTTTACTTCATAGTCTGATTCTGCCAGAGGAAATCTGACTGGATCTTCTAAGTATTTATAGAATTTCCCAATAATAGGATCCTCTTTTTGAGCAGTGATCAAGTCTGCATCAGGAGCATCTCTACTCCACTGAGCAGCCGTAAATTCACTGTCAGTGTGAGTTTGTGATCTGGTCACTGCCGTTACCGGGATTCAACCCAGGATTGGTTCCATATCTATGTTCTCCCTTTAGAACTACTGTTTTGGCCAATTAATTGGCCAAGTCATTTCCAGCTTTACTTTACTTTACACATTTATAGCACGCTCCTGAGAAGCCGGAGGCATCTGGGCGTAACAAGGACTAGCAAACAAACATAGGAACATGGAGTTCATCTTATGGGAAACTGGGGGACATGGTTATCATAGAGCCAGCATGTTAGTTGAAAAGATATGTTTTTAAAGTTTTCAATTAAGTTGATCTTTCTAATTTCTTCTGGTCGAGAGTTCCAGGCCTATAAGGCTGCTGCGTAACAAGTGCTCTGTTTAACCTTTGAGAGTGTGCATCTTGGCTCTTTGAGTTGTAGTGTGCCATTTGATCTGAGCGTTCTTGTATTCGACCTCACATGTAGGTCACTTGAAAGATATAAAGGTCCCATGCGTGTGATGCACTTGTGTGTCATAACAAGTACCAGAAATGTTCTTTCAATAGATGGTCATTTTATTAGATGTCACCAGATCATCAATAAGAAACGGAGAGATGAGTGGGCACCACAAAATTCAAAAAATACTCCAAATATTAAAGTCAGTGTGAAAAAAAGGGAAGAATTAAATGTTCAGGATAGAAGTTCTGAAGGAGCTGGCTGTGATAAGTCTGGAGACACCCTGACTCAAAAAATACAACAAAAGCTAAAGACCAAGTAACAATACTAGGTCACACAGCCGCTCTCTTTTGGGCCCAACCTGGGTACGTAGTTATTCAAAGTTCAAAGCAATATGATCAGGTATCAAAATGTATTATGCTTAATCAAAAAAATAGATGAGTCTGTTTCATAGTTGAGTATCAAAAATGATTGTTTACCAAAAGAAATTCAAAACAAAAATGTCTCTAATGAATTCTTAGTGAGGGAGCAATAGCCACAATCCATAAATAATTCAGACTGAGATATGCCAATGCATTTCAGAAATCACTTCCTTCTTCAGGGCAAGTCTAGTAATCAGAGTGGATATGTACAAACACATTAACATCATAATAAGCACATATGTTGTGAAAAATAAAATAAAAGAAATTGAAACATACCGATCAGCAGTGTTTTCAATAGTTGGTGGATAGAAAAGACAAAATAAGAATACCCTATAAGTGATATGAAATGTAAATCAATAGCAAAATAAGGCAATGAAGTTTAGTTTTATCTTATTGGTGTGGCAAATGGTGTAGAACAAAGTGTACGTGCCCACAGAGAAATGGGCCAACAGCAATGTCGTGGATGGCAGAGGTAGATATAAAATCCAATTATGTTCATAACAAATCGAATCTAGTAGTCAAAAAAGAGGATCAGATCAGATGCCTCGTCATTACTGGCATTCGCTTGTATTTAATAAGGTAAAAGCGATAAAATATACCTTTAAGCACGCAGAGCGTACACATCCTCCTGTGTGTGGCTTCACTGCAGTAACTCAGACTGCCGCGTTAAGCCGTTGCCGAGACAATGGTACTTTTGTAGCACACATGGCAAATCGAATCTAGTAGTCAAAAAAGAGGATCGAATCAGATGCCTCATCATTACTGGCATACGAGTGTATGTAATGCGGTAGGAGCGATGTGTTGGGCATGAATCATATACCTTTAAGCACACGGAACGTGTGAGTCCTCCTGTGTGGCTTCACTGCAGTAACTCAGATTGCTGCGTTAGGCCGTTGCTAAGACAACGGTTCTTTTGTAGCACACGTGACCACTTCGCATCAGCGGGATGCGAGTGGTCACGAATTAAGTTGTGTAGCAGGTGCAAGCCTGCGTAAATGAAAACATTACATATTTGTGAGGTATGCCCTATCTATGCCCACAATTGTGATAGCAAAAAATAGTAAAAAACGAAAATAATAAAAACAGAAGAAATACTCCATGGTTGAAGCGCAAGTAAAGGCAGCAAAATGGGATATTTCTAAAATGCATGAGAACAAAAATATGTAACCAACTGGATCAATAAATGCATATCATATGAGCAAGTAAACAAACATAAACAACAGGCAAGTACTGAAATCAACCTCATATGCTAATGCTGATCAAGGTCCAGCCTCGTCGCGGAAGGTGTCACCCGTGGGTGGCACCTTGTGTCCCAGAAGACATCCTGTACTTGCGGCAAGGCTGATCTTAGGTGACACAAAAGGAAGTTTCAAACTGGAAATAGTACGAATTCTCGAAACATGTAGTCAAATACAAAATAGGAAGCACACTGGAGGCACAAAAATTGCGCCAGGACGTAAAGCGTCATATGTTATGAAGCATGGTCTTGAATAGTAGTGTATCTCAAACATAACAGTGATAGTTGATTTCTTGATTCAAACCATTCGAACCAGACTGCAAAGTTTGTCGATCAAAAATGTCTCCCTGCGATTAAGGCGCAGGCCCAAATCCTCATGGGGATTGTTCTTGGTCAGAACTTCTAGGATCAAAAACTTGATTTGTGAAAGGTTATGACTGTTCAAGGCCCAATAGCGGGCCGCAGCTGAATTAGGGTTGGAGTTGCGGATACAAGACCGGTGTTCATTCCACCGTGTCTTCGCCGCTCTGGTTGACTGATCCACGTAGTATTTCCCACATGGGCATTTGATGTCATATATGATGTTCATACTGTCACATGTACCGAATGTCTTGAGGAGAATCTTCTTACCTGTTCGTGGATGAAAAATAACATTGCCTTTGATAACTGAGTTGTAATTGATGCAGTGTAAACAGGGAAATGTACCGGTACGCTGTGTGATCAATTTCTTCAAGGGTGGTCTTGTATGTACCAGTTCATCCCTGAGGTTCCTACTCCTCTGATAGGCAAAAACAGGTGGCTCATTGAATAGATTTTTTACTCTCATATCGTTCTTAAAAATGCTCCAGTGTTTCTTGATGGTTTTCTTAATTTTATTACTCTGAATGGAGAATTTAGATACATATACTGGTGGGTGACTTAAACTCCCTTGTTGGTTTCTTCGGAGCAGATAGTAGAGCTTTGCCTTCAAAGGAACTGACCCATTCAACTGCAGAATCTAATTCTTCTTGTGGTATCCTCGTTTCAAAAATGTCTCCTTCATAGCCAATTGCTGTGAAATACAGTCATCAGGATCACTAACAATCGTTTTCACTCGCAGGAGTTGGCTAAATGGAAGATATCAATAGTCTGGATCAATATACCATGCTTTAACAGTTTATTATTTGTACAAAGCATCCCTCTGTTTTTCCAATTCATCAGGTGTTCCACAAACCCATTTCGCACAGAATCAGAATTAGTGATAATCACCAGTTCTGTGAATTGGTGGATCACTGCAGTACGGACGGCTCGATAAATTGCCATCAGTTGTGCCACCTGACTACTTCTGGGACATATTTTGTAACCAGCAGGGATTCAGGCAAATCATGTACCCAAGCATTCCCAATGCCAGCAATCAATCCTTGCTCCCTGTCTTTTGTAATGTGGTAGGAACACCCATCCACATAAACTGTGGGTATCACCTGACAAGTGTCTTCTCTATATACCTTGTGCGGGGGTGCCAGGTATGCCTCCATATTACTATTGATGATTAGACATTCGTCCTTGAGGCAGAGTTCTTAAGCACAATCATCTAAGTCTGCCTGTCCTTGACTTAGGATGTCCTTCTTATTTTGTCCGTGCCTGACCTCCACAGGAAAGCACTGCATTGACAGAATTGAAGAAGTAATTATTGAATTAGAAACATTCCCAGCCCACATTTTATCACTTTGCAGATGTTGTAATGGTTGGTGCAAGGTCTCTATTAGAATGAGCTCCCATTGGATAAACAGGCGGCAGTTGTTCAATGGCAACACCATTGCCTGAAGTGCTTCCTCGCAATCATTGAATTTTTCTTCTACTGAGGATAATATTTTGCTTGCGTAGGAGTGTAAATTGTTGACTTTGTCATGTTTTTGTATAACACCGCCGTCAAGCAGGTATCTGAGAAACCAGTCTTCAAGAAAATCTCTTTGTTCTTTATGAGGAGGTTGTGACCGGCTTCTTTTCAATTGCGTCACTGCCTCAGATTGTGCTTCTCCCCACTCCCACTTTACCCGGGCCTTCAATAAGTGGACCAAAGATTGTGTGATCTCTGCATACTCCTCAATGAAGTTACGACTATAATTGTGGGGGGGTGCATCTGTATCCCACGATGGGCTCAGAGCCCAGGTACCATGGACTTATGCAGGTACAAGTGTCAGAAGGGCCAGTATCTGGAAGGCTGGTGGAGTGTCACTTGATTGGGACTGGACAGTTGTCCTCCATTGTCGGTCATTCTGTTTGGTGTTAGTAGGAACATTCTTGAAACACACTGACTCCGGATCAAAGGATCAAAAGGAGGGGCGTTTTTAACCACTTCCACGTTCGTGGTGGTAGGTATTAAAGATGAGTTTTGTGATTATTTTTTCTTTCTGTAGGCTTTCAGACTTCATAGATCCTATTGGCTTGTGAAATCACCAATTCAAAAAATGTGTAAATCATCAAAGTCCCTCACTAATCGGGTGACCCTGTATTTTGGTAGTGCATGAAAAATGTGGTGATAAACTCCCTACTGTTACTATTTACCCACTGAGAAGTCTATTCAAATACAAGCTTCATCTCTTGGGTAAATTCTCTCTGAGATTGGTCCTCACCACACACCATATTGTATGCAGCATTACGTTTCTGTGCATGGAGAAATGTTTTAAAATGGCTGCCTAATACGTATACCATTTATGCTTATGTTTGAGTACTTATAATGGCGATTTTGGTCCTCCAGTCATCTTGCAAATAAGCTGGAAAGCTCGGGGAGAATGTCCATTTGGCATACCCCATGTTATAAAAAACACTCCTTATTCCAAATGAGGACATCATTTGCTAAAAAAAAAACTCTAGATGTTCCCACACAGAATATTTCACATTTTTGTGATAAGGGGTCATAACACATTTGATAGCTTTGATTTGTTTGATAGGGTCTTTGATGAAATTCATTTGGGATCTGCCCTTCTTGTGTCTCTGAACCTGAGCCCACTCTCCCTCAGAGTCACAGCGACTGCTGGAACCCCATTCCCTGTTGTCATCTGGGCCCTCCTTACTGTTCTGATTGCAGGAATTCCTTCTAGATGCACAGGGCACAGGCTCCTCCTGTCATTCTTTTCTCTGGGATTGCTCAGGGTTATGTACCCAGGATCATTTTCTAGAGGTTGTATAGTATTGGGTTTCTTACTCTGATGGTTGACAAATATCATCGTCTCTTCTCCTGGATGGCCTAGAAGAATCTTCCAAGTATCCCCGATGGGAAGAGCATTTTACGATGCCCTTTCTTGTCTGAAGCTTTCTTCTTTCCATGTCAGCTAACTGGCCTAAATCATTTCCTGGGCTAGGATCATTTCCTGCAGTTCCAGATCTCTCAATCCTTCATTATATTTTCCTCAGGCCCAGATGTATCCTCATTTCCACTCCTGTCCCCTCTTGCCATGCTGAGTGGGGCACCCACCCTCCTTCTCGCTGCTAAGGGCCGGAAGTCATTGATGACCGATAAGGAATGCTCTCCTTCCTGATCAGAAACATTTGGGTGAACGGATATCAGACACCTCTTAGCCTGCCTATAGAGGCAGCAGATCATTGTCTACTTGGTCCCAGTGACGTGCCCGTTTCCTTTGTTGGCTCTGGCACTTTTGACTGGTTCTTCTTGGGTGCTTGAGTCTTACTGCAGGGCTGCACGAGAGTCTCTGACTTCTGCTGCTCTCACTCCACGTACCTTCTTCCTGGTCTCTTCACCGATGGTGTAGGTGCCATTACCACCTCCCAGAAGTTGCACCACCATCTTACAGGCTCTAATCACATCCTTGACCAGCTTGACAGTACCCGGCAAAGGACTCTCGTCATCGACCTCTTAGCTTTGGGAGCAGACTGCTCTCGGCTTTCCCGCTGTATCCTCTGCATCTCTTTTGAACTTCCCGGACTGGGCTGTCATTTGTGCTGGTATGCTGTTATCCTTCTCTAAGTCCTTTGTTAGTATGCATGTGTTTCTCGGGACGACTCCCCGGCAGAAGCCAATAACGTTCCTGTATCTACTCTGTGGCATTCTTCATGGCTCCTGTAGGCAACCTTGTCTCAGTGCAGGCGTCGCTGGTGATCTTAATGCTTTGGGGATCTTTTTCTTGCCAGTACTTGAGTTAGTCATACAGACATGCTGATCCCCGGAGGATAGCTCAGCAGCAACGTGCTCACCTTGGAAGCAAGACGACACGAAGCAACACAGGTGCTATCCCCGGGTCCGCGCTTAGAAACCTCTGGGTATTAAGCGCGTCAAAAATAACCTATCATATCATATCATATGTATTGCTAGCAATCTTCTTCGTCTCAGTAGAAGTAACTGGTATAATTTTACAATATTTATTCAGATATTATTTATTTTATTTCTAAAGCGCATAGATGCAGCCCGTAGGCATAATAGCGCTGGACATGATGCACACATATACAATAACAAATAGTAGTGCTATCAAGGGGAGTTGGTGGAAAGGTGGTACTCGGCTTGAGAGGGTTAGGTTCGGAGTGTTGTGTCGACTTTTACCCAGGGGGTCGTCCTAATCCTCAGTAGGGGAGTCCCTCCCTATGAATGCCTCCCACATTAAACCACCCCTAGGAGGAATATTGGGTAGCGGCCTAACCTCCCTAGCCTCATGGGAATGGTCTCCCCTGTGGCGAGAAGTGACCACACCGAGTGAATTGTCACATGTCTAATAAAATAATAGGCATGCCCACAAGCCGGAATTTTACCAGAATGTGCCATACCATGACATATTCAGAAGTATGGTCTAGAAGTAAAACAAAAAAAGAAAAATAAGCTTACGGTTTGGATGGATTTATGAGACTGATGATGCAAGAGGGAATGGTGTGAGGATGTTGTGGTATGAGTGAGAGAATGTTCTGTGTAAAGGTTCCACACTCAGGCAGGTGAAGAGAACTTGCCTGAGTGATGGGTCCACAGGCACTTCAGGTTGTTTACCAATAAATTCCTTTATTCAGTTAGGTGAAGATAATGTTAATGTTAAAGGATATTTGTACCGCACACTATCACCACCGGAGTGGTCCCCTGGCGCTCTATGAAGTTGCAATAGAATGTCTCATAGGAAAACACTGGCACCCATCAGTTTTCACACTAAGCCAATCGAAGAGAGCTAGCCTGAGTGTGCAACCTTTACACAGACCATTCTCTCACTCATACCATAACAATCTCATTCGCTCTTACATCATCAGTCCCATGCACCCATCCAAAGCACTGTACGACACTTACACCACCCAACCTAAATCCACAACACAGCCTGTGACAAGACAATTACATAGACTGGGTTTGTGGTGAAGTAGTAATGGCAGCCGTACTGCAGTAGCCACAGTATCTGCAGACTGGCAGTAGTAGCAGTATCAGGGGTAGAAGCGGCTGTAGCAGCAGTAGCAGACATAGCATCAGTAGCAGAAGTAGCAGAAGCAGAAATAGCATCAGTAGCAGAAGCAGCAGAAGCAGTAGAAGCAGTGGCAGCAGCAGTAGCAGAAATAGCATCAGTAGCAGAAGTAGCAGAAGCAGAAATAGCATCAGTAGCAGAAGCAGCAGAAGCAGTAAAGCAGAAGCAGAAATAGCATCAATAGCAGAAGTAGCAGAAGCAATAGAAGCAGTAGCAGCAGTAGCAGAAATAGTATCAGTAGCAGAAGTAGCAGAAGCAGAAATAGCATCAGTAGCAGAAGCAGCAGAAGCAGTAAAGCAGAAGCAGAAATAGCATCAATAGCAGAAGTAGCAGAAGCAATAGAAGCAGTAGCAGCAGTAGCAGAAATAGTATCAGTAGCAGAAGTAGCAGAAGCAGAAATAGCATCAGTAGCAGAAGCAGCAGAAGCAGTAAAGCAGAAGCAGAAATAGCATCAGTAGCAGAAGTAGCTGAAGAAGAAATAGCATTCGTAGCAGACGTAGCAGAAGCAGTAGCAGCAGTAGCAGCAGTAGCAGAAATAGCATCACTAGCACAAGTAGCAGAAGCAGCGGAAGCAGTAACAGCAGTAGCAGGAGACGCAGAAATAGCATGAGTAACAGAAGTAGCAGAAGCAGTAGCAGCAGTAGCAGCACTAACAGAAATAGCATCAGTAACAGAAGTAGCTGAAGCAGTAAAGCAGAAGCAGAAATAGCATCAATAGCAGAAGTAGCAGAAGCAATAGAAGCAGTAGCAGCAGTAGCAGAAATAGTATCAGTAGCAGAAGTAGCAGAAGTAGAAATAGCATCAGTAGCAGAAGCAGCAGAAGCAGTAAAGCAGAAGCAGAAATAGCATCAATAGCAGACGTAGCAGAAGCAGTAGCAGCAGTAGCAGCAGTAGCAGAAATAGCATCAGTAGCACAAGTAACAGAAGTAGCAGAAGCAGTAGCAGCAGTAGCAGCACTAACAGAAACAGCATCAGTAGCAGAAGTAGCTGAAGCAGTAAAGCAGAAGCAGAAATAGCATCAATAGCAGAAGTAGCAGAAGCAATAGAAGCAGTAGCAGCAGTAGCAGAAATAGTATCAGTAGCAGAAGTAGCAGAAGTAGAAATAGCATCAGTAGCAGAAGCAGCAGAAGCAGTAAAGCAGAAGCAGAAATAGCATCAATAGCAGACGTAGCAGAAGCAGTAGCAGCAGTAGCAGCAGTAGCAGAAATAGCATCAGTAGCACAAGTAACAGAAGTAGCAGAAGCAGTAGCAGCAGTAGCAGCACTAACAGAAACAGCATCAGTAGCAGAAGTAGCTGAAGCAGTATTGCAGTAGCAGAAGTAGCAGCAGTGTAACCATGCATGCCAAAGGTTTGCTGCAGCTCGGAGGGAGAATTTTTAACAGAAATCGGGAGAATTGAATGTTCCCATTGGATGGAATTAGGGTTAGACATATTTTAGGAAGAAGAAAGTAAGAAATAGCACCATTATTGATTACAGAAAAAATCAGGAGTCTCCCGCCCAAATCAGGAGGGTTGGCACGTATGGAGTAAGAGTAGTAGTAGAGACTGGTCACGTGCCCCTCAATGACCGTGCCAAAGTGAAAACAGTAAGGTAATCCCCCACTGATTTTTAATTAAGTAATATGCCCCGAGCGGCAGGGGCATTACTGAGTCAGTTAATGCCCCGGGGCCAGTAGTTATGACAGAGAAAATGGCCACTGGTAAACGGAAAACCAAGTCCATTTTCCCTTTCCATGGTGGCCATAGGGAGCGGACGCGCTGGGAACACTTCTGCTCCCACAGCGTGCACTCCCGAAAAAATAAAGATAAGAAGGTAAGTGGGGTTGGGAGGGTAGGAGGGGGAGGAGGAAAGGAGGGGGGAAAAAACGAAGTAAAAGAAAATGTACCTGAGTCCCCGGCAGGGGACGATGGCAGCCTTCAGCCGTGTGGAGGCTGGGAGCGGGCATGGCCCTCCTTCAAACCTCCTCATTGGCTGAGGGGCTGCCATGCCCCCCGCCGTGGAAAAAGCAGGGAAATGCCAGCCGAGGGATTCTCGGCTGGGTAACAACCAGGCAAGAGCCAATCAGAATGTCTTTTGGGTACTAATAGTTCTTAATTAACATACCATTAACCTTTAAGGCCCAACACAAAATTGCAAAGATGCATGTTTAACTTTGTTGCAGTCAATCCAAAATTAGGGAATCGCAAATCATTCAAGCTGCATGCAATTGAGAATATGACAAGTGCCACCAGGTACACGAAACCGGTGAAAGAGGCAACGAGAAAAACAATAGTTTCTGCGCAGGGCAGCTAATCTGGTGCACATTTTGCCAATTTCATCTACACTTAGTTGCAGGCGACTCATGCATTCTTGTGTCCAATTGGCAAAAACGGTGACATTGAGTTGGGTGATAGTGTTATTTAGGCCAAAGGAGACAACCCCGTGCTTGGCGCGTGCTATTGAAAGGGCTCGGTCAAAGCTACAGACGGGGAGCTGTCCTTCGGCACCCCTCTTCTTCTTAGGGGCTGCATGGAAGCGCGACTCCCACGCACTGGAGCTCATTGTGCTCCTGGCCGTAATTTGGCAGCAGGGAGCTGATAGAGGAAGACATACACGTAGGTGGTGCCCCACCACCAACTATTGGTCGTTTGCATGGCAGAGTGCAAATGTGCAGGCCACAAGTCTGGTGTACACACACCTGCACATTTGCACTCTGCCATGCAAATAAGTGAACGCTGCGGGCTGCGTTTACAATGGATGCCTATGGAGTCCACCTGCGTTATGCCATCCATACGGACACGCAGCATTCCCTATGGAGTCCAACTGCGTTATGCCATCCATACGGACACGCAGCATTCCATATGGAGTCCACCTGCGTTATGCCATTCATACGGACACGCAGCATTTGCAACGGCGTGAATTTTCATGCATGGTGGAGAGTAGCGCGTTGGAAACTCAAGTTGCGTTCCGCCCCTCAAAATGGGGCATGGCGTTAGGGACGCGTAAAAGCTTTATGCAAGGCTTTTACACCCTCCATTAATGTTACAGACCCAATAGAAATGAGCTCCAGTGTGTTTATTTATTTATTTATTTATTTATTGTTGATTTTTACAGCGTGCAACTGCAAAACGGAGTGACTTCTGGGAACCCCAAGAGGCAAAGTGGCAATGGGGAAGACAAGACAGAGGATTGGTTACAATGAGCTAATCATTCACATTTAGGTAAGGGCTAAGGGAAGTGCCCGCAAACTGCAGCACTGAGCAACTCCCCACCACAGCCATTGCAGCCCTCGTACAACAGTCCAACATGTGCTAATGTCCTCAAATTACAAAGGGTGGGGTGCATAGATTAGGGGGAAGGGCATTTCAGAGGATAGGAAGAAGAAGAGTGGCCACAGACTATGGGGTGTGTTGGCTCACTGTTTAGGGCAGGAAGTTTCAGGCCGATGCGGGTGAAGGGGGGAAGAGAGTCGATGATGTTTGTGGAAGAGTTTAGGGTGTTTAGAGAATGTGTTCCTGGAAGGAGGGGAAGGGCAAGGCTTATCTCTGAAATGCCCAGTGGGTGCGACATGAATCCGAAAGATATTGCTGAATAGCGCCTGTCACTATTCTCATGGTTTCTTGGCACTGTGTGCTTTTGTAGAGATGCTTGCACAGAATGATACTGGGACTTGTCTGGTTGCTACACACGGTGCGTTTCAGGGAGCTTTGCACGTGGAGTGTTTGAGGCACTGATTATATGAGAGTGTGTTTGGGGAGATGCTTGGCGCCAGGTGTTTTGTGCTGGAGGTACTGGTTAGTGCCCTGTGCTCTGGGGAGTTGGTTAGCTTTGCGTTTGGCACGCGCCTTCTGTGATCGGGACAGTTATCAGACTCGGAATTCAGGGAGTAACTTCGCAACCTGATTACCCACCAACTTTGTCCTTGACCCAACGTAAACGCGGTAGCTTGAAGTAGGGGAGTAGCTTTAGGTCCATCCCTCCCCCCCCCCCAACTGTGCACAATGGTCTGACTGAGAGCTCTCCTTATTGGGTGTGTAAAGTCTCTTTCCTGGGTGCCCTGTTGTCAGATACAGGCAGCACAGGAGAAAGCAATTCATTGTAAATTGGTGGTGGGGGAAAGTTCGTGACCCCTTCAAATGTAAAGATGCATTTGAATGGCAAGTCCCCACTGCAGCTCACAGTCCCTTTGCTCAAAGCTGCAGGTGTTATTCACATCATGCATCATGCTGCCTGCCTGTTCCAAACGATGAAAAAGCAAGCGGCCATCATTGCCAATCTCGTCATGCCACAGCAGACGCTGCTGGCATCTCCAGTCTTACGGTGTGACTTGCAGCTCTGCATTTATAATTGATAGGCAGAACGGTGAGTTCCAGAATGCAGAGGAACACACAGCAGAGGACGCGCCACTCACTCCTGGCATTCGGATTAGTTCAATATCTGCATTAGATAGCTAATCGTTCATGGAGTGAACGTTCTGTATAGAGCCTTACAAACCTTATCGCCGCCATTTACCCGCTGCCGACTTGTCACTGCATGATATGATAGGTTATTCATAACACACTTTATACCCAGAGGTGTCTAAGACCCAGCATCGAACCTGTGTTGCTCTGTGTCGCCTTGCTTCCAAGGCAGGCACGTTGCCCCTGAGCTATCCTCCCGAGACATTACTGCAGTCTTTCTATTAGTGCTGGCCCCACCTCCCCATAACCCTGTTCTCTAGCCATACTTTGCCCCCAACACCCATACATCCTTTTTAACACACCTCTACCTCTGCCATGGTAAAATGCAGTGAAATGTCTCCTGGCTAAATCCGGTGAAATGGCTCTGGTGAGAATTGGGGGTACATACAGATCTCCTCGCGCCTCTACACTTCCTGCTCTGCTCTCACTTCCTGGTTGCCATTTGTAACGGTTTATTGAGAAGCCACCCTCAACACAGGGAGTTCATTCCCTCCTGACTCACGTGGTTATGCAACAAACTGTTTAACAGATTATTTTTTTTAGCCCTATCTCAGACATATATCATGCCCCTTGGATCCCTCCCCCTGAGCTAACAATGAGCCAAGAACCAGGCTGGTGTACAGGAAATATATTGGTAGTTATTTAAATTAAAAGCAATAGAAATGAGCACGAAAATGTCAAAACCACTTTATCCGTGGGACAACACAATCAACTTCTCTCAGCGTAAATAAATCACAAAAGTGAGTTTAAAAGGCCTCTGTTGTGGAAGCTGGATAAAAAGGTTGGACTAATTTAAGAACAAACACACCCCTCTTCCTTAAAGAAGTCGGGGTCTGCTGGACAACAAGGATCACCCAGTTAAGGTATAGGCTATAGTTTTCAGTGCACAATAACAAGTGAGTTTTGTTAATTTCGAATTATAACAACATTCCCCCAGTAGTGTCCTGCCAAATGGGGAATTAATTAGATTAATATTTTTGGTTAAATAGGCTAAGGATCTACACAGGTTTGCCGCCCTGCCCACCATAAAGGGACAGGATTCAAGGCGAGCAGACTCCCCCACCTTTTGGTTTCCCAGGGATCAGTTCGGCTCACATAGCAAGCCTCTGTGTAAGGTTCAGGAAAGCCCGCTGCATCTCAGGACACTCTGGAAAGATAGGGCAGGGGTTTGGTCACTCAACTCTCAAAGAAGGTCTCCCTCTTTCCACCATAGGTCCCAGTCAGCTTTGAGGCCTTCTTAGAAATAAACAGCTCCTCCCAGATGCATTCTGAGCAATCTCCTCTGGTGTCTCCTTACAGCTGTCAGATGGTAAGTTTCAGCTGCATTCCTGATGGTCTGTCTCTTGTCTGTCTGTTCCTGTCTTTCTCCTCTTTCTCTCTTAGGGCAGTCACGCTTATATAGCAGCAATGACACCACCAATTTTACAATCTTGGGGAAGTACCCTGCAAAAATCCCTGCCACTAGGATTGGACAGTTACCCTTCTCTCTCCTCCCAAACCCAGCCTCCAAGTCAGGATTGATTCAGGGGTCTAGTGCAACATATGGCAATTCACATTTGTCATCATCCTTTGTTCTCCTTTAAACTTTTTGGCAAAAACTAGTTATGTATCACAAATTCATAATTTTACCAGCAACTGCCAGACTAAACATATTTTCCGTTTCCTGCTAATCATGGGGAATTAGATAAGCTGACCACGAAATCTATATCATGTAGCATGGCCATGTGGCACCTTTCTGCTGTTTCAATAAACAGCACAACAGTTATGAATATGTAAGTTATTAAGCATATGCCTAATTTCATTTTCCACCCGCTCACCAATTCTCACATTTGGAACATGTTCAGATCAGCCAGAAACCTAATTTAAATGGCCATTACAATTCCCGGAGTCATAGGTAGATACATTTTATATCCCCAAAATCGAATTGTGAATCTTCATGTGGTAGAAATGGTCCTGCTCCTGCTTCCGGCCATTTGTTTTCACTGGGTCAGCATGTGCCTTTATCAGTCTCCTTTGTGTTCGAAGCTTGCTCTTTGAAGTGGGTGCCCCCATTTTCACACATATTAGTAATGCTCCAGCCAAGGGAAACTTTTGCTTTCAGAGCAGGCAGATCTGGAGAACACTGAATTTCGATGCCTTTAACAGGACATTTTTATTGTGGTTGGTCATTAGATGGGAGAGGTGACATCAAGGCTGGGAGTGGGAATTTTCTTTGTGATGTTTTGCCCACATCCAGCAAAAGGGTCCACCCTGGGCGGACATTTATTTCATGAAGACAAAGTGGCTCTTTAAATGTCACTAGAGTTTTCACTAGAGTTTTGTGGGTGAAACATAATATACATTGCTCTTTGTCAACCCACACATCATGTTTTATTTTCCTGACATGTTTCTGTGAGCAGTGATATTTTTTTCCACTTCTACTTTTTCAAACCATTTTAATTTGCACACACATGTGCAGGTCGCTTTTGTTTAGAATGTTCAAAATGCCTGCCTTTCATGTGAAAGGGACTTCTGTGTGGGTCCTTTAAATGCACCCCACACCCACCCCTGTTCTTCTATGAATCTTTATTGGGGAAGAACAGAGCAGAGTGGGGTTTCATTAGGCGTCATTTCCTTCATCAGGGAGTGGGCACTCCAGTCTGCCCTTTCATCTCTGGGTTGGGAGGTATGGCATGGCACCCCCTTTTCTTCCTTCTTTTGGGAGTGGGCACTCCAGGCTCCCCTTCCATCTTTGGGTTGGAGGGCGTGGCATGGCACCCCCTTTCTTCCTTCCTTTCCAGGTCCCTGGGGTTCTCACTAGACTCCACTCTCACCTCCAGGCTGGATATTAAGGAGGTTAGTTCTCTAATAAAAGATAGAAAAAGAGTTTCAGTACTTTTTACACACATTTTTCCCCGGGAAAGATTTACATAGAATTTACAACAACAACATACAGTTATAACATGACATTTCTCCCTGATACACATACGGTTCTGGAAGCACCTCAAACCCTTTCTCTTTGCTTCGGCTTTTTCTCCTCCTCTCCCCAGCTGATCTCCCGGCTGTAACCGGAACGGCACTGGTTACCTGGACACCCTCTGATCTTGGGCCCAGGTCCCTCAACCACCAGTCTCACACACCTACACTGCCTGCCTGGCAACCCCCACAGTTGGGGACTGTTTCTGTATCCCTACAGTCCCCCTACCAGCACTTGACACCTGATGTCTGCACTTACCCTTGCACTTGCCACTTGCTGGCCATTACGTTTACTTATTATTATGATCTATTCCCATGTACTGCACTATCCCTTCCCCCATCCCATGCACTTGCGCGATCTGACCTAGTAGGATCATTGTCTGTCCTCCCTTTGTTCCCCCTCCCTTGATTCATCGCGCCTTGAAACACTTGTGTGTAGGCGCATTAAAAGTGCCATATCATATCATATATATATATATATATATATATATATATATCACATGGCCTGGGGTAGCGGCCATGCAGTCATTGTTAAGTTGCTAAACCCATAGGAAGAACACTTTTTGGGCGGCTTATAACTTTGCTCCCCGTGCACGAATCCTCACCAAACTTTGCAATAAAAGGATATGGCCCACTCTGAATTTGTTTGCAAAGTTTGGTGAGGTTTGGTCAAGAGGGGGGGCAAAGTTATAGTGGGTCCCAAAAACGTTTTTTTCCCATAGACGGAATGGAGAAAAAACGTTGCTCACGCACAACAGCCCAAACCGCTGGTTGTATTTTCACCAAATTTGCAGCAGGAGCAGCAGCTTGGTCCTGAAAGCGTGCTTTTGTAAATTTGGTGGAAATCCGTCCAGTAGTTTTTTTAAAACGACCAAAATGTAGGTCTAAAAATATTAGTGATATCTATGACCGCTCCGCGGGCACACTTCCATGTTCGCTCCGCGGACAGGACTCTGATTGGCTTAGAGGGCAACGTGGTGTCTCCGGACATCGGACGTGCCCGCTGATTGGATGGTGAAAAGCGTGAAGTGCGTCAGAATTTTGGAACCGCCCGCCATCTTGGATTCGCAGACATCAGCTGACATTAAAAAACACAACATTGCACTTGTCAAACTTATCAAATAATCTCTGCGGAGGTGAGGGGTGATGAGGATGGGATGGGATACGGCTGCAAGATGCAAAAAAACAGGCGCTTTTCACCGTGAAAGTCCGCGAACGGTTCGGATGTTCGCGGACAGTCCTGAGAAGTTCGCGGACACCTCAGCATTACAGGGTTGGTGAAAAGCAGTTCTTGGATGGCTATAACGTTGGCGCCACTTTATGAAACTGCAATTATATTTCTGACCTGATGCCAAATGAGTTTACAAAGTTTGGTGGTATTCTGTCAAGAGAGTGCAAAATTAGAGGTGGGTTCCCAAAATAATGTAAATGCTTATAAATGAGGTGCCATAAGACAAATCTACACTTAATTTGGCAAACTGATAATAGATTTAGATATAAATGTTTTTGCTAAGTTTGGTGAGAATTTGTCAAGAGGGGGCAAAATTAGAGGGGGATCTTTTTTTTAGCACCCAGGGTTCCCGCTTTGGGAACCTAGGGTGCTAATGGCTTTCATCCTCCATTTCAGGGGCTGGACTGGGGAGTTGATGGTCCAGAGACCTCGTTATCCACCCTTTCTTCGCTTGGGCTGATAACTTGGACTGCTGGGCCGGTATCCACCGTTCCAGTCCCTGGAACGGAGGATGAACGCCACAATATTCCCATTAGCATAACACAAAATGCAAATGCAAATGCTAGAAAATCTTATTGAGTCTATGCACTTTACTGAGAAATATAAAGTAGATGGAGTCTATACATTCTTTTTTTAGTTCTATTTTTTAACTGTGAAAGGTGGTTCCTAAAGGAATATGTCTCTTTTTGTTTTTGGATGTATTTTTTTTGGCAGGAGAGCTGAGAACGAAAGGTGGGGAGGGAAATGAGGGAATAAGAACCAAACACTAATATGGAGGAGTAGATGTACAAGGGAAAATGTTGCACGTGTGTCATTTCTAAGGTAGGGGGCAGCGTTTCTCATGCTCCTTGATTACAGCAGTCGTGGTGGCTCTTGGGGAGGAGGGATGGCAATAGCTGATGTAATTTTAAGATAGATAGCAGTTTTGTTAAACGTATGTACTGTGTACTAGATTGTTAATGGTTAATGAGTAGGAATAGGTGTTGGAGCTGTGCAAGGGACATTTTGAAGTTGAAAGTTCCTAGATGAGTAGAAAATGCAGTTCTGAACTGTCTGCAAAGCAGAGATCTTATCATGAAGTGCAGACGGGTTCTCGGACATGTCATCATGCCGCGCGCCAGCGTATGGTCATGCGGCACTGTCCGGAAGTTCCGCTTTGAAGTCAGATGTTCATAGACGTCTACGGATGCAAAACTAGTTGAATTAGTTGCAAAAAGTGTATACAAGTGTTAAAAATGATTCCAGAAGTTGGGAATTGGCAGAGTTTTAAGGTGACACTTTGTAAATGAGACAGAAATATTGCTATATTGGGTAAGTATGATATTAGTAAATTGTAGGAAAATAGCATTCACTGGTAAAAACCTATGAAATTCACTGAAAAAACTTTGTAAAAGGGGCATTATGGTTAAGTTGCACTAATGAAAACCTATGAAATTCAATGAAAAAACTTTGCTAAAGGGACGTTATGGTTAAGTTGCACTAATAAAAACGAATAAGTTACACTAATAAAAACCCATGAAATTCAATAAAAAAACTTTGTTAAGGGGACGTTATGGTTATGTTGCACTAATAAAAACTAATACGTTGCACTGATAAAAAACCATGAAATTCAGTAAAAAAGACTTTGTTAAAGGGACGTTATGGTTCAAAGTAAAACCGAAAAAAAACCAGAAATTCCCCACCAACGTGCATTGTTAAGACTAACACACAGGACATCAAAGATGACATCACAAATGTAATTGATGACATCACTGATGACATCACATGTGCATGTACTTTTCATGAAAAGTCTCTACAAGGGATTCTTATTATAATGTTGACAAAAAAAGTGTTAAGGATCATTGGAATAGATGTCATGAGCTATGTAGTGCATTAAGCAATGCATTGATATAAATAGCATTCTATTATGAAGTTCTTCACAGTATAATAATGTACTCATGTATAAACATAAGCATTGTGTGCAGCATACATGATGGAGGTGCAATATTCATAATCCTCCCATGTTAAATAGTGAAATGCTAAATGCTTTCTTATTAGAGTTTTGTGTACTGTGCAACATGTTATAAGTAGCTAATTAAACCCACTTCCTATATAATTTCATTATTACATACAAAACACAAAAACACAACAGCACATACAAATATGAGTATATACAGGGAAAGTCAAGTACACAAAAAAGCTGCAGTAGAACCAGAAATTGTTCATAACCTACCTGATTATCTTTATGTACAGCAATGATTGTTCTGCTTCAAACCTACTACTTCCCTGTGCATACCTATCACATGATGTGACTGCACCCTAAAGAGAGTAATGCTAATACAAATATGAGCACATCCAGAGAAAGTACAGTAATAAAAAAACAGCAGAACAATAAGAAAGTGTTGATAACCTTACTGATTGTCTTCATACACAGAAAACATTGGTATCTTTCAAGTGTGTATTCTCCTTATGTATATGTTTCATATGCTGTGAGTGAACCCCAAATGAATTACTGTAAGAACATATTTGAAGTATAAGTCTACAAATATAGTACTTTTTGATTTCTTTGTTCCTAAGTATTACTGGCTAAGATATGTCAGTAAAGGAAAAAAGAAGGAGGCAGACATGTGATGTCATCAGTGATGTCATCAATGACAGTTGTGATGTCATCTTTGATGTCCTGGGTGTTAGTCTTAACAATGCATGTTGGTGGCGCGGGTTATGGTTGCTTAGCTTACCAAAACTAGCGAATTTCAGGGGTTTTTCGGTTTTACTTTGAACCATAACGTCCCTTTAACAAAGTTTTTTCTACTGAATTTCATCGGTTTTTATTAGTCCAACATAACCATAATGTCCCCTTAAAAAAGTTTTTTCAGTGAATTTCAAAGGTTTTTATTAGTGCAACTTAACCATAACGTCCCCTTAACAAACTTTTTTCATTGAATATATATATATATATATATATTTCTATCTGATTTTTCATCCTTACTTTTCATTCTTCAGACAGTACCTCTGCTCAACGTGTAAAGCATGTCTGGGATATCAGCTTTTCAACTGGTTGATGTGGACCAATTTTTCTTCTGTCATTTCTCCTTTTGGGATGCAGAGCTTGTAAGCAACAGGTGACATTGTATCTTCAATTTCAAACACCACACCAAGATGGTAGGCATTTCCGCTCCTTGACCTGATTCCTTTGAAAATTGTACAGGTAAACATTGTCACCTATTTAATACTCTTTTTTGGTGGTCTTTAGATCATGGTAGGTCCTCATTCCTTCAGCCAACATTTACTAAATTGCGCTGAGCATAAGCAAAATCATGCTGGAGGTGCTTCCTTAAATTGTCAATGTACTCATTAGTAGTGAACGCAATTTATTAATCCGATAGAGAAGATGCTGTGGTAACACAATTTTTCATCCGTTCATGAGCTCAAATGGAGACATCTTTGTTGCAGAAGATGGTGTAGCCCTAATAGCCATCAGGACAAGTGGCAATCAGATGTCCCAACTGGATCCAGAGTCTGCCACAAACCTATTAAAGATACTTACAATGGTTTTGTTCTCAGGGGTGATACTCCACCCCACCCCACCCCACTTGAGGCTGGTGGTAGGCAATGTGGATTTTCCTTTTTACCCCTTGAATCTCCCATATCTTTGCCATCACCTCACTTGTAAAATGGCTTCCTCAGTCTGACTCAATCCTTTGCGGGTAGCCGAAACGAGAGAAGACGTGGTTGATCATTAGTGCTGCAGCAGTCTCTTCCTTACAAATTGGGTCTGGAAGACATTCTACCCACTTCATGAATAAGCATGTCACAGTCAACATGTACTTGTTTCCTCTAGAGGAGCAAAACACTGGCCCAATGATTCTAACTTGCAAATTTGATCAAGGCAGTGTCATTCCCCTTTTGTGTAGGGGAGATCTGTGTGTGAGTGAACTGGGTTGGAACGTATTGAACTTTCAACTATAATTAGTAAGTCCAAGAATCTTTCTTAATTGTCGAAGAGTGGTAGGGTCTTTTAATTTCAATAAGGCTTCCACCTTCTTCACCTAGGGATTAAGACCCTCAAGTGTGATCGTGTGCCCAAAGAAGTTCACTCGGGTTTTACACCACTGTGCTTTCTGAAAGTACAGTTTTTCTACGGCCTTCCGCAACTGGGTTCGAACATAGCAGATTTTGGCTATATTTTCCTCCACACTTTAGCTCTTGATCAAAACATCATCCTCATAGGCCAGGTTTCCCCTTTTTGCCCAAATCAGGCATGACCTTAAGTAGGAAAATGTTGAACTCATTGCTGGAGTTTATGTAACCAACGAGGTCCGGGTCCACGTGTACTGCGGCCCCCTGAGTGTAAAGGCAAGCTTGTACAGGTCTTCCCTGCTCACGGGTATTGTGCAGCAACCTTTGGTCAGGTCAATGGCAGTGTACACCTTTGACCCTTGGATATGGGCCAGTCCCTGATCGATGTAGAGAAGGGGCCATCCTGACATGTTGATCCATTTGTTTAACTCCCTGAGGTCTGCACATAGTCTCCATTGGCCGTTTGGTTTGAGGATCCCCAGTACCGGGTTGTTGAAGGTACTGTCAATCGGACAAATTATCCCACAGGATTCTAAATTCTTAATACTCTTTGTGAGTGACTCCATGGATGGGAGAGGTAACCAGTATTGTTTCCCAAATACTGGAGCCATCTTGGGGTCCATGGGAATGGTGGTTAAATCCACATCATTTGAGTACACTGAAAAGATATCTTGGAATTCCAGGAAGACCTGTTTTGGCTTGTGTCTTTGCTCCTCGTTCTCACAGGCATCAGCAAGATTGACCCATTCCTCAACCATCCGCTTAAAACCTGAAAGACCTAAGGCTTGGCAATTTCAGTGGTACCCTCCAGTTGGGTGGAGAGATCTCTTTTGATAGTGTTGACCTAGACAGGGGATTCGAGGTAGTGGTCCTTGATTCGGAACACTACCTCCTCCCTCCTAATGTCACAGGGCACCTCTTCCCGCATGTAGTGGCAGGAAGAGTACACCAGGAAATTCCCCCATGCCTAGTAAAAATCTTTTCTGGATGAATACCGTCTCTGGTGTCGAAACAGTCATTTGGGATTGGTCCCATGATTTCATTACATAAATAAATAGAATAATGTTAGCCATTAACCGCCATTCCAATAAAGGTGTCTGCGCCCAAAGTGATACTTCGGGGTCCCTGCTATCTACCAATATTAGAATGGTGTTGTGTTGTAGGTCTACTAAAGGTGGTAGATTTAAATATAAACCTTGTTGTTGGAGATGAGAGTTTAGATTTATATATGCGTCCTGATGTTTGAGGTTCTGTCCACACATAATTTTGAGGGGAAGAGTAAATTGTTGCAGCTGTCCTTGGATGGTAACCTCCTCTCACACTTGAAGTTCAACCACATAAGGTAGCAATTGAGCTGACCGGAATGATTTTTCAATGTTGTCAAAGCCCATGGGGTTATTCCCCAGTCGGGACCAGGCTTTATTATTAATTAGGTGCAAATTGATTGCGAATCGGTTGACAGTGTCACTTCCCAGATAAAAGTCAGAAGGGACATCTCTCACGACCCAACAATTATGGTCTATGCTTTTGTTCCCAATGAAGTTTTTAGCATACACCCATGTATGAAGTTTCCGGACCTACTACCCATTTGTCAATCAATTTAAATGTGGGAATGGTCTGATCTTTTGGGAGTTTCCTGAATAATTCTTTGCTGATGAAGCTCCTTCCATTATTCAGGCATTCTCTGGCTAGCACTGGTTCCTCCCCCTTATTCCTGAATGGGGAAAAATAACTGCATGCCCTTTTTCTGAATGTCCGTTAGACTTTGAACTGACTTTTCCTTGTCTGGTTTCACAGGACTCAAGGTTTCTTCTGATTTTGAACCGGTGTAAAGTTTTAGGATTACCACTTATACCTGTGAGGAAGTTGGATTTTCAAGAATTGAGAACGGTTCCCATTGCCAGTTTGTTCTCCTACAGAGAACAAACAGTGATGTCTGGGACTTGGTTATTTTTTAAATGGAACTCTATATTCTCAGAACGTTGATCAATTACGTGACAGGTACCATTCAGGCTTACATAATTGGTACTCATTTTTAATTTGATGGGGCGGTTAGTCTGAGTCCAGAGGACCTTGTTTACACAGTCGATCAGAGGTGATAAACTCCAGGTGTGTCCTCTGGACTCACAATGATCACTGGATGTTTCATCCGGTGTCGTCCAATTATTATGTCCAGATCCACAGTCCCTTGAACAGAAATATAATTCCCATCAAAATGTTGGAGTTGTCCGGGAAGTAGTGTGAGTGGAATTTGGAGGCCTCTCCCCATCTGGAGTTTAGTTGGTCAAATGCCCTTTTTGACAGGAGGGTGGCTTGGGATCCAGTTTCCATCAGAGCTGTTCACACTGACACTGCACCTTAACCGGTGCATAATATCAGCCTTATTTCTCCTCCAAGGTGCAAAGAAAGTGTGAGTTGTTTGACAGCCCGGTGGTCCTTGTCTTAATATTGAACTCTGACACTGTGTGATCTTGTTCAGTTTTCTGTGTCAGAGTTTGGGAATCTGTAAAAAAAACCTTTGCAACTCGCAGTGGGAATTGTTGGGGAATCCTCCTTTCCCCTGTTCCTTGGCTGTCCCCCATTACCTGCCAAAACTTCTCAGAACCTGTTTTGAGAAAGCACACACCCTCCATTTCAATTTTTGGCTCACATGTTTGGGGTTGAATAGTTTCTAGTTCTGGGTTGGTCTCCATGTTTACCCTGTCCCACTCAGGGTCTTTTGGGACCCGTTTTTCTTTGGAAGGTATCCCCCCCCCGTTTTTGAAAGAGAAGGGCTGTTTACCTGAATCCTCCAGGGATTCTTCTCTTTCAAAGGAGATAATCCAGAGTTCCTCCACAAAGTGGGTTCTTCTTTGGCCTCTCCTACTTATGCTTTGCTCATTGGGTTCTATCATTTTGGGGGTAGAAGAGACTCTTTCAGGTTGAGAAGTTTTTAGGAGTTCTGTTTGGGTGAGAAAGGAAGCTTCCTCAAGGGCTTGTCATCTCACCTCCACCCGGGCCCCCTCCTCTGGAACCTATGGTTTGTCGAAGGTTTCCTCCTGTCATTTCCCCCCTGGGGCATCAGACCTGGGTGTTGGGGAATTCTAGGAAGCAGGGTTAGGTTGAGAAATGAACTGGGCCCTCAGCATGCTCCCCAGATCATTGGTCAGTTGCTGGACCTGTCGCTGCAGTTGCAAGACCTTATCTGGGTGGTAGGGAGGTCTCAACTAATACCTCTGCTGCTCCTAAAAGGGGTAACTGTCCCTTCTCCCGGAGTAGCTCGGGTACTGGAAATTCCCCCCATAATTTTCCATCTTGATTCTCGCTTCTCCCGGGTTCATGGATCTACTGTCCTGGAACGAGGGAGAGATTGGAGGATTGTTTAAGAAGTTCTGGTTTGGGGGATATCTGGGAAAAAAATTCAGATTTCGAGGTGGAGTGATACTTCTCTCCTGAGGGAGGTTTGGAGGGAAGTTACCCGGGGCAGTACTTACCTGATTAGTTCCCCCCCTTGAGCCGGGGGAGTGTATACATTCCCCAGGATTGGTTTAGTACCCTTGTACCGAGGACTTATATAGGTGGCAGGGTCAGAGGGATCATGGTTCTGGGCTCCTGCCTGACTACCATTCGATTAGGCCGGGTTGTGGGGGCCCATTCTGCTTTCCATTTTACCTGTTGGCTGGAGGGTTAGTTTTAGGGCCTCCATCTCCAGATTTATGGTGGGGCAGTTTTTACTTCTGCCACCTTTGCAGCAGGGTATCGGATGGTTTGGGGGTTTGACAGTATTTTTACTCTCAGCAGGCTTTTGGACCTCATAAATCCTGGTGGCCTGTTCAATAACTCAATCCAGGGTCCTATGTTTGTGAAAGTCACGCACCAACTGAGTCATTATGTATTTAGGGAGAGCATGGAAATATGTAGTTATGAACACCCTACTATTTGTGTTTACCTACCGGGAAGTCTGAGCAAATGCCCGCCTTAACTTCTGCACAGACTCCCTAGGCACCTGATCTTCCCCACACTGCAAGTTATATGCAGTTTACGGGCCTCTTGTGGGTTCCTATGGGTGGAAAAATGTATGATGGTCTTGATCCTCCAGTCCTGCAAAGAAACTGGAGTACTCATGAGAGAACGTCCATTTAGAAAATGTGATACAATTCACATGATTTCTGATCTGGAATAAGTTCCAGGTGCTCCCATACCAAATAAGAAAAACATTGCAAAGTATGGACAGCTGAGATCGTGCCAAACTAGGTTGATATTCAAAGAGAGAGTGACTTTTTTGTAGTAAAAAGTAATTTTGAAGTTTGTTTAAATATATCTCAAATACTGTTCATCTTTATTCAGATTTGTGCTTTTGGACAAACATCCTTTTCCCCCCTGGTCCTCTGCATGTCTTTCACCAGTACAAAGAGTACTGGCTCATCAGGAGGAAATGGATGGATGGTTTGGGATCTAATTGTGTAATGCAGTTCCAATTGTAGGAGCATTTTCTCAAATGGTCTCAAAAGGTGCATAATAGTTTCCTTTCTTCGCATGGATAAGCTTTTGGGTTTTAATTTTAGCCAATGGTGAGTCACATGTAAGGACTCAACTGATGTTTACTCTGGACTGTCCTGCTTGTCGGTCTGGACCACCTTTAGAAGGATTTGTCTTTATGGGAAAATTTGCTTCCTTAATCCTCCTATAAGAGGTTGATCGGATCAAAAATGCTTGCGGCATGTTCGCGTGGCATTCTTGTGGTATGGGGTCAGGAAGCTCTTTATGGCCTTGATTTGTCTTTTTGGGTCTTTGACAAAACATTTTCTTTGTTTCCCTGTATTTTTCTACTTCTGCAACAGAGTCCATTCACCTTCTGACTCAGAACTGCTACTGACTCCCTTCCCTGTCTTCTAGGTGCACCCTATCTCTATGACACTGAGAATATCCCCCTGAACCACGAGGTCTGGATGACTCTCGTCTGGACCAAAGTGAACTCTCAGGGTCACTCTCCCTGGAGTTCCTTTCAGGCCCAAGATAGAACCCAGCTTCCTCATCCCTCCTAAGAGGGAGTCTGGGGAATTCCCCCTTCCCCTGAATATACAGAGGTTTTTAGTACTTACCGTATTATTCCTTACTTACCAGGACACACTGGTCCGGCCACTTTCCCTTCCGTGTGGAAGCGATGAATACACCCCAATATGAGACCGAGACTGGCCTTCTTGATCAGTTGGGCTAGGCCTGGGTAAGTCTAACTACCTCATGTCACCCTGTTCTTGATAGGTGGCATGCATGAGGTTGGTTCCCATTTGTGCATGAGAGGTTGTAAATGACTGGCATGAGGCTCCTATTGAGAAGGGCACCTCACCTCAATCAATGTGCCTTGTCCAATATCCTGATTTTTCAGGGTGCCTCAGGTCCTGTTTATAATTTTCGATTTCCCTGGTGAGGTTCTCACACCTGTGTCTCTCTTTATTTATTTGCAGATGGTAGTCAGAGAGCAGGTTTTTTCATTCTGACAGAAAGGCCTGATTAATCTCATTTACCCTGCTCTGAGCTACCAACCGATCCTTTGTTTGGTCCACCACCTGCTGAAGTTATTCATTCTCCCTCTGTGAACCTTGTAAGCTGCATGCATTGTCAAGGCGCTTTTCCTTCAGCAGACTAATCTCTTTCTCTTGTTCACCCCTACATTTTGCTGACTCTAAGAGTTCAGCTTCTATTTGCCTCACTCGCTCTCCAAGCTCATTCCTTTCTTCTCTAATTCTGGTCAGTTCCTAAGAACCCGAATGTCCCTTTTCTACCTCCATTTCCAACTGATTTATCCTCTGTAACAGGACACTGTTATCATGATTCAAGAGGTTTTTTTCCTGAGCCAACTGCGTCCTCTGTTGTTTCAGAGTGCTTACTGCTGATGTATGTGATCAAAGTCATTTTGTGAATGAACCCCTTTGACAATTAATTGACTATTTTCAGTTTTCAATTGTTTTATTTCTGATTGAAATGTGATACTGTCCTCCAAAAAGACTCTATCAAGAGCTGACTGGTCATTTAGCGTGTGTTGCAGTGCGTTCACATTTTCTATACACTCTTTTTTGTGAATTTTTCAGTGCAAAAAACTGCGTTTCACATCTGCACTCGCATGTTGCAGTGTTTTTAACTCAGCTTTGGGTTGTTGAACAAGATCCTGGGCCTGTGACATGTCTCCAGCCTGATTCATCCTACTAGCCTCATTATTTTGCCAACACTCTCCTACTAAAAGAAAAGGAAAATATAACTGAGCTGTAAACTGAGCCATTTTTATCTGTTCATCATGAGCAGTTGTGATCATATAAAATGCTTCAAGTGCTTTGTGCAATATTACGGCTTCAAACCAAATATCATTGCTTACTGAGGTAGCCTCCCACACAATTCTAGTTTGCCAGTTTCCTAGATCGTCCTCACCCATTCTCCTTTGATGAAATAATTTAGTTAGGATATGCTCCCTGGCTTCCCCAATGTGTAAGTAGTCATTTTCACAATTGGCTTTTTACACTTTAATAAAACGTTCTTCATTCAGGGGCAAAATCTCCCTGTTCCAGCTTGATTTCCTCGCTCAAATAAATTCTTACACACACTTAATTTTTTACATATACACCTCCCTGGAACTCAGGAGTCAAGTCCAAGTGGCACTTTAACAAAACAAAGATGACTTTCCCTCCGCCGTAATGCAATTGCATCAAAATGAATAGACTGTCTCAATGTACTTGTCATGGATCAGGAATCGGAAGCTAAATCCCAGACGAGCCCCCAATTTGAAACACAGGGAGTTCCTTCCCTCCTGACTCACGTGGTTATGCAACAAACTGTTTAACAGATAATTTTTTTTAGCCCTGTCTCAGACAAATATCATGCCCCTTGGATCCCTCTCCCCTGATCTAACAATGAGCCAAGTACCAGGCCAGTGTACAGGAAATATATTGGTATTTATTTAAATTAAAATTAATAGAAATGAGCACAAAAATGTTAAAACCACTTTATCTGTGGCACAACACAATCAACTTCTCTCAGCATAAATAAATCACAAAAGTGGGTTAAAAAGAACACAATAACAATTCTTACTTTCTGCAAATTTCACTTCACAAACTAATTACACTGATCAATAATAAAGGCTCTTATGTACTGTTATGCGATTTGGATTTTCCTGCAGACTTGAAAGGGTAGCAGTAGGATTTCCAGATTGGTAAAAATAGATATGACAATTAGAATTTTGCCCACACTTTTGGTTTAAAATAAACACAGGGTGATGTATTGCTTTGTTTTTCAGACCCCCCTTGCTTTGGTCTATGTTGGGAAGTCAGACAGAAACATTGGAATGCTTTGAGGAATTCTGGATTTCAGACCCCCCTTAGTGGAAGGCCTGTGTTGGGGAAGCTGGATAAAAAGGTGGACTGATTTAAGAACAAAGACACCCCTTTCCTTAAAGAAGTCGGGGTCAGCTGGACAACAAGGATTACCCAGTTCATTTATAGGCTCAGAGCACACTCGGAAGAGAGCTTTGTTTATTTTGAATTTTAACAAAATTCCCCACATAGTGTTCTGCCAAATGTGGAATTAATTAGATTAATATTTTTGGTTAAATAGGCTAAGGATCTACACAGGTTTGCCTCCCTGCCCACTATAAAGGGATAGGATTCAAGGCAAGCAGACTCCCCCACCTATTTGTTTCCCAGGGCTCAGTTCTATTTACATATCAAGCCTCTGTGTAAGGTTCAGGAAAGCCAGCTGCATCTCAGGACACTCTGGAAAGATAGGGCAGGGGTCTGGTCACTCCACTCACAAAGATGACCTCCCGCTTTCCACCATAGGACCCAGTCAGCTTTGAGGCCTTCTTAGAAATAAAGAGCTCCACCCAGATGCATTCTTAGCAATCTCCTCTGGTGTCTCCTTACAGCTGTCAGATGGTAAGTTTCAGCTGCATTCCTGATGGTCTGTCTCTTGTCTGTCTGTTCCTGTCTTTCTCCTCTTTCTCTCTTAGGGCAGTCACGCTTATATAGCAGCAATGACACCACCAATTTTACAATCTTGGGTAAGCACCCTGCAATAATCCCTGCCACTAGGATTGAACAGTTACCTTTCTCTCTCCTCCCAAACCCAGCCTCCAAGTCAGGATTGGTGTAGGGGTCTAGAGCAACATATGGCAATTCCCATTTGTCATCATCCTTTGTTCTCCGTTCAACTTTTTGGCAAAAACTAGTTATGTATCACAAATTCATAATTATACTAGCAACTGCCAGACTAACATATGTTCGGTTTCCTGCAAGTCATGGGTAATTAGATAAGCCAACCAGGAAATCTGTATCATGTAGTATGGCCATGTGGCACCTTTCTGCTATTTCCATAAACAGCACAACAGTTATGAATATGTAAGTTATTAAGCATATGCCTAATTTCATTTTCCACCCGCTCACCAATTCTCACATTTGGAACATGTTCAGATCAGCCAGAAACCTAATTTAAACAGTCATTACAGTTCCCAGAGTCATAGGTAGATACATTTTATATCCCCAACATTGTCTGGGAATTACATAAAAAATGGCACATAGATGAAATCCATCCGCCTTATGATGGATGAGAAAAAGGCTTAAATGATAATAGTCCTTTTATATAAATTGTGAATCTTCATGTGGTAGAAATGGTCCTGCTCCTGCTTCCGGCCATTTGTTTCACTACCACCATTTAGCCACGGTCATTCGTGCTCTACGGTGGGTTACTTCTCACAGAATGTGTTCAGTTTATGCTTTTTAAGGAGAGACGAATGGTCACGGCTAATGTAGCTCCATGTTGTGCCTCCTCTCGCAGGGCCTGCTCAACTCACGTTTTCCCAGGAGAGAGTCAGTCGTGACCCCAACGGAAAAGAAAGCTATTCAATCAGTTGGGACGCTGCTTCATCCCTATTGGGTTGGAAACCGGACAGATCATACTTATACATGAAATTTGTCGATCTGGTGAGGCTCTAGATGTTTATAATGTTCACATTGAAGTGCTGTCTAAGTGATGAATCCCATAGTCCCCCCTGGGTTATGCTTATGGTTGACGCGATCTATCTTCTGATGGTACTTTTACCGATTGGAAGAAAGAATATATACTGGACTTCATCCCGATTTTTTACAGCCACAATAATTGTGTTTGCACAAGAAACTGTACCACCTCTGACTGTCCACGAGGTACCATCAGACAGGTACATAGAGATAGCTCCCATTGTGGGCGCACGTGGATACTATCTCACCCATAGGGGTACCAGTTACTCCATTCAGGATAAATAAAATTCTTTGTGGTGTGTGACTGTATGCCATCTCTTTTGGTAGGCCCTGCCTGTATACCGTATGCGGAGACAACTATATACCGACATGAGAAAGTGGTGAGACAAGACCGGCAATGTTTGACAATCTGGACCATTATTAAGGTAATTTTTCTGCATCCCATACCTTGAATGTGAACACTCCGATGAATAATGTCACCCTGAGAGGGCCTGCTACGCATTAACCATCGGGCCGATGATGGGATTTAGGCTAACATGAATTAGTGTTTTTGATAAGTTATATTGATGTCCTAATATTGGACTCATTGACCAAGTGATAATATGGCAGAGAAGGTCCACCTAGACTAGCAGACCCGATGTGGATTTTCATCTTTGACAGTGCTCATTAACCCCTTGCACCCTCGTATGGAAATACCTTCCCTTAGGGTGTATGAACTAGAGTCTATAGCATGTCGCCTTTGCTCTATCTCTCTCTCCTTGGTTCTGTCTCTCTTCTATTTCCTGAATGAGGAGCAATGACATTTCTATGCTCTCCTCGTAGTGCCAAGCTTAGCACTTAACACCCTAACTTATGATCCCTCACCCTTAACATGGTCATAATGGGTGGAGGGTATTTGAGTAACCAATGCCATCTGAAACCGACCTTGTCTAGCTATTCGTAAGCTTTTTACTTTGGTACTCTACCTTAGGTTCCTAGTTTGAGTTTATATATTCAATGTGTAATCTCGATAATGGATATTTACTCTCCATTTTTTACCACTTTCTTGTAGGGGAAGATATCTCCTGTAGTCCTCTCTTCACGACTCCATGAAATAGAAGATTGGAATTATCGCGAACTCAACCAACATACTTGGTCCTTGATTAGACCAGACTAGCACAATTGTACCAAGTCACTGCCTTTGTGCAACAGCTCCATTTGTATGTTTGCCCCTGATGAATTTCCAAGGATTAACTCCCTGAATAGATTAGGAAAGAAACATGTTGGGCTTTCTTTACCATTGTTTGAATTTTTTATGTGTGAATGAATGAATATGAATATATGAGCAATTGATTGGAATGAATGAGTTTTAGTGGAAGAGTGATGAATTCAAGTATGACCATGTGATGTTGCATGGCACAAGCCACTTTACCATCCAGGCCCCTTTATTTGGGTTCTGACTTTGGATTTGTTTTGCACATACTATTGCAGTGAAGTTTTATCTAGTATTTTACTAGCCTTTTGATCACACCTTTCTATAGGAGACTGTGAACTGTTTTCATGACTAATGTGATATGTATTTTTGTATAATACTAATTAAAATATGTATTTTTTTCTAGCAATGTGTTATTCATTGTTGAGTGTTGGCTGAGGTTTGAGGACATGAGCTAGCTCTTACCGTTACTATAAGAAAACGACATTTCGGAGTCACAAGCTCTATTGTTTACTATTTAAGGGTTAATCCCTTTTTCTGAGGGTCTGCTTGAGACTCCATTCAATTTCACTCAACCTCTCTGTGTTATGATGCAGTCCCGCCTATATAGCAGCAATGACACCACCAATTTTACAATCTTGGGGAACTACTCTGCAATAATCCCTGCCACTAGGATTGGACAGTTACCATTCTCTCTCCTCCCAAACCCAGCCTCCAAGTCAGGATTGGTTAAGGGGTCTAGAGTAACATGTGGCAATTCCCGTTGTCATCATCCTTTGTTCTCCTTTCAACTTTTTGGCAAAAACTAGTTATGTATCACAAATTCATAATTTTACTAGCGAGTGCCAGACTAAACATATCTTCTGTCTCTGCTAATCATGGGGAATTAGATAAGCCAACCACCAAATCTGTATCATGTGGCACCTTTCTGCTGTTTTTTTTCATAAAAACACAACAGTTATGAATATGTAAGTTATTAAGCATATCCCTAATTTCATTTTCCACCGCTCACCAACTCTCACATTTGGAACATGTTCAGATCAGCCAAAAACCTAGTTTAACTGGCCATTACAGTTCCCGTAGACACAGGTAGATAGATACATTTTAGATCCCTTAAATCACCTGGAAATTACACAAGAAATGGTAGATGAATAAAATCCATCCACCTTATTATGGCTGAGAAAAAGGCCTAAATGATAATAGTCCTTTTAAATAAATTGTGAATCTTCATGTGGTAGAAATGGTCCTGCTCCTGCTTCCGGCCATTTGTTTTCACTGGGTCACCCTGTGCCTTTATCAGTCTCCATAATATACATTGCTCTTTGTCAACCGACACCTCGTATTTTGTTTTCCTGACATTTTTCTTTCACTTTAACATTTTCAAATCATTTTTATTTGCACACACATGTGCAGGCCGTTTTTGTTTTCAGTGTTTTAAAATCTTG
Organism: Ambystoma mexicanum; assembly: GCF_040938575.1. NCBI lineage: Eukaryota > Metazoa > Chordata > Amphibia > Caudata > Ambystomatidae > Ambystoma > Ambystoma mexicanum. The sequence goes on along the minus strand of NC_090930.1, from coordinate 78,738,758 downwards.
TTTTCCATGTGACAGGGATCTTTGATTCCTCCTTCCTTTGTAAATTAAAATGCTGCTTATCAATTGCTAATGACAGGCAGGCCCCTTTCCAAATGGCTCTTTAATTGTACTTGAAAAACAAAAACAAAGGCTAGGCGTTTTTGTTTCAGTGTTTAAAATGCCTGCCATTCATGTGAAAGGGACTTCTGTTTGGGGCCTTTAAATGCAGCCCCACTCTTGAATCCTGCCTTCTCTTTCATTTTGGTTACCTTCTTTTCAAATGCCTCTGAGAAATGGCCCATGCAATCTCTTTTGTTTGGTTTCCTTTGTATCTCCAGAGCATTCTCTCAGATCTCAACCCTCTTCTTAGTTTGTCTGTCCCCCACACACTGTGTGTTCAGTCTCGCTTTCATTTTTTTTCCTCACTTGTCCCAAAGTACTGGACTAAATTCCCATCTGCTGTCCAATCGCTATCTTCTCTTGTGCTTGTTCAACATCGCCTAAAAGACTAGCTTCTGTCTTCCGGATTTGACCATTTAATTGCATTGTTTATGTATATAAAACGCTTCAGCGAATACACAATATAAATCAAATAAATTACTGAATTAAAAAAATACAAATAAAATTCAAGTTTTCCAATGCCACGTATGAACAGCCCATCCAGTCCAGGTTTTGTGTTTTCTTTGCATTCTGGTACCTATATCCCTCGATTCATAGCAGACAAAACATAGTGTATGTAGGATTGAACATTGACACACTCGTGCTGTGGATCTTAAGCAGGCCGTTATATAGGTGACTTGCCATCTGTCAATTAATTGTATCCAGCAACATATCGAGTCTCGGTCTCTCAGCAATTCGGCACATTCGGCACATTGATTTGCCGGTCAAGTGGCACTGCGAGTAGAGCGCTCGCTTTGACACCCGTGCAGAGCCTGTTAACGCAGGTTCGAATCCCGGCAGGGCCAAACTCAGCCTTTCATCCTTCCGAGGTCGATAAATGAGCACCACACACCGTGGGTAATAATAAGCAGCGCTCAGGTACCTGAGGGTTCGTAGCGCTATATAAAAGCCTAATTATTATTATTATTATTATTATCAAGGACGTGAACGAAACATAAGCATTTACATTGAACGCCCGAAGAAGACCTGAGTAGGTCGAAACACGTGTCAGCTGACAAATTGCAAATATATTTTGACAAATCACAATTACTTGTGACATATCTCTTTTTTGAATATATTTCGCTGGCGCAAATACATTTTGCCTATGTGTACAATCATGCCGAGAACTTAACAGCAATGAGACTTACTGTGGGGAAATATATATCTGTGTGCCAAAACCATCATGTAGAGTAAGTAGCGGTGGGAAAATAACTACAAGTCCCAGAATGCAAACTGCTTTTGACTCAACAGCCAGGGCTGGGTGGAGATGTCAACCATGTAATAGAGCACTTAAAGCTTTGCTGAAATGCAGTCCCCTCTGGGGAGATCTCATACCGCCTATTCAGTTTCCAAGGCCAGTGAAATGCATTGCTTTTGGTTTTGCGTCTGTGAACAAATTGAAGTCTAAGGATTGTTATGGGGCTTGCCGTGAGTGTATATGGAGTCCAGAGTAGGTTACACCTACAAAGCACAGGTGAATTGTTGGGTCTGTCCTAGTGTCAAGCATTGGATGCCGGGGGTGTTGCTAGGTCTAGAAAAGATTCGGGGCTACGCTAATGTCGGGACTGTTGGGCCTCGGGGCTAGCAAGCCCTTTGGTTGTAGCCCCCAGCTTCTATCCGGGGCTACATCTGAAAGAACCGGGACTATAGACCCACCCCTGTCCCCCATAGCAATGCCTCTATTGGACGCTCTAGCAGTCCAGGCCGCCAGGCCTGGCTGCTTCACCCTGTAGTTCTTTTATCTTGTCGATTAGCTGTTATATTGGGAATATTAAACTTCAGTACAGTGTATTCGAGCAAAATAGCATGAGCTAAACACAAATGTAAATCAATTTTTTAAAAAGAGGCACGGCAGTGCAGGAGCTCTAGTTCTGCGTGATTTGCATAAATTAGCAGGAAGTTAGTTAAGAAATGTGGCCCTGAGTTTGTGAACATTAATGGCCTTCAAAATGTTCTCACTGAGAAGACGCGTTTCACGTCGACTACTATTATGTGTCCAAACAATCGAAGCTACGCCACCGCCCCACACTGTTTATGGGAAATCTTCCTGCAATTACAGACCTAATGTGTATTGCAGGTGATGGTCTAAGTCCAACATCAATTAAACTCCTGGATGCCAATGACTGCAAGGCCCCATAGCCTTCCATGGACAACCCACCCAAGTGATCTACTATAGTGACTTGGGACAGAGTGGGGGCTAAAGGGGAGGTCACACCCTGCCTGGGTCAATGCACTCTTATACAAAGGATTTGCCTGCTTCCCCCTGCGTAGAAGGCGCCAGCTGTCGATAACCCCAGTAGTGGCATGCATATGTAACCTTCATATGTTTCAGGAGAGGGTAATTCACCCCTTCTTCACATATAAAATGCAGTGTAACCTGTCTCAGAAGGATAGCTGTGTAACCATGTCGCGGATCACATTGTAACCCGGTCCTCCTGTATTTCATTGTGACTGTATACTGTACTTCGCATGTGTAACCTTCTGTAACTTAGGTTGTTCTAAAAGCTCAATGCGCCCAGCTACCCCAGGGTTTGGTTATGTTATATAAATAAACAAACTAAACTAAACTAGGTTACTTTCAGTATCTGCAAAATAGGCACTGTGTATCCAACTCGAAACTACGTGTGGGGGGAGTTACATCGTTGAGTCTTTTCGAGAGGCTGGCTCTTTCTTCTCAGAGAACTAGGGGCCTTATTTCAAAACATTGCAGGTTATTGCTATCGAAATCTTCTCAGTGAACCCCAAAATATATATCATTGTGGCATAAAGATCTTCAAATGTCGGGATGTCCAGATGTGGGAATAGATCTGGACACATGCTAGGTCATTGCAAGGTTATGGCAATCTAACCAAGTGCAGGATGCTGGAATGTGGTGTCTGAAGATGTGTTGACTAAGGACCTCCTGGTCGCATGCTACGTCATTGCAAGGTTATGGCAAACTAACCAAGTGCAGGATGCTGGAACGTGGTGTCTGAAGATGTGTTGACTAAGGACCTCCTGGGCGCGTGCTAGATCATTGCAAGGTCATGGCAATCTAACCAAGCACAGGATGCTGGAATGTGGTGTCTGAAGATGTGTTGACTAAGGACCTCCTGGACACGTGCTAGGTCATTGCAAAGTTATGGAAATCCAACCAAGTGCAGAATGCTAGAATGTGGTGTCTGAAGATGTGTTGACTAAGGACCTCGTGGACGCTTGCAAGGTCATTGCAAGGTTATTGCAATCCAACCAAGTGCAGGAGGCTGGCATGTGGTGTCTGAATATGTGTTGATTAAGGACCTCCTGGACGTGTGGCAATCTAACCAAGTGCAGGATGCTGGAACGTGGTGTCTGAAGATGTGTTGACTAAGGACCTCCTGGTCGCATGCTACGTCATTGCAAGGTTATGGCAATCTAACCAAGTGCAGGATGCCGGAATGTGGTCTCTGAAGATATGTTGGGTAATGACCTTCTGGACACGTGCTAGGTCATTGCAAGGTTATGGCAATCCAACCAAGTGCAGGATGCTGGAATGTGGTGTCTGAAGATGTGTTGACTAAGGACCTCCTGGTCGCGTGCTAGGTCATTGCAAGGTTATGGCAAACTAACCAAGTGCAGGATGCTGGAACGTGGTGTCTGAAGATGTGTTGATTAAGGACCTATTGGGTGCGTGCTAGATCATTGCAAGGTTATGGCAATCTAACCAAGCACAGGATGCTGGAATGTGGTGTCTGAAGATGTGTTGACTAAGGACCTCCTGGACACGTGCTAGGTCATTGCAAAGTTATGGCAATCCAACCAAGTGCAGAATGCTAGAATGTGGTGTCTGAAGATGTGTTGACTAAGGACCTCGTGGACGCTTGCAAGGTCATTGCAAGGTTATGGCAATCCAACCAAGTGCAGGATGCTGGCATGTGGTGTCTGAATATATGTTGACTAAGGACCTCCTGGACGCGTGGCAATCTAACCAAGTGCAGGATGCTGGAACGTGGTGTCTGAAGATGTGTTGACTAAGGACCTCCTGGTCGCATGCTACGTCATTGCAAGGTTATGGCAATCTAACCAAGTGCAGGATGCTGGAATGTGGTGTCTGAAGATGTGTTGACTTAGGACCTCCTGGACACATGCTAGGTCATTGCAAAGGTATGGCAATCCAACCAAGTGCAGGATGCTGGAATGTGGTGTCTGAAGATGTGTTGACTAAGGACCTCCTGGTAGCATGCAACGTCATTGCAAGGTTATGGCAATCCAACCAAGTGCAGGATGCTGGAATGTGGTGTCTGAAGATGTGTTGACTAAGGACCTCCTGGTCACGTGCTAGGTCATTGCAAGGTTATGGCAAACTAACCAAGTGCAGGATGCTGGAACGTGGTGTCTGAAGATGTGTTGACTAAGGACCTACTGGGCGCGTGCTAGATCATTGCAAGGTTATGGCAATCTAACCAAGCACAGGATGCTGGAATGTGGTGTCTGAAGATGTGTTGACTAAGGACCTCCTGGACACGTGCTAGGTCATTGCAAAGTTATGGCAATCCAACCAAGTGCAGAATGCTAGAATGTGGTGTCTGAAGATGTGTTGACTAAGGACCTCGTGGACGCGTGCAAGGTCATTGCAAGGTTACGGCAATCCAACCAAGTGCAGGATGCTGGCAGGTGGTGTCTGAATATGTGTTGACTAAGGACCTCCTGGACGCGTGGCAATCTTACCAAGTGCAGGATGCTGGAATGTGGTGTCTGAAGATGTGTTGACTTAGGACCTCCTGGTCGCATACTACGTCATTGCAAGGTTATGGCAAACTAACCAAGTGCAGGATGCTGGAACGTGGTGTCTGAAGATGTGTTGACTAAGGACCTCCTGGACACATTCTAGGTCATTGCAAAGTTATGGCAATCCAACCAAGTGCAGAATGCTAGAATGTGGTGTCTGAAGATGTGTTGACTAAGGACCTCCTGGGCGCGTGCTAGATCATTGCAAGATTATGGCAATCTAACCAAGCACAGGATGCTGGAATGTGGTGTCTGAAGATGTGTTGATTAAGGACCTCCTGGACACATGCTAGGTCATTGCAAAGTTATGCCGAATGCTAGAATGTGGTGTCTGAAGATGTGTTGACTAAGGACATCATGGACGCGTGCTAGGTCATTGCAAGGTTATGGCAATCCAACCAAGTGCAGGATGCTGGCATGTGGTGTCTGAATATCTGTTGACTAAGGACCTCCTGGACACGTGGCAATCTAACCAAGTGCAAGATGCTGGAATGTGGTGTCTGAAGATGTGATGACTAAGGACCTCCTGGTCGCATCCTACGTCATTGCAAGGTTATGGCAATCTAACAAAGTGCAGGATGCTGAATGTGGTGTCTGAAGATATGTTGGGTAATGACCTTCTGGACAGGTGCTAGGTCATTGCAAGGTTATGGCAATCCAACCAAGTGCAGTATGCCGGAATGTGGTCTCTGAAGATATGTTGGGTAATGACCTTCTGGACACGTGCTAGGTCATTGCAAGGTTATGGCAATCCAACCAAGTGCAGGATGCTGGAATGTGGTGTCTGAAGATGTGTTGACTAAGGACCTCCTGGTCGCATGCTACGTCATTGCAAGGTTATGGCAAACTAACCAAGTGCAGGATGCTGGAACGTGGTGTCTGAAGATGTGTTGACTAAGGACCTCCTGGACACATGCTAGGTCATTGCAAAGTTATGGCAATCCAACCAAGTGCAGAATGCTAGAATGTGGTGTCTGAAGATGTGTTGACTAAGGACCTCCTGGACACATGCTAGGTCATTGCAAAGGTATGGCAATCCAACCAAGTGCAGGATGCTGGAATGTGGTGTCTGAAGATGTGTTGACTAAGGACCTCCTGGTCGCGTGCTAGGTCATTGCAAGGTTATGGCAAATTAACCAAGTGCAGGATGCTGGAGCGTGGTGTCTGAAGATGTGTTGATTAAGGACCTATTTGGTGCATGCTAGATCATTGCAAGGTTATGGCAATCTAACCAAGTGCAGAATGCTAGAATGTGGTGTCTGAAGATGTGTTGACTAAGGACCTCCTGGACACATGCTAGGTCATTGCAAAGGTATGGCAATCCAACCAAGTGCAGGATGCTGGAATGTGGTGTCTGAAGATGTGTTGACTAAGGACCTCCTGGTCGCGTGCTAGGTCATTGCAAGGTTATGGCAAATTAACCAAGTGCAGGATGCTGGAGCGTGGTGTCTGAAGATGTGTTGATTAAGGACCTATTTGGTGCATGCTAGATCATTGCAAGGTTATGGCAATCTAACCAAGTGCCGAATGCTAGAATGTGGTGTCTGAAGATCTGTTGACTAAGGACCTCGTGGACGCTTGCAAGGTCATTGCAAGGTTATGGCAATCCAACCAAGTGCAGGATGCTGGCATGTGGTGTCTGAATATATGTTAACTAAGGACCTCCTGGACGTGTGGCAATCTAACCAAGTGCAGGATGATGGAATGTGGTGTCTGAAGATGTGTTGACTAAGGACCTCCTGGTCGCATGCTACGTCATTGCAAGGTTATGGCAAACTAACCAAGTGCAGGATGCTGGAACGTGGTGTCTGAAGATGTGTTGACTAAGGATCTCCTGGACACATGCTAGGTCATTGCAAAGTTATGGCAATCCAACCAAGTGCAGAATGCTAGAATGTGCCGTCTGAAGATGTGTTGACTAAGGACCTCCTGGTAGCATGCAACGTCATTGCAAGGTTATGGCAAACTAACCAAGTGCAGGATGCTGGAACGTGGTGTCTGAAGATGTGTTGACTAAGGATCTCCTGGACACATGCTAGGTCATTGCAAAGTTATGGCAATCCAACCAAGTGCAGAATGCTAGAATGTGGTGTCTGAAGGTGTGTTGACTAAGGACCTCCTGGTAGCATGCAACGTCATTGCAAGGTTATGGCAAACTAACCAAGTGCAGGATGCTGGAACGTGGTGTCTGAAGATGTGTTGACTAAGGACCTCCTGGACACATGCAACGTCATTGCAAGGTTATGGCAATCCAACCAAGTGCAGGATGCTGGAATGTGGTGTTTGAAGACGCGGGACCTTCTTATTTGTGATAGGCTCGCTATGCGATTCGGAACCATTTGAGTCATTGTTCCCATGATTTTGGGCACGTTTCTTGATCATTTTATAAATAACAACAGAGATAATAGCTGCCTCAACTTGCCTGAGGGCACTAGGCCTGATGGAGCCTGATGGAGCTGTGATCATATCTGTTTAAGAACTTGATATTTGGGGAAAGTTAATTAATATCCCTATAGGTGTTCTATGGCCATATGTAGTTACTCGTAGAATGCGCTGCCACACCTACATTGGCCCTAAACCTATGTCGGCTTGATCTCTTTAAGTACATATATCTCTTAAAGTGATAGGGGGAGAGTGGAGGCGTGGATACGTAGGGGTTAATGCTATAGTCTGGTTTTTCGTATGTTGAGTTGAAGTGTATGCTGACTACGATACAGTTTGTCTTAGAAAAAAACTAAAAATATATTAGAAGAGAATCAAACACACTACTGCATTAATTCCCTTCTCTGCCACTCCTACCACCAAGGTTCAACTTTAATAACCCAGAGAGCAGGACCCAGCTGGATTTGGTGCATTTGAGCAGAGCTGGAGCAAATGATTATACTAAATCCCCTGGTTACAGTAACAGCCAATCGTTTGCAGGACACGGTACCCCCTACTGTATGTTATAAGAATAGTGGAGTATTGTGACCAAATAGATGCAAGTGTGTGCAAGTTGTGTCTCTCCAGATATTCTGCACTATGACTCCCATGTTTGATGTGGCTGATGGGAATTGTAGTCCAAAACATCTGGAGGCCAAAGGTTGCCGACTCTTGATACGAGGTTGAAATCCGAGATCCTTTATAAGAGCACAGTAATCCAAGGTGACTTTCATACAGTATGTGGTATATGCCTGCACCGCCGCCACCTTTATGCCAGCACCACCGCCACCTTTATTACTGCACTGTTGCCACCTTTATGCCTGCACCAGCGTCACCTTTATGCCTGCACCAGCGCCACCTTTATGCCACACTGCGGCCACCTTTATTCCTGCACCGCCGCCACCTTTATGCCTGCACCACCGCCAGCTTTATGGCTGCACCGCCACCACCTTTATGCCTGCACTGCCGCCACCTTTATGCCTGCCAGTTGCCACCTTTATGCCTGCACCAGCGTCACCTTTATGCCTGCACCAGCGCCACCTTTATGCCACACCGCGGCCACCTTTATTCCTCCGCCGCCGCCACCTTTATGCCTGCACCAGCGTCACCTTTATGGCTGCACCGCCACCACCTTTATTCCTGCACCGCCACCACCTTTATGCCTGCACCAGCGCCACCTTTATGCCGCACCGCCGCCACCTTTATGCCTGCACCGCTGCGACCTTTATGCCTGCACTGCCGCCACCTTTATGCCTGCACCAGCGCCACCTTTATGCCTGCACCATTGCCACCTTTATGCCTGCACCAGCGTCACCTTTATGCCTGCACCAGCGCCACCTTTATGCCACACCGCGGCCACCTTTATTCCTGCACCGCCGCCACCTTTATGCCTGCACCAGCGTCACCTTTATGGCTGCACCGCCACCACCTTTATTCCTGCACCGCCACCACCTTTATGCCTGCACCAGCGCCACCTTTATGCCGCACCACCGCGACCTTTATGCCTGCACCGCTGCGACCTTTATGCCTGCACTGCCGCCACCTTTATGCCTGCACCACCGCCACCTTTATGCCTGCACCGTTGCCACCTTTATGCCTGCACCAGCATCACCTTTATGCCTGCACCAGCGCCACCTATATGCCACACCGCGGCCACCTTTATTCCTGCACCGCCGCCAACTTTATGCCTGCACCACTGCCAGCTTTATGGCTGCACCGCCACCACCTTTATTCCTGCACCGCCACCACCTTTATGCCTGCACCAGCGCTACCTTTATGCCGCACCGCCGCCACCTTTATGCCTGCACCGCTGCGACCTTTATGCCTGCACCGCCGCCACCTTTATGCCTGCACCACCGCCACCTTTATGCCTGCACCGCCTCCACCTTTATGCCTGCACCACCGCCACCTTTATGCCTGCACCACCACCACCTTTAATATTTGGTTTATTGCTTATTCAATCTTCCATTTGTTGATCGAAACAATCAATGTACAATCGGATCAGATTTAAAAAAAAACTACTAATAAGAAGCTTCTAATGTACTGCAAAAAATTATTTTAAGTGGTTTATTACAGCGCATTTAAAAACTGTTTTTGCTCTCCTGTCTTAAGCGCCAGCAGTGCACACAAAAAAACATTCTGTCAAAAAGAGTGGCTGATCTCTTAATGGTTGTGAAGTGTCATAGAAAGCTAGCTACATTGTAGGAAAGCAATCTGAAAAGTTAGTCACAGCTTTAATGAGGTGCTCCAGTGACAGCCGGAATTCTTTTCTGTGCTGGCTGGAGAGCGAGCATTGTGACATGACTGTACAAACAGAGTAAGTCACTCGAGTCAAAGCAGTCATTTTCTTTTTACAGGTGAGTAACAATGTCACTGCTGTATTGTAATAAGGACATTATTTACAGGCTTTTGTATGGATTCCACAGGGTGCCATATAGTATGAAGGAATACATGTCTGCTTCACATCAACCTACAATTGATAGTCTTCGGCCCTTGTGGAGAAGACACTCTATTTTTACATTCAGGATCTCATGTCCGAATAGGGAACGAGCCTTGCACCAGGTCATCAAATTATTAGCAAGACACAACCACAACTGCACTCAAACTTGACACAGAATAAAAAGTCAGCCACGAATCGAGCAATCCATGTTTATTTCCGATCAAAATTCATTAAACATACAACAATAATCAAATACACAATAAGGTATTTATATCTCGCACCGTCACCAACGGAGGCGGGTGTGTTAGATTAGTCGGGTGAAGAGGGAGTAGGAGAGTGAGAGAATAGTGGGGTGCTTTCGGAGGCTTCAGTTCGGTTTCCACCGTGCGCTGAGCTTTGGTGTGAGTATCTGACCGGGCGAGACCTGTTGGTGCTGTTTATGTGTTGTTTGTTTGTTGTTGTTGCAGTGTGGTGAACTGCGTGCGGTTTGCTGGGCGAGAGATGGTTGTGTGGATTTTTGGGTGAGTTAGGTATCCAGAGGTTTGAAGTTGGGGTGGGTGGGTTGTCCTGGTTCTAGCAGATCTTGTTCTGTTTAACTTGAATTCCTGTGGGTAGGTTTAGTTGCTGCTTTCCTTTCTTGACCATATCTAACTATTTTGGGTGATGGTGTGGCTTGTTCCCGGCTGTATTGTAATGAACATATAATAATGGGGTGCGGTATGTCTATTCCCCTACTCTGGGTTCAGTGCTGTCAAGTGGCCGCCCCTATTCCCTTGCTGTCTATTGTAACTTAGGTCTGTTGGGGCTTGGTGTAATTTGGGGTCAGGGTTCTATTGATGAATCGGCCTTGTCTTTTCGTCTTGGTCAACCTTTAGTATTATCCTATCATAGCTATCTATCAGTTTGTAGTTTGGTATATCATAGAATCTCTTCCTTAGATTCTGTTTGTAGTAGATTGCTCGGTGGGATCCGTTACCGGTGTCTTCATTCATCATTGTTTTGGCTATGTGTGTGTCCCTGTGGGCAGTGAAGAGCCAGGATTTGAGCAGTTTCCTGAATAGTAGGTCGTTTTTTGTGTTACGTATGTTCTTTGATAAGTCGTTCCAAGTTTTCGGTGCCTGGTGAGAGAAAGAAGATCCTTCGGGTTTTCTTTTGTTGTAGGGTTTCGGTTCCTGGCAGATGTCATTGCTTGATCTGAGCGTTCTTGTTGGTTGATGTAGGCGTAATTTGTCTCTCAGGAACTCTGCACCTTGGTTGTGGATTGCTCTGTGCATGATGCACGTTGATTTAAATTAGATTGTTTGTTTTATTGGTAGCCAAAATAGTGTTTTTAGCGCAGTTGTGATGTGTTCTCGCCGGGGTAGTTTGAGAAGCAATCTGGCCGCCGCATTTTGTATGTGTTCTGGTTTTTTTAGAAGTTGTTTAGGCATACCCAAGTATAGGCTATTGGCGTAATCTACTCTGGACATGACGAGAGCTATGATGGTAAGTGTTTTGTTGGTGAATGTCAGGAACGTTAGGATCTTTTTTGCCGCTCGCAGGAGAAAGAAGCATTTCTTGAGTAGAGCGTTCACCTGTGGCTATTGGGTAAGCTTGTTGTCCATCAGGACCGGCAGGTTTTTTACAATAGAAGATGGGGCTGGGGTTGTACCGAGTTCCCTTGGCCAAGGTATGTAGTGGTTGTCTTCTCTGTTTTTTGTGATGATCATTATTTCTGTTTTGCCTGGGTTGATTCTGAGGTAGTTCGTGGTCATCCAGTTGAATACACCACAAAGGCAGTTCACTATTGTAATGTTTTCTTCTTGAGTGTCTTGTATTTTGAAGACCATCTGTGTGTCATTGGCATAATTGTAGCAAGTGAGACCATGTCTTTAGATGACTTTGATTAGTACAGATAGGTAGATGTTAAATAATAACGGGGAGAAGGATGATCCTTGTGGTACTCCGCATGTGGAGTCTCTTGGGTTGGATTTGAAAGGTTTCATCCATATGGTTTCTGTTCTGTTTGTTAGGAAGGATTTGATCCACGGTAGGGCGGTGTCTGTTATTTCCAGTCCTTGTAATCTCGTGATGAGGATGTCGGGGTTAACTGTGTCGAATGCTGCAGAGAGGTCTAGGAGTATCAAGGCAGCATTGTTGTCTTAGTATGTGTTTGCTTTTAGGTCATCCCATATTGAGAGGATAGCTGATTCCGTTCCTCTCATTGGTATGAAGCCAAGTTGTGCCTGGTCTAGTAGGCGGCGCTCTTCTATGAATTCTTGGGTTGTTTTTTATATGTACGTTTCGAGCAGTTTGGATGTGTATGGGATGTTGGAGATGGGTCTGTAGTTGGCGAGGTCCTCTACGCTTCCTGCTGTATCTTTGAGTAGCAGGCTGATGTATGATGATTTGAAGGATTGTGGCATTTTCCCTGTTGAGATTGAAAGGTTGAGGACATTCCTGTGGTATTCCATGGGGGTTCCTTGTGTGAGGATTGATTTGCATATGTCCGGTGCGCAAGGATCCTCAGGAGAACCTGTTTTGTTGCTTTGATTTACATGTTTGATGAAAGTCTCCACTGATATTTCAAGGAAGCTTCGTAGTTTGATTGGATGTTCCTCGTGAGGATAGGTGGGTATGATTGCATGGTCTGTTTTGTATGGTTTGTTGGATGGTAATGATTTTGTTTTTGAAGTAGACTGCTAGGTCATTGCATAGTTTCATCAATGGTATTGGCGTATTGTTGCAGCCAGATGGATTTTTTATTTCGTTTATGATTTTGAAGAGTTCTTTTGTGGTGTTTGGTGCTTTGAAGATTCGGATGTCGTAGTATTTCCTCTTTGCGTTTTGTATTTCTTTCCTGCTACCTTTTTGAAAAATTATTTTTTGTATGAGCTGTTGTTGTGGAAATTTCAGCTTATTTCCAGTGTCGTTTTTGACCCTCCATTCTAGTTGTAGTTTTCGTTTTTTTTCTTTTCATGAAGTTGAGTAGTGGGCTGAACCATTTTGCCATTGCTTTTTCACGTAAAGGAGTGAAAGGTTTTTCTTTGGCAATTTTGTCGATCGTTTTTATGATCCAGGTGTGAAGTAGAGCTACTTTTTTGTCCAGGTCAGCTTCTTCCATAATTGTTGTTGCAATACCAATACTAATGAAATGGACTAATCATACAAATTAATTTTCTTAAACTGTTCAAGCTAAAAACACGCAAATTTAAGATATTAATCCTGAAGAATTTTCCCGTTAAATTATGATGTAAAGGGCATTCTAAACTCCAAAATAACTGCATGCAAATGTCTTTTTTTGCGCGTTCAGTTTATTCATGGATTTCTAACCACAAAGTAAAGCCAAGGCACAAAGAAAATCGAGTTGTGCCCGGAACGCCCACAACACGCCCCCACGTAAACCAAAACCAGCTACAAATACCAACCTTTGTGTCTACCTTATCCCCACCGTTCAGCACCCATTCAATACTGCGGGCCATTCCCCTTCAACTCAAGGCAGCACTCTGCTAATCTGTGTTCCATTCCCCATGGCAGCACTCTGCTAATATGTGTTCCATTCCCCATAACTCAAGGCAACACCCGCCGGATCTGTGTACAAACCCCTGTAATTCAAGGCAGCACCCTACTAATCATAATCTGCATACAATCACCCCTAATTCCAAACAGCACCTCAACTACATGCCGTCACCCGTAAATTGCTATGGTTACATTACCTTTGTACATTGGTTCTTATGAGCTTTGTGTCTCCTATCATTTAGCGGTCAGATCACGAGGTTTGCGTGTGACCTTTCCTGACGTGAAGTTGCACGTTGAAATCCATGAATCCAGTTAGGTTTGCAGTTGACTGAGCATGCAATTTCTCTGCGTGGCCCGTCCCTCAACACACCCATGTTATTCCTTGTTCTTCCTAATTTTATGGGTGAGAATGGGGACTATGCATGTTGCACCCCAATGTATTTCTTTATATAGGCCCGTCCCATACTTTGAGTGCAGTGTAGCGCAAAGCGCTCCACTGCACACAAAGTCCGATCCATGAATCGGAGAAAGTGGTTTTGCGCGCTGAAACGTGAACAAAGTCACTATCGGGGGAGGGGGGGCAAAACATTATTCTAAGCAAAGGAAGTCGATAGCTCCTACAGGGGTTCTCCTACGATTTGCAGGAAAAGAGAAAGTGCATATTCGTTTCCAGAGATCTGTTAAAACAGCAACAACTTGGATCACTATCTGAGTTCCACAAGGCTTGGTTTACAGCTAGGGGTAGTTGATTAAAAATGTAAACAAGTAATTTGTTTACGTGCTGATGAATTATAAACATTTAGAACCCCATATTAAATGCCATTTCAGGTCAGGCAATTAAGCATTCACTGTACTCTAAGATATCTTTCTACTCAAGTGTAAGAGAGGTGGTGATTATAGGTCATGATTACTTTTTTTTTTTTAGCTCAGCCCTGACTTGAGTTAGTTCTTGAACAGTTGATGGAGCAGGCATCCGACTAGTAAAAGAATCAATGTAAGATTGCAATGTTGATTTGTTTATGCCAACCCTGCTTAGTGTTATGTGCTGGGGTTCTGGAACCTGGGCCATTTGGAATAGAGCTTGGGAGCCGAGGTGGCTGCTGCTCTCCTCGTGAACCTAATAAACCCTCAAGTTCTCCCACCGTGTTTCGCGTGCTTCCTCTGACCTATCACTAAACAAATCCTTAATGATCATCGTATGTAGCAGTACAATTGTTCCATTATTAGAGACTGAATACCAGGGGCAGATTTAAGTTTGCTTGAAGAGGTTCCGTATTGGTTTTCATAATACAATAATTTATGAGCAGTTGTCAGAGAGACCCTCACCCCAGCAGGCTACGAAACATTCCTGTTCCATCATCTCAATCTTCAGCAATGAAGCATGTCCCCAAACATGTCCCCTTCCATCATCTCAATCTTCGGCAATGAAGCATGTCCCCAAACATGTCCCCTTCCATCATCTCAATCTTCGGCAATGAAGCATGTCCCCAAACATGTCCCCTTCCATCATCTCAATCTTCGGCAATGAAGCATGTCCCCAAACATGTCCCCTTCCATCATCTCAATCTTCGGCAATGAAGCATGTCCCCAAACATGTCCCCTTCCATCATCTCAATCTTCGGCAATGAAGCATGTCCCCAAACATGTCCCCTTCCATCATCTCAATCTTCGGCAATAAAGCATGTCCCCAAACATGTCCCTCTCCATCATCTCAATCTTCAGCAATGATACATGTCCCCAAACATGTACCCCTCCATCATCTCAATCTTCATCAATGAAGCATGTCCCAAACATGCCCCCCTCATCATCTCAATCTTCAGCAATGAAGCATGTCCCCAAACATGTCCCCTTCCATCATCCCAATCTTCAGCAATGAAGCATGTCCCAAACATGTCTCCTTCCATCATCTCAATCTTCAGCAATGAAGCATGTCCCCAAACATCTGCAGCATATCGAGCAAAACCACATGTGATGGCTTGATACAATTTCAAATAGGGATTCCGACGCTGCTGCCAGATTTATTTGAGAACCGATGGGTTCCTGCAATCAACCGATTCATAGAGCTCACCAATGTATTGAAGTGCAATTGGCAGATAATCTTTTCGGAAAATCATACGACTACATTATATAATTTTGGGCTTTCAAAGTTTACAATTGCCAACCCCCCAAAAGAAGATGAATTTGTAATATTTCTGTTCAAAGTCATCACAGAAGAGAGAATGTGCTAATCGCCATTAATTTTGAACTCATCGATGGAACGTATCCACCCATTAGTCTTAGCAGGGCTGTGGGGACCTTCAATAAGGTAGACATCGTCCGCGTACGTCAGACTTGGTGTGGCTCGGGGGCGAAAGCTGGCACACCAATTGATGTGGTAAGTAGATGCCGCTCTACCCAGCTACATATAGATGAAAAAGCAAAGGTACGTAATGACGCAACCTTGCCGGACTCCCTGGTTAATGGTGACACACTCCGCCACCTTCCCATTTTCACAATATCTCACAGGAGCTTTGGTATCAGTGTCCAGCTGCACAATAATGCTCTGCAGATGTTCCTCAACACCAAGACTGACCAGAGTTGTTCATACGTGTTCCCTATAAGTGCCAGGCTATTATGCAAGTCTATGCAAAAAGGACGACCATACTCGTCCTTGGAATGTAAGACCCTCGACAAGCCCTCGTCGAGGCAGCCTTTCTCGGCTTCATTGCAACTTGTCAACACTGAGCAACAATACTGGCCATTGTTCTGTACTTCCAACTTTCTTTCTCAAACCTAGAGGACAAGCTGATGTCAAGTTTTTATCTGAAACCCACTCCTCTGACCTACTTGATCAGACTTTTCTTAATATCTGATGTGCAATATTGCTATGCAGACTGGGTTGCTAACGCTGGATAAAACTTTGGAGTCTCCCGTTTCCCACGTTTAATGATTGGCACAATAATGCTTTTTTTAATTTTATTTTATTAATGTATACATTTATGTAGCGCCTAAACCCAAAGGTATCACGGGGCTTGTACATAATAGGAAGGTGAGCAAAGCCAGTGAAACGAGAGTGGCAGGTCCAAGCAGAGGTGCAGACCAGTCATAGTTGTCAAGCCGCCAGGTTTTCAAGAGTTTTCCGAAGGCGAGGTGGGAAGGTTCATTTTCTTATGTGGGCAGGGAGTGAGTTCCACAGGGTTGGCGCTGTGATGCAGAAGCTGGAACCTCCAGCTCGCTTAATGTTGCATCTGGGAGTTTGGAATACAAGGCTGGAAGGGAAGTGAAGAGGGCGGACAGAGGGGGGTTGGGGTGGGAGGGGGCGCTCTTGTGAACACAGCAGTGCGTGATCGCTTAGTGACCATGTAGCAGGCAAGACATACATTATGAAAATGTACTTGAATGCATTTGTCAAAACGGTACCCATAGACCTGGCAAACATGTATAGAGGCCACCAGGTGCTGCACACAGGCCAGGTGCTTTGAAAGCTTTGATATCAGACACTGCTGTATTCACCTCTGTCCGGGTAATCCTCTCTGCTAGCGTCAATGCGCTAATCTCAGGGCCGATCTCTGCCAATCACCTGCGGGGGCTGGAGCCTCTTTCCACCTACATGTGCACAGCATGTTTTGGGGAGCTGTCTATCGTGGATCACTTTGGGGAGCTGGTTGGTATAGGTTCTTTTTGTTGTGAGTGGCTGTTGAGCACATGCTTTTATGCTGATGCTGTGAAGTGAAGTGTGCTTTGGGACCTTTCATGACATCTGTTTTTTTAGGAGAGTTGCCTGAAGCAAGTTGTTTTGGGCAGCTGCCTTACACAGAGAGATTTAGCACAGCGTGTTTTCTGCAGATGCCTGAAAAAGAGTGCATTTTTGTGAGGGTGGCTGAGAGCTTGTCGATTGTCACAGAGTCTTTTGACATAAGATTTTTAGTAGCTGGGGACTTTTTTTGGAAACACTATATTGATTATGGTGTTTTGGGGAAATGTCCATCACATCGTGTTTGGGGGAGCTGCTTTGAACAGATTGTTTAGGGGTTTGCTTTCTTGGATAACTGCCATCAACTGGATATGACATGATATGATAGGTTATTTATAACGCGCTTAATACCCAAAGGATTTTAAGCGCGGACGCGGGGATCAAACCTGTCATGTTCCGTGTCGTCTTGTTTCCAAGGCGAGCGTGTTGCCCCTGAGCTATCCTCCCGAGACCAAAGGAGTGAGTTAGTGAGAGAGTGACAGCAGGAGAGTTTTCAGTTTCTTCCTAAATCTCAGGTGCTTTCCTCTACCTCCGAGGGAAACAGAGCTCAGCAACCTTCTGCTCTTCAGGTGCATTGGACTACAATTCCCATGATCTCTCACTGTTGGCTATGCTGGCTAGGGCTGATGGGAGATGTAGTCCAAAACGTCCGGCAAGCCAAAGGTTGGTGACCTCTGTTCTATAGGATGTTGCCAGCCCCTTCCCAGATTCTGCCGCCATCTCTCTTTTCTGAGCAGGACAGTAGCGGGTGTCAGAGCGCTGGCATCTCTGATTTTGCTTGGGGGGTGGGAAGGGGCGGGAAATGTTTCTCCAGTTTGCGCTTGAGGCAGGTCGGACCTGACTCGCAGTGGGCTTTGAATGAAGAGTGCTGAATTGACCTCTATGATATGTGATATTTTATTTATAGCGCTCCCACACGCACGTATTCTTGCATCCTCTCGTTTCCAGAGTCACTGGAACTTCGGGTGACATATTGAGGAAGGGGACTGGTCATATGAATTTTGGGAGATCCCGCACACGGGAGAGATTCTCATCAAAGACACAGTCAAGCCTTATTTCAGTGGGATCAGGAGTAGTGGATGGTCCCAAGAGCCACACTCAATGGAGGGGATGAGGGATCCAGAGGTAGAGTGTCCCACATCTGCCAGGGTTGTAAAGTGTTCACCAGCCCTGGAAATGTCAATCAAAGGAGAGGACAAGGGGTCGTAATTGCTGTGGCAGAGCTTCCCATCCGGGTTATATAGTGCCAGCTTCCCCTTTATCTATGCCAGGGAAACCGTAGGAGTTATTTCTTAGCCAAGCATGCCACTTTTAGCCAGTGCGAGGCCTGCCTTGCCTCCGAGACATGGGCACTCTTTTTCAAGCGCCAACCCATCTGCACTTCTACACAAAATGGCCAGTGCTGGCCGCCAAATGTTGGAACTCTCTCCCCCCCACTATCAGAGCTGAACCCTCCTTCTGGTCTTTCAGAGCCAAAGTAAAAAAACTGTCTCGTTGACAAGAAACATTAATGGATCCAGGTAATTTCCTTTCCTCCTCCTTTGATATCTGCACAACCCAACACTACTCACACTGTATTATTGTATTTCTTGTACTATCGGCTAGAACATAACCGCCAGCAATAATCCCATGCTCTTATATGTACTTTTATGCAAGCCAACTATCCTGTAACCCATTGTTGACTAGCATGGTTCCTCTGTGTACTATATTTGTATACTTTTGTAAATTCTGTCATATTTTCTCTTGTAACTCTGTCACAAGTTCCAGCGCCCATTTGCCCAAGGGTTAGGTGCGCTTTACAAATAATAAACTAAACAGCCATATTTATTTAGGCAGTCAGGTATATAGGGTACTGGCAAAAGTTAGCCTGCTCCCACCAAGCTGGTGTTCTGCTCACCATAGAGTAGTGGGGTATTTAACCTGATAAGCTGTAGCTATGCAAGTCATCTATGACCTTACGCTGTGGTACTAGAGTCTCCCGAGAGACAATGTAGACCACACAATGATTAATCTCCTCGTTCAATGGGAGACCTTCCTTAAAATACAGGGGTTTGAACTGATCAAAGGGCGGTTCTATGCTCATGGCCTATAAAAGAGTATCCCAAGTGGAGACCCCCGCAGCGCCCAGCATGAAAGCTGGGAATGCGGAGAGCAGAAGGGCCCTAGCGGCACTTCACATCCTCCTCCCTCCCACCAGGAAGGACCAGAACCACTGCATTGTTTTGCTGTGAGCCTCTGCCAGCGTAGCCACTATATGCCAAGGAATTGGATGTTTCGCGGTGTCAGAAACTGCCAGAAGTTCTGACATCACCAGCAGAAACCCCTGCATCACCAACCATCCCCAAAAGCCAACAGGACCGCCCAGGGCAGATTCCTGACAGGCATGCCCAGGCCAGCATCTCCTTAGGGGTCACCTCTTCCGTAAGCTTGGCCAGTGCTGGCACTTTAGCAATTGCTCATAAATGCACACATTATGGGCACAGCTCAGCAAGAGGCAGATGGTGCCCTCTTAAAAGGAGGGCAACATCTTAAAACCTGCTCCAATCAATCAATCAATCGATCAATCAATTCCACCTGATTTCGGTTAATAAACATAAAAGTACAGAACCATACAAACACACTGGATTACCACAAACACCAACCTCGTTCCAATACAAATACAACAAAACCCCAATATTATTATCATAAAAAACAATTAATAAATAAGGTAAGATAATATTGTAAAACATTAGTCCTTAAAAACAATTACACCTCTTTAATTAGAATTTCTGATGATTTTCTCTCTTCTGTGCCATGCCTTGCCAAGATAAGTCAAAACGGAAAATATAAAATCATAGGTATTTGCCAATTAACATAGTTCTTTGTAATCTGGGATTTTTTACCTCTATTTGCAAGATGTGGTTTTACATTTTTCTTGTGAGTTTCAGGGGTTGAGCAGGGATAGTTCAAGGGCAGCGCGTTTGTCTTGGAATCAAGACAATGCAGCGCAACACAGGTTTGAATCCCGATCCTGTGCTTAGAAACCAATCTCTGATATTAAGCACGTTATAAAAGAATAATTATATATATAAATGGGGGCACTGGAAAACAAAATGCACCATTTCACTTATCAAGGGACAGAATGGGCAACAATCACAAAGGGGCGTTCTGCCTTAATATTGGGGCCAAAAACGGTGGTCATATTACCGCCACATTACCACACTGCCGAACGATGGCTTTGGACGTAACGAGTAGGGTGGAGGAAAAACCGCCAGTATTCCGCCACCTTACTGCCAGAAAACGGCAAATTTGGCGCAATTACCTCCGGTGGTAACTCAGCTGAAATCCCCATGAAGGCCTGTGGACTCCATAAATGGGGACTAATACTGCCATGCCCCCATTTGTAAAGGGCGGTAATGGTAAATCCATTTGGTGGTATCTCAGAGGATTTACTTCCGAGATACCACCAAACTTGTAATGAGACCCTTTGTCCCAGTGGGCCTTAACTGAGGCAATAGGTAAAATGCCGAGACAAAGTTTTATTAATAATGCTGTCTGGGTAGGACTTGCAACAAGACGAGGATAATCTTCCAAGGAGTTTCCTTGCTTCATTGACAAATTATTATAACCAATCGATAAAGGCACTGTCTTATGTGATGTCTTGTGGCATAACCTAAGCAAGCATCCAGCACCTCCTGCCGGCTGTTTTTCGAAATGTCCTGCGGGTTGGCCAAAAGGTCTTCCCGTTTTGAAAAGCCTAACAAATCTTTAATATGTTTAAACCATGAATATCATTAGGACACTCTGATAGTTTGGGATATCTATTAGGGCTAATCTATAGTTGGAATCAGTATCAGCTGACCAAATATACCCAGTGGTTTCAAAGCCACAGGGTCATGTATAGGCGTAAGGCCAAGTTCCAAATATAAGGGGATATTAGGTGTGTTCTATGTTGTCGTCATAGGGTTAATCTTACAATAATTGCCCCAAATTCCAGCACCTTAAGTAGCAGTTGCTATGGCCTGTGCTCTATACATTTCAATGCAGGGATTCGAATATTATTTGCAGATGTTTTTGAGAATCGCACGATTCCATTGCACTTTCTCCGAAAGGAAAGATTTGCTTTATCTACATCTCCTGGCCATTTCTCACCCCCCACCCCCTGGATCCAAATACCCAAGCAATCAAAGTTTAAGACCTCCTCAATATGTATTCCCCTTAGTGTGAGGTTAATGCGTGTTCGTAGTTCCTGCCACTTGCCACAACTCATCGTTTTAGTTGTGTCTTTATTGATTTCGAGGTCACACCGTTCGCAAAATTGAACAAACTGCTCTGTCAACTTCAATAAGCTTCACGGGGTTCTAGAAATAAGGGCCAAGTCATCGGCAAACTAGGGTGCTGATCTTTTCTCCACACAAGTTTAGGGCCTGAGAAGTATTTACCTGCAGTTCCGTTATCATCCCATCAGAAAACAGGTTAAAAAGGTGAGGCCGAAACACAGCCTTGCCTTCCACCTTTCTCAACAGGAAAGGGGTTAGATCACTCCCCACCAGATCCCGCCTCACCAGAGCTATTGTGTTATTATAAAGCTCCATAATTGCCTGAAGTAATGGGAAAGGGAACTTCTTTTTCAGCAAAGCACGCCACAGTTCCCACTTGGGATACTATCGAACGTGGCCTGAAGATCTATAGAATCTATGCATAGTTGACCTCCTTTAAGTGTAACATATATATTCAGGATCAATTCTAATCTGAACACCGGAGCAATAGTGCTCACCACTTTAGAGAAGCCAGCTTGCAAATGGCTCAGTAGGCATGAATCTATTATCCAATTTTTCCAAATATCTTACTACGGGCATCCAACAACGAGATCGGGAGATTGGTGCCTCGGATACCCTTTTTAAAAATTGACACAAATGTCTCCGCTCTTCAAAGTTATTGGCTACATTCCGGATTTTTAAGGATAACAAGCTCCATGATAGGACCAAATCCTTTGTGACGCCGAGCCTATCCGCCAAGCTGGTGTTGGGATGATATCCAGATGATTTGCTATTAATGAATTAATCTTTTATATCAGCTTCTAATCGCAGGACCGGGACTCAAACCTGTGCTGTTCTGTGTTTTCTTGCTTACGAGACAACTGGGTTGCCCTGGTGCTGTTCTCCCTACGAGTGACTTGATGTGGTCTAGAATGATGGAGACGTCAACCTAATCACACAGTTGGCAGAGAAGACAGATGTTGTTAGGCATGGAGGAGGGTCAGTGTTTGTGCACATGCTTGGCCCCATTGTGGGAGCTGCTTAGCATAGGGAATTGTAGTACCTACTTGACGGGGTTGGCGGAGTGAGTGTAACTTTGATGCATGTGAAGGGTGGTGCGAATCGTAACTCACAGGCGGAGAAATGGCGTCCCTCCACGAAATTACGATCCATGACGTAACAGAAGATTTGACACACGTAACTGGGGAGGGGTGGCAGAACGATAGTGATTCATGTTAATGCCATCCGCCATGCACGTATATGGGGCTCTAAATTATTTGATTGTGGTAGAATTCATCGGTTTTTATTTACTGGACGATTTTGCCAGAAATATATGTGGGACGGGTCCTATAAACACCCCTGTGGCCCGCCCGGGGCCCTCATGGGTTTTATCAAAGACCCCCAGCATGCCGATCTTCTCTTTAAAACACACCCAAAATAACCTGCGCATGCTACTCCCCAGCGCATGCTACTCCCCAGCGCATGCTAGTCCCCAGTGCATGCTAGTCCCCAGCGCATGCTACTCCCCAGCGCATGCTACTCCCCAGAACATGCTACTCCCCAGTGCATGCTACTCCCCAGTGCATGCTACTCCCCAGAGCATGCTACTCCCCAGAGCATGCTACTCCTCAGCGCATGCTACTCCCCAGAACATGCTACTCCCCAGTGCATGCTACTCCCCAGCGCATGCTACTCCCCAGCACATGCTACTCCCCAGCACATGCTGAGCCAAGTACCTACCCAAAATATCATGGGCAGAGCATCACCAATGAACACTGTGCCACGCAGGGCTCAGGACGAGGGTAATGGAAGTCCCCCCACTTTTATTTAGAGGGCACCTTGATATGCTAATTTCTGGTAAAGCCACATTCCATTGGCATATTAATGAGCCCCCCCCCCCCTTTTTTCTAGGATTTGACCCCTGGTGCCACGCAGCTCCCACAAACCCCAGTTGGCATGCCTCTATCGTAATTCGTATGCAAAGAAAACCCCACGACTTCATAATCTGAAAACAAGCAGCTCCCAAGATACACCCGGTGATGTAACACTCTCAAAGAAGCCCGTCTCAGGAACATTATGCAACGCTGCCAGTGCCAAGCAGCTGACCAAGGCGCCCTCCGCCGCCCCATCCACGTTTCTCCAGATAGCCTGTGGTTGTTTGAGAAGTCCCTTGGCACAGTGTGCTGTGTGCTGCTGCTTCGTGGCACACTGTGATGTGGGGAGCCTCTTGATATTAAGGGTGGCGGGAGGACATACCCTGTGTAGCAATAGCAGAGAGGGGAGGGGGGGCACACACAGCCGCATGGATGCTAGCCTCAGGCCGGGGGCACAGCGCCCACTCTCCTCCGTGGGCAGAACCGTGGGAGCAGCACGTGTAATTGGGGGCAGCGAGGAGGGGGCTATGCTGGCAGAGGAGGGCGGGAATGCCGACGGCGTGACATGAATGAAGCCGCCTGTAGGGTGAATGGAGGGGACGGGGGCAGGGGCACGGTTTCCAAATCATGAATTAAGGTGGGCGCCGGGGCACGCGCACGGACCCGGGCGGCGCGCTCTCGGCCACGCGCCTTCTCTGCCTCTCGGATAATCTATTTCTCAAGGTGTTCTCTGCACAGCTGAAGATGGCGACAGATTGAAAGAAGTGGGTGGGGGGAGGGAGTGAGGAGATAGAGGAGGAAGAGGGGGAGGTGAGAGAGAGAGAGAGAGAGCGCGCGAGGGAGCCAGCAGAAGAGGAGCCCGGGGAGGGAGGGAGGGCATGGGTAAGCGGAGACACCGAACCAGCGGGGTGATGGACCAGCTGCATCGCGCGACCCTGACGAGGATGGGGACGCAATAAGAGCCGGGCGGCTGGGGGCGCACCGTGGGGGACCGCTGCCCACCGGGTGCCGCATGAATGCAGACGCGAGGGCCTCCCGGGAGATGGTAAACCGGCCTGGCAGCACCTGAGGGGGGGCCGCAGACACGGGGGCTGGCGCCCTGCAGACTCGGGGGCTGGCGCCCTGCACTGGCCACCACGCTATGCCCAGGGCCACGTGATTCCGAGGAGATGTCCAGGCACAGGTGATGCTGCGGGGTACACGATTTGCAGGGATGCTGGAGACCAGGGGATGCTGGGAGACGCGAGGCGCAGAGGACCGGGATGCTGAGCCGGCCCGCTAGGACCTGAGGGGCACAGAGCGACGGGGCCTGGAAACCAGGAGATGGCCAGCCTTCCTTGGAGGAGCTGAGGGGGGTCTCTCCACAGGGGAGAGGGGGCTGCAGGCGCTGCACAGCAACTGGTGGCGACCACGAGGGCCGGGGCTGCCGAGGAGGGCTTCACAGAGGAGAGAAGCTGGGGACGCCACCGCCACCACCAAAAGGCTGGCAGCCACCACGAGCCCCAGGTGCCGCCGAGGCCACCCCAGCAGCACCACTGTGAGGAGAGGCCGCTGCAGACACCGCACGGGGCGCGGGGGGCCGGGAGCTAACGAGGCCCGAGACTTCACCCCAAGGAATCCTGTCGGTAGGCGGACCGCTGCCCAGCACGAGAGCCGGCCCCCACCGGGGGCTAGGATCCGGCCCGGAGGCCACCTCGGGGGAAACCCACCTGCACCAGCCTGGAGCCGAAGGCTGCTGCTGGCTGGGTGGGGGTGTCGCTGTTCTCTCTCCTTGTTATACCATGGCTGACGCCCCCCCGCATTAATGCGGTCCCCAGAGGCGGGCATTGTCGCTCCCTCGGCCGCTACCAGGGGCCTCCTCTTGGAGCCCGGCCATGGACGGATGCTAACACACTGATGCTCTGGTGGCGAGGGGAGGGCCTCTGTCCACTGAGCATCTCCTGTGCCCCCCACCATGACGCCCTCCACCACCAGGCCAGCTAGGTGACATCGTGGAGAAGGGGGCACCCCCACCAGGGGGTAGGACAGGCCCGAAAATACGACCACCAGGAGAAATAAACATCAGGTGCTGGTGGGGGGGAAAAGGGGAAGGACCCCACCGAAGACCGCCTGCTGCCCCCACCCCCTAAAATATGATCAGTGGCACTTGGATGTATCCAAGGGAAGATGAGGCTGCATTGAAAATCTGCCGTGCCCCCCAAGAGAGCGAACCGCCCCGCGCCAGCCTCAAGCGGGCGCAGCAATGGCGCCTGTCCCCGGCCTACCTCCTCTTCCTCACCGCCCTACTCTCCGACCAGCTCTGGCTCTGTGCCGGGGCCAGGCCGCGTGAGAAGGCCCGGGGCTTGGCTCAGGAGGCTGTGCAGGGCGCAGGGACCCCTGCCAACCGGAACCCCTCGTGTGACACTTTCTTGCTGGGCAACCTGAGCAGATCGGTTGCCGCAACCCCCCCTATGCTGCCCTGCTTCGGGGCCCCTTTGGACTCAGCTTGCACCAAATTGCACTCCCTGCAGAGGCTGTGGGGAGCCCTTTCGCCGCCCTCGCCCTCCTTCTGGCCGCCCTCTGCCCCCACCTCGTCCTTCTTCTCTTTCTCCTCCAAGAGGAACTTCCTGAAGGCCTACTTCCGCAACTTTAGCCTCCCCTTCTGTGACACATACAGCATGGCGGACCTCTTGCTGGGCATGGCGGCCCCGGAGGGCCAAGACTGCAGCCTGGAGAGCCTGATGGGGGACTTTGCCGTGGCCGCCGCTTTTTCGTCGTCCTCTGCCACAGGACCTCTAGAGGGTGAGGTGTGTGGCAGCTGTGTCAGGGCCTACCAGAGTTTGGACCAACATGCTCAGGAAAAGTACGAGGAGTTCGACTCTGTGCTGGACAAGTACTTGCAGTCCGATGAATATTCAGTCAGGTCCTGCGTGGGAGACTGTAAGGTAGGTGGCCTAGGACTACTTGTATATCATTGTTTATTTGTAATGCGCTTATACACAAGTAAAGTGCTTCAAAGCGCTTCAAGGCGGGAGGGGAACAAGGGGATACAGTCGTCATTCTTAGGCCTTGAAGTTTCCGAATCATCTCAACGCAAAAAATAACTGGCGCACTAGGCCTTACAGCATTTCCACTGGTGCAAGGGCACTTGTGCACTTGTGGTCTGTGGTGGATAGTGCTAAGACCACACCTCACTGGTGTAGCCCCTTTTGGACTTACTACTTCACACCTTCTCTCTTTGATGTTTCCAGAAGGATACTGGTGGGTTGGTAAACATGGGCAAAGTCTCTCTCTAATTTACCAATGTATAGCACCTGCGTACCCAAACCAAGCCCTTGTACAACCAAGCCTTTGGTATAAAGCGCTATATAAGATTAATAAATACAAAAAATACAATACATCCACTCATGTGTCCATGCGTATAGCCTAGCACCAACGTACGCACTGCTAGTACCTAAGCATGCACGCCTAGCACCAACATGGGAAAGCCTAGAAAACATTCCCAAGACTAACATCTAAGTGTCCATAGCTAACACCAATGGACCCATGACGAACACCAAAGCATCCAAGGGTAGCACCCCAGCACCAAAGCATCCAAGGGTAGCACCCCACCACCAAAGCATCCAAGGGTGCCACTAATGCGCTGAAGCCTAGCACCAAAGCATCCAAGGGTAGCACCCCACCACCAAAGCATCCAAGGGTAGCACCCCAGCACCAAAGCATCCAAGGGTGCCACTAATGCGCTGAAGCCTAGCACCAAAGCATCCAAGGGTAGCACCCCACCACCAAAGCATCCAAGGGTAGCACCCCAGCACCAAAGCATCCAAGGGTAGCACCCCACCACCAAAGCATCCAAGGGTAGCACCCCACCACCAAAGCATCCAAGGGTGCCACTAATGCGCTGAAGCCTAGCACCAAAGCATCCAAGGGTAGCACCCCACCACCAAAGCATCCAAGGGTAGCACCCCACCACCAAAGCATCCAAGGGTACCACTAATGCGCTGAAGCCTAGCACCAAAGCATCCAAGGGTAGCACCCCACCACCAAAGCATCCAAGGGTAGCATCCCAGCAGCAAAGCATCCAAGGGTACCACTAATGCGCTCAAGCCTAGCACCAAAGCATCCACGGTTAGCACCTCACCACCAAAGCATCCAAGAGTAGCACCAATGGGCTCAAGCCAAGCACCAAACCATCCAAGGGAAGTATCCAAGCACCAAAT
Organism: Ambystoma mexicanum; assembly: GCF_040938575.1. Classification (NCBI taxonomy): domain Eukaryota; kingdom Metazoa; phylum Chordata; class Amphibia; order Caudata; family Ambystomatidae; genus Ambystoma; species Ambystoma mexicanum. The sequence goes on along the minus strand of NC_090930.1, from coordinate 78,711,471 downwards.
CATCCAAGGGTAGCACCAATGGGCTCAAGCCTAGCACCAAAGCATCCAATGGTAGCATCCCTGGACCAAAGCATCCAAGGGTACCACCAGTGGGCTCAAGCCTAGCACCAAAGCAGCCAAGAGTAGCACCAATTTGCTCAAGCCTAGCACCAAAGCATCCAAGGGTAGCCTCCGAGCATCAAAGCATCCAAGGGTACCACCAATGGGCTCAAGCCTAGCACCTAAGCATCCAAGGGTAGCATCCCAGCACCAAATCATCCAAGTGTAGCACCAATGGGCTCAAGCCTAGCACCAAAGCATCCAAGGGTAGCATCCCAGGACCAAAGCATCCAAGAGTAGCACCAATGGGCTCACACCAAGCACCAAACCATCCAAGGGTACCACCAATGGGCTCAAGCCTAGCACCTAAGCATCCAAGGGTAGCATCCCAGCACCAAATCATCCAAGGTAAGCACCAATGGGCTCAAGCCTAGCACCAAAGCATCCACGGGTAGCACCCCACCACCAAAGCATCCAAGAGTAGCACCAATGGGCTCAAGCCTAGCACCTAAGCATCCAAGGGTAGCATCCCAGCACCAAATCATCCAAGGGTAGCACCAATGGGCTCAAGCCTAGCACCAAAGCATCAAGGGTAGCATACCAGGACCAAAGCATCCAAGGGTACCATCAATGTGCTCAAACCTAGCACCAAAGCAGCCAAGGGTAGAACCAATTGGCTCAAGCTTAGCACCAAAGCATCCAAGGGTAGCACCCCAGCACCAAAGCATCCAAGGGTACCACCAATGTGCTCAAGCCTAGCACCAAAGCATCCAAGGGTAGCACCAATATGTCGAAGCCCTAGCACCGAAGAATCCAAAGGTAGCACCAACAGGTCCAAGCCTAGCACCAAAGCATCCAAGGGTAACATCCCAGCACCAAAGCACCCAAGGGTACACCAATGGGCTCAAGCCTAGTACCAAAGCATCCAAGGGTAGTATCCCAGCACCAAAGCATCCAAGGGTACCGCCAGTGGACACATGCTGAGCACCAAAGCATCTAAGGGTAGCACCAATGGGTCCAAGACCAGCACCAAAGCATCCAAGGGTAGCACCAAAGCAACCAAGGGTAGCACCAGCGTGCCCAAGTCTAGCATCTATGTATCTAAGTCTAGCATCAGCGTTCCCTAGCCTTGCATCACATATCAACACCTATCACCAGCGGGTTCAAGCCTGGCACCTACATATCTAAGTCTAGCACAAGTGGGCCCAAGCCTAGAACCTACATATCTAACTCTAGCACCAGCGAGCCCAAGCCTAACACCTACATATCTACGTCTAGCACAAGCAGGCCCAAGTCTAGCATCTACATACCTATGTCTAGAACCAGCATGCCCAAGAGAAGCACCTATGTATCTAAGTCTACCACCAGCGTTCCCAAGCCAAGCATCACATATCTACGCCAAGCACCAGCGGGCTCAAGCCTAGCACCTACATATCTAAGTCTAGCACAATCAGGCCCAATAATAGCACCTACATACCTATGTCTAGCACCAGTATGCCCAAGATAAGCACCTATGTATCTAAGTCTACCACCAGCATTCCCAAGCCAAGCATCACATATCTACGCCAAGCACCAGCGGGCTCAAGCCTAGCACCTACATATCTAAGTCTAGCACAATCAGGCCCAAGAATAGCACCTACATACCTATGTCTAGCACCAGTATCTCCAAGATAAGCACCTATGTATCTAAGTCTACGACCATCGTTCCCAAGCCTAGCCTCACATATCTAAGTCTAAGACCAGCATGCCCAAGCCTAACACCTACACATACACACTTATCACCAGTGTACCCAAGCTTAGCACGTAAACATTCAAGCTTAGCACCATTGTGTCCAAGCCTAGCACCTGCATATCTCAGTCTACCGCTAGTATACTCGAGCATAGCACCCATGTATCTAAGTCTAGCACCAGCCTACCCAAGCCTAGCACCTAAGTATCTAAGTCTACCACCAGCATGCTCAAGTCTAGCATCAATGCATCTAAGTCCAGCACCAGCTTACCTAAGGCTAGAACTTAGGTATCCAAGTCTAGTACCAGCATGCACAAACCTAACATGTTCTTATCTAAGTCTAGCACCAGTATACCCAAGTCTAGCACCTTTGTATCTAAGTCTAGAACCAACATGCCGAAGCCTAGCTTCTATGTATCTAAGTCCAGCACCAGTTTACCCAAGCCTAGCACTTAGGTATCCATTCAGATACACCACTCGACACCATCTGTGGCCGTGCCCTGTGTGTGCCATTCAGATACACCACTATGCACCATGTGTGACCGTGCACTGTGTGTGCCGTTCAGATACACCACTATGCACCATGTGTGGCCGTGACCTGTGTGTGCCATTCAGATACACCACTATGCACTGTCTGTGGCTATGTCCTGTGTGTGCTGTTCAGAGACACCACTATGCACCGTGTGTGGCTGTGCCCTGTGTGTGCCATTCAGATACAGCACCATGCACCATGTGTGACCGTGCACTGTGTGTGCCGTTCAGATGCAGCACCATGCACCGTGTGTGGCTGTGCCCTGTGTGTGCCGTTCAGATACAGCACCATGTGTAACCGTGCACTGTGTGTGCCGTCCAGATACACCACTATGCACCATGTGTGGCCGTGCCCTGTGTGTGCCATTCAGATACACCACTATGCACCATGTGTGGCCATGCCGTGTGTGCCGTTCAGATACAGCACCATGCACATGTGTGACCGTGCACTGTGTGTGCCGTTCGGATACACCACTATGCACCATGTGTGACCGTGCACTGTGTGTGCCATTCGGATACAGCACTATGCACCATGTGTGACCGTGCACTTTGTGTGCCGTTCGGATACGTCACTATGCACGGTGTGTGCCGTTCGGATACATCACTATGCACCATGTGTGACCGTGCACTGTGTGTGCCTTTTCAGATACACCACTATGCACTGTCTGTGGCTGTGTCCTGTGTGTGCTGTTCAGAGACACCACTATGCACCGTGTGTGGCTGTGCCCTGTGTGTGCCATTCAGATACAGCACCATGCACCATGTGTGACCGTGCACTGTGTGTGCCGTTCAGATACAGCACCATGCACCGTGTGTGGCTGTGCCCTGTGTGTGCCGTTCAGATACAGCACCATGTGTGACCGTGCACTGTGTGTGCCGTCCAGATACACCACTATGCACCATGTGTGGCCGTGCCCTGTGTGTGCCATTCAGATACACCACTATGCACCATGTGTGGCCATGTCGTGTGTGCCGTTCAGATACAGCACCATGCACATGTGTGACCGTGCACTGTGTGTGCCGTTCGGATACACCACTATGCACCATGTGTGACCGTGCACTGTGTGTGCCATTCGTATACAGCACTATGCACCATGTGTGACCGTGCACTTTGTGTGCCGTTCGGATACATCACTATGCACGGTGTGTGCCGTTCGGATACATCACTATGCACCATGTGTGACCGTGCACTGTGTGTGCCTTTTCAGATACACCACCATGCACCATGTGTGACCGTGCACTGTGTGTGCTGTTCAGATACAGCACTATGCACCATGTGTGACCGTGCACTGTGTGTGCTGTTAAGATACAGCACTATGCACCATGTGTGACCGTGCACTGTGTGTGCCTTCAGATACATCCCTATGCACCATGTGTGACCGTGCACTGCGGGTGCCTTCAGATACATCCCTATCCACCATGTGTGACCGTGCACTGTGTGTGCTGTTAAGATACAGCACTATGCACCATGTGTGACCGTGCACTGTGTGTGCCTTCAGATACAGCACTATGCACCATGTGTGACCGTGCACTGTGTGTGCCTTCAGATACATCCCTATGCACCATGTGTGACCGTGCACTGTGTGTGCCTCCAGATACATCCCTATGCACCATGTGTGACCGTGCACTGTGTGTGCTGTTAAGATACAGCACTATGCACCATGTGTGACCGTGCACTGTGCGTGCCTTCAGATACATCCCTATGCACCATGTGTGACCGTGCCCTGTGTGTGCCATTCAGATACACCACTATGCACCATGTGTGACCGTGCACTGTGTGTGCCGTGCAGATACACCACTATGCACCATGTGTGGCCATGCCGTGTGTGTGCCGTTCAGAGACAACACCATGCACCATGTGTGACCGTGCACTGTGTGTGCCGTTCGGATACACCACTATGCACCATGTGTGACCGTGCACTGTGTGTGCCATTCGGATACAGCACTATGCACCATGTGTGACCGTGCACTTTGTGTGCAGTTCGGATACATCACTATGCACGGTGTGTGACTGTGCACTGTGTGTGCCGTTCGGATACATCACCATGCACCATGTGTGACCGTGCACTGTGTGCGCCTTTTCAGATACACCACCATGCACCATGTGTGACCGTGCACTGTGTGTGCTGTTCAGATACAGCACTATGCACCATGTGTGACTGTGCACTGTGTGTGCTGTTAAGATACAGCACTATGCACCATGTGCGACCGTGCACTGTGTGTGCTGTTCAGATACAGCACTATGCACCATGTGTGACCGTGCACTGTGTGTGCCTTCAGATACATCCCTATGCACCATGTGTGACCGTGCACTGTGTGTGCCTTCAGATACATCCCTATGCACCATGTGTGACCGTGCACTGCGGGTGCCATTCAGATACAGCACTATGCACCATGTGTGACCGTGCACTGTGTGTGCTGTTAAGATACAGCACTATGCACCATGTGTGACCGTGCACTGTGTGTGCCTTCAAATACATCACCATGCACCATGTGTGACCGTGCACTGTGTGCGCCTTTTCAGATACACCACCATGCACCATGTGTGACCGTGCACTGTGTGTGCTGTTCAGATACAGCACTATGCACCATGTGTGACTGTGCACTGTGTGTGCTGTTAAGATACAGCACTATGCACCATGTGCGACCGTGCACTGTGTGTGCTGTTCAGATACAGCACTATGCACCATGTGTGACCGTGCACTGTGTGTGCTGTTCAGACACAGCACTATGCACCATGTGTGACCGTGCACTGTGTGTGCCTTCAGATACATCCCTATGCACCATGTGTGACCGTGCACTGTGTGTGCCTTCAGATACATCCCTATGCACCATGTGTGACCGTGCACTGCGGGTGCCATTCAGATACAGCACTATGCACCATGTGTGACCGTGCACTGTGTGTGCTGTTAAGATACAGCACTATGCACCATGTGTGACCGTGCACTGTGTGTGCCTTCAAATACATCCCTATGCGCCATGTGTGACCGTGCACTGTGTGTGCCTTCAGATACATACCTATGCACCATGTGTGACCGTGCACTGTGTGTGCCTTCAGATACATCCCTATGCACCATGTGTGACCGTGCCCTGTGTGTGCCATTCAGATACACCACTATGCACCATGTGTGACCGTGCACTGTGTGTGACGTTCAGATACACCACTATGCACCATGTGTGGCCATGCCGTGTGTGTGCCGTTCAGAGACAGCACCATGCACCATGTGTGACCGTGCACTTTGTGTGCCGTTCGGATACACCACTATGCACCATGTGTGACCGTGCACTGTGTGTGCCGTTCGGATACAGCACTATGTACCATGTGTGACCGTGCACTTTGTGTGCCGTTCGGATACATCACTATGCACGGTGTGTGACCGTGCACTGTGTGTGCCGTTCGGATACATCACCATGCACCATGTGTGACCGTGCACTGTGTGTGCCTTTTCAGATACACCACCATGCACCATGTGTGACCGTGCACTGTGTGTGCTGTTCAGATACAGCACTATGCACCATGTGTGACCATGCACTGTGTGTGCTGTTAAGATACAGCACTATGCACCATGTGTGACCGTGCACTGTGTGTGCTGTTCAGATACAGCACTATGCACCATGTGTGACCGTGCACTATGCACCATGTGTGACCGTGCACTGTGTGTGCCTTCAGATACATCCCTATGCACCATGTGTGACCGTGCACTGTGTGTGCCTTCAGATACATCCCTATGCACCATGTGTGACCGTGCACTGCGGGTGCCATTCAGATACAGCCCTATGCACCATGTGTGACCGTGCACTGTGTGTGCTGTTAAGATACAGCACTATGCACCATGTGTGACCGTGCACTGTGTGTGCCTTCAGATACATCCCTATGCACCATGTGTGACCGTGCACTGTGTGTGCCTTCAGATACATCCCTATGCACCATGTGTGACCGTGCACTCTGTGTGCCTTCAGATACAGCACTATGCACCATGTGTGACCGTGCACTGTGTGTGCTGTTCAGATACATCCCTATGCACCATGTCTGACCGTGCACTGTGTGTGCCTTCAGATACATCCCTATGCACCATGTGTGACCGTGCACTGCGGGTGCCTTCAGATACATCCCTATGCACCATGTGTGACCGTGCCCTGTGTGTGCCATTCAGATACACCACTATGCACCATGTGTGACCGTGCACTGTGTGTGCCGTTCAGATACACCACTATGCACCATGTGTGGCCATGCCGTGTGTGTGCCGTTCAGAGACAGCACCATGCACCATGTGTGACCGTGCACTGTGTGTGCCGTTCGGATACACCACTATGCACCATGTGTGATCGTGCACTGTGTGTGCCATTCGGATACAGCACTATGCACCATGTGTGACAGTGCACTTTGTGTGCCGTTCGGATACATCACTATGCACGGTGTGTGACCGTGCACTGTGTGTGCCGTTCGGATACATCACCATGCACCATGTGTGACCGTGCACTGTGTGTGCCTTTTCAGATACACCACCATGCACCATGTGTGACCGTGCACTGTGTGTGCTGTTCAGATACAGCACTATGCACCATGTGTGACCGTGCACTGTGTGTGCTGTTCAGATACAGCACTATGCACCATGTGTGACCGTGCACTGTGTGTGCTGTTCAGACACAGCACTATGCACCATGTGTGACCGTGCACTGTGTGTGCCTTCAGATACATCCCTATGCACCATGTGTGACCGTGCACTGTGTGTGCCTTCAGATACATCCCTATGCACCATGTGTGACCGTGCACTGCGGGTGCCATTCAGATACAGTCCTATGCACCATGTGTGACCGTGCACTGTGTGTGCTGTTAAGATACAGCACTATGCACCATGTGTGACCGTGCACTGTGTGTGCCTTCAGATACATCCCTATGCACCATGTGTGACCGTGCACTGTGTGTGCCTTCAGATACATCCCTATGCACCATGTGTGACCATGCACTGTGTGTGCCTTCAGATACAGCACTATGCACCATGTGTGACCGTGCACTGTGTGTGCTGTTCAGATACATCCCTATGCACCATGTGTGACCGTGCACTGTGTGTGCCTTCAGATACATCCCTATGCACCATGTGTGACCGTGCACTTCGGGTGCCTTCAGAAACATCCCTATGCACCATGTGCGACCGTGCACTGCGGGTGCCTTCAGATACATCCCTATGCACCATGTGTGACCGTGCACTGTGTGTGCCTTTTCAGATACACCACCATGCACCATGTGTGACCGTGCACTGTGTGTGCTGTTCAGATACAGCACTATGCACCATGTGTGACCGTGCACTGTGTGTGCTGTTCAGACACAGCACTATGCACCATGTGTGACCGTGCACTGTGTGTGCCTTCAGATACCTCCCTATGCACCATGTGTGACCGTGCACTGTGTGTGCCTTCAGATACATCCCTATGCACCATGTGTGACCGTGCACTGCGGGTGCAATTCAGATACAGCCCTATGCACCATGTGTGACCGTGCACTGTGTGTGCTGTTAAGATACAGCACTATGCACCATGTGTGACCGTGCACTGTGTGTGCTGTTAAGATACAGCACTATGCACCATGTGTGACCGTGCACTGTGTGTGCTGTTCAGATACAGCACTATGCACCATGTGTGACCGTGCACTGTGTGTGCTGATCAGACACAGCACTATGCACCATGTGTGACCGTGCACTGTGTGTGCCTTCAGATACATCCCTATGCACCATGTGTGACCGTGCACTGCGGGTGCCATTCAGATACAGCCCTATGCACCATGTGTGACGGTGCACTGTGTGTGCTGTTAAGATACAGCACTATGCACCATGTGTGACCGTGCACTGTGTGTGCTGTTAAGATACAGCACTATGCACCATGTGTGACCGTGCACTGTGTGTGCCTTCAGATACATCCCTATGCACCATGTGTGACCGTGCACTCTGTGTGCCTTCAGATACATCCCTATGCACCATGTGTGACCGTGCACTCTGTGTGCCTTCAGATACAGCACTATGCACCATGTGTGACCGTGCACTGTGTGTGCGGTTCAGATACATCCCTATGCACCATGTGTGACCGTGCACTGTGTGTGCCTTCAGATACATCCCTATGCACCATGTGTGACCGTGCACTGCGGGTGCCTTCAGATACATCCCTATGCACCATGTGTGACCGTGCCCTGTGTGTGCCATTCAGATACACCACTATGCACCATGTGTGACCGTGCACTGTGTGTGCCGTTCAGATACACCACTATGCACCATGTGTGGCCATGCCGTGTGTGTGCCGTTCAGAGACAGCACCATGCACCATGTGTGACCGTGCACTGTGTGTGCCGTTCGGATACACCACTATGCACCATGTGTGACCGTGCACTGTGTGTGCCATTCGGATACAGCACTATGCACCATGTGTGACCGTGCACTTTGTGTGCCGTTCGGATACATCACTATGCACGGTGTGTGACCGTGCACTGTGTGTGCCGTTCGGATACATCACCATGCACCATGTGTGACCGTGCACTGTGTGTGCCTTTTCAGATACACCACCATGCACCATGTGTGACCGTGCACTGTGTGTGCTGTTCAGATACAGCACTATGCACCATGTGTGACCGTGCACTGTGTGTGCTGTTCAGATACAGCACTATGCACCATGTGTGACCGTGCACTGTGTGTGCTGTTCAGACACAGCACTATGCACCATGTGTGACCGTGCACTGTGTGTGCCTTCAGATACATCCCTATGCACCATGTGTGACCGTGCACTGTGTGTGCCTTCAGATACATCCCTATGCACCATGTGTGACCGTGCACTGCGGGTGCCATTCAGATACAGTCCTATGCACCATGTGTGACCGTGCACTGTGTGTGCTGTTAAGATACAGCACTATGCACCATGTGTGACCGTGCACTGTGTGTGCCTTCAGATACATCCCTATGCACCATGTGTGACCGTGCACTGTGTGTGCCTTCAGATACATCCCTATGCACCATGTGTGACCGTGCACTGTGTGTGCCTTCAGATACAGCACTATGCACCATGTGTGACCGTGCACTGTGTGTGCTGTTCAGATACATCCCTATGCACCATGTGTGACCGTGCACTGTGTGTGCCTTCAGATACATCCCTATGCACCATGTGTGACCGTGCACTGCGGGTGCCTTCAGATACATCCCTATGCACCATGTGTGACCGTGCACTGCGGGTGCCTTCAGATACATCCCTATGCACCATGTGTGACCGTGCACTGTGTGTGCCTTTTCAGATACACCACCATGCACCATGTGTGACCGTGCACTGTGTGTGCTGTTCAGATACAGCACTATGCACCATGTGTGACCGTGCACTGTGTGTGCCTTTTCAGATACACCACCATGCACCATGTGTGACCGTGCACTGTGTGTGCCTTTTCAGATACACCACCATGCACCATGTGTGACCGTGCACTGTGTGTGCTGTTCAGATACAGCACTATGCACCATGTGTGACCGTGCACTGTGTGTGCTGTTCAGATACAGCACTATGCACCATGTGTGACCGTGCACTGTGTGTGCCTTCAGATACATCCCTATGCACCATGTGTGACCGTGCACTGTGTGTGCCTTCAGATACATCCCTATGCACCATGTGTGACCGTGCACTGCGGGTGCCATTCAGATACAGCCCTATGCACCATGTGTGACCGTGCACTGTGTGTGCTATTAAGATACAGCACTATGCACCATGTGTGACCGTGCACTGTGTGTGCCTTCCGATACATCCCTATGCACCATGTGTGACCGTGCACTGTGTGTGCCTTCAGATACATCCCTATGCACCATGTGTGACCGTGCACTGTGTGTGCCTTCAGATACAGCACTATGCACCATGTGTGACCGTGCACTGTGTGTGCTGTTCAGATATATCCCTATGCACCATGTGTGACCGTGCACTGTGTGTGCCTTCAGATACATCCCTATGCACCATGTGTGACCGTGCACTGCGGGTGCCTTCAGATACATCCCTATGCACCATGTGTGACCGTGCACTGTGTGTGCCTTCAGATACAGCACTATGCACCATGTGTGACCGTGCACTGTGTGTGCTGTTCAGATATATCCCTATGCACCATGTGTGACCGTGCACTGTGTGTGCCTTCAGATACATCCCTATGCACCATGTGTGACCGTGCACTGCGGGTGCCTTCAGATACATCCCTATGCACCATGTGTGACCGTGCACTGCGGGTGCCTTCATATACATCCCTATGCACCATGTGTGACCGTGCACTGTGTGTGCCTTTTCAGATACACCACCATGCACCATGTGTGACCGTGCACTGTGTGTGCTGTTCAGATACAGCACTATGCACCATGTGTGACCGTGCACTGTGTGTGCCTTTTCAGATACACCACCATGCACCATGTGTGACCGTGCACTGTGTGTGCCTTTTCAGATACACCACCATGCACCATGTATGACCGTGCATTGTGTGTGCTGTTCAGATACAGCACCATGCACCATGTGTGACCGTGCACTGTGTGTGCTGTTCAGACACATCCCTCTGCACCATGTGTGACCGTGCACTGTGTGTGCTGTTCAGACACATCCCTATGCACCATGTGTGACCGTGCACTGCGGGTGCCGTTCAGACACATCCTTATGCACCATGTGTGACCGTGCACTGCGGGTGCCGTTCAGACACATCCCTATGCACCATGTGTGACCGTGCACTGCGGGTGCCTTCAGATACATCCCTATGCACCATGTGTGACCGTGCCCTGTGTGTGCCATTCAGATACACCACTATGCACCATGTGTGACCGTGCACTGTGTGTGCCGTTCAGATACACCACTATGCACCATGTGTGGCCATGCCGTGTGTGTGCCGTTCAGAGACAGCACCATGCACCATGTGTGACCGTGCACTGTGTGTGCCGTTCGGATACACCACTATGCACCATGTGTGACCGTGCACTGTGTGTGCCATTCGGATACAGCACTATGCACCATGTGTGACCGTGCACTTTGTGTGCCGTTCGGATACATCACTATGCACGGTGTGTGACCGTGCACTGTGTGTGCCGTTCGGATACATCACCATGCACCATGTGTGACCGTGCACTGTGTGTGCCTTTTCAGATACACCACCATGCACCATGTGTGACCGTGCACTGTGTGTGCTGTTCAGATACAGCACTATGCACCATGTGTGACCGTGCACTGTGTGTGCTGTTCAGATACAGCACTATGCACCATGTGTGACCGTGCACTGTGTGTGCTGTTCAGACACAGCACTATGCACCATGTGTGACCGTGCACTGTGTGTGCCTTCAGATACATCCCTATGCACCATGTGTGACCGTGCACTGTGTGTGCCTTCAGATACATCCCTATGCACCATGTGTGACCGTGCACTGCGGGTGCCATTCAGATACAGTCCTATGCACCATGTGTGACCGTGCACTGTGTGTGCTGTTAAGATACAGCACTATGCACCATGTGTGACCGTGCACTGTGTGTGCCTTCAGATACATCCCTATGCACCATGTGTGACCGTGCACTGTGTGTGCCTTCAGATACATCCCTATGCACCATGTGTGACCGTGCACTGTGTGTGCCTTCAGATACAGCACTATGCACCATGTGTGACCGTGCACTGTGTGTGCTGTTCAGATACATCCCTATGCACCATGTGTGACCGTGCACTGTGTGTGCCTTCAGATACATCCCTATGCACCATGTGTGACCGTGCACTGCGGGTGCCTTCAGATACATCCCTATGCACCATGTGTGACCGTGCACTGCGGGTGCCTTCAGATACATCCCTATGCACCATGTGTGACCGTGCACTGTGTGTGCCTTTTCAGATACACCACCATGCACCATGTGTGACCGTGCACTGTGTGTGCTGTTCAGATACAGCACTATGCACCATGTGTGACCGTGCACTGTGTGTGCCTTTTCAGATACACCACCATGCACCATGTGTGACCGTGCACTGTGTGTGCCTTTTCAGATACACCACCATGCACCATGTGTGACCGTGCACTGTGTGTGCTGTTCAGATACAGCACTATGCACCATGTGTGACCGTGCACTGTGTGTGCTGTTCAGATACAGCACTATGCACCATGTGTGACCGTGCACTGTGTGTGCCTTCAGATACATCCCTATGCACCATGTGTGACCGTGCACTGTGTGTGCCTTCAGATACATCCCTATGCACCATGTGTGACCGTGCACTGCGGGTGCCATTCAGATACAGCCCTATGCACCATGTGTGACCGTGCACTGTGTGTGCTATTAAGATACAGCACTATGCACCATGTGTGACCGTGCACTGTGTGTGCCTTCCGATACATCCCTATGCACCATGTGTGACCGTGCACTGTGTGTGCCTTCAGATACATCCCTATGCACCATGTGTGACCGTGCACTGTGTGTGCCTTCAGATACAGCACTATGCACCATGTGTGACCGTGCACTGTGTGTGCTGTTCAGATATATCCCTATGCACCATGTGTGACCGTGCACTGTGTGTGCCTTCAGATACATCCCTATGCACCATGTGTGACCGTGCACTGCGGGTGCCTTCAGATACATCCCTATGCACCATGTGTGACCGTGCACTGTGTGTGCCTTCAGATACAGCACTATGCACCATGTGTGACCGTGCACTGTGTGTGCTGTTCAGATATATCCCTATGCACCATGTGTGACCGTGCACTGTGTGTGCCTTCAGATACATCCCTATGCACCATGTGTGACCGTGCACTGCGGGTGCCTTCAGATACATCCCTATGCACCATGTGTGACCGTGCACTGCGGGTGCCTTCATATACATCCCTATGCACCATGTGTGACCGTGCACTGTGTGTGCCTTTTCAGATACACCACCATGCACCATGTGTGACCGTGCACTGTGTGTGCTGTTCAGATACAGCACTATGCACCATGTGTGACCGTGCACTGTGTGTGCCTTTTCAGATACACCACCATGCACCATGTGTGACCGTGCACTGTGTGTGCCTTTTCAGATACACCACCATGCACCATGTATGACCGTGCATTGTGTGTGCTGTTCAGATACAGCACCATGCACCATGTGTGACCGTGCACTGTGTGTGCTGTTCAGACACATCCCTCTGCACCATGTGTGACCGTGCACTGTGTGTGCTGTTCAGACACATCCCTATGCACCATGTGTGACCGTGCACTGCGGGTGCCGTTCAGACACATCCTTATGCACCATGTGTGACCGTGCACTGCGGGTGCCGTTCAGACACATCCCTATGCACCATGTGTGACCGTGCACTACGGGTGCCATTCAGATGCAACAAGGAATGATCCACCGAATTGTTGCCAACAGTGTTTTCAGCCATTTGACATGGATACACATGAAATCAAACAGTACATATTGTATTTTTGTGGCTGTGTAACCGAACCCCTAGGTAGACCATAATACCCTATTAAGTGTCATACAAATATATGTAACTTCTCATGGGGGACCAACATGCATGTATGCAGCAAATAACTGCATCTTGTTGTAGCTGTCAGGTGACAGTATTAACCACGAGACTGATCTGTGGTCAGTTTGTAAATGTCACCTGCACACCGGTATTGCACCACAACTCTCACAATATTCATTAAATATTTTGTTTATTGCATGCAAAATGATATTTTTCTCGAGTTCGTGTTAGATGAGCTATGTTACTCCCAGGAATGATGTCATTCCGTGGATATCTGCAGGTACTTCCTTGGTATGAAATTATTCCCTGGGTTATGGGCTATGTCCAATAACAATAACCAACAAGCATGTAACGTGTGTGTGTGCATGTGTGTGTGGGTGTATGTGTGTTTGTCCGCGCATGCACGTGCGCGCGTGTGTGTGTGGGGGAGGTGCAAGTGCATGCATGCATGTGTGTTCATGTGTGTGTGAATGTGTGGGTGCACGTGTATGGCTGTGGGTGTGCAAGTGCAGGCATGTATGTGTGTGTTCATGTGCACACATCTGTGTTTATGTGTCTGTGTGCATGTGTGTCGCTGTATGGAATCAAAGCTAACCCCACACACATATTGTCATGGGTGAGCAATCAGCAGTGAGTGCTGTGTTAACATATTCTCATGTTATCCTGTGCAATCCAGCCTAGGTTATTATTTGTTTATTTTGTTTTGGGTGTTTATGGGGAGCAAAACTAGCAGCAGAAATCAGCGGGAGCGTCGCATTTCGGGGGGTTATAGGCATTCAGTCCTTTGAACATAGTCTAGTTCACACTTATCGTTGGCGGGGAGCAGGTGGCAGTGCAACAGGAACCAGGATGCAAAGGGAGGTCTTCTCCTTTCCGTGCCAGTGGCGTGTCTAGGGAGTGGCCTGGAGTGGCACGTGCTACCCCTGGAATCTGATTGGCCACCACAGGTGGCACCCCATTGCTATGATCATTATGTGTGTGTGTGCTCTCATACTCATACTTCATGCCACCCCTGTATACGTCAGTGCCTCACTTGGGCCACCCTAGTCAAAAGAGTCTGGGCATGGCAGATCACTAGGAGTCTGGTTCCAACAGTGATCGGACCAAAGGATATGAATGACTACACATCACCTAGTTCATGGCAACAACTGCCGTAGGCATGCACAGTGCATGAACACTTGCAAGGACTAGATCACCTTCCCACATTGCAATTACTTTGATTACCTCCATGCATGTAGGGACAGACACACTGTATTTGGTGTCTGTGCCTCACAGACTCCTTTCTCTTTCACGTGGCTCTCAAGAGGTAGAGGGATGCTATTTAGCTGTGCTTTTCAGGGCCGAAAGATGAAGGTGCGTTCAGAGCGCAAAGGGGGGGGGGGGTGTACAGATGGGGTGATGACAACGTAGGGGGGGGGTGAAACTAAGACAGGTCCTGATGTTCAAACTAATGCCACAGGGAGGATGCCGAGGTGGACTTTGGTTCAGGAATTAAGGAACTCTAAGCTGCTGTGAGTGTTGATGAGAAAGCTCATTTGTGATATGCCCTGCACCCCTTTGCCCCCACGCCTCCACTCCAAAGCCTGACACTCCTGCCCAAATCTGCCAGCATGTCCGAGTGGGACAACATTCGTGGAACCTTTCTTGAGGATTTCCATATCAGATTTCCCACACAATATCCTCTAGGGTGCTGGTTTGGCAGATTTCTCAACGCAGGGGTCTGCAACCTGTGGCTCTCCAGAAGTTTGGGGGTACGACTCTCATCAGTGGCTGGGCAAGAGAGGGCTCATGGGAATTGTAGTAAAAACTCATGGTGAGCTGAAGGTTGCAAACCTATCCCCTAATGTGCAGGTAAGCCCAGTTTTTCCTCTCCTTATCTGCATCCACTTGGAAGGTTATTAGACACAGGAGGCCTACTCCTGGCCAATCTTGTGCTATCTTTCAGGTGAGCTGTTATCTAGTAGATCGATCTGTTTCCTGAGCCCATAACACAGCATGACTCTAGGAAATCAGGCGATCTCTCTCTGTAGCCAATCCTTTATCTGTATCCACAGTTGTCACGCTCAGAAACAAGCAAAATCCCAGGTTTACCTGCCTTGTGAAAACAAGCATTGGCAATGCCAATAGTTTGACCTTGTGTGTGGGCATGGGAAAGGCACTTGCCAGGCACTGCCGTCGTGGTATTAACTGGTCATTGATGGTAGCAGGTGCAAAATAAATGGAGTGATTGCCTGGGCATCTATTAGCAATGCCTGGCAAATGCCTACTACTTATTCACAAGCCAAAACTGTTGCCTTAGCCAATGCTTGTTTTTAACAGAGCTTCAGTGAAGGACACGCATAATGGTTACAAATCGAATGGCTGAAGGCAGACCGGGTTAAGACATTTTTATTACACAGTAGCCTGTTTACAGCTCCGATTAAGTCATGAACTCTCAGAAGACTGCTTTGAGAAACGAGTGGCAGGCACTTAGAGTGGCAAGTTTGATATTAAATCTGGATTAAAGCGAGTTTAAAGAGTTCCGCTAGAAGTGTTTTGTGTTGGGAGGGGCAGGAAATGGGTGGGAATGGCTACAGGGATTAGCCCATGCCCACAGGTAGTCAATGAGTGGGCAAATAACACTTACAAGCTGTGTGTCCCTCCTCATATTTCATTTCTCCCTATCTTTATTCGAATGCAATAGTTTTGGCTTATATATGGTGCAAGCGCCACCTGATACCCCTAACTAAAAATGAACAAAAGCAATGGGTTGTGTTTATTCATTGTTTCCTCGTATGCGCGCCTTAACCAATCATATGCCCAGATAATGCCGTTTTAGGCATGTTGCTACTTTATATAGCGAGGTTTCGCTGCACACTTCCCACTGCACATATTGAGGCTAGGTGTTGTCATACTTAATTGTATTTAAGTAGGAGAACCTGAGAACATGGGGTTGAATCCATAAATTGACATAACATTTCACTACAGAAACATGCCCATTGGCACTATACCAGGCTGCAGCCCATAGACCACAAACAGCCCCTATACACGGCGCGTCCGCACGCACCCTGGTGTTATTATAACATTGCGGCTTTTGTGAACATATCCTCCAGGACTCTTAGTACCTCCAAATGCTGTGCGGGCCCATCCTACATTGAGCTCCCCTACAGGTCCTATACTTGCCAAAATGATGATTTGGGTCCTGACACCCTTACAGGACCTTTCACAGGCGTTATGGCTGCCCCTCTTCAACAAGGCAGTGGACCTGTAGAAGTGAAATCCCATTCCTATCCCCATTACTTTGTATTTGTATTTGTTTATTTGTATTGCGCACCCTGCCCAAAGGCATCAGGGCGCATGTTTGGAAAAGGTAGTTACAGATACATGTTACATAGATAGGTAAAAGTTACATTATATAACATTTACAGCAAGAATAAGAAGATGAGTAGGAAACATTACACAGAATGGCCAAGCGGCCTTAATATACAGTAGATACAGTGAGTAGCCTGTTTGCGGGTAACAGCTGCATGAATTACAGAGAGGTGGCCAGGGCATCCTGTTCGTAAAGCCACTGTTTAGTTTTGTTTTTGAAGGATTGGATGGATGGAACGTTCCTAAGATCATTGGGTAGGGAGTTCCAGAGCTTAGCCGCAAGGACTGGGGAGCTCAAGCCTCTAGCTGTCTGAAGCTTGAAACTGGGAATGGTTAGTGTGTGCGCCTGTGCAGATATCAAGGGTCTGGAAGCTGTATGTTGTGAGAAGCGCGTGGACAGGCAGGCAGGTGCAGCATTATTCTGTGCCTTGTGGGTTAGAACAAGTGCTTTGAGTGAGATGCGAGGTGTAATGGGTAGCCAATGTAGGTTGCGCCTGGTAGAGGAGATGTGGGAGCTCCTGGGGACGGTAAGAGCAGCCCTAATGGCATTGTTCTGGGTGACCTGTAGTTTATCAAGGTTTCTTTGACTAGTCCATAAGTAAAGGGCGTTGCAATAGTCAATTTTGGACATGATGAGGGTTCTGGTGAGGATCAGGCGATTGTCCGTTGTCAAGAAGGGGCGACATGCTGTGATGAGTTTACACATATACGATGATGCTGAGACTACTGAATTGGTTTGTCTATTGAGAGAGAGGGTAGAGTTTAGATACATTCCAAGTGTTTTGGTGACGTTGGTGACTTTGATAACGTTTACATCAATAATGAAGGAA
This sequence comes from Ambystoma mexicanum, assembly GCF_040938575.1. NCBI lineage: Eukaryota > Metazoa > Chordata > Amphibia > Caudata > Ambystomatidae > Ambystoma > Ambystoma mexicanum. The sequence goes on along the minus strand of NC_090930.1, from coordinate 78,693,535 downwards.
TTGTATTTGGGGTCAAGTTTCGTGAGTTTGGACAGAGAGCCTAGGATGAGTAACTCTGTTTTCTCATAATTAAGGCAGAGCCCATGGTGTGCCATCCAGGCCTGGGTGACATAGTAGACTGCATTGAGTGCTTTGACATTGGTTACATAGTCGCCAGAGATAGGGTTGAGTATCTGGGTGTCGTCTGCATAATTAGTGTAGGTGACACCCAGATGGTCAAGAATATCAAAGAGCGGTTTAGTAAACATGTTGTGAAGCGTGGGTGATACACAAGAGCCTCGTGGGACTCCGCAGGGGACATGAGCTGGGTCAGCGGCGGCTAAGGGAGAGAAGACCCTCATGGATCTATTTGCCAGGAAGGAGCTGATCCAGGAAGTGGCTGCGTCAAAGAAGTGAGCAGCTATCTTAAGGTGATGGCAGAGGATTTGGTGATCGACCAAATCGAAAGCAGCTGAGAGGTCGAGGAGGAGCAAGAGCACTTGTTTGCCCTTATCTTTCAGGTCCTCGATTTGGGTTTTCAAGTCAATCAGGGCTGTCTCCGTGCCGTGTCTTGGACGGAAGCCAGATTGTCTGAGCCCTAATAGGTTGTTAGTATAAAGGTAATTGTGGATTTGGATATAAGCTGCACAATCCAGAATTGTGAGTAGGTAAGGCACCGTGGTGATGGGCCTGTAGTTGGTGGGATTGCTAGGGTCAAGATTAGTTTTTTTAATTAGAGGGATGACCCACGCATCCTTGAGGTTGTCCGGTACAGAGCCCGATTTGAATGAGGAATTGATAAAGGAGGTAATGAATGGGGCGAGATCATGCGTGGCTTCCTTTACGACCGGCGCCGGGCAGGCGTCACCTTGGCAGTTGGAAGGCTTAAGCTTCATGATGATGTTTTCAACTTCCTTAATGGTCAGGGGTGAGAAGCTGAAAGGTTTGAAGGAGTGCTTAGGAGCGGGGGTATTGTATCACTGGGGGTTACCCGCTGAGTCCGAGAGATGGCTTTTTTTGGTATTAATTTTGGCTTGGAGCAAGGAAATTTTGTTTAATAGTGCTTTTTGTATATTGGAACACCATTCAGCGTCCGGGGTGCACTTATCAAGTAGGGCGACTGGGGACTCTAGTTCCTTAAGGATTTTAAAGAGTTCCTTGGTGTTAGATTGTGCTTGAGTGATCCTAATGTTGTACACTTCTTTTTTGGCCGCTAGGAAAGCTTCTTTGGAAGTGAGGGAGGCGGTTATAAGGTTATTTCTATTGACTAGAGTAGGTGAACTTTCCCAGTGCGACTCAGCTTTTCTTTTTTCTTTGCAAAGTTCACGTAAGTGAGGGGTGAACCACGAATTGAGGTGGTTGCAAGGTTTTTGTTTGCGCAGTTTGAGTGGGGCAATGGTGTTGAGAGCGTTTAACATGACACGGTTGTAAGTATCAACTAGGACCGTAGGGGCCAAGCAAGTGGAGGAGGCTGTGTTCAGTAACGGGAGGATAAGTGGGAGTAGTTTCTCAGCCGTAATATCCTTCTTGTTGCGTGTATGGGTGGGCGGGGCAAGGTTGGGTTTGTCTGTGGGTGGACTATAGTTAATGGAGAATATTATTTTATGATGATCAGCCCACGCACATGGTGACACAGAGGTTACATTTAGTGCACAGTTCATGTCTGAGACCCAGTCAAGGGTACGACCCTTGATATGGGTAGGTTCACTAACTTGTTGGGTGAGGCCGAAGTCAGCCAGAGCACTAGCTACGTCACTGGCTTTGGCATCATTCGTGTCCTGGTATCCCAGGTTGAGGTCGCCAAGTACGATGATTTGAGATTTGGGCTTGGTGCTAGAGGCAAGGATGGATGAGATGTCCTCTACAAATGTGGAGGTAGGGCCAGGTGGCCTGTATATGAGATGCACTGAAGCGGTGTGATTGGGTGAGATCGGTAGTTTAATAGAGAGTAATTGAGCTGATGGCAGCTGTAGGGTGTTGGCAGCTCTAAGATTAAGCGAACTCTTAAATATGAATGCTAATCCACCCCCTTGGTTTGATTAGTGTCCCTGTCGCACCTGATGATGAAGTAGTTATCGGGGATGGCTAGGGTCAGGGCAGGACCCGAGGATGCATGCAGCCAGGTTTCCGTAATTGCAAGAAAGTCAAGGTTTTCTGTCACGATGAAATCTGCAATGTCTAAAGCGTGAGCAGGGACAGAGCGTGCGTTAACAAGCGCACCTTTGAGTTTGGTCGCGGTGTTGGAATTATTGGCTATGGGGGTCCCGACAATTATCGGCACCACAAGGGGCTTAAAAGGTCGTACCTGCCCCCATCAACTCTCAAGGCTACTCTTTATTTGCTCTTCTTTATAATCTCTATCTTCGTCCTTTGGTTCCTCTCCTTCATAATTCATGTTTCCATTTTGAATAATATGTGGGTGATACCCAGATTATTTTCCAGTCGGGTCAGGTTCTGGGTACATTTACGCAAACTTGCTAATGCAGGGGGTCTACAACCTGTGGCTCTACAGATATTATGGAATACAACTCCCATGATTCCTCCCATTGATTGTGCTGGCTAGGGTTTATGGGAGTTGTAGTTCAAAACATCTGAAGAGCCAAACATTGCTCTTGTGCTAATGGAATGCATGACATTAATGAGAGGACGGCATAGACCTGGCTGAAGCAAAAAGACAAACAGAGGTCATGATTGTCAGAGGAGATATATTTGACCCCTCCCAAGATGGCCACTAATTCTGCTCCCTCCCCCATCTTTAGCAACCTGGGCCTCACTGTTTCCCCGAATTAACGCTATGTCCAGAATCTATTTCTGTTCCTTTAAAATGTTGAGAAAGACTTTGCCTAACATTGATCGCAGTTCCAGCCCTGGTCTATTCGCGACTGGATTATACTAACTTCTCATGCTTCGCTCTACCTCTGCTCTCGCGACTGTAGGTCATTTAAGACTGCTGCCCATCTTGCCTAAGCGCTCAGTTTCATATACATTCTGATTGCCTACTCCCTAAATCCCATTGGCTGCCTATTTGCAGAAAGTCGCCACTTCAAGGTCTTCCACGCCATTCATGACATTGGCCCACCCTTTCTCTCTGCTTTTCTCCTGGCCCTGTTCTGCATTCTAGAAGCTCCCCTCTTTTTGATGTAACCCACTTTTGTTTCTCATAGATAGGAGGGGCAGTATTTTTGGCCCTTGCATCAGCAGCTTGTTATACACTTTCATTAATGATTAGTACCTGGCGGGGCAGGGGTGTGGCCTAGTCCTCCCAGCCAATGAGAAGGCACGTAGAGTGGCATTACCATACAGTAATCTCACCGCTCCAAGCCTCCTCAGTGCTGGAGGCCGCAATCTTACCCTGATGGGTGTTCATGTAAGTGCTCTCCTGGCCCTGCATCCCTCCCACCCCCACACCAACACCCCTTTTACACATATTTCCCCCCTCGAACCTCTGCCCCACTTAGCTTGTGCTGCCGCATCCTTTTCCGGCGCTGGGAACAGCAGTGTTCCTAGCTTAGCCCTGCAGCAGTGCGATAGGCCGTCATGGAAAGGGAGAAGGCACTTCGTAGTCCCTGCTGCCTGTTCCATGGTGGCCATCTTGCTTGTAAATTTTTTTCCACTTTTGAATGGCCGCCATGGAAAGGGAGAAGGAACTATGTGTAGTCCCCACGCCCCAATCCATGGTGGCCATATTTTTGTCCGTTGTGATACGCTAATGGCATGTCACAAGCTCGGAAAAGATTATATCATTACCACACGCCAATGGGCCAGGGTACTAATAGCAATACGCTCCTGGCTGGGGAGACATTATCACTTTAGGTAATACCCAGGGGCATTACTTGAAGCAGTAATGCCCCCTAGTTCGGGACTTATTGCTTAATTAGATCACTAGACAACTTAGTCCAGAAGTACCACCTGGGAATTATATCTGGGAAATACGTAGAGTAATTTAAATGCATGCAGCGCATATCTTATGTCAATACCTCTACCAAGATTGCCGAACAGGTTCTCGAGCCCCTCACACACCTAACACTAATCAATATTTGGTTCATAGCTATCCATAACTTCATTGGACAACTTTCTCTAGAGAAAAAGCCATGTATGATGGAGTCACACACATCCATCCTTACACAGAGCACCTCCCTTTTGCCCAATTTTCCAAAGATCCTTTTCCCACCCGCTCCGCTCGCATTCTTTGGTTTTCCTCACTATTCCCCACGCAGACCAGGGTCTGGAGTACCCCGGGTGGTGGCACGGACAAGAACCAGGTGCTCCGAGACAACTACGATGATGAGTTGGTGCAGTATAAAAGCAAAGTAGCATAACACAGCAAAGCAGCACTTCCAGAGCACTGTGAAAACCGTGCTTCCTTGTTAGTCCGCTCCTCTGGGCTCTCCTCCAGTTCAGCACTAAAATGCCTCTTACCAAAGCCGTGCTTCAGAAATGCACTATCTGTGCATAAAATAGAATCCCGCCACCTCAGCTCTGATGACCTGAAGAGCCGGAGTTTCTCAGCAGACCGGGGTCTGGAGCACCTCCGGGTTGCGGCACGGATAAGAATAAGGTGCCCTGAGACAACTAGGGCGGTGCAGTATCTCTTCCTCACAGCAAAATGCCCCCACCAGGCCACATACCCCAGAAGGCAGATTCATTGCACAAAGAGGTGCCTCAGTAAACACATATGGCATCACCCACAATGAACTTTGCCCACTCAGGTGCAGATAACACAGAGAACTATACGACCCAGAATGGTCTTTGCGTTACTCAGTGCTGATGGCGTGAAAGGGCTACCCACATCAGAAGGCAATCTGGATGTCATAGTGCACAACATCACACAGGACTACATGCCTTATCACCCATGTCTCACTGAGTAGTACAGAGCTCTGCAAAACACGGGTAGAGTACCCCTCCTGGAAATAAATCTCTGGTCACATCAGGCAGGACTGGAGCATCTCAGGTCTGAGCTGAATGGCCTTAAGGTAACAATGTGTACTACATTTTAACAAAATGCAAGAAGAATGGGAGGTTGGGACCTTGTTAACGTACATCACTGGCCCACCACATCATTCTCATGAAAGCACCAATCCCATCACATGAAACTATGATTGTTTGATTTTTTAATGAAGAAAAATGAAATTATGGCAGTTTTGCAAGCATAGTGATTAAGTATTATTGATATAGCCCTTTCAACAAAGCACTTTACAGAGAACATATTTGCATACAATATCACCCAACTGAAGTTTGTATTCATTTATCAATCCCGGAAGGATAAAAGGGTGAGTTGGCCTTGCTGCGATTCAAAACTGCGACCTGCCGATCACGCACAGATCACAGCAGCAAGTGCAGAAACCCGGTGAGCTATCTTACCAGGTCGCTTAACGGTGTAGGTACCCTTCATAGGTAATTTTACTTTGTTTGCTGATAGGGAAATGTGTCATGGTGATTATTAACACACTAGCTGTTCCTGGCGTAACATACGCTGTTCTAGCATATCTTAAAGGTCAATATCGGTTGCTAATTCATCGGGTCACTTCTGTCCCGCTTCTAAAATATCAGAATTACCACCAATCGCATCCAGGAAAGGGGCGTAGGTATCTGTGACTTATTAATGGTCATTGAGAAGGCTAAACATATCAGATGGAATGAGTGTTATCCGTGGTATAAGAACAATATCCAACTTCAATCGATTACACAGGCCTCTATGATGTGTCTTTGTAGATGCATAAGTGTCAACCTTGTTCCCCCATTACAGATTCCCCATGATGGCATAAGATTGCATAGCAGCACAATTACAGCACCTACTTTCAGTTTCAGCTCGTGAGGAGGCATTCGTCCTACAGCATTTAGCTCTTTAGAGACTGAAACTTGAGCCAGTGATTAACTGTTCATTGACACTGGAACTGACGTGCCCTGTGTAAAGAGAAGTGGAGGTGGAAATAAGTTACTTACAAGTGTTTGAGATAGTGTAAGGGGAAGGTGACCACATAGAACCATGCTCATCCCAATTGTTGAAATGGTTGCTGTTGTTGAAGTGGGTGCACTTTGCCATTTGGACAGCAGAGGGCAACCTAACACTGAGACATTGCATCAGTTTAGCGAATCATAGCTAAGCATTTTATATATATATATATATATATAGATGTTCATGTTACCTGCTGTATTTTCTAAGCCAAAATGTCTCTCCCCAGCCCATGGCACTATTAGTGTCTAATTAAGAGTTTCGCGCTGGTGGTACAACATCCGGAAGTTTTTTATATCGGATGTTTCTGCCACTCCGCCATACTCTGGGTTTCAAATGTGAAACTCATCCTCTCCACGTGATTTTGTGTGGTTGCAGCCGCAAACATTACCACATGAGGAATTACCTCATGCCCAAATAAAGGAATCCTGACGCAGGCCTATGGCATTCCAGAATGGGGAATAACTGTTGGGTCAGTGCGGCTAGTTACTGCATACTTACCGCATGCAGTACCAGTGTAGCCATTTTGCAGTATTTCCAGCTGAGATAATGCAAAATGCGTTATCAGATGCTATATCTCTTAACACCATCCTCATTTATGCAAAAACTGATGAGCATGTCATTGACTAGCAAGGGAATGTCACTGCTTAGTGTGAATGTAGCAATGTGGAGGTAAACAGTGGTCCCACCAATCTTTAAACTTGTGTAACTCAAACAGGTCCCCCCTTTACACCACCTCCTGTGCCCTTGGCACATGCAGATGGATGCCAATTGGCATGGGAGCAGATGGAACATGTTGCCTTTGGAAGGCTTTCAGGTCAGTTTACAGCTACCTTCACTGATGACTCTGGGACATCCTGTGAGAAATGATAACTTCCAGGAGTGACTGGACCATGGATGCAGCTGGCTAAGATGTCTTCTGGAAGTGTTCTATGCCATAAGGGTCTGCAACATTTGGTTCTATGGATGATTTGGACTATCACTTCCATCAGCCCCGGACTGTATCCTCAATCGTGGAGGATGATGGACGTTGTGGTTCAAAACATCTGGACAGACACAGGTTGCAGAACTCTGCTCCGCTCCTTATTGAGCCAAAGAAGGCAACCATGTAGAAAGAGAAGCATCCACAATGATCAGAGCAGAGTGCTGAGAAGGCATGGGGGAGAGGGAGCCAAAGTCTATTCAACCGGACAGTGGTAAATACATTCTCAATGAATACAGGAATCAAGTTTATCAAAGGTCACAGGGAAGCACACTCTTAGAGTATAGACAGGGAAGCAACGCCTTAGAATTGAGACAGGAGACAAGTTTGCAAAGTCTAACCAATGGGACAGCGAAGTAGAGATTCAGCAAGCAGACATGAAGCAAAGGTATACAAAGGTGACAGGGAAGGTCTCAGGGTTTCGACAGTGAAGCAACATCTTAGAATTGAGATAGGGGGCACAGAAGCAAAGTTGATGAGTGGAGACAGGGAAACAAAATCTCAGAGTGGAGAGTGGGAAGCAAAGTTTCAGAATAAAGGCAGGGAATGAAACCTCTGGATGGAGACAGGGAAGCAAAGTCTCACATGCGGGACAAGAAAGCAAAGTCTCAAAAAGTGACAGAGTTAAAGTCTCAGAATGGAGCCAGGGAAGCAAAGTCTCAGAATGGAAACAGGGCAGCAAAATCTCTTGGAATTGAGATGGGGGCAGGGAACCAAAGTCGCTGAGTGGAGATAGAGTAACAAAATATTAGAATAGAGACAGGGAAACAAACTCTTAGGGTCTCATTACCCGGTAGGCGGTGAGCCATGGCGCTATTAGCGCCATGGCTCATGCCGGTAAAATACCGGCACCGCCTTGGCGGAAAGGGGATTTACCGCCCCATTCCAAGGTTGGAGGGGCGGTAAATCCCCTTTCCGCCATTGCCCTTCCCCATTCCCATTTCTGCCCCATAGGGCTCTACGGGAATGGGGAAGGCGCTAATTACGGCACCGCAATTTTGCGGTGCCGTAATTAGCTCCGAGGTCCCTTAGCGGGTTGGATTTTAACGCCTGCAAAAAGCAGCCGTTAAATCCCCCAACTGGCAAAGGGACCTCGTAGTAAGGCGGTAGGGATTTACCGGTACCAGTATTTTACCGGTACCGGTAAATCCCTACCGCCATCCGTGTAATGAGGCCCACAGAGTGGAGGCAGGTAAGTCAAGTTTAAAAATGTAGACAGAGGACATAAAAGCTGCGTCTCTGAATGGAGACACGGAAACAACATTTCAGAATATAGGCAGGGAAGCAAAACAACAGAACCGAGACAGGAAAGCAAAGTCTCTGAATGAAGCTAGGGAAGTAAAGTCTCTGAATGGAGACAGGCGAACAAAGTCTTAGAATTGCGACAGGGAAGCAAAGTCTTTGAATGGAGACAGGGAAACAAAGTCTTGGAATTGAGACTGGAGACAGGGAAGCAACGTCTTAGAATTGAGACAGGGGACGGAAGTAAAGTCTCTGAATGGGCACTGGGAAACAAAGTTTCATAGTGGAGACAGGGACCAAAGTCTCAGAAGGGAGACAGGGAAGCAAAGTCTGAGAATGGAGACAGGGAAGCAAAGTCTCAGAATGGAGACAGGGAAGAAAAGTCTTGGAATTGTGACAGGAAACAAAGCATTAGAGTGGAGACAGGGAGGCAAACTCTTAGATTTGAGACAGGGAAGCAAAGTCTCTCAATGGGGACATGTAAACAAAGTCTCTGAACGGAAAACAGGGAATCAAAGTCTCACGTAGAGAACAGAAAAGCAAAGCCTCAAAAAAGAGACAGAAGCAAAGTCTCAGAATATAGATAGGGATGTCTCAGAACGGAGACAGGGAAACAAAGTCTCAGAATAGAGATAGGGGAGCAAAGTATAAGAATGGAAACAGAAACAACGTCTTAGAGTGGAGGCAGGCAAACAAAATCTTAACATGGAATCAGGTGACACAGAAGCAACTTCTCTGAATGGAGACAGGGAAACAGTATAGATGCTGTGAAGCAAAACAACACAATGGAGACAGGGAAGCAAAGTCTCTGAATGAAGACAGGGAAGTAAAGTCTGCCTTGGGGACAGGAAAACAAAGCTTCAAAGAAGTTCAAAAGCAACATCTCAGAATGTAGACAGGAAAGCAAAGTCACAGAATTGAGACAGGGAAGTACATTCTCAGAATGGAGATGGGACAGGGAAGCATAGACTCTGAATGGAGACAGGTAAATACAATTTCAGTGTGGAGAGATGGAAGCAAAATCTCAGAATATAGGCAGGGATGCAAAGTCTCTGAATGGAGACAGGGAACAGGGAAGCAAAGTCTCAGAATGGAGAAAGGGAAACAAAGTCTCAGAATGAAGACAGGGAAGCAAAGTCCTGAAATGGAGACAGGAAACAAAAAAAATCGAGTGGAGACAGGGAAGAAAAGTCTTACACTTGAGACAGGAAACAGCAAAGGACAGTCTATGAATGGAGACAGGGGAACAAAGTCTTAGAGCGGACAACAGGGAAGCAAAGTTTTGCATAGGGGACAGAAAAGCAAAGCCGCAAAAAAGAGGCAGAAGCAAAGTCTCTGAATATAGATAGGGAAGCAAAGTCTCAGAATGGAGACAGGGAAACAAAGTCACAGAATGGAAACAGGGAGCAAAATCTCAGAATGGAGACAGGGAAGCAAATCCTCAGAATGGAGACAGGGGACAGGGAAGCACAGACTCTGAATGGAGACAAGGATACAAAATGTCAAAGTGGAAAGATGGACGCAATGTCTCAGAATATAGGCAGGAAAGTAATATCTCAGAATGGAGACAGGTTAGCAAAGTCTCACAAAGGGGAGATGGCCAGGAAAGCAAAGTCTCAAAAAGAGACAGGAAAGTTAAGTCTCAGAATGGTGATAGGGATGCAAAGTTCTGAAATGGAGATAGGAAACAATAATTCGAGTGGAGACAGGGAAGCAAAGTCTTAGAATTGAGACAGGGAACAGGGAAGCAACATCTCTGAATGGAGCAGGGGATCAAAGTCTCAGAGCGGAGAACAGGGAAGCAAAGTCTCACATAGGTGACAGAAAAGCAAATCCTAAAAAAAGAGGCAGAAGCAAAGTCTCAGAATATAGATAGGGAAGCAAAATATTAGAATGGAGACAGGTAAACTAACTCTTAGAGTGGAAGCAGGTAATTAAAGTGTTAAAATTTAGACAGGGGACACAGAAGTCACGTCTCTGAATGGAGACAGGGAAACAACATCTCAGAATATAGGCAGGGAAGCAAAACAACAGAACGGAGACAGGGAAGCAAAGTCTCTGAAGGAAACTAGGGAAGCAAAGTCTCAAAATGGAGACAGGGAAGCAAAGTCTCACATGGGAACAGGAAAGCAAAGCTTCAAAGAAGGGCAGAAGCAAAATCTCAGAATGGAGACAGGGGAACAAAGTCACAGAATGGAGACCGGGAAGCACATTCTCAGAATGGAGACAGGGAAGCACATTCTCAGAATGGAGACAGGGAAGCACATTCTCAGAATGGAGACAGGGGACAGGGAAGCAAAGACTCTGAATGGAGACCTGCAAACAAACTTTCAGAGTGGAGAGATGGAAGCCAAGTCTCAGAATATAGGCAAGGAAGCAAAACCTCAAAATGGAGCCAGGGTTGCAAAGTCTCACAAAGGGGAGATGGCCAGGAAAGCAAAGTCTCAAAAATAGACAGGGAAGCAAAGTCTCATAATGGAAACAGGGAACCAAAGTCTCTTACTGGATGCAGAGATACAGAGAAGAAAAGCGCCTGGATATAGAGAGAGTCAAGCAATGTTGTGCAAACTGGACAGGAAAGCAAACACTCACAAAGGAGACATAAAATCAAAGTCTCTGAATGGAGACAGGGAAGCAAAGTCTGTGAATGCAGACAGGGAAGCAAAGTCTCTGAATGCAGACGGGGAAGCAAAGTCTCTGAATGGAGACAGGGAAGCAAAGTCTGTGAATGCAGACAGGGAAGCAAAGTCTCTGAATGGAGACAGGGAAGCAAAGTCTGTGAATGCAGATAGTGACGCAATGTCTCTGAATGCAGACAGAGAAGTGAAGTTTCTGACTGTAGATAGGCACGCAAAGTCTCTGAACACAGATAGGCAAGCAAAGTATCTGAATGAAGACAGGGAAGCCAGGTCTTGGATTGGCGATAGGAAACTAGAATTAGAGTGGAGACATGTAAACAAAGTCTTAGAATTTAGACAGGGAACAGGAAAGCAAAGTCTATAAATGGAGACAGGGGACAGGGAAACAAAAATGCTGAATGGAGACAGGAAAACACAATTTCAGAGTGGAGAGACGGAAGCAAAGTCTCAGAATATAGGCAGGGAAGCAACACCTCAGAATGGGGACAGGTCAGCAAACTCTCACAAAGGTTAAATGGCCGGGAAAGCAAAGTCTCAAAAAGAGACAGGGAAGCAAAGTCTCATAAAGGAAACGGGGGACCAAGGTCTCTGAATGGATCCAGAGATCCAGAGAAGAAAAACTTCTGGGTGGAGACAGTCAAGCAAAGCTGTGCAAACTGGACAGGGAAGCAAATACTCACAAAGGAGACAGGAAATCAAAGCCTCTGAATGGAGACAGGGAAGCAAAGCCTCTGAATGGAGACAGGGAAGCAAAGCCTCTGAATGGAGACAGGGAAGCAATGTCTCTGAATGGAGACAGGGAAGCAAAGTCTCTGGATGGAAATAGAGATGTAAAGTGGTGATACGTAAGCAAAGACCACTAAGTGGGCACAGTTTCACTGGGGAGGCAAAGGTGCAGTCTTGCATGATGGGCAGCGAAGTAAAGAGCAGACTGGGATGTTGTTAGATACGGGAAGGGTACAACACGAATACATAATATTAAGGTTAGTCTTGGGTGGCAGTTTATAGTGAAAAGACCGAAAAAAAATATCGAAAAAAAAGGTTGAACCAAAAAATCTCGAAAAAAAAAATCGATTTTTTTTTTCAATACGTTTTTTTTTCGAAATGGGGGGGTTCCCCACGTTCCCCACCCATGGGGGGGGTTCCCCACCCAACCCCCCTTTTTCGTTTTTTTTATTTTACCCCTTTTTTTACTTACCTGACCCCAAAAATACATATAAATAAATAAATAAAAAATTCGATTTTTTTTTTTCGAGTTTTATTTTTGATATTTTTGTCATTCGATATTTTTTTTTTTTTGGCCTTTTGACTGACCACCAGCTGCAGCTGCTCACAGACGGTGGGTGGGCCATTGAGTAGCAAAGTGGGCGAGAAACTCGATGGCAAGTGGGGATTTGAGACCTCAGGTGACTTGAATGCATGCATGCGCACCCTCTTCACATATGCCCACGCGGGAATATTGGTGGGCAGTGCTCCTGAACGCCAGAAACTGACTAGTGCGTTGGCATATGCAGGCACTCACCAGATACAAAACCCTGGGTGTCAGGCCACACCCCTCCGACTGGCACCCTCTACAAGCCTGGGATCGGCTCTTGAAAAGAGTGGGAATCACCCACAGGCCCGATCAGAGCCATCTACCCACCGCCACAGGCAATCACCCCAACAGGGATCAAGTTTGGGACACAAAGTAAGTGGCACGTGTTGCCAACTTGAGCAAAGTAAACTTTCGATGCCCTACCATTCGCCCACTAGCCTTTAATGTTCAAGATACTGGCACTGCTTGCACTGTCCTGGCTACGGACTTGCTCATAGTCGCTTCCGGTTCCCGCGATGAGGAATTTGGGGCCTCCGATGAGACTTCATCGTCGGATACTTTCACCTTCGCGCCCTTTTGCACCAGTATTGCGTCACTGCCGGCTTCAGAGGCTGAACCTCCAACATTCTTTTCTGCATGCTTCTGACAAGCATTGGCAAAGCCAATAGAACTGCCTTTTATATACTGAAATCTTCTCCCTGCTGAGAGTGAAGATATGCCCGGTGTGTTATTGGGTATAGCTGTGTATGGCACTGAGGGGCAGTGCACTTGGCTTGTCCGGTCCAGTCTCCATGTCTCTTCACCTGCATGGATATTCAAGCTTAAACTGTTTGCTGAGAATAATACATTTGGTTTGAGGGGAGCAACCACCCACTTACTCACTAGACCTCATCTGCCGGTGTGGGCCTTTCCCACTCTAGGCAACATCCATGGTGGGATGGGCAAGTATTGTCTTTTGTTTAATATTGTCTATTGAAATAAGTAAACAATTTGCCTCTGCGCAATACATGTAATGTAATATAGCATTCACAGTGTAACATATGCTTGTACTGATACTCCAGTACAGAGGCCAGCAACCTGTGGCTCTCATGACCCTGAACCATTGACTTTGCCTGTTAAGACTGATGGGAGCTGTAGTCTAAAACATCTGGAGCGCCAAAGGTTGCAGACCTCTGCACTAGTACATATAAATATTGCCAAAGCCATGCACCTATATTTGTAATAGAAGCTCATTGGATGCATTCACATATTTTTTAAGCGGGCAGAAAAGTTGGGTTGAAGGGAAAAATAAGGTAAACTATAATCCCATTGGGCCTCATTACGAGTATGCCGTTGTGGAAAACAAGTGGCGGTAATAGAATTACTGCCACTTTTCCCGCACCTCCATACTACAAGTTTGGCCCTGGAGCAGGGGATCTACCTCCAGCATCATGCTGGAGGAAAACTCTCCCACTTTCCACTGAAGAATCGGCAAATGGGGTAATTCTGCCGGCGGTAATTCTGCTGAAATCCCCATAGTGTCCTGTGGACTCCAATGAATGGGGACTAACACCGCCACCACCACTTGCAATCCGGCAGTAATTCCGCTGGACCAAGTGGCGGTAACAGTAAATCTGTTGGACAGTATTCTGGATGATTTACCGTAGGAATACCGCCCAACTCGTAATGAGGCCCATTGACTGTGTAATTCTACAGGACTAAGTTCAGACACTAAATATATAACTCATTAAACAGGTTCCACATATTTTAAATGTGGCTTGTATGTCTTGCTGTACTAGGAACTCTTTCTCTGGCCGATAGTGTTGGGGCTCTTATTTATGTTTTTAAATAATTAATTAATTCAGGAGGATAGCTCAGTGGCAATGCGCTCGCCTTAGAAGCAAGACGACGCGAAGCAACACAGGTTTGGTCCGTGTTAAGCATGTTATAAATAACCAATTGAAACATTACAAAAAAATCATTTTAAATACTATTTGCTACCCACACCTAGCCTTAGAAATGGAAGGCCTCTTTCACGTTTGGAGGCTAAAGGAATAGTGGCATCATGACATAGTAATGTTCCATGTATCCTATCATGTGGCCATGTGGGGAAGGCTAAAGAGCAGGCCTTTTAGGGGGATAGTTTGAGCCATCCCTGGCAGAATGCCAACCCGCATCTAAACCGGAGCTAGCAGCAGCAGCCATGCTAAGCCACTGGCTGGCATTAGAACCTGTGACCAACGGTTGCATACAGAGTTGCTTAGCGAAAGCCTTGGACAACTGTGTCCGCTTACACATATTGAGGAGTGTGATACCTTAAAAGTGATGGTGTCAAAGCTTGGAATTCAGCTTGTCTGTGCCAGCATAGAAGCAGTACACTCACGTGCACATCATTAATAGCCCACCCCCACAGTAAGGTAAGCAGTGTTGTAGCCGAAACAGAAACCTACATCTTTGCTCATTTTTCAGGGAGATGCAAACATAGACAGTTCACATTTCTGAAATACAACAAAAAAGCCCTTCTGACGTAAAGTAGCACACAGAGCACCTCTGAAATGAACTTATTTTCCTCTTCAATCTACTTCATTTCTTTGAGGCAGCCAGAGATCCTTTAAGGGGTATGTATGCAAGCCAGCGACCTACCGTATGCGCTTGCGTTCCCTGTACCTATGAACACCTTGCTGCTCCTGCCCTCATCATGTTGAACTGGCCAGACTCACAGCAATTAGACAGTTAGATAACCTCACATTAGAAATGCAAATTGGCTTCCTAAATGTTTTTTTTAATTTGTATTTATAATTTTTGGTCTTAACACAAAAACATAATTAACAATTCCACATAACAACATAAGTGAGAATTGAAAAAGAAGAAAAGACAAACAATGTTTCAGCGGTTCCTCTGGATACAGGCCAGCCATGAGTCACTCCAATTCCTGGTCAAGGAACCGGCCCCACACATCTGCAACCGCGCTGCTTTTCTTCTGGTTCCGCCGGGCAACTCTCTCGATATTTGAAAGGGAGAGCATCTTCTGGAGCCGCATAGCATTGTTTGCAAAGAGAGTCTATTTCCAATTCTGCAGGAGAATTCCTCTGGCCACCATGGAGGCCCTAAAGAGTCAGGTCACCTGCGGATATGACAAGTCCTGCAAATCGGTGACTTCTCCCAAGATCAAAGTCACAAAGTCATATTCTTTGTCCACCCCCAGGACTGTGTCCACTGCACGTGACTTCTCAATTGTTACACTTAAGAACAGAACAGAGCACCTTGAGATGGAAAGTTTAGCCTCTGATGCTGGATGGAGGAACATTTGCATTTGTTTGGGTGAGGGTGTGTGGTGATCCTGGCCAGGGGGGCACCGTCGGTCATCGCTGATCATCTAGGCACGCAAGAATCGGCCTGGCCTTCTGCACTGGGTGCTCCCTTCCCTAATCTGCTTCTAGGAGGCGCTGCGATTCCAGGATCTTCCCTCAGCCCTCTCTTGCATCCAGGAAGAGTAGAAAAGTAGAATTAAATTCCAACGCTTGCATTTGGACTTCCTCACCAGAGCTAGAATGTGCACTTCAATCCCAGACGGTGAGCAATAAATATTCTTCCTGCAATCAGAACTATTCTGAGGTGTAGTAGTCCACTCAGAAGAAGTGTATTCTTCATCAAACTGCTTTTTAAAGTCCATGAGAGCTTAGACAGCATTAGGTATGCAAGAGAGCAAGCACTCTCTAAACGGACCTAAACATGTACTGCTCTGATTACAAAAAAGGACTGGTACACACTGTATATGATGTAAGAACACACTTCAACATTAATCTTGGTAATCCTGCTGGAGAAACCTCTAAAAATAAACAAATAACTTTCTCCAGGGGTCTCCTAGCTTAATATCCATTATTTTGTAATTAATGTTGTCAGTAGTGGAAGTGGAATCCTACTCGATGGTGGCAATGTCCTTCGGGAAAGCCTTCCGGCGACCACCCTGGAAAATCCAGGATGTGTCGCGCTTGCTGCAGCATGAACCATCAAAGGACTCTGCAAATTCAACCGCATCACCCGACCCTCATTGAATGGCACTGTCTCCTGCTGCAGGCCTGCATCATCTTCAAATCACCATCTGCAAAGCTGTTACCCTGAAGTGCCCAAGCTACCCCACTGAGAAGCTCAGCATCTTCGAAGGCCCGCGATCCACTAGAAGTAAGGACATGTGCAGACTTGAACTCCGCCGGTGCAGGAAGGAAAGAACCACATGGCATGCCTTCTCTATCCACACCCCACGGCTCTGGAACCTCCTCCCCGTCAACATCAGACTCGCCCCCTCGCTCCTGCAGTTCAGGAAAGAGCCCTAACACCTATGCCCACACACCCTGCACTCCCTACCCTACCCGAGACTGTGCAATCTGATCCCCACTGTTTCCTCCCCTGGTTGCTTGTAAATCCATAGCTGACAAATTGCCCACAGTGCCCCCTCCACCGGTGTTAGATCCATACTGCCTTGCTTCTCTGAATTTCTCATGGTGTACTTTCCCCTATCACTGTAAAGAGCTCTATTTCATGCCACAGCTAGGTCCATGCTTAATAAATACAGTAATAATAATAATAATACTAATAATTCGGCTTTCTGCAACATACTACATGAGCATTAAAGAGATGAGGTGGCTCCAGTTCAACCAGCTCTGGTCAATGCAGGTGTATGTTCTATGGGCCTCTGACATTTGGGGCTTGAACCTGACTGCACATCAGACCATGTGCATTTCATGCACATAATGTGCTCTTCCGTCAGCCAATCAAGCAGGCGTGTTAGCGGCTTGTCTCCAACGCCTTAGACTCGTTCAGTAAAAGTCATTTTTACCAGCAGGGTGGCAGATCTCTGCCAATACTTCCCGCAGAACTCGACGGTGCAGGATGTGGCAACTTCTATATCTGCATATGGTCAGTACACCTACTTGCCATAATATTTACATTAACAAGTATCCAACATTAGTTAAGCAATAGACCCAGAGCGACGGGGCATTACCGAGTCAGGTAATGCCCTGGGCCTTAACGAAAGCCCTGGGGCATTACCAGACTCAGTAATGCCCCCTCCACAAGGGGCATATTGCTATTAGTACCCTGGCCCAAGACCGGGGTACTAAAAGCTTTTTTTCTGTCCCGAAACGCTGTGGTGTTTTAGGGAAATAAAAGTTAAAAAGAAAAATGACACAGAACATGGCCACCGGGAAGGGAAAATGGTGTCCGTTTTCCCTTTCCATGGTGGCCATCGGGAGCGGACGCGCTGGGAACAGAAGTGTCCCAGCGCGTTCGCTCCCGAAAGAAGACAGAAAAGAAGGTAAGTGGTGTTGGGGGGGGAGGAAGGAGGGAAACATTTTTTTAAAAAAAATAATGTACCTGAATCCCTGGCGGGGGACGATGTCAGCCTCCAGCCATGTGGAAACCCGCAGTGGGGATGGCCCCGCTTCGAACCTCCACATTGGCTGAGGGGCTGCCATGCCCCCGCCTTGGACAAAGCAGCTGGAATCCTGGCAGAGAATCCTTACATTCAGCTTGACTCTCGCCAGGTACTAATAGCATATATAGGTGGCGATCTGATCTACGAGTCAATGAAGAGCTGCTGTCACCAGTGCCCCATTCTCTACTTTGCTCGCCAACTCCGCCCATCTTTGCATCACTATAACCCGTCAGTGAAGCCTGGTGAGACCATCCCTAACTTGCTGGCAGTGGACAGATGGCCTCACCCTAACTTGCAAGTCATGCAACCCACATCGCTGCTGCATTGTTTCCGCTGTGCCTTCTGTGGCCTGCTTCTGCCCCTTCCTCCAGGCTGGTATGCCACCAGTGCAGAAGAGCAGTCACAGAGGCAGCCCTGCAGTGCGGGTTTGGCGATGAGGTGGTAGGGATGGGGTGCAGAGACACTGATGAGGAGAAAGGGTCGCCCAAATCCAAGCTCTAGGATTTCTGCATACCTCAGCAGGAACGCAGGTGACACACGCAACAGAGATGCGCATAAGTACCTACCTATCCCTGGCGGCTTAAGATGCCAGACATAAACTGGCAAGTACCTGGAAGGCATCTATCTCCTAAACTGGCAAAAGAAGGCTTTCCCCTTGCAAGTAACTACTCGTGAGCGTTACATGTGAGCCTTCCGTGCTGCACAGCCTTGTCGTGGGGGTTCTTATCGGCCTACAACCTCTGCAAAGGGAAACCTGTGTTTACCTTGGCTTTTAAGCAGCCAGCTGTGTGTCCACCAGTAGGGGGACAAGATGAGAGGGTTACAGGGTCAAATGGGGGGTGCTGCTTATAAAGTGAAGAGAACAGATGGAAGATGGAAGACTCTCATGATCCAGTATAAATATGAAAGACTTATGTTTGTACCCGGACACCCTGCGCTTGAATGAAGCAATTCACTCTTTACATCCATGATTGCAGTGAGTTTTCTGTGCATTTTATTAGCATAGTTATTGTGGTCAGCCGACACGTGTTTCGACCTCTCAGGGTCTTTATCAAGGCTATGTTTTGGACATTGGCTGCCTGCTGGCGTGGTCTGTTGAGTGTCAGTCTTCACTGGTGGTTCCCGTAGTTGTGCCACGATCGGGCAAGGGTCTGGCGTGATCACCTGGTCTGCTCTGTCCGGTGTCCTGGTTGCTCGAGCAACCAGGACACCGAATGGAGCAGACCAGGCAGCCAATATTCAAAACTTAACCTTGATAAAGACGCTGAGAGGTTGAAACACGCGTCGGCTGACCACAATAACTATGCTCATGAATGCATCATCGATGTAAAGAGTGAATTGATTCATTAAAGCACAAAGTATCCGGGTGCAAACACAAATCAATTCTTTACACAAGGCGTGGGCTACACCGCACCTTCTGATAACCTTGCAGCTCAAACTAACCAAAGCAAACCAGAAAACTCCATGTGCAGCGCAAATGGAGTCACAGCCTAGTACCCAAACGTCTTTACTCATAAATATGAAAGACATTGTACCCCTCAATTAGAGCCCCCAGTTCATGGGCACCACGACTCACAGATACCTACGCAAAGCAGAGCCACCTATTTCTTGAAAAACATTGCCTTAAACCTAATGGGCAAGCACTTGCAAGCAACACTCAGGTCATCTTGAATCAGAAAACCAGGGAGTCTTGCCTCCAAACTGTGGTCCTTTTTTATCACAAAAGCCTGACAGTCTGTATACCTCCCTTCTGGGCGTAGCACACGTTTTAGAAACCTTCTTAACTTTATTTTGGCATAAAGCCATAAAACTTTGCACAAGAAAAAAGCAAAACCATCCAGCACCACAAGAATGAAACATTACAAATACATTTGGTAATGGGCCAAAATGTCGCTCTCTGAATTCCGACTCCTGAAATTCCTTTTTTTTTGACCCCCCTTACACCACATATATATGTGGGGGGTATGGGATATACTAGTATTATGGGGGGACTGCGGAGGGTCTCCCCCACATATGTATGTGGTGAAAAGGGGTTTAATTTTTTAAGTCACCATTTTCGACCATTTTCGACCGTCGAAGTTCTGGGGGTCATAGTGATCACATCTATAGATCTATACGTTCTCCATGAATATTTAGCAAATAACTGGATTCATAATAAAGACAAGTTCGAATAGGTCATGATGATGGCATATCGCTGTTAGTGAACTGTAAACCCTGGAGATCTAGGCCGGGAAATATCACATGAGGGCCTATCCCCCAAGGGGAATGCATTTTCTCCTGAAGGCACGACCCTCTGTGGAGCAAAGTCACAGGGCGGCTGCCTGAGTTCAGTTAGTGTGGTTGTCGGCGATTGACATCTCTTGTTAAATTTCAATAGGCTCTCAGCCACACCTGGGTCTCTAAAGTCAATTATAGATTGCGTCAAATGCATTGCGGTGATAGTGATGGATTCTGGCGCAGGGCAAGATTTGCTCCCGTTTAATAAATAAGCAACGCCTCAATGCCCGGATCCAGTGGATGCACTTTGTTTAAGAGTGTCTCCTTGGGCCCATGGCAGTTTGGGGCCAATTTAGGGGTCTTGTGGAGACAAATTGATTTCTATTAGTGGCAGTTAGCATGCTTGCGGCATGGCCGAGCCTACTTGGTGCCTTGCCAGATGAGATATTTACCCTGGGTACCCTTGACACCTTAGGGCCATTAGAATGCAGGAAAGAAGGGGCAACAGACTTGTTGAAATACCTGCTCTCGGCACGATATTCGAAACCCTTTTAATTCTTTACCTCACCACCCGCTAGTGCGGGTATAAAATGATTGCTTACTTCAACCCGGGTTATAAAACCTTTACCTTCGTGGATGGCACTTGCATTATTGGGATTAGAATCTGGGGTCGATGGGCCATCTTCCATTGGTAGGTCTGATTGGGCTGGAACCCTTGTTTCACCCCCAAGATTGATCAAAGGCCCCTACTGGTGCATACCCCTTCCAACTAACTGGATCAGGGAAAGCACTAGGTTTTTAAGAATCAACATTTCAGCCAGGACAGTGCTACATTTGCAGGTGTTATTCATTGTACCTCCCCCTTGGGTCTGATTTACTGTGAGGTTTGTCGGTTGCTCACACAGGAATAAGGCGACCGGGGGACCTTTGCCAGGCGAGGACTCACTGGGAGCACCCACTGGGGGCGTGACCTGACTCCCCTCATTCACGTACCCCTTTTAAGAAATCTCATCCATTTGATGACCCGTCGGTTGCCCATTAAGGGACCCCAGCGAGCAAGTGGAGAGCCTTCTCGGACACAGGAACACTTCAGAAGCAAGCTGGGCTGTGTTATATTCCCCTCCCACCCCCCTGCAGGATGTAAAGTTACAGCTGTGTGACAGGTTGAAATCCCAGTTACACTCCAGCTGATGGTGGCTAGGGGAAGCAACGACAGGAACTGCCGAAATCATGGTCATTGTCATAGGGGTGGGGCTTGAGGGGGCACAGATTCCAGGTTCACAAGCTCTATCACAGGCTTTCACCCCCCGCCCCCCTTCCGCCGGCTCTTGCAGACCATCCATGTTTGATATGTGCTGCACATTTTCCGCGCTTTTATTGAATGCAACCAGGCGTAGAGTTCCTTCACGTTCAGAGTGCGCAGCAATGTCATGAGATGCAATACCGCCCCCCCCCAGGGGTCAAAGCTGGCTGGGGCTCCAAAAGATCCAAAAGATCCCAGAAAGTTATTAATCTCGCCCGTGGGACTCGTGGAGATTGAGGGGTTAACCTCAGTGACACGTGCAGAGGGCAACCTGTCAGCTGCTCGGATTTTCCTTTTAACCAGCAATATTTCCCGTTGGGATATGGGGACAGGGGCTGCTACTGAAATCGCTGACATGTCAGGGCTATCAAGGGCCTTGTGGGATGCACGGTAAAGCAAAAAGTACATTCAATATACAATGAATGTGAGCCGGAGCGGGCAGCTTTGCGATGTACAAGTCCGTTCCTACTTGTGCGGGCAGAGGAAGTGGCCCGTGTTCGCGGTTTGATCACTGTTTCACCGTTTAGCCAGATGACGGATGAGGTACAGCCGAATAACAGTCTGGTTTACGCAACTTTGGACCGTGGCCTCCTTATTGCCCGGACTCTGCAGCCTGCGATGGAGATTCATATCAATGCTGACGGCTGACAGTCGCTGGCAGTCAAATGGGGCCTCGAAATCTTCAGGTAGCGTGTTGGGGTGCAATGCACGGACACCCTGCACGCGCAAACAGCGTGACCTTGCCCCCCCGCCCCCACTGGCTTTTAGAAACAATGAACCTCATTCTGAGGAAATCCACTGATTTACAGTAAAATGGTCTGATTCACAGAATTCTTTGCGTGCTGAAAAATGACTTTGTGCTCTTTTTAGCATGCAAAACTCCTACCGATTCATGGATCGGACTTTGTGTGCATTTCCGGCACCTTGCGGGGACTTTGCGCAGGTCCATCACATCTTTGAATGCAGCCGAGCGCTTTGCACGACACTGCACGCAAAGTGTGGGATGGGCCTACTTCAAGAAATGAATAGGGAGTGGGACATGCATATTCCCCATTCACCTGCCGGAATGAGGAAGAACATGGAATAACGTGGGTGTGTTGAGCGATAGGCCATGCAAAGTATTTGCAAGCCCAGTTAGGTGCAAACCCAACCGTATTCATGGATATCAACGTGCTACCTTGTGTCGGGTAAAGTTGTATCCAAAGTTCGGGATCTCACCACCACATAATGGGAGGCACAAAGTACCAATCGCACAGGAATCAACGTGCTAAAGTAAGGTTAATTCAGAAATTTAGGGGTGCCCGCACGTAGTTGAGGTGCCAATTGCAGTTAGGGTTAATTGTGTGCAGATTAGAGGGAGTTCGCACACAGAATTACCGGGGGCTGACTTGAGTTACGAGAAATGGAACGCAGATTATTGGGGTGCAGTTAAGAGCTACGGGGGCAATACGCAGTGTCACTGGGGTGCTGGCTTGGCTGCAGGGAGACAGCCCGCAGTATTGCCGTGGTACATGACGGTGGTGATGAGGGAGTTGCAATGTTTGGTACATGTGGCTGGTTTTGCTGGTTCTGCTCTGCGTGGGGGCATGTTGTGCAGCGTTCCAGGGGCAACTCACTTGTCTTTGCGCGTAGGATTACTCCACCCCTCCATGAATCTGCAGAGCACGCAAAGAAACCTTTGCACGCAGGCAGATGCAAAGTTGTTTTAGGCACGAGGGGCTTTGCATGATTTGTGCGCATTTTCTATTAATCGGGCCCAAAATATTTTAACATTACCACCGCTCAGCTTTGTGGCATTATCACAGGGTTCTAAGTGGTGGGACGTGGTGTTAATTCCCATTTTTGGAGTCCATAGATATTGGGCAGATTTACCGCAAGCAGTAAGTTCGGATAACGACGCAGTAGATGTAGTGTTATGACAGGTCACCCATGGGTTATCCATGGTTTGAAGCCTAGCCCCTTCCCGTCTTTCCAATTCACTGTACTAAATGCCTTTAAAGTGCTTGGGAGGACAGAGAGTCCGCGGGGAGTGCAGGGGGCTTGCGTGTTGTCATCCCTGGCAATCACTCACTGGTGTCCCAGTTTCTGCCCCCTGCCGGGCTGCAGCACGACGGATACACCCCAAGACATAGCATCCTTCGGAGCCTTCCTGGTTTCCTGCTAGAAGGATCCCCCAGCGAGACAGACCTGTGTGGTACGTTTTCAGCAGCGGCTCATTGTGCCGTTGAAGTGCTTCGAAAGGATGTTTTCCGAATCTAATTGTCTTTATCAGGCAGAAGAGTAACAATAGCTATCTTGCAGGAGACATAAAGAGCGCAGAGTTCACGCGTCTCCCAATTATTTAAGTCTGGCTCGCTGCTCGATGTTTGCTCAGCGGAGGAAGACAAAACACCCGCGTAACCCAAGCAATTTGGATTGTATGAAAACAGATCCAAACAAATGCTAATTAGGCCTGAAATGAGGAACGTGATTTAAGTTGTATATAACATTCTCAGCATATGGCATGCAAAGGATAAGGGGCCACCTTGGGAGTTCCGGTGGTCCCTGTATTATTTATCCGTACCCTAGGTCCCACAATGCAAAGGAACGTAAGGATGGATGCCTTTCAGACACTCCGGCCCCACTGTGTCCTCCCCTTTCCTGCCCTCGTACTCCTCTCCCTTTGCCTACAAGTCTCTCCCTTTCCTCATCCCAGCCTCCATCTCGCCCATCGTTCCCTGGTCCATCCCGCGGAAGTTGCTCTCCCTTCCTCTATACTATCCACCGCGCGCTCTGCTCTTACTCACTGCTGCTCTCTCCCCCCGCCTCCCCACTGTTCACCACTACGCTCCCGCTTTACTACTCTCTACTATTCTTCCCTCTCCACACCACTTCTAAACTCGCCTCTCCACACCGCCACGGCATTTCCTTCTCCACACTACTGCCCTCGCCTTGCCTCACTTCTACTCTCCTCTCCTCGCCAGTAAACCCCCACCTTCTCTCACAGACTTGATTTCATTTGATTTCATTTGATTTGTACCGCTCACCACTGACCCTGAGGCTTAAGGGCGCCGACAAACAAACATTTACATTGATAAATAGCCCAGAAACTGAGCACAACCATCTGAGAACACAGACAAGTTGGAATACATCAAAAAAGGGGTAAAAAAAGAAAAGAAAATTACGCAAAACATACACAATCAAATGAAATAAGCTAATTCAAAATAATGCATAACTTATTAAAAGAGAGCGTATTCTGCAGATTTGTGATTTTCTTCAAAAACAAGGGTAAACTACTGAAACACTCTCCTTACACTCCCCCAGTCACCTTCTCATTCACTTCCCACTCTATCTCACTTTTAACCCCTCTCACATTACTTGCACGCACACTCAAGCACACTCGATGCCAAGCAGCACTTTCTCCCGCCAATCCATACCTCACATTGCACAATCCGTCAGCGATCCTCCTCCGTGCTGTTCTGCACTTTCTTGCCTCCGTTTGGCCCTCCTTTCCCTCTGTTGACCTCATCCAAGTAACCAATCGCTTCCTGATTCCTGTGCCCCTTGTTATCCTCCTGCTTCCCTCCCCATTGCACTGGCACGCCACCTCACCTGTATCCCCAGGACAACCGCTGTCATTCCTTTCCACAGTGGAGGTGTTACAGGTGAGCAAATACATAACATGGATCTTTAACGCCGCCCCCATCTTGTACGCAGGTCTATTGGCTCTAGGTGATAGCGGCCCGCTGTAAGCAGAGTCAATGTGGCAGTTTTTGTGGGGTTTGTCCGCCATCTTTAAGAAGCTGGTTTGGCAGGTGGAACACTGCATACTCACTAATGCTGGAGTCCCATTTCCTGTGCTGGTCCCTGTCACGGACAGGATTTGCTCAGCTGTGGCTACTGAGTGGGTTGCTCTGAGGCGCGGCAGCTCCCCGCTGTCTCTCTCCTGGTCAGGTTGCTTGCTCGTTCTTCGACTTCTCGGCATGCTGGATTTTCCAGTCCTACGGAACAAAAAAGTGACTGTCCAGCAGTGTTCACTACAGGCACAGGGCAATAAAAAGTGGTATTCCTATGACGCAGGTGGGCACAAGTAAAAGGGTCAGGGACTGAGGCCCTCCCTATTCCCACACCCCACTTTTGGGGCAGGACTTGTTCTGCTGAAAACCCTTGTAGGCCTCCCACCCCACGGTGAAAGAGGACCCCACCTCCTTTTGACTGGGTCAGCTCCCTGACACTGTCACAACATGCCTATATATTCCTTTGTCCACCTGTGTGTCCCTCCATCTCATTTAAGTGGCTGTCCTTACATCTATACTTCTTCTTCTGTTTATCTTTCCATTTCTCTATCTGTCTGTCTGTCCACTCTTGCACCCCTTGATACTGCCCTTTCTCCCCACAGAGTGAGCTGAGGAATGTGCCATCTACTGCCCATCTGAACACATAAAGGTGTGATATTCTTTCTACCCTTCTCTCTCACCAACTTCCTGCCTTCTATCCACCCACCCAAGCCAATTACCCACTCTTCAGTTGCAGGCTACCCTCCTACTTACCCAGCAGAACCATCCCCTATTCTTTGGCTGCCAACCCAGCTGAAACATCCCCTATTCTCTGACTGCCAACCCATACCCAGCACCCACTGAACCCTGCTCACTTCAGACAGGACACTGGCACCCTTTACTTATTCCCACCCATCTCCTCTCTTCAACTTGTCACTGTCATCTAGATGTTTCCCAACCCACATTAAATGGCTGTCATCATATACCCATCTTAAAGAAACCAACGGCTGACCCTCATAACACAGCCGACTATCGCCTGTTGCCCCTTCATCCGGAGTACCCCAAGATTCGTGAGTGTGTGGAGCAAAACTGTATCACTGCTGACTCAGTGGCTTATGCAGTGACTGAGCCTCTTCAATTTTGATTCCGCAGTGACTACTCCACAGACACAGCCCTCACCCACCTCCCTAACCGCTTCACTACTGTTAACCACTTTGGCCGCTCATCAACCTCCCTCGATGCTACCTTCGACTCTGCTGATCTCCCCTCCTCCCTGCACACTCTCTCAGATGTAGGTTGTCTGGGCGCCATCCTCACTTAGGTCGCTTGCTACTTGGCGCTCCTTCTCCATCTCCTGGAATGATGGTATTTCCACTGCCAGACTCCTCCTATGGATATGCCCCAGGTTTTCGGTCTTTGGGCTCTTCCAGTTTGCACTTGTCACACTCCTCTTGATGGAATCCCCCAGGTCTCCGGTCTTTGGGCCCTTCCAGTTTTCACTCATCACATTCCTCCTGATGGGAATCCCCCAGGTCTTCGGTCTTTGGGCCCTTCCAGTTTGCACTCGTCACACTCCTCCTGATACGATCCCCGAGGTCTCCGGTCGGTCTTTGGGCCCTTCGAGTTTGCACTTGCCACACTCCTCCTGATGGGAATGCCCCAGGTCTCCTGTCTTTGGGCCCTTCCAGTTTGCACTGGTCACATTCCTCTTGATAGAATGCCCCAGGTCTCTGTTTTTTGGGCTCTTCCAGTTGCACTTGTCACACTCCTCTTGATGGAATCCCCCAGGTGTCCGGTCTTTGGGCCCTTCCACTTTGCACTCGTGACATTCCTCTTGATGGAATCCCCCAGGTCTCCGGTCTTTGGGCCCTTCCAGTTTGCACTTGTCACACTCCTCTTGATGGAATCCCCCAGGTGTCCGGTCTTTGGGCCCATCCAGTTTACACTCGCCACACTCCTCCTGATGAGAATGCCCCAGGTCTCCGGTCTTTGGGCCCTTCCAGTTTGCATTTGTCACACTCCTCCTGATGGGATCCCCCAGGTCTCTGGTCTTTGGGCCCTTCCACTTTGCACTCGTGACATTCCTCTTGATGCAATCCCCCAGGTCTCCGGTCTTTGGGCCCTTCCAGTTTGCACTTGTCACACTCCTCTTGATGGAATCCCCCAGGTGTCCGGTCTTTGGGCCCATCCAGTTTGCACTCGCCACACTCCACCTGATGAGAATGCCCCAGGTCTCCGGTCTTTGGGCCCTTCCAGTTTGCACTCGTCACACTCCTCCTGATACGATCCCCCAGGTCTCCGGTCTTTGGGCCCTTCGAGTTTGCACTTGCCACACTCCTCCTGATGGGAATCCCCCAGGTCTCCGGTCTTTGGGCCCTTCCAGTTTGCACTGGTCACATTCCTCTTGATAGAATGCCCCAGGTCTCTGTTTTTTGGGCTCTTCCAGTTTGCACTTCTCACAGTCCTCTTGATGGAATCCCCCAGGTGTCCGGTCTTTGGGCCCTTCGAGTTTGCACTTGCCACACTCCTCCTGATGGGAATCCCCCAGGTCTCCGGTCTTTGGGCCCTTCCAGTTTGCACTCGCCACACTTCTCCTGATGAGAATGCCCCAGGTCTCCGGTCTTTGGGCCCTTCCAGTTTGCACTCATCACCCTCCTCCTGATGGGATCCCCCAGGTCTCCGGTCTTTGGGCCCTTCCACTTTGCACTCGTGACTTTCCTCTTGATGGAATCCCCCAGGTCTCCGGTCTTTGGGCCCTTCCAGTTTGCACTTGCCACACTCCTCCTGATGGGAATGGCCCAGGTCTCTGGTCTTTGGGCCCTTCGACTTTGCACTCGTGACATTCCTCTTGATGCAATCCCCGAGGTCTCCAGTCTTTGGGCCCTTCCAGTTTGCACTTGTCACACTCCTCTTGATGGAATCCCCCATGTGTCCGGTCTTTGGGCCCATCCAGTTTGCACTCGCCACACTCCTCCTGATGAGAATGCCCCAGGTCTCCGGTCTTTGGGCCCTTCCAGTTTGCACTCATCACACTCCTCCTGATGGGATCCCCCAGGTCTCCGGTCTTTGGGCCCTTCCACTTTGCACTCGTGACTTTCCTCTTGATGGAATCCCCCAGGTCTCCGGTCTTTGGGCCCTTCCAGTTTGCACTTGCCACACTCCTCCTGATGGGAATGGCCCAGACCTCAGGTCTTTGGGCACTTCCAGTTTGCACTCGACACACTCCTCTTGATGGAATCGCCCAGGTCTCTGGTCTTTGGGCCCTTCCAGTTTGCACTCGTCTCACTCCTCTTGATGGGATCCCCCAGGTCTCCAGTCTTTGGGCCCTTCCAGTTTGCACTCGACACACTCCTCTTTATGGAATCGCCCAGGTCTCTGGTCTTTGGGCCCTTCCAGTTTGCACTCGTCTCACTCCTCTTGATGGGATCCCCCACGTCTCCAGTCTTTGGGCCCTTCCAGTTTGCACTCGACACACTCCTCTTGATGGAATCGCCCAGGTCTCTGGTCTTTGGGCCCTTCCAGTTTGCACTCGTCTCACTCCTCTTGATGGGATCCCCCAGGTCTCCGGTCTTTGGGCCCTTCCAGTTTGCACTTGCCACACTCCTCCTAATGGGAATGTCGCAGGTCTCCAGTCTTTGGGCCCTTCCAGTTTGCACTTGTCACACTCCTCTTGATGGAATCCCCCAGGTCTCCAGTCTTTGGGCCCTTCCAGTTTGCACTTGTCACACTCCTCTTGATGGAATACCCCAGGTCTCCGGTCTTTGGGCCCTTCCAGTTTGCACTTGTCACACTCCTCTTGATGCAATCCCCAGGTCTCCGGTCTTTGGTTCCTTCCAGTTTGCACCTGCCACATCCTCTTTTGGCTTCTCATATCTCTTTACCAATAGTCGCCAACTCTCCCCTTTATTCCCCTCCATCACCCGTGAGCTACATCCGACACATCTAGCTGTGCCTCCGCTATCACCTGGATGGCACTGACAGACCTGAAGCTCAACTCTTCAGAATATGAAATGATCTTTCTCCTAGCCACTATTGCCGCACCACTCCTCTGCCTCCTGTGTCCTTGCCCACCTGGGCGGCCTGGGGGTCCTCTTTCACAGTGATCTTCAACTTCATTACTTTTTCCACTCCGCGGAACTAGACATTTGTCCCAATCGCACTTTTCACCCGTCTAGAAGAATGGTCTGTGCTCTAGTCCTCAGCAGGCTGGGCTGCTGCTCCGCCCTAAGCACAGAGGTCCCACATCACTCCTTTCCTCATTTTAATAAACTAATGAACTGTTCAAGCCAGACCATTTACAAGCTATTTCTTCTTCTCCTTCTCCTTCTCCTTCTTCTTCTTCTTCTTCTTCTTCTTCTTCTTCTTTTCTTCTTCTTCTTCTTTTCTTCTTCTTCTTCCTTTCTTCTTCTTCTTCTTCTTTTCTTCTTCTTCTTCTTCTTCTTCTTCTTCTTCTTCTTCTTCTTCTTCTCCTTCTTCTTCTTCTTGCATTTATGGAGAGCAGACCTAGCTTTGAGAAGCAACGGAGCGGTTTACAGAGGTATACAACAGTACAGATGCATAATGGAGCGCTTCACAGAGGTATACAATAGTACAGATGCATAATGGAGCGCTTCACAGAGGTATACAATAGTACAGATGCATAATGGAGTGCTTCACTAAGGTATACAACAGTACAGATGCATAATGGAGCGCTTCACTAAGGTATACAACAGTACAGATGCATAATGGAGTGCTTCACTAAGGTATACAACAGTACAGATGCATAATGGAGTGCTTTGCAGAGGTATACAACAGCAAAGATGCATAACAGAGCGCTTTACTAAGGTATACAACAGTACAGATGCATAATGGAGCACTTTACTAAGGTATACAACAGTACAGATGCATAATGGACCGCTTCACTAAGGTATACAACAGTACAGATGCATAATGGAGCGCTTTACAGAGGTATACAACAGTACAGATGCATAACAGAGCGCTTTACAGAGGTATACAACAGCAAAGATGCATAACAGAGCGCTTTACTAAGGTATACAACAGTACAGATGCATAATGGAGCACTTTACTAAGGTATACAACAGTACAGATGCATAATGGAGCGCTTCACAGAGGTATACAAGAATAACAATACACAAAAGATCACTTTACAGAGGTACACAACAGTAAAGATAAATAACGGAGCGCTTTACAGAGGTATACAACAGAGTAGATATACAGCGGGGGGTGAGATACAGAGGGGCACAGAGGAGGGGTACAGCTGTACTGGCGGGCAGGGGTGCTCTGCCCACACCTCCACCCATCGACTCCAAGGGGATGGGGGTGACTGCCTAGTCAATAGCAACCTTCTTTCAGACGAATCTATCCATGGGCACACCCCGCCCCTTATCTGGATGAATCTAACTCTGACAATCCCCCCTCTGGTACTCGACGCCACCAAGCTCACTTCACCCTCACCACCCTTTGCCAGCCTCCCACTCCTGTGCCTTCACCCTCCTGGCTGGAACTCCCTTGCTTTCCAGAACACACCCAGTGGGAAGAGTTTCAGGCTCATAGCGACTCGGCTCCCGCTGGAAGTTGCCCTCTGGCACACAGTGATATTATATATCCACCGCTCACCATCTAAACCATGCCCTATATTATGACCACCTGACATACCCCACCAATGCCCCCCCCCAATCTGAGCCTTTTCAGGGTGTTTCTGGTCCCAGATCTATGTTCTTCAAGGCCTTTCCTTGCCTTCCACCCCTGCCATGTCTTCACCTGACTTGCTGTACATCCTTTTCTTTTTTGTCTGTCTGCCCATGTATTAAGTCATCTTCCTGTATGACTATTTACCGGCCTTTCGGTCCATCCATCTGTCTCCCCATCTCTCTGTCCATGTATTAGTTTGTCTCTCTGATTGTCCATGTGTTCCTCTCCCTGGTTCTTCTATCCATGTATCTATCCAGCCATCTACTCCCTCCTTCTAGTCTGTCATCCATTCCTCCATCCACACGTGTCCACCAACCCATCTGTCTATCCCTCTATACACACATCCATACATCTATGCATTAATATACCCATCCATTCCTCCATCCACACATTATTGTTGTATTCTGTGTTGTATCTACCATTTCTTCCATCTGTCCCTTCTTCCATCCAAGCATTCATCCATTCACCTACCCATCCATTCCTTCATCCAGACATCTATCCACCATCTCATCCATCTATCCTTCCATCCACACATCTAACCATCCATCCACCCATCCATTCCACCATCCACACCTCTATCCATCAATCCTTCCGCCTATCCCTGCATCCACACATTCATCCATCAATCCATCCATTCATCTACCGATCCATTCCTCCATCCACGCATCTATCCACCAATCCTACCATCTATCCCTCCATCCACACATTCATCCACCCATCCATCCATCCATCCATCCATTAATCTCCCATCCATTCCTCCATCCACACATCTATCCACCCATCCATCTACCCATTCATTCCTCTATCCAAACATCTATCCCTCCATCCATCCACCCATCTATTCCTCCATCCACACATCTATCCACCCATCCATCTACCTATTAATTCCTCTATCCAAACATCTATCCCTCCATCCATCCACCCATCTATCCCTCCATCCACCCATCCATCGATCCATCCATCCATTAATCTCCCATCCATTCCTCTATCCAAACATCTATCCCTCCATCCATCCACCCATCTATTCCTCCATCCACCCATCCAAGCACCAATCCGCCCCCCTGCCTATCTGTCCAAGGATCTCCTTCTGTGACTGCTTGTCTGCTATAATCAATGTAGGACGTTAACCGACGTCCCCTCCATTGTGCTATGTGCAACAGTATGGATCCTCGTATTGGCATAATTGTGATTGGTAGCACGAGTCTAATTTTCACTCTTGTGGAACACTTGTGTGCCACTCAGCCAGTGCCTGCAGGCAGGGCAATACTAGACCGCGGCAATATGGCGGGCAGTGCCAATATGCAGTGCATTGACTCTGCAGTGCACGTGAACTGTGGACCCACAGGGCAGTGTCACTGTACAGTTCCAGTGATGAGCAGTCATTCCAGGGTCCCCATTACCATGCATGGGGGGGCCGGAGGATTGGCCCCCTCCATTGCCATGCTACGCGGTGTAGATCGGTGGATTGTCTGCTGGTGGAACAGAGACACTACCAGCAATCCGTCAAAACGCCAAAGAGTTACACAACACCGCCAGATGTGTGATCCTCCGTCTTCTTAATCAGGCCCTGTACATGGAAAACCAAGTCTGAAGTTCACCAATTTGCCTCATTTGTTAAGAAATTGTCCTGACTTGAACTAATCCCCCAAAGAACACTTCAGGGGGTCACGTGCACCGCAACCCTCTGCATTGTGCGCCTACTGGTTTGGCAGCCTTTTGCAGGGCGGCTGCGGTTGGTTTCCATTCCAGCCCTGCCTGAGCCACCTGCCACAGGTACAATGTGATAGGACTGAATTGTTCTGCACACAGCGTGGCCTCGTTTAACTGAATGGTCTCTTTAATGTGTCTGGAAATACTGCCATGTTCTACTACCAACACCCAGCAAGCCTGGTCTTTTAGATGCTGGTGGGAACCAAGGCCTGTGCAAAAGTATATGGCATTGGGCGAAAGGACAGCTCAGGGGCAACGTGTTTATCTTGGAAGGAAGACATTGCAGAACAACATAGCTTCAGATCCAGGTCCAGCGCTTAGACACTGGTCTCTGGTGTTCAGCGTGTTATAAACGATTAATTAATACATTAATTAGTGCTGTAACCAACCACAGGCACATTATAGAACAACATATTGAGTAGCAGAAGGGTGTAGAAAGAGGGTGGTCAGAAAAGGCGTCAAATGCTGCAATGTAGGTGATCAAATTATCATTGACTTCGCCCCCATTGTTGGCAGTGGGATATGCATATAATGGGACATAAAATGCAAACAGCTGGCAAATGGTGTGAGTACCTGGCTACATGAAGGCCCAGCCTGGTAAATGGTGTGAGTACTTGGCTACATGAAGGTCCAGCCTGGCAAATGGCTGTCTAATATCTATACAATAGTCAAATCTATTGGCTTTGCTAATGCTTGTTTTTTACAGGAATTAAATGTAAGTAACAGATAGGACACTTATTTCTTAAAAGTCAAATGGCTGAAGGCACACTTGGTAAGGTATTTGTGTTACTCGAGGTGGTGAAATGGAGCTCCACCTAGGACATCACTTATCCAAAGACTTTAGAACAGGGTGGTCCAACTCCAGGCCTCGAGGGCCGGAATCCTGACGGGTTTTCAAGATATCCCTCATTCATATTCATGAGCATAAATGTGCATACATTTATAATCATTGTATGCAAATTGATCTCATTATAATTATAATTGTTCTTTTATAATGTGCTTAAAGGATAGTTCCGGGACTTTTTTTTTATTGTTCCTATGGTTCGGCCATGTGTTTTTAAGCATAAATCGGTAGATCGTAGAAAACTTTCCTATGGACCTTACCCGACTTTTCGTCCATTAACGAACTCGAAATCAGCCGCCATTTTCTGATAATCGTATCATTTCCCCCCATCGCCCTGGCTCACCTGCTTTTGCGGCACTAAATCAAATCCCCCGCCCCTGAAACAGACTTGATCAAAACATTCATATTCCCCGCCTCTATCCGTGACGTGACTGAGCTGCGTAGGCAAACGCGCCCAGGCGTCTTCTACGCGACTCCACACAGAACCAGGAAATCAACACAGATGAGCTCACACAACACAGCGCGCCACAATTGGGAATATGAAACTGTACTTTTAAATTAAACCGCAAGATTGTAAATTTGGTAAAGTAAATTTATTTGACATCAAATGTTTTGAGAATATTCAGCGATTTGCATTTTTATTTGCTCACGTTCCAAAAAGTTCGTTTTGAGGCACACGATGTTCCTTTGCTGTACACAGGGTCTTAGATCATCTCACAATACAGCGCCACAATTCGGAATATGAAACTGTGGTTTAAAAGCAAACGGCAAGATTGTACATTTGGCAAAGTACATTTATTTCACATCAAATGTTTTGAGAATATTCAGCGATTTGAATATTCAGCGGTCGCACTGATAATCGCATGGCTGTTCCAACAACGAGGCACTAGGCCACCACAACGGTCTGTATGTTGCATCTAGCCATTAGTACCGCGTAAGGGCATACTTGTACTTGGCGATCGTCCCATAAAATGGTCAGGGTGGTAACGTTGTTCACGCGGAGAAGCAACTGGCGGTTGAAAAACCCATCAGCCGGTGTCTGGTACTCGTGACACAGACAAAAAAGGATGATGTACCTGTTTGACAAACATAAAAAATGAAATTAGTCTCACCATCAGATCTTTATTAAAATTATTCATTTTATATATTAGGTCGGGAAATTATTTCATAGCTAGGACAGTGCAACTGGGTATTATACGTCAAGGGGGGGCTGTAGGATACTGAGACAGTCCCCCAGTGCAGGGGTTGACAGGGAGGCAGTGCAGGTGGAGAGTGGAAGGGCCCAGGACCGAGGTCGCAGACAGTAGACCAGTTGTAGCAGGGGAGAGGGAGAGAGAAAGCAGAAGCAAAGAGGAAGGTTTTGAGGTGCTTCCGTAAAAGGAGATGGTTCTCCTCAAGATAGTGCGCGGTACAAAACAATATGCCACATAGAACGAACAAGTACAACTTAACCCGTCTTTAAAGCTACTGTATAGTAATTAAATTGCGGTATAAACTCATCTAAAGAGTTACTTACATTATATTTGCATTTTCCATTGTGTCTGTGCGTAGGGCAGCCCCGAAATACCACTCCTTCTATGCCGACGTTATTTCTTCTAATGAACGAACATGAAATGGCTTTCGTTTCTGAAATTATATTCATTATCATTTCTTACGTTATTGCCCCACACCCCCAAAAAGAAGTCTTTCGGGATGGTCCCGGCCTGTCAAGGTCAAATAACAATAGAACCTTATACTGAGTCGTGGGCCATTCCGGCACCCGAGCAAAAAATCAAAGCAGCTGACCTTCACTTTGAACGAGCACAC
This sequence comes from Ambystoma mexicanum, assembly GCF_040938575.1. Taxonomy (NCBI): domain Eukaryota; kingdom Metazoa; phylum Chordata; class Amphibia; order Caudata; family Ambystomatidae; genus Ambystoma; species Ambystoma mexicanum. The sequence goes on along the minus strand of NC_090930.1, from coordinate 78,658,686 downwards.
ATTCCTAGTTAGCTACATTCAGTGTAAGGCCATCTCACAGGACTTGAAATTTACACTCCATCTTTGCATTTCCATCTTTGCAGCCCCAGAGAACCATAAATACGGAGACATTCTATATTTTTTGAAAAATGATTTATATTACTGTTTGGTTGGATAGACACATTGCATGTACACTGAGCAATCACTTTTATTTACACATTACATAGATACACATATTCAATGGGCCTGCAACATGAGGAGACTCGAGAGAACAGACAATCAAATTACAATCATTTAAACCGTGATGTGTATTTCTCAATGAGCTCTTCTTTAGGTGGACATGGAACAGAGGCAATGTTGGGTGGCAATGCAGTTGTCCCCTGCACAGGTTCGTTCACAACTCCATTTATGTGCCTATCTAGGACGTCAACAATAAGTCTCTCAATAAACTCATATTGCATATCCTCAAACACTGGTTTGATCACCCATTGTTTACTTCTTTTAGTGAAGGCCTTATTGTAGCGAAGCGTCCCTAAAGTTCCGGTCGTCCTACTTTGTTGACGGCCAACATTATGGTTATGTGCCAAGACCGCTAGAAGAGTCCGATTTATCATGCCCTCCATGCCAAAATGCAATCGTTTTGGCCTGTACTTTATGCACATATTGTGGAACACCTCCAAATCTCCTGTGTGGCAGAATTCCGTGAGTCCCCTCAAATCTCTTGTTATAGTTTTATCAAATACAATCTTTTCAATGGCTTTGTGAGTGGGTGATGAAGGAATCAACCACTTCTTCTTCCGTGCCTCCTCTGTGGACAAATGGCCATGTTCACAATTGTGGAAATGTTGGTTTGTGTTCCAACGGTGAACGTTGGTACAGTGTAGCATTACTGACCGCCATTTTTCCAGTAGAATTTCCAACGACCCTCCACATGTTTTTGAGCTCCACCAAAGATGGTTGCCGATTGACTTGGACCACTGTGAAATACCTTGCATTTCTTTTTTTTTACCTGCAGCAGACATTTTTTTATTGATTGTTTTTGCAAGATGCCAAACGTCAAATTGGTGATTTATATTTTTGTACTCTTCTCTCATTGTCTTGAAAATTGAAACGTGTCTGTCCGTGGCTATCAGGTCGATCACCATTCCCCGCGATTGTAGTTCTTGCAATGATGCTACAAAGCCAACTTTCTCCATGGCCACTGAGGATGTACTTTGTGACACCTGCACGACCACCGAACTCACAATTTTCTTACTTTCCATGTCCTGGAAGTGGTAGGTGCAGTACTTGGCTGAAAATCCTGGGCTGTCGTACTGTCCATCACCGGCTAGCCTGAAACGTTTGCCCGCAAATGTACTATCAATAGACATTTTTTCCATTCTCCAAGCTTCGCTAATGGCTGGAAATAGATAATCGGTTTGGTATTTGTAGAACTGAGTTTTCGCAATGAAATGGATTCCCACAAACTGAAAGAAAGACTCTAATTTTTTAAAACTTGAACCACTAAAAAGTGCAGCCGCTGCACAAAGTAGATTGCCTGCTGGCAGTTGTCCCAGCATGGGTTGTGCAGACCATGAGAAAGGATGATATTTTGTACAGGTGGCATGTATTTTAAGGTTAGTGCCTCGAATTGCACGAGTCACATTAATCAATGGCTCCCCACATACTTCCCCACCTACCGAATGCCCACATTTCAACCGAATAATAATATCAATCAAACAACTATCGAATACAATGAATTTGGCCTCTTTCCTTATACTGTCACTCTGCATCCCAGCTGGTTCGGCCTGTAACGTTGAGGACATGTCACTCACATGAAAGGTAGAATCTCTGATATCGTCTTCCGCTATGTTCAGTGATATTGATGGTGTTTCATTGTAGTCCACTTCATTCTCTTCCATTGCAACATCTGTTCCTTCTCCAGCGATGGGTGAATAAGACAATTTCTTCAACTTTCTCGCGGTCTTAGTTTTTGCGGGTGTGGATTCTGTGAATTGATCTCCGACTGCATCCGAACTACCAGGAGGACATTCACTATCAATGGCTGGTGGTGGTATAGCTCCGTTGTCAATCACTTCATATTCTTCCCATTGGCACGATGCATCTCCAGTCTCAAGTCCCTGCCAAAAGGTTTGACAAGCAACATCTCTCGTTCGCTTCACTGTCTGTGTAGATCTAGTTCGTACACCCACTCGCAACTAGAGGACAAATTGGAAAAGGGATGTTCAGTTTAAACACAACTTACAGTATTGAACTATTAACAGTGAAAAACAACATAATATAGTGACCAGGACACTAACCTTCTTTTGCTTTCTTTTCTTTGAAACTTTCTTGCCTCGAACTTCAACATCAGGACGCTGTTGCTCCGACTCGTGTGTGCATGTCTCCACTTCCTCTTGCGCTGCAACGACTATATTTTCATGATAAGCACATCCATCACGCACTGACGCTCCATCGACTCCCTGAAACATAGAACTTTCATTAGTATGTATAATAATATCGAAAACACAAAATGTACTTGGGGACCAATACCCACGTACATCTCAATAGCAAAACACGAATGAACGCTTTGTGTAGAACATTCAAACGACAATTATTCACGCATAGTTGATCTAGTTAGATCGAACTGTCTCGATCCATACCTCGGGCTCCTCATAGACTTCCATTGATGATATTATTGAAGATGATGCTTCAGTAACTCCCTGAAACACAGTAATTGCATTAGTATGGTTTTCTATTTTGATAAAAAGAACAGAAACTTTGTGCAGGCGTCAACGGCTCATCTAAATAGACCTGCACAAATGATCAGTTGTCTAAAATAAATAATGGATATGTAAATATGATTCGATTTGCTCGATCGTTGGAAGTGTCACCACCCAGAGATCTGCATCAACTACTAGGGGTGATGTTCTTGTAGAAGAAGGTCCGTCATCTCCCTGAAACATAGTACTTGCGTTAATAAAGAAGGAAGTATAGCGGATGTAATCACGTCATATGATTTCGCTTGATCGAACTGTCAGTATCCATACCTCGGAATGCATAAGAACATCAAGGGACGATGTAACTGCGGTGCACACTTCTGCAAGCTGTTGCGCCGACCCGTAACTGCATGCTCCCCCTTCTTCTTGGACTAATGCTCCATCGACTCCCTGAAACATAGGACTTTCATTAGTAATGAACACAATATTGAAAAAAGAAGACACATAGGAGGGCGACGACAGAAGGACATATCAATGGCTAAAAACGAAAGAAACATTGTGTGTAACAATCACGCTACAAGAATGCAAGATCTGATGATCTCCATCGATGGAACTGTCCGGAAACGTACCTCGAGCATCTGAGTGACATCAACGGTAGTCGTCAATATGTTGGACTCCTCAGCATCTCCCTGAAAGACAGTACTTGCATTATTTTGGATAACAATAATTATAACTGAAAACAAAGACTAGAGGACGAGTACAAGGGTGTACCATTAGGTAAAATAATTACACGATAAATTAAAACTATTGATTTACATGCCTAAAACAAGTCAGTGGCAGAATAGCCAAGTAAGATTACCCGATAGGCGCTTGAAGTGGCTGATGACTGCAATAACGACACGGATGGAGAATCTTCCGCCTTCATATTGAGTGGATACATAAATGGGGAAATTATTGTTAGCTAATGCTACACACTACCGCAAGGCCGAGAGATAAATACGTAAACTTGACTCACCAGTGGAGGGATGTGGACGAATAGAGTGGGAATAGCGGTTGAGAGCAATTTTCGCCTCGCTCGCGGTGTGTTCTTCTTTATTAGCAATGATGTGGAGTACATGTCAGAGGTAAAGTGCCTGCTGCAGATGCAGTATCGATCACCCCTCTTGTCCACAAAGACTTCTAGGACTCTACTTTCAAGCTCAGACGGTGGATATCCGCAATATCGGACCCATTCTCTTATCTGATCTATTGTCTTAGGGAAAACATGCATTATAGTACCTTCAGATTTATTATGGGTCTTCGAAGGGCAACCGCCAATGGAACAGGCAGGCATTGTGGAAAGTTCTGAAAAGTAAAGATCAACAATTCTCTATGAATACCAATGTGTTAAAAAATTAAATGACACATAAAAGGTTCAATGCAAGGTTCGTTTTGGTTCTTGTAACTATACACGTTATTCACATGCGGATAAGTATTTGAATAACTTTAAAAAAATAGAAAAATAATTTGACTAAACTCAGAACATGTGACTAGTTCCTTGCATGTACTGTCTTGAACGAAAAGAAATTGGACGCAAAATGATTATGGTACATGGCCTTACCTTGACGAACAAATAGTTAGATGCAGGGATCAGAGTAGTTTCTTGTCGTAGAACAGGGAGCAGTTCACAGGTCGCAAACTGAGGAGTTTCCTCGAAGTGGTCACGGAAGTTCACAGAGACGAAGAGCAGATAACCAGCACCTTCACGGGTTGACTAGCAAAGCGCAAAGAAGTGCTCATTAGAAATATGAAGTGGGTTATAAAGGATTCGAAACAGGGGTGTGTTTGTGAATGAATGACGTGTATATGTCGTGGCATTATGTGGTTTGCAGGGGGGCGTCCAGCGTGAGGGGGGGATGCTTGGCAGGAGACACGGGGTCTGGAGGTAGACATGGGAACAACAACCCATGCTCTATAGACCACTTTGAAGTGTACATGGTCTTTGGCACCTCTTGGCCTTTATCGCTCCCCGACAGCTCCACTTGGCAGCGCAAGTACCCCGGTGCGAACTGCCTTTGATAGGGCGGGGGGTGGATTGGGGCGGTGGTCGTGCAGACAAGACACAGGAAGACTCGTGAATGGAGACACACTTATGTGGATTGCAGGGGGGCATCCAGCGTGAGGGGGGATGCTTGGCAGGAGACACGGGGTCTGGAGGTAGACATGGGAACAACAACCCATGCTCTATAGACCACTTTGAAGTGTACATGGTCTTTGGCACCTCTTGGCCTTTATCGCTCCCCGACAGCTCCACTTGGCAGCGCAAGTACCCCGGTGCGAACTGCCTTTGATAGGGCGGGGGGGGTGGTGTGGATTGGGGCGCTGGTCGTGCAGACAAGACTCGTTTGCCGCAGGGCCTCACCAAGGAGAGGCCATCTAACTGCATGTAAGAGGCAGGCTGAAGGATCTAGTACATGGAAGGCAGGGGGGTGAGTTGTGCAATTGTGGTGGCAAGGCGGCACGGGCCAGAGGGGGTCATCTCTGTACCCGGTGCCCAAAAGGATGATTTATTATGATCAACCATATTGATTATTTACCTATAACCATGTTTTGTGTCAATAAAATCCAACGGCCTTCCTTTTATTGCCAACGCTTGAACAAAGTGGTGTGGTAAGTATTTTTGGGGGAGGAGGCAAGGCCGGGAGGCTTGATGCCAACCCGCAAAATAACATATGCATGTCTGCTGCATATGGGTTCAACGGTTATGTGGATTGAAGGTGGGCGGCCTGCGTGAGGGAGGATGCTGGCCGGAGACATGTGGTGTGACAAGACAAGGCACAGGAAGACTATTCAATGGAGACACACTAGATTCATTTAAAAAATCAAAACAACCATTGTTAAAATATATGTTGGGTTTTATTTTAGATCTTAATTTCAATTGAACATAAATAATAAACATTACACATTGTAAAGTTCCGGTTGCAGCACATCCAGGGAAAATCCGCGGTATTGTCCCCTGTCGCTGGGGAAATGTTGTCTAATGGCAAGTACCGCACAGGCAGGTATTACTCTCCGAACGCGGTGTCCGAGCCTCCCGTGAAGCCACCAAGTGACGCAACGATAGGCCACCAGCCTGTACCACCTGTGAAAATGAAAGATGCAAACTGTATTAAAATGACAAAACTTTCGTATCACTGTCGATTCAGGTAAAAAATGTCATTCTGCTTTGAAAAACATTCTATCTAGAAAATGCACAATATGGAACCAATTTACATGCATTCGAATGATATGTAGATGTAATTTTATATGTGGGAGACGACCATGACATAGTAGTGGCATCACTGACATCACAACCAGAGTATACTTACTCGTTACTCGGATTACGCGGACGAACAGTGCCGCGAAGTTTGTGCATAAGCACCATCATCATCCTCAACACGGTCCGTGAGAGGCAGGCTTCCCTGAACTCTGGCAGCTCGGTGATGCATTGCGGACTTGGCTCGCCTTCCGAAATGTAGGCCAAGCACCCGGAATTTTCACGGCAGCAGCAGTTCTCCTCCTCAGTTGGCATTAGCTCGCACCGATGGCACGTGCACCAGGTGGAGATGCCGTCCATGCGACATGGTCCAGGCTCTTCATCCGTTGACTGGTCCTCCCAACTGCCGTCCGAATCCCCATCGTTTCCGCGTGCTTGCCTTTCCAGTAGTTCCTCCTCGGTGTACTCGGGCTCGTACATATACAGCATTATTGTAGCCATTGTGTGGTAAAGAAAGTAAAATAATTTACAGAGATGGTACAGGTGTTCACAAGGCCTAGAAGCGGCGAAGGTAGCTGACCAGAGCACAGAAACGAGTCACAGAATACTCAAAGTAACACAGAGAGAGGAATGGAATCGAAAATCTGCTGCTGTGTGTTGTGAAACGGTGTGTTTATACTTATTGAGGAAAGAGGCGTCCTGCCATTTCCATGGCGACACTTCATTAGCTGAGGCGCAGCGATTGTTGACACGAAACGTGCTTTGGCGTTGGGAAATGGGCGGTACGCGTCTGCTGATGTCAGGCTCAGGGGCGGGGGATTTGATTTAGTGCCGCAAAAGCAGGTGAGCCAGGGCGATGGGGGGAAATGATAGGATTATCAGAAAATGGCGGCTGATTTCGAGTGCGTTAATGGACGAAAAGTCGGGTAAGGTCCATAGGAAAGTTTTCTACGATCTACCGATTTATGCTTAAAAACACATGGCCGAACCATAGGAACAATAAAAAAAAGTCCCGGAACTATCCTTTAATACCAGAGACCAGTTTCTAAGCGTGGGACCGGGATTCAAACCTGTGTTGCTATGCGTAGTCTTGCTTGCAAGACAAATATGTTGCCCCTGAGCTATCCTCCCAGCCCACCCCATGCATATTAACGAGGGGTATGCTAAAAATCTGACATTTTTCCAGTCCTCGAGGCATGGAGTGGACACCCCTTGCTTAGAAATAACAAGGCTGGCTTGTCCCAGGTGAGCTCGCTGTTTATAGAACGTGCTCAAAGAAATCCCAGAAGGGTGTGATTGGGGTGGGAAAGGGCAGGTAGTCGTGGGACTTGCTATGGCAAATGGTGGTCAAACGGTGGGTACAAAACAGACAAAACCCACTGGCAGTGTGTTCTTCTGCACACATCCCACTCCCATCAGTGCTCCTATGCAAATAGTTTTGGCTCCAGAGGTGGCACTAAAATGCCTTCGAATTGCCAAAACTGAAAACCTGCTTCCTTGGTGGTACTCAAGACTGAAGGGGGCATGAGGCAATGGCTACTTGTTTAATTCATTTGATTCCAGACCCATTTGTGCCTCTTTTGCTTGACAATTTGCCATTCCTCTGCTCCGTGCTGACTCGCTGTGTGCCAGGAGCCTGGATGCAGTTGGTGCCGTGCAGAGGAGACTGTTGTGTGCATATTTATTCCCTCTTCCTGTAGGGGTCAAGATAACTCAATACAATCCTGCTCACAGGGGTGTTGCTAGGTCTGGAAAGCTTCCGGGCTATGCTAATGTCGAGGCTGCCGGGACTCGGGGCTAGCTAGCCTTTTGGTTGTAGTCCCTGAGATTCTATCCGGGGCTACAACCAAAAGACCTGGGGCTATAGCTCCCTAAACCCCACCCCGACACCCCCCTAGCCACGCCTAATATTGACCCCGGAAGATGAAAAGTCATAGTGGGCTCAAAGATAGTCAAGCCCCTCACCTGCCAGTAACCAGTCGATCCCTGCCGCAAGTGCTAGCACCCAGAGAGGTCCTACTCACTAGAAACCAGGCTGACAGCTCTGGCACTTCATCTTACTTTACCATACTTGACTTTGCATTCCAGCTTGATAAATGCATACATTAGCGCTCAATTATATCTGTATCCAGCTGATCAGCGATTTGATCATGAATTAATCACGGCCACTTTCAAAATTCAACCAAATCTTACGTCCTCTTTGTAATCTCTCCTGCATCGCTGCTCTGTGATACATGTTTGTTGCTGTTCGATTCGGGCCAGTAGGATACAACAATAATGGTGATGTAGCCAATACCACAATATACAGCAGTAACGATGATGCAACCAATACTACAGGATACAACAATAACGGTGGTGTAGCCAATACCACAATATACAGCGCTAACGATGATGCAACCAATACCACAGGATACAGTGATAACGGTTACGTAGCCAATACCACAATATACAGCAGTAACGATGATGCAACCAATACCACAGGATACAGCGATAACAGTGATTCGCCAATACTGCAGGTTACAACAATAACAGTGATATAGCCAATATCACAGGATACAACAATAATGGTGATGTAGCCAATACCACAATATGCAGCAGTAATGATGATGTAACCAATACCACAGTATACAACGATAACGGTGATGTAGGCAATACACGGTATAAAACAATAACGATGATGTAGCCAATACCACAATATACAACAGTAACGATGATGCAACCAATACTACAGGATACAGTGATAACGTGATGTAGCCAAAACCACAGGATACAACAATAACAGTGATATAGTCAATATCACAGGATACAATGATAACGATGGTGTAGCCAATAGCACAATATACAACCGTAACGATGATGCAACCAATACCACAGGATACAGCGATAACGGTGATGTCGCTAATACCACAATATACAGCAGTAACGATGATGCAACCAATACCACAGGACACAGTGATAATGGTGATGTCACCAATACCGCAGGATACAACAATAACAGTGAAATAGCCAATATCACAGGATACAACAATAATGGTGATGTAGCCAATACCACAATATACAGCAGTAACGATGATGCAACCAATACCACAGGATACAGCGATAACGATCATGTCGCCAATACCACAATATACAGCAGTAACGATGATGCAACCAATACCACAGGACACAGTGATAATGGTGATGTCGCCAATACCGCAGGATACAACAATAACAGTGATATAGCCAATATCACAGGATACAACAATAATGGTGATGTAGCCAATACTACAAAATACAGCACTAACAATGATGCAACCAATACCACAGTATACAGCGATAACGGTGATGTAGCCAACACCACAATATACAGCAGCAACGATGATGCAACCAATACCACAGGACACAGTGATAATGGTGATGTCGCCAATACCGCAGGATACAACAATAACAGTGATATAGCCAATATCACAGGATACAATAATAATGGTGATTTAGCCAATACCACAATATACAGCAGTAACGATGAATAAACCAATACCACAGGATACAGTGATAACGGTGTTGTCGCCAATACCGCAGGATACAACAATAACAGTGATATAGCCAATATCACAGGATACAGCAATAACAATGATGTAGCCAATACCACAGGCTACAATAACAATGGTCTAGCCAATATCAAGGGAAACAACTATAACAATGATGTAGCCATTACCACATGATACAGTAGTAACGATGATGTAACCAATACCACAGGATAAAACAATAACGATGATGTAACCAATATCACAGGATACACAGGTAACAGTGATGTAGCCAATACCACATGATACAACAATAACTATGATGTAACCAATACCAAAGGATATAGTAATAACGTAGATGTAGCCAATACCAAAGGATACAGCAGTAACTATGATGTAGCCAATACCAACGGATATAGTAATAATGATGATGTAGCCAATACCAAAGGATACAGCAGTAACTATGATGTAGCCAATACCAAAGGATACAACAACAACAATGGTGTAGCCAATACCACAATAAACATCAGTACCGATGATGTAACTAATACCAAAGGATACAACAATAACGATGGTGTAGCCAATACCAACGGATACAGCAGTAACTATGATGTAGCCAATACCAAAGGATACAACAACAATGGTGTAGCCAATACCAAAATATACATCAGTACCGATGATGTAACTAATACCAAAGGATACAACAATAACGATGGTGTAGCCAATACAAAAGGATACTGCAGTAACTATGACGTAAGCAATACCATAATATAGAACAATAACCATGATGAAGTCAATACCAAAGTATACAGCAATCTACTTTGCACATGTTTCAGTACGGGGGAGACCACTGCCCTCTCTGCACCCCCACCTTATTTTATTCGCTAACCCAACCCCCCATCCATATTAGAGAACAAGATCCGGCAAAAATCCGACCAAAAAAAGGTTGTTTTTTGCCTTGTTGTTTTTGGTATTCATTTTTGAGGGGATTACCGATCTCTCTGCCCGACAATGGAAGCCCAAGCTGCCTTGAGCATGCGCTGTGGGCATCGTTATGTATGGATGGTACATATATATATATATATGGTGAATTTGCCAGGCAGTGGAATGGCAGAGGTAAAATCTGTCATTCACATTTCCTGGTTTTTACATTCGTTGTTTTTTTTTTCTTTCACAGGAGGGTACCCGTATACTGCTCACTCCAATCACCATCTTAATCCTTGCAGTTTACTTCCCTGGTTTTATAAAGTACACACCTACTGGAGAGCACTGAACAAGCGACGGGGAGAATACCGGAGAGAGCCCGGGAAGTGGACGATAAGGGTCCTCCTGAGGAGCAGGAGAAACTAGGCCAATCTGTTAGTTATTTGAATCTTTTTTTACATAATTACCAATTCTAGATCCGGGATTCTGATGAGCCGCCGCACAGGGGTGCAGCACCTGGACGGATGGACTGGGAGCCTGGTCGCGTGCTCAGGTTTACCATCTAGCCTTAGCTTCCCAATGTCTCTAAAGTAGGTTTTCAATTGACCACCAGGGGTCGAGTCCTAGAAATAGAAAGTGTGGAGGAGCGGGGCTCAGTAACATACCAATTGAATGTGGCATCACCAGAAATGAGCATATCAAGGTGCCCTCTGAAAAAAGTGTGGGGACTCCGTCCACCCGCGTGTACCCTCGACTTGAGCCCTGTCATTGGCCGGTGAGGTCTAGGCTACGAATATTCGATACACTGGCCGGTTGTCCTTCTGATAATAAGTACAATCTCAACTAAACATGGTTCAAGGAACCAGATGCACGTAGGAAGGACATTATTGCAAATTCCGCAGACGACGCATCTGCTTGGATTCTACGAATCTGCACAGTGATAACCTAAATTCATGCGCAGCGCTCACTGGATCTTCATGTCAGCCTTTCCATGATCAGATTCCCTCTGTATTCAGAACTGCGGCGAGTGTTATAAATAGCCAGTAGATGGTAAGATAGCTCAGCGGGTTGGGCCTTCGCTGTGTGTAATCTGCAGGTCTTAGGTTCAAAGCCTGCCCAGCCTTTCAGCCTTCCGAGGTTGATAAATGAGTACCAACGTTGGTTGGGTGAATTTGTATGGAAATATGTTCTATGTAAAGTACTTTACAAAAAAAATCATTATAATTAATGCTTTGTGTGACTTTTTTATTTTTAAACCTATTTTTTGATCAATGAATTCAAAAACACTACGTTCTGCGCTAAATTGAGCCTCAGAACAGGTGTGAACTATTCTTCATGTGTAACAGTAATTTAAATCCCTCAAGGTTTAAACTACCAATACACTAGGCTCGCCCCTGCTCCCACTGCTAGCACCACAACCCCAGTGTGAAGTGTCAACCCCCCGCTCCCCTTCTCCACCACAACATATGCACCCTTATCAGATCACCCTGCCCCAGCCTATTCTACTCTGCCTCCTTCCATTCTGTCCTGCACACTTGGGGACCCCCCTCACAAACTGTATCTCTCCTCCCACCTATCTCCTCCTAGCCCCCATACTCTGTCTAGCACCTAAGCAATACCCTGGACGTTGCTCCAGCCATCGCCCTAGGCTCCCCAATCTCATCTGGCCTCCCTCTAAAGCAGTGGTATTCAAACTGTGGGGCGCGACCCCCTGGGGGGGGTGCGGCCTCATGTCCAGGGGTTCCACACCCACAGTCTGAATTAAAAAAATTAGAGATTTTTTTTTATTATCTTTTTTAAAAAAATCTAGAATCTAGACAGTAGTCTAGATTTCAGACTAAAAAAATCTGGTCTTCAGCATGCAATGAATATCATGTGTAATGGTAGTATTTACTTGCATACGGCTATCATTACACACAATGTCATTACACCCAATGTCATTACACCCAATGTTCATTGCACCCAATGTCATTACACCCAATGTCATTACACCCAATGTTCATTGCACCCAATGTCATTACACCCAATGTCATTACACACAATGTTCATTGCACCCAATGTCATTACACACAATGTCATTACACCCAATGTCATTACACCCAATGTTCATTGCACCCAATGTCATTACACACAATGTCATTACACCCAATGTTCATTGCACCCAATGTCATTACACCCAATGTCATTACACCCAATGTCATTGCACCCAATATCATTACACACAATGTCATTACACACAATGTTCATTGCACACAATGTCATTACACCCAATGTCATTACACACAATGTCATTACACCCAATGTCATTACACCCAATGTTCATTGCACCCAATGTCATTACACCCAATGTCATTACACCCAATGTTCATTGCACCCAATGTCATTACACACAATGTCATTACACCCAATGTTCATTGCACCCAATGTCATTGCACCCAATATCATTACACACAATGTCATTACACACAGTGTCATTACACCCAATGTCATTACACACAATGTCATTACACACAATGTCATTACACCCAATGTCATTACACACAATGTCATTACACCCAATGTTCATTGCACCCAATGTCATTACACACAATGTCATTACACCCAATGTCATTGCACCCAATATCATTACACACAATGTCATTACACACAGTGTCATTACACACAATGTCATTACACACAATGTCATTACACCCAATATCATTACACCCAATGTTCATTGCATGCCGAAGATCAGATTTAGCATATAGTGTAATGTTACTTCTTCTTTCCTTCTACTGCCTCTCATGATGAGCCTTGCTCTAGAAAGACTTGTTAATAAGCTGTGCCATTTAGGGGTGGGAGTAAGAGTGGTAAACAGGGTTAAATAACATTTTTAAAACGTCTGCTCTAAAGGCAGCATTTTTACCCATTATTGTAAAACATTTCCCCGGGGGGCGGTCCCCATGACCCCAAACCCCACTTGATTGGTTCGGGCTCCCTCACTATGCGCGGCCGCGATGGCATATCTGAAAGAAATATTTATGCTCCTCCACTTAAAAAATTCACCAGTCGCAGCTGGCACTAGGACTGTGCTGGGAGCAGGATGGGGGGCATGGGATAGTGGTGGGAGTAGGATAGGGAGAGCCCAAGGTCTGTGGTGGGGTGGGAAGAGCCCAGGGACAGGGCTAGAAGTGGGATGAGGGAGCCCAGTGGCTATGATGGAAGCAGGGGGGGAGCCCAGGGCTATACTTGGAGTAGGGTTTGGCGACGGCACACGATAGTTCATAGTCATTTGGACTTACTGTCCATTTGTTATTTTTGGAGGGTCCCGGCCTGCCCACATTTTGCTCAGGGGGGCCCAGGCCAATGCGTTTTGATGACCACTGCTCTAGTGCAGGGGTCTGCAACAGTTGGATCTCTAGAGGTATTGGGCTACAACTCACATTAGCCCTAGCCAGCATAGTCAATGGTTAGGGTTCATGGGACTTGTAGTCCACCGCATCTGGCGAGCCAATGTTTGCAGAACCCTGCTCAAGAGACACTCTCCACTCCCTCGCTCCTCTAGCAAATTCACTGTGGACGTCAGGCATGCCAAATCTCTCTGTAGCAGATCATGGTTCTACCATAGCCCCTATCCCCGGTGGGGGGTCTTGACTGAAACATGGATACCCCCTCTTAACAATGCCAGTCTCTGGAACCTTCCATGTAGACTTTGCCACCTTCTCCTATCCCCCTCGGTGGACTGAGAAAGGTGCTGGTGCTGCTCTGGCACACCATCGGGTACACTTCCCTCCACTGATTGTCCTCCGTCCCCCTTCAAGCACATCTTCCACCCACATCCCCCACCTACCTCACTATCCGTCTTATCGACTGCCCATCAGTCACCCTCAACACCGTCTTTGCTGACCTGCACTTGGTACTGGAATGTCTCCCAACAGACAGGTTAGGAGAACTCAATCTAACAAACTAGATTGGGACTCAACTGTCACCAACCACTCACTTCCTTCCCAACTGCCACTCGCCTAACCATATCTCCCTACCAATCCCACTCAGTTCCTCTGCTCCCTCTGTGGATTTATCTGCCTCCTCCCTCACACCTCTTTCCTACCATCAAAAAAGTTAAATTTAAGCCGGACGCCATGGTCCTCCATCTTGGCCAAGTCAGGACTAGGGTGGGCAGAATTCCTTTTTTCACTCCTGCAGCGGGTTTGCAAGGAGTGGTACACTTTTACACCTTCCATAGGGATACCCGCCCCTCTAGTGGACATATATTTTTGGGCAAAAGTAAAATTTAATTGTGACGTTTCCCTTTTTTCCTCATGTGAGTTTCTCTAAATGCATTCGTAATTGTAATTGGTTATTTATAATGTGCTTAATACCCAGAGGTTTCTAAGCGCGGACCCGGGAATCGAACCTGTGTTGCTCTGCCTCGTCCTGATTCCAAGGGGAGCTCGTTGCACCTGAACTATCCTCCCTTCGTCATATCCACGCCCATGATCTGTGATGACACGAGTGGTGTGGTTGCTTTCTTCCCCGTCTCCCTCACAGTAATGCCATACCTCCCAAATGTATTTATTTATTTATTTGCATTTGGTTAATTCATACCTCCCACATTTATAATACTGGGGGCAGGCTGTTAGGTGAAACTCGACAGTGAGGGAGCCAAGTCACAGGACCGAGGAGCTGTGATTTGCAAGGCTCTCTGAGCCTAAATGTAACTCTTAATTAACTTAAAAAAGACCCTTAATGGCTTTGCAAAGCACTTAATGGCGCTCGACTTATCTGCAAAAGTTAGCAAATTCCTCCAGAAAGCAATGCCTTTGTGTATTCAGTTGTGCTAGACAATGAGTTTGTGTATTGGCCATGAGCATGCACATTTGTGCGAGGAATTGGGCGACAAGCTGGCGAAAAAGCACACAAAGTTGAAGGAAAAACACAGTGGCAGAAAATGTGCCGAAATTGCATTTTTCTACAAATTCCAGAAATGTTGCTAACACCTAGTCAGGACCTCCGCCTATCTCTCTCTCTCTCTCTCTGCCCCTTCTCCATTCAGCCGGACGCCCCTTTACCGATTTCCACACTGTACTGCCCCCTCCCCCTTGACTATCATAGTCCAACCTGCACCATCTCCTCCCATCCACCCATCAACGCTGGATCTCCTCAGTCTTCAGCTGAGGACAACCGTGCAACTCAACGTATGGCACTGGTGTAAGTCTTTCTCTCCTGCTCTCTCCACTGCCTGCTAGAACTCCTTACTCGTCTCCCTCCACTGTGTCTATCTTATGTCCTCTCTGATAGCACCCTACCAAGCTGTCCATCACCGTCCAGGCCACCCTTCCACCACCCCCCACAAAATCCACTCTTTACCCTCCATGCTCTATGCTGACGACTTTGCCTTCTACTTGTCTCAACGATCGCCAAAATATGTGACACTCTGTCCACCCCTGACCCACCCCTTCTTCCTTCTCGCCTCTTCCATCCATGCTCATTATCTCTTCTTTATCAAGCTTCAGTCCTTCCTTCCATGCCCGATTTATGACCCTTTCGGTACTCCGATGGGAAGTGATCCCGTTGCAACCCAGCCAATCAAAGAGCTTGCTCCTGTCATCTGTGTTCACTGCTCCTCCATCTTCCATTCCTCCCTATCAACTGGAACGTTCCCATCGTGCTACAAGGTGGACAAGACCATACCCACCTAGAAATACCCTACTAAAATAATCCCTCTTTTTACCAAGCGTCTCCCTGCTCAGACATGCCCAATCTTGGAGAGGGTGATCTTCACCGATATTGGTAACTACCTCGAGGAACACTCTCTATCGAACCTCCTTCAATCCTTCAATCTGGAAGTCTTTGCCAACACTCTACTGAAACTACTCCAACCCATGCCTGAATCTCTCATACCACTGCCCACTTTTCCAGCCTCTGCCATCCTCATTCTACTTGGTTGCTTTTCTTCCCTGGACACTGTGGATCATCTTTTCATCCTACAAGCCCTTTCTTCCCAAGGTTTCAAGGATACCACACTTAGCTGGGTGGCCCTAGCTCTCTCGCTGGTCCTTCCCTATCTACTGGGACTCTAACATCTCCTCTCCACTTCCATTTCAAGGTTCTTTCCTGGGCCCACTCTCCTTCACCCTCTACATCTCCTTTCTGGGACCCCATTGGAATCCTTTGGTTGCCACTACCACCTCTTTGCCGTTGGCATCAGATCTACTTCTCCCTTCCTTCCGTCATCACAGACATTTCATAACACATCTGATGTCACTGGATGGCTCTATGCTGCCAAATGCTTAGATCCTTCAAGACGCGAGTCATCTTTCTACTGGCCTCCAAAGCAAACCCCTCTCTCCCATCCACTATCGCCTTCCCTCCTGACTTACAGCAAACTCAACCGCAATCCCTTCATAACTGCTACTGCAGCCAGAAGTAACTTACTAAATATCAGGAAAAGCCAGCCCTCAAAACTCTAATCCTCAGAACACTTGACTACTGCTCCAGCCTGCTCCAGAGCCATCCCCTCAACAAAGTTCTCAACTTTGCCATATACACACACACTGTAATCTGCTCAGATCCTCTCCCGCTCTCTGTGCCGTCACCGCACCAGATGGCTTTCAATGCAAAGTTGCTCCTTCATATTTCGACTCCTCGTCTTCAAAGCTTTTCATGGCCTTTCCCATCACTACCTTGCTAACTACATCTTTCTCTCTACTCTTCCTCTCTCACTCTACACGTTTCCACTCTCAACAACCTATCGACCCTTCTCACTGTGTGCTGTATTCTGATAAAGCCCCCCTCACAATTTGCCCCCCACCACTTGAACGTCCTCTCCCCATCCGCCAAAACAATGCAGTCTATGGACATGTCAAGGCCAGGCTCCAGTTGCTCACCTGCCGAGGGGTATGTTCAACACCCCTGGAGCTCTTCTGTGCCCCAACCACCCTCCCTGTCCTACACATATGTCAGTCACATGTATCACTGTGCAGATGGATGGTACTTCTTTTTCCCCAAATGCTGCCTTGCCATGTAGCAATACATTACCGCCAAAGCTTGAGTAGCTGGAACCATTAGACTTCGTAAGGTGAGCAGGTACGACAACCCTAGATGGCCCCTCTTATTTTTTATGGGGCCCCCAGGCAGATGCAAGTGGACGCTGGTGCGTGCACTCAATGAATGAGCGGTAGTGAACTCAAGAATGAGGGGTAGTAAACTCAAGAATGAGAGGGAGTGCGGGTGGAACTTTCATAAACCGGGTGCTTTGTCTGTAAGACATTTCAAAGTACTTGAAGCATTTCCCTTAGTAGCAGGACCTGCAAAATAAATAAAAGGGCCTCATTTGGAGTTTGGTGATGCAGTAAAAAGTGCCAGCAACGCCAGATTTAGCGTTTCAAAATGAAACTGCATATAATTCTCTTGGTTTTGTGTGTGGGAAAGTTCCTTCAAAATCCATTACCACATTTGGTACGTCCCGATCTCCATCTAGTCCTATGGGACTCTAAGAAGGTGAATAATAACTTAAGGGTCTGCATGACTCCATAGCTGAGGATCCTTCCCATTACCACATGCTGCACTTACCGAACCCCATCTAGTTGCCTATGACTCTAAAGTGGGGAATAACTGAAGGGTCTATATGACTCCACATCATGCAGATCTTTCCTGCTACCACATGCTGTACTTACTGAACCCCATGTAGTCCTCTCTGTCTCTAAAGTGGGGAATAACTGAGGGGTCTGCATGACTCCATATCTGAGATCCTTCCCATTACCGCATGCTGTACTTACCGAATCTCATCTAGTCCTATAGGACTCTAAGAAGGTGAACAACTTTAGGGTCTTCATGACTCCATAGAATTTGAGAACATTAGCCTGCGCCGTATCTAGATAGGATTGTGAATGTTAGCCTCTACCATACTTAGATGGATCTTGAATGTTAGCATGTGACACACTTAGAATTTGAGAAAATTAGCCTGCACCGTATCTAGATAAGATTGTGAATGTTAGCATGCACCACACTTAGAATTTGAGAACATTAGCCTGCGCCATATCTAGATAGGATTGTGAATGTTAGCATGTGCCACACTTAGAAGGAACTATTTACGTCAGCATGTTAAATGTCATATAACCCACTAACCAATATAAGCTCAAACTCTCTGCATACTTATATCACTGGAACTCACACAACCATCTCTTGCACAACAAGCTGCCCACACTTCACCACACCGCAACACATAAGCCGCACCAACAGCACACGCGGACTGACACCGATCCAATACTTGCACCAAAGCTCAGCACCTGGTGTCCACCGAGTTGAAGCTGCCAACAGTATACCACCCCTCCCACTAGCCTACTCCCTCTTCACCTTATTAACCCTTCCCACCTTCTTCTTTACAGATCCGCCTGGGGACCAATTCCGTTGGTGACGGTGCGCTATATAAATACCATTAACATAACATAACATATCTGAGGATCCTTCCCATTACCACATGCTGTACTTTCTGAACCCCATCTAGTCGTCTATGACTTTAAAGTGGGGAATAACTGAGGGGTCTGCATGACTCCTCATCATGCAGATCCTTCCTGCTACCACATACTGTACTTACTGAACTCCATGTAGTACTCTGGGACTCTAAAATGGGGAATAACTGAAGGGTCTGCATGCCTCCATATCTGAGGACCCTTTCCATTACCGCATGCTGTACTTACCGAACCTCATCTAGTCCTATAGGACTCTAAGAAGGTGAATAATTTAAGGGTCTGCAAGACTCCATAGAATTTGAGAACATTAGCCTGCGCCGTATCTAGATAGGATTGTGAATGTTAGCCTCTACCATACTTAGATGGAACTTGAATGTTAGCATGTGCCACACTTAGAATTTGAGAAAATTAGTCTGCACTGTATCTAGATAAGATTGTGAATGTTAGCATGCGCCACACTTAGAATTTGAGAAGATTAGCCTACGCCATATCTAGATAGATTTGTGAATGTTAGCATGTGCCACACTTAGACAGAACTATTTACGTCAGCATGTTAAATGTCATATAACCCACTAACCAATACAAGCTCAAACTCTGCATACTTATATCACTGAAACTCACACAACCATCTCTCGCACAACAAGATGCACACACTTCACCACACCGCAACACATAAACCGCACCAACAGCACACGCAGACTGATACCGATCCAATATTTGCACCAAAGCTGAGCACCTGGTGTCCACCGAGTTGAAGCTGCCAACAGTATACCACCCCTCCCACTAGCCTACTCCATCTTCACCTTATTAACCCTTCCCACCTTCTTCTTTACAAATCCGCCAGAGCGCCTCGGGACCAATTCCATTGGTGACGGTGCACTATATAAATACCATTAACATAACATAACATATCTGAGGATCCTTCCCATTACCACATGCTGTACTTACCGAATCCCATCTAGTCGTCTATGACTCTAAAGTGGGGAATAACTTAAAGATCTACATGACTCCTCATCATGCAGATCCTTCCCGCTACCACATGCTGTACTTACCGAACCCTATCTAGTCGTCTATGACTCTAAAGTGGGGAATAACTTAAAGATCTACATGACTCCTCATCATGCAGATCCTTCCCGCTACCACATGCTGTACTTACCGAACCCTATCTAGTCGTCTATGACTCTAAAGTGGGGAATAACTGAGGGGTCTGCATGACTCCTCATCATGCAGATCCTTCCTGCTACCACATGCTGTACTTACCGAACCCTATCTAGTCGTCTATGACTCTAAAGTGGGGAATAACTTAAAGATCTACATGACTCCTCATCATGCAGATCCTTCCCGCTACCACATGCTGTACTTACTGAACCCCATGTAGTCCTCTGGGACTCTAAAATGGGGAATAACTGAAGGGTCTGCATGCATCCATATCTGAGGATCCTTCCCATTACTGCATGCTGTACTTACCGAACCTCACCTAGTCCTATAGGACTCTTAGAAGGTGAATATCTTACGGGTCTGCATGACTCCATATGTGAGGATCCTTCCCATTACCACATGCTGTACTTACTGAACCCCATCTAATCTATGACTCTAAAGTGGAGACTATCTGAAGGGTTTATATGACTCCACATCATGCGATGCTTCCCGCTACCACATGCTGTACTCACCGAACCCCATCTAGTCCTCTCTGTCTCTAAAGTGGGGAATAATTGAAGGATTGAAGGGTCTGCATGACTCCACATCATGCGATCCTTCCCATTAGTGCATGCTGTATAAGTGCAGCGCCTGAATTTCCATTTGGCTGTATTACCGGCAGCAGTGCTGGCAAACTCTTAATGAGTCCCCATGTCTGCAAAAGTCTAACCTGCCAGAATTCACCGGCAGAAAACTGTGTCTACATTTCTATTACTTATGTGTCATCAATACTGTTATAAGAAATATATAATTATAGTTAATAATTAATTAAGAAAATCAAGCAACTGAAAAAATATAATAGAAACAAATAGGAGGAGGAGGGACATAACGTTGGATCTCTGTCCACCATGCTTAGGGGCACAAGGAGAGATTGCGTTGGATGAAGGTCAAACAATAGAGAGGGTGCATAGGTGTCAGTCACTATATGAGAAAGAGTGTGATGAGAGGATGCTGTGTGCAGGCGAGGAACGTGCAAGTGCAGGAGATTTGGTTAGGATTCAGAAACTGCTTAGGGTGAGTAAAGGGAAGTCTGTCTATTTTGAGCCCCATACATTAGTGCTGGGTGGGTTGCACCATGTGGTGTCTGATGATGTTTGACGATGGAATAGGCACAGGTGGTAAAGTGCAGAGAGAGACTTAATGGTGAGAGTTCTGGGTCAACCAGTCATGAAAAGGAAAGGAGAGAAGAGAGAAGTGAGTCACAGGGCAGATCACAGGATACCAGAACCTCCTTGATGGAAGATAGTAAAACATTTGATGGTGTAAGTGGAGCAGGACGAAGCATCAAGACAGGAACAGCACCCGGAAGATGGAATTATCGGGGTCGTTAAGGAGGGTCCCCTTTATTGCGAAGAATTTATGTTGCGCACACCATATTGATGGTGACAGCAAAACTGGCATAGTGTCACAAATCCATATGAATCACGCAGGAAGACACAATAGTAACACCGTAAATACGACTCTAACTCATATAGGGAGGTGTTTTTCTTTCAATGATTAGTTGTTACACAGGCATTCTAAAAGTACCAGGAACGTTCTTGTCAGGAAAGAAAATTGGTTACTGAGTAATAAGGTTGTACTAACCGGGCAAGGTCCACAGTGCTTGCAAGAGAACAGATGTTATCTGGACCTTTGTATTAAAATCTTTAGATGGGATTAGCCATTTCTTTGGTGGCAGTAAAGAGGGCCCGAGGCCAGGGTCTGAGAGTGAAGTATTTTTCCAGGTCATCAGAGATTGTATGTGGCCGCATCAATTAGATTAAGGTGCCAAAAGTCTGTGGAATGGAGATAGCTATCTATATTTCAAGATAAACTAATGTTTAAGCAGACCTTTCTCTATTTGCTAAAATATGTCAGTGAGACCATGTGCAATCATACTTAAAGCTTAAGGTCTTAGGCCATTTATTGCTAGCAATGAATTATGTTTTCAATGCTGATGTTTATCCATGTACTGACGTTAGGACCTACTACAACGAATCCCAACAAGAGCTGTGTTTTGAATATGATCTGAAGATAATCATGAAGAGAAGCCTGACCAATGAAAATGGAAGAATTGGGGAAAGAGGGTATTTCTATGAAGAGGTTTTGTCCAGTCATATTTGGTGCGTGGATAGTAATACTTGTATCTGGGAGTGTTTTAAATTATTGCAAAATGTATATAAACTGCCAACTGATGTTATATTGTTGAGACTTGGGTTAGTCTGGTCCTGCAACACCATCTAACGGCTCCCCGGAGCTTTGTACAAATAGACTTGCTTTATATACAACTGTGTACTCGCTTCTTAAGTGATGGGCCTGTTTGGGTTAAGGTGCTTAAAGGTCCACCCTCACAGAGTGACTGTGGTGGCGTGAGCATAGTATAAAGAACGCACTTACACAATGTCCTAGTTCAGTTACAGAGTGCATTTGATTGTCGCGCCTTTATTTGTTAACCTGCATACCCATGTGTGACTTTAGTAAAGTTGTATGTTCTTTATCTTTAAGAGTTAAGGTATGTACCTAGTTTACGTATATGGTATTCTTTGACACATTGTTATATTGTGATTATTTCCTGCATTGGCAGGTATTCCAGTTTCTGAGGGTTTTGGGGAAGGGCATATGTTATAATGTGGAACTTGACGCGGGCCAAGTTCCAGTGGCAACGGTAAGGTTTGGGAAGGTGCGGGCAGAGATGGTTGGTGAGGGAAGATGAGGGTGTGGGCTCTTAGGATGTTTCTTCTATGGCCAAACACAGTACCCCCGGCTATCGGGCCAAAGGGCACTACAGGTGCGTTCAGGTAAACCAGGACAAGCCCAGTGGGTCTTGTTCATGTGAAAGCTTATATCATTAACCCCCATCCTTTAAAATAATCTGAGAAACACATTGGGCCTCATTACGAGGCTGGCAGCAGCCATGTCTGTCGCCGGACCCATGATTTTACCGGCACCCCTGAATGGGCAATTATCGCGTCATGCTGAGTTTGGCAGACCCGGTAATTGCCCATTAGCGTGTGCCGCTAATAAGGGACTCCCCATCCCCATTCATCCCCATAGGGCTGAATGGGAATGGGGAAGGTGGTAGCACCAGTACCATTAATAAGGTTACCTGTAAGAGGATTCAATTCAACACTACAGCTAAGTCAATGCCTAGTCTGGGATACTGAATGGAAACCCTTATTGATATATCTTTATGTCCAGTTCATGCGTTCTGGATGACTACCCCTATATAACACCCCTCTCTAGGAATCCCCCTGACCCCACTGAGCCAAGAAGTAGTTCTGTTTTGCAATTTAAAAGGTTTATTTGAGAATTTAAACAATATAGATATATATCACACTTTATAATAAATTAATAATTGGATATCACACTTAATATGAGCAGTAATCAATAATGGATAGTCTGGCACTAGCACACTTGTGAATAGGAACAGAAGAATAAGGTGGTAGAGAATGCTTTATATAAGTTCAGATGGATGCAATGTTGAATGAAAATGCAATACAGAAAATACTCAATATGATTTCAACAAAACAATGTAATCACTTTTCTCTGGCAATGCAAGGAAATGGAAGGAAAGCACACAGTTCTCAGAAATGCAATCAAATGTAATTCATTTAACCCAGCAAGCTTAGACTACAGATCGGAGTTTTAAACACAGGCCCAAAATGCTTTTACATGTGCTGGCAATGAAGTGACAAATATGCTAAAATGCTTTTAATTCCCTCTAGAGGTTCAGGGTGAGTGGTATCAAGTTAATATTAGTCCAGGCTCACTTTAGCAAGGATCTAGGAGTAACTAGCAGGTTAAACGAATTTTTGGCAACTGACAGCAAGAAAACTGCTGTTTTCACACGTTGAGAAATTTGCAAATCGCGGCAAATTCGCGAGTGCGTTTTTCGCGATTGCGGCAAAACTATAGGGGGTAGGAATGCGGTTCTAGGTTCGTAGAAAAGCCACGATTCCCAGATTTCAGAGGAAAGTTACTGCAAGTCTCTAGGACAAACGGTCACAGAGATATGAGCGATTAAATAAAGGTAGTTTTTCGGATTTGGAATGTTAAAATTCAAAGTGACAAGTGACACTTTGCAAAATGACAGGTGACAGTTAGGAGGCAGTTCTACTTAGATTAAAATAGATTGAATTATATTATTTTAACTAAGAGATTGGTTCTGCACAGTCTTGCTAGGTACTCACACTATATCCTTGAATTAGAATGGGCCTCGCCACGGATCTGGTCAGGTTTTAGACTGGACTCTGGTCTGGTCTCTGCACTTCACAGTGATCTGGGTCAGCTCTGCTCTCTCTCTAGCCTCTCTGGATTCTGGAGATTGATGGATTTGAAGTCTGGATCTTTCTGCACAGCTTTCTCTAGAGATTGATGGAGGTAAAGTATGGATTTTCCCGGCAGAGCGTCCCGCAGCAAATGGATTTGAAGGTCCCTATCTGTCCTGTCTGTCTGCTTTTATGTGTTTTGAAAATGGGTGTGTGTGCAGCATCACTAGGCTCTACCCCTCTCCACTTGTCATTGGCCACTTCATCCGCTTCCCCTTGATTGGGGGAATGAAATGAAGTGTCATCATGATGAGGTCTGTTTATGATACAGAGAACCCACCCCTGTCAAATTACACACAATCTATATTTTGACCCAAAAGACATATTTGCACAGGTACACATTTGTTTAAAATTACATGCACCCATCACATATCACAGGAGGTATACCCTGTCCAAATCTGCTCTTCCTGGGAGCTTGCATTCAGAAATGGCGACATTTGCACTTTTTAACTGGTTTCGCAATATCGGACATTAACCCAAATTTACACACATGTGCGCAAGGAGTATGGACATTAATTGATGAAGTGTCAGATTTTTAACATGCATACATTTTAAGTAATACCCTCTTAACTGCTAGTTTGCCCACAGATCATGCCACCGGTTCTAAAAACCTCTTAAAATGTGGGCAGAAAAATCACAAGAATTATGGTATCATTTAAATAATTTTCACAAGTCCGCTCTATGAGTTATTCATCTTTTTCTAACCCATATTCTGGCTACAGTGGTGTGGTTTCCCCCCAGCACAAGGTTGAATTTCTGGTTTTTCCAGTTCTGCCAAGCCAGCTTGCTCTCACAGGCAGTGTTCCTCCCCTTTACTTCCAGGAGGAAGCCACTTTTTACGGCCCCATAATAAAACATTTGCCTGAGTCAGGACAGGGCTTTGTTCAATTTCCTGCAGAGCCCAGGTAATTCAATCAGAGAAGTGTCATATCCCTTTTGGTGGGAGCAGCAAAATGGCAGCTAGGCCTGGGAACACAGCTGTTGTGCAAGTCTCATCTCTTGTCGGGGGTAGCTGGTGGGCAGAATTCAGTTCCTTAAGCCAGGCCCCAGCTAATGTCACTTTTGTTCCCCAGTTTAAGTCAAGACAATTTTTTTACATATGCAGCTAGGATGCTGATTCTAAGTTTAAAACTATGACATTTAAACAATTGCAACCTATGTGACACTCAAAAGTAGGTCACTCATTTCTTTTAAACATTTAGATTTTTGGTAGTTTTAAATCCAGTTTCAGTTAGGCTGCTGCAGACCTGCAGAGCTCAGCCAGTCTTGTTATGAACATTCAAGTCACTTCAGAATATAACTTTACATTGGATCCACCTCTCAGTAAGTCTTTCTTTGGCATGCTTTGGGTTCATCTATTCAGTTTTAAACAAAATCTGGTGGTTTTAAAACGCCGGCTTTCTGATAGTGGTGAGTACTGGTACTGCACCCCTTTTTGGGATTTAAGAAAATGAATTCCCCACAATCCTAGGTTGCTTTTGGCAGTCAGCATTGCCATTCCCAATGGTTTCAGACTACTGTGTGGGTAGTCCAATGGTGGTTTTAGGCAGTGTCCTTCTGTGCCCATAACATCGGCAAAATAGGTGGCAGCCTATTCTTCATGCACTTCCCTGGGCATTTTCTGGGAAGCTCTGGCCATCATGATGTTTTCAATGCCAGTACTGCACAGTTTTTTGAGGTAGGGCTTGGATGCATGGGTAAAAACATCCCACAAGCCCCCCTCTTGCGATGGCCATTCGGTTTCACTGATGGGACTCGCAAGACCTGCGATGTTTCCTCATCTTCTTCCAATAGATGGCACAGTTCAGCATCTTTTCCTCCATCCGGTACTGATCGATCGGTTCTCCTCGCCGGTCCTGATGGGAATATTGGGCGGTACACCGGGCCCCTTGCGTCTCTGCTCCCGGTCTCCGGATCGTCCTCCTTGGCCAGTCTCGAGGTTTTCTTTCTCCTAGGACGACAAAGGAAGAGCGGCAATACCTATTCATGGACATTTTTCCCCCACCATTGATATAGTGGGGTGGCATATAAATTTATAGTCAAAACATATGAACATGCACATTTCTTTTTGCATTCAAAAACGAAAACACCCACATTGAGAAACTCAGAATTTGATTGGCGATATGTCGGATATTTTAAGTTAGAACTGAATTAATCTGAGACCGTACCCTCTAGGATTCCAGAGGATTCCTCCAGTTGTTGCAGAGTGTGCCTGGGATGGCAACACTTCAACTGGTTTATGTGGACCCACTTGTCTTCCCCCTCTGCCAAACCGCCTTTGGGGATGCGGATCTTGTAGGCCACAGGGGAGATTTTGTCTATAATCTCAAAGGGTCCCTTCCACGTAGGCAAAAATTTTCGCTGTTTGGCCTGGTTCCTTTGGAAATTGTATAGATAGACCCGGTCCCCCACCTGATATTCCTTCCTGGAAGTTTTCAGGTCATAGTGGGTCTTCATGCTATCAGCTGATCTTTCTAGATTCCGCTGAGCATAAGCAAAAGCATGTTGAAGGTGTTTCCTTAAATTCTCCACATACTCATGAGTTGTGGAGGCATTTATCAACGTTTGCTCTTGGGTTCTGTAGAGCAAATGCTGAGGAAGCACCATCTTGCGTCCAGTCATCAACTCAAATGGGGACATTTTGGTTGCAGATGAAGGGGTAGATCTGATGGCCATTAGGACCAGAGGTAATCGGATATCCCAACTTGGCCCAGAATCTGCCACAAACTTCTTTAATATGCTCACAATGGTTCGGTTATATCTCTCTACTGCCCCAGAAGAAGCTGGCCTGTAAGCAATGTGTAGCTTCCTTTTGACTCCCAGTATCTCCCACATCTTTGTCATTACTTCACTAGTGAAGTGGCTACCTCTGTCTGACTCAATCCTTTGAGGTAGACCAAAACGGGAAAAGATGTGGTTAATCATCAGGGCAGCTGCAGTTTCTGCCTTGCAATTTGGGGCTGGGAGACATTCAACCCACTTGGTAAACAAGCATGTCACAGTCAACATGTACTTATTCCCCCTAGCCGAGCGAATCACGGGGCCTGCAAAGTCGATTTGTAAATCTGACCATGGCAGTGTCATCCCCCTCTTTTGGAGAGGCGCACGGTGCGTGAGGGATGATGGCTGAAATTGTGCACACACAAGACACCCCTTCAAGTATTGGTTGAGGTCCTGGCCCATGTGTGGCCAGTATGCAACCTCTCTTAAGATTTCCAATGTTGTGTGAAACCCCCTATGACCGGCGGTGGCCGCATCATGGGCGTGACTTAACATCAGGCTTCGGAATGAGGTAGGAACCACCCACTGATCGTGGCCAGCTTTGGATTTCCTTACCAGCAAACCGTCTTGGATCCGGAACATTTTTGGACATTTCATCAACACTCTTAGGTCCTCTTTCCCAATGTAATCGGTATCCGTCAGGGGAAAGTTCTCAGGGTCCTCAAGGTGTTGGTAAAACTTACCAATAATTGGATCCCCCTTCTGAGCTGTAATCAAATCAGCATCAGGGGTCTCCTTGCTCCATTGTGCAATTGAAAGGTCGTTGTGAGCATTTGTCTGGGACCTAGTGATAGCAGTGACCTGGATTTCCCCCAACAGGGACTCAATCTCAATTAGATCCCCTTGGATGGCCCCGGTTTTGGCCAGCTGATCAGCTAAGTCATTTCCAGTTTTGTCTGGTCCCTCTACTTTGGAATGACCCTTGATCTTTTTCCAATAGATGGTCATCTCATTCGAGGTGACCAGATCATCAATGTTTTGGATCAACTTCCCATGTTTCAAGGGTTTGTTGTTAGCACATAACATGCCTCTGGTTTTCCAATTAACCAGGTGCTCCACGAACCCGTTCCGTACATAATCCGAATCTG
This sequence comes from Ambystoma mexicanum, assembly GCF_040938575.1. Classification (NCBI taxonomy): domain Eukaryota; kingdom Metazoa; phylum Chordata; class Amphibia; order Caudata; family Ambystomatidae; genus Ambystoma; species Ambystoma mexicanum. The sequence continues at coordinate 78,630,523 of NC_090930.1, read as the reverse complement.
TGATTATGACCAGTTCGTGGAGTTGATGCTGGACAGCAGTGAGGATGGCCTGATGCACAGCCATCAATTCTGCCACCTGACTACTTCGGGGACCAATTTTGTATCCAGCGGAGGGTTCTGGGGACTCATTCACCCATGCATTCCCTACGCCGGCCACCAGTTCTTTCTCCCCGTCGTTGTCAACATGGTAAGAGCATCCATCCACAGACACAGTGGGCATTCCCTCACACGTGTCCTCTTCAAAGACTTTGTGTGGGGAATTACGGTATGCCTCCGTGTTGTCCTTGATTTTTAGACTTTCGTCCTCGAGACAGTTTTCTCTGGCACAATCATGCAAGTCAGCCAGACCTTGCGCGAGGGGACTCTTCTTGTTTTGGCCATATCTGACCTCCACAGGAAAGCCTTGCATTGACAGAATCCAGGAAGTAATTCGGGAATTACTCACATTTCCGGCCCGGATTCTATCACTTTGGAGATATTGCAGAGGCTGGTGTGGAGTCTCCACTATGATGTGTTCCCCATGGATAAACGGGCGGTAATTCTTCAATGCCCACACCGTTGCCAGGAGTGCCTTCTCACAATCGTTGAATTTTTCCTCCACAGAGGATAAAGTTTTGCTCGCATAGGAGATTACTTTATTGACCTTGTCATGCTTTTGGTATAATACTGCTGTCAAGCACGTATTAGAGAACCCCGTCTCCAGGAAGAACTCCTTGTTTCTGACAGGGTAAGCTAGGCAAGGCGCTTGTGAGAGGCTTCTTTTGAGTTGTTTTACTGCCTCGGCTTGTTCTGGACCCCATTCCCACTTGACCCCCCCTTCAGGAGATGAATCAGGGGTCTGGTGATCTCTGCGTAGCCCTCAATGAACTTTCTGCTGTAATTAGTCAGTCCAAGGAGGCTCCTTAGTTCCCGCAGAGTTGTGGGGTCTTTCAGTTTCTGAAGTGCTTCCACTTTCTTTTCCTGGGGACAGAGACCCTGAGGAGTAATCTCATGCCCCAAGAAATTAACACGGGTTCTACACCACTGTGCTTTCTGAAAGGAAAGTTTTGCTCCGGTGGCCCTCAACTGGGTCAGAACATAACGGATCTCCGCTATGTGTTCCTCCACAGATGAACTTTTGATGAGGACATCATCTACATAAGCCAGGTTACCCCTCGCACCCAGGTCGGGCATGGCCTTATGTAGGAAAATGTTGAACTCATTACCGGAGTTAAGGTATCCAAAGGGAGTCCGGGTCCATGTGTACTGCTGGCCCCCAAAGGTAAAAGCCAGTTTGTATTGGTCCTCCCTGCTAACCGGCACGGTCCAGTATCCATTGGTCAGGTCTATTGCAGTGAATACCTGTGACCCCTGGATCTGGGCCAGCCCTTGGTCAATGTAGGGCAGAGGCCATCGGGAAGTATGGACCCGTTTGTTGAGCTCCCTGAGGTCGGCGCAGAGTCTCCACTGGCCGTTTGGCTTAAATATTCCCAGCACCGGATTATTGAAGGTGCTGTGGACTGGACGGATTATTCCCCGGGACTCAAGGTTCTTAATTATTTCAGTAAGGGACTCCATTGATGCGAGAGGCAAGCGATATTGCTTCACAAACACTGGAGTCATGCCAGGGTCCGTGGGGATTGTTGTTGTGTGGATGTCGGTACGACCACAGTCATATGAGTCTACCGCAAAGAGATCTTGGAAATCCAAGAAAACTTGTTTCAACTTTTGCTTTTGTTCCAGAGTCACACAGGCATCAGCTAGGTTGACTCTCTCTTCCACCATCTGCCTGAAGCCTGGAAAGACTTCTGGTTTGGCTATTTCAGCGGCCTCCTCCAGCTGGGTGGAGAAGTCCCTGGTCAGAGTGCTGATTTGGACTGGAGGCTTCAGGTGGGAAAGGCAGCCCTCATGGACCTGGAAAATCACCTCATCCCTCCTGAAGTCACAAGTCACATCTTCCTTACCATAAGGGCAAGAAGTGTACACCAGGAAGTTCCCCCCATGCCGGGTAAAAATCCTGTCTGGTGTTGTATTGTCATCACTGTCACTGTCAAAGCAGTCCTTGGGGATTGGCCCTAACAGTTCATTACCTAAATCTATGGAAAAATGTCGGTCATCAACCGCCATTCCAATAATGGTGCCTGCGGCTAGAGTAATACTCTTTAAGTCGCTGTTATCCACCTCTATTGGAATGGTGTCATGTTCTATGTTGACTAATGGTGTTGGGTTTACCCCTAACCCTTGCTGTTGGAGAGAAGCGTTTAGATGTATGTAAGCATCAGGGTTTTGCAAATATTGTCCTCTTTTAACTTTCACTTCCAGGGAGAATTGTCGGGTCCTTTCTGGGATGGTGACTTCCTCTTTAATCTGAATTTCAACTGCATAAGGTAGCAATTGAGCTGACCTAAATGCTTTTTCTGGATCATCAAAGCCCGTGGGATTATCCGCTAATCGGGACCAAGCTTTGAAGTTTATTAGGTCCAAACTAATGGCAAAGCGATTGAGAATGTCACTGCCTAAGTAAAAGGCGTCAGGGACGTCTCGCACGACCCAACAATTGTGGACTATGCTCTTGTTGCCAATGGAGATTTTGAGCATACACCTGCTTGGCAGGAGATGTTTGGAATTAGGTGCTTCCAGGTCCATTTCCCATTTGTCTATCAGTTTGAATGTGGGAATGGCTGGATCTTTTGGGAGTTGGCGGAACATGGCTTCGCTGATGAAGCTCTTACCATTGTTCACGCACACTCGAGCGAGAACAGAGTCCTTCCCATCATTTAACTGAACAGGGATGAACAACTGCTCTCCAATTTGCTGAATATCAGCCAGGCTCTGAGCTGATTTCACATCTTTCTGGACTATAGGAGTGGGAGTTTCTGATTGTGGATTGGTAAAGAATTTCAGGGAGTTTCCTTCCAGTGTGGAATACCACCTTAAGCTGGAAGGAAGGTTGATTTTCAGAAATAGAGAGGACCCTCCATCACCAGTCTGTTGTCCTACTGCTATTACTGTCACGTCTGGAATTTGGCTATTCTGGAAGTGAAATTCTACTTGGTCAGGTTTTTGTTCAACCATGTGGCAGGTGCCGTTTAAACTAACATGGTTGACACTCTGTTTTAATTTGATTGGTCGGCTAGTCTGGGTCCAGAGGACCTTGTTTACACAATCTATTAGGGGTGACAACCTTCTCAGGAGGTCATTCCCCAGTAAACAAGGGGTGCCCTCTGGAGTCACTACTATGACCGGGTGTTTCACCTTGTGTCGCCCGATCTTAATGTCCAAGTCTGCAGTCCCCTCGACGGGAATTTCCTTCCCGTCCAAGTTCTGGAGTTGTCCAGGAAGTGAGGTGAGAGGAATTTGGTAATTCCCTCCCCTTCCTGCATTCAGTTCATCAAAGGCCCTTCTGGACAGAAGGGTAGCTTGAGATCCCGTGTCCACCAGCGCTAAAATTGTACCCTGCCCCTGTACTTGTACCGGGGCATAGTATCTTCCCTCCTTCTCCTCAAGGGGGCACAGATAATGCACATTTTTGGACAACTGGTGGGCTAACTTTCTGGTTTTGGACATTGCAAGAGAAGAAATTTGGGCAGAATTCTGTGAAGAGCCTTGGGAATCTGAAAGAAAAAATTGGCAACTGGAGATAAGAGCCATTGTGGGTTCCCCTGGCTCCGGTTCCGGGCCGCCCCCCCCCCCTTTTTGGAGGCAGTCACCAGGATGGGTTTGAACCAGGGGATTTTCTTGCTGTTGGTTCTGGGATGAGATGGTGGGCGGCGGTAGCTCAGTCTCCACATCTCCCCAGTCTGGATTTGCATCCCTAGGGACCCATTTTTCTTTGGGAGGAGTTCCCCCCTCTCTGAAGGAGAAGATCCTTTTCCCAGGATCTTCTGAGGATCCCTCTCCCTCAAATTGGAAGATCTGTACCTCCTCCTCAAACTGAGTCTGTTTGGGTCTTTTGTTTCTCCTACCCCCCCTCTGCTCCTTAGGAGGCAGACTTTCAGGGGCAAGAGATTTTGTTTCCGGTTCCTGGGTTTCCAGGGGCTGTTTACAAGTGAGGAAGGAAGCTTCCTCCAAGGCTTTACACCCCCCTTCCCTTTGTGCCTCCTCCCTGGGAACCGGTGAGTTATCGGGGTGCTGCCCTCGTCATTGTTCTGGGGCACCAGGTCCAGAGTTGGGTGCGTTCTGCGCCGGCATGCCGATCTGAGGGTTCTGCTGAGCCCTCAGTATGTGACCCAGATCCCGCGCCATGTTTTGAACCTGGCGCTCTAACTGGGAAACCCGCTCAGGCTGATACGGGGCCCTGTTTTCTCCCCTGGGCTGATCCCGGGAAGGGTAGCTATCCCTTCTTTGGTAGTACCCCTGGTTGGGAAGATTTGGATACCCCTCCACCCTTGGCCTCCCCTCTCCCGGATTAGGTTGTCTGGGCTCAGGGAATTGGGGAAAGAAGGGTGGAGGATTTTGGGGCTGGAAATTGGGTGGATACCTGGGGAAAACGTTCTGCCCAGGATTTGGTGAGTTTCTGCCCTCCGGTGGGAAGTTAGGAGGGAGGTTCCCTGGGTTAGGTGCTTGGCTGGATCCCCCCCCTTGGGCTGGAGGAGTCCACACATAACCCAGGATGGGTCGATTTCCCTTGTAACGGGGACTTACATAGTCAGGAGAGCGAGGGACCCCATTTGTGGGACTACCTCCTTGACTCCCTGTTTGTGACTGGCCCGAGGACCTTCTGGGCCTAGCATTATTAGGTGCAGGTAGGTTTTTAGGCCCCCCCATATCCAAATCCAAAACGGGGGCAACCTTTACCTCTGCCACCTTGGCAGCAGCAGGGGTGCTGTTAGTTTTGGGGTTTTTGGGCTGGTTTTTGTTTTCCACCGGTTTCTGCACCTCGTAGATGCGGGTGTCTTGTTCAATGACCCATTCTAAAGATCTTTTCTCATGAAAATCTCTCACGAGCTGGGTCATTATGTATTTGGGCAAGGCATGGAAAAACGTATTAATAAATTCTCTGCTGTCTGTGCGCACCCTTCTGGTGGTCTGCGCAAAGGCACGTTTCAGTTCTTGCACAAACTCTTGTGGGGCCTGATCCTCCCCACACTGCAAATTGTAGGCTGCCTTGCGAGCCTCTTGGGGATTTCTGTGAACAGAAAAATGTTTTAATATGGCTGCCCTATAGGTGGACCACCTGGAATGATTTTGGTCCTCCAGCCCTGCAAAGAAACTGGAGTACTCTGGGGAGAATGTCCACTTTACATATTGGATACAGCTTTGGCTGTCCTTCAAATGGAAAGTCTCCATCATTTGCTCAAACAACTCTAAGTTCTCCCAAACAGAATACTTGGCATTCTTATGATACGGCGTGATGACGCTCCTGATTGCCTTAATCTGCTTTAAGGGGTCCTTAAGCAAGGCCCTTTTTGTCTTATTGGCCCTTTTGGTCCGGGTAACCCTGGTCCATTCATCTTCTGACTCAGAGGCACTGCTCCCAGAGGTTCCCGTCTGTTCTTCCAGGTTTTCCCGGATTCTGCGAGCCTGGGAATGGCTGGCAGAATGTGGGGACCTGGTCTCCTGTGTCCTGTACCGCTCAGAGGAGTCTTCAGATCCCTCCTTGCTGCCAGAATTTGATGGGTGCCCCCCCCCCACTGACCTAACTGGGCAGAGGTTTTCAGGATGCCCTTAATGGGCCTACTCTCCTGGGGTTCCCCATTAAATTGCACTGTGCTTGGGTGCCCATACCCGGATGCCCGCCCCTCCATTCCTGGGTGGTACTGGCCTATGAGCCCCATGCTTCTGGCTGGATAGTAATCTGCCATCCCTGTGGCCCTGTGCTCATGTGCCAGGGGACATGGGGGTGGCAGAGTCCAGGGACTGAGAGAGATAAATGCCTCTGGTACTAGGGCTCCTGAGGTTATGCTCAGGAGTTTCTCTTTCCCAGCGAACCTCATCTCTATCCGCCCCTGCTCCCTGTTGCAATGCAAGAGCCTGCGCCTTCAGTTCCTCAGTTAAGGCCTTACTAGACTCTATCAGTCTCTCCTGCATCGCTACCTGTTGTTGGAGCCTATCATTGTGCTGGCAGAGAGCCTCATTCTCTCTGTGCGTTTCCTGATTGGTCCTGGAGCACTGGGCCAGTCTTTGCTGCAGGAGGGTTACCTCCTGAGCTGTGTCCCTATTGGCCTGCTCCTTTCTTGCCAGAGCCTCCTCCACCCTCCTGGTGTGCTCTAGCAAGTCCTGGTGTTCTTTTTGGAGGTCACCCAGTCCCTGGTGGGCCAGGTGATTTTCTTCTGTTTTTCTTTTTAAATGGCAGACTTCCTGGCCTAAGGCGTCTCTTTCCTGGCTAAGAGCCTGCATTTGTGCCGCCAGGTCGTCCCTCTGCCTTTGAAAGGCACCAGCTTTCTGGCGTTCTTCATCAAACTCTGCCTGGGTATCCAGGTCTTTCAAAATCAGCTTGTTGCTCTCTGCCTTCACTCTATCTAGATGACTTTGCAGGGTGGCTACCTGCTCCGTGCATGCCCTGTTAAAGTCTAATTGTTGCTCCAGCTTTTTCTGGCTCTGCAGTAGGGAGTCCAAACCTTCTTGGTACTCCTTCTGCAAGGCCAGAAATCTGGTATCCTGGTCAGCCTTTTCCTGTTGCAGGATGTCCATATCCCTCTTTATTTTAATGATGTGCTGTCTACTCTCATTTTCTGACTCCTGGCTCCCCTGCAGCCTCTGCTCAGAAGAGACCAGGTCAGATTGGACCTTCTCTAACGCCATCTGTCGCTTATTCGCCAGATCTTGGCTTTCAGTACATTTATCCTGCATGTCTCCCATATATAGGTACAGGTATGCGGCTATCCTAACCATCTTGTCTTGTTCATCCTTAGCTTTAGGAGCCATGTATAGTTCACTCAGGGCCACATGTAAGGGACCCTGATCTCCCCATGTATCTGACCCTGTTTCAGTGACCTGTTGCGTGATGGCCTGCAACCAGACCATGCGGTCCTGGTGAGTCCACTCACCTCTCACAAATAACTTATGTAAGAAGTGCTCTCTGGCTATTTTCATGTCTACTAAGGTCGTCATTCTAGAGATTGGTCTCTGTCCTGACTTACAGAAATTAGTATTTTATTCTTGCAAAACAGACCTTTTCCTTAGAGCGTTCCTTTGAGGAGTGCTTTACAGCGTAACACAGCGTGTGATCCGACCGGATATGTGTATCTGGTCAGCTGGCACGCTGTATTAATCTGCACAAGTGATAGATCTAATCCAAACGTCCGGCACGAGCCCCCAATTTGTAAGAGGATTCAATTCAACACTACAGCTAAGTCAATGCCTAGTCTGGGATACTGAATGGAAACCCTTATTGATATATCTTTATGTCCAGTTCATGCGTTCTGGATGACTACCCCTATATAACACCCCTCTCTAGGAATCCCCCTGACTCCACTGAGCCAAGAAGTAGTTCTGTTTTGCAATTTAAAAGGTTTATTTGAGAATTTAAACAATATAGATATATATCACACTTTATAATAAATTAATAATTGGATATCACACTTAATATGAGCAGTAATCAATAATGGATAGTCTGGCACTAGCACACTTGTGAATAGGAACAGAAGAATAAGGTGGTAGAGAATGCTTTATATAAGTTCAGATGGATGCAATGTTGAATGAAAATGCAATACAGAAAATACTCAATATGATTTCAACAAAACAATGTAATCACTTTTCTCTGGCAATCCCCTCCCCCCTTTATGCAATGCAAGGAAATGGAAGGGAAGCACACAGTTCTCAGAAATGCAATCAAATGTAATTCAGTTCACCCCAGCAAGCTTAGACTACAGATCGGAGTTTTAAACACAGGCCCAAAATGCTTTTACATGTGCTGGCAATGAAGTGACAAATATGCTAAAATGCTTTTAATTCCCTCTAGAGGTTCAGGGTGAGTGGTATCAAGTTAATATTAGTCCAGGCTCACTTTAGCAAGGATCTAGGAGTAACTAGCAGGTTAAATGAATTTTTGGCAACTGACAGCAAGAAAACTGCTGTTTTCACACGTTGAGAAATTTGCAAATCGCCGCAAATTCGTGAGTGCGTTTTTCGCGATTGCGGCAAAACTATAGGGGGTAGGAAAGCGGTTCTAGGTTCGTAGAAAAGCCACGATTCCCAGCTTTCAGAGGAAAGTTACTGCAAGTCTCTAGGACAAACGGTCACGGAGATATGAGCGATTAAATAAAGGTAGTTTTTCGGATTTGGAATGTTAAAATTCAAAGTGACAAGTGACACTTTGCAAAATGACAGGTGACAGTTAGGAGGCAGTTCTACTTAGATTAAAATAGATTGAATTATATTATTTTAACTAAGAGATTGGTTCTGCACAGTCTTGCTAGGTACTCACACTATATCCTTGAATTAGAATGGGCCTCGCCACGGATCTGGTCAGGTTTTAGACTGGACTCTGGTCTGGTCTCTGCACTTCACAGTGATCTGGGTCAGCTCTGCTCTCTCTCTAGCCTCTCTGGATTCTGGAGATTGATGGATTTGAAGTCTGGATCTTTCTGCACAGCTTTCTCTAGAGATTGATGGAGGTAAAGTATGGATTTTCCCGGCAGAGCGTCCCGCAGCAAAAGGATTTGAAGGTCCCTATCTGTCCTGTCTGTCTGCTTTTATGTGTTTTGAAAATGGGTGTGTGTGCAGCATCACTAGGATCTACCCCTCTCCACTTGTCATTGGCCACTTCATCCGCTTCCCCTTGATTGGGGGAATGAAATGAAGTGTCATCATGATGAGGTCTGTTTATGATACAGAGAACCCACCCCTGTCAAATTACACACAATCTATATTTTGACCCAAAAGACATATTTGCACAGGTACACATTTGTTTAAAATTACATGCACCCATCACATATCACAGGAGGTATACCCTGTCCAAATCTGCTCTTCCTGGGAGCTTGCATTCAGAAATGGTGACATTTGCACTTTTTAACTGGTTTCGCAATATCGGACATTAACCCAAATTTACACACATGTGCGCAAGGAGTATGGACATTAATTGATGAAGTGTCAGATTTTTAACATGCATACATTTTAAGTAATACCCTCTTAACTGCTAGTTTGCCCCCAGATCATGCCACCGGTTCTAAAAACCTCTTAAAATGTGGGCAGAAAAATCACAAGAATTATGGTATCATTTAAATAATTTTCACAAGTCCGCTCTATGAGTTATTCATCTTTTTCTAACCCATATTCTGGCTACAGGGGTGTGGTTTCCTCCAGCACAAGGTTGAATTTCTGGTTTTTCCAGTTCTGCCAAGCCAGCTTGCTCTCACAGGCAGTGCTCCTCCCCTTTACTTCCAGGAGGAAGCCACTTTTTACGGCCCCATAATAAAACATTTGCCTGAGTCAGGACAGGGCTTTGTTCAATTTCCTGCAGAGCCCAGGTAATTCAATCAGAGAAGTGTCATATCCCTTTTGGTGGGAGCAGCAAAATGGCAGCTAGGCCTGGGAACACAGCTGTTGTGCAAGTCTCATCTCTTGTCGGGGGTAGCTGGTGGGCAGAATTCAGTTCCTTAAGCCAGGCCCCTGCTAATGTCACTTTTGTTCCCCAGTTTAAGTCAAGACAATTTCTTTACATATGCAGCTAGGATGCTGATTCTAAGTTTAAAACTATGACATTTAAACAATTGCAACCTATGTGACACTCAAAAGTAGGTCACTCATTTCTTTTAAACATTTAGATTTTTGGAAGTTTTAAATCCAGTTTCAGTTAGGCTGCTGCAGACCTGCAGAGCTCAGCCAGTCTTGTTATGAACATTCAAGTCACTTCAGAATATAACTTTACATTGGATCCACCTCTCAGTAAGTCTTTCTTTGGCATGCTTTGGGTTCATCTATTCAGTTTTAAACAAAATCTGGTGGTTTTAAAACGCCGGCTTTCTGATAGTGGTGAGTACTAGTACTGCACCCCTTTTTGGGATTTAAGAAAATGAATTCCCCACAATCCTAGGTTGCTTTTGGCAGTCAGCATTGCCATTCCCAATGGTTTCAGACTACTGTGTGGGTAGTCCAATGGTGGTTTTAGGCAGTGTCCTTCTGTGCCCATAACATCGGCAAAATGGGTGGCAGCCTATTCTTCATGCACTTCCCTGGGCATTTTCTGGGAAGCTCTGGCCATCATGATGTTTTCAATGCCAGTACTGCACAGTTTTTTGAGGTAGGGCTTGGATGCATGGGTAAAAACATCCCACAAGCCCCCCTCTTGCGATGGCCATTCGGTTTCACTGATGGGACTCGCAAGACCTGGGATGTTTCCTCATCTTCTTCCAATAGATGGCACAGTTCAGCATCTTTTTCTCCATCCGGTACTGATCGATCGGTTCTCCTCGCCGGTCCTGATGGGAATATTGGGCGGTACACCAGGCCCCTTGCGTCTCTGCTCCCGGTCTCCGGATCGTCCTCCTTGGCCAGTCTCGAGGTTTTCTTTCTCCTAGGACGACAAAGGAAGAGCGGCAATACCTATTCATGGACATTTTTCCCCCACCATTGATATAGTGGGGTGGCATATAAATTTATAGTCAAAACATATGAACATGCACATTTCTTTTTGCATTCAAAAACGAAAACACCCACATTGAGAAACTCAGAATTTGATTGGCGATATGTCGGATATTTTAAGTTAGAACTGAATTAATCTGAGACCGTACCCTCTAGGATTCCAGAGGATTCCTCCAGTTGTTGCAGAGTGTGCCTGGGATGGCAACACTTCAACTGGTTTATGTGGACCCACTTGTCTTCCCCCTCTGCCAAACCGCCTTTGGGGATGCGGATCTTGTAGGCCACAGGGGAGATTTTGTCTATAATCTCAAAGGGTCCCTTCCACGTAGGCAAAAATTTTCGCTGTTTGGCCTGGTTCCTTTGGAAATTGTATAGATAGACCCGGTCCCCCACCTGATATTCCTTCCTGGAAGTTTTCAGGTCATAGTGGGTCTTCATGCTATCAGCTGATCTTTCTAGATTCCGCTGAGCATAAGCAAAAGCATGTTGAAGGTGTTTCCTTAAATTCTCCACATACTCATGAGTTGTGGAGGCATTTATCAACGTTTGCTCTTGGGTTCTGTAGAGCAAATGCTGAGGAAGCACCATCTTGCGTCCAGTCATCAACTCAAATGGGGACATTTTGGTTGCAGATGAAGGGGTAGATCTGATGGCCATTAGGACCAGAGGTAATCGGATATCCCAACTTGGCCCAGAATCTGCCACAAACTTCTTTAATATGCTCACAATGGTTCGGTTATATCTCTCTACTGCCCCAGAAGAAGCTGGCCTGTAAGCAATGTGTAGCTTCCTTTTGACTCCCAGTATCTCCCACATCTTTGTCATTACTTCACTAGTGAAGTGGCTACCTCTGTCTGACTCAATCCTTTGAGGTAGACCAAAACGGGAAAAGATGTGGTTAATCATCAGGGCAGCTGCAGTTTCTGCCTTGCAATTTGGGGCTGGGAGACATTCAACCCACTTGGTAAACAAGCATGTCACAGTCAACATGTACTTATTCCCCCTAGCCGAGCGAATCACGGGGCCTGCAAAGTCGATTTGTAAATCTGACCATGGCAGTGTCATCCCCCTCTTTTGGAGAGGCGCACGGTGCGTGAGGGATGATGGCTGAAATTGTGCACACACAAGACACCCCTTCAAGTATTGGTTGAGGTCCTGGCCCATGTGTGGCCAGTATGCAACCTCTCTTAAGATTTCCAATGTTGTGTGAAACCCCCTATGACCGGCGGTGGCCGCATCATGGGCGTGACTTAACATCAGGCTTCGGAATGAGGTAGGAACCACCCACTGATCGTGGCCAGCTTTGGATTTCCTTACCAGCAAACCGTCTTGGATCCGGAACATTTTTGGACATTTCATCAACACTCTTAGGTCCTCTTTCCCAATGTAATCGGTATCCGTCAGGGGAAAGTTCTCAGGGTCCTCAAGGTGTTGGTAAAACTTACCAATAATTGGATCCCCCTTCTGAGCTGTAATCAAATCAGCATCAGGGGTCTCCTTGCTCCATTGTGCAATTGAAAGGTCGTTGTGAGCATTTGTCTGGGACCTAGTGATAGCAGTGACCTGGATTTCCCCCAACAGGGACTCAATCTCAATTAGATCCCCTTGGATGGCCCCGGTTTTGGCCAGCTGATCAGCTAAGTCATTTCCAGTTTTGTCTGGTCCCTCTACTTTGGAATGACCCTTGATCTTTTTCCAATAGATGGTCATCTCATTCGAGGTGACCAGATCATCAATGTTTTGGATCAACTTCCCATGTTTCAAGGGTTTGTTGTTAGCACATAACATGCCTCTGGTTTTCCAATTAACCAGGTGCTCCACGAACCCGTTCCGTACATAATCCGAATCTGTGATTATGACCAGTTCGTGGAGTTGATGCTGGACAGCAGTGAGGATGGCCTGATGCACAGCCATCAATTCTGCCATCTGACTACTTCGGGGACCAATTTTGTATCCAGCGGAGGGTTCTGGGGACTCATTCACCCATGCATTCCCTACACCGGCCACCAGTTCTTTCTCCCCGTCGTTGTCAACATGGTAAGAGCATCCATCCACAGACACAGTGGGCATTCCCTCACACGTGTCCTCTTCAAAGACTTTGTGTGGGGAATTAAGGTATGCCTCCGTGTTGTCCTTGATTTTTAGACTTTCGTCCTCGAGACAGTTTTCTCTGGCACAATCATGCAAGTCAGCCAGACCTTGCGCGAGGGGACTCTTCTTGTTTTGGCCATATCTGACCTCCACAGGAAAGCCTTGCATTGACAGAATCCAGGAAGTAATTCGGGAATTACTCACATTTCCGGCCCGGATTCTATCACTTTGGAGATATTGCAGAGGCTGGTGTGGAGTCTCCACTATGATGTGTTCCCCATGGATAAACGGGCGGTAATTCTTCAATGCCCACACCGTTGCCAGGAGTGCCTTCTCACAATCGTTGAATTTTTCCTCCACAGAGGATAAAGTTTTGCTCGCATAGGAGATTACTTTATTGACCTTGTCATGCTTTTGGTATAATACTGCTGTCAAGCACGTATTAGAGAACCCCGTGTCCAGGAAGAACTCCTTGTTTCTGACAGGGTAAGCTAGGAAAGGCGCTTGTGAGAGGCTTCTTTTGAGTTGTTTTACTGCCTCGGCTTGTTCTGGACCCCATTCCCACTTGACCCCCCCCTTCAGGAGATGAATCAGGGGTCTGGTGATCTCTGCGTAGCCCTCAATGAACTTTCTGCTGTAATTAGTCAGTCCAAGGAGGCTCCTTAGTTCCCGCAGAGTTGTGGGGTCTTTCAGTTTCTGAAGTGCTTCCACTTTCTTTTCCTGGGGACAGAGACCCTGAGGAGTAATCTCATGCCCCAAGAAATTAACACGGGTTCTACACCACTGTGCTTTCTGAAAGGAAAGTTTTGCTCCGGTGGCCCTCAACTGGGTCAGAACATAACGGATCTCCGCTATGTGTTCCTCCACAGATGAACTTTTGATGAGGACATCATCTACATAAGCCAGGTTACCCCTCGCACCCAGGTCGGGCATGGCCTTATGTAGGAAAATGTTGAACTCATTACCGGAGTTAAGGTATCCAAAGGGAGTCCGGGTCCATGTGTACTGCTGGCCCCAAAGGTAAAAGCCAGTTTGTATTGGTCCTCCCTGCTAACCGGCACGGTCCAGTATCCATTAGTCAGGTCTATTGCAGTGAATACCTGTGACCCCTGGATCTGGGCCAGCCCTTGGTCAATGTAGGGCAGAGGCCATCGGGAAGTATGGACCCGTTTGTTGAGCTCCCTGAGGTCGGCGCAGAGTCTCCACTGGCCGTTTGGCTTCAATATTCCCAGCACCGGATTATTGAAGGTGCTGTGGACTGGACGGATTATTCCCCGGGACTCAAGGTTCTTAATTATTTCAGTAAGGGACTCCATTGATGCGAGAGGCAAGCGATATTGCTTCACAAACACTGGAGTCATGCCAGGGTCCGTGGGGATTGTTGTTGTGTGGATGTCGGTACGACCACAGTCATATGAGTCTACCGCAAAGAGATCTTGGAAATCCAAGAAAACTTGTTTCAACTTTTGCTTTTGTTCCAGAGTCACACAGGCATCAGCTAGGTTGACTCTCTCTTCCACCATCTGCCTGAAGCCTGGAAAGACTTCTGGTTTGGCTATTTCAGCGGCCTCCTCCAGCTGGGTGGAGAAGTCCCTGGTCAGAGTGCTGATTTGGACTGGAGGCTTCAGGTGGGAAAGGCAGCCCTCATGGACCTGGAAAATCACCTCATCCCTCCTGAAGTCACAAGTCACATCTTCCTTACCATAAGGGCAAGAAGTGTACACCAGGAAGTTCCCCCCATGCCGGGTAAAAATCCTGTCTGGTGTTGTATTGTCATCACTGTCACTGTCAAAGCAGTCCTTGGGGATTGGCCCTAACAGTTCATTACCTAAATCTATGGAAAAATGTCGGTCATCAACCGCCATTCCAATAATGGTGCCTGCGGCTAGAGTAATACTCTTTAAGTCGCTGTTATCCACCTCTATTGGAATGGTGTCATGTTCTATGTTGACTAATGGTGTTGGGTTTACCCCTAACCCTTGCTGTTGGAGAGAAGCGTTTAGATGTATGTAAGCATCAGGGTTTTGCAAATATTGTCCTCTTTTAACTTTCACTTCCAGGGAGAATTGTCGGGTCCTTTCTGGGATGGTGACTTCCTCTTTAATCTGAATTTCAACTGCATAAGGTAGCAATTGAGCTGACCTAAATGCTTTTTCTGGATCATCAAAGCCCGTGGGATGATCCGCTAATCGGGACCAAGCTTTGAAGTTTATTAGGTCCAAACTAATGGCAAAGCGATTGAGAATGTCACTGCCTAAGTAAAAGGCGGCAGGGACGTCTCGCACGACCCAACAATTGTGGACTATGCTCTTGTTGCCAATGGAGATTTTGAGCATACACCTGCTTGGCAGGAGATGTTTGGAATTAGGTGCTTCCAGGTCCATTTCCCATTTGTCTATCAGTTTGAATGTGGGAATGGCTGGATCTTTTGGGAGTTGGCGGAACATGGCTTCGCTGATGAAGCTCTTACCATTGTTCACGCACACTCGAGCGAGAACAGAGTCCTTCCCATCATTTAACTGAACAGGGATGAACAACTGCTCTCCAATTTGCTGAATATCAGCCAGGCTCTGAGCTGATTTCACATCTTTCTGGACTATAGGAGTGGGAGTTTCTGATTGTGGATTGGTAAAGAATTTCAGGGAGTTTCCTTCCAGTGTGGAATACCACCTTAAGCTGGAAGGAAGGTTGATTTTCAGAAATAGAGAGGACCCTCCATCACCAGTCTGTTGTCCTACTGCAATTACTGTCACGTCTGGAATTTGGCTGTTCTGGAAGTGAAATTCTACTTGGTCAGGTTTTTGTTCAACCATGTGGCAGGTGCCGTTTAAACTAACATGGTTGACACTCTGTTTTAATTTGATTGGTCGGCTAGTCTGGGTCCAGAGGACCTTGTTTACACAATCTATTAGGGGTGACAACCTTCTCAGGAGGTCATTCCCCAGTAAACAAGGGGTGCCCTCTGGAGTCACTACTATGACCGGGTGTTTCACCTTGTGTCGCCCGATCTTAATGTCCAAGTCTGCAGTCCCCTCGACGGGAATTTCCTTCCCGTCAAAGTTCTGGAGTTGTCCAGGAAGTGAGGTGAGAGGAATTTGGTAATTCCCTCCCCTTCCTGCATTCAGTTCATCAAAGGCCCTTCTGGACAGAAGGGTAGCTTGAGATCCCGTGTCCACCAGCGCTAAAATTGTACCCTGCCCCTGTACTTGTACCGGGGCATAGTATCTTCCCTCCTTCTCCTCAAGGGGGCACAGATAATGCACATTTTTCGACAACTGGTGGGCTAACTTTCTGGTTTTGGACATTGCAAGAGAAGAAATTTGGGCAGAATTCTGTGAAGAGCCTTGGGAATCTGAAAGAAAAAATTGGCAACTGGAGATAAGAGCCATTGTGGGTTCCCCTGGCTCCGGTTCCGGGCCGCCCCCCCCTTTTTGGAGGCAGTCACCAGGATGGGTTTGAACCAGGGGATTTTCTTGCTGTTGGTTCTGGGATGAGATGGTGGGCGGCGGTAGCTCAGTCTCCACATCTCCCCAGTCTGGATTTGCATCCCTAGGGACCCATTTTTCTTTGGGAGGAGTTCCCCCCTCTCTGAAGGAGAAGATCCTTTTCCCAGGATCTTCTGAGGATCCCTCTCCCTCAAATTGGAAGATCTGTACCTCCTCCTCAAACTGAGTCTGTTTGGGTCTTTTGTTT
The DNA here is from genome assembly GCF_040938575.1 of Ambystoma mexicanum. Taxonomy (NCBI): domain Eukaryota; kingdom Metazoa; phylum Chordata; class Amphibia; order Caudata; family Ambystomatidae; genus Ambystoma; species Ambystoma mexicanum. The sequence goes on along the minus strand of NC_090930.1, from coordinate 78,614,236 downwards.
CTCCTACCCCCCCTCTGCTCCTTAGGAGGCAGACTTTCAGGGGCAAGAGATTTTGTTTCCGGTTCCTGGGTTTCCAGGGGCTGTTTACAAGTGAGGAAGGAAGCTTCCTCCAAGGCTTTACACCCCCCTTCCCTTTGTGCCTCCTCCCTGGGAACCGGTGAGTTATCGGGGTGCTGCCCTCGTCATTGTTCTGGGGCACCAGGTCCAGAGTTGGGTGCGTTCTGCGCCGGCATGCCGATCTGAGGGTTCTGCTGAGCCCTCATTATGTGACCCAGATCCCGCGCCATGTTTTGAACCTGGCGCTCTAACTGGGAAACCCGCTCAGGCTGATACGGGGCCCTGTTTTCTCCCCTGGGCTGATCCCGGGAAGGGTAGCTATCCCTTCTTTGGTAGTACCCCTGGTTGGGAAGATTTGGATACCCCTCCACCCTTGGCCTCCCCTCTCCCGGATTAGGTTGTCTGGGCTCAGGGAATTGGGGAAAGAAGGGTGGATGATTTTGGGGCTGGAAATTGGGTGGATACCTGGGGAAAAAGTTCTGCCCAGGATTTGGTGAGTTTCTGCCCTCCGGTGGGAAGTTAGGAGGGAGGTTCCCTGGGTTAGGTGCTTGGCTGGATCCCCCCCCTTGGGCTGGAGGAGTCCACACATAACCCAGGATGGGTCGATTTCCCTTGTAACGGGGACTTACATAGTCAGGAGAGCGAGGGACCCCATTTGTGGGACTACCTCCTTGACTCCCTGTTTGTGACTGGCCCGAGGACCTTCTGGGCCTAGCATTATTAGGTGCAGGTAGGTTTTTAGGCCCCCCCATCTCCAAATCCAAAACGGGGGCAACCTTTACCTCTGCCACCTTGGCAGCAGCAGGGGTGCTGTTAGTTTTGGGGTTTTTGGGCTGGTTTTTGTTTTCCACCGGTTTCTGCACCTCGTAGATGCGGGTGTCTTGTTCAATGACCCATTCTAAAGATCTTTTCTCATGAAAATCTCTCACGAGCTGGGTCATTATGTATTTGGGCAAGGCATGGAAAAACGTATTAATAAATTCTCTGCTGTCTGTGCGCACCCTTCTGGTGGTCTGCGCAAAGGCACGTTTCAGTTCTTGCACAAACTCTTGTGGGGCCTGATCCTCCCCACACTGCAAATTGTAGGCTGCCTTGCGAGCCTCTTGGGGATTTCTGTGAACAGAAAAATGTTTTAATATGGCCGCCCTATAGGTGGACCACCTGGAATGATTTTGGTCCTCCAGCCCTGCAAAGAAACTGGAGTACTCTGGGGAGAATGTCCACTTTACATATTGGATACAGCTTTGGCTGTCCTTCAAATGGAAAGTCTCCATCATTTGCTCAAACAACTCTAAGTGCTCCCAAACAGAATACTTGGCATTCTTATGATACGGCGTGATGACGCTCCTGATTGCCTTAATCTGCTTTAAGGGGTCCTTAAGCAAGGCCCTTTTTGTTTTATTGGCCCTTTTGGTCCGGGTAACCCTGGTCCATTCATCTTCTGACTCAGAGGCACTGCTCCCAGAGGTTCCCGTCTGTTCTTCCAGGTTTTCCCGGATTCTGCGAGCCTGGGAATGGCTGGCAGAATGTGGGGACCTGGTCTCCTGTGTCCTGTACCGCTCAGAGGAGTCTTCAGATCCCTCCTTGCTGCCAGGATTTGATGGGTACCCCCCCCCCCCCACTGACCTAACTGGGCAGAGGTTTTCAGGATGCCCTTAATGGGCCTACTCTCCTGGGGTTCCCCATTAAATTGCACTGTGCTTGGGTGCCCATACCCGGATGCCCGCCCCTCCATTCCTGGGTGGTACTGGCCTATGAGCCCCATGCTTCTGGCTGGATAGTAATCTGCCATCCCTGTGGCCCTGTGCTCATGTGCGCCAGGGGACATGGGGGTGGCAGAGTCCAGGGACTGAGAGAGATAAATGCCTCTGGTACTAGGGCTCCTGAGGTTATGCTCAGGAGTTTCTCTTTCCCAGCGAACCTCATCTCTATCCGCCCCTGCTCCCTGTTGCAATGCAAGAGCCTGCGCCTTCAGTTCCTCAGTTAAGGCCTTACTAGACTCTATCAGTCTCTCCTGCATCGCTACCTGTTGTTGGAGCCTATCATTGTGCTGGCAGAGAGCCTCATTCTCTCTGTGCGTTTCCTGATTGGTCCTGGAGCACTGGGCCAGTCTTTGCTGCAGGAGGGTTACCTCCTGAGCTGTGTCCCTATTGGCCTGCTCCTTTCTTGCCAGAGCCTCCTCCACCCTCCTGGTGTGCTCTAGCAAGTCCTGGTGTTCTTTTTGGAGGTCACCCAGTCCCTGGTGGGCCAGGTGATTTTCTTCTGTTTTTCTTTTTAAATGGCAGACTTCCTGGCCTAAGGCGTCTCTTTCCTGGCTAAGAGCCTGCATTTGTGCCGCCAGGTCGTCCCTCTGCCTTTGAAAGGCACCAGCTTTCTGGCGTTCTTCATCAAACTCTGCCTGGGTATCCAGGTCTTTCAAAATCAGCTTGTTGCTCTCTGCCTTCACTCTATCTAGATGACTTTGCAGGGTGGCTACCTGCTCCGTGCATGCCCTGTTAAAGTCTAATTGTTGCTCCAGCTTTTTCTGGCTCTGCAGTAGGGAGTCCAAACCTTCTTGGTACTCCTTCTGCAAGGCCAGAAATCTGGTATCCTGGTCAGCCTTTTCCTGTTGCAGGATGTCCATATCCCTCTTTATTTTAATGATGTGCTGTCTACTCTCATTTTCTGACTCCTGGCTCCCCTGCAGCCTCTGCTCAGAAGAGACCAGGTCAGATTGGACCTTCTCTAACGCCATCTGTCGCTTATTCGCCAGATCTTGGCTTTCAGTACATTTATCCTGCATGTCTCCCATATATAGGTACAGGTATGCGGCTATCCTAACCATCTTGTCTTGTTCATCCTTAGCTTTAGGAGCCATGTATAGTTCACTCAGGGCCACATGTAGGGGACCCTGATCTCCCCATGTATCTGACCCTGTTTCAGTGACCTGTTGCGTGATGGCCTGCAACCAGACCATGCGGTCCTGGTGAGTCCACTCACCTCTCACAAATAACTTATGTAAGAAGTGCTCTCTGGCTATTTTCATGTCTACTAAGGTCGTCATTCTAGAGATTGGTCTCTGTCCTGACTTACAGAAATTAGTATTTTATTCTTGCAAAACAGACCTTTTCCTTAGAGCGTTCCTTTGAGGAGTGCTTTACAGCGTAACACAGCGTGTGATCCGACCGGATATGTGTATCTGGTCAGCTGGCACGCTGTATTAATCTGCACAAGTGATAGATCTAATCCAAACGTCCGGCACGAGCCCCCAATTTGTAAGAGGATTCAATTCAACACTACAGCTAAGTCAATGCCTAGTCTGGGATACTGAATGGAAACCCTTATTGATATATCTTTATGTCCAGTTCATGCGTTCTGGATGACTACCCCTATATAACACCCCTCTCTAGGAATCCCCCTGACTCCACTGAGCCAAGAAGTAGTTCTGTTTTGCAATTTAAAAGGTTTATTTGAGAATTTAAACAATATAGATATATATCACACTTTATAATAAATTAATAATTGGATATCACACTTAATATGAGCAGTAATCAATAATGGATAGTCTGGCACTAGCACACTTGTGAATAGGAACAGAAGAATAAGGTGGTAGAGAATGCTTTATATAAGTTCAGATGGATGCAATGTTGAATGAAAATGCAATACAGAAAATACTCAATATGATTTCAACAAAACAATGTAATCACTTTTCTCTGGCAATCCCCTCCCCCCTTTATGCAATGCAAGGAAATGGAAGGGAAGCACACAGTTCTCAGAAATGCAATCAAATGTAATTCAGTTCACCCCAGCAAGCTTAGACTACAGATCGGAGTTTTAAACACAGGCCCAAAATGCTTTTACATGTGCTGGCAATGAAGTGACAAATATGCTAAAATGCTTTTAATTCCCTCTAGAGGTTCAGGGTGAGTGGTATCAAGTTAATATTAGTCCAGGCTCACTTTAGCAAGGATCTAGGAGTAACTAGCAGGTTAAACGAATTTTTGGCAACTGACAGCAAGAAAACTGCTGTTTTCACACGTTGAGAAATTTGCAAATCGCGGCAAATTCGTGAGTGCGTTTTTCGCGATTGCGGCAAAACTATAGGGGATTCCCAGCTTTCAGAGGAAAGTTACTGCAAGTCTCTAGGACAAACGGTCACGGAGATATGAGCGATTAAATAAAGGTAGTTTTTCGGATTTGGAATGTTAAAATTCAAAGTGACAAGTGACACTTTGCAAAATGACAGGTGACAGTTAGGAGGCAGTTCTACTTAGATTAAAATAGATTGAATTATATTATTTTAACTAAGAGATTGATTCTGCACAGTCTTGCTAGGTACTCACACTATATCCTTGAATTAGAATGGGCCTCGCCACGGATCTGGTCAGGTTTTAGACTGGACTCTGGTCTGGTCTCTGCACTTCACAGTGATCTGGGTCAGCTCTGCTCTCTCTCTAGCCTCTCTGGATTCTGGAGATTGATGGATTTGAAGTCTGGATCTTTCTGCACAGCTTTCTCTAGAGATTGATGGAGGTAAAGTATGGATTTTCCCGGCAGAGCGTCCCGCAGCAAATGGATTTGAAGGTCCCTATCTGTCCTGTCTGTCTGCTTTTATGTGTTTTGAAAATGGGTGTGTGTGCAGCATCACTAGGCTCTACCCCTCTCCACTTGTCATTGGCCACTTCATCCGCTTCCCCTTGATTGGGGGAATGAAATGAAGTGTCATCATGATGAGGTCTGTTTATGATACAGAGAACCCACCCCTGTCAAATTACACACAATCTATATTTTGACCCAAAAGACATATTTGCACAGGTACACATTTGTTTAAAATTACATGCACCCATCACATATCACAGGAGGTATACCCTGTCCAAATCTGCTCTTCCTGGGAGCTTGCATTCAGAAATGGCGACATTTGCACTTTTTAACTGGTTTCGCAATATCGGACATTAACCCAAATTTACACACATGTGCGCAAGGAGTATGGACATTAATTGATGAAGTGTCAGATTTTTAACATGCATACATTTTAAGTAATACCCTCTTAACTGCTAGTTTGCCCCCAGATCATGCCACCGGTTCTAAAAACCTCTTAAAATGTGGGCAGAAAAATCACAAGAATTATGGTATCATTTAAATAATTTTCACAAGTCCGCTCTATGAGTTATTCATCTTTTTCTAACCCATATTCTGGCTACAGGGGTGTGGTTTCCCCCAGCACAAGGTTGAATTTCTGGTTTTTCCAGTTCTGCCAAGCCAGCTTGCTCTCACAGGCAGTGCTCCTCCCCTTTACTTCCAGGAGGAAGCCACTTTTTACGGCCCCATAATAAAACATTTGCCTGAGTCAGGACAGGGCTTTGTTCAATTTCCTGCAGAGCCCAGGTAATTCAATCAGAGAAGTGTCATATCCCTTTTGGTGGGAGCAGCAAAATGGCAGCTAGGCCTGGGAACACAGCTGTTGTGCAAGTCTCATCTCTTGTCGGGGGTAGCTGGTGGGCAGAATTCAGTTCCTTAAGCCAGGCCCCAGCTAATGTCACTTTTGTTCCCCAGTTTAAGTCAAGACAATTTTTTTACATATGCAGCTAGGATGCTGATTCTAAGTTTAAAACTATGACATTTAAACAATTGCAACCTATGTGACACTCAAAAGTAGGTCACTCATTTCTTTTAAACATTTAGATTTTTGGTAGTTTTAAATCCAGTTTCAGTTAGGCTGCTGCAGACCTGCAGAGCTCAGCCAGTCTTGTTATGAACATTCAAGTCACTTCAGAATATAACTTTACATTGGATCCACCTCTCAGTAAGTCTTTCTTTGGCTTGCTTTGGGTTCATCTATTCAGTTTTAAACAAAATCTGGTGGTTTTAAAACACCGGCTTTCTGATAGTGGTGAGTACTGGTACTGCACCCCTTTTTGGGATTTAAGAAAATGAATTCCCCACAATCCTAGGTTGCTTTTGGCAGTCAGCATTGCCATTCCCAATGGTTTCAGACTACTGTGTGGGTAGTCCAATGGTGGTTTTAGGCAGTGTCCTTCTGTGCCCATAACATCGGCAAAATGGGTGGCAGCCTATTCTTCATGCACTTCCCTGGGCATTTTCTGGGAAGCTCTGGCCATCATGATGTTTTCAATGCCAGTACTGCACAGTTTTTTGAGGTAGGGCTTGGATGCATGGGTAAAAACATCCCACATACCGGTGCTACAGTCCTGATCTGCTCGCGGTCAAACCTGGTGGCTGCAAAGGAACCCGCGAGCAAAACTTGTAGTATGGCGGTACAGTAGCACCGGTGCTGTAGCGATACCGGCACCGTTGTTGCCTTACCGCCATACTTATAATGAGGCCCATTATAATCATGTCTAAAAGATAGTGGTAAAAAGGGTTAAAAAGGCAAAATGGCCTAAGCACCTTTCTTTTCATCTGCATGGTGCAAAAAGTATAAATGTCACCTGCAATTAAGACTTGTGGGGGGCATTTACAATGGGTTCCTATGAAACGTCCCCGCTTTTACAAAGTGGGGAGAGTCCATAGGAATCCATTAGCTTGGTTTGATCATAAGTGTGTGCGCTGGCGGTAAACCATTATTGCATAGGGCAGAGCTGGGAGGCCTGACTGGCATGGTTAGCCTGTTCATTGTCCCAACTCCACCTCAAAACGAAAAGAAAGTCATCCCGTCTAGGGGGAAAAGTGTAAAGACAGGCATTAATGTGTAAGGGCTCTCCCCGCACCTTTGTTCCCACCATACACATGACTTGCAAAATGACCACCATTGCATGTATATAATTAGCCACTTTCTCAAAACACGGGTATCCCAAGTCTAGCAATAAAAATACATGCACTCTATTCAGAAAGCGCATTCGAATGTGCGCCTCGTATGCCTTTTTCACCCCTTTGCACATTTGCACAAACAAGGGGGCACGTGTGCACATTTCAATGCACATCCAAATTCACAAGTGGGAAAACAAACAAATTGCCCAGCTCCTGTTTGGAATAGATGCACAGGGATGCACAATGCGTGCAAGGGTCACTTCTGACCCTGCCATGCATTTCTTTAAAGTGTGACAGCAGCGCTGTAAAATGCTGCGTTCACACTTGCATCTCTACACCCCATACAGAGATAAACATATATATTTTGTTTACATTTAACAGTAACGGAACATTCAAGGGCCTGTAGGCCTTTATGATATGATAGGTTATTTATAACGCACTTAATACCAAGAGGTTTCTAAGCCCAGTCCTGGGTATTGAACCTGTGTTGTTTTGCTTCCAAAACGAGCACGTTGCCCCTGAGCTATCCTCTCTTTCACTATGTAGCGGGCTTCCAGCACCGACCTGGGTACTGGGAGTCAGTCATACATTAGAGTCAGGAGCGCACTTCCACTGAATTCATGCAAGAGGACTGCATAGAGCATTTTGCACTGCTGCACAGCCCTCAAGAAATGTGCAGGTCACTTTTGTGAATAAGATAACGTGTTCATTTCTTAGACCTAAACGTTTTATTTTATAAAGCAAACATCATTGAATTCAACAAAGTTGTCTAATAACCATTAAAAACCACATAGCCATTGTGGTGATCCAAATGAACGTGTTCATTTCTTAAAGTGGCGCAAGTAAAAAGAAAGCGCCACGTCTGTGCTTCTTCACCCAAACCACTTTAGGAAAGTATGGCCCCAAGTCTGTTGAGGGCAGAGATGTGATCACTTCTTTTCACTTGAAAACACACACACAAGAAAGGTGATCAGACATGTTTCTTCTTCCTCAGATAATAAAGGAATTGTCATTCTCCATACAGAGCTGTACATGGCCAAGTCACATGAAAGCAGTGTGGAAGGGCATGCAGTGACCTCACATGAAAGCAGTGTGGAAGGGCATGCAGTGACCTCACATGAAAGCAGTGTGGAAGGGCATGCAGTGACCTCACATGAAAGCAGTGTGGAAGGGCATGCAGTGACCTCACATGAAAGCAGTGTGGAAGGGCATGCAGTGACCATGCAAGATTGCACATTGTGGTTTCTATTGCCACAGGCACGCGCCATGAATAGACAAAGTGCAGGATTTCAATATTTGATGCCAACAGAAAAGTGTACAGATGAGGTACTGTTTTTTGTTTGGGCTAAGCTAAACATGTACACTCGTTTCCTATGCATCCAAAAAAGCAAGTTAAATAATGAGGGGAAAATGTGATTGCTATATGTGGACAATATAAACTACATGGTTTCCAGCTATCTAGAGCTTAGACGTTACAAAGTGAATCAAATACACATACAACTTTAAATTCTGCACACTGTGATTCACTACAAAGAAGCCCCTCTCCCATTTCAAGCGCCTCCTTTATCCTTCACAGAGCTACTTGGATCCAAATGCCAGCGCTCTTTTGTAAAGGCTCAGAAAGAAACGCTGATGTAACCTATGACTCAGGCAAGCACTTAAAAATGAAATCCCCCAGTAGTTCACCATGCAATCTGCCTACATGCCACACAGCACAGATATGTGGGGGGACCCATCTTAATGTACCCCCCACTCAGGAATTTGGGGGGCATATGTCTTCCATGTCCCCCCCTGGTTCCTACGTGCATGGGCCTAAGGAGTCAGAAAACAATATTTATGGGTCTGAACTGAGAAGGGTCGGGGGCGGCAGTAAGAATCGAAAGCAGCCTTTAAAATATGCGAAGACAGTGTCTAACGCATGCAGTTCAGTTTTCGTACCTGGCATGTAAATATAATTAATAAGTATTCAGAAAATGGACTGAAATACAAATGTTCAGATTTGAAATGTAACTTGAAAAAGATCAACGCAGGTTCAGGCATCACAGTTCTTTGAAGAATATACGCAGTGCTCATGTATTGATTCATTTTATCAAATCACTCTAATGACAAGACTTCAATATAATAATCTCTTGCAAAAATCAAACTATGTATTCTTTAGATTATGTTTTTCCTTCATAGTATTAAAAAACAATGAATCTAACTCCAAACAAATGAAACTGATGATATTATTCCAAACATGAGGTAATAGTGACCTCTACTGGACGAGAGGAGTATTGTCACTCACCTTGCCATTGACTTTAATGGAGTGGGGAAGCCAGGTCAAGGAGTCCCGGCTCAGTGTTTTGGTCCCTGATGGGCTTTATTCCAGTAGAGGCCCAGACCACTTGAAGCCCTGGCGATCCAAGCTATCAATCTCAAAGAACTTACTTCACCCTCTCCTCTTTTTCTGGGCACTGCAGCCTGATTCTGTCACGTAAATTCATAAGGGGGACACAATCTTACTGAGGCATGTGGATGGGAACAGCAATCAGAAGAAAAGTCTCGATTTCACCCCTCAAGTCCAAATTCAGTGTGGTCTGCTGAACACGTGAGAGGTCACTTCATGCAAGCCAGTCTGGCACCGGTAAGAATAAAACCTCAGCCCCGTCGTCCTACAAGCCTTCATATTTGTCCTGGAACTTTGCACAACATGCTAAACACAGCGTGCTTTTACATTTGGGGGGTTCTAGGTATATATGTGTAAATTGTTGTTTTTCTTTTTACCTGTTTGTTGAAAATTTTGAATAAGTTGGTTCCAAACAAATAAATAAATAAACAAATAAACAGAGCGTGCACTATACGCACTATTTTTATTCTAGTCGGAACGAGAATTGCCTACAGCAAATACTAGCGATAGAACGTGTTTTCGTGTTGGACGCATTCCAGCATAGTTACCACCACATACAGAGGGGCAATAACCTGGGTTATAGATGGTTGGGAGAGAAGCAAGTGGGTACATGGGGAGGGCACCCTGTAAAACACTTGTGAATACCTCTGCCCAAGCACATTCCCACATGGGCCTGATCACGACTTTGGCGGTAACGCCGGTGGTATTATCGCCGGCGGTATTAGCCCTACTGCCGAACTCCCCGGCGCTAATAGCGCCGGATCACGAGTTCGGCGGTAATGTAATTCCTCATTCCCCATTGAGTCCATTCGGGAATGCCCCATTCCCCATTGGGCTCAATGGGGAAAATTCACGCTCTTACCGCCGGCGGATTTCCCGCCGGCTGTAATAGCGCAAATTTTCTGTGGATTTCACCCCAGCCAAGAGCTGGGGCGAAATCTGCCAAAGTCCTGATTTGGCGGACCCTTAAATCCGGGGGTAATAGCGCGATTGCCGTATTTAAGGGTTACCGCCAAAGTCGTGATGAGGCCCATAGATGCATGGCAACCGCTGACGCCCCTCACATGGGTATTGGGTATTGCCAGAAGAGCATATAGCGCGGGGCGCTTATGTGTGAGATGCCTTCTTCCCTGCACGTCTCCTGCTTTTGCAGAGAAAGATCTGCCGGGAAGCCATTGTTCTTTTGTCTCCTGGCCACTTTTCACAGCATGTCCCTGAAATGTCCTCCTGTAGAATAAACTCCTTCCTCGCAAATTCCAACAGGGCCAGCAGCAGCTTCTCGCTGACGTCATGAGGCCTTCACAAGATGGGGTCGTGCAGGCGTGTTGCTAGGTCTGGAAAAGATCAGGGGCTACGCTAACGGGACTCGGAGCCCCTGAGCTTCTATCCTGGTTACAATCAAAAGACCCAGGGCTATAGCCCCCTTAGCCCATCCCCCCTAGCAACGGCTCTGGGTTCTTGGGGGTCATCAGGAGATGGGCAGAGCGGTAAAACTGCAGCGTAACGCTATTACTGCTCTGCCCAATCCTGAGTTTGGACGAAAAGTAGGAGGTTTAGCTCCAGCTTTTGGCTGGAGGTAAAATTCTCCCCTTTCTGCCCATTTTCGGCACTAATAGCGCCCAGAATGTCTCAATGGGTCCAATAAACCCAATGGGAATGGGGATTTACCCCCCCCCTCTACCTGCAACTCAGGATCGGCGCTAATAGCGCCCAGAATGTCTCAATGGGTCCAATAAACCCAATGGGAATGGGGATTTACCCCCCCCTCTACCTGCAACTCAGGATCGGCGCTAATAGCGCCCAGAATGTCTCAATGGGTCCAATAAACCCAATGGGAATGGGGATTTACCCCCTCCCCTCTACCTGCAATTCAGGATCGGCGCTAATAGCGCCAGACTGAGATGCGGTAACGCAATTTGCACTGGCGGTATCCCAGAGGAATTACTGCAGGTATACCACCAGATTCGTGATAGAGCTGTGGCTTCCAAGAGGTGACTAAGAGAGTCATCAGGAGTTGGGCAGAGCGGTAAAAGTGCAGCAGTAACGCTATAACTGCTGCATTACCGCTCTGCCCAATCCTGAGTTTTAGTGGAAAGTGGGAGGTTTATCTTTACTGGAGGTAAAATTCTCCCTTTTCCGCCCATTTTCGGTGCTAATAGCGCCCAGAATGTTCCATTGGGGATGGGGATTTAGAACCCCCGCAACTTGGATACGGCACTAATAGTGCCGGAGCGCGTTGCGGCAGCGCAACTTGTGCTGGCATTATCCCGGCAGAATAACCGCCAGGATACCCCCAGACTCGTGATATAGCCCTCTATCACAAATTCTCTTTGGAACAAATAAATCGTGTGGATCACAATCCAGTAAGCAACTCAGTGGGTAGTGCGATTGCTGTAGAGATGCGTGCGGAGCCTGGAGGACTTCAGAATCTGAGCCGGAGGCTAATTCGGTGCCACCCCACGCAGATGCCAGCCAGAGACCGCAAGCTGGCCTCAGTCACCGACGGTGGACACTGTGCAGTAGCGGCAAAGGGAACGCCGGGTACACTTCAGCCCAAATTTGAATGAATAGATCAATTGAAAAAAAAAAAACGAATCGATTTGTTAAAAAAGTAACTCATAACACAGAAGAATAGATTTTTCAGAAACGCTATTATTTAGAAAAATTAATCCGTTCTTTATAAAAAGCATTCTTTAGGAACAACTAATTTGGTACAAAAATGAATACATTCGCTATTAAATTTAGCCACAATTCTTTAATATCGATATGCTCCAAGAAACTCAGCAATCGGGTTTTTAGTCAAACAACATTGTTATCATGCTTTAAGCCCAATTCTGTATTGGCGGGAAGTAGACATATGTTTGCATGGCCAGGCCACCTTTTGTAGCAATTAGCAAAGCACTAAAATGGCACTTTCCCTAAGAGCCTCTCAGCAGGCTGCCTCGCGTCAAGAATTTACCAAGATTGCATGGGCCACGGGTTCGAATCCCCGGTTAATATTGTTGTTACTATTGAGTTGGATAATAAGAACGCCATTCAGCTTTGTATGTAACCCAATGAAAATAGCCATACATATTATTATCAAGCCCATTTGCCAATTTCATTTAGTTGTGCCAATGATAAAATCACTTTCTTTGTATGGCGCCCGACTCAGGAAATCGTCCTGCTTCTATGTGCTGTAACACAAGGTGGTATTATACAATTTGATGTGACTGAATGTATGAGTGACTAAGAGTTGTAGGGCTTGAGCTTGAACCTGTACCTGCAGATTGCACAACATTGTCAGAGGTGAGTTCTTAACTCGCAGAGCTATCTTAAACTCGACATTTTTCAGATAATCTACAAAATGTAATGATAACATTTAACCAGAGTGGGTCCTATTATTTTTTATTTAAATACCCGATCTTAATAATTGGCTAGGCTGGGGACTCGGCTGAGCCGTGCAGAGCATTCCTATCTGCGAAATGCAAATTCATTGGCCTTTAACATAAATTAAGTCATTGCTGTCATGAATGCATTCGTGGCATTCGTTCAGTGATGGGGCCTGTCCAGGAGAGCCTGGCACTGCTTTATTGGCCCCCACGCGCCATGCCAGTGTTTGTGGCATTAGCTGAGCGAGGAGATCCGGAGAAGGTGCTCGCGATGAGTCCGCGGACCTGTGGGCTAGCCTCTTCCGCGGGGAGTTCAGAAGGAGGGGTCTGCCTGCGGGCAGGCTGAATACCACTGCACAGAGAGGCCAGTGACGAGAGGAGCCACTCCTGTCGAAGCGCCTGCTTCCGCCCAGCTCTATGGTAAACCATCAAGCGCAACTCCAGTTTTATATCGATTTCGATGTCAGTAAACTAATGGCGTTAATTATTCTGTTGGTGCTTGTGTTAATTAATCTCTCAGTGGTTGCTTTCACCTCCAATTTCTTTCTTGACATGTTTTATTTTATTTATGTATTTTTTACATTTATAGCAGCGCGTAAAGCCCCGACACATCTAGGCGCTAATTACAGTAAGTGCGAAAATACAATCCCAAATGTGGAGGAAAAAGTTACAAGACAACGTGTGGACCTTGAAAGCCTCAACTCGTGGTGCAGGGACTATGTCAGGTGTGAAAATGGGCATGGAAACAACATTTGGTAGGGTGCACAATCTGGTAAGGCCTCACCTCATGGTGCGTGGGCGACATCAGATGTGCAAATGGGCATGGAAACAACATTTGGTAGGGTGCACAATCTGGTAAGGCCTCACCTCATGGTGCGGGGGCGACATCAGATGTGCAAATGGGCATGGAAAGAACATTTGGTAGGGTGCACAATCTGGTAAGGCCTCACCTCATGGTGCGGGGGCGACATCAGATGTGCAAATAGGCATGGAAAAAGAACATTTGGTAGGGTGCACAATCTGGTAAGGCCTCACCTCATGGTGCGGGGGCGACATCAGATGTGCAAATAGGCATGGAAAAAGAACATTTGGTAGGGTGCACAATCTGGTAAGGCCTCACCTCATGGTGCGGGGGCTACATCAGATGTGCAAATGGGCATGGAAACAACATTTGGTAGGGTGCACAATCTGGTAAGGCCTCACCTCATGGTGCGGGGGCTACATCAGATGTGCAAATGGGCATGGAAACAACATTTGGTAGGGTGCACAATCTGGTAAGGCACCTCATGGTGCGGGGGCGACATCAGATGTGCAAATAGGCATGGAAAAAGAACATTTGGTAGGGTGCACAATCTGGTAAGGCCTCACCTCATGGTTGGGGGCTATGTCAGGTGGTCATGTGATTGTCAGTTAAAACTACGGGTGTACCTAATAGTTAATTTACTATTCGGCCGAATACCGACTAGTTGGTCCAGTTATTAGGCCTGAGCCGTATAGTGAGCCTAATAGCTGTTTTTTCAGATAAACTTGTTCTAGGGCATAATAAACAACATTTCAATGAATAAATTAAGGAGGCCTTCTATTGCATGGGTAGTCATGTTAATTTATTGGACACACATCTCAGTAAGCTTATTAAAAAGACACAAATAAATACAAAACAGATCTAGAAAAAGCCCAAGTCTCCTTTACTCTTATGTCACTAATAAGAGTAACCTGCAAGGGGAAGGTCAGATGTCTGAAAAACAAGGCGTTCAACCTTTTCTGCTAAGAGGCTACTTCTGTGTTCAGAATACATATCTCCAGCTGTACTGAACACTCTGAAGCAACTGTTGCCAACCCTGGAAATCGAACACTGCTCATTTCCCACGACTCCAGCGGGTCTTCTGTTTTAGGGAGCAGCGGCTCACTCAAAAAGAAAGTGAGCTCAGTGTCCATGGAAGTGATTGATTGACTCAGAGCAGCCGCGGACTGCTGAACACTGTCCCAGAAGGCCCATATGCCACATGGTGGAACCCTCTTCTTGGGTGGTGGCTCGTTCCCTTGCAGGTCAGGGTCTGCAGGTTGCCCCCCAGGAGGGTGGGAGGCCTGTTTACCTCCCACCCTCCAGGGGGTTACGGCAGTAGAGTGGTTTGCACATTTGACATTGTTGGCCCCAACACCATTACTGAAAAATGTTAATTTGATCCGAGGATCGATACCTGTCGCCACACGGTAGATAGGTATAGCCTCAATGTCTCTAAACCGTGCCTCTTCAGCCTTCAATAACTCTGTTTTCACTAGCTTCACACCAGTGTCCCTAACCTCGCCAGAGCTCAGGTAGGACCTTAAAGCTTTGACAGCAGGAACCACCAAGGAGATGCTTGGTGCACGGGAGCAAATCTCCTTTGTGACCTCTGCAAAGGGTGCCAACAAAGATAAAACATGTTCTGCCAAAAGCCACTGGCAGGCAGAAAGATTAGACACTGTATCATCCTCCGCACAGTACAGACTTACTGGCCGCCTCTGCTCTACCAGTCGCCCCAGCATCAAAACGGACAAGTTCCACCATGTTAACACATCTTGGATTAACTGCAATTCAGGGAACCCAAGATCTTTTTGCAGCGCATGCAAGCACGACGTGGCTGGAACTGGAATGTTTGAAGTGGCCAACACGTTTTCTTGTACGTGGCATTATGTCTGACACAGATCTTTCCACAAAAAGGCCATCATGGATGCAAAGGTGTAGGGTGTGTGACAAACACCCCACACTAACTAAATCTGCTTCTCTGAAAGTCTTGCACATGTTAGCTGCATTATCACGAAGAATGGCGTGCACTTTGGAATGGCTAACTTGCCACTTTTCAAGCATTTCTTGGAATGCCAAGCCTATTTTGACTTGAGGAGTCCGCCAAAAGCCTCACACTGCAACAAAACACCATACCCTTTCATGTTGCTGGCCAGCCAATGTCCTGTTAACCTCATAAAAGATTTTTTTTTAATTTTTTTTTTATACTTTCTTTAACCTAAAAGGTTTTTAAAAGGTTTTGTGTTCAAACTCTTCGTTTCTGGATTTTTACAGTATACAGTTTACAGTTTACTCTACACATCTTCTTTGTTTGCAGTCGCGAGTATTGTGTCCAAGATTTTAGCGGTTGCAGTAACCCATGTAGTACGCCCACCTCCGATTAACCTGGCCCACCAAATTTCTTCGTCAAAGGTATATGCCGCTGCTAGCATCGTCTTCAGATAAGAATTTCTTATAAGCTCTACGCCTGGACAAGTTAGGAGTAGGTGTCTTGTGGTTTCTACCACCACTGGGTCTTTGCAGAATCTGCATTTGTTTGTTGTTGTTAGACCTCTTATCTTGAGAATTTCGTTTGTGTGGAGTAAATTTAGACGAGCTCTTAAAAAAGTGTTCCTCAATTTACGATCAGGATATCTTTTCACAAAGGGTTGGAGTTCGTGTAATTTATAAAGATTTCACAGTGTAATCAGAGGTCCAAAGGTCTACAGTAAACACTATTTTCTCAGCGCTCTGAAACTCTCAAGCAATACACTGGCTCACTTTTTCATACAGGTCAGGGATGATGCGTGTCGAAAAATATTTACGTGATGGTACTTTGTGCCAAGACTCCAATTTATGAAGTCAACACACCAAACATACATCTTCAACAAAAGAAAATAGTTGCAAGTCTGATGCTGTCATTTCGCCAGTACTGCGATGCACAGCGTGTGTGAACGCGCTGTCCAGAGGCCACACTTGTTTTTGTCCAGACAATCTTTAATGCACAGCTGTGACAATTCCCTCTTGCACTTCGCGGGAGACACATTGCTGTTGATTCTCCCAACAACTGCCTCTTTTTTCCTTTCGTATGGAACATAGTCATTGTGATGCTTGGACCGCAGATGGTTGGTCAGTGCTGGTGTGCTGCACTGTCTCGAGTTTGCAGAACCACAAAACAAAACCGCAAAACACAGAACACACCGCCTTGGAGTTATCATCCATTTTAATGGTAAAGTAATCCCACACAGGGCTGGTTTTCGCCTTGGTGCTACTCATGCTGACAATGAGGGGTTCTGCTGCTTTGGGCCAGGGATGGGGTTTCTGCAGGGCACTTCTCCTAGCTGTTGCTTGAGGGCCTTTACGTAAATCGGAATCTCGTACTGGTGACAGAAGAAAATGTAAAGCAAAAGTCAAACAATAGAGTATGTTCTGGCAGGGCTGTACCGAATGATGGCTCTGAAGCGGTATTCGGGTTTACTTCAAAAAATGTTTTTTAAAAACTTAAAAAAAGGCATGTAACATTATGTAAAAAGGGAACATGAGCATTCAATGACAAAAAACACGTTTGAAATTGCCAGGAGTGTGAAGCTATTTATTTACATCCACTGACTGCGGAAAGCATAATATAGCAGTCTTTCATTTATCAGGCATATGCACCGAGTGGTGACCTCCCACCTCAAGCTTCCCCTGAATAGAACAACCCCTATAGTACTCACCAGGATTGTAGGCACGAGGCCGTGATTTGCATCCAGGTGCAATGGCAAGCCAGGCTCGGGGACGAGCTTTCTTGGATGGTGCTGTGGTGCTGCATCTTTTCAGGGCAGTTGGAGTACTAAAAGTAAAGGCTCACGTGTGAGCGGCTGAGAGCAGAGGGCACCAATGCTTACCAACAAATACTTTACACAGAGGGTTCCGCAGCACCTGCCCTTATACTCCTATGCCAGACCCCGAGCACAGCAACCCCCAGCACTGACCAGAGGCCAATGCTGTCCCCTGTCACACCTCCCCTCCACCCCACCTTGCAAATCATTCCCCTCTGGCATGAAAGTCCTATCGCCCCCGCCGGATGCTTCAATATTGAGGCCAAGCTGATGGCCCTGGATCCAGGTTTGAAATGCAAATAGGGCAAATGCCTGAACCAAAATAACAAAAAGCTCGCGTGGACCCATTTTCTGGGGTCATAGTTGTGCACTTTCTGGGGCAATGTGGTGGGCCAGTTTAATGAGTCACTTGACTATGCGGCTAATCGTTTTGACCAGTGTTGCTGGATGAATATTCTTTAAAATGCACAATTTCAATCACATCACATTTTATCAAAAAACACCCCCTTGGGTACTAGTCAAACAGGGTCAGAAAAGTAATGAATAGCCATTTGCAACTGTGGGCCACTTTTTTAGAGTATAACAAAAAGGAACACTTTGAAACACAAAATACCCTCTTCAAACATTGTCAGAAAAGAAATGAATCACCATGTGCAACTGTCCGTCACTTTCCCAGTGGTGGCAGAGACAATTTCGAGGCCGCGGAAGGGGAGGACAAAGTGTCCCGGTGGCCTCGTGAGTCATGAGTCGTGAGTCGTGAGAATACTAGAATGAAGGTCAGGCTTTGCACCGGTGGCCTAACGCAAATAATGGGCATTTTGGTGAACCTGCGGGGGTGCAGGACACCCCAGCGGCCTCACTGTGTTGAAGAAGGGGGGTGTCTCACTAATTTCAAGGCCGCCGGTGTAGACAAAGTGCCCCAGTGGCCTTGTGAGTCTGGGGATCCCTTCCGGAGAGTGGAGTGGCCCCCGAATACTTCCATGAAGGTTGGGACACCGGCTTTGAACCGGTGGCCCGACACAAATAATGTCCATATCGGTGAGGCTGCAGTGGTGCAGGACACCCCAGCAGCCTCATCTAGTTGAAGGGGGGGGTTTACTAATTTCAAGGCCGCCGGGGTGGACAAAGTCCCCCGGTGGCCTTGTGTGTTTGTTTGTTAGTTTGTTTGTTTTATTTAGTATAGCGCTCCAGACCCAGGGGTAAATGGGCGCTTAAGGATAGGTTACATAATTGCAGTAAATAATCAGTTATACAATTGTGGCGTTAAGATGCCAAATATAGAATGTACAGGCAGGAAGTAGGAACATTTCAAAGTATGTACAATATATACAGTTGGTACTGATCTAAGTCAATCTATTCAAAGTATGTACAGTAAATGCAATTGGGACTGAGCTTAATTTATCTGAGGATTTCCTTTTCCAGAAGCCAACTAATGACTAATCTTCTCAACAATTGGAAGGATTTGGTCAATTTAATACTCAGTGGCAAGGTTGTTCCAGAGTTGAGGGGCGAGGACAGTAAAGCTTGAGCCCCCCGCTCTTTTGGTGGAGAATCTGGGCACGGTGAGGGAGAGAGTATTGGATGATCTGGTGCGTCTTGTGTTAGGCTTGAGGGAGAGTTTATTGGTGAGGTACTGGGGGGCTAGGTGATTTAAGGCTTTATAGGTGCGGCAGAGGGTTTTCAGGTCGATTTTTTGTTGGATAGATAACCATTTACAAGATATTCTTATGTGGGAGATGTGCTCACTCCTGGGAATATTTAGTGCTGCTCTCAGCGCATTATTCTGGAGGATCTGAAGTTTCTTGATTATAGCTTGGTTGGCACCAAGGTAGAGGCTGTTACAATAATCAAGCTTAGATTGTATGAGGGCCCTCGCCAGAATGAGGCAGCTGTTTGTAGATAGAAAGGGTCTACAAGCCCTAATTAATTTTCCCGTGTAGGCGGTAGCTGAGGCGGTCATATTAACTTGTTTGGAGAGGTTGGTATTGGCGTCTAGGTAGAAGCCTAGGGTTTTCACATGATTTACAACTGGAATGATGTTGCCATCTATGATGAAGTTGGAGTAGTCAGGGCTGAGTTTCTGTAGGTTATTGGGGGAGCCGACCAGGAGGAGCTCGGTCTTCTCATCATTCAGGCAGAGGCCGTGTATGGCCATCCATGCCTGAATGATGGCGAAGATTTCGTTGATCCTGGTGGCGTCAGTGTTGTAGTTGCCAGTGATGGTGAGGAGTATCTGGGTGTCATCTGCGTAGTTAGTGTAGGTGACACCCAGATGGTCCAATTTGTCAAAGAGGGGTTTAGTAAAGATATTGTAGAGGGTAGGGGAGACGCAGGACCCTTGTGGGACACCGCATGTGATGGGGATGGGGTCTGCTGCAGCCACAGATGAAAAAACCCTCATGGTTCTGTTGGCTAGGAAGGATTGTATCCAAGTGACAGCAGAGTGTGAGAAGTGGGCAGCAGAATAGAGGTGGTTGCAGAGTATTTTGTGGTCAACCAGGTCAAAGGCTGCTGAGAGGTCTAGGAGGAGTAGGATGGCTGCTTTGTTGTTGTCCTTGATGTCATCAATCTGGCTTTTGAGGTCAACAAGGGCTGTTTCTGTTCCGTGTTGAGGACGAAAGCCAGATTGACGCAGGCCTAACAGTTGATTGGTTTCCAGGTAATCTTGGATTTGCAGGTAGGCGACTCTGTCGAGGATTTTTAGCAGGAAAGGGACCGTAGTGATGGGTCTGTAATTGGTGGGTATGGCCGGGTCGAGAGATAGTTTTTTTAAGAGGGGGAGAACCCAGGACTGTTTCAGGTTGTTAGGTACAGAATTGGTTAAGAAAGATAGGTTTATTAGTTTGGAGATGAAGGGGGCTAGGTCTCGTGCAGCATCTTTGATGATCTGGCCGGGGCAGCTGTCCCCTTTACAATTAGAGGGTTTGAGGGATGCTATGATTTTTTGGATTTCAGGTATAGTGACCGGTTTGAAAGTAAAGCCGGAGGTGTTACGGGTCGGGGTGGGTGCGCTAGGTATGAGGGCATTGCTGTTGGAGAGTTGTCGTCTTTTGGTCTCAATTTTGTTTTGGAAACCAGTAATTTTATTGGCGAGGGCATTTTGGATACTGGTGCACCAAGGCTTGTCCTTCACGCAGGTATCGGTTGGAGGGTTCGGGTTTTCTAGTTCCTTCAGGATGGTGAAGAGTTCTTTAGCCGACGATTGGGAATTATTTATTCTAGTATTGTAGGTTTCTTTTTTAGTGCGGATTATCTCTTTCTTATAGAAGGAGGAGATGGTTTTGAGATTAGATTTATTTTCTGCAGTGGGGTTGGATTTCCATAAGGCTTCCATCTTGGCTTTCTTTTTTCTTATAGATTTGAGTTCTGGTGTGAACCAAGGGTTCAGGTGGGCTATGGGTTTACCTTTGCGTTCCTTTAGGGGTGCAACAGCATCAATGGCGCTGGTGAGGGCATCATTGTAGGTGTTGACTAGAAGGTTCAGGTCGGCGGTGGCAGGCAGTGTGTTTAGAGAGGGGAGGATCAGAGGTGTGAGGGTCTCCGCTGAGATATTGCGCTTGTTTCTAGACAGGCAGGCTGGTGCACAGGGGCTCTGCTTGGGGTTGGGATTATTTAGGTTGATTTCAAATGAAATGAGGGAGTGGTCAGTCCATACGAGTGGTTGTGGGGCTTTGCAGGTGATATTACAGTTGTGGGCTGCGATCCAATCTATGGTTCTACCTTTCTGGTGGGTGGGTAGTGTAACGACTTGAATGAAGTCGTGCTCGGATAAGGCGTTGGCCAGGGAGGCAGCTGGAGAGTCGTTAGGGTCATTAAATCCTAAATTGAAGTCTCCTAGAATGATATTTTGGGAGTGGGGTTTGGTGTTCTCTGTTATGAGAGTGGTAATGTCTTCCTCAAAGGATCCTGTGGGGTCTGGGGGTCTATATATTAGTTGCACGGTAATGGTACTCTTAGGGGTGGTATGTACTTTGTAGGTGAGGTGCTCGCAGGACTTTAGCGGGGGGGAGGTGATGTGTCTGAAGTCGAGTGAGGATTTGAAAATGATAGCTACACCTCCTCCGCGAGCATTAGGTCTGTCTGCTCTGAGGATAGAGTAGTTGTCGGGGACGGCCAGAGTGAGGTAGGGTCCTGCTGCTTCATGTAACCAAGTTTCTGTAGTGGCAAGGAAGTCGAGGTCTCCTGAGAGGATAATGTCAGCAATTTCGGTGGGGTGGGCTACTAGAGATCTAACATTGAGTAGTGCACCTTTTAGAGAAGTTGCGTTAGTGGTCTTAGCGCTATCCTTAGTGGTTGAGGTCTTAGTCATAGGTTTGGTAGGCAGTTTGCTAGATGTGGTGGGGAGTCTATCGCCAAGTCTATTATTGCGGTCTTGGAGGGTGGGGTAGGTTGTGGGGCAGTGATCTAATGGGTTGGGAAGGAGAAGGTTGGAGGCAGTATGGTTGGCATTTGTTGAGTTGGTACTGTTAGGTAGGATGTTGGCTGGTGTGGCCTTGCTTTTAGCGATGGGTTGTTGGTGAGGGGTGTGTGTGAAGGGTGGAAGGGAGGGGAGGAAGGGGGTGGGGCAGGGGATGGGGTGGTGCCTAGGGCAGCCTAGTTTGGCTAGTCCATTGTTGTATGGTATGTAGCTGTTGTTGCTACATGGAGTGTTATTGTTTAAGATACAGAACGGGAACATGGTGAGTATGAGCCAATGGATCATAATTGGAATTGAGGAGAGCGTGGGTAGTTTGGTTGTTGACACAGTAAGATAGGCAGGGGCAGGGTTCGAGCTAGCTGGTGTGGTGCGGAGATGGGCAATTTCAATTAAAGCACAGCCGAGGTTACAGATTGAGGTTGCTGTTATAGTGCAGAAAGGGCAGTTTCAGTAATACAGCCACAGATGGCACAGGCTAAATACGAGATTATAGCTAGGGTGCAAAAGGGCAGTTCAAATGAAGCAAACACAGGTAGGCACAGGCTAAATTCGAGATTATAGCTAGGGTGCAAAAGGGCAGTTCAAATGAAGCAAACACAGGTAGGCACAGGCTAAATACGAGATTATAGCTAGGGTGCAAAAGGGGGGGGGAGCAGCCAGAGCTCCTGCTCTGAAGAAGAGGGTCTGATAATGCCGTGACGTTGGCCTGAGCCAGATATATTGATGGGACAGGTTACAGTATTTACTTTGATGCTGAAAAGATTATAACATATCGTAGTAGAGTCATATTTCACAGCGTGCGGAGGTAGTGCAGACAGCATATGAGCACTCACCGTAGGGGCTGGTATTCAGATCATGTAGCTGTTCTTTATGCGCACAGTTAGGCGAACAGGGGGCAAACAGGGGCCTTTGTATGGCCTTCGTGTGGCTGCCGGCGCTTCCGCCTGCCGGCGGATGTGGGCGGTAGAAGTATACGCTAGTTACCTAGCAACGAGGCAACAGCCTCGCTTTGGCGCCGCGCTGCGCCCGGCATCATTAGGTCAGGCAGTGCGGGTCAGGAAATGCGATGGCGCGTCGCTTGCTTTGTTAGGCCAAAAGATTCAATTTCTGCAGGCCACGTGTGGGCGAGTAGGTAGGGCCTTACCAGCTGGATGGCTCGATGATGAACAGCTGGGCCGCATGAAGGTATTGGTCGCCGTACGAAGGAGCTGGCTTGCTACTGGATAGAGGATGTTGTGGGTGGGGAGGGGCTCCTGCCCTCTCCTCGAGGTGGCTGCTGCGTTGGATAGCTGAGGCTCCAGGGGCAAACAGGGGCCTTTGTATGGCCTTCGTGTGGCTGCCGGCGCTTCCGCCTGCCGGCGGATGTGGGCGGTAGAAGTATACGCTAGTTACCTAGCAACGAGGCAACAGCCTCGCTTTGGCGCCGCGCTGCGCCCGGCATCATTAGGTCAGGCAGTGCGGGTCAGGCAATGCGATGGCGCGTCGCTTGCTTTGTTAGGCCAAAAGATTCAATTTCTGCAGGCCACGTGTGGGCGAGTAGGTAGGGCCTTACCAGCTGGATGGCTCGATGATGAACAGCTGGGCCGCATGAAGGTATTGGTCGCCGTACGAAGGAGCTGGCTTGCTACTGGATAGAGGATGTTGTGGGTGGGGAGGGGCTCCTGCCCTCTCCTCGAGGTGGCTGCTGCGTTGGATAGCTGAGGCTCCAGGGGCAAACAGGGGCCTTTGTATGGCCTTCGTGTGGCTGCCGGCGCTTCCGCCTGTGTCTGAGGGCTGCTCCCAGAGTGTGCAGCAGCCCCCGACTACTGCAATAAAGGTCGGTACACCGACTTTGCACCTCTGGCCCGACGCAAATAATGGCCATTATAGTGAGGCTGCAGGGGTGCAGGACACCCCAGCAGCCTCACTGTGTGTTGAAGGAGGAGGGGGTGGGGAGAAATTACCTGGGTAGTGGTCTCTCTTGGTGCTGGAGTCTGCTGGTCCATCCCTTCTCTCACTTCCTATTTCAACATATAGAGGTTGCTTCCTTGGTGGTCAAGCTGCAGTAGCCAATAAGCAAACAGCTTATTTGGCTTCTGCAGCCTAGCCTCTGCCACAAGTTCTATGATTGGCTGGCATCTCCCAAACAGGGAGAAAATAGCTAATCATAGAAAGTGGACTTTGGCTTTGAGTCACTATGGCAGAAAATATTCTGCTGAAACCAAATAGCTGTTTTTCACCCATACTTCGGCCGAATAGTGACTGGAAGCCGAGGTTCGGTACAACCCTAGTCAAAACACCTTATTTTGGATAAAAAATACCCAATAAAGTACATGCATCAACAACAATAAATATATCATAAAGTTTGTTGCAACTGTAAAAAACAAGTCAAATTAAGATAAAGCACTTGCATATAAACAAGTCAATTCAAGAAGGAAATCACACATCTAAAATAGATTTTATCAGTGTCTTTCTAAACGTCAGAGCACATCGTAAATAAGTAACCAATGTCCAGGATACAAAGGGAGCATTAAGTGACAGTATGAAAGACAAGGCAGGTCAGCATTGCCTAAAGTGCATTCTGCACATTAACAGCATATTTATTCTCTCGCTAATATGAGTATACACAGGGCAAACAAATAAGGCATGCCTCATATCTTCTAACACCCCGTCACATAATACACAACTTAAATCTTTCACAATACCAACAGTGCTAGAAGACCATTAACCGGAGGTAATACATTGCATGTGCCCTTGTTGTCAAGCAGCACCTAAGTTTGAATTCTGTATATACAAATAGTCTGAGATCCTATTAGTAGTAAGATTGTGTCCACGATTTGACACGTTGCCCGCTTCCTTATCTTCTTGCTCCTTGCTCGGCAGTACACCTAAATTCTTCAGAAACCTCTTACCACCGGCAGAAAGAGTATCTGACGGATTGGTGAAATTATAAGGTGCATTGGCAGGGGTGAAATACTTCTTTACATAGGAGATCCGGGGAAAAAGATGACCTCTTAACCTCGGCGCACAGACAAGATTCAAAAGCAGACATGAAAGACTGGCTTTCTCTTTTGACCACTGCCCAAGCCAACATTTTCTGGCTCCAGCCATAGCTCATCTTCTGAGTATGGAATAGCAAACTCTCTGTGGACAGAGGATGCAGGGGCAAAGGTGAGTAAGTCTAGGAACCATTTTAAAATGCGGTTCTCTTCAGTTTGAAGGAAAGTTACATGCGCAGCTGCGCACAGACCTGTGCCATATTCTGCTATGGCCTTTGCCTTGACCATATACATTCCCAGTAACATATCCAGTGGTATTGACGTAAATGACTTGGCAAGATGCCACCTTCTCCGCTCCCCATAGCCTGCAACATGTTTACTGTCTGATGCTCTACAATCAGAGGTAATTGATGTATAATCAAAATAACAATGGCCCGAGTTCTCAACCTTGTCCGTCACCCAGACTAGAGTCAGTGGGCCTCATTCCGAGTATGGAGGTAGTCATGGTGCTATTTGCGCCATGACTACCTCCCATACCGGGTCCGGGTCCGACCTGGTTCAATGTGGACTTACCGCTCCATTCCAACCCTGGAGGGACCGGTAAGTCCCCATTGAAAAATCCATTCCCCATTCCCATTTGAGCCCCCATAGGGTTCAATGGGAATGGGGAAGTAACTAATAACGGTACCGCAATTTGCCAAAACCAGGTGCCCATTGCGGGACCCGCTAAGGGACCTTGGAATAGGGCGCAAAGGGATTTCCGGCACCGATATCCTTAACTGTGCCCGGTATCCCTTTGCGCCCACCTCGGAATGAGGCCCAGTGTCTTTCTGCTCACATATTGAATGCTGTTGCTTTACCTTTCTGAAACTATTCCATAGACTATTTTGGAGGTGTGACTCACCAGGGTAAGACACCAGTGACGGTGGAGGGAACTTGAAGTTGGGCCGTGTTATTTTTTTGTGAGGTCGACATTTGATGAGTGGCTGCCAATAGGGTGTGAGTGACGGTGGAGTGAAGCTGCAGTTGGGCTGCGTTCTTTCTTTTTTGTGAGGTCGACATTTGATGAGTGGCTGCCATTAGGGTGTGAGTGACGGTGGAGTGAAGCTGCAGTTGGGCTGTGCACTTTCTTTTTTGTGAGGTCTACATTTGTTGAGTGGCTGCAACTAGGGTGTCAGAGACGGTGGAGTGAAGCTGCAGTTGGGCTGTGCACTTTCTTTTTTGTGAGGTCGACATTTGATGAGTGGCTGCCATTAGGGTGTGAGTGACGGTGGAGTGAAGCTGCAGTTGGGCTGTGCACTTTCTTTTTTGTGAGGTCGACATTTGATGAGTGGCTGCCATTAGGGTGTGAGTGACGGTGGAGTAAAGCTGCAGTTGGGCTGTGCACTTTCTTTTTTGTGAGGTCGACATTTGATGAGTGGCTGCCATTAGGGTGTGAGTGACGGTGGAGTAAAGCTGCAGTTGGGCTGTGCACTTTCTTTTTTGTGAGGTCGACATTTAATGAATGGCTGCCATTAGAGTGTTTTTCAGCAGCAACATTGCAGAGTGCATGTATCGTTGCCTTGTTCACTAGATGGAGTACTTGTTAGCCTCCAAGTAAGGAAGTTGTATAAAGCTTGTCATGCAAAGCAAGTGCGAACAAGAAAAAGATAGAAATAGTGATTAGCAATAGAGTTCATGATGTCACAGAGAATAATAAAAAAAAAACGTATAGGCCCAGCAGGGAGATGAGTCAAGCAGAGTTGGCAACCATTGACAGTCCTGGGGACCACAATCGCAGTACCTGAAGGCACATGAGACCTCCGTCAGAAAAAAAGCCCTGGATGCGGCATAGGAGGGGAGGTTCTGTGGGGCAAGGGAATCACCAAGGTGTGGACCTATACCTGCCTTCTACTCCCACAGGTCCCCCAGGGCTGGCTGACAGATAGTCATGGGAAGGAAGCTTGCCCGCTCCTGCCACAACCTCCCTGCATTCGCGGTGTTAGCAGAGCACTCAGGAGTGGATGAGAGTGGGAAGAGAATTGGGGTGAGTTATTAAGAACCTCACCACCACTCTTAACTCTTGTAGTGACCGGGTATTAGCATAATTGACCTAAAATATTTGATCAAATTTTATTGACCTTTTATTCGGTCAAGTTTAATTAAATATATATATATGGGGGTGGTTACGGGTATAGATTAGGTTGAGGGGAAGTGAGAGGTGTTCGGGGGTCTCCCCCGAATTTTAGACAAAATAAAAGTCAAATAAATTGGATCAAATGTGATGAGGTCAAATGTTTTAGGTCAAATATATCCAATCCGTGGATAGTGGCACTTGCAGGAACGTCATGGGGGGTCACCAGGGGTCACACCTGCAACCCATGAGGTCTCCCTTCCTACACCTGTGGTCTCCCTTGCTACCCATAAAAAGAAAAACATTTTTCTTTCATTTTTTTATTTTCAATTGAAGCTCTTGGGCTGTGGCCAAGTGCGTTGCGGCTCTTTGTTTCTGGAGTGGCTGGCTTTCTTGTTCAGGCCTCTTAAAACAAACATGTCTTCCAGAAGTGTAACACTTTGAGCAGTGACTCTAAATAAGAAAGAATAGGAGTAACAAATCATTTGTATTTCTGGAATTCTATACAACAATTGCTAGACTCATGAAAGGTTTATGTCAAGCACACTTCAGGGGTGAGTTCTTAAACACCCCAAACTCACAATGCAGACAAAAACGTCCAAAAAACATTAAGAGTAGAATAAGCATCCATTTAGTACTATCTATTTTGCTTTTCTCAGGTTGCAGTTATAGCCTGTTTTTTTTATGCGGTTGTCTCTGTTACGATCATCACAAGACATTCCATCTCAGTGTCCTCGGTCATTTGACAAAATCATTGTGCCTAAAACCTTGTGTACAGTGTAGACATGTTTGACCATAGCACACAAAGTGGCCCTTGATTTCATTGTGCCACAATTAAAGCTTTATTGTAACGTGTTTATCTTTCCTACCTCGATGGCATGCTGTTCAGGATGTTTGTTTGCACATATGAGGTAACGAGTGCCCAGAGTACGGGGTGCCGTGTGAGTGCGCTGCTTTCCCTACGCTAATCTAAATTCTTTAATACACAGTTATGAACCCTCACAATGGTAAGTATTTTGGCAACCTCTGAAGCCTGAAAAGTAGATCCACGAAGGCTTGACATGTGGCCAACTTTGCACCAGACCTGTAGATGAAATGGCCTGCTGTTAAATCTCAGTGACCAGTTTAATGGTATCCGCTACAAAGTGTAATTTTCTTTCTGACTTTGAGAACATTCAGACATGTAATTGCTTATTTTACTATAGGGGGTGAGATAGCTAAAGCTGGTAAGATAGCTCAGTGGGTTGAGCCCTCGCTGCTGCAGTGTTTGTGTGATCTGCAGGTTGCAGGTTCGAATTTTGGCAAGGCCAACTCAGCCTTTCATCCTTTCATCCTTCTGAGGTTGATAAATGAGTACCAACACGGGTTGGGTGATAGTGTATGTATATTTGCTTAAGCTTAAGTGCTATATAATAACACATCATTATTATTTGGCCTAGGACGTCTGCTTGCATTCACAGTAATTTGGTAATATGGGCCTATACACACTGATATTAATGATACATAAGGTGATCCATTCTTGTTTGAAATGTACATCACATAACAGTGTACCATATATTTCATAGTGTACTTGGGAACAATGCTAGGTGATGCCACTTCCTGTTTTGTCAAGGGGAGAAATGTTGTGTACCATCACGTCCTGTGATGTCACTTCGGGGTAGGGTCCTCAGAGGTCAAGTGTCGTGTGGTGTCACTTGAGCTACCTCTGGCATTTTGGTGAAATGACGTCCCTGGGCACATGTGTCTCATCCATTCCCATGCATTCCAAAGAACCATCAAAAAGTACTGGCCTGATTGGATCGGCATCAGAACCCCCACCACTGCAAGACCGGCCTATCCAGCAGATCTCCTGGTGGCACGTCTGGGTGATAGCTGGTAGCGCTTGGCCCCCTTATGGTCTAATATGCTGCCGGCCACCACCACTGGTCTTCTAAGCCACTGCCCCCCGGTTCCCAACGCTCCTGGTCTCCATTGGCCTGCCACAATGGCCCACCAGCACTCAGCACCTGAGTGCATTTGAGGTGCAAGAGAATGGAAATATTACTTACATTCCCGCAGTTCCAACGGATCAATAGCTTCATAAATATTCTGCATCGAGAATGGTATATTAAAACATCATAGTAGGAGTTGCACATAGAGAATCTATATAGACAAGGTCAACTTGTTTGTTATCCCTGCAGAACCGACCCTACAAGCGTACAGAGTGGTCATCCCAATTCCT
The DNA here is from genome assembly GCF_040938575.1 of Ambystoma mexicanum. Classification (NCBI taxonomy): domain Eukaryota; kingdom Metazoa; phylum Chordata; class Amphibia; order Caudata; family Ambystomatidae; genus Ambystoma; species Ambystoma mexicanum. The sequence goes on along the minus strand of NC_090930.1, from coordinate 78,585,362 downwards.
GGACGACATGTCACACAACAGTGTAATACACACTCCAGTGCTGCTCTTGATCCATTCTGAGCAGTGTTTAGTTTTTGCGCCCTACTGGATCCTTCCAAGGAGCCCTCGTAACATCCCAATTCACCAGGTCATGAACGCCATGATGAAACTCAGACTCCATTTTGTGACACTCCCCAAGAACTCCAGCAAGCTTCTAAGTCTAAATCATGAATCCGAGAGCACAGGTTTCCCTAATGTGGCTGCTGCAATAGACGGTGCCCGTATTGGACGTGTGTCACCACAAGCAGGTTGACAAACGTCAGAAATAGAAAGTTCCATTACTCAGTGAATGTGCAAATGAAACACAGGGCTGACCCTGTAATTATGCATTGTAACGAAACTTTCCTGGGCTGCCACGTGACTCATTCCTTCTAAAGAGTAGCAGTATCCCCAGTGTGGTGTTTACTCTCCCACATCAAAAAATATCTGCTTGATAAATTTGCCTGCAGTGTATTTTAACTTGACAGTTTACATTGTTAGCTGCCTTTCCTGTCATTGTAGTTTTAATTTTTGAAAGCTAAAACCCTGCAGCTCCCTGCAGATCCCTCAGCCAGTCCAGTAAGTAGCAACGCAGAATTTCTAACCGCTATTGCAAAGTAGCTTCTGCGAAGAAACCTTTACAGTCCTGGAATTTTGCAAATGAACATAGGAGATAGCATCTATCCCTTGAATTCATGGTTGAAGATTCCAATTCTGAACCCCGGAATGCAGGTGTAGAAAGGTGCCATAGTGTGCATTAAACGCGGTAACAATATTGAGCCCACATTCAGACTTTTAAAAAGGGTATTCCACTGCCGGCACAAGTCTGGTGCATATCTTCTGGAGTGTAAAAACACCTTTACAGCCTTGAGTAAAGAAGTATTCCCTTGGCGACCGCTAATTTATGGTGTAAAACAAAATTAACCAAATGCACAATTCGGAGTGATTGTGCTAGGTTGTCAGCATCCATTGAATCGGATGCTTATCATGGCAGATGATCATTGATTAAAGAAGAAACAAGTTACAACATTGGACTTTATCCAAAAATTGGGATAAGAGTCAAGCTTTATAAAAATATAACCATCAAGCTTAATTGGTCATCCATTTGAACCTGTCAAAATAAGTTGGATGAATGCTAAAATCTTAAATTGGAAATACATTTCCTCTCCTGATGAACCATTGTTAGTAACAATGGGGAAACACGTGTTGAGAGACGCAGTAAAATCAGCTTAAACGAAGGATAATGCAAACCATTTTTTTTGAAGAGCTACTATACAAAAGGTGGGGATGAAACACCTCATATTAAGTTGAATTAAGGATTTAACAATTTACGTGGAAATTTCACATTTGTTTGAACTAAGGATCTGTGAGCACTTTATGTGGATATCAACAAATTGAGAAATATAAAAAGAAAGGGCGTGAAGTAAACATCGAATTGGAATACTTTTTGTTTGTACATTCTTTTACCAATTGTGAAAAATAAAAAGACATAACTGACTCATCTTTGAACAATTTTTTGAATAAGGTTGGCGCATGTGAGTACTTTCTCTAAACCTTTTCTTTTTTATCTTCTGGAGTGTGATCTAGAAAGTGTCAGCAAAATGCAAGAAACTGCAATTCCACAAAAGATACAATTAACCTAAGACTCTAGGTAAAGACTTTGGGCCTCATTATGAGTCCAGCGGTAGCCGTGCCTGTAAAACCTGCAGGCTGGCGCTGGACTCGTGATGAATTACCGCTGCCTGAATTGCCAGAATAACCGGGGCATTAGAGCCCCGGTGGTCCGGTAAGACAGGCGCCGGCAATTGCTGCTCCCCATTCGCATTCGAGTCCCGAAGGGAATGGGGAGGACGGAAGCACCGGCACTGTGTGCGACAGTACCGGTGGTTCCATCAAAGTCTGCTGGCGGGTGCCGTTCCGCCCGCTAGGGTCAGACCTGATGGGCAAAATGGCACTGGCCAGCAGACTCATACTTTGACGTTCTGGAAACAATGGTTCTGATAACCTTACCAACACCCTTGTTTTCCGGACTGGCAAACTTGTAATGAGGCCTAATGCTGTGGATTGGTGGAGCAACAGATGCCAAGTGGTAAACTGCAAATACCACAAATCTTTGATAAGTGATCCAAAAATGTGGTTCCGATCTATAAGGCCCATTTAATGATATTTGTAACATTCTGTTTATTCATAGTTGCCAACACATGTTTCGACCATCTGTTATTTGTCAATGCATTTGTTTTTGATCACTGTGATAATATCCAAACAGTTGTCCAAACAGCAATTATATATGGAGAAGTGCATGTATATGAAAGAAGACATGAACACCAAGTGTGAATATTTACCATGGTACATTGATATCCATATGTGAGTAAGCATCACAAAATGAAAAAAATTGCGGAAAAGAAAAATAATATTGAGAACATGTACTATAGAGAGAATAGAACAACAAAGGAAAAACAATTGATTAGTGATGTACTCAATGAAGTATGACATACTCATTATGTCAATGTTAATTAAAAAAAACATAACATGATCATAACCCTCAAAAATCGTTTCAATTATTTGTCTAACATCACTGTTATGCCTGTGTCATTAGAATTCTCATTCCCTTCGAACTTAGTTCCATGTAATCTTCTAAATTACATGATTAAAATGTAGCATAAGACCTATATTAGTATTAATATTTATGCACAGTTGTAAGTCCAGGAAGTGTTCTTACCAAATATTCACCCTATCTGTACTTTTGATGTCATCTGCGAGTGGTGTTGCCCAATATTCAGTATCCTAGAAGAGACCCAAAAGTATCCTCAGTTTTTGGGGAGCTGAGTGATATGGAAAAATTGTCACAAATATATAGGATGAATTTAGTAGTAAATGTTCACTGCTTGTGCTATATACACTGAATGTAGAGATTACTTTTCAAACAATCCAATAAAAATATATATATATATAATTAGTTTAATTAATTCTAAGCATTTTCAAAGACTAAAAAATCCTAAATTATTTATTTTTGCGCACAGAAAATTCGTTTATGTGCAAATATATTTTACAACAAACTCCATCAACTCATACCTCATCAAGTAATTTATTGACCTTGGTGATTAATTTCATCACAAGGAATGCAGCGAAACACAACATATTTAGACCACTAGAAATTGAATTCAAAAGTGCAATACAATATTGACCTCATTGTGCAAGTGTTAAAGATGTGTGTGATATAGTTCAAAACCTAGTTAATGTTCCATGTGTCATTCCACCTAGCAATCTACAGAAAATAGCAAATAATGATTAAATACATTTGCAAGTGCAGAACTGAGCGAGGGACTAGGCCAATGACTTGGCCCCACGACTTCTTAGGTGTAAACGCTTCAAATTAATAGTGCTTCCAACCTAACACACTTTGCTTATATGTTCATTAAATGCTCTGCATTTCATATAAAGTCGTTGCGGAGTAGACCGGTTTGTGTTTCAACCACTGCCTTCATCAGGACCAAAGTGGGACCGCGATGTCTTATATGTCTATGTATTCATGATGAGGTGCATGTACAAGTCAGGGACAGCCTGTAACACAAAATTCAAAGGAAAATATTCAAGTAAGAAAGTGTTGCAAAGGCAGCAAGGATTAGTTGCTGAGATTGTTAGCTACTTACTAATAACGGGTCGGGTAACGTTTGTTAAAACTTCAATAACCGCTTCAAACGAGCAGCACCAACCATATTGTCGCGGGGCCCTTATGTGGTAAGGCGGTATGGCGTGGCCAAGCCCTGTCCTGGAATGTTAGCACATGAAGTGGAGTGACAGTGTCCACAGGCTAAAAAATTTGATTTTTTCTTACCACTTTCTAGTCATATACCACTGGATGTGGTAATAGTCTCATTTCTACCCATTAATGTGCACTATGTATCCTCGGAACCAAGTACCTTTTGAGCATTAGACTTGTCAGTATTACTATTCCCCTAACCTCCTCCTAGCCATGTTCTACTGTGCCCTCGTCTTCACAATCACCCCTCCTGTAAGCTTCCTACCACATTACTCTCTGGAGCTCTTACTTCGAGTATTACATCTTAATTCATTAAATGAATTCATCTTTTATAGCATGCTTAATACCTGAAACCAGTCTTTAAGTGTGGTACCAGGATTCGAACCAGCGTTGCCTTGCTTCCAAGACAGACGCGTTGCCACTGAGCTATCCTCCTGCCCTGTCTGCATCCCTTCCATCTAGCCTTGACTTGCCTGTCATCACAGTGCCCAAGGGCATCAGAGAAGTAGGTGTCTCCCACAGCACAGTCTAGACGTCATTCCTGTTGGCTAAAGGCAGCTGCTTGGCAAGGCACAAGCGGATTACCATTTGGAGCTATTGCTCCCCAACTCAAACAAACACTGAATTACCAAATACATTCTCTCTTTCACATTCCTTGCACTCGAACGCGCGTGGGCCAATAAAAAAGATATTCACGACCCACTGGAAGGTAGAGCAGACTGCAGTGGAGGCTAGGCCTGTAGTACTAGAGGGTAGTGCAGAGTGGAGGTTACTGGATACTGGTACCGGGTACAGAGGGTGTTGGAGGGACTGGAGAGTAGTGCAGACTCGAGGAGCACTGTGCACTGGAAGGTAGAGCAGACTGCATTGGAGGCTAGTCCTGTAGTCTGGAGGGCAGCGCAGAGTGGATGTTACTGAATACTGGTTCCGGGTACAGAGGGTGTTGGAGGGACTGGAGAGTAGTGCAGACTCGAGGAGCACTGTGCACTGGAAGGTAGAGCAGACTGCAGTGGAGGCTAGTCCTGTAGTCTGGAGGGCAGCGCAGAGTGGATGTTACTGAATACTGGTACCGGGTACAGAGGGTGTTGGAGGGACTGGAGAGTAGTGCAGACTCGAGGAGCAGTGTGCACTGGAAGGTAGAGCAGACTGCAGTGTAGGCTAGTCCTGTAGTACTAGAGGGTAGCGCAGAGTGGAGGTTACTGGATACTGGTACTGGGTACATGCAGGTGTTGGAGGGACTGGAGAGTACTGCAGACTCGAGGAGCAGTGCGCACTAGAGCAGACTGCAGTGGAGGCTAGTCCTGTAGTACTGGAGGGTAGCCCAGACTGCAGTGGAGGTTAGTCCTGTAGTACTAGAGGGTAGCGCAGAGTGGAGGTTACTGGATACTGGTACCGGGTACAGAGGGTGTTGGAGGGACTGGAGAGTAGTGCAGACTCGAGGAGCACTGTGCACTGGAAGGTAGAGCAGACTGCAGTGGAGGCTAGTCCTGTAGTACTAGAGGGTAGCGCAGAGTGGAGGTTACTGGATACTAGTACTGGGGACATTCGGGTGTTGGAGGGACTGGAGAGTAGTGCAGACTTGAGGAGTAATGCAGACTGGAAGGTAGAGCAGACTGCAGTGGAGGCTAGTCCTGTAGTACTAGAGGGTAGCGCAGAGTGGAGGTTACTGGATACTGGTACTGGGTACATGCGGGTGTTGGAGGGACTGGAGAGTAGTGCAGACTTGAGGAGTAATGCAGACTGGAAGGTAGAGCAGACTGCAGTGGAGGCTAGTCCTGTAGTACTAGAGGGTAGCGCAGAGTGGAGGTTACTGGATACTGGTACTGGGTACATGCGGGTGTTGGAGGGACTGGAGAGTAGTGCAGACTCGAGGAGCAGTGCGCACTAGAGCAGACTGCAGTGGAGGCTAGTCCTGTAGTACTGGAGGGTAGCCCAGACTGCAGTGGAGGTTAGTCCTGTAGTTCTGGAGGGTAGCGCAGGGTGGAGGTTACTGGATACTGGTACTGGGTACATGCGGGTGTTGGAGGGACTGGAGTGTAGTGCAGACTTGAGGAGCAGTGCGCACTGGAATGTAGAGCAGACTGCAGTGTAGGCTAGTCCTGTAGTACTAGAGGGTAGCGCAGAGTGGAGGTTACTGGATACTGGTACCGGGTACATGAGGGTGTTGGAGGGACTGGAGTGTAGTGCAGACATGAGGAGCAGTGCGCACTGGAATGTAGAGGAGACTGCAGTGGAGGCAAGTCCTATATTACTGGAGGATAGCACAGAGTGGAGTTTACTGGATACTGGTACCGGGTACATGAGGGTTTTGGAGGGACTGGAGAGTAGTGCAGACCCGGGGAGCAGTGTGCACTGGAAGGTAGAGCAGACTGAGTGGAGGCTAGTCCTATATTACTGGAGGATAGTACAGAGTGGAGTTTACTGGATACTGGTACCGGGTACATGAGGGTTTTGGAGGGACTGGAGAGTAGTGCAGACCCGGGGAGCAGTGTGCACTGGAAGGTAGAGCAGACTGCAGTGGAGGCTAGTCCTATATTACTGGAGGATAGCACAGAGTGGAGTTTACTGGATACTGGTACCGGGTACATGAGGGTTTTGGAGGGACTGGAGAGTAGTGCAGACTCGAGGAGCACTGTGCACTGGAAGGTAGAGCAGTCTGCAGTGGAGGCTAGTCCTGTAGCACTGGAGGGTAGTGCAGAGTGGAGGTTACTGGATACTGGTACCGGGAACACAAGGATGTTGGGGGGACTGGAAAGTAGTGCGGACTCAAGGAGCAGTGTGCACTGGAAGGTAGAGCAGACTGCAGCGGAGGCTAGTATTGTAGTTCTGGAGGGTAGCACTGAGTGGATGTTACTGAATACTGGTACCGGGTACATGAGGGTGTTGGAGGGACTGGAGAGTAGTGCAGACTCGAGGAGCAGTGTGCACTGGAAGGTAGAGCAGACTGCAGTGGAGGCTAGTCCTGTAGTACTAGAGGGTAGCGCAGAGTGGAGGTTACTGGATACTGGTACTGGGTACATGCGGGTGTTGGAGGGACTGGAGAGTAGTGCAGACTCGAGGAGCAGTGCGCACTAGAGCAGACTGCAGTGGAGGCTAGTCCTGTAGTACTAGAGGGTAGCGCAGAGTGGAGGTTACTGGATACTGGTACCGGGAACACAAGGGTGTTGGAGGGACTGGAAAGTAGTGCAGACTCAAGGAGCAGTGTGCACTGGAAGGTAGAGCAGTCTGCAGTGGAGGCTAGTCCTGTAGCACTGGAGGGTAGCGCAGAGTGGAGGTTACTGGATACTGGTACCGGGAACACAAGGGTGTTGGAGGGACTGGAAAGTAGTGCAGACTCAAGGAGCAGTGTGCACTGGAAGGTAGAGAAGACTGCAGTGGAGGCTAGTCCTGTAGTACTAGAGGGTAGCGCAGAGTGGAGGTTACTGGATACTGGTACTGGGTACATGCGGGTGTTGGAGGGACTGGAGAGTAGTGCAGACTCGAGGAGCAGTGCGCACTAGAGCAGACTGCATTGGAGGCTAGTCCTGTAGTACTGGAGGGTAGCCCAGACTGCAGTGGAGGTTAGTCCTGTAGTTCTGGAGGGTAGTGCAGGGTGGAGGTTACTGGATACTGGTACTGGGTAGACAAGGGTGTTGGAGGGACTGGAGAATAGTGCAGACTCGAGGAGCAGTGCGCACTAGAGCAGACTGCAGTGGAGGCTAGTCCTGTAGTACTGGAGGGTAGCGCAGAGTGTAGGTTACTGGATACTGGTACTGGGTACATGCGGGTGTTGGAGGGACTGGAGAGTAGTGCAGACTCGAGAAGCAGTGCGCACTAGAGCAGACTGCAGTGGAGGCTAGTCCTGTAGTACTAGAGGGTAGCGCAGAGTGGAGGTTACTGGATACTGGTACTGGGTACATGCGGGTGTTGGAGGGACTGGAGAGTAGTGCAGACTCGAGGAGCAGTGCGCACTAGAGCATACTGCAGTGGAGGCTAGTCCTGTAGTACTAGAGGGTAGCGCAGAGTGGAGGTTACTGGATACTGGTACCAGGTACATGAGGGTGCTGGAGGGACTGGAGAGTAGTGCAGACTCGAGGAGCAGTGCGCACTAGAGCAGACTGCAGTGTAGGCTAGTCCTGTAGTACTAGAGGGTAGCGCAGAGTGGAGGTTACTGGATACTGGTACCGGGTACATGAGGGTGTTGGAGGGACTAGAGAGTAGTGCAGACTCGAGGAGCAGTGCGCACTAGAGCAGACTGCAGTGGAGGCTAGTCCTGTAGTACTGGAGGGTAGCCCAGACTGCAGTGGAGGTTAGTCCTGTAGTTCTGGAGGGTAGCGCAGGGTGGAGGTTACTGGATAATGGTACTGGGTAGACAAGGGTGTTGGAGGGACTGGACAGTAGTGCAGACTCGAGGAGCAGTGTGCACTGGAAGTTAGAGCAGACTGCAGTGGAAGCTAGAACTGTAGTACTGGAGGGTAGCGCAGAGTGGGGTTACTGGATACTGGTACCGGGTACACAAGGGTGTTGGAGGGACTCAAGAGTAGTGCAGACTTGATGAGCAGTGTGCACTGGAAGGTAGAGAACACTGCAGTGGAGGCTAGTCCTGTAGTACTGGAGGGTATCGCAGATTGCAGTGGAGGCTAATATTGTAGTTCTGGAGGGTAGCGCAGAGTGGATGTTACTGGATACTGGTACCGGGTACATGAGGGTGTTGGAGGGACAGGAGAGTAGTGGAGACTCGAGGTGCAGTGTGCACTGAAAGGTAGAGCAAACTGCAGTGAAGGCTAGTTCTGTAGTACTGGAGGATAGCACAGAGTGGCGGTTACTGGATACTGGTACCGGGTACACAAGGGTGTCGGAGGGACTGGAGAGTAGTGCAGACTCAACGAGCAGTGTGCACTGGAAGGTAGAGCAGGCTGCAGTGTAGGCTAGTCCTGTAGTACTGGAGGGTAGCGCAGAGTGGAGGTTACTGAATACTGGTACCGGGTACATGAGGATGTTGGGGGGACCCGGAGAGTAGTGCAGACTCGAGGAGCAGTGCGCACTGGAAGGTAGAGCAGACTGCAGTGAAGGATAGTCATGTAGTTCTGGAGGGTAGCGCAGAATGGAGGTTACTGGATACTGGTACCGGGTACATGAGGGTGTTGGAGGGACTGGAGTGTAGTGCAGACTCGAGGAGCAGTGCGCATTGGAATGTAGAGGAGACTGCAGTGGAGGCTAGTCCTATATTACTGGAGGATAGCACAGAGTGGAGTTTACTGGATACTGGTACCGGGTACATGAGGGTTTTGGAGGGACTGGAGAGTAGTGCAGACCCGGGGAGCAGTGTGCACTGGAAGGTAGAGCAGACTGCAGTGGAGGCTAGTCCTGTAGTTCTGGAGGGTAGCACAGAGTGGAGGTTACTGGGTACTGGTACCGGGTACATGAGGGTGTTGGAGGGACTGGAGAGTAGTGCAGACTCGAGGAGCACTGTGCACTGGAAGGTAGAGCAGTCTGCAGTGGAGGCTAGTCCTGTAGCACTGGAGGGTAGCGCAGAGTGGAGGTTACTGGATACTGGTACCGGGAACACAAGGGTGTTGGAGGGACTGGAAAGTAGTGCAGACTCAAGGAGCAGTGTGCACTGGAAGGTAGAGCAGACTGCAGTGGAGCCTAGTCTTGTTGTTCTGGAGGGTAGCACTGAGTGGATGTTACTGAATACTGGTACCGGGTACATGAGGATGTTGGAGGGACTGGAGAGTAGTGCAGACTCGATGAGCAGTGTGCACTGGAAGGTAGAGCAGACTGCAGTGGAGGCTAGTCCTATAGTTATGGAGGGTAGCACAGAGTGGAGGTTACTGGATACTGGTAGCGGGTACATGAGGGTGTTGGAGGGTGTTGGAGGGACTGGAGAGTAGTGCAGACTAGAGGAGCAATGCACACTGGAAGGTAGAGCAGACTGCAGTGGAGGCTAGTCCTGTAGTTCTGGAGGGTAGCACAGAGTGGAGGTTACTGGGTACTGGTCCCGGGTACATGAGGGTGTTGGAGGGACTGGAGAGTAGTGCAGACTCGAGGAGCACTGTGCACTGGAAGGTAGAGCAGTCTGCAGTGGAGGCTAGTCCTGTGGCACTGGAGGGTAGTGCAGAGTGGAGGTTACTGGATACTGGTACCGGGAACACAAGGGTGTTGGAGGGACTGGAAAGTAGTGCAGACTCAAGGAGCAGTGTGCACTGGAAGGTAGAGCAGACTGCAGTGGAGGGTAGTCTTGTAGTTCTGGAGGGTAGCACTGAGTCGATGTTACTGAATACTGGTACCGGGTACATGAGGGTGTTGGAGGGACTGGAGAGTAGTGCAGACTCGAGGAACAGTGCACACTGGAAGGTAGAGCAGACTGCAGTGGAGGCTAGTCCTGTAGTTCTGGATGCTAGCGCAGAGTAGAGGTTACTGGATACTGGTACTGGGTACATGAGGGTGTTGGAGGTACTGGAGAGTAGTGCAGACACGAGGAGAGGTGCACACTGGAAGGTAGAGCAGACTGCAATGGGGGTTAGTCCTGTAGTTCTGGAGGGTAGCACAGAGTGGAGATTACTGGATACGGGTACCGGGTACATGAAGGTGTTGGAGGGACTGGAGAGAAGTGCAGACTCGAGGAGCAGTGCACACTGGAAGGTAGAGCAGACTGCAGTGTAGGTTAGTCCTGTAGTTCTGGAGTGTAGCGCAGAGTGGAGGTTACTGGATACTGGTACCGGGTACATGAGGATGTTGGAGGGATTGGAGAGTAGTGCAGACTCGATGAGCAGTGTCCACTGGAAGGTAGAGCAGAATGCAGTGGAGGCTAGTCCTATAGTTATGGAGGGTAGCACAGAGTGGAGGTTACTGGATACTGGTAGCGGGTACATGAGGGTGTTGGAGGGTGTTGGAGGGACTGGAGAGTAGTGCAGACTAGAGGAGCAATGCGCACTGGAAGGTAGAGCAGACTGCAGTGGAGGCTAGTCCTGCAGTTCTGGAGTGTAGCACAGAGTGGAGGTTACTGGATACTGGTACCGGGTACCTGAGGGTGTTGGAGGGAATAGAGAGTAGTGCAGACTCGAGGAGCAATGTGCACTGAAAGGTAGAGCAGACTGCAGTGGAGGCTAGTCCTGTAGCACTGGAGGGTAGTGCAGAGTGGAGGTTACTGGATACTGGTACTGGGTACAGAGGGTGTTGGAGGGACTGGAGAGTAGTGCAGACTCAAGGAGCAGTGTGCACTGGATGGTAGAGCAGACTGCAGTGGAGGCTAGGCCTGTAGTACTGGAGGGCAGCGCAGAGTGGAGGTTACTGGATACTGGTACCGGGTGCATGAGGGTGTTGGAGGGACTGGAGAGTAGTGCAGCCTCGAGGAGATATGTGCACTGGAAGGTAGTGCAGACTGCAGTGGAGGCTAGTCCTGTAGTACTGGAGGGTAGCGCCGAGTGGAGGTTACTGGATACTGGTACCGGGTACATGAGGATGATGGAGGGACTGAAGAGTAGTGCAGACTCAATGAGCAGTGTGCACTGGAAGGTAGAGCAGACTGCAGTGGAGGCTAGTCCTGTAGTACTGGAGGGTAGTGCAGAGTGGAGGTTACTGGATACTGGTACCGGGTACACAAGGGTGTTGGAGGGACTGATGAGTAGTGCAGACTCAATGAGCAGTGTGCACTGGAAGGTAGAGCAGACTGCAGTGGAGGCTAGTCCTGTAGTACTGGGGGGTAGCGCAGAGGGGAGGTTACTGAATACTGGTACCGGGTACATGAGGGTGTTGGAGGGACTGGAGAGTAGTGCAGACTCGAGGAGCAGTGTGCACTGGAAGGTAGAGCTGACTGCAGTGGAGGTTAGTCCTGTAGTTGTGGAGTGTAGCGCAGAGTGGAGATTACTGGATACTGGTACCAGGTACATGAGGGTGCTGGAGGGACTGGAGAGTAGTGCAGACTCGAGGAGCAGTGTGCACTGGATGGTAGAGCAGACTGCAGTGGAGGCTAGGCCTGCAGTGCTGGAGGGCAGCGCAGAGTGGAGGTTACTGGATACTGGTACCGGGTGCAAGAGGGTGTTGGAGGGACTGGAGAGTAGTGCAGCCTCGAGGAGATATGTGCACTGGAAGGTAGTGCAGACTGCAGTGTAGACTAGTCCTGTAGTACTGGACGGTAGCGCCGAGTGGAGGTTACTGGATACTGGTACCGGGTAGACAAGGGTGTTGCAGGGACTGAAGAGTAGTGCAGACTCGAGGAGCAGTGTGCACTGGAAGGTAGAGCAGACTGCAGTGGAGGCTAGGCCTGTAGTTCTGGAGGGTAGCGCAGAGTGGAGGTTACTGGATACTGGTACCGGGTACACAAGGGTGTTGGAGGGACTGGAGAGTAGTGCAGACTCGAGGAGCAGTGTGCACTGGAAGGTAGAGCAGTCTGCAGTGGAGGCTAGTCCTGTAGTCTGGAGGGTAGCGCAGAGTGGAGGTTACTGGATACTGGTACCGGGTACACAAGGGTGTTGGAGGGACTGGAGAGTAGTGCAGACTCGAGGAGCAGTGTGCACTGGATGGTAGAGCAGACTGCAGTGGAGGCTAGGCCTGCAGTGCTGGAGGGCAGCGCAGAGTGGAGGTTACTGGATACTGGTACCGGGTGCATGAGGGTGTTGGAGGGACTGGAGAGTAGTACAGACTCGATGAGCAGTGTGCACTGGAAGGTAGAGCAGACTGCAGTGGATGCTAGTCCTGTAGTACTGGAGGGTAGCACAGAGTGGAGGTTACTGGATACTGGTACCGGGTAGACAAGGGTGTTGGAGGGACTGGAGAGTAGTGCAGACTCGAGGAGCAGTGTGCACTGGAAGGTAGAGCAGACTGCAGTGGAGGCTAGGCCTGTAGTTCTGGAGGGTAGCGCAGAGTGGAGGTTACTGGATACTGGTACCGGGTACACAAGGGTGTTGGAGGGACTGGAGAGTAGTGCAGACTCGAGGAGCAGTGTGCACTGGAAGGTAGAGCAGTCTGCAGTGGAGGCTAGTCCTGTAGTCTGGAGGGTAGCGCAGAGTGGAGGTTACTGGATACTGGTACCGGGTACACAAGGGTGTTGGAGGGACTGACGAGTAGTGCAGACTCAATGAGCAGTGTGCACTGGAATGTAGAGCAGACTGCAGTGGAGGCTAGTCCTGTAGTACTGGGGGGTAGCGCAGAGTGGAGGTTACTGAATACTGGTACCGGGTACATGAGGGTGTTGGAGGGACTGGAGAGTAGTGCAGACTCGAGGAGCAGTGTGCACTGGAAGGTAGAGCTGACTGCAGTGGAGGTTAGTCCTGTAGTTCTGGAGTGTAGCGCAGAGTGGAGATTACTGGATACTGGTACCAGGTACATGAGGGTGCTGGAGGGACTGGAGAGTAGTGCAGACTCGAGGAGCAGTGTGCACTGGATGGTAGAGCAGACTGCAGTGGAGGCTAGGCCTGCAGTGCTGGAGGGCAGCGCAGAGTGGAGGTTACTGGATACTGGTACCAGGTGCATGAGGGTGTTGGAGGGACTGGAGAGTAGTGCAGCCTCGAGGAGATATGTGCACTGGAAGGTAGTGCAGACTGCAGTGTAGGCTAGTCCTGTAGTACTGGACAGTAGCGCCGAGTGGAGGTTACTGGATACTGGTACCGGGTAGACAAGGGGTGTTGGAGGGACTGAAGAGTAGTGCAGACTCGAGGAGCAGTGTGCACTGGAAGGTAGAGCAGACTGCAGTGGAGGCTAGGCCTGTAGTTCTGGAGGGTAGCGCAGAGTGGAGGTTACTGGATACTGGTACCGGGTACACAAGGGTGTTGGAGGGACTGGAGAGTAGTGCAGACTCGATGAGCAGTGTGCACTGGAAGGTAGAGCAGACTGCAGTGGAGGCTAGGCCTGCAGTGCTGGAGGGCAGCGCAGAGTGGAGGTTACTGGATACTGGTACCGGGTGCATGAGGGTGTTGGAGGGACTGGAGAGTAGTACAGACTCGATGAGCAGTGTGCACTGGAAGGTAGAGCAGACTGCAGTGGAGGCTAGTCCTGTAGTACTGGAGGGTAGCGCAGAGTGGAGGTTACTGGGTACTGGTACCGGGTAGACAAGGGTGTTGGAGGGACTGGAGAGTAGTGCAGACTCGAGGAGCAGTGTGCACTGGAAGGTAGAGCAGACTGCAGTGGAGGCTAGGCCTGTAGTTCTGGAGGGTAGCGCAGAGTGGAGGTTACTGGATACTGGTACCGGGTACACAAGGGTGTTGGAGGGACTGGAGAGTAGCGCAGACTTGAGGAGCAGTGTGCACTGGAAGGTAGAGCAGTCTGCAGTGGAGGCTAGTCCTGTAGTCTGGAGGGTAGCGCAGAGTGGAGGTTACTGGATACTGGTACCGGGTACACAAGGGTGTTGGAGGGACTGACGAGTAGTGCAGACTCAATGAGCAGTGTGCACTGGAAGGTAGAGCAGACTGCAGTGGAGGCTAGTCCTGTAGTACTGGGGGGTAGCGCAGAGTGGAGGTTACTGAATACTGGTACCGGGTACATGAGGGTGTTGGAGGGACTGGAGAGTAGTGCAGACTCGAGGAGCAGTGTGCACTGGAAGGTAGAGCTGACTGCAGTGGAGGTTAGTCCTGTAGTTCTGGAGTGTAGCGCAGAGTGGAGATTACTGGATACTGGTACCAGGTACATGAGGGTGCTGGAGGGACTGGAGAGTAGTGCAGACTCGAGGAGCAGTGTGCACTGGATGGTAGAGCAGACTGCAGTGGAGGCTAGGCCTGCAGTGCTGGAGGGCAGCGCAGAGTGGAGGTTACTGGATACTGGTACCGGGTGCATGAGGGTGTTGGAGGGACTGGAGAGTAGTGCAGCCTCGAGGAGATATGTGCACTGGAAGGTAGTGCAAACTGCAGTGTAGGCTAGTCCTGTAGTACTGGACGGTAGCGCCGAGTGGAGGTTACTGGATACTGGTACCGGGTAGACAAGGGTGTTGGAGGGACTGAAGAGTAGTGCAGACTCGAGGAGCAGTGTGCACTGGAAGGTAGAGCAGACTGCAGTGGAGGCTAGGCCTGTAGTTCTGGAGGGTAGCGCAGAGTGGAGGTTACTGGATACTGGTACCGGGTACACAAGGGTGTTGGAGGGACTGGAGAGTAGTGCAGACTCGAGGAGCAGTGTGCACTGGAAGGTAGAGCAGTCTGCAGTGGAGGCTAGTCCTGTAGTCTGGAGGGTAGCGCAGAGTGGAGGTTACTGGATACTGGTACCGGGTACACAAGTGTGTTGGAGGGACTGGAGAGTAGTGCAGACTCGAGGAGCAGTGTGCACTGGATGGTAGAGCAGACTGCAGTGGAGGCTAGGCCTGCAGTGCTGGAGGGCAGCGCAGAGTGGAGGTTACTGGATACTGGTACCGGGTGCATGAGGGTGTTGGAGGGACTGGAGAGTAGTACAGACTCGATGAGCAGTGTGCACTGGAAGGTAGAGCAGACTGCAGTGGAGGCTAGTCCTGTAGTACTGGAGGGTAGCGCAGAGTGGAGGTTACTGGGTACTGGTACCGGGTAGACAAGGGTGTTGGAGGGACTGGAGAGTAGTGCAGACTCGAGGAGCAGTGTGCACTGGAAGGTAGAGCAGTCTGCAGTGGAGGCTAGGCCTGTAGTTCTGGAGGGTAGCGCAGAGTGGAGGTTACTGGATACTGGTACCGGGTACACAAGGGTGTTGGAGGGACTGGAGAGTAGTGCAGACTCTAGGAGCAGTGTGCACTGGAAGGTAGAGCAGTCTGCAGTGGAGGCTAGTCCTGTAGTCTGGAGGGTAGCGCATAGTGGAGGTTACTGGATACTGGTACCGGGTACACAAGGGTGTTGGAGGGACTGGAGAGTAGTGCAGACTCGAGGAGCAGTGTGCACTGGAAGGTAGAGCAGTCTGCAGTGGAGGCTAGTCCTGTAGTCTGGAGGGTAGCGCAGAGTGGAGGCTACTGGATACTGGTACCGGGTACACAAGGGTGTTGGAGGGACTGGAGAGTAGTGCAGACTCGAGGAGCAGTGTGCACTGGAAGGTAGAGCAGTCTGCAGTGGAGGCTAGTCCTGTAGTCTGGAGGGTAGCGCAGAGTGGAGGTTACTGGATACTGGTACCGGGTACACAAGGGTGTTGGAGGGACTGGAGAGTAGTGCAGACTCGAGGAGTAGTGTGCACTGCTGGCGCCCTACAGAGCTTTGTTGCGTGATGACATCATTTACGTGTCCCAATGGATGATCATGCCCCGTGCTCTGCTCTGTGCCCACCTCTTCTAGTCTTGGTGGATCCATCATGTTGAGTCCCACTGGACACTATCCATCAGGGGGCCTCCACCAATGCCTTTTGGATGTGTTTGCGAGACGTGTCTTGCTGACTTTTATCCGTAGGTAAGAGCGCCATTCTTTGACATATATGAGGGCGTGTCTACTACCAGCGATGACATTTCATTGCAGTACAATTCTCACAATTTCTCTGCTCCCTATTTGCATCTCCTGGTGGGGGGTGGACTGCACCCTATAACCGTCCCCAGATGGCCAGAATGCTCCTATGCACCCTAAGGATCCTCAGAAGATCCTCAGAAGAACAGGATGGACATCCTTGCAGATGTACTCTGTGTACTGCAGAAGATGCAGCACTCGGAGTAATTGCTGTACTTCGATCTTCCTCGCAGCATGCCAGAAGCTTCTGGCATCAGGGTTGCCCGGCTATTCGCATGCACACGCTAATCAATAAAACTGATATTTTCAGAAGGAACGTTGATTCGCACGCCATCAGACTAGCGACACTTTCTGACAGTCTCTATGCAAACACAGAGGACATCACTAAATAATTAGCAAGTGCTACCGAAAACCTATCAAAATCAGACAGCAAAGCATAATTGCCATCTGCTGCTAATCACGCCAACCATGCTTCGTCACTGATACAGTGCGCGGCGCCCCGCAATGAACCCAAAATTGAATCATCAGCGGGACAACAAGTGCCTGAAATGCTGTCTTTTGCTGCCGGGGCACATTGATGGCATTATCCGCACTTATATCGCTTGGATCTTCTTTACCTCTCCTTGTCTGGCTGTTCTTATCGTTCTTATCGTCCCACGTTATTCTTATTATAATGTCTAATTCTTAAGTCAAAACCTTCCTCTTTCTCTTCTCCTACATCCACATGTTCCTCATGCCACCTTCTTATAGTCCTCGTTCATCTCACCTTTCCACGCAATATATGTTGTACTGCAGGCGCCTGAAATCTTTGAGTCATCAGATGTGTTGGACTAAAGCTCCCATTAGCCCTAGCCTGCATAGCCAATGCTGAGGGATCATGGGATTCATAGATGCTGTGGGATCATGGGATCCATAGATGCTGTGGGATCATGGGATTCATAGATGCTGTGGGATCATGGGATTCATAGATGCTAAGGGATCATGGAATTCATAGATGCTGTGGGATCATGGGGTTCATAGATGCTGTGGGATTATGGGATTCATAGATGCTGTGGGATCATGGGATTCATAGATGCTGAGGGATCATGGGATTCATAGATGCTGAGGGATCATGGGATTCATAGATGCTGAGGGATCATGGGATTCATAGATGCTGAGGGATCATGGGATTCATAGATGCTGAGGGATCATGGGGTTCATAGATGCTGTGGGATTATGGGATTCATAGATGCTGAGGGATCATGGGATTCATAGATGCTGAGGGATCATGGGATTCATAGATGCTGTGGGATCATGGGATTCATAGATGCTGTGGGATCATGGGATTCATAGATGCTGTGGGATCATGGGATTCATAGATGCTGAGGGATCATGGGATTCATAGATGCTGAGGGATCATGGGATTCATAGATGCTGAGGGATCATGGGATTCATAGATGCTGTGGGATCATGGGATTCAGAGATGCTGAGGGATCATGGGATTCATAGATTCTGAGGGATCATGGGATTCATATATGCTGAGGGATCATGGGATTCATAGATGCTGTGGGATCATGGGATTCATAGATGCTAAGGGATCATGGGATTCATAGATTCTGAGGGATCATGGGGTTCATAGTGCAAAAGATCAAGACCTGCAGAGCTGCATTTGGCAGACTCTTGTAATATTGTCATGTTCCCATGTTTATCCTAAAGTGATATAGCCATGTCCCTCCCTTTCTTCTTTAATCACTATGTACCCACATTATGCTGCTCTTTGCCTGTCATCCTAATACCACTACTGTAGGTTCCCACTTCTTCCAGGTGACATCATTAAGGCCTTCTTCACGCTTAATATCCTTATATGCCCCTTTCCTACATGTACTAATCACAATCCTGGGCTAGTGTTTTGGAGCTCTCTCCAACCTACTGGGTCCATTTTGGGTCCCCCCATTGAAATTATCAGGAGGAAACAGAATACATCTTATCTTTTATATATTATTCACCTTATTAGAAGCAATGAGGGGAGGCTTTTTCAAAACAGTTGGTAAATATGATATCCTGGTGGACAATAGGAATTAGTCGCATTCAAAGTCAAAGTTGATTTGTTGCTGATTTGGGGACATTTAATCCTGCATTGACACTTGTTCTCCGGGCTAGTCGACAGTATACGAATCTGAGACAAAAATGGTTATATATACTATTTAGGCGGATTTTAATCCAATAAAGGTGATCACACTGTATCAGTTTCTAAAATGAAACTACTGGGGACACATTATTGAGGCTTCCATTTTTTTTAAAGGAATTGTATTCCATTACTTGGGAGAGAGGTTCCAGAAACAACATCCAATTAAAATGATGCACATTAACCCGCATATTATTTAATGTATGCTTAGCGGGCCGACACTCAGGTTTATTTTAGCATCCCTTTCCTGTAGCTTATGTATGTGGACGACGCTGTGATATTGGACACATTTCTAAATTGGGAGAGTATTGCAGTGAAAATAAGGCAATGGTCAATACAGTAAAACCCACAGAGATGGTTTCTGGACAGAGGCAGAGTCCGGCGAATCTGTGTCTGCATTCAAGTATGGTGGAACAAGTTGACACATGCCCTACACTGCCATGGTGCCAGCATGCACCACTACCATCACACAGGGCCAATTCCTGTTCAGGCATCATGAGGTTTGATAGATTGTATGGAGAACATATATTGACCAATTGATTGGGGGCCTATCAGGAGAGGCTCAGTCTGTTCATTTTATATTAAGTGGAATCTTAGGAAATGACATCTCCTTTGGAATCATTGATACATTTGAATACCACTGTTGGGAATAGATAAAGGGGCTTCCTACGACCACCCTGTGCTGCCGGCTGACTTGCATTCTTGAATTGGGGCTGTGTACACTTGTGTGCACTGTTCAGGTGCAGAGGGAATAACCTCCCTCTGTTACATATTAGATTTCGAGAATCCACCTCTGAGTGGTTTGAGAATCCACCTTTGGATGGGCTCCATGAAGGATAATGTTGGGTAAAGCTGGAGGAAGTCTCTCACTGGGGGCCCTTTGTGCTAGCATGCTAGCAATCCCGTCTAATGGGGCAACACACACAAACCCCTGGCTGACGAATTATCCCCCGAGAGACATTGGGTAGTATTTAACACTGAACATTGCAAAAATATATACCCACTGAGTCATTCCACCAGGATGTCAAAAATATTGAATTATCTCCCATCTCACAGTCAGGGCAGGTTATGCTGCAAAGCGATATTGGAACAGTCAACTATGTTTGGAATAGTGGGCGTGCGCAGCAGGCTCTGTATGTGAGCATTAGTATAGTTCTGATAATTTAACAATTTAAACAGTTGATCATACGTTGCTTGTATACCATAATTTACTGAGTTACAGTAGACATTTCTAAAACAAGAGATGCATTTCGATCATTTCTAGTTGGGGATGGTGTCTTCTCTCCTTTTCAAACAAAAGAGGTGATGGCTGGAAGGTTTAGAATTAATCATAACCACGTGCACGGTTCTGGGCAACACTCCAGACGAGCGTTCCTCGCCTGCCAAGCCATTACAAAAGGGGAAAGGCCATATGCAAATCCGGCTTCGTCCTACCCCAAAAGGAACAGTCCAGTATGAACTGCTGGGTCACATTTCTTCTGCAGGAGTCCTCAAGCATCCCCAGACATGTTTCAGCCTCAATGTCCTCATCAGTGAGTGGTAGCTTGGGTCTCTAGCACTCTCTGCTTTGACCATTTTCACCCATCACGGAGGGGGGGAAAGGGTGGGGGTGAGGGAGTATTAAAAAAAAGTAGTAGGAATTGCTGAATTTGAAATTGTGTCTACTTTTATTAGTTAAGAATAGCTGTAGATTGTATTTCTTTGTTGTAGGCAATATATTCTTTTCGTTTTTATGTCCTTTAAATGAAACATTTATTTACAATACATTTTCCAATTTGTTATACATGTTGAAAACATTGACGGTAGGCCAGCACAGAAACAAACAACATTAAATTATATCCTCTTTCCGCCAAGCTTTCTCTTCCTTATGTTAATATGCTCATCTTTTCACCTAACATTACTAAGTTCCCATTTCTCCTTATATCTCTAAGATCCCTTCCCTCTCTACGCCCCCCTATGTTTCGCTTTTTCCTTCTAATTTTATAATATTCTGTTTCAGCTCCTAAAACCACCATATTATCCTTTTTTCTTAAACTGTTACTATGCACCACTTATTTTCTCCTTTTCATATCAACCTGTATTTTTCTCCTTGTTTCACTAAATTCCTCTTTTCTTGTAATATTCATTTTCTCCTCCTTTTTCGCTATGTTCTACTTTTCTCCAATTATCACTGTGTTCCCCTTCTCTCATCCTTGTACTATATATCTCCTTTATCCTAATATCATTATGCGCTTATTTCATCATTCTTATCTCACTATGATCCTCTTTTCTTCAAATTCCTCTCATTCTCTCTTTGTTCCTCCTTATATATCTGATCTTTTTTGTCATACCACCAGTCTGTCCTCTGTTTTCCTTATATGTCCATGCCCTCTTTTGATCTTCTTGTATCAGTATGTTTCTGCTTCCTCCTCCTTATATCAGTGTGTTCCTTTTTTTCTTTCTGATAACACTATGTTTCCTATCCCTCATTCAAATATCACTATTCCTCACATTAGGCAACTCTATCTATCGAGCCACTTCTTGCTGCTTTCATTGGGGAAATCGAGCTGCTCGCAAAATCACGCGGATAGGTCAAGAGTCCTCCATGCTAGTGCAGGCAACCTTCATCAGACTATCTTTGTATCCAAGGTCTAAAAGCATGTGTGAAACTTGCTGTGGGGCTTCTGTCTCTCTGCTGCCAAGCAAAGGCCCTTGAAAGCCTTCGTTCTATCTCCGCCCCAGAGAGATTGGTCAATAACCCTTAATTTCCTCAGCCCAGCATATATCTGTGAAAGCCCTCCCACTCTCCCCAGGTCCCAGGAGAGGTGAGTGGGTACTATGCCAATCTCCCCATTCCCAGGAGAGAGAACACAATTCATCACACTTTCTCCAACACAGGAGGCAGCAGAGGCAGCCACTTGCCTCCCGCTTCACCTTCCCTTTGTTAGATCCACGGTTTGGGTTGGTAAGAATTTGTCGGTGACAGGGTGAAGTATCGGGTCGGCCACTCTCTCTTCCACAAGAGAGTCAAAACAAGATGATTGAGGTAAGACATTTGGGGGTTCGGGAAGAAATTGATAATAGCAGCAAGAGGAAAAGTAGAGTACTGGGTCAATCCCCATTAAAGGATGGTACAAGCTCTGAAAAGGAGGGTAAATCTAAAATAAAACGAGCAAAGGTAAACATGTTTTCACATGAAAGTATTACTGATAACATTATCACATAGTTAATGATATTGATAATGTTTCATTATTATGACACTTGAAATTGTTTGCTGACAGTTTTCACTCACAGGAGTGATGGCAAAGATTGAGTCCTCGAGGCAGAATATCTCTGAAGGACAGAAACACTCTTAGATGAGGATGGGCCTCAGTCAGTGAATCACCCGCAAGGATCCACCACTCCTGGTCATTTGGCAGTTCTATCTAGTTGGTCAGTGGATGTCTGTGTGTTTCAGGAAACTAAATCCATCCAAAACAGAACACCTGCTCCTCAACGAGAAACACTCCTTCAATGTGAAAACCTCTTCCACTAGTCCCTGGCCAATCCCGCACCCTTTGCTCTGAGACCAAAAGTCTAAACTAAACTAAACTTAGGGTCACTCTCAGCTCCCTCGGACGAGACCATTGCACCCCTGCTTTGCCTCTTCTGATTTTTCCTCCCGTTCAGCTCCTGATTGAGCCTGTCAGAAAAAGTGGGCGCCACCATCAACGATTGTCTTATGATATGATATGATATGATTGTTTATTTATATAGTGCCTATACACAATGGAGAATTCTGATAGAGTAAGTGCATAGAAGAAAGTAAGGGGAAGAGGGGAGGAGATAGGAAAAGGGAGAAAGGGAGTGGAGGAGAGAACAGAGATTGAGCAGTGAAAGTGGAGAAGCAGGAGGGGAGAGCGAATACAATTGCAGAAGTCAGTCGTAACACAATGTTGCGAGAGAACAGCAAACGCAAGCCAGGATTCAAGATGACTACTTGACTACTTGACTACCACCAATCCACACTCCATACTTGCAATGCACAAATCTCCTGCCCCAATGGTCCAGTGTGCCGCGGGGAAGAAGGCCTGCAACACCATCTCCCTGAGCGCGATGGCCCAGAGTGCCGCTGGGAAGAAGCCCCGCAACGCCATCTCCCTGAGCCCGATGGCCCAGAGTGCCGCGGGGAAGAAGGCCTGCAACGCCATCTCCCTGAGCGTGATGGCCCAGAGTGCCGCGGGGAAGAAGCCCTGCAACGCCATCTCCCTGAGCCCGATGGTCCAGACTCTGGTCATCATCGGGCCCTTCTTCAAGACTTTGCCCTTGCCAGTGAATGCTTACGCAAATAAACCCTAATACAGCTCACCAACAAAATAGAACAGTACCCCCTGTCCAAAACATTACATTGATCTGGCTCAAGCTTCACGCACAAGGCAAAGTCATGTCACTCAGTTTTGATAGTTCATTCTTTCATTCATTCATTCATTATAATACTTAAGGATGTGGTTGTGCGCTGTGATGCAGGTTTCTCCCAAAGACTGGCACTAAGTCCAGCTTGCCAACTTGCCTTGCCACAATGCCTTTGGATTCTCAAGTAAGACATTGAGGCAAGGTGAAGCGTGCAAGTAAAAGGACGGCGGATCAGGCCACTGAGAACTCTGCTCTGTAAATACACCCCACTGTGGCACTGAGTTGCCAAGACCCTGAACGGTGGCAGAACAAACTCCTTGGCATGATTTCACCTAAATCATATAGAGTGTGAACAGGCTCCAGCCATGAAGTGAGCTAGCTTTAAAGGTGAGGCGCACCTTTCCACGGGGGAGTCTTCACCAGACAAAAAATGGTATGCAGTAATAAAATCGCGGCAAAATTGTCGCCTTTACAAAAAATCGCGGCAAAAATGCAGTGGTTTGACCCGGTAAAGGTGTACCCCATTATACCATTTAAGGTGAGCGGAGGTTGCGGGGGTGTCTCCCAAACCCCTTAAATGGTATAGTGGGTCTGCGGGGGTGTCCCCTGCATCCTCTACATGGATTGCAGCGGCAGATCCATGGCCTCTTTGCTGGGATTTTTTGTGTAAACGGCCATTTTTGCCGCAATTTTAACACATGGAACCAAAAAAACATTGTAAATAGGGAGAAGCGACTCATTTTGAATCATGTCTTTACAAATACATTGGCTGAAAGGGCATAGGA
This sequence comes from Ambystoma mexicanum, assembly GCF_040938575.1. NCBI lineage: Eukaryota > Metazoa > Chordata > Amphibia > Caudata > Ambystomatidae > Ambystoma > Ambystoma mexicanum. The sequence goes on along the minus strand of NC_090930.1, from coordinate 78,561,911 downwards.
TTAAGAAACAATGCTGAAATGATATTTAATATATAAATTACAGCATCCCAGACAGCGAATACTCACTTTGCACTGCTTAGAGCCAAAGTGCAGGTCAGAAAGTGGCGTACACATCTGCACATAACCCTTTCCCTTGCCATTCTGCACTCAGACATGTAAATGACAGACATTTGGCAGCGGGAGCCGCCTACATGTTTGTCAACATGTAACGAGTCCCCAATGCCAAATTACACTTTTAAGCAACGTGTGTTCCATAGAGTTTTCTATACCCTAAACACTGTGGTATGAGTATCAGGATAGTCTCCAAGTGCCTAAGATACAAGTGGATTCTATCCCCTAAACACTGTGGCGTGAGTATCAGGATAGCCTACAAGTGCCTAGGCTGCAAGTGGATTCTATCCCATAAACACTGTGGCGTGAGTATCAGGATAGTCTCCAAGTGCCTAGGCTACAAGTGGATTCTATCCCCTAAACACTGTGGCGTGAGTATCAGGATAGTCTCCAAGTGCCTAGTCTACAAGTGGGTTCTATCCCCTAAACACTGCGGCGTGAGAATCAGGATAGAGTCCAAGTGCCTAGGCTACAAGTGGATTCTATCCCCTAAACAATATGGCATGAGCATCAGGATAGTCTCCAAGCGTCTAGGATACAAGTGCATTCTATCCCCTAACACTGTGGCATGAATATCAGGATAGTGTCCTAGTCCCTAGGCTGCCAGTGGATTCTATCCCTTAAACACTGTGGAATGAATATCAGGATAGTTTCCTAGTGCCTAGTCTGCAAGTGGATTCTATCCCCTAAACACTGTGGCATGAATATCAGGATAGTGTCCTAGTGCCTAGGCTACAAGTGGATTCTATCCCTTAAACACTGTGTCGTGAGTATCAGGATAGTCTCTAAGTGTCTAGGCTACAAGTGGATTCTATCCCCTAAACACTGTGGCATGAGTATCAGGATAGTCTCTAAGTGTCTAGGCTGCAAGTGGATTCTATCCCATAAACACTGTGGTGTGAGTATCAGGATAGTCTCCAAGTGCCTAGGATACAAGTGTATTATATCCCATAAACACTGTGGGGTGAGTATCAGGATAGTCTCCAAGTGCCAAGGCTACAAGTGGATTCTATCCCCTAAACACTGTGGCATGAGTATCAGGATAGTCTCCAAGTGCCTAGGATACAAGTGGATTCTATCCCTTAAACACTGTGAAATGCATATCAAGATAGTGTCCTAGTGCCTGGGCTACACGTCGATTCTATGTCCTAAACACTGTGGCGTGAGTATCAGGATATTCTCCAAGTGTCTAGGCTGCAAGTGGATTCTATCCCATAAACACTGTGGCGTGAGTATCAGGATAGTCTCCAAGTGCCTAGGATACAAGTGTATTCTATCCCATAAACACTGTGGCGTGAGTATTAGGATAGTCTCCAAGTGCCTCGGATACAAGTGGATTCTATCCCCTAAACACTGTGGTGTGAGTATCAGTATAGTCTCCAAGTGCCTAGGATACAAGTGGATTTTATCCCCTAAACACTGTGGCTTGAGTATCAGGATAGTTTCCAAGTGCCTAGGATACAAGTGGATTCTATCCCTAAACACTGTAGCGTGAGTATCAGGATAGTCTCCAAGTGCCTAGGATACAAGTGGATTCTATCCCTAAACACTGTAGCGTGAGTATCAGGATAGTCTTCAAGTGCCTATCCTACAAGTGGATTTTTTGCCCTAAACACTGTGGCGTGAGTATCATGAGAGTCTCCAAGTGTCTAAGATACAAGTGGATTCTATCCCCTAAAAACTGTGGCGTGAGTATCAGGATAGTGTCCTAGTGCCTAGGCTACAAGTAGATTCTATCCCCTAAACACTGTGGTGTGAGTATCAGGATAGTGTCCAAGTGCCTAGGATACAAGTGGATTCTATCCCTAAACACTGTAGCGTGAGTATCAGGATAGTCTCCAAGTGCCTATCCTACAAGTGGATTTTTTGCCCTAAACACTGTGGCGTGAGTATCATGAGAGTCACCAAGTTTCTAGGATACAAGTGGATTCTATCCCCTAAAAACTGTGGCGTGAGTATCAGGATAGTGTCCTAGTGCCTAGGCTACAAGTAGATTCTATCCCCTAAACACTGTGGTGTGAGTATCAGGATAGTGTCCAAGTGCCTAGGATACAAGTGGATTCTATCCCTAAACACTGTAGCGTGAGTATCAGCATAGTCTCCAAGTGCCTATCCTACAAGTGGATTTTTTGCCCTAAACACTGTGGCGTGAGTATCATGAGAGTCTCCAAGTGCCTAGGATACAAGTGGATTCTATCCCCTAAACACTGTGGCGTGAGTATCAGGATAGCCTCCAAGTGCCTACGCTGCAAGTGGATTCTATCCCCTAAACACTGTGGCGTGAGTATCAGGATAGTCTACAAGTGCCTAGGCTACAAGTGGATTCTATCCCCTAAACACTGTGGCAGGCATGAGTATCAGGATAGTGTCCTAGTGCCTAGGCTACAAGTGGATTCTAATCCCTAAACACTGTGGCATGAGTATCAGGATAGTGTCCAAGTGCCTAGACTACAAGTGGGTTCTATGCCCTAAACACTGTGGCGTGAGTATCAGGATAGTCTCTAAGTGTCTAGGCTGCAAGTGGATTCTATCCCCTAAACAATGTGGCATGAGTATCAGGATAGTCTCCAAGTGCCTAGGCTGCAAGTGGATTCTATCCCCTAAACACTGTGGCGTGAGTATCAGGATAGTCTCCAAGTGCCTAGGATACAAGTGGATTCTATCCCCTAAACAATGTGGCATGAGTATCAGGATAGTCTCCAAGTGCCTAGGCTGCAAGTGGATTCTATCCCCTAAACACTGTGGCGTGAGTATCAGGATAGTCTCCAAGTGCCTAGGATACAAGTGGATTCTATCCCCTAAACAATGTGGTATGAGTATCAGGATAGTCTCCAAGTGCCTAGGCTGCAAGTGGATTCTATCCTCTAAACACTGTGGCGTGAGTATCAGGATAGTCTCCAAGTGCCTAGGCTGCAAGTGGATTCTATCCCCTAAACACTGTGGCGTGAGTATCAGGATAGTCTCCAAGTGCCTAGGATACAAGTGGATTCTATCCCCTAAACAATGTGGCATGAGTATCAGGATAGTCTCCAAGTGCCTAGGCTGCAAGTGGATTCTATCCCCTAAACACTGTGGCGTGAGTATCAGGATAGTCTCCAAGTGCCTAGGATACAAGTGGATTCTATCCCCTAAACACTGTGGCGTGAGTATCAGGATAGTGTCCTAGTGCCTAGGCTGCAAGTGGATTCCATCCCCTAAACACTGTGGCGTGAGTATCAGGATAGTCTCCAAGTGCCTAGGATACAAGTGGATTCTATCCCCTAAACAATGTGGCATGAGTATCAGGATAGTCTCCAAGTGCCTAGGCTGCAAGTGGATTCTATCCCCTAAACACTGTGGCGTGAGTATCAGGATAGTCTCCAAGTGCCTAGGATACAAGTGGATTCTATCCCCTAAACACTGTGGCGTGAGTATCAGGATAGTGTCCTAGTGCCTAGGCTACAAGTGGATTCTATCCCCTAAACACTTTGGCGTGAGTATCAGGATAGTCTCCAAGTGCCTAGGCTACAATTGGATTCTAATCCCTAAACACTGTGGCGTGAGTATCAGGATAGTCTCCCAGTGTCTAGGCTGCAAGTGGATTCTATCCCATAAACACTGTGGCGTGAGTATCAGGATAGTCTCCAAGTGCCTAGGATACAAGTGGATTCTATCCCCTAAACACTGTGGCATGAATATCAAGATAGTGTCCTAGTACCTAGGATACAAGTGGATTCTATCCCCTAAACACTGTGGCGTGAGTATCAGGATAGTCTCCCAGTGTCTAGGCTGCAAGTGGATTCTATCCCCTAAACACTTTGGCGTGAGTATCAGGATAGTCTCCAAGTGCCTAGGCTACAATTGGATTCTAATCCCTAAACACTGTGGCATGAGTATCAGGATAGTGTCCTAGTGCCTAGGCTGCAAGTGGATTCTATGCCCTAAACACTGTGGCGTGAGTATCAGGATAGTGTCCAAGTGCCTAGGCTACAAGTGGGTTCTATGCCCTAAACACTGTGGCGTGAGTATCAGGATAGTCTCCAAGTGCCTAGGATACAAGTGGATTCTATCCCCTAAACAATGTGGCATCAGTATCAGGATAGTCTCCAAGTGCCTAAGCTGCAAGTGGATTCTATCCCCTAAACACTGTGGCGTGAGTATCAGGATAGTCTCCAAGTGCCTAGGATACAAGTGGATTCTATCCCCTAAACACTGTGGCGTGAGTATCAGGATAGTGTCCTAGTGCCTAGGCTACAAGTGGATTCTATCCCCTAAACACTTTGGCGTGAGTATCAGGATAGTCTCCAAGTGCCTAGGCTACAATTGGATTCTAATCCCTAAACACTGTGGCGTGAGTATCAGGATAGTGTCCTAGTGCCTAGGCTGCAAGTGGATTCTATGCCCTAAACACTGTGGCGTGAGTATAAGGATAGTGTCCAAGTGCCTAGGCTACAAGTGGGTTCTATGCCCTAAACACTGTGGCGTGAGTATCAGGATAGTCTCTAAGTGTCTAGGCTGCAAGTGGATTCTATCCCCTAAACAATGTGGCATGAGTATCAGGATAGTCTCCAAGTGCCTAGGCTGCAAGTGGATTCGATCACCTAAACACTGTGGCGTGAGTATCAGGATAGTGTCCTAGTGCCTAGGCGACAAGTGGATTCTATCCCCTAAACACTGTGGCGTGAGTATCAGGATAGTCTCCAAGTGCCTAGGCTGCAAGTGGATTCTATGCCCTAAACACTGTGGCATGAGTATCAGGATAGTGTCCTAGTGCCTAGGCCGCAAGTGGATTCTATGCCCTAAACACTATGGCCTGAGTATCAGGATAGTGTCCAAGTGCCTAGGCTACAAGTGGGTTCTATGCCCTAAACACTGTGGCATGAGTATCAGGATAGTCTCTAAGTGTCTAGGCTGCAAGTGGATTCTATCCCCTAAACAATGTGGCATGAGCATCAGGATAGTCTCCAAGTGCCTAGGCTGCAAGAGGATTCTATCCCGTAAACACTGTGGCGTGAGTATCAGGATAGCCTCCAAGTGCCTAGGATACAAGTGTATTCTATCCCATAAACACTGTGGCGTGAGTATCAGGATAGTCTCCAAGTGCCTAGGCTACAAGTGGATTCTATCCCCTAAACACTGTGGCATGAGTTTCAGGATAGTCTCCAAATGCCTAGGATACAAGTGGATTCTATCCCCTAAACACTGTGGCATGAATATCAAGATAGTGTCCTAGTGCCTAGGCTGCACGTGGATTCTATGTCCTAAACACTGTGGCGTGAGTATCAGGATACTCTCCAAGTGTCTAGGCTGCAAGTGGATTCTATCCTCTAACACTGTGGCATGAATATCAGGATAGTGTCCTAGTCCCTAGGCTGCCAGTGGATTATAGCCCCTAAACACTGTGAAATGAATATCAGGATAGTTTCCTAGTGCCTAGTCTGCAAGTGGATTATATCCCCTAAACACTGTGGCATGAATATCAGGATAGTGTCCTAGTGCCTAGGCTTCAAGTGGATTCTATCCCCTAAACATTGTGACATGAATATCAGGATAGTGCTCTAGTGCCTAGTCTACAAGTGGATTCTATCCCCTAAACACTGTGGCATGAGTATCAGGATAGTCTCCCAGTGTCTAGGCTGCAAGTGGATTCTATCCCATAAACACTGTGGTGTGAGTATCAGGATAGTCTCCAAGTGCCTAGGCTACAAGTGGATTCTATCCCCTAAACACTGTGGCGTGAGTATCAGGATAGTCTCCAAGTGCCTCGGATACAAGTGGATTCTATCCCCTAAACACTGTGGCATGAATATCAAGATAGTGTCCTAGTACCTAGGATACAAGTGGATTCTATCCCCTAAACACTGTGGCGTGAGTATCAGGATAGTCTCCCAGTGTCTAGGCTGCAAGTGGATTCTATCCCATAAACACTGTGGCGTGAGTATCAGGATAGTCTCCAAGTGCCTAGGATACAAGTGTATTCTATCCCATAAACACTGTGGCGTGAGTATCAGGATAGTCTCCAAGTGCCTAGGCTGCAAGTGGATTCTATCCCATAAACACTGTGGCGTGAGTATCAGGATAGTCTCCAAGTGCCTAGGATACAAGTGTATTCTATCCCATAAACACTGTGGTGTAGTATCAAGATAGTCTCCAAGTGCCTAGGATACAAGTGTATTCTATCCCCTAAACACTGTGGCGTGAGTATCAGGATAGTCTCCAAGTGCCTAGGATACAAGTGGATTCTATCCCCTAAACACTATGGCGTGAGTATCAGGATAGTCTCCAAGTGCCTATCCTACAAGTGGATTTTATGCCCTAAACACTATGGCGTGAGTATCAGGATAGTCTCCAAGTGCCTATCCTACAAGTGGATTTTATGCCCTAAACACTGTGGCGTGAGTATCAGGATAGTCTCCAAGTGTCTAGGATACAAGTGGATTATATCCCCTAAACACTGTGGCATGAATATCAGGATAGTGTCCTAGTGCCTAGGCTGCAAGTGGATTCTATCCCATAAACACTGTGGCGTGAGTATCAGGATAGTCTCCAAGTGCCTAGGATACAAGTGGATTCTATCCCCTAAACACTGTGGCATGAGTATCAGGATAGTCTCCCAGTGTCTAGGCTGCAAGTGGATTCTATCCCATAAACACTGTGGCGTGAGTATCAGGATAGTCTCCCAGTGTCTAGGCTGCAGGTGGATTCTATCCCATAAACACTGTTGTGTGAGTATCAGGATAGTCTCCAAGTGCCTAGGCTACAAGTGGATTCTATCCCCTAAACACTGTGGCGTGAGTATCAGGATAGTCTCCAAGTGCCTCGGATACAAGTGGATTCTATCCCCTAAACACTGTGGCATGAATATCAAGATAGTGTCCTAGTACCTAGGATACAAGTGGATTCTATCCCCTAAACACTGTGGCGTGAGTATCAGGATAGTCTCCCAGTGTCTAGGCTGCAAGTGGATTCTATCCCATAAACACTGTGGCATGAATATCAGGATAGTCTCCAAGTGCCTAGGATACAAGTGTATTCTATCCCATAAACACTGTGGCGTGAGTATCAGGATAGTCTCCAAGTGCCTAGGATACAAGTGTATTCTATCCCATAAACACTGTGGCATGAGTATCAGGATACTCTCCAAGTGTCTAGGCTGCAAGTGATTCTATCCCATAAACACTGTGGCGTGAGTATCAGGATAGTCTCCAAGTGCCTAGGATACAAGTGTATTCTATACCATAAAGACTGTGGTGTAGTATCAAGATAGTCTCCAAGTGCCTAGGATACAAGTGTATTCTATCCCCTAAACACTGTAGTGTGAGTATCAGGATAGTCTCCAAGTGCCTAGGATACAAGTGGATTCTATCCCCTAAACACTATGGCGTGAGTATCAGGATAGTCTCCAAGTGCCTAGGATACAAGTGGATTCTATCCCCTAAACATTGTGGCGTGAGTATCAGGATGGTGTCCAAGTGTCTAGGCTCCAAGTGGATTCTATCCCCTAAACACTGTGGCGTGAATATCAGGATAGTCTCCAAGTGTAAGGATACAAGTGGATTCTATCCCCTAAACACTGTGGTGTTAGTATCAGGATAGTCTCCAAGTGCCTAGGCTCCAAGTGGATTCTATCCCCTAAACACTGTGGCGTGAGTATCAGGATAGTCTCCAAGTGCCTAGCATACAAGTGGATTCTATCCCCTGAACACTGTGGTATGACTATCAGGATAGTCTCCAAGTGTCTAGGCTATAAGTGGATTCTATCCCCTAAACAATGTGGAATGAGTATCAGGATAGTCTCCAAGTGCCTAGGCGTCAAGTGGATTCCATCCCCCAAACACTGTAATATGAGTATCAGGCTAAAATTGGTTTCTATCCTCTGTACACAATGGACATGAGTATCTGAATAGACTCTAGTAGAGCTGGATAGTTACCGTGTTGGATTAATATAGTTTCTCTCCTGTAAACAACATGGACATAGGTATCAGAATAGTCTCTAGTTCAGCTGGATACTTACTGTGTTGGAATAATAGTGGGTTCTCTCCCCTAAACACTACATATATAAGTATCAGAACAGTCTCTAGTTGAGCTTGATACTTACTGTGTTGGATTAATAGTGGTTCCCCTCCCCCAAACACTATGGACATAAGTATCAGAATATTCTCCACAATAACAGTGGCTTCTAACCCCTGAACACTATGGATATAAGTATCAGAATAGTCCCTAGTTGAACTGGATATTTACTGGGTTGGATTAATAGTGGCTTCTATCTCCTAAACACTATGGATATAAGTATCAGAATATTCGACACAATAACAGTGGCTTCTATCCCCTGAACACTATGGATATAAGTATCTGAATAGTCTCTAGAAGAGCTGGATACTTACCATTTTGGATTAATAGTGGTTTCTCTCCCCTAAACACTATGGACATATGTATCAGAATAGTCTCTAGAATAACAGTGGCTTGTATCCCCTAAACACTATGGATATAAGTATCAGAATAGTCTGTAGTCGAGCTGAATACTTACAGTGTTAGACTAATAGTGGTTTCTCTCCCATAAACACTATGGCCATAAGTATCAGAATGGTCTCTAATCGAGCTGGATAATTACAGTGTTGCTTTAATAGTGGGTTCTCTCCCCTAAACACTATGGCCATATGTATCAGAATAGTCTCTAGTTCAGCTGGATACTTACTGTGCTGGAATAATAGTGGGTTCTCACCCCTAAACACTACATATATAAGTATCAGAACAGTCTATAGTTGAGCTCGTTACTTATTGTGTTGGATTAATAGTGGTTCCCCTCCCCCAAACACTATGGACATAAGTATCAGGATATTCTCCACAATAACAGTGGCTTCTATCCCCTGAACACTATGGATATAAGTATCAGAATAGTCCCTAGTTGAACTGGATATTTACTGTGTTGGATTAATAGTGGGTTCTCTCCCCTAAACACTATGGACATATGTATCTGAATAGTCTCTAGAATAACAGTGGCTTCTATCCCCTAAACACTATGGATATAAGTATCAGAATAGTCTGTAGTAGAGCTGGATACTTACCATTTTGGATTAATAGTGGTTTCTCTCCCATAAACACTATGGCCATAAGTATCAGAATGGTCTCTAATCGAGCTGGATAATTACAGTGATGCTTTAATAGTAGGTTCTCTCCCCTAAACACTATGGCCATAAGTATCAGAATAGTCTCTACTCAAGCTGGATACTTACAGTGGTGCACTAATAGTGGTTTCTCTCCCTAAACACTATGGATATAAGTATCAGAATAGTCTCTAGAAAACCAGGGGTTTATTTCCCCTAAACATTATGGATATAAGTATCAGAATAGTCTCTAGTTGAGCTGGATATGTACAATGCTGGACTAATAGGCGTTTCTCTCCCCTAAACACTATGGCCAAAGGTATCATTATAGTCTCTAATTGAGTTGGATACTTAAAGTGTTGGACTAATCTGGGTTTCTCTCACCTAACCACGATGGCCAGAAGTATCAGAATAGTCTCTAGTCGAGCTGGATAATTGGAAGAAAATACTATCGCTACCAAGAAAGCTTCCCTGTTCAAATACTAAGATTTGAATTAGGATTAGTCACCTTGTAAACTATAGTAGATTGGCAATCTCTGGCTCCATAACAAAAAGGCTTAATGCACAAAATCCACACTTTAAGCATGATTCATTGAATCTGCAGGGAGCATAGCAAGAAGCCATGATAAATCCTTGGACACAAGGAAAGCACGCGTGTCTCACTGTCATGATATAGAACAAAATGTACTCAAATATAACCCTGACCGAGCAAAGCGAAAATTGTGGGAGAGCGAGTGGGGATTATTATGGGATAAATGTAACCAATATAAGCCATTGAAAAATGGTAATTTCACAATTAAACCATTACAGCTGATTCCCAAATATCTCTTAAAATTCCCTGATAAAAAATATTGTAATAATCTTATGCGAATGCTTTTCGATCGATGGCCTACTAAAGCTCTTTTAGCCTTGCGATCGAAACGTCTGACTTGCAGATTCTGTGGCTCTACTTCCACGATCGAATTTTTAGAACATCTACTGGTTGAATGTAAGGCTCTAGCTGCTGTGAGAATAGAATATTTTCATACATTTTCCCATGACTTTATTTATTTATTTATTTTGATTTATAAAGCATCCAGTGGCCCAAAGGCATTGTGGCGCTGTTACAGTATATTCACTTCAATACAATTTAAGACAGATACTTCCAAGGCAGAGTTACAGGTTCAAATACAATGTTATGGAAGTGTTCCATGGTTACAGAGGAACACCCTTAGACAAGGTCAGGTACAGTCTAGTTGAATAGCTTGGTTTTTAGCGCCTTTCTGAACGCCGTGAGAGAGTCTTCATTTCTTAGGCTGAGTGGGAGCGTGTTCCAGGCTTTTGGTGCTAGCACTTCGAAGCTGGTCCCGTCGGCTTTGGCTCTGTTGAATGTCGGGACTGAGAGTAGGTGAGAGTATTGGTCTGTGGACGGGCACCTGATGTATTCGTTCAGCTAGGTACGATGGGGCGGTCGAGAGAGGCAACTGTGTGTAATCACGAGGGCCTTGAATATTATGTGCTCTTTGGCCGGGAGCCAATGGGTGTCCTTTCTAGCCTGAGAGAAGCGCTCCCTCCTAGGGATTCTTAGGGCCGAAACTTTAGTCTATTATCTCCTGAGCAAATGTGGAATAGGGCCTCAATAAACTAACTTCTAAAATTAAACTTATAATGGTGTCCAAGGATGAGTACTGAACAAAAATAATTATATATGTATACTTTTATCCCTTCTGTTGTTCGCTTGCTGCTTAGTTGTCTCTTTTCTTTTAAACTGTGTTATAATAACATACACACTTTCAGATTTACAAACTGTATTTTAATGTCAGTTCTATATATTAGAATATTTTTAAATGTACTTTCTTGCTTTTGTAAATATTAGAATTTAAACTCGAATACCTTTTAACATAGGAAATGAATTGTTAGCAAATGAATGATCTGTAAATGTATACATTGTTGTGTTATTGTTGTTGTGCTATTGTCGTCGTTAAAAGACTGTAAATGAAAGATTTAAAGGATTATATTTGAAAGGTTGATATTTACAACCAAAACAAATAAAAACATGTGTTGTAATAGTCTTGATAATGCTCTATTTGCACCGAATTTGACAAATGTCTTGTTACGAGTATGTCAGTGTGGGGAAAAAGTGGCGGTAATGGAAGTATGAGTATGCCCAAAATACCACGCTGCGCACAGAGCCTCGAGTTCCAGTGGCAGGTTTGTGCTGTAGAGCTGCTACATACGTTCATTCATCACCAAGGTTTCATTTACTGAGTTTTTTGCTGCCGATTATTGCCCGACAAAACTCATTGAAAAGTATGTAGTGGGCGGGTAAAGGGATATAAGGGGTAGGAGGGTGTGGGGAATAGGTAGTAAAAAACTGACAAAGGGTGTTTGGGGGGACCCCCCCAAATAAAAAATAAACTAAATTTCGATGAGTTTTTCAGCCAAAAACCGGCAGCAATGAAACCCTGGCGATGGAATGACATAGAGTCATAGAGCTACTGAGCACAATATATCATAACAGGAGTAGTGGGCGGATGTCATAATGCGAGGTTTCACACCTGGTTCAAGTCACTCTGTGCGCCTGCGCTGCAGAGCGGGCACGCGTCTTACGGCGGGACTTGGAAGTCTGAATCACGGATGTGGGCCTTTGTAGGTGTGCTTTATTGAGCGGCATTGAGCTGAAATTACAGTGGTTTGTCGAACAATGCTGACGTCTCCTGCGGGGCTGACAAGTGCTACAGGAATCCGACACAGCCACCGGGCGGAGCGCGGAGTAATTGTCACCATTGAACTCTAAGGGCCTAATTCACAGAAGTGTTTTATAATGGCAAAACCCCATTGGGAAACGTTCTGTGAGTTACTTAACCAAACCCATGGGGATTGTCTAAGGACATGCACAGCCAGGTGTTTGCATACTGACTGAGCTCAGTCCTGCAGCCGACTGGCCTTTGGGCAAAGGGTGAGATTCCATCATGCTCTCTTGTCTCTGGAATGCCTCCAGGTCTGGAAAGTCTGGCATGTGGCTGGCACTGCTCCAGACACACTAGCCTGGCAAAGGCATCAACCTGTCTGGAAATCTTTCCATAACAATGAATTGCTCTCTCCCCATTCTTCACCCCACGTCCTGCCATATCTCCTGCATCCAGAGCGTGAAGCTGTCTGCCCGCAGTGCGTCCAGAAGTTGATTCTGCCTATCCAGAGGGCGTCCTGGTTCTCGTAATGATGCCCGCGAATGGGGAATACGGAAGTTGACGTTGCCTGTCCAGATGACATTGTGAGACTTGTAATCCTGCCTGCCAACGGGGCATCCTGAGGCTGTGCTATCTTCTACTGGGCATCCTGAAGTTGATGTTGCCCGCCCATTGGGCATCCTGTGGCTGTGCTACTGCCCACAGTGCATCCTAAAGTTGATGTTGCCTGCCCAGAGGTCATCCTGAAGTTGATGTTGCCTGCCCACAGTGCATCCTGAAGTTGATGTTGCCTGCTCAGAGTCCATCCTGAAGTTGATGTTGCCTGCCCACAGTGCATCCTGAAGTTGATGTTGCCTGCTCAGAGGCCATCCTGGAGTTGATGTTGCCTGCCCACAGTGCATCCTGAAGTTGATGTTGCCTGCCCAGAGGTCATCCTGTGGTTGATGTTGCTTGCCCACGCGGCATCCTGAGGCTCTGTTACTGCCCACCGGGCATCCTGAAGTTGATGTTGCCTGCCCACTGGGCATCCTAAGGCTGTGCTACTGCCCACAGTGCATCCTGAAGTTGATGTTGCCTGCCCAGAGTTCATCATGAAGCTGATGTTGCCTGCCCAGAGGTCATCATGAAGTTGATGTTGCCTGCCTAGAGGTCATCATGAAGTTGATGTTGCCTGCCCACGGGCCATCACGAGGCTGTGCTACTGCCCACAGTGCATCCTGAAGTTGATGTTGCCTGCTCAGAGGCCATCCTGAAGTTGATGTTGCCTGCCCACAGTACATCCTGAAGTTGATTTTGCCTGCCCAGAGGCCATGCCCAGGTCTGCAATCTCTACGCTGGCTCCCAGTGGCTGCGAGGATTAAGTTCAAAACCCTCTGCATTGTCCACAAGGCCTTATGGGTTCTGGGGCCTAAATACCTTCAACTCTCTTCCTAAATATCTTCCTTCTCAAGCTCTTCGCTCATCCGTCTCCAACTCCCTCAGGGTCAACCGCTTCTCCAAGCAACGAGTTGGGGGTAGATCTCTCTCCTCGGCAGGGGCCTCCCTCTGGAACAGCCTTCCTGCCTCCCTGAAACTTGAGGAGAACCATCTCCGGTTCCGGAAGCAACCTTCCTCTTTGCTTTCCTCAAAACCTTCCTCTTTGCTTCTGCTTTCTCTCCCCCTCTCCCCTGTAAATTCTTGACTGAAACTGCCTGAATCTGCAACTGGGCCACTCTCACCGATCTCGGCCCTGGCCCAGCCACTCTCCGTTTGCACTGCCTCCCTGGCAACCCCTGCACTGCGGGACTGTCTCTGTATCCCTACAGCCTGCCTTCCCAGCACTTGTCTGCACTGCCTCCCTGGCAACCCCTGCACTGCGGGACTGTCTCTGTATCCCTACAGCCTGCCTTCCCAGCACTTGTCTGCACTGCCTCGCTGGCAACCCCTGCACTGCGGGACTGTCTCTGTATCCCTAAAGCCCGCCTTCCCAGCACTTGTCTGCACTTACCTTGCACTTGCCACTAGCTGGCCCTAAATATTTGTTATTCTACTTCCCTGTACTGCACTTTCCCCCCTCCCTGTCCCCTTGCAGTTTTCCCTTCCCTCCACCCATGCACGCGCGATCTGAATGACACTTGGCCTAGTAGGATCGTTGGTCTGTCTTCCCTTTGTTCCCCCCTCCCTTCCTCGTCGCGCCTTGAAACACTTGTGTATAGGCACGTTACAAATGCCATATCATATCATATCATATCCTGAAGTTGATGTTGCCTGCCCACTGGGCATCCTAAGGCTGTGCTACTGCCCACAGTGCATCCTGAAGTTGATGTTGCCTGCCCAGAGTTCATCATGAAGCTGATGTTGCTTGCCCACGGGCCCTCCCGAGGCTGTGCTACTGCCCACAGTGCATCCTGAAGTTGATGTTGCCTGCCCAGAGTTCATCATGAAGCTGATGTTGCTTGCCCACAGGGCATCCTGAGGCTGTGTTACTGCCCACAGTACATCCTGAAGTTGATGTTGCCTGCTCACCAGGCATCCCGGGGCTGTGCTACTGTACATAGTGCATCCTGAAGTTGATGTTGCCTGCTCACCAGGCATCCCGGGGCTGTGCTACTGTACATAGTGCATCCTGAAGTTGATGTTGTTTGCCCAGAGGAAACCCTGAAGTTGATGTTTCCTGCCCACTGGGCATCCCAATGCTGTGCTACTGCCCCCTGAAGCTGATGTTGCTTGCCCACAGGGCATCCTGAGGCTGTGTTACTGCCCACAGTACATCCTGAAGTTGATGTTGCCTGCTCACCAGGCATCCCGGGGCTGTGCTACTGTACATAGTGCATCCTGAAGTTGATGTTGCCTGCTCACCAGGCATCCCGGGGCTGTGCTACTGCCCACAATGCATCCCGAAGTTGATGTTGCCTGCCCAGAGTTTATCCTGAAGTTGATGTTGCCTGCCCACGGGGCATCCTGAGGCTGTGTTACTGCCCACAATGCATCCTGAAGTTGATGTTGCCCGCCCAGAGGTTATCTGGAAGTTGATGTTGCCTGCCCAGAGGGCATCCTGAAGTTGATGTTGCCTGGCCACGGGGCATCCTGAGGCTGTGTTACTGCCCACAATGCATCCTGAAGTTGATGTTGTCTGCCCAGAGGTCATTGTGAGGCTGTAATACTGTCCACAGTGCATCCTGAAGTTGATGTTGCCCACCCAAAGGTCATCCTGTAGGTGATGTTGCCTGCCCAGAGGTCATCCTGAAGTTGATGTGGCCTGCTCATGGGGCATCCTGAGGTTTTGTTACTGTCCACAGTGCATCCTGAAGTTGAAGTTGCCTGCCCAGAGGTCATCCATGAAGTTGTTGCCCGCCCAGAGGTCATCCTGAAGTTGATGTTGCCTGCCCAGCAGTCATCCTCAAGTTGATGTTGCCTGCTCAGAGGTCATGCTGAAGTTGAAGTTGTCTGCCCACGGGGCATCCTGAGACTGTGTTACTGCCCACAGTGCATCCTGAAGTTGATGTTGCCTGCCCACGTGGCATCCTGAGGCTTGTGCTGCTCCCATCTGGCAAGGCTATGTCTACATCGTTGTAATGCTAGAGCCGCTGAGTCTTTAGCGGTTGGCAAGTCTTTTTGCTATACTATCAGAACAAAGAGCCTGCGGCATTCAAGGATCACCAGTTTGCTCAAAAGCGGGAGTGTTCCTTCTGACCTGAATCTGAGGTCGAGGCAGTGGCTCTTAGTGCAACTCTTTGGTAATGGGTAGCAAGGCCGAACAATAAGGCAGATCCTATCACGTACAATATGATAGGCTTAGAGATACAGTTAAAAAATAAAATGAGTTTTAGCCCAATTACTCAAAGCTGAATTAACATGTATTACCAATATCACATAAATAAAACATATCATAAAAGAAGGTTATACAAACCAGAGTTTAGCTGTAGTAAGGGTCTATGAAATAAAGTATTTCTTACAGTAGACAACTATGGAATTTGTGGGAAGCAGCTCTTCGTTCGACGCAACAAAGGGAGAGGGGAGGCTGCCTTCGTCGTTAGGTCCTTGAATATATAGAAAAGGTCCGACGCAGGCTGGTGATTAAGAATATGCGTGTATTGTTGTTAAGGATTAAATAATTGATCTGCAGACTTCGACTGTTCAGATGTTTTGGACTACAACTCCCATAAGACCTAGCCATTATAGTCAATAATGGGTGATTGAGGGATTTGTAGTTTAAAATATCCGAAGAGCCGAGGGTTGCAGACCACTGGCTGAAATGTACAAGGTGTCACAGCGAAGTGTCACAGTACAGTAAGGCTTACAGTCCAAACTGGAAGAGCTAGTCTCTGGCCTTCACCGAGGATGTGCGACTTTGCCCTTCGTAGCACTATCTTCCAAAGACCTGTGAGATTACTTGTCAAAGTTACTGGGTTGTCAGGGTTTCAACCCAATAGCAATACAATGGGGTGACAGAGCACACAATGGTAATGGCAGAGGAAATAGGAATAAAGGGGGGCTTACAGATGTAAAGCTTGGTCAACAGTGGTCGAAGTGTATGCATCTATGTTCCCATTGGCCTGTCCCCGCTCCCGAAAAAGCGCACCACGACGCCCCCTCCCACGTTCCATACCAACCCCTAAATAACTGCACCTTCTGTTTAAGGGAACGTTCAGTGCAGTGCACTCAAGTGCAAGTTTCAACTTCTTTCTACTCTTCGTAGCACTTCCCTCTTAATGCATCTAGCACTTACACCCGCTCTCCCCCACCCCTTCTCTCTCTCTGCACTTGCACGTTCTGAATGCTCACAAGGCCCAGTAGGTGCGCCTCTACCTTACAGTGCTATATCTAATTTTACTCCCATGTTCCCTCCCTGCTGGCCTCTGGGCGCTTTGAAACACAATTTACGTGTCGTATAAGCGCCTTACAAATGCATGATAAATAAATAAATAAATAAATACATACATACACACATACATAGATACATACATATTTAAAAAACGAAACCATTCAGGGGTGGTTTCTTTTTAAAATAAAAGTATAGGCACAGTAAAACTTAATTAAGAAAGTAGAGGGCGCACCGCTTCCAAGCGCTCCTGCCCACTTCGCCCACTGGTGGTGGGACACTTGGTTGTCCACATATTTCCACCAAATACTGACACCGGCCTCTTGTCCCAGGCAGGCTGCTTTCCATGCTTATTGCTGCATTAACGACCGGATTCTGAAAGAACTGCTCAGGAGCAGCCGATTGGATGCCACAGAGAATTGCTGATTTGCACCTACTACATTACACCTGAAACTGGGGCGGCCCGGATGCACTTGTGCAAATCTTTGTGAAACGCAAATGCAGGAGAGCATGGCATGGGTGCTCTGGAAGGCTGCAGGTTTGCATCAGGTCTACGTGAATCTGGTGCCAGGTCGCAGGTGAACATCTGAGATAATCAGATTAAAGGGGACAGCAGAGCACAGGGATTGACTGCCTGCGACCAGGGCAAGAACATACTTGGACTGACTACAGATACCGTGGGCAAGAAACTAAGGAATCCGACTGTGTGAAGTTCAGGTAGGAAAGCACAGGGATTTCTACTGTGTGCAATTCCGCTGACAATCTCTCGGGCTGAACAGTCCTTTCATTAATTACTGGGGCTGCCAGTGGCACGATAAAGCACCAACCAATACTCTGAGACTCCGTCTCAAAACATAAAGGCCGGACTCAGTCGACACTGCAAATGACTACAGGCACGTGTGAGCACGAAACCAAGCAAAGGAACTTAGTGCATAGAGCCCAGGTAGGAATCTACAGGGTCAGGCCTGCATTAACCACTGGTAAGGAACCACACAAACGGACCACATGAAACTCACATAAGAATCTGTAGGAACTGCCTTGTTGAGACTCTGGTAACAGACTAATAGATAAGAAACATTAAGGACGGACTCAACAGGACACAATATAATCACAGGACTGACTGCATGGGGCTTAGGTGTAAAACTATAGGAAGTGACTGTTTTTTTTTGTTGTATTTTTTTATTTTTTATTTTTATTTTTTTCTTTCTTTTTCTATTCCTACATGTGTATATCCTTTATGCTGTGTTATGATACTTTGTGATTTATTGTTCAGTCCTGTTCTAATTACTAACATTTAAATAAAGAATTTTAAAAAAAGGAGGTGACTGCTTTTTATATTCTAAAGCCTCTTTTAGGCATCTAGTGTGTTACAAAGCCCGAATAAGTAAATCAATTATACTCAGGGATAGCTTGAATGCACTACAGGTGTTGACTGCATGCACATTAGCTGTAATACTACAGGCAAGGACTGCATGCAACATAGGTGTAAAACTTAAGGCACTTGATTGCATGCAACTTAGTTTAAAAACATCCGTCCCTGACTGCATGCAACTTCGGTTTAAAACATCCCTCTCCCTGACTGCATGCAATTTAGGAGTACAACCTCAGGCACTGACTGCATGCAATTTAGGTTTAAAATCATCAGGCCCTGACTGCATGCAATTTAGGTTTAAAATCATCAGGCCCTGACTGCATGCAATTTAGGTTTAAAATCATCAGGCCCTGACTGCATGCAATTTAGGTCTAAAACTTTAGGCACCGACTGTGAGGAATTCGACCATGCGCACGGTGGGTGTGCAATCGCCTGGGCTAGTTTTTGAAATTTTATATGAAATTGAAAGATGGTAGATCAACCTCTGAAATGTGTGGGGGTAACCTACACACATTTTCCTATGCTCACCGCACAGTATACACATAGACCTGTGTACGCTGGGTGGACACAGCCTACAGGCACAGTCCTCCCTGTCACAATTAGTTGGAATGTGACACCCAGGAGAATATCAAGGCATCCCAAAAGGGGGATGGGAAAACCCTCCTCCTGCCATGGCAAGCCTAAATAAATAACAAAGGCTCCATGGATCAGCCCTGTCCATTGACAGTTCTGCTGATGGCAGCCTCGCACACTAAACAGAATAAAAACAAGCAGGCCCACGGGGGCCCGGTCGCAGGACTGACAAAAGATACACGAAACACCCAACAACCTTCGATATGCACTGTGTCAACCTGAAGCCAGCTCCTGGCTCTCAGTATCAATGACAGTGAGCGTTCATGTCTGGTACATGTGCTTACAGTAATCAACCCCCACAGGGAGACCAGATTCAGATGATAGGGGTATGTGATTTGATGGAGACAGAAAGTCTGGTCTCACCACACCTGTCGTTTTAATCAGGAACCACAAAGAGTTCAATTAAGCAGAGAGACCCTTTGATCCACAACAGACAGGAAGATGGGTGGGACTTAGCATTACACGTTTAAACCCCTTTACCTTGTTCTGTTGAAAAGCACTCTGGTTATGACCTCACGCATACAAGAGATTGTTGGTGGGGACCCAGGAGTGTTCCATTAAGGTAAGCTTATCCTACACCAATCACTAGGGCCCACTTGGCTATAAATGAGGGTCAAACCCCTCTTTTGGCAGATCATCCGAAGACTTTGCAAGGAGTAACAAGATGAACTAATTTGGACCCTGGTTGAAGGTACAGTCTGCCTTACATCTTCTGCCAGTGAAGGAAGGTCAGGATTTTCAAGAGGGGAGCAAGACCCCTCCCCTAAACAATTCCTATGCAACAAAGGGAGATACTGAATCCGGGGAACCCTCCAAGCAGCTCCAGAAGTATTGCCCATGCAGCACACAGCATGCCCTGTTAAGCTCTGCAAGCAAGTTCCCTAGGTGGGAAGTGCCAGAGAGCCTCTGAACCAAACCAAGGACAAAGCCGTTGCCTGTAACACTCTTCTCAGCTTTGGGCCATCTGCCTTAAAGGATGACACAATCCCAGTGAAGAAGTTAGGAGGAGTGCATCGACAAGCATCAACCAGCGTCTGCCTTAAAGGGCATTCCCGAGCCAGTCGATCCCTGCGAGCTGCAACTGACTGCACCACTGACTGTTGCCACGCCACAGTCGCTAACGTGGCCCGAGATGCCTCGACCGTTGCTTCAGAGCCGCCAACCAGCACTGAGACAACGATTCCTGACCCAAGCCGTGTAGGCCAGCCTGCAGCCTTCCATCCAGCCTTGCTCACCAAACTGACTGCCGTCTGATACCCGCAGCTATCTCCCTTTTTGAACTCTGTTGCAGAAGCTGCAAAGCACTGTGAAACCAACTCCACCCTGTCGAGCACCAAGAACTTCTACAAGCACAAGGTACATTGTGGTTTTGTCCCCCTGGTCCTTTTACGAAGGCCTCTAGTGTCAGTTTACGACCGATTGCTTATTTTGGGATGAAATCAATTATCCTTGAACTATTGCAATCAATTACTTTACTGACAACCCTACTGTCAGTATCCAGAGTGCATCCCCTTTCCTTCTTGAAACTGTATGTCCTCTGCATTCCTAATACAGGGTGGATTGTATTTTGTAGTGTGCTAGAACTGTCTGTTGAATAATAATAAAGTGGATATGTGTATACAACTCTGACTGGAGAGTCCCTTTTATCATTGGGTAATAATTGTATTTTCGCTGCTTTGCATCTGACCAACGATCCACGACCTTGCAGAGTTAAGCCTGCTGTTCCGTCCATGTTACCAAAATTGGACAAGAGGTGTGGGCTGATTGATCATTTAGAACCCGATAATGATCCCTGGACCACTGGAAGTTGATTTGTCACAGTCTCTGACTGCATACACATTTAAATGTGGAACTGCGGGCACCGACTGTGTGTAAATTAGATGTAAAGCTTCAGGTACCGACTGCATGCAACGTAGGTTTAAAACCGCAGCCCCTGACTGCATGCCAATTGGGTGTAAACTGCAGATACTGACTGACTACAACTCAGCTAAGAAACTTCAAGCACTGACTACATGCAACGTAGGTTTAAAACCGCAGCCACTGACTGCATGCCAATTGGGTGTAAACCGCAGAGACTGACCGACTACAACTCAGTTAAGAAACCTCAAGGACTAACTACAAGCAAGGTAGGTTTAAAACAGAAGGTACTGACTGCATGCCAGTTAGGTGTAAACTGCAAACACTCACTGACTACAATTCAGCTAAGAAACTTCAGGCACTGACTGCATGCAACTTAGGTTTTAAAACATCAGCCACTGACTGCATGTCATTGGGTGTAAACTGCAGGCACTTACTGACTACAACTCAGCTGAGAAACCTCAGACACTGAATCAATGCAACTCAGGTTTAAAACATCAGGCACCTGTAGAGAGCAGACGTGAAAGTCATTGATAGAACCCGCCCCCTCATCTCTGACATACTGGATGAAGAACAAGAAGACACTGCGCATGACATCAGGCATCATTACAATACTGCATTGAGTATATGAGAGACGTGATGCACTCAGAAAACTGTACCAAAGGCACCCTCGAACTGAAGTGGTAGCAGGAGATTTGAGATCACCATTGAACATCGAAGAGCTGTAAAGGAAATCTCACAGGTGCAAAGTGATGTCATAAGGAGAAGATACAATGACGCACAATATAAGAATACTTAAAACTTAAGGAAGAAGATGTAACTGAAGAAACAAAGTTTACATATATACGAGTGAAAAGAAACCATATAGACAAAGAAGATAAGTAACACAGATGAATTGTGAAAGTCTATACGCAGAAATGCAAGGTAAATGAGTCACACAGTAGAAATTATATGTTGAAAAGATGGGCATCGACTCTGAATAAAAGCAAGCAAAAAGGTTTGAAGGAGAGAGGCCAGGGCTGCAGAGCTGACAGAAGCTAGACATACACATGTGTGCATGAACAAAGAATAGCAGTTGGCCAGAGATCAAGGATGCAACAGCAAGAAACAACTGCAGGGTACAAAGGGAGTCAGCGCGAATAAGCAACACACACAGGACATATTTCTCTTAGATTAATTAAATGAGCGAACCTTTGCGAATGACAAGTATTGAACAGTTAAGGACACACATGCAAAACAGGGCAACCAGGTCTCCAGAGGCCGAAGAGAGTCATGACACTCAGGATAATTGAATCAATTAGCACTAAATAGAAAGGCAAGAGGGACAAAATCATGGTCTCCTCACACGTGGTGCAAGACCAGAAAACAAGGGCTATTCATAAGTCCCAGGTGAAGATAACGATGTACCTTAACTCCCTTTAAACTTCCAAGAGAAGAGAACATCGAGCAAGGTCAAGTCCAAAGAAGAAGCCTTAGCTGAAGGCTTGGCTGATGAGAGATGGTAGACTAACTGGCCAACTGGGCACTTGTCTGACGTTGTTCTCTGCACCTGGGTTTTGTTTTGCTTATGTGCTGCTAACGAGCCGAATGCCAACGGTTGGGAGAGAATACCAACCAATCATGAGGGCCTATGCAATGGCCAGCATTCATTGTTGTAGGGCCAATCTGCTGCTGTTATGATGCTATAATATGTATTATGCGTAGTTAGAGGGAGGTTCAAGTTGTGCCTGCCAGATATGGGGCTGCCAATCATGATACTAACTCCTATAGAAACTATAAGTAGATATGTTCCTCTAACCAATACCTCTGCCCAATAGATTTTACTATTTGCCATGTAGGATGACATCATAGCTGATGCACATTGAGGTATAAAGCCTTTGTGTAATCAAAATGTAACTGAGAGTGTGTGAGCTATGATTTGTTGTTCGCCAAATTTCCCTACATTATTAAGCTGATAAAAAAGGTTTTTTCCATATTCTTTCAGTCTGTCTGGTTATTTGGGAGCAAGATCATTTATTATGATAATCCCATTCTGTGCATAAGAATGCCCAAAGGTGTTACTTACTGCACACACCAACTGAATACAACCCAGGTTTAAAACATCAGGCACCGACTGCCTGCAAATTAAGTTTAAAACATCAGACACCGAGTGCATGCAGCTTAGTTGTGGAACTGAAGGCACTGACTGCATGCAACTTAGATGTAGAACTGCAAGCATTGACTGCATGGAACTTAGGCGTAGAACTACAGGCACTGACGGCGTGCAACTTAGGCATAGAACTGCAGGCACTGGCTCCATGCAACTTAGGTGTAGAACTGCAGGCACTGACTGCATGCAACCTAGACGTAGAACTGCAAGCATTGACTGCGTGCAACTTAGGCGTAGAACTGCAGGCACTGACGGCATGCAACTTAGGCGTAGAACTGCAGGCACTGGCTGCATGCAACTTAGATGTAGAACTGCAAGCATTGACTGCATGCAACTTAGGCGTAGAACTGCGGGCACTGACTGCATGCAACTCAGATGTAGAACTGCAGGCACCGACTGCATGCAACTTAGGCGTAGAACTGCGGGCACTGACTGCATGCAACCTAGGCGTAGAACTGCAGGCACTGACTGCCTGCAACTTAGGTGCAGAACTGCAGCACTGACTGCATGCAACTTAGGTGCAGAACTGCAGGCACTGACTGCATGCAACGTAGGTGTAGTACTGCAGGCACTGTCTGAATACAACTCAGTTAAGAAGCTTCATTTATTTTAAAATGTCTCCACTGCAAAAAGTAGGGATTATGCAAATACACACATGCATGGCTACCAGAGAATGCCACGCACTTAAAACTGTGTGGCTTCCCAACTCAGACAGTACAGGCCAAATGCCCATCCTCACAAAGCCTCACGACAACAAAAGGCGCAAACCAACACACACCCATGGGTACCAAGGGAGGGCATGCACCTTAACCTGTGGAGCCCCCCAAGGATGAACTAAACATGCGCAGCCACTCAACAAAACGAACAGAAAATGCCAGCGCACACCTCAGAGAAGAGGAAATCACATACCTAATACCATGAAGCCTCCTAGCTCCAATACCTCAGGCCAAACACCTAGACCTGCGCATCCATAAACACTAAAAATGAGCAGGCCCAGCCCTAGGCATGGGTCTTCTGTGCTATCGCCTAGGGACCCACGGTCATGGGGTACCCACAGACAGGAATGGCTACAAAGCGCAACTAAAGTAATACCGTTTGTTTTCAAGATAGGCTGTGCTTTTGGTCTGTAGCAGAGTGGCCATGCTGCCATCACCTCACAACCCCCTGTGACTCTCTAGAGCAGGGTAAGTCCAGACCTTGAGGGCTGGAAACATGTTGGAGTATCAGGATACCCCTCATTAATATTCATGAGGTACATTTGCATGGAATTCATCTAAATGTATGCACATTTTTCGCATTAATACTAAGGGATATCCTGAAAACACGACAGGATTCCCGGCCTTTGAGGCCTGGAGTTGGACAAACCTGCAAGAAAAAGGTATCAGGTTATAATATTGCCACATATATGGTCGCCGTAAATAATATCGCCAAGAAAATGTTATGGCGATATTATTTGGGTGACAATATATATGGCGACAGGGGCAAAACAAAAAAAAAAATGGGGGTTGCGGGGGTGTCCCCCGCATGTTCCATGCAATAATGTTGCCACAAAAAACGACCATTTTTCGGCGATATTTTTGCATGGCGGTATTTTTGTGGTGACATTATTACATGGAACCGGGAAAAATGCCTGCCCCTTCCACATTGCTCCCATAAGATGCTACCAGGCAGGCTTGGCTGGGGACTCACAAATAGAAATGATCACTATCTTTGCTCTGCCGAGCATGTAAAGGGGAAGGTGTTTGTACGTGAAAGTTCATTTAAGTAGCCGTTGTTTTGGACAGGATGTTCTTAATGTTTTGGCTGAAAGAGCTGAAAAAGGTTCATTTATATTCTGAAAACACACACAAAGCACCAGTTAGGCGCCGAAGCAAATGCCTTCCTCCATGAGAATTAAAATATGCCATGCAAACAGATTTTTAAAATATCTCAAAAATATTCATGTAGTCTTGTTTAACACACCAAAAAGCATATTGTTTTGTTGAAAGTCACATTTTCCTCTCATCCTTTATGAAGCATGCCTTTATCAAACAATGAAAAACGACCAGGTTACCTTCTAAAACATTTTTATTTTGAGGATTAGTCTTGAAAGTACATTTAGAAAAGCCACAAGCAACATTTTAGCCTTCTGCTGAACTGCATTCTGGTATTAGTAGTCTTCCATCCAAGATGGGGTAAACTAACTCCACAATCGTACCCTTTTTGCTTTACATATTTCTATAGTTTGTCTGAGTACTTTATTATAATTTGTGATGTTTTCAATTCATCTTTATAAAACAGGTTATTTTGAAAGCAAAACATGGTAATGAGGAGAGAAAGTGAGGGAAGGACATGCCAGCCTGGATCCTTAGTTATGGATGTAGAAGGGAGATTGCTGGCCTGGAGAATGGAGACGTTGTTTTCCCTGGACCTGGCCCGTGCAGAATTTCAAGGCACATGGGAAGGGTGCACATAGGTGGACAGCGCCCACCCACCTTTTCTAGAGGGTGTTTCTTGAAGGGGAGACAATGAGGTTTACGGAGACCCAAAAGGGGGGCACTTTAAAAAGTGAGAGAAGAGAGGTACACCCTCACATTTCCCTGCTATGTTTACTAGAGCCAACTAAAGCATCCACCCACTCACTCTATAAGGTGAGGAAAGGGAGATAAACCCTCACATTTCCCTGCTATGTTTAGTAGGCCAACTAAAGCATCCTACCCACTCACTCTATAAGGTGAGGGAAGGGAGATAAACCCTCACATCTCCCTGCTATGTTTACTAGAACCAACTAAAGCATCCTACCCACTCACTCTATAAGGTGAGGAAAGGGAGATAAACCCTCACATTTCCCTGCTATGTTTACTAGAGCCAACTAAAGCATCCTACCCACTCACTCTATAAGGTGAGGGAAGGGAGATAAACCCTCACATCTCCCTGCTATGTTTACTAGAACCAACTAAAGCATCCTACCCACTCACTCTATAAGGTGAGGAAAGGGAGATAAACCCTCACATTTCCCTGCTATGTTTACTAGAGCCAACTAAAGCATCCTACCCACTCACTCTATAAGGTGAGGGAAGGGAGATAAACCCTCACATCTCCCTGCTATGTTTAGTAGAACTAACTAAAGCATCCTACCCACTCACTCTATAAGGTGAGGGAAGGGAGATAAACCCTCACATCTCCCTTCTATGTTTACTAGAGCCAACTAAAGCATCCTACCCACTCACTCTATAAGGTGAGGGAAGGGAGATAAACCCTCACATTTCCCTGCTATGTTTACTAGAACCAACCAAAGCATCCTACCCATTCACTCTCTATATAAGGTGAGGGAAGGGAGATAAACCCTCACATTGCTACACTATGCCTAATAGAACCAACTGAACGACCCCACCTACTTGCGCTACAGGTGAGAGAAGAGAGACCAACCCTCACATTTCTACACTATGCCTTCTACAACCAACCAAATGATCCTATCCGCACACTCTACAAAGTGAGAGGTGGGAGGCGAGAGGTAACCCCTCACATAATACACTTTGTTTGCTACAACCAACTAAAGGACCATACCCACTCACTCTATAAGGTGAGAGAAGAGAGTTACACGCTCACACGTCTCTGCTTTGTTTGCCAAAACCAACTAAAGGTTCCTACCCACTCACTATACAAGGTGAGAGAAGAGAGGAAAGCCCTCACATTTCCATGCTAAGTTTGCAAGAACTAACAGAAGGATCCTACCCATTCACTATATAAGGTGAGATAAGTCATATCAACCCTCACATTTCTACACTATGCCTGATAGAACTAACTGAAGAATCCTACCCACTCACTCTACAATGTGAGAGAAGAGAGTCACACCCTCACATGTCTCTGCTATGTTTGCCAGAACGAAGTAAAGGATCCTACCCACTCACTCTACAATGTGGGAGAACGGAGATAAATGTGGTATCCTATATGAGTGATGGCTGTGTGAGTGTGAGGGCTTTGTTGGAATGCTATTGGAGCTTGGAGTGTTGGGGCACCTGAGTGTTCCAGAAAGGACGGTTGGGGGCTTGGAGCTGGTCTGTGAAAACAAGGAAATAATATGAGGCAGGGTAACCAAAAAGGAAACACACCAAACACAGGTTACAAAGGAACATACAAAGTACTTTATTTTATACTGAATCCAGTTACAAAAGAACAGAACAAAATTCTTCATCATCCTCATTCCGTAACCTTTCCAACTCCTTTCTATACTCAAATATCCTCTCAACATGCTCATGTACCTTCTCCACAGTGTCTCTTGAAAACGCTAAAGTATTCAGGTCCCTCAACCCTTGTTGGAGGTCTGCATTATTTAATTTACCCCACATTACACATAAATGAATCCCTAAACCTTCAATGAAAACATTTTTCTCAGGAAAATTATCCATATTAGAAAGTGTGGCAAGAACATTAGCTCGATCATCTCTCTTCATACAATCCTTAGCCCATGCAAACAAATCCTGTTTCTTTTCTGTAGGAACAGTATTACGAGTAACAATCCTCGACCCCGCACCCTGATCAATTACAAGCGGTACGGAACTACTTGGGAGTGAGGGTGCAGGCAAATTCAATGGAGGTACTATTACTGGTGCAATGGGAAGAGGCAGAGGAGCAGGTGGAGGAACAACAACCGGAGGAATAGGAACAACAGGTTGAGCAGGAAGAGCAGGAATAACAGCAGGAAGAGGTACAGCAGGAGGAAGAGGAACATACAGAGGTGGTGCAGAGGCACCAGGCCTTTGTTCATTTAACAATTTGTCGATAAACTCATCAGAAACATGAAGATCTTTAGAAGGATAGATTTTCTGAATACCGAGTGAGAAAGCCCTGTCCATATTCCTAACCTACTCAGACTGTTTGTCCTGATCATATAACAACGCCTTTTCAGCGTTTGTTTTATGACGGCGCGTATGTTTTTCCCTACTTTTAAGCTGCTGCAACGCTTCTCTTTTCCAATTTTGCAAAACATCAAATGCTGCAGGTCTGGCCTTCTTTTTTAACAAGACTGACTCTAAATATTCAATACGAGGGATCTCAAAATTACCATTGACTGGCCACTGAAGTTCGGAGGCATGTCTGGTTTGTCTGTGCCAAATTTTATTAAATACTACACTTCCAATGCCATGCTTACAGTACATAGTACATGCCGGCGACCCCTCCTGTGGTGCCGGACGGCTAAATTCCAAAGATTGTCTATCGCTGCGGAATAATGCCCTAAAGCAGCTAGACAATTTCCCAGGCATTTCTCAAATACTCAGTGTTACCTGGTCAATAATTGTGTCTGCAGATACAATGCACCAAATTCAAATTGTCAGGGTTAAATTAAGAGTCGGGTAACTACTCACCTGACCAAACCTAAGGAGGACCGATCGGTTTACAAAGGACTTACCTAACGAATTTTACCATGTGTATGGTGATTTCGGCAAATCTGCCCGCCTCAAAAAATTGACCCTCGTCAAGATGCCGTCTCAGACCACACGGCTATCGTCCATGGAACGGATCGTGCAGCGCTGTTGAGGTGTCGCGTCTCGTTCAGTCGGGCCCGTTATGTCACACCGTCCGATCCCGGTCCGATAGCGTGCGTCAACCTTCAATAATCCGGCATCAATCTTGAGGGTCCCTATTCCGGGCGCCAACTGTGAAAACAAGGAAATAATATGAGGCAGGGTAACCAAAAAGGAAACACACCAAACACAGGTTACAAAGGAACATACAAAGTACTTTATTTTATACTGAATCCAGTTACAAAAGAACAGAACAAAATTCAGATAGCTATCGACCCTCAGTACAACACAGCGAACCCCGGCGTGGTTCGGTGTGCTCAGTGAGTGCAAATATTAATTGAAACAGTCAGGCTTTTATACATATCAAGCCTGCTGTTCAGCCCTCCTTCGGGTTAACCATTCCATAAATAAGTTACTGCTCTAGGGTCAATTGCCAGGTCAAATCTAGTTCATCTAAGGTTTATACATTAACAAGAAGAAATGGTAATAATGTATGCTCTAGGCCTAACATTACAATGTGGGACTTAATTTATACAATATAGTTAAGCAGGTGTTCTCATTCAATTATAGATCAGTTTCGGTGATACAGGTAATCCATTGCACACAGGTCAGCAGAAGGACAAGGTCTCAGCTCATGACCCTAACAAGTGGCCTGCAGGCAAGTTATACATTAGCTGTACAGAGGTCATGACAATCGAGTTCTGTTCTGAATAACATAGGCTACCATTTTAGCTCACATGGTGACTTTATAGAGCAAGAAAACCTAAAATGGCGGCTTGACCCAAAATGACAGTTTACATGGTTTCTAAGGTCAGGACCTTGCAATGCGAGTTTATTCACATGTAGTCTATAAGCAGCTTGTTGTAGGCCAATATACATATATTCATAGCAATAGGAGGCACGATATAATTTCTAGTTTGACAGGTCAGGGAACCAGGGTGGAAGCTTATGACTATCTCTCCTACTTACTACCTATACTATGGAACATAAGAAGCAAATAAAGCAAGTTCCTGTTTATACTTACCTGGGTCAGCCTGGTTCCTGCTCCTTGTGATTACTTGCCCAGGGTACATCCTGCAGGAGGCAGGATACTTCAATAAACCCTCACATTTCTACACTATTCACTGCCTCATTTTTCAGTGAAGAAAAGTCATCACAACAAAGTTTGCCTACAATATACAAACTGGTAATTGGGAACAGTAGAACTAGGGGACCGCAGCGCTTTGTGGTGAGATTCTGTTGTGTCCTGCTGCGGGTGAACGTGGTCTACTATGGACAGTGCCCCACTGTCCCTGGTTGACAATTCGAAGTTTTGTGTGAAACCAGCCACATTCGCACTGGACACTACAAGATGCCAGGAGAGAACTTCTTCCTAATAAAGCTCGCGAGATGAAGAATTCTGATTATTCACAGGTGTTCATTGGGATTTTGCCGACACGTGTTTCGACCTTAGAGGTCATTTTCAAGGATAATCCTAATAAGGCAGTACAACTAAATCACTATGTATCACCCATGTGTGTGTCGTCCCAAGTGTATGCACAATGGCAGGTCTGATACAGTTATTACTTCAAGAAGAGAGAAGGGTTGGTACACACAAGTGAGTGTGGGCAAGATGGTGCACAATGCTGGTGGCGGGGGAACATGTAACAAGTGGGACAGGGCATACAGCGGGGGAGTAAAGGGAAAGGGCAAAAATGGCCATAGTGCAATAAAGATACATTTTCAATGGGTTTTTTCACCAGTGCTCATACCATTCCATGTAAGCACTAGGGCAAACTTTGCCCTGTTGCAATAATGCAGTGAAAATGGATCTGTTTTGGCCATGACCAATATTTGTCCTGGTTCTTATACCATGCCAAACTGCACTTATCATGGTGCAATAGTTTTCTAATATGCTCCATTGTTTTATAAAATAGTGCAAACTTTGCCCTAGGCTAACACTGTGCAACCGTTCACTTGTACTGGTGCAAAGTTTCTGTAATCTAGCCCTAGATGTCCATAGTACTGCTTGACCCTGACTACCGACCTAAACACTATGTCAGGACCGCTCCCCATGAACAAGCATGCTGCTTTGATAACTGCTCCCGTTTCCACGCAACAGTGCCTGTTTAGACTTTCCCACCACTGACATGCTGCTTAAACCCGCATGTGTTCTCACCCACCATTGCACCTACAACACATGCTTCACCACTGCCAAGGCTCCTTACCTGGCACCATGCCAGCTCAGTGAGATTTACTGAGAACAATACTGGATTTTTAAACTTGTCAGACCAAACGTGTCCCTCGCAGGCTCAACCTCCACCATGAACTGTGGAGTTCCCACCAGATAATACTGCAGGTACCTCCCCATCCTGACCTTGAGATGCTTTCACGAGTTTTACCACATACTTCCTGGTTAGCCTTTATCAGCCAACCACATCAAACCTCTAATGCAGCTGCCCCCGCCTGGGGATCCTGCCACCAACGTAACCTAATACATACCTTGTTTTCCCCCTTTCCCTTTACTCCCCCGCTGCATGCCCTGCCCCACTTGTTACATGTTCCCCCGCCAGCCGCATTGTGCACCATCTTGCAGACACTCACCATTGTGTACCAACCCTTCTCTCTTCTTGATATAATAACTATATCACACCTGCAATTGGGCACGCACTTGGGTGATACATACTGATTTAAGCTGCCTTATTGTGGTTAGCCTTGAAAATGACCTCTAAGGGCGAAACACGTGTCGGAAAAATCCTAATAAACACCTGTGAATAATCAGAATTCTAGATCTCGCGAGCTTTATTAGAGAGAAGTTCTCTCCTGGCATCTTGCAGTGCCAGCACGAATGTGGCTCGTCTCACACAAAACTTCGATTCACCTACAATATATATGTGCCCAAAAAAGTACAAATAGTTTATCAGGAAAAGTGGACAGTGTTAAATTGCAATGATCCACGCTGTCATGAAAGCTTAGATACTTTTATTAAGATATAAAATATAAACAAAGACCCCCAGCAATGCCAGACATCACTACCTGGGACAGCTAACTCCAATGACTACAGTAGAACTTCAATAGAAAGTAAACAAGAACATCACAAACAATGTACACCATATATAGAACATCACACAGCTGGTGACCTGCTCCCATTCCAACCATCTGCAGCATTGGCTAGCAAGCCACATTATAACATATAGGGGTTTTGATTATGGCGTGTGTTGTGATACTGGTTAATGGGTTGCAGGGAAGCCCTTTGGAGCCTGCTCCTACACTGAATTTAAAATCCATGAAATCTGAAATGTTAGGCAGTCTGCACTTACACGAGGGGCAGCAAACAGTCATGGGACCCTCGGCTGCGGACTCAGTCAGGGCCCACAGGATTAGTCACAAAACCGCAGGCAACCATGACAGTGTGAATTGACGTCTGTCCACGCGACTCCATGCCGTCGTGGCTCCGCACTGCACCCACCGCAGACGGTCAGTGCCTTCTTAATGGAGGGCTGTCGGCTAAGATCAATAACACTTGGAAAGGAGAAGAGCATCGCTGCTGCTGCGCTCCGCTGCCCCCCTCTCTTGTTTCCTGAAAGGGAGCAAAACAGGCTGGGACGCTTGTGCTTCACGGTACGGCCATGGTAGTGAAAGGTATCCAGCACAGGATGCTTACCAGGCTGGTTACCATTCGTCGGGTGATGGGTGACTCCTCTCTTCGCTGCTCCCCACTAGGATCTCTTAGGGTTTCGTCCCGCAAGATTAGCCCATTGGAGCCAGTGACCCATCCTTTAACTGGCCTGGCCATTCACTCCTGCACGTACCCAGCAATCTGCTGACATGTCTATTGACCATAGAGGACAAGACGCAACTCCCATGTTACTGTATATGCAGGGTTTCTGCGTGTCTGTGAGTACCTGGCAAGCATCAGGGGCTATTCCCTAGGTTACTTCGCAAGTAGGTCTTCTGTGTGGCTGTGAGTACCTGGTAAGAATCAGGGGCTACTGCCCAGGTTACCTCGCAATTAGTTATGCGTGGCTGTGAGTAGCTGGCAAGCATTAGGGGCTATTCCCTAGGTTACTTCGCAAGTAGGTCTTCTGTGTGGCTGTGAGTACCTGGTAAGCATCAGGGGCTACTGCCCAGGTTACCTCGCAATTAGTTATGCGTGGCTGTGAGTAGCTGGCAAGCATAAGGGGCTATTGCCCAGGTTACTTCGGAAGCAGGTCTTCTTTGTGGCTGTGAGTACCTGGCAAGCATAAGGGGCTATTGCCAATTTTACTTCACAAGTAGGTCTTCATTGTGGCTGTGAGTACCTGGCAAGCATCAGGGATTATTACACAGGTAACTTCGCAGGCAGATCTTCTATGTGGCTGTGAGTACCAAGCAAGCATCAGGGGATATTGCCCATGTTACGTCAGAAGCAGGTCTTCTGTGTGTCTGTGAGAACCTGGCAAGCATCAGGGGCTATTGCCCATGTTACTTCAAAAGCAGGTCTTCTGTGTGTCTGTGAGTACCTGGCAAGTATCAGGGGCTATTGATTAGTTTGCAAGAAGGTATTCTGTGGGGCTGTGAGTACCTGGGAAGCATCAGGGGCTATTGCACAAGTTACTTTGCAAGCAGGTCTTCTTTGTGGCTCTGAGCACCTGGCAAGCATCAGGGATTATTGCCCAGGTTACTTCGCAAGCAGGTCTTCTTTGTGTCTGAGAGTACCTGGCAAGCATCAGCGGCTATTGCACAAGTTACTTCGCAAGCAGGTCTTCTTTGTGGCTCTAAGCACCTGGCAAGCATTAGGGATTATTGGCCAGGTTACTTTGTAAGCAGGTATTCTGTGTGGCTGTGAGTACCTGGCAAGCATCAGGGGCTATTGCACAAGTTACTTCACAAGCAGGTCTTCTTTGTGGCTCTGAGCACCTTACAAGCATCAGGGATTATTGCCAGGTTACTTCGCAAGCACGTATTGTGTGTGGCTGGGAGTACCTGGCAAGCTTCAGGTGCTATTCCAGAGGTCACTTCGCAAGCAGGTCTTCTGTGTGTCTGTGAGTACCTGGCAAGCATCAGGTGCTATTGAACAGGTTAGGACGCAAGCAGGGTTTCTTTGTTGCTGTGAGTACCTGGCATGCATCAGAGATTATTGCCAGGATACTTCGCAAGCAGGTATTGTGTGTGGCTGGGAGTACCTGGCAAGCTTCAGGGGCTATTGCAGAGGTCACTTCGCAAGCAGGTCTTCTGTGTGTCTGTGAGTACCTGGCAAGCATCAGGTGCTATTGAACAGGTTACTTCGCAAGCAGGTCTTTATTTGTGCCTCTGACCACCTGGCAAGCATCAGGGATTATTGCCCAGGTTACTCTGCAAGCAGATATTCTGTGTGGCTGTGAGTACCTGGCAAGCATCAGGCGCTATTGCCCAGGTTACTTTGGAAGCAGGCCTTCTTTGTGGCTGTGAGTACCAAGCAAGCATCAGGGGCTATTGCCCAGGTTACTTTGGAAGAAGGCCTTCTTTGTGGCTGTGAGTACCTGGCAAGCATCAGGTGCTATTTTCCAAGTTACTTCACGAGCAGGTCTTCTGTGTGTCTGTGACTATCTGGCAAGCATCAGGCACTATTGAACAGGTTAGGATGTAAGCAGGGTTTCTTTGTGGCTGTGAGTACCTGCAAGCATCAGGGATTATTGCCAGGTTACTTTGCAAGCAGGTATTGTGTGTGGCTGGGAGTACTTGGCAAGCTTCAGGGGCTATTGCAGAGGTCACTTCGCAAGCAGGTCTTCTGTGTGTCTGTGAGTACCTGGCAAGCATCAGGTGCTATTGAACATGTTACTTCGCAAGCAGGTCTTCTTTGTGCCTCTGACCACCTGGCAAGCATCAGGGATTATTGCCCAGGTTACTCCGCAAGCAGATATTCTGTGTGGCTGTGATTACCTGGCAACCATCGGGGTTTTTTTGCACAAGTTACTTCACAAGCTGGTCTTTTTTGTGGTTGTGAGTACCTGGCAAGCATCAGGCGCTATTGCCCAGGTTACTTTGGAAGCAGGCCTTCTTTGTGGCTGTGAGTACCAATCAAGCATCAGAGATTATTGCCCAGGTTACTTAGCAAGCAGGTATTCTGTGTGGCTGTGAGCACCTGGCAAGCATCAGGGATTATTGCCCAGGTTACTTCGCAAGCAGGTCTTCTGTGTGTCTGAGAGTACCTGGCAAGCATCAGGGGCTATTGCACAAGTTACTTCACAAGCAGGTCTTCTTTGTTGCTCTGAGCTCCTGGCAAGCATCAGGGATTATTGCCAGGTTACTTCGCAGGCACGTATTGTGTGTGGCTGGGAGTACCTGGCAAGCTTCAGATGCTATTTCAGAGGTCACTTCGCAAGCAGGTCTTCTGTGTGTCTGTGAGTACCTGGCAAGCATCAGGTGCTATTGAACAGGTTAGGACGCAAGCAGGGTTTCTTTGTGGCTGTGAGTACCTGGCATGCATCAGGGATTATTGCCCAGGTTACTCCGCAAGCAGATATTCTGCGTGGCTGTGAGTACCTGGCAAGCATCAGGCGCTATTGCCCAGGTTACTTTGGAAGCAGGCCTTCTTTGTGGCTGTGAGTATCAAGCAAGCATCAGGGGCTATTGCCCAGGTTACTTTGGAAGAAGGCCTTCTTTGTGGCTGTGAGTACCTGGCAAGCATCAGGTGCTATTTTCCAAGTTACTTCACAAGCAGGTCTTCTGTGTGTCTGTGACTACCTGGCAAGCATCAGGCACTATTGAACAGGTTAGGACGTAAGCAGGGTTTCTTTGTGGCTGTGAGTACCTGCAAGCATCAGGGATTATTGCCAGGTTACTTTGCAAGCAGGTGTTGTGTGTGGCTGGGAGTACTTGGCAAGCTTCAGGGGCTATTGCAGAGGTCACTTCGCAAGCAGGTCTTCTGTGTGTCTGTGAGTACCTGGCAAGCATCAGGTGCTATTGAACATGTTACTTCGTTGGCAGGTCTTCTTTGTGCCTCTGACCACCTGGCAAGCATCAGGGATTATTGCCCAGGTTACTCCGCAAGCAGATATTCTGTGTGGCTGTGATTACCTGGCAACCATCGGGGTTTTTTGCACAAGTTACTTCACAAGCTGGTCTTCTTTGTGGTTGTGAGTACCTGGCAAGCATCAGGCGCTATTGCCCAGGTTACTTTGGAAGCAGGCCTTCTTTGTGGCTGTGAGTACCAAGCAAGCATCAGGGGCTATTGCCCAGGTTACTTTGGAAAAAGGCCTTCTTTGTGGCTGTGAGTACCTGGCAAGCATCAGGTGCTATTTTCTAAGTTACTTCATGAGCAGGTATTGTGTGTGGCTGGGAGTAACTTGCAAGCTTCAGGGGCTATTGCAGAGGTCACTTCGCAAGCAGGTCATCTGTGTGTCTGTGAGTACCTGCAAACATCAGGTGCTATTGAACAGGTTACTACGCAAGCAGGGTTTCTTTGTGGCTGTGAGTACCTGGCAAGCATCACGTGCTATTGCACAAGTTACATTACAAGCAGGTCTTCTTTGTGGCTCTGAGCACCTGGCAAACATCAGGGATTATTGGCCAGGTTACTTCGCAAGCAGGTATTGTGTGGGGTTGGGAGTACCTGGCAAGCTTCAGGGGCTATTGCAGAGGTTACTTCGCAAATAGGTCTTCTGTCTGCCTGTGAGTACCTGGCACGCATCAGGTGCTATTGAACAGGTTACTACGCAAGCAGGCTTTCTTTGTGGCTGTGAGTACCTGGCAAGCATCAGGGGCTATTGCACAAGTTACTTCACAAGCAGGTCTTCTTTGTGGCTCTGAGCACCTGGCAAGCATCAGGGATTATTGCCCAGGTTACTTCACAAGCAGATATTCTGTGTGGCTGTGAGTACCTGGCCAGCGTAAGGGGTTTTTGCACAAATTACTTCACAAGCAGGTCTTCTTTGTGGCTGTGAGTACCTGACAAGCATCAGGCGCTATTGCCCAGGTTACTTTGGAAGCAGGCCTTCTTTGTGGCTGTGAGTACCAAGCAAGCATCAGGGGCTATTGCCCAGGTTACTTTGGAAGAAGGCTTCTTTGTGGCTGTGAGTACCTGGCAAGCATCAGGGGCTATTGTCCAAATTACTTCACAAGCAGGTCTTCTTTGTGGCTCTGAGCACCTGGCAAACATCAGGGATTTTTGCCCAGGTTACTTCGCAAGCAGGTATTCTGTGTGGCTGTGAGTACCTGGAAAGCATCAGGGGCTTTTGACCAGGTCACTTCGCAAGCAGGTCTTCTGTGTGTCTGTGAGTACCTGGCAAGCATCAGGGGCTATTGGCCAAGTTACTTCGCAAGTAGGTCTTCTGTGTGGTTGTAGAGTACATGGCAAGCATCAGGGGCTATTGCACAGGTCACTACAAAAGCAGGTATTCTTTGTGGCTGTGAGTACCTGGCAAGCATCAGGGGCTATAGCAGAGGTCACTTCGCAAGCAAGTCTTCTTTGTGGCTCTGATTACCTGGCAAGCATCAGGGATTAATGCCCAGGTTACTTTGCAAGCAGGTATTGTGTGTGGCTGTGAGTACCTGGCAAGCATCAGCGGCTATTGCACAGATCACTTCGCAAGCAGGTCTTCTGTGTGTCTGTGAGTACCTGGCAAGCATCAGGGGCTATTGCCCAGGTTACTTCGTAGGTAGGTCTTCTGCGTGCAGCTGTGAGTACCTGGCAAGCATCAGGGGCTAACGTCCAAGTTACTTCGCAAGTAGTTCTCCATAGGTGTGAGTACCTGGCAAGCATCAGGGGCTATTGCCAATCTTACTTCACAAGACGCTCTTCTTCGTGGCTGTGAGTACCTGGCAAGTATCAGGGGATATTGCCCATGTTACTTTGGAAGCAGGTCTGCTGTGTGTCTGTGTGTACCTGGCAAGCATCAGGGGCTATTGCCCATGTTACTTCAGAATCAGTTCTTCTGTGTGTCTGAGAGTACCTGGCTTGCATCAGGGGCTATTGAACAGGTTAGTTTGCAAGCAGGTTTTCTTTTTGGCTGTGAGTACCTGGCATGCTTCAGTGGCTATTGCCCAAGTTACTTCGCAAGCAAATCTTCTTTGTGGCTCTGAACACCTGGCAAGCATCAAGGATTATTGGCCAGGTTACTTTGCAAACAGGTATTCGGTGTGCCTGTGAGTACCTGGCCAGCATCAGGGGCTATTGCACAAGTTACTTCACAGGCAGGTCTTCATTGTGGCTCTGAGCACCTGGCAAGCATCAGGGATTATCGGTCAGGTTACTTCGCAAACAGGTATTCTGTGTGCCTGTGAATACCTGACAAGCATCAGGGGCTATTGCACAAGGTACTTCACAAGCAGGTCTTCTTTGTGGATGTGAGTGCCTGGCAAACAGCAGGGATTATTGCCCAGGTTACTTCGCAAGCAGATATTCTGTGCGGCTGTGAGTACCTGGCAAGCATCAGGGGTTTTTGCACCCGTTACTTCACAAGCAGCTCTTCTTTGTGGCTCTGAGTACCTGGCAAGCATCAGGCGCTATTTTCCAGGTTACTTTGGAAGAAGGCCTTCTTTGTGGCTGTGAGTACCAGGCAAGCATCAGGGGCTATTGTCCAAGTTACTTCACAAGCAGGTCTTCTTTGTGGCTCTGAGCACCTGGCAAACATCAGGGATTATTGCCCAGGTTACTTCGCAAGCAGGTATTCTGTGTGGCTGTGAGCACCTGGCAAGCATCAGGGGCTATTGCACAGGTCACTTCGCAAGCAGGTCTTCTTTGTGTCTGTGAGTACCTGGCAAGCATCAGGGGATATTGCCCAAGTTACTTCGCAAGTAGGTCTTCTGTGTGGCTGTGGGTACCTGGCAAGCATCAGGGGCTATTGCACAGGTCACTACGCAAGCAGGTATTCTTTGTGGCTTTGAGTACCTGGCAAGCATCAAGGCCTATAGCAGAGGTCACTTTGCAAGCAGGTCTTCTTTGTGACGCTGAGTGCCTGGCAAGCATCAGGGATTATTGCCCAGGTTACTATGCAAGCAGGTATTCTGTGTGGCTGGGAGTACCTGGAAAGCATCAGGGGCTATTGCACAGATCACTTCGCAAGCAGGTCTTCTGTGTGTCTGTGAGTACCTGGCAAGCAACGGGGGCTATTGCTCAGGTTACTTCACAAGTAGGTCTTCTGTGTGCAGCTGTGAGTACCTGGCAAGCATCAGGGGCTAACGTCCAGGTTACTTCACAAGTAGTTCTCCGTGGGTGTGAGTACCTGGCAAGCATCAGGGGCTATTGCCAATCTTACTTCACATGTCGGTCTTCTTTGTGGCTGTGAGTACCTGGAAAGTATCAGGGGATATTGCCCTGATTACTTCGCAAGCAGGTATTCTGTGTGCCTGTGAGTACCTGGCAAGCATCAGGGGCTATTGCACAAGTTACTTCACAAGCAGGTCTTTTTTGTGGCTGTGAGTACCAGGAAAGCATCAGGCGCTATTGCCCAGGTTACTTTGGAAGCAGGCCTTCCTTGTGGCTGTGAGTAACTGGCAAGCATCAGGGGCTATTGCACAAGTTACTTCACAAGCAGGTCTTCTTTATGGCTGTGAGTACCTGGCAAGCATCAGGGGCTATTGGCCAGCTTACCTCAGAAGCAGGTCTTCTGTGTGTCTGTGAGTACCTGGCAAGCACCAGGGGCTATTGAGCAGGTTACTCCGCAAGCAGGTTTTCTTTGTGGCTCTGAGCACCTGGCAAGCATCAGGGATTATTGCCCAGGTTACTTTGCAAGCAGGTATTCTGTGTGCCTGTGAGTACCTGGCAAACAGGTCAGTTCGCAAGCAAGGTTTCTTTTTGGCTGTGAGTACCTGGCAAGCATCAGGGGCTATTGCCCCTGTTACTTCAGAAGAAGGTCTTCTGTGTGTCTGTGAGTACCTGTCAAGCATCAAGGGCTATAGAACAGGTTAGTCCGCAAGCATGTTTTCTGGGTGACTGTGAGTACCTGCAAGCATCAGGGGCTATTGCACAAGTTACTTCACAAACAGGTCTTCTTTGTTGTTCTGAGCAGCTGGCAAGCATCAAGGATTATTGCCCACGTTACTTTGCAAGCAGGTATTCTGTGTGGCTGTGAGTGCCTGGCAAGCATCAGGGACTATTGCACAAGTTACTTCACAAGCAGGTCTTCTATGTGGCTCTGAGCACATGGCAAGCATCAGGGATTATTGCCCAGGTTACTTCACAAGTAGGTATTCTGTGTGGCTGTGAGTACCTGGCAAGCATCGGGTGCTATTTCCCAGGTTACTTTGGAAGCAGGCCTTCTTTGTGGATGTGAGTACCAAGCAAGCATCAGGGGCTATTGTCCAAGTTACTTCACAATCAGGTCTTCTTTGTGGCTCTGACCACCTGGTAAGCATCAGGGGCTATTGCAGAGGTCACTTCGCAAGCAGCTCTTATTTGTGGCTCTGAGTACCTGGCAAGCATCAGGGATTATTGGCCAGGTTACTTCGCAAGCAGCTATTATGTGTGGCTGTGAGTACCTGGAAAACATCAGGGGCTATTGCACAGAACACTTCGCAAGCAGGTCTTCTGTGTGTCTGTGAGTACCTGGCAAGCATCAGGGGCTATTGCCCAGGTTACTTCGTAAGTAGGTCTTCTGTGTGGCTGTGAGTACCTGGCAAGCATCAGGGGCTAAAGTGCAGGTTACTTCGCAAGTAGTTCTCCGTGGGTGTTTGTACCTGGCAAGCATCATCGGATATTGCCAATCTGGCTTCAGAAGCAGGTCTTCTATGTGGAAGTGAGTACCAGGCAAGCATCAGGTGCTATTGCCCAGGTAACTGTGCAAGTAGATCTGCTGCATGACTGTGAGTACCTGGCAAGCATCAAGGGCTATTGCCAATCTTACTTCACAAGTAGGTCTTCTTTGTGGCTGTGAGTACCTGGCAAGCAACAGGGGCCATTACACAGGTTACTTCGCAAGCATGTCTTCTTTGTGGCTCTGAGTACCTGGCAAGCAGTAGGGGCTATTGATCAGGCTACTTCACAAAAAGACCTTCTTTGTGACTGTGAGTACCTGCCAAGCATCAGGGGTTATTGCCCAGGTTACTTCACCAGTAGGTTTTCTGTGTGGCTGTGAGTACCTGCCAGCTATTCTGTGTGGTTACCAGTGCACAGCAAATATTCGGAGGTTAACAAGTCCTCAGTCAGTTAATACTCAGTCCTACTCCATTTCTAGCAAGTATCAGAAATACCCAGTGACTTCCATGTATTTAAGAAGTGGTTAGAAGCAAGCAGGTATTTGCAAATGGTATTAGGATGTCCCAGTAAATGAATCCCAGTCATGTACCCTAGGAGTGCCCAGCATACAAGGGCAGCCTGCTTTTTGGGGGGGTACACAGTGAACACATCTGTTTCGGTCAGGGAAGGAGAGTTAGGGACGTGGTACACTTGTTTTGGGAAACTCTGTTAGGTCATTGTAATGTTGTAATAGAAAGGTGAGCCAGGGCCACCCATGTACAGGAAAGGATATGCAGGGCCACCCATGTACAGGAAAGGTGAGCCAGGGCCACCCATGTACAGGAAAGGTGAGCCAGGGCCACCCATGTACAGGAAAGGTGAGCCAGGGCCACCCATGTACAGGAAAGGATATGCAGGGCCACCCATGTACAGGAAAGGTGAGCCAGGGCCACCCATGTACAGGAAAGGTGAGCCAGGGCCACCCATGTACAGGAAAGGTGAGCCAGGGCCACCCATGTACAGGAAAGGTGAGCCAGGGCCACCCATGTACAGGAAAGGTGAGCCAGGGCCGCCCATGTACAGGAAAGGATATGCAGGGCCACCCATGTACAGGAAAGGATATGCAGGGCCACCCATGTACAGGAAAGGATATGCAGGGCCACCCATGTACAGGAAAGGATATGCAGGGCCACCCATGTACAGGAAAGGTGAGCCAGGGCCACCCATGTACAGGAAAGGTGAGCCAGGGCCACCCATGTACAGGAAAGGTGAGCCAGGGCCACCCATGTACAGGAAAGGTGAGCCAGGGCCACCCATGTACAGGAAAGGTGAGCCAGGGCCACCCATGTACAGGAAAGGATATGCAGGGCCACCCATGTACAGGAAAGGATATGCAGGGCCACCCATGTACAGGAAAGGTGAGCCAGGGCCACCCATGTACAGGAAAGGTGAGCCAGGGCCACCCATGTACAGGAAAGGTGAGCCAGGGCCACCCATGTACAGGAAAGGTGAGCCAGGGCCACCCATGTACAGGAAAGGATATGCAGGACCACCCATGTACAGGAAAGGTGAGCCAGGGCCACCCATGTACAGGAAAGGTGAGCCAGGGCCACCCATGTACAGGAAAGGTGAGCCAGGGCCACCCATGTACAGGAAAGGTGAGCCAGGGCCACCCATGTACAGGAAAGGTGAGCCAGGGCCACCCATGTACAGGAAAGGATATGCAGGGCCACCCATGTACAGGAAAGGTGAGCCAGGGCCACCCATGTACAGGAAAGGTGAGCCAGGGCCACCCATGTACAGGAAAGGTGAGCCAGGGCCACCCATGTACAGGAAAGGTGAGCCAGGGCCACCCATGTACAGGAAAGGTGAGCCAGGGCCGCCCATGTACAGGAAAGGATATGCAGGGCCACCCATGTACAGGAAAGGATATGCAGGGCCACCCATGTACAGGAAAGGATATGCAGGGCCACCCATGTACAGGAAAGGATATGCAGGGCCACCCATGTACAGGAAAGGTGAGCCAGGGCCACCCATGTACAGGAAAGGTGAGCCAGGGCCACCCATGTACAGGAAAGGTGAGCCAGGGCCACCCATGTACAGGAAAGGTGAGCCAGGGCCACCCATGTACAGGAAAGGTGAGCCAGGGCCACCCATGTACAGGAAAGGATATGCAGGGCCACCCATGTACAGGAAAGGTGAGCCAGGGCCACCCATGTACAGGAAAGGTGAGCCAGGGCCACCCATGTACAGGAAAGGTGAGCCAGGGCCACCCATGTACAGGAAAGGTGAGCCAGGGCCACCCATGTACAGGAAAGGTGAGCCAGGGCCGCCCATGTACAGGAAAGGATATGCAGGGCCACCCATGTACAGGAAAGGATATGCAGGGCCACCCATGTACAGGAAAGGATATGCAGGGCCACCCATGTACAGGAAAGGATATGCAGGGCCACCCATGTACAGGAAAGGTGAGCCAGGGCCACCCATGTACAGGAAAGGTGAGCCAGGGCCACCCATGTACAGGAAAGGTGAGCCAGGGCCACCCATGTACAGGAAAGGTGAGCCAGGCACCCATGTACAGGAAAGGATATGCAGGGCCACCCATGTACAGGAAAGGTGAGCCAGGGCCACCCATGTACAGGAAAGGTGAGCCAGGGCCACCCATGTACAGGAAAGGTGAGCCAGGGCCACCCATGTACAGGAAAGGTGAGCCAGGGCCACCCATGTACAGGAAAGGTGAGCCAGGGCCACCCATGTACAGGAAAGGTGAGCCAGGGACACCCATGTACAGGAAAGGATATGCAGGGCCACCCATGTACAGGAAAGGTGAGCCAGGGCCACCCATGTACAGGAAAGGTGAGCCAGGGCCACCCATGTACAGGAAAGGATATGCAGGACCGCCCATGTACAGGAAAGGTGAGCCAGGGCCACCCATGTACAGGAAAGGTGAGCCAGGGCCACCCATGTACAGGAAAGGTGAGCCAGGGCCACCCATGTACAGGAAAGGTGAGCCAGGGCCACCCATGTACAGGAAAGGTGAGCCAGGGCCACCCATGTACAGGAAAGGTGAGCCAGGGCCACCCATGTACAGGAAAGGTGAGCCAGGGCCACCCATGTACAGGAAAGGATATGCAGGGCCACCCATGTACAGGAAAGGTGAGCCAGGGCCACCCATGTACAGGAAAGGTGAGCCAGGGCCACCCATGTACAGGAAAGGTGAGCCAGGGCCACCCATGTACAGGAAAGGTGAGCCAGGGCCACCCATGTACAGGAAAGGTGAGCCAGGGCCACCCA
Source organism: Ambystoma mexicanum (assembly GCF_040938575.1). NCBI lineage: Eukaryota > Metazoa > Chordata > Amphibia > Caudata > Ambystomatidae > Ambystoma > Ambystoma mexicanum. The sequence goes on along the minus strand of NC_090930.1, from coordinate 78,518,824 downwards.
TGTACAGGAAAGGTGAGCCAGGGCCACCCATGTACAGGAAAGGTGAGCCAGGGCCACCCATGTACAGGAAAGGATATGCAGGACCACCCATGTACAGGAAAGGTGAGCCAGGGCCACCCATGTACAGGAAAGGTGAGCCAGGGCCACCCATGTACAGGAAAGGATATGCAGGACCGCCCATGTACAGGAAAGGTGAGCCAGGGCCACCCATGTACAGGAAAGGTGAGCCAGGGCCACCCATGTACAGGAAAGGTGAGCAAGGGCCACCCATGTACAGGAAAGGTGAGCCAGGGCCACCCATGTACAGGAAAGGTGAGCCAGGGCCACCCATGTACAGGAAAGGATATGCAGGACCACCCATGTACAGGAAAGGATATGCAGGACCACCCATGTACAGGAAAGGTGAGCCAGGGCCACCCATGTACAGGAAAGGTGAGCCAGGGCCACCCATGTACAGGAAAGGATATGCAGGACCGCCCATGTACAGGAAAGGATATGCAGGACCGCCCATGTACAGGAAAGGATATGCAGGACCGCCCATGTACAGGAAAGGATATGCAGGACCGCCCATGTACAGGAAAGGATATGCAGGGCCACCCATGTACAGGAAAGGATATGCAGGACCGCCCATGTACAGGAAAGGATATGCAGGACCGCCCATGTACAGGAAAGGATATGCAGGGCCACCCATGTACAGGAAAGGATATGCAGGGCCACCCATGTACAGGAAAGGATATGCAGGACCGCCCATGTACAGGAAAGGATATGCAGGACCACCCATGTACAGGAAAGGATATGCAGGGCCACCCATGTACAGGAAAGGATATGCAGGGCCACCCATGTACAGGAAAGGATATGCAGGGCCACCCATGTACAGGAAAGGATATGCAGGGCCACCCATGTACAGGAAAGGATATGCAGGACCGCCCATGTACAGGAAAGGATATGCAGGACCGCCCATGTACAGGAAAGGATATGCAGGGCCACCCATGTACAGGAAAGGATATGCAGGACCACCCATGTACAGGAAAGGATATGCAGGGCCACCCATGTACAGGAAAGGATATGCAGGGCCACCCATGTACAGGAAAGGATATGCAGGACCGCCCATGTACAGGAAAGGTGAGCCAGGGCCACCCATGTACAGGAAAGGTGAGCCAGGGCCACCCATGTACAGGAAAGGTGAGCCAGGGCCACCCATGTACAGGAAAGGTGAGCCAGGGCCACCCATGTACAGGAAAGGTGAGCCAGGGCCACCCATGTACAGGAAAGGATATGCAGGACCACCCATGTACAGGAAAGGATATGCAGGACCACCCATGTACAGGAAAGGTGAGCCAGGGCCACCCATGTACAGGAAAGGATATGCAGGACCACCCATGTACAGGAAAGGATATGCAGGACCACCCATGTACAGGAAAGGTGAGCCAGGGCCACCCATGTACAGGAAAGGTGAGCCAGGGCCACCCATGTACAGGAAAGGTGAGCCAGGGCCACCCATGTACAGGAAAGGTGAGCCAGGGCCACCCATGTACAGGAAAGGTGAGCCAGGGCCACCCATGTACAGGAAAGGATATGCAGGGCCACCCATGTACAGGAAAGGATATGCAGGGCCACCCATGTACAGGAAAGGTGAGCCAGGGCCACCCATGTACAGGAAAGGTGAGCCAGGGCCACCCATGTACAGGAAAGGTGAGCCAGGGCCACCCATGTACAGGAAAGGTGAGCCAGGGCCACCCATGTACAGGAAAGGTGAGCCAGGGCCACCCATGTACAGGAAAGGATATGCAGGACCACCCATGTACAGGAAAGGATGCGCAGGACCACCCATGTACAGGAAAGGTGAGCCAGGGCCACCCATGTACAGGAAAGGATATGCAGGACCATCCATGTACAGGAAAGGATATGCAGGACCACCCATGTACAGGAAAGGTGAGCCAGGGCCACCCATGTACAGGAAAGGTGAGCCAGGGCCACCCATGTACAGGAAAGGTGAGCCAGGGCCACCCATGTACAGGAAAGGTGAGCCAGGGCCACCCATGTACAGGAAAGGTGAGCCAGGGCCACCCATGTACAGGAAAGGATATGCAGGGCCACCCATGTACAGGAAAGGATATGCAGGGCCACCCATGTACAGGAAAGGATATGCAGGGCCACCCATGTACAGGAAAGGATATGCAGGGCCACCCATGTACAGGAAAGGATATGCAGGGCCACCCATGTACAGGAAAGGATATGCAGGGCCACCCATGTACAGGAAAGGATATGCAGGACCACCCATGTACAGGAAAGGTGAGCCAGGGCCACCCATGTACAGGAAAGGTGAGCCAGGGCCACCCATGTACAGGAAAGGTGAGCCAGGGCCACCCATGTACAGGAAAGGTGAGCCAGGGCCACCCATGTACAGGAAAGGTGAGCCAGGGCCACCCATGTACAGGAAAGGATATGCAGGGCCACCCATGTACAGGAAAGGATATGCAGGGCCACCCATGTACAGGAAAGGATATGCAGGGCCACCCATGTACAGGAAAGGATATGCAGGGCCACCCATGTACAGGAAAGGATATGCAGGACCGCCCATGTACAGGAAAGGATATGCAGGGCCACCCATGTACAGGAAAGGATATGCAGGACCGCCCATGTACAGAAAAGGATATGCAGGGCCACCCATGTACAGGAAAGGATATGCAGGACCGCCCATGTACAGGAAAGGATATGCAGGGCCACCCATGTACAGGAAAGGATATGCAGGACCGCCCATGTACAGGAAAGGATATGCAGGGCCACCCATGTACAGGAAAGGTGAGCCAGGGCCACCCATGTACAGGAAAGGTGAGCCAGGGCCACCCATGTACAGGAAAGGTGAGCCAGGGCCACCCATGTACAGGAAAGGTGAGCCAGGGCCACCCATGTACAGGAAAGGTGAGCCAGGGCCACCCATGTACAGGAAAGGATATGCAGGGCCACCCATGTACAGGAAAGGATATGCAGGACCGCCCATGTACAGGAAAGGATATGCAGGGCCACCCATGTACAGGAAAGGATATGCAGGACCGCCCATGTACAGGAAAGGATATGCAGGACCGCCCATGTACAGGAAAGGATATGCAGGACCACCCATGTACAGGAAAGGATATGCAGGGCCACCCATGTACAGGAAAGGATATGCAGGACCACCCATGTACAGGAAAGGTGAGCCAGGGCCACCCATGTACAGGAAAGGATATGCAGGACCGCCCATGTACAGGAAAGGATATGCAGGACCGCCCATGTACAGGAAAGGTGAGCCAGGGCCACCCATGTACAGGAAAGGTGAGCCAGGGCCGCCCATGTACAGGAAAGGATATGCAGGACCGCCCATGTACAGGAAAGGTGAGCCAGGGCCACCCATGTACAGGAAAGGTGAGCCAGGGCCGCCCATGTACAGGAAAGGTGAGCCAGGGCCACCCATGTACAGGAAAGGATATGCAGGGCCACCCATGTACAGGAAAGGATATGCAGGGCCACCCATGTACAGGAAAGGATATGCAGGGCCACCCATGTACAGGAAAGGATATGCAGGGCCACCCATGTACAGGAAAGGATATGCAGGACCGCCCATGTACAGGAAAGGATATGCAGGGCCACCCATGTACAGGAAAGGATATGCAGGACCGCCCATGTACAGGAAAGGATATGCAGGGCCACCCATGTACAGGAAAGGATATGCAGGACCGCCCATGTACAGGAAAGGATATGCAGGGCCACCCATGTACAGGAAAGGATATGCAGGACCGCCCATGTACAGGAAAGGATATGCAGGGCCACCCATGTACAGGAAAGGTGAGCCAGGGCCACCCATGTACAGGAAAGGTGAGCCAGGGCCACCCATGTACAGGAAAGGTGAGCCAGGGCCACCCATGTACAGGAAAGGATATGCAGGACCGCCCATGTACAGGAAAGGATATGCAGGGCCACCCATGTACAGGAAAGGATATGCAGGACCGCCCATGTACAGGAAAGGATATGCAGGACCGCCCATGTACAGGAAAGGATATGCAGGACCACCCATGTACAGGAAAGGATATGCAGGGCCACCCATGTACAGGAAAGGATATGCAGGACCACCCATGTACAGGAAAGGTGAGCCAGGGCCACCCATGTACAGGAAAGGATATGCAGGACCGCCCATGTACAGGAAAGGATATGCAGGACCGCCCATGTACAGGAAAGGTGAGCCAGGGCCACCCATGTACAGGAAAGGTGAGCCAGGGCCGCCCATGTACAGGAAAGGATATGCAGGACCGCCCATGTACAGGAAAGGTGAGCCAGGGCCACCCATGTACAGGAAAGGTGAGCCAGGGCCGCCCATGTACAGGAAAGGTGAGCCAGGGCCACCCATGTACAGGAAAGGTGAGCCAGGGCCACCCATGTACAGGAAAGGTGAGCCAGGGCCACCCATGTACAGGAAAGGTGAGCCAGGGCCACCCATGTACAGGAAAGGATATGCAGGACCGCCCATGTACAGGAAAGGTGAGCCAGGGCCACCCATGTACAGGAAAGGTGAGCCAGGGCCACCCATGTACAGGAAAGGTGAGCCAGGGCCACCCATGTACAGGAAAGGATATGCAGGACCGCCACACGTGCATCTGCTTTATTTGATTGTGAATGATTTATTACACGCACCAGACAGAATAAACCGTATTCGGGCGCAGATGACAACCAGGCAAAAGTCCAGAAAGAAGAGCAACAGGAGTACTAATTGAATTAACTTTCATCTTTTATTTGAATTAGAAAGTTTTCAATCTCTTCCTGAAGAGGTCCAAAGTTTCACACATTCTAATTTCCAATGGAAGTTGATTCCAAACTTTAGGACCAAAGGCTCCAAAGCTTCTGTCTCCTCTCGAGACACATTTTGTCCATGGAATACAAACCAGGAATGTATCCTCCAAACGTAGATTCCTTCCTGGATGGTATAACATCATTTTAGCAGCCAGGTATGGGGGTGCAAGCCCTTTCAGGCATTTACAAACTAAGAATGTCAGATTAAATCTGCAGCGGCATCACATGAGGTGACATCACAGTCTTTAGTCCTGAATGGCACCATGCCAAGGGGCATTACAAGAAGTGGTATCACCACAGCAGGGGGCATCAGTAAAATAGCTAAGATACATGGGGGCAGTGCATTTAAAGATTAAATATTGTTGCCTCGGAAACAGGGGCTTTAGGGGCAAGGTTCCTGGAAATGGAAGTAGCGCTGCAAGCCCCTCCAATGAGAGCGGGCTACGGTTCCGCTTATTTTGGCAAGCTAACCATCTTCCGATGTTTAGCGAAAAAAACAAGACAGCATCTTTATAAAAAAGTGGCTTTGACAAAAGGAAAAGCAAATTAACGTTATTCCTTAGGGCTATTAGCCACTTATGTGCCGAAACTATTTTATTGGTCTACAGACAGGGAGAAATGGCATATGAGGTGGGACACACAGCTTGTAGATGTTGTTTGGATATTTACCCACCCATTGACTGCACATGGCCATGCTAATCCCTATAGCCACTGACACCCAGTTCCCACCCCTCCCCGTCCAAAACGCCTCCTCAAGAGAACCAGCTTTACTCAAGCCTTACCATCAAATTGTGCACTCTAAGTGCCGGCCAGTGATATCCTAAGCTGTCTTCTGAGAGTTAATGACCTATTTGGAGTTGTAAACACACCACTGGTGTAGTGAAAAATGTCTTAACCAGGTCTGCCTTCAGCCACTCGATTTATAAGCACTGTGTGTGTCCTTCACTGTAGTCCTGTTAAAAACAATAATTGACAAAACCAACAGTTTTGGCTTGTGTTTACGTATTAGGCTTTTGCCAGGTGCTGCTATTAGATGCCCAGTTACTTTCACCATTGTGTACCTTCTACCATCAATGGCCAGTATAGTAAATACCGCTCGGCAGTGCCTGGCAAGTGCCTTTTCCATGCCTATGCAAAACCCAATCTGTTGGCACTGCTAATGCTTGTTTCTGTTAAGCCATTGTGAGCACTTTTTGTTGTAGAGGAGCACCCTCCCCTGTGCAGGTGATTTCACTCTATGCCAAGGGTACCATCATATGCCACACTAGTGCCCTCCAATATAAATGGATTGCTTTACCTGCATAGTACAGTAACCACGCGAAATATGAGGCCTCACGTGCCCAGCTGCTACCATCATAGACTGAATACACCCTCGAATGCCCCAATAAAGCCTCAGATGCCAGGTATAATCACCATATGTAAGATTCAGCCTCCAAGGAAAAGGCCAGTTCCTGGATCTGAAACACCTTTAAAGTCTCAAAAACTCCCACTAGACGAATTGGCCCATGCTCTGGCGGTTTCCATTAACAAATAGATTTAAATAATGTCCCCACTCTCCCCCCTCAACACACACTCACAACGACAGAGGTGGTCCGAATGATGAGTGTGCAAGTGTTGAGGAACATTAAATGAGCACCAAGCCCTGTGTGCATTATATACTTAGTGATTCAAGTATTCAACCATTGTATCACGTACATAGTTGTCAAATATAAAGGCCTTTTATTATTACTGTTATTATTATAGTATTTATTGTGTGCGTGCGTAGCTTCGAGAAGCCACGGAGCGCTTTCCACAGCTACACAACAGTACAGATGCATAACAGAGCATTTTTCAGAGGTAACAAAAGAGATATACAGCCGGGGTAGGATACAGAGGGTTACAGAGGAGGGTACAGCTGTACCGGGTGGCGGGGAGGAGAGGGTTGGGCCACATGTTGCGAGTAAGGGGAATTGGGGGGGCAACATGATGGCCTATGTGTGAGGAATAGAGAGACTACTTGAAGATGTAGGTCTTAAGTTCTTTTCTGAATTATGGGAGCATGGGGGTGAGTCTGATGCTGAAGGGGAGGAGGTTCCATAGTCTAAGGACGTAGGTTTCTGGTCCATTCCTTATTGAAGTGGTGAATTTCAAGTCCGCAGGTGTCCTGGCTTCTGGTGGTGCACTGTCCACCAGAGATGCCGAGTTTCTCCGCGAGGTAGCTGTGTGACTTGAGGGTGACCACCTTATAGATGATGCAGCAACACTTGAAGGTCATTCATGCGTGCAGTGGGAGCCAGTGAAGGTCAGTGAGGGCTGGGTGATGTGGTTGTATCTGCGTAGACCCTTGATGAGGTGTGCAGCCGCGCGCAGGACACTTCTCAGGGGCACAACGGAGGATGACGGGAGGCCTTCGAAGAGGACATTGCCCCCATCTAGGTGAGATAGGACCAGTACTTGAACAGGGAATCTAAAAGTGTCCGGTGGGAGGAAGGGCTTGACTTTCTGCAGGAGGTAGAGCTGATATCAAGCTGTCTGAGTTTTCTTAGCTATGTGTGTCTTGAAGGAGAGGTGTTTGTCGATGTGGAACCTGAGGGACTTGGTGCAGGAGGTGAGCTCATGTGTGAATCCCTCAGAGATGATGGTTGATAGCCCGGTCTGTGTGTCTGGGGGCTCAGTGTTGTTGGTGAGAAGTAGGAATTCATTCTTGGAGGAGTTGAGCTTCAAGTATGCACTGGACATCCAAGACTGGATCAGTGAGAGGCAGCTTCTGAGCCTGTGGATGTTGTTGATGGAGTCCTACTTGAGGTATAACAATGTGTCCTTGGTGTATGGGTGAATGTGGATGTTGTGTGTGGCTAGAAGGGCTCAGAGCAACTCCATGTATAGATTGAAGATTACTGGAGATAGGA